>NW_027101695.1:0-1312323 GCF_035609145.1 Eleutherodactylus coqui
TATTTTATTCAGCCCGCAAGGGGGAAGCAGCGGCCTACAAAATCTCATTCAGGTAGGTAGGTTCAGTTCTTGGAGGTTGGGGAATGCTTATGGGCAAGGCCTTATGTCTCATCCCAACTCGATTATTCAATTCTAAGCGCAAAAGAATTAGCGTCCAAATTTTATGTACGGAATTTAATTCTCTCACTTCCCAATGTCATAGAAACTTGAAATTTGGCACGAGCATTGATTATGTCATAAATAGGAAAAGTTAATGGGTCCCAACTCGATTATTCAATTCAAAGCGCCAAAGAATTAGCGTTCAAATTTTATGTACGGAATCTAATTCTCTCATTTCCGGATGTCATAGATAGATAGATAGATAGATAGATAGATAGATAGATAGATAGATAGACTGTATGCAATAACCTAGATAGATAGATAGATAGATAGATAGATAGATAGATAGACTGTATGCAATGACACGTACAGCTTGAAACCATAAATACTAGAGCACGCCAGCCATTTACAGTCAGTCTCCATTGGAGTTGGAAGTGGGCAAACATGTACTAGGCTATCTTCCCAAGAAGCCACAGCAGCCGGATAAATTGGATGTTCCACCCAACGGCTATTTTATTCAGCCTGCAAGGGGGAAGCAGCGGCCTACAAAACCTCAGTGGTCGCTGCTGCCGTCATCTAGATATATAAAAACGAATGTATGTATGTATGTCTGTCTTCGCAGCAACGCGCGACGGGTACGCTAGTGTAGTATAGAACTCCATTATGATGTCATAATGTAAAACTGCATTATGATGTCATAATCTATTCATAGCAGGTAATAGAATTTACAACTCCATTATGATGTCACAATCTAGTAATAACAAAAGATACAACGTAGAACAACATTATTATGTAATATAGAACTCTATTATGATGTCATAATGTAAAACTACATTATGATGTCATAATGTATTTATAGTAGGGGGTAGAATTTACAACTCCATTATGATGTCACAATCTAGTAATAACAAAAGATACAATGTAGAACTTCATTATAATTTAGTATACAGTCGTCACTGGGACAGGTGGGGTCCTTTAAATGAAATACAATTTCACTGTGAAAGTACCCCAGAAATATTAGATTAGATAATCTGTTCTATTATTAAAATATAACTTTTATTATAGGACTTTATTTAAAATACACTAAATCACACCACCAAATGGCCCAGCACACATCAGAAAACTAGACGAACATAAACATACAAACACCCAAAGAACATACAGGACAGGGGATAGGTATATCACCTTATCGTGGTGATCCGCTATACCGATGCTAATTACCGTTCCCTTAATAGATTTACAGGTACGGTTATATTGCTATTTATACAGTGGTAATAACGGTATAAATTTTATTTCAGAAGGCTAAGGATGATAGACAAATAATATTTAATCGACGTGTTTCTACGGCCCTGATGTAATAAGTGAGCCGATTCATCAGGATCAAGACAAATAGCCTCTGTCTTTTGTACTCAAATGCCCCAAATGAAGAATGGTAATCTAATATTTCTGGGGTACTTTCACAGTGAAATTATAATTTAGTATAGAACTATATTAGGATGTCATAATGTAATGTAAAACTGCATTATGATGTCATAATCTATTCATGGTAGGGGATAGTATTTAAAACTGCATTATGATGTCACAAATTAGTAATAACAAAAGATGCAACGTAGAACTTCATTATATTGTAATATAGAGCTCCATTATGATGTCATCATGTAATGTAAAACTGCATTATGATGTCATAATCTATTCATGGTAGGGGATAGAATTTACAACTCCATTATGATGTCACAATCTAGTACTATTAAAGGATACAACGTAGAACAACATTATTATGTAATATAGAACTCCATTATGATGTCATAATGTAAAACTGCATTATGATGTCATCATGTATTTATAGTAGGGGATAGAATTTACAACTGCATTATGATGTCACAATCTAGTAATAACAAAAGATACAACATAGAACAACATTATTATGTAATATAGAACTCCATTATGATGTCATAATATTAAACTGCATTATGACGTCATAATGTATTCATAGTAGGGGATAGAATTTACAACACCATTATGATGTCAGAATATAGTAATAACAAAAGATGTAATGTAGAACTTCATTAAAATGTAGTATAGAACTCTATTATGATGTCATAATGTAAAACTGCATTATGATGTCATAATGTGAAACTGCATTATGATGTCATAATGTATTTATTGTAGGGGATAGGATTTACAACTCCATTATGATGTCACAATCTAGTAATAACAGAAGATACTTTGTAGAACTTCATTATAATCTATATATATAAAATTGAATGTATGTCTGTCTGCGTGCGTGCGTGCGTGTCTGCGTGCGTGTTTGTCCTTTATGCGCTACTACACCATTCATCCGATCGCCATGAAACTTTGGGAAGTTCTTGAGTACACTCCTGGGAAGATTATAGGCATAGTACAAATATCCTACGATAAATGGCGCGCGAGCGTCGTCGAAAGTTACGCCCCCCCCCCCACGTAGATCGAATAAGTAAGCCACCTGCTATTGTGATGTCATCACTGATGTCATCAACATCGGACGCCCTTGAACATGCCCCAACATCTATATATATAAAATTGAATGTATGTCTGTCTGCGTGCGTGCGTGTCTGCGTGCATGCGTGTCTGTTTGTCCTTTATGCGCTACTACACCATTCATCCGATCGCCATGAAACTTTGGGAAGTTGTTAAGTACACTCCTGGGAAGATTATAGGCATAGTACAAATATCCTACGATAAATGGCGCGCGAGCGTCGTCGAAAGTTACGCCCCCCCCACGTAGATCGAATAAGTAAGCCACCTGCTATTGTGATGTCATCACTGATGTCATCAACATCTGACGCCCTTGAACATGCCCCAACATGTTCTATAAAGCTGCATTGTGATGTCATTAAGGCTGTATTATGACACGTACAGCTTGGAACCACTAGAGCACGCCAGCCAATTACCATTGGAGTTGGAAGTGGGTAAACAAGTACTAGGATATCTTCCTAAGAAGCCACAGCAGCCGGATAAATTGTATGTTCCACCCAACGGCTATTTTATTCAGCCCGCAAGGGGGAAGCAGCGGCCTACAAAATCTCATTCAGGTAGGTAGGTTCAGTTCTTGGAGGTTGGGGAATGCTTATGGGCAAGGCCTTATGTCTCATCCCAACTCGATTATTCAATTCTAAGCGCAAAAGAATTAGCGTCCAAATTTTATGTACGGAATTTAATTCTCTCACTTCCCAATGTCATAGAAACTTGAAATTTGGCACGAGCATTGATTATGTCATAAATAGGAAAAGTTAATGGGTCCCAACTCGATTATTCAATTCAAAGCGCCAAAGAATTAGCGTTCAAATTTTATGTACGGAATCTAATTCTCTCATTTCCGGATGTCATAGATAGATAGATAGATAGATAGATAGATAGATAGATAGATAGACTGTATGCAATAACCTAGATAGATAGATAGATAGATAGATAGATAGACTGTATGCAATGACACGTACAGCTTGAAACCATAAATACTAGAGCACGCCAGCCATTTACAGTCAGTCTCCATTGGAGTTGGAAGTGGGCAAACATGTACTAGGCTATCTTCCCAAGAAGCCACAGCAGCCGGATAAATTGGATGTTCCACCCAACGGCTATTTTATTCAGCCTGCAAGGGGGAAGCAGCGGCCTACAAAACCTCAGTGGTCGCTGCTGCCGTCATCTAGATATATAAAAACGAATGTATGTATGTATGTCTGTCTTCGCAGCAACGCGCGACGGGTACGCTAGTGTAGTATAGAACTCCATTATGATGTCATAATGTAAAACTGCATTATGATGTCATAATCTATTCATAGCAGGTAATAGAATTTACAACTCCATTATGATGTCACAATCTAGTAATAACAAAAGATACAACGTAGAACAACATTATTATGTAATATAGAACTCTATTATGATGTCATAATGTAAAACTGGATTATGATGTCATAATGTATTTATAGTAGGGGGTAGAATTTACAACTCCATTATGATGTCACAATCTAGTAATAACAAAAGATACAATGTAGAACTTCATTATAATTTAGTATACAGTCGTCACTGGGACAGGTGGGGTCCTTTAAATGAAATACAATTTCACTGTGAAAGTACCCCAGAAATATTAGATTAGATAATCTGTTCTATTATTAAAATATAACTTTTATTATAGGACTTTATTTAAAATACACTAAATCACACCACCAAATGGCCCAGCACACATCAGAAAACTAGACGAACATAAACATACAAACACCCAAAGAACATACAGGACAGGGGATAGGTATATCACCTTATCGTGGTGATCCGCTATACCGATGTTAATTACCGTTCCCTTAATAGATTTACAGGTACGGTTATATTGCTATTTATACAGTGGTAATAACGGTATAAATTTTATTTCAGAAGGCTAAGGATGATAGACAAATAATATTTAATCGACGTGTTTCTACGGCCCTGATGTAATAAGTGAGCCGATTCATCAGGATCAAGACAAATAGCCTCTGTCTTTTGTACTCAAATGCCCCAAATGAAGAATGGTAATCTAATATTTCTGGGGTACTTTCACAGTGAAATTATAATTTAGTATAGAACTATATTAGGATGTCATAATGTAATGTAAAACTGCATTATGATGTCATAATCTATTCATGGTAGGGGATAGTATTTAAAACTGCATTATGATGTCACAAATTAGTAATAACAAAAGATGCAACGTAGAACTTCATTATATTGTAATATAGAGCTCCATTATGATGTCATCATGTAATGTAAAACTGCATTATGATGTCATAATCTATTCATGGTAGGGGATAGAATTTACAACTCCATTATGATGTCACAATCTAGTACTATTAAAGGATACAACGTAGAACAACATTATTATGTAATATAGAACTCCATTATGATGTCATAATGTAAAACTGCATTATGATGTCATCATGTATTTATAGTAGGGGATAGAATTTACAACTGCATTATGATGTCACAATCTAGTAATAACAAAAGATACAACATAGAACAACATTATTATGTAATATAGAACTCCATTATGATGTCATAATATTAAACTGCATTATGACGTCATAATGTATTCATAGTAGGGGATAGAATTTACAACACCATTATGATGTCAGAATATAGTAATAACAAAAGATGTAATGTAGAACTTCATTAAAATGTAGTATAGAACTCTATTATGATGTCATAATGTAAAACTGCATTATGATGTCATAATGTGAAACTGCATTATGATGTCATAATGTATTTATTGTAGGGGATAGGATTTACAACTCCATTATGATGTCACAATCTAGTAATAACAGAAGATACTTTGTAGAACTTCATTATAATGTAGTATAGAACTCCATTATGATGTCATAATGTAAAACTGCATTATGATGTCATAATCTATTCATAGCAGGTAATAGAATTTACAACTCCATTATGATGTCACAATCTAGTAATAACAAAAGATACAACGTAGAACAACATTATTATGTAATATAGAACTCTATTATGATGTCATAATGTAAAACTGCATTATGATGTCATAATGTATTTATAGTAGGGGGTAGAATTTACAACTCCATTATGATGTCACAATCTAGTAATAACAAAAGATACAATGTAGAACTTCATTATAATTTAGTATACAGTCGTCACTGGGACAGGTGGGGTCCTTTAAATGAAATACAATTTCACTGTGAAAGTACCCCAGAAATATTAGATTAGATAATCTGTTCTATTATTAAAATATAACTTTTATTATAGGACTTTATTTAAAATACACTAAATCACACCACCAAATGGCCCAGCACACATCAGAAAACTAGACGAACATAAACATACAAACACCCAAAGAACATACAGGACAGGGGATAGGTATATCACCTTATCGTGGTGATCCGCTATACCGATGTTAATTACCGTTCCCTTAATAGATTTACAGGTACGGTTATATTGCTATTTATACAGTGGTAATAACGGTATAAATTTTATTTCAGAAGGCTAAGGATGATAGACAAATAATATTTAATCGACGTGTTTCTACGGCCCTGATGTAATAAGTGAGCCGATTCATCAGGATCAAGACAAATAGCCTCTGTCTTTTGTACTCAAATGCCCCAAATGAAGAATGGTAATCTAATATTTCTGGGGTACTTTCACAGTGAAATTATAATTTAGTATAGAACTATATTAGGATGTCATAATGTAATGTAAAACTGCATTATGATGTCATAATCTATTCATGGTAGGGGATAGTATTTAAAACTGCATTATGATGTCACAAATTAGTAATAACAAAAGATGCAACGTAGAACTTCATTATATTGTAATATAGAGCTCCATTATGATGTCATCATGTAATGTAAAACTGCATTATGATGTCATAATCTATTCATGGTAGGGGATAGAATTTACAACTCCATTATGATGTCACAATCTAGTACTATTAAAGGATACAACGTAGAACAACATTATTATGTAATATAGAACTCCATTATGATGTCATAATGTAAAACTGCATTATGATGTCATCATGTATTTATAGTAGGGGATAGAATTTACAACTGCATTATGATGTCACAATCTAGTAATAACAAAAGATACAACATAGAACAACATTATTATGTAATATAGAACTCCATTATGATGTCATAATATTAAACTGCATTATGACGTCATAATGTATTCATAGTAGGGGATAGAATTTACAACACCATTATGATGTCAGAATATAGTAATAACAAAAGATGTAATGTAGAACTTCATTAAAATGTAGTATAGAACTCTATTATGATGTCATAATGTAAAACTGCATTATGATGTCATAATGTGAAACTGCATTATGATGTCATAATGTATTTATTGTAGGGGATAGGATTTACAACTCCATTATGATGTCACAATCTAGTAATAACAGAAGATACTTTGTAGAACTTCATTATAATGTAGTATAGAACTCCATTATGATGTCATAATGTAAAACTGCATTATGATGTCATAATCTATTCATAGCAGGTAATAGAATTTACAACTCCATTATGATGTCACAATCTAGTAATAACAAAAGATACAACGTAGAACAACATTATTATGTAATATAGAACTCTATTATGATGTCATAATGTAAAACTGCATTATGATGTCATAATGTATTTATAGTAGGGGGTAGAATTTACAACTCCATTATGATGTCACAATCTAGTAATAACAAAAGATACAATGTAGAACTTCATTATAATTTAGTATACAGTCGTCACTGGGACAGGTGGGGTCCTTTAAATGAAATACAATTTCACTGTGAAAGTACCCCAGAAATATTAGATTAGATAATCTGTTCTATTATTAAAATATAACTTTTATTATAGGACTTTATTTAAAATACACTAAATCACACCACCAAATGGCCCAGCACACATCAGAAAACTAGACGAACATAAACATACAAACACCCAAAGAACATACAGGACAGGGGATAGGTATATCACCTTATCGTGGTGATCCGCTATACCGATGTTAATTACCGTTCCCTTAATAGATTTACAGGTACGGTTATATTGCTATTTATACAGTGGTAATAACGGTATAAATTTTATTTCAGAAGGCTAAGGATGATAGACAAATAATATTTAATCGACGTGTTTCTACGGCCCTGATGTAATAAGTGAGCCGATTCATCAGGATCAAGACAAATAGCCTCTGTCTTTTGTACTCAAATGCCCCAAATGAAGAATGGTAATCTAATATTTCTGGGGTACTTTCACAGTGAAATTATAATTTAGTATAGAACTATATTAGGATGTCATAATGTAATGTAAAACTGCATTATGATGTCATAATCTATTCATGGTAGGGGATAGTATTTAAAACTGCATTATGATGTCACAAATTAGTAATAACAAAAGATGCAACGTAGAACTTCATTATATTGTAATATAGAGCTCCATTATGATGTTATCATGTAATGTAAAACTGCATTATGATGTCATAATCTATTCATGGTAGGGGATAGAATTTACAACTCCATTATGATGTCACAATCTAGTATTATTAAAGGATACAACGTAGAACAACATTATTATGTAATATAGAACTCCATTATGATGTCATAATGTAAAACTGCATTATGATGTCATCATGTATTTATAGTAGGGGATAGAATTTACAACTGCATTATGATGTCACAATCTAGTAATAACAAAAGATACAACATAGAACAACATTATTATGTAATATAGAACTCCATTATGATGTCATAATATTAAACTGCATTATGACGTCATAATGTATTCATAGTAGGGGATAGAATTTACAACACCATTATGATGTCAGAATATAGTAATAACAAAAGATGTAATGTAGAACTTCATTATAATGTAGTATAGAACTCTATTATGATGTCATAATGTAAAACTGCATTATGATGTCATAATCTATTCATAGCAAGTAATAGAATTTACAACTCCATTATGATATCACAATCTAGTAATAACAAAAGATGCAACGTAGAACAACACTACTTTGTAATATGGAACTCCATTATGATGTCATAATGTAAAACTGCTTATGATGTCATAATCTATTCATGGTAGGGGATAGAATTTACAATATCATTATGATGTCACAATCTAGTAATAACAAAAAATACAACGTAGAACAGCATTTTTATGTAATATAGAACTCCATTATGATGTCATAATGTGAAACTTCATTATGATGTCATAATGTATTTATTGTAGGGGATAGGATTTACAACTCCATTATGATGTCACAATCTAGTAATAACAGAAGATACTTTGTAGAACTTCATTATAATATAATATAGAACTCCATTATGATGTCATAATGTAAAACTGCATTATGATGTCATAATGTATTTATAGTAGGGGGTAGAATTTACAACTGCATTATGATGTCACAATCTAGTAATAACAAAAGATACAATGTAGAACTTCATTATAATTTAGTATAGAACTATATTAGGATGTCATAATGTAATGTAAAACTGCATTAAGATGTCATAATCTATTCATGGTAGGGGATAGTATTTAAAACTCCATTATGATGTCACAAATTAGTAATAACAAAAGATACAACATACAACTTAATGATAATGTAATATAGAACTCCATTATGATGTCATAATGTAAAACTGCATTATGATGTCATAATCTGTTCATGGTAGGGGATAGAATTTACAACTCCATTATGATGTCACAATCTAGTAATAACAAAAGATACAACATAATTATAATGTAATATAGAACTCTATTATGATATCATAATGTAAAACTGCATTATGATGTCATAATGTTTTTATAGTAGGGGATAGAATTTACAACTTCATTATGATGTCGCAATCTAGTAGTAACAAAAGATACAACGTAGAACAACATTATTATGTAATATAGAACGCCATTATGATGTCATAATGTGAAACTGCATTATGACGTAATAATGTATTCATAGTAGGGGATAGGATTTACAACTCCATTATGATGTCAGAATCTAGTAATAACAAAAGATACAATGTAGAAAAACATTATTATGTAATATAGAACGCCATTATGATGTCATAATGTAAAACTGCATTATGATGTCATAATGTATTTATGGCAGGGGATTGAATTTACAACTCCATTATGATGTCACAATCTAGTAATAACAAAAGATACAATGTAGAACTTCATTATAATGTAGTATAGAACTCCATTATGATGTCATAATGTAAAACTGCTTTATGATGTCATAATTTATTTATAGCAGGTAATATAATTTACAACTCCATTATGTCACAATCTAATAATAATAAAAGATACAAAGTAGAAAAACATTATGTAATATAGAACTTCATTATGATGTCATAATGTGAAACTGCATTATGACATCATAATCTATTCATAGTAGGGGATAGCATTTACAACTCCATTAAGATGTCACAATCTAGTAATAACAAAAGATACAATGTAGAAATCCATTATATTTTAGTATAGAACTCTATTATGATGTCGTAATGTAAAACTGCATTAGGATGTCATAATCTATTCATGGTAGGGGATCAAATTTACAATATCATTATGATGTCACAATCTAGTAATAACAAAAGATACAATGTAGAACAGCCTTTTTATGTAATATACAACTCATTATGATGTCATAATGTGAAACTTCATTATGATGTCATAATGTATTTATAGTAGGGGGTAGAATTTACAACTCCATTATGATGTCACAATCTAGTAATAACAAAAGATACAATGTAGAACAGCATTTTTATGTAATATAGAACTCCATTATGATGTCATAACGTGAAACTGCATTATGATGTCATAATGTATTCATTGTAGTGGATAGGATTTACAACTCCATTATGATGTCACAATTTAGTAATAACAAAAGATACAATGTAGAACTTCATTATAATTTAGTATAGAACTCTGTTATGATGTCATAACGTAATGTAAAACTGCATTATGATGTCATAATCTATTCATGGTAGGGGATAGAATTTACAACTCCATTATGATGTCACAATCTTGTAATAGCAAAAGATACAATGTAGAACTTCATTATAATGTAGTATAGAACTCTATTTTGATGTCGTAATGTAAAACTGCATTATGATGTCATAATCTATTCATAGCAGGTAATGAAATTTACAACTCCATTATGATGTCAGAATCTAGTAATAACAAAAGATACAACGTAGAACAACATTATTATGTAATATAGAACTCCATTATGATGTCATAATGTGAAACTGCATTATGACGTAATAATGTATTCATAGTATGGGATAGGATTTACAACTCCATTATGATGTCAGAATCTAGTAATAACAAAAGATACAATGTAGAAAAACATTATTATGTAATATAGAACGCCATTATGATGTCATAATGTGAAACTGCATTATGATGTCATAATGTATTTATTGTAGGGGATAGGATTTACAACTCCATTATGATGTCACAATCTAGTAATAACAGAAGATACTTTGTAGAACTTCATTATAATGTAGTATAGAACTCCATTATGATGTCATAATGTAAAACTGCATTATGATGTCATAATCTATTCATAGCAGGTAATAGAATTTACAACTCCATTATGATGTCACAATCTAGTAATAACAAAAGATACAACGTAGAACAACATTATTATGTAATATAGAACTCTATTATGATGTCATAATGTAAAACTGCATTATGATGTCATAATGTATTTATAGTAGGGGGTAGAATTTACAACTCCATTATGATGTCACAATCTAGTAATAACAAAAGATACAATGTAGAACTTCATTATAATTTAGTATACAGTCGTCACTGGGACAGGTGGGGTCCTTTAAATGAAATACAATTTCACTGTGAAAGTACCCCAGAAATATTAGATTAGATAATCTGTTCTATTAATAAAATATAACTTTTATTATAGGACTTTATTTAAAATACACTAAATCACACCACCAAATGGCCCAGCACACATCAGAAAACTAGACGAACATAAACATACAAACACCCAAAGAACATACAGGACAGGGGATAGGTATATCACCTCATCGTGGTGATCCGCTATACCGATGTTAATTACCGTTCCCTTAATAGATTTACAGGTACGGTTATATTGCTATTTATACAGTGGTAATAACGGTATAAATTTTATTTCAGAAGGCTAAGGATGATAGACAAATAATATTTAATCGACGTGTTTCTACGGCCCTGATGTAATAAGTGAGCCGATTCATCAGGATCAAGACAAATAGCCTCTGTCTTTTGTACTCAAATGCCCCAAATGAAGAATGGTAATCTAATATTTCTGGGGTACTTTCACAGTGAAATTATAATTTAGTATAGAACTATATTAGGATGTCATAATGTAATGTAAAACTGCATTATGATGTCATAATCTATTCATGGTAGGGGATAGTATTTAAAACTGCATTATGATGTCACAAATTAGTAATAACAAAAGATGCAACGTAGAACTTCATTATATTGTAATATAGAGCTCCATTATGATGTCATCATGTAATGTAAAACTGCATTATGATGTCATAATCTATTCATGGTAGGGGATAGAATTTACAACTCCATTATGATGTCACAATCTAGTACTATTAAAGGATACAACGTAGAACAACATTATTATGTAATATAGAACTCCATTATGATGTCATAATGTAAAACTGCATTATGATGTCATCATGTATTTATAGTAGGGGATAGAATTTACAACTGCATTATGATGTCACAATCTAGTAATAACAAAAGATACAACATAGAACAACATTATTATGTAATATAGAACTCCATTATGATGTCATAATATTAAACTGCATTATGACGTCATAATGTATTCATAGTAGGGGATAGAATTTACAACACCATTATGATTTCAGAATCTAGTAATAACAAAAGATGTAATGTAGAACTTCATTATAATGTAGTATAGAACTCTATTATGATGTCATAATGTAAAACTGCATTATGATGTCATAATCTATTCATAGCAAGTAATAGAATTTACAACTCCATTATGATATCACAATCTAGTAATAACAAAAGATGCAACGTAGAACAACACTACTTTGTAATATAGAACTCCATTATGATGTCATAATGTAAAACTGCATTATGATGTCATAATCTATTCATGGTAGGGGATAGAATTTACAATATCATTATGATGTCACAATCTAGTAATAACAAAAAATACAACGTAGAACAGCATTTTTATGTAATATAGAACTCCATTATGATGTCATAATGTGAAACTTCATTATATGTCATAATGTATTTATTGTAGGGGATAGGATTTACAACTCCATTATGATGTCACAATCTAGTAATAACAGAAGATACTTTGTAGAACTTCATTATAATATAATATAGAACTCCATTATGATGTCATAATGTAAAACTGCATTATGATATCATAATGTATTTATAGTAGGGGGTAGAATTTACAACTGCATTATGATGTCACAATCTAGTAATAACAAAAGATACAATGTAGAACTTCATTATAATTTAGTATAGAACTATATTAGGATGTCATAATGTAATGTAAAACTGCATTATGATGTCATAATCTGTTCATGGTAGGGGATAGAATTTACAACTCCATTATGATGTCACAATCTAGTAATAACAAAAGATACAACATAATTATAATGTAATATAGAACTCTATTATGATGTCATAATGTAAAACTGCATTATGATGTCATAATGTTTTTATAGTAGGGGATAGAATTTACAACTTCATTATGATGTCGCAATCTAAGATACAACGTAGAACAACATTATTATGTAATATAGAACGCCATTATGATGTCATAATGTGAAACTGCATTATGACGTAATAATGTATTCATAGTAGGGGATAGGATTTACAACTCCATTATGATGTCAGAATCTAGTAATAACAAAAGATACAATGTAGAAAAACATTATTATGTAATATAGAACGCCATTATGATGTCATAATGTAAAACTGCATTATGATGTCATAATGTATTTATGGCAGGGGATTGAATTTACAACTCCATTATGATGTCACAATCTAGTAATAACAAAAGATACAATGTAGAACTTCATTATAATGTAGTATAGAACTCCATTATGATGTCATAATGTAAAACTGCTTTATGATGTCATAATTTATTTATAGCAGGTAATATAATTTACAACTCCATAATGTCACAATCTAATAATAATAAAAGATACAAAGTAGAAAAACATTATGTAATATAGAACTTCATTATGATGTCATAATGTGAAACTGCATTATGACATCATAATCTATTCATAGTAGGGGATAGCATTTACAACTCCATTATGATGTCACAATCTAGTAATAACAAAAGATACAATGTAGAAATCCATTATATTTTAGTATAGAACTCTATTATGATGTCGTAATGTAAAACTGCATTAGGATGTCATAATCTATTCATGGTAGGGGATCAAATTTACAATATCATTATGATGTCACAATCTAGTAATAACAAAAGATACAAAGTAGAACAGCCTTTTTATGTAATATAGAACTCATTATGATGTCATAATGTGAAACTTCATTATGATGTCATAATGTATTTATAGTAGGGGGTAGAATTTACAACTCCATTATGATGTCACAATCTAGTAATAACAAAAGATACAATGTAGAACAGCATTTTTATGTAATATAGAACTCCATTATGATGTCATAATGTGAAACTGCATTATGATGTCATAATGTATTCATTGTAGTGGATAGGATTTACAACTCCATTATGATGTCACAATTTAGTAATAACAAAAGATACAATGTAGAACTTCATTATAATGTAGTATAGAACTCTATTTTGATGTCGTAATGTAAAACTGCATTATGATGTCATAATCTATTCATAGCAGGTAATAGAATTTACAACTCCATTATGATGTCAGAATCTAGTAATAACAAAAGATACAACGTAGAACAACATTATTATGTAATATAGAACTCCATTATGATGTCATAATGTGAAACTGCATTATGACGTAATAATGTATTCATAGTATGGGATAGGATTTACAACTCCATTATGATGTCAGAATCTAGTAATAACAAAAGATACAATGTAGAAAAACATTATTATGTAATATAGAACGCCATTATGATGTCATAATGTGAAACTGCATTATGATGTCATAATGTATTTATTGTAGGGGATAGGATTTACAACTCCATTATGATGTCACAATCTAGTAATAACAGAAGATACTTTGTAGAACTTCATTATAATGTAGTATAGAACTCCATTATGATGTCATAATGTAAAACTGCATTATGATGTCATAATCTATTCATAGCAGATAATAGAATTTACAACTCCATTATGATGTCACAATCTAGTAATAACAAAAGATACAACGTAGAACAACATTATTATGTAATATAGAACTCTATTATGATGTCATAATGTAAAACTGCATTATGATGTCATAATGTATTTATAGTAGGGGGTAGAATTTACAACTCCATTATGATGTCACAATCTAGTAATAACAAAAGATACAATGTAGAACTTCATTATAATTTAGTATACAGTCGTCACTGGGACAGGTGGGGTCCTTTAAATGAAATACAATTTCACTGTGAAACTACCCCAGAAATATTAGATTAGATAATCTGTTCTATTATTAAAATATAACTTTTATTATAGGACTTTATTTAAAATACACTAAATCACACCACCAAATGGCCCAGCACACATCAGAAAACTAGACGAACATAAACATACAAACACCCAAAGAACATACAGGACAGGGGATAGGTATATCACCTTATCGTGGTGATCCGCTATACCGATGTTAATTACCGTTCCCTTAATAGATTTACAGGTACGGTTATATTGCTATTTATACAGTGGTAATAACGGTATAAATTTTATTTCAGAAGGCTAAGGATGATAGACAAATAATATTTAATCGACGTGTTTCTACGGCCCTGATGTAATAAGTGAGCCGATTCATCAGGATCAAGACAAATAGCCTCTGTCTTTTGTACTCAAATGCCCCAAATGAAGAATGGTAATCTAATATTTCTGGGGTACTTTCACAGTGAAATTATAATTTAGTATAGAACTATATTAGGATGTCATAATGTAATGTAAAACTGCATTATGATGTCATAATCTATTCATGGTAGGGGATAGTATTTAAAACTGCATTATGATGTCACAAATTAGTAATAACAAAAGATGCAACGTAGAACTTCATTATATTATAATATAGAGTTCCATTATGATGTCATCATGTAATGTAAAACTGCATTATGATGTCATAATCTATTCATGGTAGGGGATAGAATTTACAACTCCATTATGATGTCACAATCTAGTACTATTAAAGGATACAACGTAGAACAACATTATTATGTAATATAGAACTCCATTATGATGTCATAATGTAAAACTGCATTATGATGTCATCATGTATTTATAGTAGGGGATAGAATTTACAACTGCATTATGATGTCACAATCTAGTAATAACAAAAGATACAACATAGAACAACATTATTATGTAATATAGAACTTCATTATGATGTCATAATATTAAACTGCATTATGACGTCATAATGTATTCATAGTAGGGGATAGAATTTACAACTCCATTATGATGTCAGAATCTAGTAATAACAAAAGATGTAATGTAGAACTTCATTATAATGTAGTATAGAACTCTATTATGATGTCATAATGTAAAACTGCATTATGATGTCATAATCTATTCATGGTAGGGGATAGAATTTACAATATCATTATGATGTCACAATCTAGTAATAACAAAAAATACAATGTAGAACAGCATTTTTATGTAATATAGAACTCCATTATGATGTCATAATGTGAAACTTCATTATGATGTCATAATGTATTTATTGTAGGGGATAGGATTTACAACTCCATTATGATGTCACAATCTAGTAATAACAGAAGATACTTTGTAGAACTTCATTATAATATAATATAGAACTCCATTATGATGTCATAATGTAAAACTGCATTATGATGTCATAATGTATTTATAGTAGGGGGTAGAATTTACAACTGCATTATGATATCACAATCTAGTAATAACAAAAGATACAATGTAGAACTTCATTATAATTTAGTATAGAACTATATTAGGATGTCATAATGTAATGTAAAACTGCATTAAGATGTCATAATCTATTCATGGTAGGGGATAGTATTTAAAACTCCATTATGATGTCACAAATTAGTAATAACAAAAGATACAACATACAACTTAATTATAATGTAATATAGAACTCCATTATGATGTCATAATGTAAAACTGCATTATGATGTCATAATCTGTTCATGGTAGGGGATAGAATTTACAACTCCATTATGATGTCACAATCTAGTAATAACAAAAGATACAACATAATTATAATGTAATATAGAACTCTATTATGATGTCATAATGTAAAACTGCATTATGATGTCATAATGTTTTTATAGTAGGGGATAGAATTTACAACTTCATTATGATGTCGCAATCTAGTAGTAACAAAAGATACAACGTAGAACAACATTATTATGTAATATAGAACGCCATTATGATGTCATAATGTGAAACTGCATTATGATGTAATAATGTATTCATAGTAGGGGATAGGATTTACAACTCCATTATGATGTCAGAATCTAGTAATAGCAAAAGATACAATGTAGAAAAACATTATTATGTAATATAGAACGCCATTATGATGTCATAATGTAAAACTGCATTATGATGTCATAATGTATTTATGGCAGGGGATTGAATTTACAACTCCATTATGATGTCACAATCTAGTAATAACAAAAGATACAATGTAGAACTTCATTATAATGTAGTATAGAACTCCATTATGATGTCATAATGTAAAACTGCTTTATGATGTCATAATTTATTTATAGCAGGTAATATAATTTACAACTCCATTATGATGTCATAATCTAGTAATAACAAAAGATACAATGTAGAACAATATTATTATGTAATATAGAACTCCATTATGATGTCATAATGTAAAACTGCATTATGATGTCATAATGTAATTATAGTAGGGGGTAGAATTTACAACTCCATTATGATGTCACAATCTAGTAATAACAAAAGATACAACGTAAAACTTCATTATAATGTAATATAGAACTCCATTATGATGTCATAATTAGAGATGAGGGAGCACCAAAATGCTCAGGTGCTCGTTACTCAAGTCGAACTTTCCGCGATGCTCGAGGGTTCGTTTCGAGTAACGAACCCCATTGAAGTCAATGGGCGACCCGAGCATTTTTGTATATCGCCGATGCTCGCTAAGGTTCTCATTTCTGAAAATCTGGGAAATTCAAGAAATTGACACTGAAACGGATAGGGCAGGCGAAGGGCTACATGTTGGGCTGCATCTCAAGTTCCCAGGTCCCACTATTAAGCCACAATAGCGGCAAGAGTGGGCCCCCCCCCCAACAATTTTTACTTCTGAAAAACCCTCATTAGCAAGGCATACCTCAGCTAAGCACCACACTACCTCCAACAAGGCACAATCACTGCCTGCATGACACTCCGCTGCCACTTCTCCTGGGTTACATGCTGCCCAACCCCCCCCCCCCCCCGCACGACCCAGTGTCCACAGCGCACACCAAAGTGTCCTTGCGCAGCCTTCAGCTGCCCTCATGCCACACACTGGCCTCATAGCCACACCACCCTCATGTCTATTTATAAGTGCGTCTGCCATGAGGAGGAACCGGAGGCACACACTGCAGAGGGTTAGCAGGGCCAGGCAGCGACCCTCTTTAAAAGGGGCGGGGCGATAGCCCACAATGCTGTACAGAAGCAATGAGAACTCCAATCCTGTGCCACCTCCGTCAGGAGCTGCAAACGTGGGCATAGCAATGGGGAATCCATGTGCCACACAGTATTCATTCTGTCAAGGTGTCGCATAGCTCAATCCACACTGCAAGGGGAAAGCAGTCAGCGCTCTGCCCCCTACCCAAGTCAGTCAGTGCCTTTGTGCCAGACAGGTCAAACACCACAATGGGAACTAAGTTTGCACCAACAGCATAGGTGGGTCCTAGGAAACCCAAGACATGAACAAAAAATTGATCTGAGCGGCCAAACATGGCATAGGCCTCGGCCCACACATTCAGCAATCCTAGGCTGGAAGCGGACTTTCACTGCACCCAGGACATAGGCCTCTGCACAAACCATCAGCAATCGCGTGCCTACAGCGGACTCCAATGCTAGCGTAGTAGCATAAAAGCACTATCCGTACAAGAAAGACAGATCTACCAATCTCAAAACATTTTGCTGAATTTCACCATACAATCAGTCAGCTCAAATTTAGGGTCATTGACTCTGTTGCCCCACTGCCTCAAGGTGGGGACCGGGAGGGAATCCTTAAATGTAAAGAGATCCGTTGGATACACAAACTTGATACCCTTTCCCCCAAGGGTCTTAATATAGAGTATCCCATTATGTCCTGTATATAAATAGGTCCAGTTGATAGTCATGTGTCAGACTAATGTGCACTTTCTCTATCTGCAAATTATGTATACATAATCTCATCTACGGTATTTGATTTTAATTACCTTTTATTTTATGTTACAGATACCTGTTTGATGCATGTGCTCCGGACTCCTTGTTGTTCCATTACTTGTTGTTTGGCTTCCAGTATAAACTCCCCCCCCCCCCCAAAAAAAAATATTTTGTGCATTAATGTGTGCTAATGTGCATAATAAATAAATATGATATCATTCTATGTATTGGCTGCTTTATGAGGTATCACTATAGGTTATGATAATAGAGGGAGCTGTACTCTAATTGTTGGACCCATGAGTCATATGTATGAGATATGAACTATGATTAAAGACATATTGCTGTGAGATATGGTAGATTATTGATTATTAATATATTAGGGTTATTACCCAAGATTACTTATATTTTGACATTTATTTCAATAATGGACATCATTTTCTCCATATCTCACTCTCCAATAAAAAGTTTGTTGCTAAATCAACATACAGATATATGAGGCTGATCAATATTACCATTATTGTTTAATGTTGCTGTGGAATATATATATATATGTGTATATATGTATATATATATATGTGTATATGTATATGTGTGTGTATGTATGTATGTATGTATGTATGTATATATATATATATATATATAATATGGATTTGTTGTGTTGGAGCTAGTTTTCCCTATAAGACTACCTATAAACAGCATCTTATTTATAATTAATACTGTTTGCCACTACATATAGTCTTCTCCGTGGACCAGCGATACTTCTATTGCTATTAGAGCAGTGGAACTGCTAGCGCATGCGCACTTAACTTCTGAAGTCTCTTTTACTAAATAGAGTCCAATAGTTATATCAGCGGCATCGCAGGACTCCAGGCGCATGCGAGATCAGTCCCTCAAGATTCCTCTTGCTCTTCTAAATCTCGCGATAGTGGCTAAATCATGCACAGGCGCACTCGTTCAGATGACAAACCGGAAGCATCGGGAGCCATGGAGGACGTGAGCACATGCGAATTAGGTACTGTTCAGCTGTTACATGTGGGATTTTAATTGTTGTTTCACTATATATAGTCTGTAACTAAGGGTGTATTTGTACTTGACAAAGAAACGTCGTATGTGTGTGGAGGAATAAAGGAAGAAGTTTTACTGCATCGCTGTCTGCTGCCACAGTATTTTCCTTCTTGATTGCGCTAATGATTGCAGCATCACCGCTCACCATCTGGGTAGACTCCTCAAAGTTTCCAAGGACCTGGCAGATGTCTGCCAACCAGGCCCACTCTTCTGTAAAGAATTGAGGAGGCTGACTCCCACTACGCCGCCCATGTTGGAGTTGGTATTCCACTATAGCTCTACGCTGCTCATAGAGCCTGGCCAACATGTGAAGCATAGAGTTCCACCGTGTGGGCACGTCGCACAGCAGTCAGTGCACTGGCAGATTAAACCGATGTTGCAGGGTCCGCAGGGTGGCAGCGTCCGTGTTGGACTTGCGGAAATGTGCGCTGAGCCGGCGCACCTTTCCGAGCAGGTCTGACAAGCGTGGGTAGCTTTTCAGAAACCGCTGAACCACCAAATTAAAGACGTGGGCCAGGCATGGCACGTGCGTGAGGCGGCAGAGCCGCCACCAGGTTACGGCCGTTGTCACACACGACCATGCCCGGTTGGAGGCTCAGTGGCGAAAGCCAGCGGTCGGTCTGCTCTCAGACCCTGCAGCAGTTCGTGGGCCATGTGCCTCTTCTCTCCTAAGCTGAGTAGTTTCAGCACGGCCTGCTGACGCTTGCCCACCGCTGTGCTGCCACGCCGCGCGACACCGACTGCTGGCGACATGCTGCTGCTGACACATCTTGATTGTGAGACAGAGGTTGCGTAGGAGGAGGAGGAGGAGGAGGAGGGTGGTTTAGTGGAGGAAGCATACACCACCGCAGATACCACCACTGAGCTGGGGCCCGCAATTCTGGGGGTGGGTAGGACGTGAGCGGTCCCAGGCTCTGACTCGGTCCCAGCCTCCACTAAATTCACCCAATGTGCCGTCAGGGAGATATAGTTGCCCTCTCCGCCTGTGCTTGTCCACGTGTCCGTTGTTACGTGGACCTTGGCAGTAACCGCGTTGGTGAGGGTGCGTACAATGTTGCGGGAGACGTGGTCGTGCAGGGCTGGGACGGCACATCGGGAAAAGTAGTGGCGACTGGGAACCGAGTAGCGCGGGGCCGCCGCCGCCATCATGTTTTTGAAAGCCTCCGTTTCCACAAGCCTATACGGCAGCATCTCCAGGCTGATCAATTTGGCTATGTGCACGACGGCGTACTTGCGTTCAAACAGTTGCGCTAGCGACGGCTGGACGCTGCGCTGAGAGACATTGCTGGATGGGGCCGAGGACAGCGGAGGTGAGCATGTGGGTGCAGGCCAGGAGACGGTCGTGCCTGTGTCCTGAGAGGGGGGTTGGATCTCAGTGGCAGGTTGGGGCACAGGGGGAGAGGCAGTGGTGCAAACCAGAGGCTTGCACCACTGAATGACATCACTGAATGACATCATTGAATGGCTGTGATTGGTTAATCGGGCACTGGCTGATGCAGTGCTCCTCGGATACATGGAATACAGCAGCAACCACAGAGTACTAGAATGGAGGCAAATACTGACACAGAGACTAGTGTGGAGTATATGACTTGTGACCAGTGTCCGAACAAGCTTTCAACCAGTCCCTGAATGGATCGTCTATGCCAGAGTTATCAGCTAGTTCATTTTATTATGCATTTACCCCTTCCAGTGCTCAGGTATCATCTGGTGCCGTGTTATTAGGAATGAAAGTACAACAATATCCTCCAATCATTTTACAAACTTCTCCTTTTTCTGCTAGTAACATATCAAGAGTCATTCTATTTTGCCATGTAATAAGTAAGGTATGTCCTAGTTGTTCCTCTAGGCCCCTAATTGCATCTCTTGTATAATTAACAAATCTCTGTTGGTTATAGTATGTGTAATTAATCCAGTCTACATTTTTATCCACTGTTGCCCACCATGCAAGAAGAGACTCAAACCCGCTGCAGCCATCTGATTTCTTGCCCTATACTCGTTCAGTACCCCCCTTAGGACCCCTGATGGCGTCAAAGGAACCTTTGGGAGAGGAATTCCTAGTTTTCCGGACACGGCCCTTGCTGTTGCCCTCGGAGGTCATGAGGTGCACAGGCATTATCAGTTGTACCAAAGCACAATCCCGTTAGGGCCTGTACCTGGCACCTGTTCTAGGTACCTGTGACCACACAACCATCACACGTCTGCGTGTGCTCTTTGTAGCTCAGGCCATATCCCAGAAAACAGTGTGCCTCCATGGTTCTCCTCTCCATATAGTGTCCCTCAGGCAGTCTCCCGTAGTCTGCCTTGGTCCCATTACCAGGTAGCGCAAAGCAAGTATAACCCCAGGATCAGAGACAACAGCAGGTCCTTGCCCACAGGTGGAAACAGCAAACTCAATGTATAACATGGATCGCTTATCTGTGGGGTGTAGGTACAGTTAAGAAGCTTAATCCCACATTTTACGGTCATCACGGCTTGAAGACTTGTCATTAACTTTTTTTTTTATTCTTTATTTTTCAGATTATAACTTGATTACAGTTGACATAGTGTTCATTGCGCACCGTCACACCAACTTTATGAACATTACCATACCAAAGAATTAGAACAGTTTTTCTTTGTTGTGAATAAAAGGAAGACTTAACTTATTGCAACATTCAAGACTCGTTGTCCTTCTGTTCGTCATCTGTGTTTCTTTTCTTTCTATATTATATAAACTAACATGACCAATTAGACAGACGTGACACAAGGGGGATTAACCAGGGGGACACATTTAGGGGAAAAATAAAATAAAACTCAACCATTAAGTTGCGTGGAGTATAGCTATGTGGTCAGGTTTCGCTTTTGTCGTTTAGTGATCCATTAACGAGCGATATTCCTCAGATTCCTGGAACACCATCCAGTGATACCATATGTTCCTGAAGCTTTCCTGTGTGCCCCTTAGTGCCGCAGTGAAGTCCTCCATCTCCATGATCCTCCTTACTGTATTGAGCCATAGAGCCATTGTTGGTGAGGTTGTCTGTCTCCAAAGTTTAGGAATGCATGATCTTGCCGCACTCACTAGAAAACGTACTATAGATTCTTTGTAGGTCGCCAGTGGTATATCGCTGTGATGCAGGAGGAAGAAGGCCGGGGATTTTGGCAGGGGGTAGTGGGTGAATCTAGATGCTATCTGCCACACCTCTGATCAAAAAGCTCGCCAGGACCGAGCAGTCCCAAAAGACATGTAACATTGTCCCTTGCTCCGCCCCGCATCTCCAACATGTGGGGGGGACTGTCGGGAATATTCTATGCAAGTGGGAGGGCACCCTATACCACCTGGTGAGAACCTTGTATCCAGATTCTTGTATTTTGCTCAATATTGAAACCGAGTGTGTGATGATGAAAATTCTATCTCTTTCCTCCGGTGTAAGTGTGACTCCCAACTCTTCTTCCCATTTATTCATGTACTTAGGTGGTGAGGCCTCAGGTTGTGTGTTTAGTATGTTGTACATTTTGGATAGCGTATGCCTGAGGGTCCCTTCTCCCTACAGATGATTTCAAATTGTGTTTTTGGGCAGGCAAAAGTAGTGGGGCGGGGTAGCGTAGATAGAAAGTGTCTTACTTGTAATGCCTGCCATAATGGGAGTTGGGGTGAGTCCGTATTCCCTCTGAGCATTTCCAGTGGGAGCCACTGGGCTTCTTGCATAAAATGTTCTGCCCGGAATCTGCCTTCGGTAATCCTTGCACGGAATACTTTGTTCTCATTGCCTGGGGGAAATCTCGGGTTACCCAGAACCGGGAACATGGGTGAGGGCCTGGGAGAAATGTCTTTCCTGGCTAGTACTTTGATGGCGATCCCTAGCGTGGGGCCGATTGTAGGATGGAGTGCTAGTTCTGTGGGGGCTTGTCCCTCAGACCATGGGAGAGCTACTAACGGCGCCAGGGCTGCTGTTTGTTCTGTTGCTATCCACTGTTTAAGGGCTGCATGCCGGTGCCAGTCCACCATGCGTACTAAGTGTACTGCCTGGTGGTATTTTACGTAATCTAGTAGTCCCATGCCCCCCTCGCTTTTCGGCCGAGATAAAGTGTCTCTTGCTATCCGTGGGGCCTTTCCTGCCCATATGAATGTGGACGTGAGTGATTGTAAATGCTGGACGAAGAGCCTTGGCACTTGTATGGGAAGGGCCTGAAGTAGGTATAGTATACTGGGGAGTATATTAATTTTGATTATTGCTCCCCTGCCGAACCAAGAGAAAGTCCCTTTGGTCCAAGAGTTGAGGTCTTGTCGAATTTCGCTTAAGAGTGCTGGAAAGTAGGCGGGGTATAGGTCCTCAATGTTTGGCGTTAGCTTGGTCCCCAAGTATTGAATGTGATTCTTTTCCCACTGAAATGAGAACGAGTCCTTTAATTCCTCCACAAAATGTTGTGGGAGAGAGATGTTAAGAGCTGCTGACTTATGATAGTTTATTTTAAAGTTTGATATTTTGGAATAGTGGTTAATTTCTGCCAATAGGTTTGGTAAGGAGATTCGTGGGTTGGAGATAAAGAACAGGAGGTCGTCCGCATATGCGGCGATCTTATATTCTTCCTCCCCCACCGTGATCCCTTTAACGTTTGGGTTATTAAGTATTTGTGACAACAGTGGCTCCAGGCATATTATAAAGATCAGTGGCGATAGAGGGCAGCCCTGCCTTGTACCATTTGAAATGGAAAATGGCTTTGAAAGCTGGCTGTTTACTCTAACGGACGCGGATGGGCTGGAATATAGGCCTGTAATCCAGTGTAACATGTTAGGGCCCATACCCACGTGGGTAATTGTCGCAAATAGGAAGTCCCACTCCACCCTGTCAAATGCCTTTTCTGCATCTGTGGATAAAAGGCATATCGATTTGGAGAGTCTGTGCGCCTGGTGTATTAGGTTAATGGCTTTGGTTGTGTTGTCCCTTGCCTCTCTTAATGGGACGAAGCCGACTTGGTCTTTGTGTATTGTTACATAAGTAGGGGGAGATCCTATTTGCCAGAATTTTAGAAAATAATTTCAGGTCTGCGTTAAGTAAAGAGATGGGGCGGTAGCTCTGGCATTGCGCTGGGTCCTTCCCTTCTTTAGGGATGACCGCTATGTGTGCTGTTAGGGTATCTCTAGGTATTTTGTTTCCGGATGTTATGGAATTGAAGGCTTGGATGAAGTGGGGTGTAAGTGTTTCTGCGAATTTCTTATAATATGATAGGGTTAGCCCATCTGGACCTGGCGCTTTCCCTGTCTGAGAGTCTGTCAGCGCTTCTGCTAGCTCAGTCGGGGATATTGGGGCCTCCATCAGTTCTATGGCCTCCTTTGGGAATCTGCGAATGTTTGATCATTGTAGGCATTCGTGGATCCTAGCTTTCTTGTGTTCTCTGGCTTGCTCGGACTGTGGTGGAGATTGGTTATATAAAGAGTAGTAATATTGCCAAAACGCTTCTGTGATTTGTTCGGGAAGATGTAGTGTGTGGCCTTCGGAGTTCTTAATGTGTAGAACGTAGGCCCTAGCTCTTGCTGCGCGGAGGGCCCGGGCCAATATGCAGCTCGGTTTGTCTCCAAATTCAAAGAAATGACGTCTACATTTCGTCAGGCTCACTTTTGCCTTTCCCAGACAGTGGGAACGGACCTGCTCCTTCAACCGTAGTAATTCTGTTCCCTTCTCTCTGTCTAGTGTCGATTTGTGGGAGGACTCTAGTGCCTGGATCTGATCCAGGAGTCCCCTGAGATGTGCGCTACGTTCCTTTTTAATGCGTGAGCCAAGGCCTACACAGAAACCCCGTATCACGCACTTGTGTGCTTTCCATACCGTTAGTGGGTCAACCTCTGGAGTGACTTTGTGTTCAAAGTATTTCCTTAATGTTGTGCGGATTTCGTCTGAGTTCGCCGTGTATTGAATATCCAATGCCATATTCTATTGTGCAGGGTAGGTAATTTCAGCGCTAGTATGATCATTGCGTGGTCTGAAAATGTGATGGTGTCTATTGTAGCCGAGACTAGATTCGCTAGGGATGAGAGTTGGAGGAGGAAAAAATCGATTCTGGAGTATGAGTTGTGTGGTTGGGAAAAGAACGTGTAGTCCTTTGTGGTGGGGTGTAAGGTTCTCCAGGCGTCTTCCAACTGATACTTGTGTAATGTATTTTTGATCCTGCGGTACGCTGACCTGGGAAGGTTACCGCTGCCTTTAGATGTGTCTATTCTTGGGTCCAACGGCATGTTAAAATCTCCTCCCAGGACCAGGGTGCCCTCCTGAAATTCCTCCAGCTCCTCCAGGATCTCCTCTAAGAAGGACACCTGGTTGGAGTTGGGTGAATAGATGGCCGCTAGTGTGATTTGTGTGCCAGTGAGTTTCCCCTTGAGGAAAATATATCTACCTCCCGGATCACAGCGGACCTCTTCCTGCTCCCATGGGACGGAGTTGGCGATAAGGATGGAGACCCCTTTGGACTTGGATTCCGCATTTGTGCTGTGGTAGGTGTTTGGAAATCTGTCGTTTGCAAATCTGGGGCTTTTGTTCGTGCGGAAGTGGGTCTCCTGGATAAAGGCCACATGTACTCTTCTTTTCCAGAGGAGGTGGAGGATGGAGGACCTCTTCTCTGGCACGTTCAGTTCCTGCGCATTAATGGAGATTATGGAGAGGTTAGCGGAGCCTGACATTGCGAAAGAGAGAAGATCAGGTTGCAAAAAGAAGGGGTAGTGAAAGCACCAAGTTGAGAATCAGGAAAGATATAGAGAGAGAGGGGGAAGGAGAGGGGAGAGTGGAAGAAGAAGAGAAAAGAAAAGAGGAGGGGGGATGGACACTTACACGACACACAAGGAAAACTAATCCGGGACAAACACAACTAAGGCTAGCCCGGTGGCTAGCAACTATATTTTAGTCAGGGAGCCTGTTTCCCCCCCTCAAAAAAGGGGTTAAGCCAGGCCCCCTGATGCCCTACTGGAGGTAACGTGGAAGTGCACTTACTGTTAAGGCCGCTGTCTAACTCGGAGATCAGATAACAAGGAAAACGACCACCGATTCCGTATCTGTTCCTCTATAACCTTCTTACTCGGAACTTGCGGGATGCCACTATCATTAGAAGTAGTACTGTGGGAAAAAAACAAGAGGAAGCAAAGAGACAAAATTAGACAGCTTTCAGCCCGTCCGGCGGGTAAGAGACTGGGGAACGCGCCGCCGTCATTCGTAGGGTATCTGCTGGCGGGGCACAATAAGTCTCGATTTCTTTGATTGGTTGTTAGTCTCGGTCCCTGCTGCCTTGCCGGTTGGAAAGGTTCCCTGGGTCCTTCGCGGGTCACGGGTTGCTCTGTGCCGTGTCCATGGGCATAGTCCAGTCTGGAATGGGCACCGCCAGGACTTCTAGGAACCTGAAAGCTCTGTCCAGGTCTGTGGGTGATCTGACGGTGTACAGGCGGCCTCGCTTGTGTAATATTAAATGAAAGGGGTGGCCCCATTTGTAGGTCGCGTCCGCCTGGCGTGCTGCGTCCACAAGTGGTCTTATCAGTCACCGACTATTGAGGGTCAGTCTGGAGACATCTGGTAAGATAGTAATTTCCACTCCGTTAAAGTTAACTGGACCTCTTTCCCATGCCATGCGTTGGATTTCCTCCTTTTGTCTGTAAAAGTGCACTCGGCAGATGACATCCCTTGGCAGATTGGGGTTCCTTGTTCTCCCGCCCATCATTCTGTGGACCCTGTCCAGCTCTATTGTCCTGTCTTCCGGACGGCGTAGTAGCTTGTTGAAGACGGTTGTTACACACTCATAGAGCGCTTCTGGCGCCTCTCAGCTTTAGGTTGTTGCGGCGGCCTCTGTTTTCGACGTCGTCGAGGTGGAAAGTTAACTCACTGAACTGTTTCTGCTGTTTTTCTATGAAGCTTGTTAGCTGTTGAAAGTCCATATAGGAGACCTCGGGGTTCTCTTCTAGCGCCATCACCCGTTCTGTAAAGGCCTGTACTGAGTGGTTAACTGCCGCGATGGCCCTCTCGTGTTTCTCTTCTATACATCGTATCTGCATCTCTAAGTCTGTTTTGGTCGGTAGGGCACGTATCATGACCCAGAGTGCTTGTAGTGTTTGGGAATCGTCTGCAGGTGGCGCTGTATGATTGCCAGGAGCTTCTGTTTCGGGAAATTACTGGGAGCTGTAGTCATGGAAGGTATTTATATCTCTGCTGTTGTCTCTCTGTTGAGAAGGAGGTCGGGCGATAGGGATAGGATTATCTCCCTGCATTACCCCGCTCTTGCTTGGGTTGTCCTTCCGGGGAGGGGTATGGTCTGCATCAGGTCCCTTTCTGCCACCCTTTGCGTTAGGGCTGTGTCCCTGGCTGGGGGTTTCATGGGATTCATTACCAATTGTGTAGAGTGTGGGTACAGTGGAATGTCTCGCTGGTGACCTCGGGGTCTCTGCCCTATTCCCCCTCCCATCCTGTTCAGGGTGTTGGGCTCTGTTTGGTGGTGAGGTACCTGGGTTCTTGGTCCACTGCTCCCTTAGTCCTTCTTGCTGCCCCTGCTCCGTGTTGGTGTGGAGCTGCGCTGCTCCTCCGGCATTTGAAGGTGGTGCTTCTGCACCCTGTACTGGCTGCCCGCTCTTTTCTGTCTGTAGCCCCTGGGTCTAGTCGGCAGGGGATTTTCTCCTTCCCTCAGGGTATGGCTCTGCTCCGCTGTTGTATGGGCTTCTCTCTCTGCCCTGGCGGTGTGCCAGCATGGGGCTCTCCTGCCTTCACCTGGCCTGTGGATAGGGTTGCTGGATCTCCACTCTGCTTCAGCGCGGGCTTGTCGCGCTGACCCAGTGCCATGTTGGAGAGCCGTCTTCCCGCTCCGGCGGCGTGTGTTCCGTGCAGGAACCGACTTATAGGGGATCCCTGGATCTGTGGCTGGTCTGCCTTCCTCTTCCCCACTCTAGTCATCATCGGGTATGGGCTATTTTCTTTGTTTTCTGGTTTTCTGAGAGTCAGTGGCAGCGGAGCTCCGAGATGTGCGGCCTCCCTCTCCTATGCCAAGCCACGCCCCCCATGCCACTTGTCATTAACTTTTATCTATCGTACAGTCATGTCTTTCTATCTCATATAATTATTAATAACATATAATTCTCTATACACTTAACCGCTTAATCCTCCAACCTTAACAACCCCCCCTCAGGAATTTCTCTTATCAAGGAGAGGTGATGGAGTAAGATAAACAAAGCTTTAACTGTTTTAGACTCCTACAGCTAACTGCAGTATCCTTGGAATATTTTTCCCTTAATAGGAACACTCAGGTCTCACATTATTAACAACTTAATTATTATTATTTTTTCTTACATGACATTATCACATTGAAAACACCATTTAACAATCAAACGCACTGCAAACCAATTACAGAACTAACATGTACACAAATAACAGCAAGAATGTATGTTCCCTATTCACACAAGTTTATATTAAACTTAATTCCTGATCATCTTCATTACAAGTCTATTCATTTCAAGCAAGCAGAGCATCGCTCTCAGACTACTACGTTAAGAGAGTCAGTCACACACTCCCCCCTCCCTTCTTCTCACTAAACTCTAAAGCTGAAAGGTGAGGGTGAAAGTGAAACAAGCATTCCAATGTAACAGATGATTTAACCATTTGTGAGCTAACCCCACCACACAGAGCCAGCACTCAAGCCATTGTCTGTCAACTTCATTTAATACTACTGTAAACTTTCATTCCTTCACTGTCTTACCCCAGGACTATCTGCATCATGTAATCATCTCTGCTGTCCTGCTGCCTACTATCTCTGATCCTTGTCAGCACTACCGTCATCCATAGCAACCTGTCCCCTCACTACCTGACACTTATCTGAAGGAGACCATACATATTCCTCTGCTACGACTAAATATCCCACAGTATCATACTGACCCTATCTTATAACCCACACTTAATAAGGTAGACTACATATCATCAACACACAGAGGACAGTGATGGAGGGTTCTTACTATTCCTGCACAAGTCAAAGAAGGCACTAATCACTAGTGTTGTGTACTACAATCAGTGCAAGCATTGGGATGCTAGGTAAAAGGTACATCTATGGGAGGTGTGAAGCCAAGGTGGCGCCTGGGCGACAGCCGAGGGTATTGCAGCAGGTACTAAAATGGCCGCAGGCCATGACTAGCACTAAAATGGCCACCAGGGATGTGGCCTGACTAAGAGTACTATCAAGCCAGGCAAGCATCTAGCCACGCCTTATTCCTTTGTGTACAATGCCAACAAGTCCCTCATCTGACACATATCTATAATAATCTTTATGTGTATAGCGCCAACATTTCCACAGTGTTTACATAGACAGGGGGAATACAGAAAGACAAAAGTACAAAAAATACAGAACCACGGATACATAGTAATCAGCTGATGGAAACAATAGGGGTGAGGGTTCTGCTCCATCGAGCTTACACAAGTAATGGGGTGATACAGAAGGTAAAGGGGCTGGAGATGTGCACAGTATAGCGGGGTGGAGAGTGAGGGATGCTATATACAGACAATGGTCAGAGCTCTTCCACCATTCCCCCATCGTGTAGGATCGGGTAATATGATGATGACCTCTGACAATTTCAGGGCTGTCATCAATAGCGTTCCCCAGACTCACCAATACACCGAAAAGAAATGTTATTCCTGTTATTTTTGTCCTTACCGAGGAGGCCCATGGGGAAAGGGTGTGGATTTCTTCACCGAGTTGAGATGGAGACCACCTAATGTGCCCCCCCACCCCCCTGTAATGGGCTAAACTAGACCCCCTCAGCACACTGTCCCTGCTCTGCCTGTGTTACCTTTTTACAGTGAGAATGGTGAATCCAGGTCTGCCATTCAGCAATCTTTATTGCAGCAGGAGTGGTCAGGAGTACCTGGTAAGGTCTTTCTCACTTTGGGGTCTTCCAGTTCTTTTTCTTTATCCCCTTGATGAGGACCCAATCACCTGGTATTATTTCCCTTAGTAATGCTTTAGCCACTGAGGCTTCATGCGACTGACCTGTGAGAAACACTTCTATCCACTTGGCTAAAGCATCTATAATAACTAGGCAGTATTTCTTACCTTCACATTTGTTTAATTCTATGTAGTCCATACAAATGTGTTGGAGGGGATACTGAGGTGTAGGACAGCATCCCCTCCATGGTCTTGTATTATTTGTGCTAAACACAAGGCACAAGGGAATATAAGATAAACAAAAATTTTTAGAGTAGTTTGTAAACGCATAGGCTGTGAATACTTTCGATATGAGTGCTACCATCCCCCCTGTTGAGAAATGACACAGGCCATGGCTCAAATTTGCTGCATATCTGAAGAACGATTTAGGTAAGATAGTTTTTTTTCCTTCTGCGGAGATGTCCAACCCATCTACAAAGAGTGTATTCAGCATCTACAAGAGATACATCCTGCAGATCTGGTCTGGGTAACACCTTATGTGCCATCTCTCCTAGACAGTTGTATGGAGGACCGTCTGAAGAAATAGGCAGTAAGGTAGATGGATGGAGCGTAGTACATCCCTCAGTTGTCAGGTGTGGCTGTGAGAGCAGTAGTGTCATGTAGGAGGGATGTCTGGAAGGACAAATATGAGTATAACCAACTGCGTGCGGTACACAGTGTGAGTGGCGGAACAGCACTATAGTGGCAGGTCTGACTGCTTCAGCTGCCGCTGCTACCGCTTGTACACAGGGTGGGAGCGCTCGGCCACTGGATCTAGTCTGCAGGAGTAGTATGCCAGCGATCTGTTTCCCACTGTGTGCCTGAGTTAACACAGAGGTCATATATCCTTCCCTTGAGTCAACAGCACAAAGAGCTTGCTGTAGTTCAGCAGCCCCCAAGACTGATGTGCCCACCAGAGTCTGTTTTAACCTGACAAAGGCTTCCTCAGAGGGTGCATCCCACTGGATCCTGTCAGCTGCAGAAAGAGGTTCATCATAGATGAGTCTGGTAAGAGGTGCTGTCAGGGATGCATAATTTAGGATCCAGGCTCTGCAGACGTTTGTCATTCCCAAAAAGGACAGAATTTGCTCGTGGTTTTGGGACTTCCAGAATTGCTTGCCTACCTTCATCTGACAGGTTATACCCCAGATATTTAACTGTTTGCTGACAGTATTGGAGTTTCTACCTGTTTACTTTATGGCCTTGCTTATAAAGAAACCTCAAGGGTTCGACTGTGTCCCCCCACAATTCGCTCCACTGTCTGCTGCTAGCTACCAACATACAGTAGTAGCCCAGTTCCAGCATCCTAGAGGTAGTCAGCTAAGTTTGCTGACATAGCCTGGGAGAAAATTGTTGGAGATTCACAGCAGCCCTGAGGTACTCTGGTGAAGGTGTACCTAATTTTATCATAATATCTTATCTCAACCATTTTACTGGACATATTTAAGACTATATAATCTGACATTTCACAGGCTTATTTGTCTCTAGGTCTGTTATAACTGGTTCAGAGAGGGATTCCCTGTGGGTCCGTCCATTAACCCCTTTTACCATGATATGACTATTACTACATTTTACATTGGGTATATATTGGGATGTATTAATGCCCTGGTGGCTCCTGAGCCCACCAGGAAAGTAATCATCAGCCCATTCACCTGGAGATCTATCTCAGGCAGTAGAAATTGCCAAGAGATCCTCCAAGTGTTGTACATCCATCCCTCTTAGTCATTTTTCCCCAAGGTGCCTGTGAGCATTGTTTCTCTGGGCATCCTCAGGCAAAATCACCAGATTTCCAATCATTCAAACACACATTTAAATCCCCGAGCTGTATCCCACCTCTGCTTCTTCCTTTGCCTCTACTTTCACATCCTCTCGCTGTCCAATGACCTCTCTGACTTTCTTGAACCGTCGTGTCACATTCTTCTCCCTGTATAAAAACTCTCACTTTCCCAACCTTTTCTTTGTAAAACTTTTCTGCATGTTTTGCATATTCCAAAACATCCTGCAATGATCCCATCCTAAGGGTAATCATGTATCTCATTGTGGTGGAAGCCCAGTATATATCTATATGGATCCGTGGGCCTTGGCAGTAGACAGTTGTCAATTTAACATTCTGTATACATATTTGCTTTCTGTCTTGCTACAAATATAATGTTCTTACAGTTATGCAATAGGTACTTCCGCTCATATGAAAATATCTGTTTTATAACTCTGCTGACATGGGGAAGCCAACATGAAACTTCTGTACTCAAAACACTGACAAGATAATATATAGTATAAACACGTTACATTTTCCATCTGTTTTGCAATTTTGGAGGACAGTATAACTCAGACGGACAACCACAGTCTGAAACAGCCACCGCAGAAATTACCCAAGCAATTTTACTGGAAACGTATGCAAATAATATGGGAGGTTTGTGCAATTTATAGTTCATGATGTAACATCCAATCATATCGAAGGAACCACACGTGGCTCCAGGACAACCCACTCATTTCATCCACCACCTGATGGCCAATCACAGATGACCGGAGGATGGAAGAATTGCAAGATGCTTATCCAATAATTAAACAATACGTTGTATCTATGTAATCTTTGACCTGCCCAGATGGGCGGATATGTTAAACTCTTAAAATAGGCTACACGCCGATCATTAAAGTTAGAATTGAGGAAGCTATGCATGCTGAACCTCGTGTCAGTGTGAAAACTTCTTATGCGCATTATCAATTCAGAATTAATATGGAGGGGTGTAAACATTCCAACTTGAGTAAGCCGTGATTCCGCAAAGGAATTCTACGACAGTGGCACCCCAGATGGGACTGTGATCGATAGGCTCCGAAGAAATCGGACACAAGGCACGGACATAGACAACCTTGGACTTAGCGGGCCCACCAAATACACGGTAGGATAAATTAATTATCTATACCTGTGTGGCTAACTCCGGGCTTGCCTATGTGCCGTGCCAGGCCGATAGATTTGGAGACGCACGACGACAGGTACTTCTTTAAGTCTCGATCACATGATAAGAACCTGTCATAAGATATAAAGGAATGTTTACATGCCTGTTGTTTTGAGAGTACTGGTCGAGTGGCGAGGTCAGTAGCTGCCTTAAGGGGGGGTTGACCCTGCGCAGGTGTCCCGATTACTCGGTCCAGGTTTGGTTACAAAACCTAAGAGTAAGGGACCTGTGAGGGTAGTTTGACGGGAAGGCTTTCCTGCTCTGGTCTGGTTTGGTTACAAAGCCTAAGGGTCAGAAAGCCGTCAAACGTCTGGGCAGGTATCGCTACTTCGGTAAAGTCTGGTAAAAGGCTTCCGAAGAAAGGGAACTGACAGACCGGATCCCGAGGGGCAGTAAGACTAAAACCAGCCGTACTGGTGCTCTGTCTATTTGTGTGTGTCCACAAATATTTGTTTATCGTTTGAATGTCCACGAGTAGATCCCTCCGTCTGAGGGTAGATTGATAAACTGTGTAGCGACAGAAATGCTAGAGACTCTAGGGCGGGGCATATTGTGTCTGGCGTCTGAGGAGACTTCTATAATCATAAATCTGGCAGCCATGATTGAAATTGAAAGGCAGCGAACATTGTACCGAGGTTAATTCTTACACCCTCCAGGAAAGTGTGGAAGGGGTGGAGAGTCAAGTTATCATTGATTAATCAAGCAATCTTTCTGTGTGTTTAAAACGTCCTGCCTGTCCTTTATATAAAGTTAGTGTGCTTGTCTGTTGTGTAGAGCTAATCCTGCTGAGTTATTATATAGAATTAGTATCAGTCCTGCTCAGCTGTAAGAAGGGATTGTTAGCAATGAGCATTGCATTGGCTGGGTTATAGCCAAGATAATGCACCGTACACAGTGGCGCGCTGTGGGTTTGGACTTTATAGGTTAGGTTGCATTATTGGATCCCTTCTAGTAAAAGACAGACTACTAAACTGTGTTGCCTTTGAATTGTTAAACGTTAACAATAGCATAGAAGTATAGGCTTGTGCCCGTAAGTGTGTTTGGAGGAAAAGAAGAAAAAAAAGGCTGCTAAGTTCATTTAAAAAGAAGAAGTGGAACTCCTAATAGAAGCAAAGCGATTCTTGTGCTCCAACATTTGTTAGTTATTTAACTAATGTTGGATGTTAAAACTACTCGTATGTTTTATTATGTAATCTCTAAACTTTGTTATACACCCGTCACATAAATGTAAAAAGTTATATGCCACTCACATCCTGAGGGGGCTCTTAAGAATACAGACTGCGTAGCCCACCATGCCCACAAGAAAATACGTCTATGTTTGCCAAGTCCCCAACAGCATACATGTTAGCAGTCCCCAATTCAATTGTAACCACATACAATGTTAGGTGGTCACCGCTGTGACCGTAAAGTTACAACATAATATATGTGATTTATGCATTAGACGTTAGAATTTCCCTAAGAGACCTGAAAAGGGGAAGAGAAGGTGGGTTGAAATGGCGTCTGTATTAATACACGCCAAAGGCACCAGCGTTCAATATAACAGTTTAGTGAATAGAGAGAATTGCAGTACATTACCAATCAGATGGAGATGCCCGACATCTAAGACTGCATCTGCCCGGTCGCCGGAAGTCTGGGACAAAAACTGTTGTAAAAGTAAAAATTGTAATCCCTTGTAATCCTGTCGCTGGGCTGTCACGGGAGGGAGAGATTCTGAAAAGAGGAAGTTACTTGCCCTGTAGTCCCAGCACAAGTAACGTATATTCACAGACAATATAAAATAAATAAATAAACTACAGGGAGTAAGAGAAACTGTGGAGAAACTGCAGAGAAGCCAAGGAATAGGAAACAAGCAGGTAACGATAAGGCCAGGTATCCACAGGAGGAACGGGGCAGATTGACTCGTAATTTGTAAAATGTAAATTGTGTGATGCATAAGACTTTATCTTTATTGAGTTGCGATGTGTGCCCAAGGACTGCCAAACATTGAATGAGAGAATAAGGAAGTAAGTGATTAGCCACACTCAGAGGGGTGGAGCTAGATGATGCAAGAACACGTCTCTTATCCAAGGAGGGGGTAAGAATCATAGATAGCCAGAAGAAAAAGTTTTGTTTTTTCTCTTGTCCCAAACTCAGCTTTCCACGGTTCCTGACAAATTATGGGACAACTACAAGACAGACATAGGAAAATTGAATATACCCACCATGATAATATATACGAGACCCGGATACACACCCCTGGGTCAAACAGTATTCCCCTAGTTTAAAAAAAAAAAAAAAGGGGGTGAAGGGTCAGCCACGCAGATCAGGTGCTGTGTGCTGATGCTTCGGAAAAACTGCCAACCGGCCACAATTTCACTGTTAATTTCTCTTGCAGAAGGCTGTAAGGCCTGGAGGCCTCCAAAGACTAACCAAGTTCTGCAGGCCATACTTGTACATACACTGTTGCCAAATTCCGCACCTTTCAGGGCCTTGCTTCATACTGCCACCCATACGACAGTATTGACACAAAAGCACGGAGGACAACCACAGCCATGAGGTTAGATCCAGTGACTCGAGGAGCTCCCTCATCTGCTTGTGCGGTGGCAGCAGTACAGGCAATGGCTGACAAATCTTCTAAGTTGTTATTGGACTACCCCCTAGTGGTCCGCACCCCAAATGACACCCAGAACATACTCATGCAAGTGCAACCCAAGCACTTATCTCTGGCCTATTAGATCCGGCTACAATGTGCTCTTTCCATGCCTCCCCCAATATCTCTTCCCAATGTTGTAATACCTTGAACCCGGCTACTCTTCTTTTAATCAGGTATTCCTGGGGGGAGGGGAGGCATAGGTGATTTGAGTATGGCAGATCAGCTATTTTTTAAAATTGGTTAAAATTCTGTGCAACAAGATTCTGACATTATTGTAGTGATGTACACACTGTTAATGATGCATATTTTGAGGTTTCTTTGTAGATGGTATCAGGGTGAGGATTGATGATTCCGAACCAGATATGCAGAGGTGACACAACAAGATGTCCTAAACGCAGAAGCTCTGCCTCCGCATGTCTCAGGGCAAGAAGCGGAACCGGAGGCCCTCACTGAGGCGTGTGGAGTGGTGGAAGGTAAGTCGGCAACTTTTTACACTGACTCCTGGAATGCATTTGGCATAGCTCATGATTATGGCCCAATATGGAAGGCCAGACAGCTTGTTATCTCAGTAGGACAGCCAATTAAGAATGGTGCAGCGGTGCAGAGTCTCATGGAAACCCTACTACTACTACCTGGCAATGGAGAATCCACACCGATTTCTACAACGGAGAAGCGAGAGATGACACCCTCGCCGACAACACAGCAAAGGCAGCGGCCCTCAAGCCGTGGAAGAAAGAAGAATAAATACTGACAGCATGAGTCAGTGATAAAAACTTTGGACTTTGATAAAAACTTTGGACTTTGATAAATACTTTGGACTCTGATAAATACTTTGGACTTTGATATGTCAAGGACTTTACAGTTACAAGTCAACGAGGAAAGAAAGCAGATGGGCTAAAAGACGGGAGCGACAGAACAGGACGGCGTATGGCGAACAATCAACAGAACTTGCCTACAGAGGTCCCTGTCCCCCATGATGGCCCAACTGGTACACAGAATCAAAAGCAGCGATGACGTCGACACTGAACAAGAATGGGTGACACCTAGGTTCTCTGTAGCTGCTGCATCATTTGTCCAGTTAGCATGATCTTTGCCATATGCAAGTCCGGACAGAAGTAAGGTGGCCATATAACACTTGCCTTGACCACTCTACCCATTTCAGGGATTGCCAATTTGACCACATTCAGCTCACACCTGTTGGGGAGTATGAACATGTGCTTGTTGTTGCTTGAGTCTTTTTCAGGTTGGAGGCCCACCCTGATACTAAGGTAAATGAGCAGATAACCACACAGAAGCTCATGAATGAGGTAATCTGCAGATACAGGGTACCGGAAGTGAATGAGGTAAACGAAGGTACACAGGTGTTCTCTTCCAGACTCAGAGGCAGACACTGGGACACATATCTTGCAGCCTGGGGATTGGGTGCGCATCAAGAAGTTCCCCAGGAAGCACCCTCCTGAGCCCCGATTTGATGGCCCCTACCAGGTGCTTCTGACTACTGCCACAGCTGTGAAACTAGCCGAAAAAGACTTACATGGATCCATCCATGCTTCATACTGTAAGAAAGCTTCAGATCCGGGAGACCAGTCTTAGTTGTGCCAAGGACATTACTCTGGTTAGGGCTAGTGAGAGAGGAGGGTGGCAACTGGAATCCTTAGTCGGAAGAATATGGGGGTATGGTTACCTTCCAGTATAACTCGTTCAATGTTGATGAGGTACAATGCTAACAGGAGCAACAAGTCTAACTGTTGCGTGTGCGGTAGTGCCCGACTACACTCGGGGATGGTCCCCCTAAATCTCCCTGTAGATGCTGAAGAGTGGTTTATTAGTCTCTTCACGAACATTTCCGCTAATTACACTGTCCGTGAGAAATGGAAGAAGGAATACTCTATAACTACTTAAGTGTCTTGCACCGGAGAGAGTATTACTGACTACCCTGGAAACTACACCTGCCAGGCAATTAGGCAGGGTAGAGGGAGATTTTGGGGGAACTCACCAATATTTCCCTTATTTAAAAAAGATGAAGAGCCAGTTCCGATAATGCCAACCACATACGCTACCAAAGAAAAGGAGAAATGTACTAGTACTGTGCCTGCCCCGATCTCCTAAGATGGATTGTCAGTGGAATTCCCATTTGCCAAGGGATAGTGCAGAAGACCTTAGGTTCCGGCGAGGGCACACCCTGTGGGGTGTTAACTTGTACAGATAGAGGGTATGGATGCCCGGAAATGAGCCCAGGGAATCCATGGCCTCCCTCTAAGGTGAGGTAGGGATCCCCCCCCCTCCTAGGAGTAGGGACTTACGGGCAGTGGGAAAACCCTGACGCAAGGGTGAGGCGACCTGGACGTGTTCACCATTAGGACTATCTCCAGGAGGGACATTGGTGTGGGTGAAGATTAGGTAGTCCCACGCCGTGCGTACCTGTGCACACTACTAGTATGTACTTCTAGTACAGCACATTAGAGTGAGAAGAGAGGCTCCTGGTGATAGTTTTGACCCACACATGTACGTTGACGTCATAAGACAGCCAAGGGGGGTACCTGACGAGTTTTTAAAGAATTTTCCTGATTTATTAGGGTAAATAAATGTTGACTGGATTAATTATGTTTATTATAATTAACAGCGGTTTATAAATTATACTAGAGACGCCTTATAGGGACTAGTCTACCAATAGGACCTACCTCGACTATGACTTTCCAAAATAGAATGGCACTAGGTACGATTTAGCCAAAAAAGGGAGTGTCTGTAAGATGATAAGGGAGACTTGTACCTACATTCCAGACAAAACGTGACCCGCAGGTAAAGACGCAGTTGCCATTAAGAAGCACTAACTAAAAAGAGCTAACCTTAGTCTGTTTTCCTCAGTTAGGTACCTGACAGGAGAAGGGAAAAATATAGAAAAATAAGTTTTAAGACATTGTGTATTTAGAACACTGTGATAGGTTTTCGCTAAGATTTTGCTTTATTTTATCTGCAGTGCACTCTGCTTATGTCCACGCAACATACCGGTGCTACAACGCCCCTGGTCCTGTTACCTTGCCGCCTCTGGAAAAGGGAAGTGGGAATAATCACCTTGTAGCTCTTTCCTTCCAGACTAATATATATGATAATGCACGTACTAATAAGACAGGGGTTCAGTCATGTTGATCAGTTATTAGATAGTCCTGATTTTGCACTCTTGTCGATGAATCGAGGTAACGTCAAGAAGGCGGGTTCTATACCAGTTATGCAGTGTTTACCCGAAATAGTAAAGGTCGCACCTAATGCCTAATGCCTCGAGATCCCAGGTGGTAGCCTAGACCTCCACATGTACCAAAAGACCCGATTGCCATGAACCCACACCTAGGTATCAGAGGGGCATTTACAGCCTAAGCGACAGTTGTGAAAGACCGCCACTCTACTGAGTTTTCAGAACATTCTGCACAAGAGGTTATTCTGATAAGGAAGTTATTAATTATATTTGTCACCTTTATAGTCATCCTAATTTCTGTTTGTCGTTGCATACAGTGTATTCCGACCCTGATGACTGCCTGGTCCACCTGTCCCACTACGACGTCCAACAAAAAGCCCACTGTCAGCGCAACCGTCGTCATCATGGATCCAGAATGTGATGATGTCGAACCATCCTATACCCCCATGGCAGTAATAGGCCCAGTCGTCTACAACACAATGCGAGTCTAGGGTCAGCGGTGGGGGATTGGGGTGGGACGGAGCAGGGCGAGTTTAGTGAAACAGATAGTTTCAAGGGGGGTCTGTGGTGGAAGCCCAGTATATATCTATATGGATCCGTGGGCCTTGGCAGTAGACAGTTGTCAATTTAACATTCTGTATACATATTTGCTTTCTGTCTTGCTACAAATATAATGTTCTTACAGTTATGCAATAGGTACTTCCGCTCATATGAAAATATCTGTTTTATAACTCTGCTGACATGGGGAAGCCAACATGAAACTTCTGTACTCAAAACGCTGACAAGATAATATATAGTATAAACACGTTACATTTTCCATCTGTTTTGCAATTTTGGAGGACAGTATAACTCATACGGACAACCACAGTCTGAAACAGCCACCGCAGAAATTACCCAAGCAATTTTACTGGAAACGTATGCAAATAATATGGGAGGTTTGTGCAATTTATAGTTCATGATGTAACATCCAATCATATCGAAGGAACCACACGTGGCTCCAGGACAACCCACTCATTTCATCCACCACCTGATGGCCAATCACAGATGACCGGAGGATGGAAGAATTGCAAGATGCTTATCCAATAATTAAACAATACGTTGTATCTATGTAATCTTTGACCTGCCCAGATGGGCGGATATGTTAAACTCTTAAAATAGGCTACACGCCGATCATTAAAGTTAGAATTGAGGAAGCTATGCATGCTGAACCTCGTGTCAGTGTGAAAACTTCTTATGCGCATTATCAATTCAGAATTAATATGGAGGGGTGTAAACATTCCAACTTGAGTAAGCCGTGATTCCGCAAAGGAATTCTACGACATCATTATATAACCTCCTATTTCCTTCTTTACTGCACTTACAAACGCATTCTTTATAATGGCTGATTATATGCAGTGTTAGTATCATCTCTCTCCCCCTAGTTATCCTATGGAAGAGTTCTACCATCTCCGCCCTTCCCATTCTAATTTCCTTCTACAGAACTCCAATCTGGCCCTAGAATTTTTCTATCTGCTCTTTCCATTTAATTGTAACTCCTCATTAACCCTTTGAATTGTTTATCAAAACTGTCGGGGCTCTATTTATATGGGCGTGACAGTTTGGGGCTTCTTTTAACCAGGCTTCAGCAGCGGATAATTCGTATTTCTGCTGATCTTTAGCTGATTTTGTCCGTATTTTATCACATAATTCTTTACAACTTGGAACTTTTAATTTATTTTTTAAATCCATATTTCTATCCCCCCTTATGTCACAATATTTGACAGTCAGGATCTAACTTGTCCATGTACTTCTTATCCCCTTCAAGGACTTCCTGTCATTGGCAACAACAGAGACATGCACAGGAGAATGCCTTACAATTTGTATTTCCCATTGTTAGTAATTATGTTCTTGACATCGATTTACAAGACAAACAACATAAAACAAGCCTCTGGCCACTAAAATGTATAGTGAAAACGCAGGGGTTCCTGACCAGAATCAGTGCTTCGCTATATACACGAAGACTCCTTCCTGCCTTTCCGAGTAGGGCCTGTGAACATAAAACACAATATGGGGCTTGTCCGAAAACAACCTGCACAGCAAGGCTGGTCCTTAATGTGTCCTAGAGGTCAGTGCCCACGTATCAGATCCGCTTATCTCAAATCACTCACACATTCGCTTCATGCAGTATAAGTCAACAATACAAATATTACAATATGTTAGTAGGCGGCCGCCCTCTTTATATTCTTAGTTACTCTATAACACAATATCAAAGAAAAAGTAGTAGTAGTAAGATAAGAAGTAAAGTTCCTGGACACCCCTGTGCCCCATGACGTCATCTAACCGATTCTTTTACGTGCTGCGTGGAGTAATTCTTTCCTGTAGCCTTCTCACAATGCCTATGGTCTCACATAGACTACTGCTATTGTCCCTTGACAACAAATTTGTCTATACTTGCTTCTAATTTACAATACACATCGCACATAGACTACTGCTATTGTCCCTTGACAACCCATTCCTCTATACTTGCTTCTCTTTTACAATACCCATTGTAAATTTTACTAACACCAAAGCATACAGAAGAAGAGAGAAGAAAAGTTTAACCATTGTTATACTTACTACACGTTATCTGGGAGGCTTCTAAATTCTTAGGCTAGTTCGGAAAAACATCACTGTTTCAGACAGGATGCCCGACTGGCCTCTAATGACGTCTAAGCAAGACGGAGGTCTTTTAATGATTGGAGAGTACTTCAGACCCACCTTTTCACAGCCAGGCTGTCCCTTCCCTCTGCAGTGAGTCTTTCCGTCTCGAAGGACCAAAAATGTAAGGAGAATTTATGTGTTTATCAAAGAGAAGATGATCCCAGATCTCGTGTAGAAGTCTGGACCCAGGAGAAATACATATCACACCAGCCTGTGCGGTATCAGATGATTTCTAATTTATTCAAAGGTGTATTTGGTTTATATACCATAAATGACATCACAGGAAAAGTATATACCTCCAAGGTTAATAATAATACATGATAGGCTGAAACTAAAATGTTTAACATAAGTTACACCTTTTAAGGTGTTACTATAACATACAATGAGACCGTTATGAGTTCACTGAAAAGGAATGAAGGTGGGGTGGGGGGTGGGGGGGTTCTGGGAGACTGTCTTATCTGCTGTCTGTCCCACCAGTACCATGCACGAATATAGAAAGGTTTCGTTTATCCCCTTCACCATTTCTGGACCCAGGTATATGTTAAGGAAATTGTAGATCAATGTATCAATTAATAGCTCTTTTATTGGATTATAGACTAGAAAGATTTAGCATGCTAGTATAAGTAGTGAAGTCTGGGGCAATTCCACCATATATGTAAGAAGGTACCCTCACCCTCATAGGCCTGAAACCGGAGACCTGATACCCTAGGAAACATACAGGACAGTCTTTGAGGCTTCAGATACCATCACATTAAGAGTTTGCAGCCTGCTTTAATAATTGATACATTGACAGACAGCTTGGCAGTTGAATCAGCAATTTTATTCCGTTCCAAGACCAGAAGTTCCTCATCTGGTCCAACTCCTTGCTCAATGCAGGATCACTAAATCATACCAGACAGATGTCTGTCCAGCCTCTGTTTGAAGACTTCCATTGAAGTAGAACTCACCACCTCCCGTGGTAACCTGTTCCACTCATTGATCACCCTGACTGTCGAATATCTAATTTGTGTCTCCTCCCTTTCACTTTCATCCCATTGCTTCTAGTCTTTCCTTGTGCAGATGAGAATATGGCTGATCCCTCTGCACTGTGACAGCACTTCAGATATTTGTAGACAGCTATTAAGTCTCCTCTCAGCCCTCTTTTTTGCAAGCTAAACATTCCCATATCTCCTAACTGCTCCTCATAGGACATGATTTGCAGACGGCTCACAATCTTGGTAACTCTTCTCTGAACTTGCTTCAGTTTGCCTATGTCTTTTTTTAGAGTGGGGTGCTCAAAACTGGACAAAGTATTTCAGAACCAACGCAGGGTTCTTCTTCAGGCTTAAATCCTTGCCTTTAGTAACAACTGTTTTCCATCACTGAGCCCAAAGACACATTTTCCACCAGACCAAGCATTCTCATGTTATGTCCCAACCATTTATGTGTCACAATATCAAATGGTTTGGAAAAATCAGGACATACAGTACAATATCTAGTGTCTTACCATGATCCAGCTTAGAACTTACCTCCTCATAGAAGCTGATCAGATTGGTTTGACAGCAGCTTGTCGCTCTCACCTATTGAATGATATTGAACAACGCATCTCTACAGGGAGGTGTATGGCCATCTTCAAGCTTAAAGAGGTAAATTATTGATGGCGTTTTCTCGGGATGGGTTTAGTGCCAGGGACCCCCACCGGTCGATTGTTTTGTGGGTCAGTGAGCTCAAGTACCAAGCTGATTTCTGTTCCAACTGCACTGGCCTGGCTTGGTATTGCTAGCTAAGTTCTCAATTAAATGAATGGGCACTTGGCATGCAATACCAAGATGGGTTACTGCAGTGGGAACAGAGCTGTACACTTCTGCGGAAATCAGCTGAGTGCACCAGCCCAGAGAACAGCTGATCGGTGGGTCTGCCTCCCGCCTCTCTACTATTGATCACTCATCTTAAGAATAGGCCATCAACAATTGACAACTGAACAACCCCTTTAAGGGCAGTCCTCTTGAGACATTAATAGTATTTTTTAAAAGTAACTCCAACACAATATGCTTGATTCCATCATCGGAATCACTAACCAGGCAAAGAACAAGATTTTATTTCTCAACCATAGGAATACACAAATGGGTGTACATAGAGCAAAAGACAAAGGAGCTCCTCACCAGGTGCCACTACTCCCCCCTTCCCATTCGTGCAAGTGCATAAAAATACTGAATATATTTGTGCCTGCTCTGGCTATTCTGCTTCCCTTTTGCAAATGTTATATGCACTAGAGCTTTGAACACCTTCATAGCATCAATAGGAAAGAGTTTAACCAACCAATCACCTCCTTTTTTTCCTTCATGAGCCTCAATGCTGCAGCAGAAGTTCCTTATATATTATGTCCCCCCCCCCCCCCCGACAAACACACCCACATACAAAATATTCATGGAAAGGAAAATAAATTAGGCTTTGAATATACGTTAACCTAGAATAATTCTATTGACTCTTACTGTGATCCCAAATATTGTATTTCCTGCCTTGGGTTCTATTCATACCATGTTTGATCATATACAGTTGCAATCAAAATTATTCACCCCCAAATTACATTTCATTGCTAAATTTACGAACTCCCGGCTCTTTGCAAAAAAAAAACTAAAACTAACAAAAACTATTTAAGTATCTCAATGCAACTAATATAACAGGGGGCTTCTCCAAATTCAACACAAAATGACACTTTTAAAGAATCCTGCAGTCTCAGAATTGTTCAACCCCCTCATGAGAATTGTCTTTAGTACTAATTAGAGCTCTTTGCTGTTATGACCTGCTGTAACCGTGATGCATAGCCCGACAGCAGCTTCTGACAGCGTTCCTGAGGACTCTTACCCAATTTCTCATGGATAATGGCCTCCAGCTCACCAATATTCTTGGGTTTGAATGCTGCAATTGCCTTCTTCACATCCCGCAAAAGATTTTTTTCTACGGGGTTCAAGTCAGGCAACTGTGAAGACCCCTCCAGAAGCTTCCAGGACTTCTTCTGAAACCACGGCTTGGTGGAGTTTGAGGTATGTTTGGGATCATTGTCCTATTATAAAGGTCCAATGACATCCAAGCTTCAGCTTCCTCACAGAGGCATGATTTCTTCTAAGATGCCCTGGATACTTGATTGAATCCATCTTGCCCTCTACATACTGGAGGTTTCCAGAGCCAGAACAACACAAAGCAGCCCCAGAGTATCACCCAGCCACGGCCATACTTCACTGTAGCAGGGGGTTCTTTTTAGCATATGCTTTATTCTTCCCAACATACCGCTGATCCACAGGCCTGAAAAGTTTCACTTTTGTTTCATGTTCCACAGAACAGAATCCCAAAACTTCTGTTGCTTATTTATATGGCTTTAGGCATGAGCTGACTTTTCTTGTGCTTTGGGTCAGTAGAGCTGTACTCCTGTGCAAATTGAAACCGCAGTATCTGCTGCCACCAAATCTTGCTGCAGGTGTTTTGCAGTTATACAAGGGTATTTGACCACCTACCTGTTTAGGAATCTGGTGTCAGCCGGTGATAGCTTCCTCTTTCTGTCACATTTAGGTAGTGTAGCCAGTGTGTCTTTAACTTTAAACTTGCAAACTATGCTTCCAACTGTATCTATAGGAACAGTCAGTGCCTTTGCTAACTTTTTATATAATTTTCCTTGTTTATGCAATGATGTCTTCACTTTCCGGGGAGAGGGGGTTGGAAACAGGTTGTACTAGATGGACATTGTCTTCTTTCAGCCTAACATACTATGTTAAGGCCCATTTAGACACAACAATAATCGCTCGAAAGATGTCTTTTGAGCGACTTTTCAGCAATAATCGTTGTGTCATTTAAGCACAAGGTGATTGCTCAAACGTTGAGCGATCACCTTGCGATCCCAGCAGAGGATGCAGATGACAAGCGGGGAGCCACTTGTTCTCTGCATCCAGCTGTTCCCCGCTGGGAGCCCCCGTCTGTCATACAGCCGAGCACTCGGAGCGGAGGATGCAGAAGACAAGCGGGGTGGCCCTGCTTGTCTTCTGCATCCAGCTGTTTTCTGCATGTAGCGCCCGGCTGTTATCCAGCCGAACGCCCCGAGAAGGGTATGGAGAACGCAGCTAGACAGCTGTGTTCTTCATACCCAGCCTGTCAGCAGGGAGCGGGATACAGCTGAAACAATAGTATCAGCTGTATCCCGCTGTGAATCCCCGATAAGGCTCATTGTTGTCTTTCAGCATGCTGAAAGACAACGTTGAGCGACAGCTTAACGAAAACTGCATGAAGTCAGTGCAGTTAAACATAACGATTATCGCTCAAAAGGCGAATTTTGAGCGATAATTGTTGTGTCTAAATGGGCCTTTAACCATATTTCTAACATGCAGTCAAATGTCGTCCACAAACCTCTATCTAGTCCAGATAGATAATAAAGCCCTTGATTAGTTGCATCAGGTGTGCTTAAGACAACACCTAATTTGCAAATGTGTGCTCCCATGAGGGATTTTATTGAGGGAGGAAGGTGAATAATTCTAAAAGTGCAGTAGTCATGAAAAATTATATTTTGTGTTGTATTTGGAGAAACCACTTATGTTAGTTGTGTTGAGCTATTTAAATTGTTCATCCCCTGCTTTTTTGCAAACAGCTGAAAGTTTGTAAATTTGGCAAATAAACTTGCAATGGGATTGAACAATTTTCATTGCAATTATAGATGGCAAAATATGTTTAAAAATATCTAATCATACAGCATATAATACAGCATTTCTAAAGTAAAGGTGGCCATTCACATTAGTTGAAGGGCTTCTGTCATCACTAACTGTAAACTAAGTTATGGGGCTCAAAGGTGAGGGCCGGTGGTCTGCTTATTATACTCAGTGTCCCCTGTTTCAGTGCTGGGCCCCTGAGAAATCAGCACACACACACACAGTGACCATATCAGAAGGCTGTGCGCATACGCTCTCCCATCTATCTCTTTAGGAGAGTGGGCGCACACAGCCTTGGGAAGAGTGTCACCATATATATGCGAACACTAATTTCTCAGAAACACAGTCCTGGAACAGGGACCCTGTGGCTATAAAAAGCATCTTACCTGATCCCCCGTCCCTTTATCTTTGAGGCCCATTATACAGTTCATGGGGCCAACAGTTGAAGACAGAGGCTCTTTAAGTGCATTTTGCATGGAGCAATTTGCTCCGGTAGCCAAGAGCCAAATCATTGGCACTTGTATACCAAGCCTTTACATAAGCTGATTCAAACCTTCTGCAGGACTAATCGTTTGTCCCACATAGAGAATCATTGCTGTCGGCACCACATCCCTTGTTGACATTGTGAGGGTTATGAACATGAAAACTTATATATGTATACATTTCATCCATCTGTAATATACGTTTCCGGAGGCTGTAGGCCTAAATTGTACACTCTATTCTGCTTTCCTATAAAAAGCTCTGCTAAAATGCTTGTACATTTAGGCTAGTACTTAATTACATTATGTAGAGGTGTAATCTTAAGTGTCCATCATGTCTCCAAGATCTTGTTTATCTCGTTACACTGATCAAAAGGTTGTATGGAATGCTTTGTTTCTTGCTGCTGTCTAGGTAGGGCATGTGATTAGAATGTAGAGTGTGATGATAATCAGGGTACCAGACACGATGTCTACATACAAACAAATAAAGCATTGTTTATAGAGAAGACAAAATTATGTACCAGTAAAACAGGTCGACCTCTGTAAAGCAGTTCAACCTCTGATACGCCTACTATTTTTTGTATAAGAAAGACAAAGTACACAATAAACTCAGATTGCTCTAAGACACGACCGTGATGCCTGTGTCTATTGCTTTCTCATGGTGGCCGGCATAACCAGCTCTGATTTGGAGCCCCACAGCATATTAACGTAACATGGATTTTATCCCTATCAGTAATTGGCGCCCGATCGCGGGGCTTGATGGAACAAGAGGACCACCTACACCTCAAACCCCCCCGGACCCAGATGGGATAAGGAGCCACTCGGAACCACGGATTGACAAAAACTGCGCAGTAAGGTAAGGTTTTATCTTGCCACAATCTATCCGTGCTTCCTGGCTGCTCCTTTCCTGTCCGAGGGGTAAGAAGTGCATGCCTCTTATAAATCTTCAAGCTTTTTAAGAATTCATATGGTGGGCTGAATATGCTGTGCGGGTGTTTAACTGTTATTGTCTTTATTTGTTACTTTGCATGGTCAGTGTACAGAATATGCAGGGTGAGGAAGTACAGAATATGAAACCCGCTTGCCGATCTCTGGAAGGCATGGTATAAATTGTACCAGGGAAGCCTAAAATTTTCAGGGGATAAAATCCCTGATGGGATCCTCTTATAGGTATAAGAGAAGTAGTTGAGACGGGGGGAAATAAGCAGGGTTGGGAAGTACCGACACTTTTAGACAAGTGAGGAAGTACTGACACTTAAAAAAGTACTGACACTTTAGTAACTGACATGCAAATGTTTTTGTCTTTATGTGTGTGTATAAATGGAAGGACCTGTATGAGAGTTAGACTGTGTTATATGGTGTATACTGTCCGGTAACCAGAAACGAAATGAAGCAAAAATGACCAAATGCTGAGCCAGACCACAGGGGGTGGAGCTAGGTGATGTAAGGAGATGGGAGGGAAGAACAATAGGAACAGGTCTTGCTCCACCCTACACACAGTCCAGCCTAGGTGAAAAGTGTGTCTCCATTTTAAGTGGATGTTGGTGTATATATATGTATATTGTGGTAATGTATAGAGTGAAGGTCACTCTTAGACTCCATGTTAAGTCTCTCACTTGAACAAATGGAGTGACCAAAGGAGGGGCATCTAATTTTATTCCTGAGACTAGTTGTGTGAGATAATAGCCCAGGATTACCACAGTGCATATATGTATATACAGATTCGTGGAATATGTGGAATTCAAAAATATTGAGTTGTGTTAATTTGAATATTATTGAATTAAGATATTAATATGAGATAATTGTGTACTTGAAACACCTGATAAGTACTTTAGTCAAATTAATAGCAAAAGTTCTATTTAAAGTGTATCTCATTTCCAATTAACAACAGTATTTTATTTGAAGAGTGTATAAAGAAAATAATAATAAAAATAATAAGCCTCTTGGTGTACATAAACCGCCAGCCATTGTCCATACTGCTGGTAAAGAGGATAAGGTGCGGAAGACTGCACAGAAAAATAGTGAAACAAACAATTGTTTTATGTGTGTGAAAGAATAAAAATAATAAGCCTCTTGGTGTACATAAACCGCCAGCCATTGTCCATACTGCTGGTAAAGAGGATAAGGTGTGATGGATGGCTGGGGAGGTTGGCGGATGAGTGTTGGTCCCCATCCCACTTGTTGGGGTCCCAATCAACTACAGTATGAACCTTTTATAGTGTCTAACTCTCTTTAAAGCGTAATTTGAACTAAGTCTTGCTCCTTGCAGCAATATATATTAATAGCGCTGTGAACAGGATTACGCAGAGAGTAATACACTAGTTTGTTTTAAAGGAAAATTTTGATAAACTGATAGTTGAAGAATTTCTTGTGATAATCTGGCATAGTGTGAAAATGTCGCCGTTTAAGAAAATCCGAAATAGTACGAAAATGTCGGTAGCTAAGAACAAAGACGTGTCCGATGAATTGTTAATTATGCCAGGGTGGAATAAAGCCCCCTATAATATATTGGCCGCTGAGTGGTCGCAGTGTGATGAATATCAGTATGTGGGTAGAAATGGGCATAAGTTGTATTGTGTTTGTCATTGGGTAGCCTATTCTGAGCGAATTGTGTAAAAACCGCGGTACTAAGAGTTTTTCTTATCTATACATAATTCGCTCATTATTGGAAGTCTGGTGTACAGTAAATACAATCCCAATTTCTACTTCACATATTATCAGTCCGTATAGGAATGAATAAAAACCCCCTTAGTGAGTGTGAATTTGCAGTTTTGTAAGGTGGGGGCAAGTGTATTACATTCTGGGTTAATCTTAAATAGACAGCCCAGGTTAGTTACACACAATAGAAGATGGTCACAGGCAGTGGAACCTGTTATACAGCTTTGCTATCTGTCTGGACAAGTTTCTGTGTTCTATAGAAGATAAGATAAATTTCAAAGGGTGGGGAGTACTGGGCTTTAGAAGACCTACTTGTCTTTGCAAAGAAATCTGAATTAAGAATTGGTTATATTTGGCTACACAGGAAGTATGTTGTATTATATATATATATATATATATATATATATATATATATATATATATATATATATATATATATATATACTGTTCAGTAGCTGAAAATGAAATGAGAAAAGAATTCAAAGATGTTCTCTCATTGTCGGGTTAGTTTCCTCTTCCATCTTCACCCCCTCCTTCATCTCAATTCCAACCGTCTCCTCCCCACCCTATGCCAAGTCATCCACTCCAAGGTCAAACATTGGACTGGAGGGATGGACCTGCTGGCATTGTGGACAACAGAACCCGGATTGGAGAGAGAGCTGCCCTGCTTGCGGAGCTCCTCGGCACAAACCGGTTATGCCTATGCTCACTAGATCCTAGGCTAGTGAGTGGAAGCATGAGGACAAGAAAGAGATGAAGGGAGCGGAGGGTGATATAGAAGTATATGTAAAACAGGGAAGGCAGTGGGAACGATATTCTAAAATTATGTGAAAGACTATTGTGGCACAGATTGGGATAAAATTAAACATAGAGAATTGAGAAGTGGTAAAATATTTTTAATTTGTCTGAAACATTGGGGAAAAAAGAAAAAAAAATTGAGAGAATCCTCCTTGTCTCTTTCTAATATCACACAAAGAGAAGGAAGAAAGTGTAAAACAATTCTATGCCCCCCCTTCAACAACGTTTGTCAGATCTGGGATATAGGGGCATAGAAGAGATGGGTAAACATGTACTTAGTATGGCCTTTGTAGAAGGTCTATTGAAATCCCTAAGGTCATAGATAATAAGCCAGAGTGGAGACAGTCTGAATCTCCGGCCCTTTTTCAGACAAAAGGGCATTTATGTAACTGTCCTGCAGGCTTGGACTCCGCCTGAGGGGACTGTGCTGTTGCAATATGTTAATGACTTTCCAGCTTTGTGCTGAGGATCTGAAACATGTCAATCTGCATCTATTTCTCTTCTAAAATTTTTTTTTTTTAGCAGAAAATGGCTGCAAGGCTTAAAAAGGAAAAATTACAGCTTTGTAAACAAAAGGTTGTTGTCTAGCTCAAGAAGGCAGACATCTCACAGAACGACGCAGGGCTGCAGTTCAAGCCATTTCTGTATCTTCTTCTGCTGCCAAAGCTTCGCACCTTTTTGGGACTTGTCTCATACTGCCGTCCCTGGCCTTTCATGCGACAGCAGTATTGACGCAAAAACATGGAGGACGTCCACGGTCACTTGGGTATTACTCTATGAGATTGGATCCGGTAGCCCGAGGAGCCCCCTCCTGTGTCTGTGCGGTGGCAGCAGTACAAGCAATGGTTGACAAATCTTCTGAGTTGGTCCTGGACTACCCCCTAGTGGTTCTCACCCCTCATGACATCCAGAGTATACTCACTCAAGTACAACCTAAACACCTGTCTCTAGCTCGTCAAATAAGGTTGCAATGTGCTTTGCTCATGCCTCCCCTTTAATATTTCTTTTCAATGGTGAACCCGGCTACTCTTCTTCCAATCGAGTATCCTGTTTCAAATGGGGGAGGGGGAGGCATAGGTGATCAAATGGGGGAGGGGGAGGCATAGGTGATCAAATGGGGGAGGGGGATGCATAGGTGATCTATGTATTACAGATCAGCTATTTTTAAAAATTTTTGCAAATAAGAACGTGATCTATTTGGAATAGAATATCAGCATGATTGTCTAGCATTGATGCAACAAGAAAGTTTACGTTTTAAAGAGTTATTGAAACCCCTTGTTAATACATATTTTGAGTTGTATTTTATAGATGGTACCAGGGTGATTGACAACTCCACACCAGATATGCAGTGTTCACACAACAAGATCTCTAAAAGCAGAATGCCTCCGCATGTCTCAGCACAAGAAGCGGAACTGAAGGCCCTCACTGAGGCGTGTAGAGTGACAGAAGGTAACCATTTACACTGACTCCTGGTATGTATTCGGCATAGATCATGGTTACGGCCCAATATGGAAGGCCAGACATTTTTAAACTTCTGTAGGACAACCCATTGAGAATGGTGTAGCAGTACAGAACCTTATGAAAGCCCTACTCCTACCAGACAAAGTAGCAATCCTGAAGGTGAAAACTCATACTAAAGCCAACAGTGCAGAAGCAAAAGGCAATGCCCTAGCAGACTTCAGCGCAGACAGCGGCCCTCAAGCCGTGGAAGAAAGAAGAAAAGAAGATACTGACCGCACAAGTCAGAGACTATGATTTGGACTTTGATAAAAATTCGAACATTGATGTACTAAAGACATTACAGTCACAAGCCAGCAAAGAAGAAAAAGATAAATGGACTAATATGAGAGCAGTAGAACAGGGTGGCGTATGGCAAACAGTCAGTAACTTGCCTACCACGATCCCTGTACCCCATGATGGCCCAGCTGATCCATGGAAAGACTCACCTATCGAAGGCAGCTATGTTACCTACGCTTGAGAGAGAAAGGGTTGCCCCCTGGGTTCTTTGTAGCTGCTACATCATTTGTCCAGTTTTGCATGAGCTATGCCGTAAGCAACAGGGTAGAAGTAAATTGACCACAAAGGCACTTGCCAGGACCACTCTACCCATTTCAGGGATTGCAAATTGACGACATTCAGCTCCCACGTGTTGGGAAGTATGAATATGTGCTTGTTGTTGATGTTTTTCAGGTTGGAGGCGTACCCTGTTACAAAAGTAAATGAGCAGGTAACCGAAAAGAAGCTCATGAATAAGGTAATCTGCAGATACGGGGTACCAGAGGTAATCGAGTCAGATAGAGGTACACATTTCACAGGTGAAATAATGCAACACTTCATGTCTGCCCTGGGTAACTCCCAGGCATTTGACACCCCTTATCATCCACAAAGAGCCAGAAAACCATATTGCATTATAATATTTCTCTTCAGGCAATGAAACCCTGCACCAGAGGAAAACGAAAATGGTATGATACCCTATTAGGGGGAATTGGTACAGGTGTAGGGGTTCTAAACTCTATAGATTGAGAGGTGATGAAGAATAAAATGGCTGGGGTGGGACAGGATGTTTCTAGATTGATAAATGTTCAGGCACAATGCATGCTTTCCTTGTTCCTCCCCCGATGTCTTGCATTAGGATATGATAAGGATGTATTAACGCTTTTTAATCTGGTTTTGCGGTTTAAAAGGATTTGTTTGTAAATATGAGTAAATTCATGAACTATACACAATGTAGCCTGCAATATGTATATATGATTCACGAGAGGGACAAAGCAGTCAGATGTGATGACAAATAATGAAAAATTGTGGAGAAATATTTTCAAGAATGTAATTCCAGTAGCATCCTGGATACGGCCCCGGGCTGATAGTGTAGAATGCTCTGATGAATATTGCACTGGAGAAATGACTTTTTATGATGTGAAGGACACAAGTCTGATGTGTAAGTTTGTAGTACTACCTGTGGTGTTCGGACCGCCTCTATATGCTTTACAATATTGGTTGCCCAAGTTCACAGGTATGATGATTTATAGTGAAAATAAAACCCATGGTATAGAGAACTGTGAAGAAACACTGGATGGCCTAGCATGCGGACGGAGTACAGCCGCATATGAGCCATGTTTCCAGCAGCCTTCAATCAGCATATGTGATTGGACGGTGTTACCTGCTTCTTCTATATGCTGATGGAAGTTGGCCCCCAATATATATTCTTTGTTGCCAACCGAACTGGAACCACCAGTATGTATAATCTCACCACTCCATTATCTGGATGTATACAGAACATATCGGTGATACATTGGTTTACAGAAGCTTACACCTTTTTGCCAGATGCTGAAGCAACATTAAAGGTACTACTGGTACCCAGATGCTATCCCTATGTCAACTCTGACTGTATCCTTAGGTAGAATTGTAAGACTAATGAAAGACACTGAACACCTTCAAAAACATTTGGATGTTACTAACCTCTCCCTTATGGAATTAGAAAAATGTATGGGTAGGAGATAAGCTAGTCAGCCTAGGTACTAAGATCCAGGTAGACACAGAGTATAACTGGTATGATATTTTTACTGAATGGTCACCTATTGCAGGAAAGATGATGGATTTTATGTTTCACCCTTTACTAATACTGTTTCTTTTGTTCATTCTTTTGAGTGTTTGCAATTTATGGACATTCTGTGGGATACGGAGACAAGCAAATTATCTGGAATCGCTCCCTCTACGATATCGTTAAAACAGTCATACGTAAAAGAGCAACAACAGTGGGGATCCGGCGAAGAGGATAGAAAGACCGGCAGGGGTGGCTTAGCACTCCTGATAGTACCACTACAAAGGCTCTTTTCAAGATGGACTGTTTCAAAATGGGGGACTGTGAGGGTTATGAACATGAAAACTTATATATGTATACATTTCATCCATCTGTAATATACGTTTCCGGAGGCTGTAGGCCTAAATTGTACACTCTATTCTGCTTTCCTATAAAAAGCTCTGCTAAAATGCTTGTACATTTAGGCTAGTACTTAATTACATTATGTAGAGGTGTAATCTTAAGTGTCCATCATGTCTCCAAGATCTTGTTTATCTCGTTACACTGATCAAAAGGTTGTATGGAATGCTTTGTTTCTTGCTGCTGTCTAGGTAGGGCATGTGATTAGAATGTAGAGTGTGATGATAATCAGGGTACCAGACACGATGTCTACATACAAACAAATAAAGCATTGTTTATAGAGAAGACAAAATTATGTACCAGTAAAACAGGTCGACCTCTGTAAAGCAGTTCAACCTCTGATACGCCTACTATTTTTTGTATAAGAAAGACAAAGTACACAATAAACTCAGATTGCTCTAAGACACGACCGTGATGCCTGTGTCTATTGCTTTCTCATGGTGGCCGGCGTAACCAGCTCTGATTTGGAGCCCCACAACATATTAACGTAACATGGATTTTATCCCTATCAACATCATGAGGTTTGCAGCTGGCGATGATTTTGTTCAGCTGCATGAAAGTTGCGACCAGCTGCTGAACAAATGTTTGCTTATTAAATGGTGGATCAGGTACAGCTTTACATAGGTCAAAAGTCAGGCAAAAGGGTGTTCATGTGATCGTTCATGCCAGATTGTCAGCTCATGTACAAAGACGTATAGAAGGTGGTTGATCAGTCGTTAAATTTTCATCTAGTGAATGATTGTTTCACAGATGTAGCCATACGTTTGTAAGTCCGTGTTGGCTGCCACAGTTGTTCAAACTGGCCATACTAGTTCAATGACACTTGGCGACAGACTAATGAGCTTTTGTGCATGATTCTTCGAATCTTTTGCCTCACCCTTGGACAAAGATTTCCAGACAAGGTCTGTATGTCTAAGAAAGAGCTCTGTACTCCAACATACAATTGTAGATGTGAGGGTTTCATTAGACAGGCAATCCTAAGTCAGTAACATTTCATTCCACTCACATATTTGGACCCTTTTCAAACAATTGTTACTGGTAATCAAATATCATCACAAAGGATTAGCTGAATTGCACGAAGGAGAAGACATCAGTCACGTGTATGGCACCATATAATGCAGAGTTCTTACTTACATATATCAGATGGAACTCCTATTCTAGCACCCAGCTTACACCACAGTGCAGTCAACTATCTGACTAGATGAGTGTATGCGATTTGTCAGATGAAACAATTGTTGATTGTTAAATTTAACCTTATGAATGAGGATTTTGCTTGATATTGTCCATTTTCATCAACTTAAGTTTAATGTGTATGGGTACGAACATTGGGGAAGGCAATGGCAAACCACACGGCAAAAACGGTCTGCCAAGAAAATGTCATGACGTGACGTGGCCCTAGGAGTCAGTCATGACTCTGTGCTTGCACCAGGGGACTTTACTTTTACCTACCAACATACACCAAAAGTATATATGTCTTTATGGGATACATCTGGATACATTTTTTTTGGTACAGTACTAAAAACAATAAAATAAGTCAAGAGCAGAATCCAAGAATTATGCATATACACTACCACAGAATATGATTGGACCAACCCACATCCTCCTAATAATAAAAGGCGCATCCTCCATAGAAAACAAAACAATGTATCATCTAGATCCTGACTGTATTTTTGTATCTTCAAAACCAGCATACAATGGCATCCATGTGTTTTTTCTAACTATATCGTTGGTCATAGGATTTGGCAACAACAAACTGAATAACTTTACTTCCATCGTTACGAGGAAACTTTATAAAAGTTCGTCAAAAAGTACTCGGCGAAAACAACAGAAAAAGTAAAGCAATAAAAGTAAAAAGAAACTCATCACTGCGGAGATGGAGCAGCGCTGTACATTCTCTACTACACTTTTTTGAAGTCAGGAAACATAGGACAAAAGAAGAACAGATTTTATTTATTTATTTTTTAAATAATGGTCAAGGATTTAATTCATCTTGTTTCAATATCATTACAGAAAATGTTATGGTACAGAGTTCTTCAGTATTTTCTTTGCTTCTTTTTCTCCACATGAATGCTGGTACACTGTAATCTGTACAAGATCAGTTTTTGATTTTTTTTTCTGTACATTTCTTAAATGTATTGGTTAAAAAGGCTGTCAGCACTTAAGGAAGCAATTTTTTTTTCAAAGAAAAGGTATTCAGTTACTGCCCAATAGTACTGAGCGGAGTGATTGCCAGGACGTCTCTCCTCCTTGTTAAGAAGATGGGAGTCTGGATCCAGATGCAACCACTTGGCACATCAACACGTTATACAAGATAAAGAACAAGCAGAGCTCTCTTGTGAAGCGGTTATGAAGCATACTGATAAGGGAAACAGCAGTGTCATCTAAGCTAGTATAAAGTAAGCAGACAGCCTTGGTTAAGAGCTTAAGTATTTGTACTTTAAGGATGAGAGAAACACAACTTTTGCAGGCATCTACTGCTGTCTACTAAAAGCTACTGCTATTAGACCTAGCATTTTAACACACAAAGCAATTGCAATGAAGGAAAAGTTGCCTTGATATAATCAGAATAAGGTTTTATAAGAGTTTTTTTTTATAAGGTTTTTTGGGGGGGGGGGGGGGGGAGATTTTTTTTTCAGTTTTTCTCCTCAAAGTCAGTTTTTGAAATTTAGTTCAAGATGTTGACTACACTGATCAACTTTATCCAAATCATAAAAACTAGCTGTGCCGTTGCATATTACAGGATACAGTCAATGATATGTGGACATGCATCAATGCTTCTCTCTTGCTTTTGTCATCATAGCCTTCCGATGACCATGACATCCACCACCTCTCCCTTGTGAAGTTCCACATACTGCTCTGTCTTTGGAGGTAGCATCAACAGTCCATTGGCACTGCGCATACTCATCAGGCGACTGCTCATCTGATTACCTGCGTGGAGAAGACATAGACGTTAGCACACTCCTCGTAAGACAAGATGACAATGGACATTTCCTATATGGGAGTTCTTGGTGTCTGGATCAGTCGACGTAATGTAAAGACTGGTTCATTAATCAGCTTACTCTACCTAGTGGCTAATGATTAACCTTCTAGTGTGATGGGTTATTCGTCTTTAGGGTCTGGAGGAAGTAGTTGACTATACTAATAGATCACAGACTGAACATGAGTCAACACTGTGACGTAGCAGCAAAAATGAAAAAAACAATTCTGTGATGTATTAAGAGAAGCATAGAGTCTAGATCATATGAGGTAATTATCTCCCTCTACTCTTCCTTAGTCAGACCTCAGCTGGAATACTGTGTCCAGTTCTGGGCACCCCAATTTAAAAAAAAATAGACAAACTGGATTAAGTTCAGAGAAGAGCTACCAGGATAGTGAGCGGTCTGCAAACCATGTCCTGTTAGGTACGGTTAAAGCATCTGGGAATGTTTAGCTTGCAAAAGTGAAGGCTGAGAGGAGACTTAATAGCGGTCTACAAATATCTGATGGGTTGTCACAGTGCAGAGAGATCAGCCCTATTCTCATCTGCACAAGGAAAGACTAGAAGCAATGGGATGAAAGTGAAAGGGAGGAGACACAAATTAGATATTCGACAGTCAGGGTGATCAATGGGTGGAACAGGTTACCACGGGAGGTGGTGAGTTCTACTTCAATGGAAGTCTTCAAACAGAGGCTGGACAGACATCTGTCTGGTATGATTTAGTGATCCTGCATTGAGCAAGGAGTTGGACCGGATGACCATGGAGGTCCCTTCCAAATCCACGATTCTATGATATTTATGGGAACTATAAAAAGATTTTCCAAACCTGGCATCCATTTTTTTGGTCCTTAGGAACATAAAGTAAAAACTAAAACAATGTAAGGTACAATATACTGTGTATAATTCAAGTTGACTCCTCTGACTTTCTTGATGTAGGTAGTGGGACCCTTAGTGGTCATCTATTGTGGTGACGGGTTGAGTAATGTCTGTTTGGCAATCAAGGTCAGGTTTCCAGCTAAAGGATTTTCAGATCTCCTGATGATACAATATAGAATAGAGCCAGCGGATTTCCATTTCATCCCAATGTATTTTTACACCATATTATGCACCACGCCTGTTCTTTTTGCAATGTTTTGCCACATCGACTGTTAACGCTTTACCATACAAGCAAGCTATAGGAACCTTTCCTAAAAATGGTTCTTGCCACCATTTGGTCAGTTTTTTTTTTACTTCTTCCATGACTGATATGATAAATTCTTTTTGCTTTATAGCGAGTCATCCACCAGCATATTTCCAATCAAATCCCTCTTCTTCCTTGCAGGGCTAATAGAAATCAACCTTTACAAGTCTAAAAGGAGCCTAAGGGTGGCTTCACCTGTGCCAACTATTGGCTGAAAAATCGTTCGAACTAGCAATTTTGACTGATAGTTTTTCTGTGCAATAACGCAGGATTCGATTGAGCGAGAAATTGCTCATTGATCATTTTGTTTTGGCTAAGTGTAACAAAGCAACTAGTGAGTTCTCATTGAACAACTGTTTGTTCACAGTAAACGGAGGTTGACAGCCGGAAGAGATCTCCAGCGCGCTTCGCCTCCATTAACTGAACGACTATCGCTCCTGTGTGAAAGTACAGAAGTCTTAGTTGTTGGAATGGCTTTCGAACGCTTACATACCCGAAAGTCATCCTGTGAAAAGCTACCCTAAGAAAAGAAAATGGTGGCTTCCATTACCGGTTATGCAGTTATTTTTTGTTAGAAGCTGTAGGGGTGGGCACCCCGCCATGGCACTTTCTGACTGTGTGATATCTGCTAGTTATATTATCAAGTTGATGGCAATGTTATTAAAATATCCAGTACAACCTAACTGATAGAAGTGTCCAGTTATATGTAGTCAATAGAGACCTGTACTTTGTGCCCAAGGCAGTGGCTCTTGGTGATGCCACGTAAGTATGCAGCGATGGTACTCTGGGCGAGGATCCAACTTTACATCACAAGATAACTGCAAGACAGAAAAGAAAATGTTCTCCTATATTCAGTCATATTCACCTATTTTTCTTGTTGTATTTCAATCATCTGTCCAACTTTAAATACCATCTACGAGAGTGAAGAGCGGCAGCTAGGAGCATCTGAAAAAACAGACACATCTATGTATTACACAGACATGCCACTGATAGCAATGGACAAGTGTAGAAGTTCCCCTTGCTGTCTTTTCCCTCATAGATTCCAGTGGTTTGCTTGGGGTCCAGCAGTTGGACAAACTGGGATTAGCTTATTTTTAATGAGGGTCCCTTCTAACAAAAAGGAATGGTCTAAAGAGGACTTTGTAAATATATAGCATTACTTATCTTGTACTGATCATGACTTACAGTCTGCATTATAATCAAGAGCTGTGCCCATAATTCTGCTGGTCCCCATTGCACTCCTATGATGCAGTGAAACTATTCAGTGCCTGATGTGAAAATCACATTTCCCAAATATGCCAATATATATCCAGACATACATCCAGTAATAAATCATAGGGTATTTTGGCAATGAAACCTGAAGAATTGGGAATGCAGCTCTGGAGAATAATACAGGATGTAACTCCGTACAAGTGGAGCTGGTGTTCTGCTTGCATACCAATTAAATTACTAGTTTCTTCAAGCACAAAAATAAGCCATGGTGAAATTGAGCATTACACACAGCCCATTAAAATGAGTAAGAGGTCTGTGTAATGCAGGGCAGGTCAAGTCCTCCAGATCAGGAGACATTCTTTCTAACTGCTCTCCACTCCTCAGGAGACAGGGACCCTCAATGCCCTCTTCTAATCTAATTTTGGATTCCTATGAGGCTTTTTCTTTCTGTCATTATACAAGAGCGCCACCTGCTGGCTAAAACCAGCACTGCAGTATGTGGTGTACCTAAGAGGCTCTGATGACGGAGCAGCCGACAATATACAGTAAAAATACCCTGTCGGACGTCTTCAGGCTTTAATCAGAATGTCGGAAGCTGTCAGACAGTTGATTGGAAAGGGTTAACTCATAATTCCCTAATAGGGTACACGAAAATGTTTTTTTTTTTAAAACAGTACAACCCCTTTAACATAACATCCTCCAATTGTTAGCAACATATTGTAGTAGTGAAATTGGGGAACACAAAGACCGTATAGTGTAAAGTTAGGGTGGTTTTATATCTGCAGCCATGGTTCCACTTTTGTGCTCTGTTCGGGGAGCAGGAAAGGGGAATCTCCGCAACCAAATGGCTCATTCTCTGGACAGCACCACAAGCACCAGACAGACCCCATTGATTATAATGAGGTCCGTCTGTTTTCCACTCGGCTGCCTAACTTTAGATGAAAGAAAAAGCTCTGCATGCAGCACTTTTTCTTCCAGTACTTTGAGCCGAATCTGCGACTGAACCTCCGACTCCGATGTGAAATCGGCCTTAATCACATACACATTTACCTGGAGTTTTTCCTTAAAGCGGTATTCCGGGCGATGGGACATTTTTTCCAGTTTTCACCCATCCAGTGAAAACTGATAGATCAGTGGGATCGTCCGATTGCTGTGCTTGGCTGTTTGCCCCTTTGAAATGAATGAAGCAGACAATAATAGTCGAGCACAGCACTCGGCTATTTCTGTCTGCCCCGTTGAAATGAATGGAGTGGCACTACTCCATTCATTTCAATAGGTCAGACATATAGGCAAACACAGCACAGCACTCGGCTATCTGCCTGCACCGTTGAGAGGAATCAGCCTGTTCTGTGTGACCAGCAGCTCTATTCCCTGCTTCCCTGCAGAAGCGAGACGATGTATGCTGAACTGTGAAATAAGCGGGACGCAGGTCCCCCAGTCTCAGGAACACTGAACACTGGGGGTCCCAGCAGTCATACCCCCACCGTTGAAACATCCCATCGTTGAAAATCCCTCTTAAAGTAAACCTTCAAAATTCTGTCCTTGTACCTAACGAAGTGGAGGGTAAATTACCTGCACTTGTTCTTCTATGCCACGCCTCCCAATCTGCCAGTTTCAGGCCGTGGCTCCACCTGTCCAAGATGGCTACAGCTATTTTCTAACTACCTAATGCACTGCTCTCTGATTGTCCATTGGCAAGTCAGCGAACAGGTATAATGCATCGTTAGTCTAAGGGCTCATGTCCACGGGCAAAATATGATTTAAGATCCGCAGCGGATCTCCCGCATGCGGATCCGCATCCCATAGGGATGCATTGACCACCCGCGGGTAGATAAATACCCGCGGATCGTCAATAAAAGGGATTTAAAAAAAAATGGAGCATGGAAAAATCTGGACCATGCTCCATTTTCGTGCGGGTCTCCCGCGGGGACGGCTCCCGCGGGCTTCTATTGAAGCCTATGGAAGCCGTCCGGATCCGCGGGAGACCTAAAATAGGAATTTAAAGTATTTACCATCCGTAGCGGGCCGGATAGGTCTCCTCTTCCTCACGGCCGCATCTTCCTTGCTTCGGCTCGGCGGATGTGCCCGGCGCATGCGCGCGGCACGTCGACGACGTGCCGCCGGCGTCAGGAATTCATCCGCCGGCCGAAAATGAAGATCCGGCCGTGAGGAACAGCTGACCTTCTCCGCCCGCTACGGATAGGTAAATGCTTTTAAATTGCTATTTTCGGCGCTCATGTCCGCGGGGCAGGAGGGACCCGCTGCAGATTCTCCATTGAGAATCTGCAGCGGATCTGATTTTCCCCGTGGACATGAGGCCTAAGACTACCAATACACTGTAGAGATTAGCTAGATTGAAGACTGAATCGGCCATCTTGAATGCCCGAAAAGAGGACCTGGAACTGCAAATTGGAAAGACGGCAGAGAAGAACAACTGCAGATAATATACACACCCACGTTCCTCCTCCGGCTCCATTGCAGAATTTTGTCCAGAAAACTGGAGGGTCACTTTAACATTTACTTATAAAACAAAAACAATATAAGTTTTCAAACAGCGGCAAAGTAATGGAAATTGAGCAGCTATTTTGTGTCTTCATATACAGAGACATTCATGTTGATGTAAAGTCATATAACTGCTTTATATGGTAAATTCTCAAAATAAAGACCCTTTGTACGTGTATAGAGCCGCCTCACTAGACACTTGGACATGAAACACACACTGTTTTAGAGGTGTATAACATTTCCTAATAGGGGTGACTGCAATAAATAGCGATGGAACGGCAGATACGAATTCCGCTCTCCATATAACATGGGCGGTATAAATACCCTGGCTTTGATGATTGTAGGTCTTGGATCCAGGATTCCCTGCATCTTTCTTAGTGCTGGTACGACAAAAAGATTACAGGTAACTACTGCTGACACAGGGTTGCCTAGAGTGAATGGAAGACAAATACCATTAATCAGGAGAAGGCAGGTAGTAAACAACGTAAATTATGTGTAACACGTTCAGGCTTTTACTCCAGAATCCACATTTGATTTTGTAAGATGTAGAAATAGATTTTTCCCTTTAACCTTGTGAATGCACGGTAAGTTCTGATCAATAAGGCCTTTTTCGAGCTGGACCCCTTCAAGACCATAGCGCGACTAGTAAAACCAATGCTTTCCCTTGTATGGGTTAATTTATTAGGCATTACATATGTTGATTGAAAAAACAATCAAAATACTAACGACCACCCGTCTGTCGGTGAGTTACATGCTCCGCCCCTGATCACATGACAGTGACCTCATCAACTAGTTACAGCGAGGTAATGAGGTGCCCCAAGGATGTCTAACCACCACCTAACTAGTTACACGGAGTTAGTGAGGTGCCCCAAGGATGTCTAACAACCACCTAACTAGTTACACCGAGGTAGTGAGGCGCCCCAAGGATGTCTAACAACCACCTAACTAGTTACATCCAGGTAGTGAGGCGCCCCAAGGATGTCTAACAACCACCTGACCAGTTACACCAAGGTAGTGAGGTGCCCCAAGGATGTCTAACCACCACCTAACTAGTTACACCGAGGTAGTGAGGGGCCCCAAGGATGTCTAACCACCACCTAACTAGTTACACCGAGGTAGTGAGGCGCCCCAAGGATGTCTAACAACCAGCTAACTAGTTAGAGCGAGGTAGTGAGGCGCCCTAAGGATGTCTAACAACCACCTATCTAGTTACACCGAGGTAATGAGGTGCCCCAAGGATGTCTAACAACCACCTAACTAGTTACACCGAGGTAGTGAGGCGCCCCAAGGATGTCTAACAACCACCTAACTAGTTACATCCAGGTGGTGAGGCACCCCAAGGATGTCTAACAACCACCTAACTAGTTACATCCAGGTAGTGAGGCACCCCAAGGATGTCTAACAACCACCTAACTAGTTACACCAAGGTAGTGAGGCACCCCAAGGATGTCTAACAACCACCTAACTAGTTACATCCAGGTGGTGAGGCACCCCAAGGATGTCTAACAACCACCTAACTAGTTACACTGAGGAAACACCAACCTCCCAGTAACCATTATTAACCATCTCTGTTCCTCCGGTCATCACAGCCTCATCCTCCGGTTACCCCACAGCCGACAGTCTGCATACAGCGGTCAGTTATCTCGCAGCTGACAGATACCAAGCAGTAGTTACCTCAGAGCTGACAGTGGACAGTTACCTCAGAACAGTCTCCTGCAGCGCTCAGTTACCTCAGCGCAGCGCTCAGTCACCTCAGAGCTCAGTTACCTCAGCGCAGCGCTCAGTCACCTCAGAGCTCAGTCACCTCAGAGCAGCGCCCAGTCACCTCAGAGCTCAGCTACCTCAGCTCAGACATGACACCATTAATAAAACACAATTGTTAAGCAGACATACATTCCCCATCATCACCCTGACTCACCCTTTCTTTACAGCCTAGTAAGGGTTACCACTAACACATTTAAAACTGACCAATCTACCTTAGGGGGCGCTCACCCCAATGTAATTGCATATGGGTATGTGTATATACAAGCCCATATATATATATATATATATACACGTATTGGCTCTATCATGTGCATATATGTGGCAAAAATACAACATGCTGCGTTCTGTTTTGCGCTCATGTATTACACAATTCCGATACGCTAATTTGAGAGGAACTGCGTAAGGCAATGCGATTAATTGCCTGCGAGTTACCACCTTTCATACGGGCATACAGAACACACGTAATACATGGTAATCATATGGCGGCCTAATGGATGGACAATCTCAGACAACGGTCCCTCCTCTAAGTACCTCAGACCCACCAAGCCATAATACACAAAGGGGTGAAGCTGTGTCACTCACCTGTTTCAGCTTGAAGGTTTTTTTAAAATGATATCCTCCAGGTCCAACAAATCTGGTTCTCTTGGACAACGGCGCTTGGACAGTGTCTAGAAAACGAAGCAGAAATGGTAACAATTTCTACCATGATATTGCGGGAAAAGTACAGTTCATCCATCAAGTGTACCACTAGCTTCTTAAGAGCAACAGATCAAAGTATGAATAGCTTTTTTCCCCTAATTCAGCATAGAGCTGAAAAAAAATTCTAGAAAATTAAGCATTAGTTTATGATTCAGTTTAGTGATCGGGTTTACAAACTACTCAGCAATGTCTACTAAGTGGAAGGATAAAACCACTTCCACAGGCCGGTACTGGAATATAACATTGGCTAGGAGGACTTGTTTTTTTAGTTGTAAATGGGTATTTCCAGAACGGACCGACCACCTATCCACAGAACAGTTGATAAAGTCTGATCAGCAGCGCGAATCTCACCACTGGGACACCCACCGATCCCAAAAACGCCAATCCCGTGTCCCTCTCTGCTGCTCACTTCAAACCCCGCAGTGAGGAGCAGCTTGACTAGTGTGGCGGCTGAGCATGTACAATGCCAGTCCATTACATTCTGTGGTCCTGCTTAAGTGCTTGTCCTGAGCTTTCTCCGGCAGCCCGATTGAAAGGAATTGAGCAGAAGCAAACAGTCATCCGCACCTTCATTCATGCACCAGGAGAGGCGGATACGGCGACCCTGTTCTTGGCATCAGTGCTGGTTTCGGTGGCGAGACCCTCACCAATCAGACTTTCGGCACCTATTTTGTGGATAGGTGCCAAGACAATCCTGAGATTAGTGCTTTATAGCAACCCTCTGGTTTCAGGACCAAACTTCTACCCTGGACTGAAGGAGGGTATATTACTTGCAGTTGTTCTTCTCTGCCATCTATCCGATTCACGAATTCCAGGTCACATTTTTCAGGCGCCCAAGATGGCTGTTGCAGTTTTCTAACTATCTAATGTATACTGTGCACTGCTCTCTGATTGACCAGTGTTGCTCATGTGATCAGTGCTGGCCAATCAGAGAGCAGGTATAGCAGGTTATATCAGCCACCTTAGACAACCAAAAACAGTACCCAGAACCAATGGATCAGAGGGACGGCAGAGAACAACTGCAGGTTATATACCCCCTTCTCCCTCCGACCCGGTAACAGATCTTTGTGAAGTATTCTACTTCACTAGACTTTAATTGGCTTCCATTTAGCACTGCACTTTAATATTATACATGTATTACCGGTTACAGGACTGTTTTCTCTCTGGGTTTCTCTTGGCTTTGAGATGGTTCTATTCATGATCTGCAGGATTTCTTTTTATGCAACTAGAAATAAAACAAGAGCATTTGAGAGGGAAGATTAAATATGTAAGACGGGTCTGACAGATGCATAATTAGCCCAACAACATTTAGAGAATATACAATCTATACTCCTTTCCCTTACAGAATATATTAAATGAGTTTCCCCACCGATAACACACATGGTATACAAAAATAATACTCAATATACACAAGCAAGGAGAAGATCTGCCAAGGCTGGATACTACCGGCAAGGAGCGCCCGCTGCGGCTCGGCCCCCTCACTTGAGTGTTGCGTCAAACTTCTAAGTAGATTTCTTTCTGTAGCGCAGCAGCGGTTCAGAATAAAACAAGACACATGCCAAATGGGCATCTCTGTCCTGGGTTCATGCTGCCCGTGGGTTTGGGTGGCATGAACCTAGTGACAGCTTCCTTTTAAGGATTAAAGATTACATACCGTACTGATTTCTCATTTTTATACAGCTCTATGCACACACTTGCTTCGGAACGGAAGACATAAGCATCAATTACAGGAGATTGTAAAATTGTGTGTATATAATAGAATATGAGAAACATCTATTTACAGTGAGCCGCTGAACAGAAAGGTGACAACTGGCCTGAAAGCACATTTATAGTCATGTATCTACTAGTAAACCGTATCCTGTAGTGAAAATGTCAGCACTGACTCTGAGAAGAGACATTTACACAGAACTGAAGGGGTTAAATAAGCATAGACTATAGATGCGAGATGTGAGACAGGTAGGTGGGAGGCGGTAGGTGTGAGATGGGTAGACGAGAGACACCCATTAACAGACCCCAGCCGATCAACTATTGATATCCCGAGGAAAGATCTTCAATAGTATTTCCCTGGAAAACCCCTGTAAGTCCTCCTGCCCGCGGCCGGGTCGGAATCCGACTGCGAAATCTCACAGCGGAATCAGACCTGGTGACCCCCAGAGACTCTATACTCGCCTATCCGGATCCGCTACGAGTGTTTCGGCTGGGGCAGGGCGTAACGCGCCAGCGCTGGGCTCTAACACGGATTCCTGCGATACTACTGCGAAAGTGCTGACGGCCGGTCAGCTTCCATTGACTGCAATGGAAACTGTCTGTGCGTTTTTCTGCACTAAATAGAACCTGCTGCGACTCACCCCCGCAAACGGAAAATCACTGTTAATTTCCGCCAGTGGGCAGGGAAGAATCTTTTAACATTGCATGTCAATGGACGGACATTGCTGCGGATTTCGCGGCGGGCGTCTGACTGCGAATTCCGCAGCAAAAGTCCGTCCATGGGCATTGGGCCTAAGAGAAGAGATTATTACTTTTTATAGACAAGGAAAGGGATACAGAAAGATAACGAGGCGCTGAACGCCCCTAGAGACACAGCTGGAAGCCAGACGCTGCCCTACTAAGTACTAATGCTCCATTCTAAATTAGTTCAAACAAAAGAAATTGCGCCGTAATCCTTGCGTGTAAATGCGCAGCCATCGTGCGCTATTAGTTTACTTTTCGTTTCAACCAGCATAATAATCATTGCTGTTTGCTTACTTCTCGCTGCGACTAACCCCCCCGCTCCGTGCTTCTCACAGAATGTGATGATCTGCCTGTCTAAACGTTCTGCACGAGCGCGAACAACCAGCGGTGACGTCACATGTTCGCGCAGATCGTTTAGCCGACAGTTGTTTCATGTAAATGGGGCATGAGGTTATATGTACACAGGCAAGTGTGATAACTCAGACCTATATCGCACTCGTAAACCGCAGATTTACAGGCTTCTGCAATGCGCTTCCCCTTTAAAAACGTGCGATTTGCATCGCTGAACGTGTTTGTCACTCATGAAAACAATTGCTCATGCCTTCAATAGTTAAAATGGAAAAACACATCAAACTCATGAGAACTGCATTTGCAGATGAGTGTAATGCAGTATTTTTGTCTCCTCTACAGAATACTGGGTGATCCTTGCAGACAAAATCACCCAAAAATAAGACAAACTGTGATTTTTCACTTTCACTGTATTGGTACGAGCGAAACATTGCTGGATGAGAGCGAATCCACTGAAAATAATTGGTTCTTTAAACACGCAGGTTCTGTGCGCGGCGCAACAACACAGAACCCCCGGATTATTACCGCTGGTGTAAATACAGCCTAAGGGCTTACTCAGACGACCGTATATTGGCCAGGTATTCACGCCCGGCCAATATACGGTGTCCCTCTCTGCAGGGGGAGGAGGCTGGAAGAGATGGGAGTAGTGCACCGAGCTCCCACGCCCTCTCCACCCCTCGGCACTATTTGCAAAGGGAGGGGCGAGGCAGGGCAGAGCTAGGTCTCGAAACTTAGCTCTGTCCCCGCCCCGCCCTGCCCCCTCTCATGAATACCTATCCGATATACGGTCGTCTGAATAAGCCCTAAAGACGCTCGTCATGAAGGGGCTGAATACTTCTCAGACTGCAGGAGGTTTTAAAAGTGGCATTCTATCTTCAACTTGGAGAAACCACTTTTATATCAGTTGTGTAGATTTATTTAAATTGCTTTTATTTGATTGAGTTTTACAAACAGCCGTAAGTTCTTAAATCTGACAAGCCTAATTTGCAGGGGGGGGGGATAATTTTGATTGTAACTTTAGTTATGCCCTATCCTATGAGTAACTTTATATTACTGGAATACCTCTTTAAGCACTTACAGAACTCCAGTGTTGTGACCTCATCGTAACCAAGACATCTGCCATAAGTGGTATGACATCACTCTCTCTGCCACCTGAACAACAGCACTGACTCTGAAGAGGTGGAGGCACATCTGAGACCAGAGGAAATGATACATCGCTTCTTCATCCAACAATACAGTAAGTAGATGGGAACTGGGTTATAGAGTCCGCATGGAGGGGGAGGAGGTGCACTGTGCTGTAGCGTTACATGAAATGCAGTATCATATATAAAATATAGATTTATTAATATATTTTACTTGAACTCAAAACTACCAATTACCTGATAGTTTTATTCTTTATGGAAAATAGGCGTCATAATAGCAATCCTATATAGATAGTAAATGTACATGCTGTCTCATGACATAGAGGTATTTCCTTATAAATTGTTTATGTTGCCATAGTAACGTCAGGAGACGACCACCAATAGGATTGCTGGTCATCAAATTGAAAGTTGTCAGTTGTGTGCAGTCAGTTATTGGTGGGTGATGTTCTTCTCTCCATTCAGTACTAGTAGACATGTGATGGAGATCTATACTGGAAGCTCGAGTAGAAGATCTATAGTTGTCCTGTGTTTGGGGCTCATTCACACGGGCGTAAGGGCATTTCAGCCACAGAAATACGCAGCATTTTGTGTGACTGGAATGCACTGATGCCCGCTTATTTTGCCGGCTTTGGCATGTATTTGCCACATGTTTGCGCACACAAATGTTGAGTGGATTGATTTCAATAGGCTCTTGCGGTGCACAAATGACACCAGGAAAGGTCATGTTGCAGATTTTTCACGCGATCGCAGATTGCATGAAATTGAGATCAATGGGTTCTATTTACTGAGGATTATGCATGCAAAATTTGTGTGGGTTTTATGTTGTGCGAATACGCCCAGGTGAACGAGCACTTATTCCCTATGGAGGGCATTTGCTGCCCGCAGGCTCCTCACTTGTAAGTCCTATTTTGGGTCTTTATCTCTGAGGATATAGAGGTCTTCTCTTGCTTTCTATGGTTACGTGTCAATGTGGCCTCTCGTATAGATATATCACAGCAATCACAGCCTATCAGTCACAAATATCAAATTATTTTGTTGATATAGAGCTGAAAGCAAGTGATGCCAAGAGAACATGACCGAAGCCAAAGGACAAGATGAGTTCATAATAGGGATCAATGGGAAGCCAGGTAAGTATAATAATGTGAAAAACACAGAAATACACAAATCATAAAAACACATTACATTAAAAAGATCCCCACATAATATAAGTCCCTGAAAGCATAATACAAAGCATATATTTATTATATAGCAGCCTGCTAGTATAAGCAGCAGCTAAATAGTTAAAATGAATTAGGGGACATATGTATTAAGTCTCCTAGACTGGGCAAGATATAGCACCCTGCTAGTATAAGCAGCAGCTAAATACTTCATCTGAATAAGGGGACACATGTATTAAGTATCCTAGCCTGGGCAAGATATACAACCCTGCTAGTATAAGCAGCAGCTAAATAGTTAAAATGAATAAGGGGACATATGTATTAAGTCTCCTAGACTGGGCAAGATATAGCACCCTGCTAGTATAAGCAGCAGCTAAATAGTTAAAATGAATAAGGGGACACATGTATTAAGTCTCCTAGCCTGGGCAAGATATAGCACCCTGCTAGCATAAGCAGCAGCTAAATAGTTAACGTGTTTAATATTATATGCTTGTATGTGCAATGTTTTTCTATGTATCCCCACACCTCGTTCTCATGAGGCACCCATGCGAGAGATCCGCAAATCAAGCCACCCATAGGGATGCATTAGCACTACAAAATAACTAAAACCATGTGGATGTCAATTTTTCCTGGCATGCAAATCGTACATGCAGGAAAAAAAAAATCACAGCATGCTCCATTTTTCTGTGGATCCAGCACTGACGGCTTCCATTGAAGCTGACACTGTGGATGTGCAGCAGATCCGCGGGAAAACAGGAGATTTAAATGTTAGAAAAAAAGCACAGCGCACCCGCAGTGCAGAAGAAAGAAGATCTGGCCGTGGACAGAAAAGACCCACACTGGCTTCGGACAAGTAAGAAAATGTTTTTTAGGCCTCATGGCTTTGGGCACGGGTGGAAACCACTGCGGGATTCCACACTTTGAAACCGTGCGTGTCCGTGGACATGAGGCATTATCACATACATGTCTGCTAGTAGTTTCATTCTTTTTGTGTCTTTGAAATCACACGTCTGAATAGTAGCACGTCTGTAACCTACACCTTAAGGCGTAAACATATGTTAATCATTAGCATTACAACCTGTTTTGAATACTCATTTGTTCTGCTTGTATATACTGTCTGCATGTATATAATGGTGTATATATATTCTGCAATGTCCACATATGTAATTTATATTCATGTTGGTAATATCATATGCAATGTACATAACATATTCTTGTATATAGTGTTTGTGTATGTATTATTAATATTGCAATGTCTGTACATATTATAAATGTCCATATGTTTTAGATATATTTATACACAATCTACACATAACGTGCACACAGTGTTTATACGTATAATATTTGTACTTTACTTTTTGGTGTTATGCCTGTTTATTTTTATATAAAGTTTGGATATACTGATGTCCATGTATATAATATATAACAAAAGTATCTCTCCCATGGGTTAGGCTGCCTTCACATCTGAAGACTGTGAGTATATATAAGTGTAACTGTATCTATACATGCATATACATCCGTGTACTATTAATTCTGTAATATATATGTGATATGTTTCTATATCCTGGTAATGTTTCCGTGCATTAGCACATCAATATCTGTATATATGATTGATGCCCACGCATGTATTTATGTTATATCCTTAGGGAGCCAGAAGACTGTGAGTATATAAAAGTGTATATGTACCTATATATGCATATACATCTGTGTACTATTATTTCTGTCATATAATATATGTATAGAGTATAATGGTAACAAAAGCATCTCTCCCATGAGTTAGGCTGCCTTCACATCTGAAGACTGTGAGTATCTATATATGCATACACATCCATGTACTAATAATTCTGTAATACATATGTGATATGTTTCTATATCCTGTTAATGTTTCTGTGTATTGCATTAGCACATCAATATCTGTATATATGATTGGTGCCCACAAATGTATTCATGTTATATATTTAATGTATATATTGTTTGCATTGGTAATGTGTATATTTATGCCTGTATGGATATTATATGAATATGTGTATATGTGATGCTCTTCAATGTAATTAATGTTATGTTAATGTCATTGTATATATGTACACAGTATATATAATAAAGTATAATGTATTGTTAATTGCTTGAGATAATAGTAGTATCTTCAGTATAAGCTTCTTATTGTATCCTGTTAATGTTTATGTGACTGTATTATGTGATAAGTTCTGACCCTGATGTGACTGACCGTACAGAAGAAGCAGAATACAGGACAAGCTGCAATGGACAAAGCCTTCCAATTACACTCAGTATTGTCACTAAATAAGCAGAGCAGGATGTAAATGACATTTCTCTTCCCATCGGGCCCTCCAGGGCCCCTTATGGAGATGGGTCCCTATACTGACACTGTATATGTAGAACAGGAGATCTCCAGTGTAATTGGTCGGCTTTATAGGGATTCTCTGGTTATATGTAAGTAACATTTATATAGCAGATACATAACTGATCACTACATGCGCTCTGACCTGCTTATATCATCACTGTGACCCTACAGAATCCTGAGCGCTGATCTCTGGTTCTGCCCTGCAGGGGGCGCACAGTGTAAAGATGCTCCTGATCATAGATGAGGATAACAGGTTAGAGCTCTAGTGACGGGTTATCTAGCAGCTAGTTATATATTCCCGGGGAATGCTTTACCATAGCAGTGTGATACTTTACCTGTATAGTCACTCACATCAGTATTATCTGTCCATGTGTTATTATATAAGGTAGCATACAGCAAGGCTCCTGCTGGAATGAAGCACATAATGTAGAATAAAAGCCACCTAGAAGTGTATAGATACAATGTGTGCAGTGTAACAACTGCAAACTAGATCAGTTATTAGAAGGTTCTGCATCATATTGATGCATATAGAGGACAATGTGATTCTGTGCTCTGACAGAGGATGACATGAGCCACATGGAGAAGTGACACATGCCACATCTGAGTATCTCCTCTTCTACAAATCTAGTCTTAGTGTAGGGACCCATCTGAATGAGGTCGCCGTGACGGGGCAGATGGGCTCGCACAATTGGAATAAAATGTGCGCCAAGAACCTCACATTTATACCTCTAGTTAGTAATATGTAAACTGTGTGGGAAAGAGTTTATCATTGGGATCTCTGCTCATATCAGTAGTATTAACTCAAATGGAAACTTTGCCAGGAAATCCCAGCAGCTCACGATAGGTAGACGAGAGCGCGAGATAGATAGATAGATAGATAGAGAGCGATAGATAGAATCATATATAGGCTATAGATTTAGTAATAAACATACAGCCAGTCTGCTCCTTGTAATATATGTAATGACGGTACACGTGATCCAAGATCATCCTACACAACCCAAGTGCAGACACGCTCCAATAATGCCAAGTGTTGGTTCACACTTCTGTTTACAATAGAAAACCGTGACACAAGAGCTCGACTATCTCTAGCCGTCCCATTGACGTGAATGCGACAATGCTGCAGTACTCAGTAGGGCTGCCAGGAATAGTACGATGCTCTGAGTAATGCTGCCTTATTACGATATCCATCAAAAAATGGTTCAAATGAGCGAAAGTGAAGATAATTGTTGGGTTTAAACAAAAGCCAATAACAGAATGAGATTCAGCAGGACTAACAGTCATTGTGAGCTCGTTCACTTATCATTGTGTTTAATCATCCCGCTCAGTTCCAGCGCAGATCCAACATGAAATGTCTGCAAGAGCCAAGCAGAACCCATATTATAGTCAATGGGGTTCATTCGGTCATTGAACCATTTGTCCAGAGGATTCCCTTTTTCAGCTTGCATAAACAGAGAAGGAAAATGGAATCCCCAATGCAAATGTGACTGTAGACTAAGAAGATGAATGCCGCCCTCAAATATGACCCCTGTTTATTAATCTGTCAGTGAGGAATCTCAGCCTCAGGTGAAGCTTCTGTCCAGCCTTGGACCATTCTCAAACTTCGAGAAGTAAATCTACATAAAGTGAATGTAGACCCCGCTGGGATCACACAAGTTTAGGCAAACATATACCTTCTCTTTTAGGGTTCTTCATGTGATTACATACAATAGTTTGACCATGGAGATTTACTATAAGTAGAGCGAATACAAATCATGTCCTGCCCGGTTTTTGTTTCCTTGCAGGTAACAGTGTGAAATGATAACGGTCTGTTCCTTATCTAACCAGTGAAATAATTTGGCCGTGATCCGACCGACGGTAGAATGAGGTTGTCCAGAAAAGTTCTGCATTCCCTTGCCAGCACCGTGACCAGAGCCCTCAGTGACAAGAACAGTATCGCAATGAGTGGAACTGACTCTTCAGCGCCCCCATACACACATCCTGAATAACTGTGCCCCCCCCCGTCTGTATATTCTGTACATAACATTCTAAAGACCTGAGACAATGTATTTGATATCTCATTACATGACTTGTCATTCATTTCTTCTATCAGTCCTGCTTTGTTGTTGGGTTCTTCTCTCTTGTGTGGAAGGATTCATATTTGTGTCCAGTATATAGGCCTTCATTGTAAATTCACAAATGAAGTACACTCTATACACAACCGCTCCTCTTTAGTATTGCAGGATGATGTAACTAATGCATTCCATGCATCAGAATGTGCGCTATAACCATTAACCCCATACCACTGCAGGGCATATAGTTACATCCTGGAGGTTCAAGGTGTGTAATGGAGGGTGATCACGGGTCGATCCCGCTCTATACCATGCAGGTGTCAGCTATTTTTTACAGCCGATACCCGCCCACAATAGCCTTGAGAAGCAGTGCTGCTCATCGGGGTTTGTTAACCCTTCAAACGCTGCCATCAATTCTGACGTCCAATGCTATTATACACAGGCTGGACCGCACTGTCTACTGCCACAGTGTGTAACAAACAATGACTATTTCCCCATGCGTACCTTTCCGGTGGTAGGTCCTGGAAGTAGGTTAGGCCTACTAGTTCAAAGCAATCTTCAAGCACCCCTACATCGCCATCGCGTTAAAGCCGAACTATCTGAGTCTCACTTGGATTTGGACTTGAATGAGGAACAGGTCTCTAAACTCTCCTCTCTGGTTGGTAGCCTAATACTTGCAGTGAAAGTGAACCTTCACCTGAAGGGTCTGACACTTACTTCATCTGAGAAAACCTTTACCTTCAGACGCCCAAAGGTCTTCCCTTCCCATACAGAATTTGAGGACCTTTTAGCTAGGGAATGAAACCTTCCCAGCAAACACTTCACCAAACAAAAGCATTTAGATATCTTGTATCATTTCGTCTTTACCAGTAGTGCCTATGGCTGATGCCTCGTTCTTTAGGGAGGCAGGAGCCAAAAATTTTGAATCCCTAGCCAAAGTTTCCTTTGGGGCAGAGGGTTCGGCACTACAACCTGTTTTTGTCTTTACCTGGTTCGGTAGGGCCACCAGCGAATCTGCCAAGCAACTACATTGCAGCAGTCTTTTGTCTCTTCGCCAGAAGAATTAGACATTGTGCAGGAGATAGGCTAGGCAGGAAAATTTATCTGCGAAGCGGATACAGCAAGATTATTGGCCCGCACCGCAGCAGTGTCGGGAACCTCCCTCTGGACTTTATGGCTCAAGTTCTGGGCCGCAGATTGAATTGCTTAGGCTTGAATCTTTTAACTTTAAAGTTAGATTTAAACTAGGCCAAATAAATGATTTGCCTCAGAGGTTGAAAAAAATCCTCCTGTGGTGGAGTATGAGTCTCACAAATAATCGGGAGAGGTTGATAGTAGGAGATGCAGAGTCTATGCATAGATTTCCTTATCGTGTCGGGACCACTAGATGACAGACTGGACATCTACAACACAAAGGCTAAAATTGGTGCCATATATCCTCCTACCTGAAATCCAAGGTAGAGTAGAGAAACACCAGGGCTGCTTAGCACACTAACCCAAACAGTGAAAAAATATCAAGATCAGATTTTTTTTCAAATTTAATTTTTTATTGAACATTTTGAAGCTGTAGAATTAAAGATGCTTAACGCTTTCCAACCCACTGTCTGACATCTGAAGACATTCTGATTGAAGCCTGTACAGCTTCGATGTCAGAAGATGTCCGGCAGGGTATTCTTACTGTATATTACTGGCCGCTCTGTTGTCGGGGGGCCTCTCCAGCATGTCACACATCGCAGTACTGGCTCTAGCCAGCAGATGGCGCCATTGTAAAATCTTAGACAAAAGTAATAATGTAAACTGTGTGGCGTGTCCGAAGACAAGGGTAATTACAGAGGCTGCTGGGGATGGGCACATGGGGCATTTAAACATGAGGTATCCCTCCTCCTCCCATGCTTTTTTGGGGGGTATTTCTTGACCTCAGCGGCAGGGATGGGGTGTAGAAAGTGGTGGTCTGTGAGGCTTTGTAATCTTGGTGAGGTGCGGCGGTCTCACACAGAAGGCGCTGAACAAGCTGCTCCTGGAACTGCAGGAAGGTGAGAGTTGCCAGGGCTTCTTGTAAATTACGTATTACTGGTAGCGGTCTGAATAACGCCAGGCTCACACGGCTGTATGTAGAATCCGCTTGTGAAGGCCCGCAGCGGATCCCAGCTGTGTGCCTGGCTGTGGCGCTACATATGGCCGTGTAATGTACTGCGCATAACTGCATACTTACACAGGCAGCCATGTGTAATACACCATTTTTTGTTTGTATTTCCTGCGCTGTCGCTTAGGAATGACACGGGTACCCGCAGCCCGTACATAATATAACTGCGTATGAGTTGTGGGTTTATACGTGACCATGGAGCACAATGGACTCTATGTCACGGATATCCGTGATAAAATAGAACATGCAGCGTTCTGTTTTCTGCGAGTGGATTACGTAATTCCGACCCTCTAGTCTGTGGAGAATTGCGTAATCCATTGATTTGATTCATCCGCGTATTACCGCAAATCAGACGCATGTGGAGTCGGAAATTTCTATCCAGTCGTATAAGACTGGCCTGAGGTAGATCGCTTCCTTTTTTATCAGGTGACCGGGGACCGCTCAACGAGGCCCCTGGTCACTGCTCCAGGCTCTCGATGACCTTTGATTGCCGGGAGCAAGGAGATTTTAAATTTCCCAGGCTCCCTGGCTCTAGCGAATGTGTCTGGCATTTTGCTGGCGGTCGCATGCGCAGAAGCCAGGAAGGTCCATGGAGAAGGATTACGTTGGGGTTCAAATATGCGGGCCTCCGGTAAAAAGTTTCATTTTCTCTCACCGATCGCATTGGTGAGGGAAGATGAAACTTCAACTTTTTAAAATATTTTTATGTGATCGCCATTATCCATTGACCAGGGACCATTTACTGCAGCCCCCGTGACATCTCCAAGCTCTCAGCTACCTTCGGTAGCCAGGAACAGGAAGCTTTTTCATTTTCTGGGCAATCCTCGACTTTTGCACATGTGTCTGCTATTTTGCTGATGGGCGCATGTTCCGAAGCCGGGGTAAGGTCCGCAGATAAAGATCTTATTGTGGGACAAACCAGGGGACTTTAGTTATGCAATTTCATCTCCCCTCATGGATACGATTAGAGATGAGCGAGCACCAAAATGCTCGGGTGCTCGTTACTCAAACCGAGCTTTTTGTAACGCTCAAGAGCTCGTTTCGAGTAACGAACACCATTGAAGTCAATGAGAGACCCGAGCATTTTTCAGGGTGATCGATGCTCAGTAGCTGCCTGACTTGATTTCAATGGAGCCGCGGTTGCTGCCGGCGGCTCCATTGAAAACAATAGTCTACCGGCACCCCTGAAATGTTTTTCAGGGAAGGGCTTTACATATAAGCCCTTCCCTGAAAAACAAAAATATTAGTGTAAAAAAAAAAAAATTTACCTCTCTGCCGCTGCCTTGTCCCACGCAGATGCAGAACACATCTGCTGCTGTGACAGATGCAGCAGGGGAATTCTGAATCCCTGCGGAGAATAAAGGATTCCCTACCGCAGCTGTCACACATGACAGCTGCGGTGGAGGATCCTGCTGCCATCACCCCTGAAATGTTTTTCAGGGAAGGGCTTTAAATATAAGGGCAGAATAAGACAGAGGGGGAAAGGCTGAGCTTATAGAGATTTACAGTTTATGATCGGATTCAGTATTTTTATGTAAAACAATTTTGAGATACTGTCAAGACTCAATGAGAGGTTGAGAGTTCTACTTCAACTGCCCATGCAGGGTGACTGACAGAAATGGCTATATACAGACTTAAGACCCATTTACACGCAAATATGATCGCTCAAAATTCATTCAAAAGATAGGATGATTGACAGTTTTAAGCGATCATTTTACATAAGCTGCTAATGGGCACTTATTACCTTCGTTTGCATGTAAATGAGCCTCCCTGAGCTGTATATAGAGAACAACAGGTGGTCTGTTCTCTGCATACAGCCCCTATGTTTTCCTGCAGCACTGCAGCTGAACACAATGTTAACAGTGGTCCCAGGGAGAATCACAGCGTGCAGTCCCTGCTATCAGCTATCCGGCGAACGATGGATTTTAAGCTCAACTAAAAATCATTGTTCGGCAGAAAAGCAAACAATGGTAGCATTTACACACAACAGTTATCCCTCAAAAGACATTGTTTGATCAAATATTTAGTGATAATCGTTGCCTGTAAATGGGGCCTTATACAAGAAGAGCAATCAATCACTGTGTGTGGGCAGGGAAAGCAGCACTCACAGGCTCTCTATACAAGTCCTGCCAGCATTTAAGCAATGGCTTAGAAAAAAATTGAACAAAACCATAGAACTCTAGATTTCCCCGAGTTCAGGATCTCCCACTCTTTCCTATACTGACCTGAGATAGGGTAAGCATAGAAGTCATGAAAGATCCACTTTTAAGCTAGGAAGTCCAGCAGTAAGGGGATCCCCTTTAAGTATTAGGCTGGGTTCACATAGGGCAGATTTGCTGTGGTTTTACCGCGGATTGCCGTTGCATATCCACACTGCGGCAAAACCGCTGCGTTTGTAGTGCAATGCAGCACAAATGAGTTTTGGCAAAAAGCTGTTCTCACAGGATGGATTTTTTCCGCACAGCCGCAGTGCGGAAATGCAACTGCGGTGTGGTTTTCAAAGATGCAGCACGTCCATTCTTCTGTCTTTTCCGCAGCGCTTTTTTGTCCATTGACCTCTATGGACGCAGCAAAATCCGCGGCAAAAAGCAAAAACGCTTGCGGATTTTTCCGCGAGAAAATCCGTGAGCCAAAATTAACCTTTGAAGCGGTTTTGACGCAGAAGCAGTTCTTCTGCGGCAAAACTGCTACGGTAAAAGCTCATCAAAACTGCAACAAATCCGCCCTGTGTGAACCCAGCCTTAACTTTCTTCATATTACTTCATATTGTTTACTGGTTACTGTGATCTGGTTATTACGCCATACACACAGTCCTTGCACTTTCCCACTGTGGCATCTAATATTTTGTGTGATGTATGCTAACTAGGGATGAGCGAGTATACTCGCTAAAGCACTACTCGCTCGAGTAATGTGCTTTAGCCGAGTATCTCCCTGCTCGTCCCTGAAGATTCGGGAGCCGCCGCAGCTGACAGGTGAGTCGCAGCGGGGAGCAGGGGAGGGGGGGGGGGGGGGGGAGGGAGAGTTACTTGCTGTAAACTCTGTTTTACAGACCCAAGTTTATTAACGAATCAATAACCATAACAGTTCATGTAAACTCTGTCTTACAGACACGAGTTTACCACCACCAAACTCTCCCCAAGTTTACCTGCCCACCCGCCTAATGCGGGCGACAATCCCCCACCAGGCCATGGCATCCACTAATGACATGGCCCCCTCAACACCCGCAGCCTCCTCAGTCATCTACACAAATCCATGTTAAAAATATCCAACTCAATCTCTGACAAGTATACTAGATCATTCCTATGGAAGCCTAGACCAAAACCTTCCAAATCAGTATATATAAAAGAAAAAAAATCCACTCCTGGCATGAGCTCTCTACCATCGGGTTACCCTTCTCCAAATTCTCTCGCTATATACAGACCTCGGCAATGACCATAATAATCGAGGTACAAAATCTGGAAAAAAAAAAACTATCACTGTATCCGGAACCTAGTTTCAATGCTCCACATCTCCCTTTCAATGTCCCATGCCACATCAATGTGTTCTCTTCTATGTCATTAACCCCCTAAGTGTAAAATTAAAACATCTGGACAGGGCCCACGTGACTTTCTAAGCCCATGTGACTCTTTATAGATCAGTTCAGCCATTAATCCACTCCACCTCATACATCTATTACCGCAAACTGTGATCTGTACAATCCCAAATTTTCGGAATAGCAGTGATCCGCCGCCCTTCTCCAAGCCCAGTACACAAAGGAGTGTCCAACAATCCACACAATACTTTTCTTAATTCCTAGAATGAAAGAAGAATTAGTACACCATATTATTCAGGCACATGTACAACTTACACCGAGATGAACCCCATCTGTCTACCTTTTTCTTCAATAAAACCGCACCTGTAAACAGTTTTTAAGCACCATTATACATTAAAAGCTAAAGATTAAAAGATAATGATTCTCCATCATCCCCGTCTTCCCGAAAACAATACAGGGTCTTCTACTAATTGCTCCATAAGATCTTACTTTTGCCATGTATAGCTGCGTGGACACTATTTACATTGAGTTTTTTTTTTATTTTTATTAACTGCAACTTTTACCAACTTCCCTAGTAAGCTAAATGTGATAGCAGAGCATTGATCAGCGGCATACACTACTGCCTTACAGCCCCTGATCAGCGGCGTACACTACTGCCTTACAGCCCCTGATCAGCGGCGTACACTACTGCCCTGCCTTACAGCCCCTGATCAGCGGCGTACACTACTGCCTTACAGCCCCTGATCAGCGGCGTACACTACTGCCTTACAACCCCTGATCAGCGGCGTACACTACTGCCTTACAGCCCCTGATCAGCGTCGTACACTACTGCCTTACAGCCCCTGATCAGCGGCGTACACTACTGCCTTACAGCCCCTGATCAGCGGCGTACACTACTGCCTTACAGCCCCTGATCAGCGGCGTACACTACTGCCTTACAGCCCCTGATCAGCGGCGTACACTACTGCCCTGCCTTACAGCCCCTGATCAGCCGCGTACACTACTGCCTTACAGCCGCTGATCAGGGGCGTACACTTCTGCCTTACAGCCCCTGATCAGCGCGTACACTACTGCCTTACAGCCCCTGATCAGCGGCGTACACTACTGCCTTACAGCCCCTGATCAGTGGCGTACACTACTGCCTTACAGCCCCTGATCAGCGGCATACGCTACTGCCCTACAGCCCCTGATCAATCGCTCTACCTGAAAAACAGAATTAATAGGTACCACATTATACCATCTTTGAAAGAAAGCCATACCCAACAATACCTTCCAAACTGAGCTATATGAGCTGCATCCTAAATGTTGGACTCTTCTTCCCTGAATTGCTGCATCAGCAAACAAGACTATGAAATAGCAGCCGCATTAATCTCACACTGACCATCTCTAACCCTCAATAAGAGGTTATATGTTAGACATAATCTGATTAGGATACGAACTAACTCCTGCCGACCGGCTCTTACCAACAATCACTCCATAACCATTATCCACTAATGATAACTCCTCCGCTTCCACAAACTCCCATCACCAAGCTGACTGACCATTAAAGTCACAGATACCAACCATACCACTAGATCCTGCTTTAGCTCCCTTGATATCTGCGCATGCGATGTATGGGCCTTCCAGTCGCACATCACCACACATAACTTGCGGGAATACCTGGACCAATAATAATCACCTGTGAAGCCAAACAGAACCGACCTGCTAATGGCTGCAACTCCCTCCATGTAATCGTCCTTCATACGTAATGTCTGACTAATTAAACCCATAAACTATACACCCCTGACATTGGCAATTAGAACAACCATCACAATGCTATCAATTGAATACCTAAAAATTCCAACCGAGTACATGGCCATGGGATTTTTTCCGTTCGCCAGCAGCACCCCCAAAATCCTCCATCCTGACCACATGCCCTCTAAAACTTGTGCACCCCTCATTACCCTGATGCCCCATAAACAACAATCATCTAAGTAGTGTATTACACCAACATCCGGAGATTCCTTCCTTCCACCTACTCTAAAAATAAGGATAGTCCTAAATAATAGTAGGATGCCTTAGATCCCATCGGTAACGCCAAACCGGAAACCAAAGGATTAAAACCCCAACCAATAAGAAGTTATCCGAATACTGCATCACATGACCGAAGTGCCATATCAAAGCCAATGTAGTCACATGATGCATATCTTAATGCCAGCAGCTCAGGAGCGCCTCAGCATTCAGAGAAGACTGCTTGGGGTAAGATAGATGATAAATCACTGAGAGGAGATAGACTCCTTCTGTGGTATCACCCTTAAAGGGGACAACCTCAAATTGAAAAAAGGGGGGGTATCAAAATGACCGGCAACTCTGCCCTCATCTATGTGATTAGCAATTTAACTACCTCAGGATCATAAACAGCTGAAATTAACTTATTAACCCCTTCACAGCCGGGTCCCTTTAACTCATGCACATATAAGCCATACCGGGATCCTTCTTTATTGAGCCGGGCCTACTTCCAATATGAGAGGCTCACTGGAGTCTTGCCCTATTGCAGGAAACTATTTCCTGGATGCAAGGAATTTGTACTGATTTCTGACTAAAACAACCATAAATGGATGAGAGCGGCACAATATGAGCCCTCATGGCAGTACCCACAGCTCTCCATTACCTCGATCCCATAAATGTAAACACACATCCAGGTAGTGAGGCGCCCCAAGGATGTCTAACAGCCACCTAACTAGTCACACCGAGGTAGTGAGGCGCCCCAAGGATGTCTAACAACCACCTAACTAGTTACACCGAGGTAGTGAGGGGCCCCAAGGATGTCTAACAACCACCTAACTAGTTACACCGAGGTAGTGAGGCGCCCCAAGGATGTCTATAAACCACCTAACTAGTTACGCCGAGGTAGTGAGGCGCCCCAAGTATGTCTAACAACCACCTAACTAGTTACACCGAGGTAGTGAGGCGCCCCAAGGATGTCTAACAACCACCTCACTAGTTACACCGAGGTAGTGAGGCGCCCCAAGGATGTCTAACAACCACCTCACTAGTTACACCGAGGTAGTGAGGCGTTCCAAGGATGTCTAACAACCACCTAACTAGTTACACCGAGGTAGTGAGGCGCCCCAAGGATGTCTAACAACCACCTCACTAGTTACACCGAGGTAGTGAGGCGCCCCAAGGATGTCTAACAACCACCTAACTAGTTACACTGAGGAAACACCAGCGTCCCGGTAACCATTAATAACCATCTCTGTTCCTCCGGTCATCACAGCCTCATCCTCCAGTTACCCCACAGCCGACAGTCTGCATACAGTGGTTACCTCACAGCTGACTGCCTGCATACAGTGGCCAGTTATCTCGCACCCCCTTTATTTCAGGGGCATTGTGGAGTGCTGCTGTCAAATAAGGTATTTATTACGCCACTCCATACCCCTTCCCCTCTACGGTGCTGATGCTGCTCCCACTGAACACAGGCGAAGCCATCCCATGATGTCACAGCTGGGGGCATTGCAAGGAGCCCAGTGGTGAAGCCGCTTGAAGCTGAAAAGGAGGCATAGCACAGCAGAGACAGGAGCCAAGCCAATCAGCAGCTGTAGGTGTTCCCTATACCTTCCACAGCACAATCCCTGGTCTACACCCATTTTCGTGGTGGAGACAAGATACACCAGTACCCAAGAATCTAACTACTATAGTACTGCCCACTAAGTACAGGAATATAACTACTATAATACTGTCCCCTATGTACAAGAATATAACTGTTACAGTACTGCCCCGTATGTACAAGAATGCAACTACTATAATACTGTCTCATGTACAAGAATATAAGTACTAGAATACGGACTACTATGTACAAAGATTTTATTACTAGAATACTGCCCCCTATATAAAGTAATATAACTACTAGAATACTGTCTGTTACATACAAGAATATAACTAATATAATACTGCCCCCTATGTACAAGAATATAACTACTAAAATATAACTACGTAGAAGAATATAACTACTATAGAACTGCCCCTTATGTACAAAAATATAACTACTTTACTAATGTCTCCTATGTACAAGAATATTACTACTAGAATACTGTTCCCCCCCTGTGTACAAGAATATAACTACTAGAATACTGTCCCCTATGTACAAGAATATAACTACTAGAATACTGTCTCCTAAGTACAAGAATATAACTACTAGAATACTGTCTGTTACATACAAGAATATAACTAATATAATACTGCCCGCTATGTACAAGAATATAACTACTACTATACTTTCACCTATTAGCAGGAATATATTTACTAGTATACTGTCTCTTATGCACAAGACTATAACTACTAGGATACTGTCTCCTATGTACAAGAATATAACTACTATAATACTGTCTCCTATGTACAAGTATATAACTACTAGGATACTGTTCTCTATGTACAAGAATATAACTACTAGAATATTGTCCCCTATGTAGAAGAATGCAGCTACTAGAATATGGTCTACTATGTACAAAGATATAATTACTAGAACACTGCCATCTATGTACAGGAATATAACTACTATAATGCTGTCTCCTATGTAAAAGAATATAACTACAAGAATATTGTCTCCTATATACAATAATATAACTACTAGAATACTGTCTCCTATATACAATAATATAACTACTAGAATACTGTCTCCTATATACAAGAGTATAATTGCTATAGTAACAGGAAAATAACTGCTTGGATGATAATAATCATCGACTTGGCCTAAGAAGTTAAACGTACGGTATGCATTTTTTTTTTTTTGCCGCAGATAACTAACTATATCGCTATATATGCATCTATATATAGATAGATAATATATATATGTATATACACATATACACAGTCATTTAGCTGACATGTGGCTAAGCCGTATTGGACCGCAGTGCGAGATATGGGCAGCTGGTCCTTGAAGCTCCACCACAGATCGAGGGCGAGGCTGATCCAGGGCAGCAACAGTAAGTACTGGATGATAAGAGGCAGCGGATGCCAACAGAAGGCCAGGATATTGAATTTGGGAACTCCTCTCAGAGATGTTTCTCCATGTCGGTGGTTAACGCCCCACCTCTTCCCGATATTACAGTAATTTATTTACTAAATCACACAGTCATTAACTATCAATTGAAAACCCCAAACAACTGCGCAGCGGTTACGTTTTTTTAACCAGAATGTGTAAACCCAGCTTGAAACCTCATATATTTAATGGACATAATACGGACAACCTACAACACCATTGATTTGCATTGGTGTATTCATGTGTGCGGTGTTTTTCAGCATGTCTTATTTTATTCCATATTTACACACCAAAATTGCACATTCAAATCTATAGATGCATAAAAAAAACTATCCTACGGCTGTCAAATGCATATTCACTGCATTTATGCCAGAAGACCGTGTGAAGAAGAGCGGACATCAGTTGGGCCTTTTTTTTGCACAAGTGAAAAAAAGCACAAATTACACACAGACCAAAATAGCATGCGCCCGTATGAATGAGCCCTAAAGCTGAGATCTCACTGTGGGGAGTTTTTAACTTATGAGATGCAAGGAAAAAAACACTGAAAACCCAGAAATAAAACATACTGTTTTATAACATACATGCATTGTACAAGCTTAACCAGTGATAATCAGTCCTTGCACTATCATCATTTACATTCATATATATATATATATATATTGTAATGGAGCGACATGGGCCCTTTAATTTAGCTCTTGTGAGACAAGACATAACAGTTATCCTCTGTGTAGTGCAGTGAAGTGGGCGGAGCTTGAAGTGGGCGGAGCTTCCAGAAGAAAAAGTGGCAGTTGGTCAGTCAGACGCCATCTTGAAGCCAGATGAGAACTGTTGCTGCTGCTGACAAGAAGCTAACCCTACTGGATTGGATTTTGCCAGGAACAGCTGGAGAAGCCAGAAGAGGAGAAATGGTGACAGTGGCAGATGAAGAAGAAAGAAGAGGCAACAGAAAGTCATAGTCCAAGGAGATCTATCCTGTAGCAAAGACCAGGCAGACAAAGAGCGCAGCGGAGACCCAACTAGGGGCCCAATACGTTGGATTGGAGGACAGAAGGAACAGACATTAAGGACTGGATTATTACCTGATAGGACCAGTGATCTGCAGCTGTCCGCGGGGAAGCCAGTGCCGGCCGCAGCGTCAGCCTCAAGGAGCGCCAGCGAGGGGGTCACCTGGAGCCGTAAGCAACCAAGTCACACAAAGATTAGCAGTCATTTAATTCACAGTTTAATGTTATAGATTTTGTCTTGCATTTTGGGTGGACTTGCCGCAGATTTCACACTTTGGATTCAAAAAGGTGAAATCTGCAGCACATAGTTAACCTGCTGCGGATATAAAGTCCACAGCGTATCCCTCGGGGAGATCGTCTGCACTCTGCGGGGGAGATTTGCTAAACTCTCATCCCCATGGCTTATATTGTAAATGCTGCTGATTCACCTTGCGCAAAGTCCACACCGAAAATCATTCTTGTCCCATGTGATATACCCTAATGCTCCAGGAGGATTTGGACGATTAGGCCTCCTTCCCACGGACAGATTTCCGCCACATAATATGCGGCAAAAATCCGCCGCGTTGCCCGCAGCTATTAGGTTCTATTGAACCTAATAGCTCAATGCTCATGGTGCGGAATTCCGCACCGTGAAATCTCCCGTCCTCACCCGCGGCATGCTCTATTTGCCGCGGGTGTACACGCGGCCGGCTTCCATTGCAGTCAATGGAAGCCTTCCGCTCACACTATCTTCCGCTGTAGCACAGCGGAAGATAGCGTGAAATCGCCTCTCCGCCCATCGCCGCCGTGCGTCATATGACATGGCCGGCCGCGTCATGCGACGCTGTGGGCGTGTCTTGTGACGTGGCCGGCGTGTCACATGACGATGCGTGCTCGTCACGCCGAAGCGTCATGCGGGACCCAGAACACCAGATTCGCTGATAAGTATGGGGTCTCTGGGGGGCGCCATGACGGGCTTCGCTGTGGAATATTCCGCGGCGAAGCCCTTCACGGCCGTGTGCAGGCGGCCTAATTCTACATGTAGTATATTGGTGTGACTATTATATACAGAACAATAATATATGTATACACACACACTGAATAGCCATTGAGACTTGAAATAATAAAGTTAAAAGGGTTTTCCAATTCGGTGACATTTTTTGAAAATCGATCGATCAGTGGGGGTCCTACTGCTGGGAACCCCCTCCCATTGATCATCAGAATAATGGCTTTAAAGACGTTCAAATGGCCACCTTTAGCAGTCCTACTGCAATAAATGGAGCAGCAGTGTGTATGTACAGCCAACGCTCAATTAATTCTGCCAACTTCAGCACTACCATTGTGGTGATTGGTGGGGATGCCGGCAGTCGGACCCTCACCGATCTATCAGGTATCACCTATCCAGAGAACAGAAAGAGGAAACATGAAAAACGTCACCGAACCAGAAAACCCTTTAATATAGAAATATGACATTGCTGTATTTTCCTCAAATGGGCCGATACACAAGTAACGATTTCCTACTGAGTTATTTGGCCTATATGGTATTCATTGAGGACCCTTATCTATTTCATGTTTATCTAAGGAAACGGTTCTATAAGGAGCAGTCAGTCCACAATAGACTAATATGTAGGTGTAAGTAGTGATCGTTATTCCTCAATGACTGAAGCGCTTGTAGTGATGACATACGGGTCATTGGGGCTTTATTATAGATATTGGTAGAAATTACATCTCTGGAAATTACACAACTAAAATGCTGGTTATTTCATTAACCCCTTCATAATAAAGGTTGTACATGTTTGGGAGCCAAGCCCGCTCCAAGCACGGAGGGTGCCCAATGTGTTACATAGCAGACATCCACCTTCAGGGATCAGATGCCAGCTGCTTAACTTATTTCACACTCAATGATGAACGTGGCATCTAAGCCGTTAGAGGGAATCCCTCCATCCCTCCCCAGCAACACAACTGTAGGGTGGCTATGGGTTACTATGGTAACCCAAGGCCTAGTTAATGCTACTGGGACTAGTGTATATTAAGGCCTTTTAAGTCTCAACAGTGAAAAGGTGTAATATATATAAGTATTGCAGTGTTTTCTGTCAGCAATCGCATGTTCCAGTCCCCTAATGGGACTAAAAAGTGTTTAATAACATTTTTAAAATAAAATATATTGAAAAGTTAAAAACCTCTCACATATATCTAGACAATAAATAAATATAATTGCTGTGACACAGTAGAAAGGATCACAGCACTACAGACATTACGTCATGTAAGTGTTGCAGGTTGTTCATATATTGTACATACCTACACAGTATTTGAATGGAAGAAGTCCGAAGTAGAAAACAGCCACAAATAAGGTAAGCTGCCAAAATGAACATTTCTTTCCTGTCTAAAGTTTATGGCGCTGTATGTATAAGAAGCGCTTTATGTACTTGTCCATTCCATATGGTATGCAGAATAATGTGCCCGGTTACAACAAACCTGTCAAGTCACCCAAATTCAGGGCTGCCAACCGTCCATAAATTCATGAACAGTTGACAAAAACTGGGTGCTATTTTTCTATCCCAAAAAAAAGCAACGTTCATTAATTTTCAGCTTTCATTTCTGAATTTGCACAGTGCGCATGTGCCAACATGGTTCCACTACTGCAGCCGAGAGGAGAGGAAAGAGGATGTGACAAGAGAGGGGGGGATCTCATTCACCCAATCCCCACTCTCTTTAACCCCTTAAGGACATGACGTATTTTGGGCATATGGATGCCCACTTGTCAAAACTCATATTTTTTTTTATTTCTCTGATGACTTGAGGGCTTCTTTTACTTGCAAGGCGAAATGTAGTTTTTATTAGTACCATGTTTAGTGAAAAAATACCATATTTTGTAAATCTTAACTTTTTGGAGAGCAAAGAGAGAAAACACGTCAATTCTGCCATTGTTTCTTTTACAGCATTAATCATGCGGCATAATACATTTTTTATGAGAGTCAGTTCAATTATGACGATAACAAATTCTTATTTTTTTAGCTTTTCCACTTTTCCGCAATATTTCATTTCTACATCGCTGCAAAGTCCCATAACGTTTTTTCTGTCATGTTTGGAGCTCTGTGAGGGCTTGCTGTTAGCGTGACAAGATGTAGTTAATATTGGTTACCATTTTGGGGTACTGCTTTTTTAATCACTTCTATTGCGTTTTTGGGAGGCAAAAAGAAAATACCGTATATACCGGCGTATAAGACGACTTTTGAACCCCGAAAAATCTGCTCTGAAGTCGGGGGTCGTCTTATGCGCCGGTAATACAAAAAAAAAAAGGGTAAAAAAAAAAATCATTACTCACCTCCCCCGGCGTTCTGTCGCGCTCCGGCAGGATGTCGCTCGCTCCTCGTCCCCGGAGCAGCATTGATTTCTGAATGCGGGGCTTGAAATCCCCGCTTCCAGAAAGCTAATACACACGCCGTCAGCCAGTTACAGCCATTCAATGACAGCATTGAATGGCTGTGATTGGCTAAAACACACGTGGCTTGAGCCAATCACACTATTCAATGACATCATTGAATGGCTGTGATTGGCTGAAGGCGCACGTGTGTTAGCAATCACACCCATTCAATGATGTCATTGAATAATTTTTTAACTTTTTTTTTTTTGTCCCTTTAGGGGACTTCCACAGGGACCCATCAGGACCCCCTGATCACATTCCGGGGGTCTGATGGTGACAGCCCTTTACATGCTGTAGTGACAGCCCTTTACATGCTGCAGTCACATAGACTGCAGCATGTAAAGGGTTAACACAGCAGAGATCGGAGGTTTTCTCTGATCTCTGCTTTAAGAGCTGGTACCTAGCTGTCCTCTGATAGCCAAGCACCAAGCTCTCCCTGTCACAGAGACCATCGGCTTGCTTCTGACAAGCCGATGGTCTCTATGGCAACCTGTAAACAAAGCAGGACATTGCCGATATGCCGGCAAAATCTTCTGCTGGTTTTTCAAAGCCCTTGCTTTCTTCTTTGTGGGTCTGTGCAGGCAGAGCACAGTGTCACAGCTTGTGGCATTGTGCTCTGCAGCTTCCATAGTGATACATAGCCCGGAAGATTTCCGGGCTGTCACTATGAGCAGTGGAGCTTGTCCCGGAAAATTTCCGGGCGTGCCACTCAAGGGGTTAAACGTTTCATTTTTTTCCCCCTTCATTTTCCTGTAGGGGATTTGAATCATAATGCGAATAATCGCTATTAAAAGGCATTGTAGGACTTCCGTAACGCAATGCCTTATTGATTGTAATAGCGATCATAGGCAATGGCAATACGGGACACCAGTATCTGGCATGCTGTTGCCATAGCAACTCATCACCCGGCTGCAATTACATTGCGGGGGGCCAATAATGTCACGAATAGAGCGCCCGCCCTCTGTAAACCCTATTCATACCGTGATCTAAATAGATAGTGGCTTATAGGGGGTTAAAAGCAAAGATTAATGTTAATTGTTCTCAGGTGTTGCAACGCATGATATAAGTTTATGTCCTGGTGCATTAAGTAGCATGCTGCCATGACGTAAACTTACTTCATACAATGTTGATGTTAACCAACAGGAATCAGAGAAGCATGCCATTACCTCACTATCTGAAGAAAATGGTACACTCACCTGCTCTATACAGAACAAGCCGTTCATTTGTTTCAAAAAACAACTAAAATACCCACTTATCTTTCCATAAAGAGAGGCCCTACGTGGGACAGACCGGCCGAGAGGCCCTACGTGGGACAGACCGGCCGAGAGGCCCTACGTGGGACAGACCGGCCGAGAGGCCCTACGTGGGACAGACCGGCCGAGAGGCCCTACGTGGGACAGACCGGCCGAGAGGCCCTACGTGGGACAGACCGGCCGAGAGGCCCTACGTGGGACAGACCGGCCGAGAGGCCCTACGTGGGACAGACCGGCCGAGAGGCCCTACGTGGGACAGACCGGCCGAGAGGCCCTACGTGGGACAGACCGGCCGAGAGGCCCTACGTGGGACAGACCGGCCGAGAGGCCCTACGTGGGACAGACCGGCCGAGAGGCCCTACGTGGGACAGACCGGCCGAGAGGCCCTACGTGGGACAGACCGGCCGAGAGGCCCTACGTGGGACAGACCGGCCGAGAGGCCCTACGTGGGACAGACCGGCCGAGAGGCCCTACGTGGGACAGACCGGCCGAGAGGCCCTACGTGGGACAGACCGGCCGAGAGGCCCTACGTGGGACAGACCGGCCGAGAGGCCCTACGTGGGACAGACCGGCCGAGAGGCCCTACGTGGGACAGACCGGCCGAGAGGCCCTACGTGGGACAGACCGGCCGAGAGGCCCTACGTGGGACAGACCGGCCGAGAGGCCCTACGTGGGACAGACCGGCCGAGAGGCCCTACGTGGGACAGACCGGCCGAGAGGCCCTACGTGGGACAGACCGGCCGAGAGGCCCTACGTGGGACAGACCGGCCGAGAGGCCCTACGTGGGACAGACCGGCCGAGAGGCCCTACGTGGGACAGACCGGCCGAGAGGCCCTACGTGGGACAGACCGGCCGAGAGGCCCTACGTGGGACAGACCGGCCGAGAGGCCCTACGTGGGACAGACCGGCCGAGAGGCCCTACGTGGGACAGACCGGCCGAGAGGCCCTACGTGGGACAGACCGGCCGAGAGGCCCTACGTGGGACAGACCGGCCGAGAGGCCCTACGTGGGACAGACCGGCCGAGAGGCCCTACGTGGGACAGACCGGCCGAGAGGCCCTACGTGGGACAGACCGGCCGAGAGGCCCTACGTGGGACAGACCGGCCGAGAGGCCCTACGTGGGACAGACCGGCCGAGAGGCCCTACGTGGGACAGACCGGCCGAGAGGCCCTACGTGGGACAGACCGGCCGAGAGGCCCTACGTGGGACAGACCGGCCGAGAGGCCCTACGTGGGACAGACCGGCCGAGAGGCCCTACGTGGGACAGACCGGCCGAGAGGCCCTACGTGGGACAGACCGGCCGAGAGGCCCTACGTGGGACAGACCGGCCGAGAGGCCCTACGTGGGACAGACCGGCCGAGAGGCCCTACGTGGGACAGACCGGCCGAGAGGCCCTACGTGGGACAGACCGGCCGAGAGGCCCTACGTGGGACAGACCGGCCGAGAGGCCCTACGTGGGACAGACCGGCCGAGAGGCCCTACGTGGGACAGACCGGCCGAGAGGCCCTACGTGGGACAGACCGGCCGAGAGGCCCTACGTGGGACAGACCGGCCGAGAGGCCCTACGTGGGACAGACCGGCCGAGAGGCCCTACGTGGGACAGACCGGCCGAGAGGCCCTACGTGGGACAGACCGGCCGAGAGGCCCTACGTGGGACAGACCGGCCGAGAGGCCCTACGTGGGACAGACCGGCCGAGAGGCCCTACGTGGGACAGACCGGCCGAGAGGCCCTACGTGGGACAGACCGGCCGAGAGGCCCTACGTGGGACAGACCGGCCGAGAGGCCCTACGTGGGACAGACCGGCCGAGAGGCCCTACGTGGGACAGACCGGCCGAGAGGCCCTACGTGGGACAGACCGGCCGAGAGGCCCTACGTGGGACAGACCGGCCGAGAGGCCCTACGTGGGACAGACCGGCCGAGAGGCCCTACGTGGGACAGACCGGCCGAGAGGCCCTACGTGGGACAGACCGGCCGAGAGGCCCTACGTGGGACAGACCGGCCGAGAGGCCCTACGTGGGACAGACCGGCCGAGAGGCCCTACGTGGGACAGACCGGCCGAGAGGCCCTACGTGGGACAGACCGGCCGAGAGGCCCTACGTGGGACAGACCGGCCGAGAGGCCCTACGTGGGACAGACCGGCCGAGAGGCCCTACGTGGGACAGACCGGCCGAGAGGCCCTACGTGGGACAGACCGGCCGAGAGGCCCTACGTGGGACAGACCGGCCGAGAGGCCCTACGTGGGACAGACCGGCCGAGAGGCCCTACGTGGGACAGACCGGCCGAGAGGCCCTACGTGGGACAGACCGGCCGAGAGGCCCTACGTGGGACAGACCGGCCGAGAGGCCCTACGTGGGACAGACCGGCCGAGAGGCCCTACGTGGGACAGACCGGCCGAGAGGCCCTACGTGGGACAGACCGGCCGAGAGGCCCTACGTGGGACAGACCGGCCGAGAGGCCCTACGTGGGACAGACCGGCCGAGAGGCCCTACGTGGGACAGACCGGCCGAGAGGCCCTACGTGGGACAGACCGGCCGAGAGGCCCTACGTGGGACAGACCGGCCGAGAGGCCCTACGTGGGACAGACCGGCCGAGAGGCCCTACGTGGGACAGACCGGCCGAGAGGCCCTACGTGGGACAGACCGGCCGAGAGGCCCTACGTGGGACAGACCGGCCGAGAGGCCCTACGTGGGACAGACCGGCCGAGAGGCCCTACGTGGGACAGACCGGCCGAGAGGCCCTACGTGGGACAGACCGGCCGAGAGGCCCTACGTGGGACAGACCGGCCGAGAGGCCCTACGTGGGACAGACCGGCCGAGAGGCCCTACGCGGGACAGACCGGCCGAGAGGCCCTACGCGGGACAGACCGGCCGAGAGGCCCTACGCGGGACAGACCGGCCGAGAGGCCCTACGCGGGACAGACCGGCCGAGAGGCCCTACGCGGGACCCCATATATTTAAAAAATTATGTACTATACTCACTTTTCTCTTTTTCTTTTTAGAGGCCGCCCCCAGCGCCATCCAACACAGAGGCCGCCCCCAGCGCCATCCAACACAGAGGCCGCCCCCAGCTGCACCCAAGACAGAGGCCGCCCCCAGCTGCACCCAAGACAGAAGCCGCCCCCAGCTGCACCCAAGACAGAAGCCGCCCCCAGCTGCACCCAAGACAGAAGCCGCCCCCAGCTGCACCCAAGACAGAAGCCGCCCCCAGCTGCACCCAAGACAGAAGCCGCCCCCAGCTGCACCCAAGACAGAAGCCGCCCCCAGCTGCACCCAAGACAGAAGCCGCCCCCAGCTGCACCCAAGACAGAAGCCGCCCCCAGCTGCACCCAAGACAGAAGCCGCCCCCAGCTGCACCCAAGACAGAAGCCGCCACCAGCTGCACCCAAGACAGAAGCCGCCACCAGCTCCATAGTTTAAGACAGCGGTCCCCAACTCCAGTCCTCAGGGACCACCAACAGGTCATGTTTTCAGGATATCCTATGGCAAGAACAGCTGTGGCAATGTCTGAGGCTCCGGCAATAATTACATCACCTGTGCAACACTGAGGAAATCCTGAAAACATGACCTGTTGGCGGTCCCTGAGGACTGGAGTTGGGGAACACTGGTTTAAAAGACTCTTTGTTCCTGCAAAAGCTTGCATACAGAGACAGTGTTGTTTAATAGTAAAGCAAGCATAGTCAAAGTAGTTGAAACTGTTCCAAGTTTGTGACTGTACCACTAATTCAGCTGTCAAATAAAGACCTTTATTTTACTGCAATGTGTGTTGTTGTTAAATCTACCTACACACGCTTTCAGTAGTAGTCTGTGACCTGGTTCTTAATTTGAACTAGGGGCCCTCTAGACTCTGAATTGAGGACATATCCTCTGGCAGGCCTCAATGCAAGATTCTGCAAGGCTACCCATTGTATAGATTAGCACAGCGCTCTTTCTGTAGCTCTTATTGAAGAAAAAAGAGGCTACTGATACAGCATAAGGGCTTATTCAGATGTGCGTAAATCAGCCAGGTTTTCATGCCCAGCAGTACACTGAGCTCCCGCTCCCTCGCCACTCTTTGCAATGGGAGGGATGGGGTGGAGCTAAATTCCACCCTGCCCCTTCTATTGCAAATAGTGGCGAGGGGCGTAGAGGGGGCAAGAGCTCAGTGCACTGCTTCTGGCCTGGCCCACTTCCTCCCCCTGCAGAGAGGAACAGCGTATATCAGCCGGGCGTGAAAACCCCACCGATATACGCACGTCTGAATAAGCCCTAACACCGTGCACTGTGCTGCTTCCTTAACTCCCAGACTTTTGATAACAGTGTAGTGTTGGTCTGTGCCGTTTCCTTAGCCGCCATTTACTTCAATGAGATTAACAAAAACAGCCCTGTATTAAGCACTCAGTTCTCCTCTTTGACTGGTAAAATGCCGATCCAATACTCCCCTCTGCATAGGGTTTGTGTTGACAGTCTGCATTCAACCCGTTTACAGAAAATCAGACTACGGCAGCCAATCAGAGACCTCAGTGCTCGAATGCTGAGATCTGATTGGCTCCATCTGCCTGTGACATTCCATACACAGGCCGACTGCAGCCTGTCCACACTGCATTAGAGAGAAGACTGACGGATGTGACACTGCAGCTGCACAAACCTGGGAGAAGGGGCTATACATTATTTCTATGTAATATATATTTTTTTGCATTGTGAGCAGGAATATAAATGGAACCTGTCACGTCCCCACCGCACCATAGACAAAGTTAGTGCACCATTAGGGGATGTGACCGAGTCAGACGATGTATTATATATACTCACCGATCCCCATGATCCAGTGAAGAGTCTCATACATGTGCTCTCCAACAGACGTGTATGGGAGTGTGCATGCACAGGACTCGGAAAAGAATCGGAATTTCGTGCCATGCGTTGTCTTCAGAGGGGGCATCGTGAGAGTTTCTAAAAAATACTATATCTGGCTCCCTGTCACGTGTCTCAACAGCACCATAACTTTGTTTATGGCGCTGTGGGGACTAGACAGGTTTTCTGTAAAAAAAAAAACAAAAAAAACAAAGTGACAAGCTATGCTGTTATTGCGCAATAGAAGAATAAAGAAAAATCTTCTACATAGTTGGCATCACTGTAATTGTACTGAGAATAAAGGTAACACATTATTGCCACTCGTTACTGTAGAATTTAAAATGCAAAATAAAAAGCAACACTTCTGGTTGTCTGAAAAAAGTGACAAAGTTGGCCTGGTAAGTAGTAGGAGATAAGTGCTTTGGTAATTGCCTCCGTTCAAACCGTCTATCCCATTTTTGGAGCAGAGCGACCAAAGTAAGGTCTCTTACACACTGGCGATAGGTTTTCTAGTGAGTGGAAATGCATGATTATGAAACCAATGTTTTTCAATGGTTTCTTTCTCATTTGCTGTATTTACTCAAGCCTCCGTGCGATACAAAAAAACTTGCAATATCACCCATTGTTTTTTATGGGGCCGGGCCCCATTAAAATCAATAGAAGATCGCACAACAGTCTTGGAATCCCCCATAGCGAGGGGAGAGAGCGGGCGGAGCTACACGGGATCTCTGACATATCTTGAAGAGATATGGGGCGCTGCTAAAGGGCTTTCTCAGGGTTTAGCTGAGAGAAGGGTGAGGCTAGAGGGATTCTCATAGTGATTCTTGTCTAGCAAAGAGAGAAGGCAGGGCTAGCGGGAGGATCCCGCTAACCCTACCCCCTCTCTTGGCCACAGATTGAATTACTATATCACTAGAAAAGTAAAGTTATGGGGGAAGAATTTACTAATACTGGAATTTGTTACAAACCTTGGCACAAAATGCCCCAAATTTATTAAGGGCTCAGGCCCATGGGCTATGTGTAAAACACGAGTTTAACTACAGAGGCCCCTCCCTCATATAAGTAGACCAAAGTATTATAAACACCGCATGTAAGTAGGGGGTCACTGTTATAGATTTTGCATCGGGGCCCAAGAGCTTCTAGTTACGCCTCTGCTTGTGACCAGAGAGCTGGCACAGACCGCGTATGGCACTGCACATGCCCGCGTATCATTTTTTATCTTGACTTTAGTAAAGCATTTGACAAAGTATCTCATACTATACTTATTGAAAAAAATGACCAAATATGGGATTAACAAGGCAACTGTTAGGTGGATTCACAACTGGCTGAGTGATTGTACTCAAAGAGTGGTCATAAATGGCTGCACATCCAAGTAGAAGAATGTATCAAGTGGGGTACCACAAGGCTCTGTCCTAGGCCCAGTGTTGTTCAACATTTTTATAAATGATCTGGAGGAGGGAATTGATGCGAAACTGATCAAATTTTCTGATGACACAAAGCTAGGAGGGATAGCTAACACTAGGGAAGAGAGGGAGTATTCAAAAAGATCTAGAAAAGCTTGAACAGTGGGTGGCGACTAACGGAATGGTATTTAACAAGGAGAAATGCAAAGTCCTACATCTAGGCAATAAAAATGAAAAAAGCACATACAGAATGGGAGGAATTGGGCTAAGCAGCACATGTGAAAGAGACTTGTGTATACGAATAGATCATAGACTGAACATGAGTCAACAATATGATGCAGCAGTCAAAAAGGCAAACACAATTCTGGGATGTATTAAGAGAAGCATAGAATCTAGATCATGTGAGGTAATTATCCCCCTCTACTCTTCCTTGGTCAGACCTCATCTGGAATACTGTGTCCAGTTCTGGGCACCCCACTTTAAAAAAGACATAGACAAACTGGAGCAAGTCCAAAGAAGAGTTACCAGGATGGTGGAATACTGTGTCCAGTTCTGGGCACCCCACTTTAAAAAAGACAGACAAACTGGAGCAAGTCCAAAGAAGAGTTACCAGGATGGTGAGCGGTCTGCAAATCATGTTCTATAAAGAACAGTTAAAGGATCTGGGAATGTTTAACTGGCAAAAAAGAAGGCTGAGAGGAGACCTAATAGCCTTCTACAACTATCTGAAGGGTTGCCACAGTGCAGAGGTATCAGCCCTATTCTCATTTGCACAAGGAAAGACCAGAAGCAATGGGATAAAACTGAAAGGGAGGACACACAAATTAGATATTAGAAAAAAACTTTCTGACAGTGAGGGGAATCAATGAGTGGAAGAGGTTACCACGGGAGGTGGCAAGTTTCCCTTCAATGGAAGTGTTCAAACAAAGGCTGGACAAATATCTGTCTGGGATGATTTAGTGAATCCTGCACTGAGCAGGGAGTTGGACCCAATGACCTGGGAGGTCCCTTCCAACTCTATGAGTCTATGAGTATCACACAAACATGCAGGGATGCATATGAAAATGCTACACATACACAATGTATTGCATAGCAGGGTCATACAAGCAGGACAGACCCATCAGCAGTCTATGCACTGGTCTTACCACTCTTGTCTGCTCCAGTCTTAAAGCCATCACTCACTAGTACTCCTCTGTGCTAGCAGGGCCATACTAGCAGCACAACCCCATCAGACATCTCTGCAGTGGTCTTACCCCTCTTGTCTGCTCCAGTCTTACAGCCATAACTCAGTAGTACTCCTCCATGCTAGCAGGGTCATACTAGCAGCACAGCCCCATCAGCAGTCTATGCCCCGTTCTTACCCCTCTTGTCTGCTTCAGTCTTACAGGCATCACTCAGTAGTACTCCTCCGTGCTAGCAGGGCCATACTAGCAGCACAGCCACATCAGCAGTCTATGCCCTGGTCTTACCCCTTTTGTCTGCTCCAGTCTTACAGCAATCACTCACTAGTACTCCTATAGAAAGAGCCAGCTCTTCTCACCTGGTCAGTCAGAGCAGCAGGTGTAATTCTTGGGATGGAATGAGGGTGGGGGATCCTCCCAACTCTTCCCCAAGCGGCTTCAGGACCCTCTCCATGCTGGACTGGGACAGAACACCGTTTTCTTCTATGTTTAAACACTATGGGGCTGATTTATTAAGACCAATAACAGTAACCATGAATGTAACTTTGTGTCCTGTGGCATTAAGGGGTTAAGAGGTTTATGCCACTTAATAGATGTGTCTTGGATGGCTCATGTGCCAGAAGAAGAAATCTTTACCAGCTATGAGGAAGTTCCCTGGTGTAAATTCTACTAAATATAGTAGGTGCCCCCACCTACCTCTCTCAAAGTGTGGAGTGTGGTTCAAAAATCCCAAAAGTTACAAGTCTTAGTGCTGGCTATATTTGTGCACAAAATTAGCTACTTATTTTTTCCCAACATTTGTCCAAGTTGCCACCCCGCCATAACATCATTTTTTCTCATAATTAAAATTGCCAGTAAAAAATTATTCCCCACACCGGCCTCTAGATGTAATTACTGTCCAGGCCGGTCATTTACCAGCAGGGTGGCAACCCTAGTAATGAATGGGGCATACTTTGAGATGAGGGGACAGTAATGAATGTGACACATGGGGAGATGAGGGGACAGTAATGAATGTGACACATGGGGAGATGAGGGGACAGTAATGAATGTGACACATGGGGAGATGAGGGGACAGTAATTAATGTGACTCATGGGGAGATGGGGGGACAACAAGGATATGTTCACAAGGTGGATTCCACCTGGAATTCCATTCTGCTGCAGTTTTTGCCGTGAATCCACACGTGGATGTAGCCATCAGTGGGCTAAATTTGCGAGCAAATGTTTGTGACGTGCATTCAAGAATAGAAGTCGTATGTTACTTCTTCATGCGGACCCATGCAAAAACGTGTCAGACATTCAGTACGCGGATTTTACCCATTGACAGAGCTAAATCCGCATATTGATCAAGAGCAAAAGCCTAATAAATGTGTCACACATGGAGATGAGAGGGCAGTAATGAATGTGACATAAATAGTATAAGATAGAGAGTGCCCCCATTGTGCCAGACAGACTACCATCATAAATAGTGCCAGACAGAGAATGCCTCCATATATAGTATCAGATGGAATGCCTTATAGTGACCCATAGAGAGCGACCCAATAAATAGTGCGAGATAGCGAATGTCACCCTAGTGCTACACAGAGTGCCCTCATAAATAGTATCAGATGGAGAGTGTCCCCACAAATAGTGCTAGACAGAGCGCCCCCATAAGCAGTGTCAGAATTCCTCTATAATGTAGGCAGTCAGCATTCCCCACGAACAGTGTCCGCCAAATAACGTCCCCGCAAAGAGCAGCCCCATAACCAGTGCCTGACAGTGACCCTGCAAAAACTATTAGCCAGTAAACAGTTCTAGCCCAACAACAGGCCCGTTCACAATATCAGGGCACTGCACAGTGCCAGCCACAGAGTGCCCACATTAACAGTGCCATGTAAGAGAACTGGAGGCAGGTTCATACGGATGGATATCTCATCATTGTCTGATTAGTGAGGGGTCCGCTGTTGGGACCCCTACCATTCCCACACCTTGCTGTAAAGGAAGTGCAGCTGTATTCACCAGCATTATGGCAAGGAAAAAGCTAAAGAGGCAGTTGGGCCGTTACCCGGGGGGTGCAGACATCCATGGATATCACATAGCATCAGATATCACATAATATGCCATCAATGACATTATGTGTTGGGTAGGATTATCCTTTCAAATGCAGTTTAATAAGCAGACACTAGAGGGAGGCAATGAGCCAACATAGTTAATACACTACATAGCTGTGCCATCTATAGACATCAATATCCTCCTCATCTAGGTTCTTACGTTTTGGCACATGTGGACGATAGTGATTATCATCCATATGTAAAGAGACCTTCCTCAAAGGGTTTTCTTAATGGCCAATTTTTGGTTTTACACTTTTGTGTTTTTCTCCCCATTAAAAAAAAAACATAACTTATTTATTTGTCCGGCAACATAACCATCTGAGGGCTTGTTTTTTGCGGACAAGTTGTAGGTTTCAATGGCATCATTTAATGTACCCCATAAAGTACTGAAAAGCTTTTAAAAATTTCTAAGTGGGCTGAAATGCAAAAAAAACCCCGCCATTTTTTGGAAGGGAAGGGGTTACAGTAAACAACCTGCAGCTAAAATGGAATGTTGGCTTTATTTTGTTAGAATGATTACAACAATATCACATGTATCTAGTTTATTTTTAAAATGAATATATAAAATATATTTTTTCTGTCACCATCTTCTGACACCATCCCTTTTTCATTTTTCTATCAAGTTGGTTGTTTAAAGGCTTTCTTTTTTTGGGGGGGGGGGGGGGGAAGGGGGACTCTAGTTTCTATTGACACCATTTTGGGGTATGTACGGATTTTTAATCGCTTTCTATAACATTTTTTTCTTGGAAATAAAAGTGCACTTTTTGTACGATGTATCCTTTTTCTAATGGTGTTAGCCGTGCGGCAAAAATAATACACTCTTTGTCAAAAAAAAATCAAGCAGCTAGAATTAGTTGTCGTTTTACTACAAAACCCGCCATGCAGTTATATCTCCGGCAGATATGCAAATAATTATAGTGGTGGCATGATTAGATGAACAGTCCTGCCAGCTGTGGCCTCTTTCACACGGGCTACAAAATTGCCACTACAAAACGCATGTATGTGAAGTCCATGGTTTCCAATGGGTTCTTTCAGGCTACAAAGCATCTCATGTGAAAGAACCCAATGGACACCATGGGCTTCACATACATGCATTTTGTAGCCCATGTAAAGGAGGCCTTAAAGGGGTGGTCTCGCGAAACCAAGTGGGGTTATACACTTCCGTATGGCCATATTAATGCACTTTGTAATGTACATTGTGCATTAAATATGAGCCATACAGAAGTTATTCCACTTACCTGCTCCGTTGCTAGCGTCCTCGTCTCCATGGTTCCGTCTAAATTCGCTGGCAGCTTGCTTTTTTAGACGCGCTTGCGCAGTCCGGTCTTCTCCATTCAGCACGAGCCGCTTCAGTGTGCTCCCCGCTACAGCTCTTCTGCGCATGTGCAGACGAGCTGTCACTGCTCGGGAGCGCGCTGCAGCGGCCATTCTGTACCTTCCTCTGTTAGAGGAAGGTGCAGAAAGTGGAGCTGCCCAGCGGAGAAGCCCAGCCCAGCAGCCCCGAGAAGCCTCCCAGGTAAGTGATTTGTCGGGGGGGGGGGGGGGGGGGGCTGCCGCTGCGCCGGGGGGGCTGCCGCTGCGCCGGGGGGGCTGCCGCTGCGATGGGGGGGCTGTCGCTAGGCCGGGGGGGGGGGGCTGCCGCTAGGCCGGGGGAACTAGCGCTGGGCTCCGGAACCTAGCGCTGGGCTCCGGGGCCTTCACCTGGGCTGAGGGTCTAGCGCTGGGGAGCCGGGGGCTAGCGCCGGTTACCTGCTGCCTGGCGGTGGGCGTCTGGTCGGCGGCTGCGGGGCGTCTGGTCGGCGGCTGCGATGCGTCCGGTTGCCATGGAGACACAGCTGGCGGCGTCTCGGGAGCGCGCACGTCGGGCTGCAGCGAGCGACGGGGAAAGAGCCGGCGGCCATCTTGAGGAAACTTTTATAAGTTGCTGAAACGCTGGAACGGTAAGTACGAACCAGCTAGAAATGTCATTTACAGGGGGGCTTAGTAATGTGTACTTAATGGGGGGGACTGGGCAAAAAAAAAATTTAACTGCTTCCTCGAGACATCTCCTTTAAATTAGTTCCACCCTTGGCCTATAGAAAGGCTCTCAGAGACTACTTGTGTGTATTGGACCTCTTTTTCCGCTTGTGTAGAGCTTGTTGACCACTAGACGCCTCTACGTTATAATCAAAGAGATTTTGCCCAGTTAACGGAGTTTCAATGGGAAGGTATTATTGGAATGCGAGAACCTGGATGGTTCTATGTATAAATCGCCCATTACCTGGGCTGACCAGACTGTTAGGAGACATTGGGACCAGAGCATGTATGAGGGCACTTAATAGACCACCAGTATGGAGGATCATTTGATTGCCCGACAAGCATGAGCAGCTCCAACCGTATTATTGTCTGCCATCCACAGACAGGTGGCACCATTGTTACAGGCCACTGTGTCTTCTGTCGAAACATTTGCCGGCCACTTGGCTGAAAGAGATTTGGTGTCACGGCACCCATTATGCCTTTGACACTCACCCACCGTTTGCAGTGGCGTCGTGCACAGCTAAACTGGACTGCTACGGAGTGGAACTGGGCTGTCTTCAGCGAAAAATCCAAGTTTAGTTTGGGCACCGACGCCGCCGTGTTCCTGTCTGTAGACCTAGGGGTGAGCGCCTCAATTCTACCTTTGCTGTAGAGCTGCACACTGTCGCCAATGGTGTGATGGTCTGGGGGCCATCGAATATGATATACAGTCATCTCTAGTAATGACACGAGGGACAATGAGAGCTCAGCAATATGTTCAGGACATCCTGCAGCCACGTGTGTTCTTCTCATGGCGGCTTCCAAGAGGCATTTTCCAACAGGATAATACTCGATCGCACACAAGTGTCACAGGAACGCCTCCACAATATTGCCACAATTCCGTGGCCCGCCGGGCACAAAATTTATCACCAATAGAACATGTATGGGACCATCTGGGACGCCAACTTCGACAGCCTACGAGTTTGTATGATCTAGAGGCTCAGTTACAGCAAATCTGGACCGATATGCTGCCATACAGAACCCGTATGCTTCCATGCCCGTCCGTATTCTTGTATCCAAGCTAGAGACGGTACCACGGGGTACTAGAGCCTCCATGCCCGCCTATATCACATCTTACATCCAAGCTAGAGGCGGTACAACAGGGTACTAGAGCCTCCATGCCCGCCTGTATCACATCTTACATCCAAACTAGAGGTGACCCACCAGGGTACTAGAGCCTCCATGCCTGCCCGTATCACATCTTACATCCAAGCTAGAGGTGGTAGAATAGGGTACTAGAGCCTCCATGCCCGCCTATATTACATCTTACATCCACGCTAGAGGCGGTACAGCAGGGTACTAGAGCTTCCATGCCCGCCCGTATCACATCTTACATCCAAGCTAGAAGCGGTACAGCAGGGTACTAGAGCCTCCCTTCAAGTGTTCGGTTTTCTGCAGTAAATTCTCCTTTTGGTCTGATATCGTAATCACTTCTTGATATCATCGTTGCAATCACACAGAGAAAGGTTCATTTGATTCCAAGAACATCTTCTAGGGGAGGAATTTCTTTTGATAATGAGTATATGTTTTATTTCAAATCAAAATTCGCACCAATGTTGCGGATTTTGACTCTGTTTTGGATTTGGAAATACTGCAGACATTCTGGATTCATGATAGGGCTACGTATTGCTGGTTGATCTTTGTGTAATAATGTGTCAGAAGCTCACCGGATGCCACAATCGTGGGTCAAATTTGAAGACGGTGGTCAGCAGAAGGAAATGTGCATCATCATAGTGAGACTGGAGCACTGAGACGAACAATTCACATATCCGGTGTTAGAAGTAGCTGCTCCACAATCCGCTGCTGGTGACATTATGCAGAGTATATGGACAGATTACTGCAGCATTTATCAGCATTGCCCCAACACTTCACACTGCACCCCAACATTCAGCACCCTCCTATTTATTGGACTTTTTCATCCACTTCACCGCCATCTAACATCCCACTCCAGGGATTACTGTGCATTCCTCTCAAAACCTCAATATTTATTTACTTCCAAGCCTGTATCCCAATATCAAACTATATCATCAATAGTTATTAAAGCACCATCCCACAGCGGAGATGTACCCCAATATTCAACACCCTATGGCCTTAGTCAGACGGGCGTTTTTAGCCGCGATTTGCGCATGCGCATGTGCATGAGCGCTTTTTATGCGCTCGTCCGATAAATTATAGAACAAAAAAAAATTTTAAAAAATCGCAGATCGCACCTATCTGCGATTCCTGTTCTCTTCTGTATATGCGCTCAATGGGGCCGGCGGCAGCAGCGCCGACCCCATTGAGAACATATAGAAGACAAATCATTCTTCTCTGCTACAGCTGTAACAGCTGTGGCAGAGAAGAACGATGTTTGCCCATTGAATTCAATGGAGCGGCAATACAGCCGCTCCATTGAAAGCAATGGGCTGCCGGCGTGCGCGGGGTGAATTGTCGGGAAGGGGTTAAATATATAAGCCCTTCCCTGCAATTCATCCTAAAATGTGTTAAAATAAAAAAAAAAATTGTATACTCACCTTTCCGCTGCAGCCGGAGTCCAGCCGCGGCCGCTGTCAGTTCTCCTGAACTGCTTCTCGGCACTATTCAGCCGGCGGGGCTTTAAAATCCCCGCCTGCTGAATGATCTGCCTCTGATTGGTCACAGCCCTGACCAATCAGAGGCCGATTTCACTCACACACCCATTCATGAATGGGTGAGTGACTGCTGCCTCTCAGCGCTGAGCCAATCAGGGGCAGGTCTGACTCACATCCATTCATGAATTCATGAATGGGTGTGAGTGAGGCATGCCTCTGATTGGCTCAGCGCTGAGCCAATCAGGGGGCAGGTCTGACTCACATCCATTCATGAATTCATGAATGGGTGTGAGTGAGGCATGCCTCTGATTGGCTCAGCGCTGAGCCAATCAGGGGGCAGGTCTGACTCACACCCCCTTCACACCCACTGCAGGACGGCCGCACGGAGCTCTGGCTGCCGGGAGAAGGTGAGTATACAATTTTTTTTTATTTTAACACATTTTAGGATGAATTGCAGGGAAGGGCTTATATATTTAAGCCCTTACCGACAATTCATCCCGGGCTCGCCCGCAGCGCATTGCTTTAAATGGAGGCGGCTCTATTGCCGTCTCCATTGAATGCAATGCGCTGGACAGCTCCGGCCTGTTTCTAATGAAACGCGGCTAGGAGCAGATTTTCGGGCGATTTTCGGGCGACTTGCGCGCACCGGTCACGCGATTTGCGGATGCGCATCCGTCATGCGATCCGCAAATCGCGCGAAAAACCGCCCGTCTGACTAAGGCCTATAGGTGCATCTTACACTTAGGGCAGTCATCTGGTATTGCTTTATCCTCATCATCCAGCACCTGCACCCCAATATCCATGTACCATTGTGGTCTTGGTTTTGTGATCTTGATAACGGACGTTATTTTTCCCCCACATGCCCGTATTGTCATTGGCTTATCTAATGTCCATCACATCACACGTCAAAGTGTCTCCAGCGTTCGCAGTAGCCCGATAATTGTCGCCAAGTTCCATGTGATGAAAGAGGAGGGGTTCAGCTCATCATATGACACTCCCACATACAGACCTCACCTGCTCCATATATTACATGTTATTTTTATATTACTAAAATGTATTTTATCCCAGCGACTCTTAGGTTAGGACCAGTGGAGACCACAAAACTTGCTGCAGTCCTTTTGACCAGTCCCCCAATGCCCTAAGATGAAAGGCACCGGACCCAAAGATCTAGAGCTTGTGTCAAACAAAAGGCCCGCTGCCTCATTTTATGTGGCCCGCAGTTTGCCGACGGCTGCTCGCCACTGTACTGATTACCAGCTGGGGTGCCGCAGCTCCTCGCTGGTAATCACGCTGGCAGTGTTGATCCCGGCGCACACACTGACGTCAGTGTGCAGCCGGAATACTCCTCCCCTGAGTCCCCTGCTCTTCAGTTCCACAGGAGAGGACTCAGGGAGGAAGGGTTCTGGGTGCACACACTGATGTCAGTGTGCGCCCGGGCTCAGGGCGAGCAGAAAGGAAGCAGCGCTGACAGCAAGGAGGAGGCGAGTATATGGGTTAGGGGGGGAACTATTACTACTATAGGGGGGGGGGTTATATTACTGAGGGGGGGGTTATTAATGCTGAGGGGGGTTATATTTCTGACTGGGGTTAATATTACTGAGGGGGATAATATTATTACTGAGGGGGTTTATTGTTACTGAGGGGGGTTAATAGTGCTATGGGGGTTAATATTACTGTGGAGGTTAATATTACTGACTGTGATAATATTATTACTAAGGGGGGTTAATATTACTATGGGGGGTTAAAATTATTACTTTGGGGGTTGCTATAACTAATGGGGCCACTGTGGGAGTCCCTTTTACTACTGGGGCAACTGTGGGGGGCGCTATTACTACTGAGGCCACTGTGGGGGGTGCTATTACTACTGAGGCCACTGTGGGGGGCGCCATTACTACTGGGGCCACTGTGGGGGTCACTATTTTTACTGGAGCCACTATGAGAGTCACTATTACTACTGCGACCACTATAGTGGTCACTATTAAGGCCCGTTCACATGGGCGTAATCATATTTCTGTCGCACAAATACGCTGTGTATTTGCGCAATCAAAAATCGCTTATGTCTGAATATTTGGTTACACAAAAAATAACGCAGATGGGCTCACTGAAAGGGTCAGCAAATATGCAGTGAATACATAGGTTTCCTGCGCATTCACCACGTATTTGCGCGGCCCATTCACTCCAATGGCCTATTGGGGTGCGTAGTACGCAACAAAATATGTCATACTGTGTGAAAATATACATCATGTGAATGAACTCATTGAAATCAATGGCTTCTATTCACTGCATATTATGTATGCAAATACACTTGTGTGAACAGGCCCTTACTATACTGTCTTCCATTCAGCCCTTTGAAGGTCACCATATGCCTGATGTGGCCCTTGGTGAAAAGGAGTTTGACACCCTTGATCTAGAGAAAGGCAATCCCTTCCAATATAATTCCTGCCAACACCAGATGTGGCAATCGGCTATCACCCTGGATCTAATCTGTCCTGCTGCATATATACATTAATTATAGATTTAGAAGAGCTAACGCTGTACAGAAATAGACATATACAACCTGTTCCTAAGAGCTTACAATCTAATGTACAATAGAAACTCTGCTGCTATGAGCTTCCAATCTAATAGAATATTAGATATACCTTAGTAGCAGCATATGCGTACCCTAAGGTAGCTGCAGGGCCGAGCACTCATTCAGCTGACAGTGATTCCTCCCAACTGCCCAAGGCCCGGGTCCTGTGAAAACAGCCTCGCATCACTTCAGGAATCCTCCGGTCTGGTTGTCACAGCCATGGCAGAGGACCGTGGAGTTCTCCTATTGCTTTTAATGAGGTGGGCATCTGCAAGTAATTAAATACCTACGGATGTCATTTTATCCTAGTGTGCGGATCGCACGAGCGGGATAAAAATCGCTGCAGACTTTATTTTCTGCAGCTTCCTGTAGGACAGCAGGAGATTTAAAGACTCTTGGACAGATCCGCCGGGCAGAAGAAAGAAGAACCGGCCATGATGAAAGAGTTGTGCCGCGTCCGGATAGGTGAGAAAATGTCATTTTTAGCCTTATGGCTGTGGGATTCTGCACTCGGATTCTATGCGTGCTCATGGACATGAGGCCTTAAACCGGCTGGCTCTGTCAGCTCACCGTCAGACATGCACAGTACAGATTGTTTGCTACATCTGCATGTATATATTTTACACACACACTATCTTATATGCACTCACATATATTATACAGGGTGTTTCACTGGAAGCGTAACCCTTATTCCAACTTATTTGTGTAGAACTGTAACCATGTTCAGGAGTCTAGAGTTTATTAATGACCCTTGCTCTGTCTCATGCCATGGGTGTATCGTTCAACTGCTGGTGTGCAGTTCACATTTCCAAGTAGGTGGGTCTCATTTATCCAAACTATCTTACAGTAAATGCCCATTTAGACACAAAGATTATTGCTCAAAAGCCATATTTTGAGTGATAACCGTTGGGTCTAAACGCGTCAACAGCTATCTACAAAAAAAAACACTCCATTCCATTCGGTTCCACCTATTACTTCTCTCACACAAACACACACGTTGATCCAGAGGAAGGAAGGGGAAAAAAAACAAACAATGAGTTAGAAGCCAATTTTCCCCATTTGGAGGAAAATATTTTCTCCCTGACTCTAATCTAGCAATTGGAATAATCCCTGGATAGACAACCCATCTGAATGGATTAATGAGAGGCAACTTGTCACATGTCCAACCACAACATGATGGAAGTTCATTCTTTCTTGGGGGACAGAATCAACTCGAAGGTGGGTTGTCCCACAGATCACTGGACCCTACCCCAGCAGACTTTTCCCTGTGGGCCACCAAAAGGGTTAACGGTTTGTCAATAAACCTCGCACTGAAGAACATTAGATATGAAATTGCCACCATTGATGTGGGCATGTTGCAGCACACTTGACTACAGAGTGCCGGGTTCAGCAGTGCTTGGAGGGTAGCGGTGGCCACTTTCAACATGCTCTGTGAGGACTGATGAGTTCACTCGTGACATTGTTTCGAACACAAATATTACAATGTTACTGGGTTGCACTTCAAGTGAAGCACCCTGTACACACAATATATAATATAGAATAAATTGGATTCTGTTGATGGTTAGAGGACCGAGTTTATGTGGAAAACTAGACTGCTTGAATTATCAAGCACTTCTTATCACAGCAGTGATTGTTTTTCCTTTTCTCTCCTTCAAGAAAGAGAAAGTTTCTTCTGAATAAGGGAAGAGGTTTCTTATTGGGCTCCATCCATCTTTGCCATTTAAGAACATTGAATTATAGATACATTTAAGAGAATTCATGGGGTAAGTTTGCAAATACTTACTTCCATCTGTCATACAACATCCATTCCCTCCATCACCTCTCCAAACACAACATGTTTCCCATCAAGCCAGTCTGTCTTGTCACATGAAGAACTGTGATCCATTTGTATTTTGACCAGAATTTGCCATAGAGAGTAACCCTGTACAAAGACAGAACCTTAGAATTGAAAAACTAAACCGCCTAAAATACTGACCTAGTATAGGGGTGTTTCAATTGCTGCAGACTGAAGGATCCGCAAGTGACCCTGAATGACATTACTAGTCAATTTTGGTAAAATTCTTCTTTATCATTGACTATATACAGTGAGACATATGTTGTACAAATTGGGACATGTCTATTAAGTTATGTATGCCAAATTTCTGCAATACAAAGGTTGCAATGTTGGTACATATAAAATTATGACTTTTCAGGGGCTTTAGGTTTGATGCACTTTTTTAGAAGTGGTTGTGGTCTAGCTTTAGGAGGCATGGCCATCCATAGCCTACCAGAGTAGCTGAAACCTACACTAGCTTGGGGGTTAGTCTGGCACATGGAGGTACTGCCAATTGCCACAAATATATTAAGAGGCACGTTCCTCTTAATACATTTATCTCATCGAGTCAGCTCATAGTTTACTTTGATCAGAGTATAAGGCAACAGTTTAAGTAACTAGGCTCCTAAGTGTTTATGGGACTTTGTGTTTAGTATTACAAATTTGTATGGTTTGTTAATAAAGGTTAAGTTTTATTAGATACTTCGTATTATAGTCTTGATAACTGCGGTATAAGTATGAAGGTCTTGAAGTGATGATTTAGGAAACACCTCTGCTAGTGAAATCTATCAAAATAAGCTTACCCACCTGCACCTGTGTATTTTAGAATGAGGTTCTCATCATCAAATTTCCGTCCATAGATGGATTTTCCGCCTGTGCCATTGTGATTGGTGAAGTCACCTCCCTGACACATGAATTGAGGGATAACTCTATGGAAGCTGCTTCCTTTGCAGCCAAAGCCCTTGTCATGTGTACAGAGGAAGCGAAAGTCTTCTGCAAATTAAAAAAACAAAAACATAAAAACACAAATGTGGACATTCTTACGTACAAATCAATTAGCTCAATTTATTGAATGAAAGCATTGTGCCGAGATGGCATCCCCTCTTCATATTAAGGCTCATGAATGTCAAAAGACACGGAACAAACCAGTCATGTGAAAGTCCATCCTGTAATACCACATTTTCCCTGCAGTGGAAATATCTCACTAGCAGCAGCTTTCCCTCGCATTACCAGCTTTTAATGGGGGTGACAAGAGTTGAGCCTGAGGAAATCATCATTTTGAATGGGATTGTGCATGTTGGCATAACCTCTTTTAACCCCTTCTCGCCACATGACTTAAGGTTACATCTTTGCAGGCTGGTACTTAAGGCAACATGACGTAACCTTACGTCATATGGAACTCGCGGGATCTGAAGAGATCCTGCGGTATCCGGCAGCGGGCGCCAGCTATTACTGATAGTAGGGGTGCATTGGGACAGCGACCCATGCTGTTAACCCCATACACGCTGCAATCTTTGTAGATCGAGGTTTATAAAGGGTTCACAGAGGGAGCTCACTCCCTGTGATGTCATTGGATCCCCCCCCCCCCGATTTAATCGAGGAGAGCCGACGAGTTGCCATGGCAACATGACGTTAGCTACAGGCGTCCTGCTTTGCCATTGCCTATGATCGCTTTAACCAGCGATAAGGCATTGCAGGACAGAAGTCCTGCAATGCCTTACCACAGCGATCATAGCTGCAATGGATCAAGTTCCTGAGGACCTAAATAGTGTAAAAAAACTAAATAGTGTAAAACGAAAAACATTAAAAAATAGAAAAAAAACCCCACAACCCCCTATTTATATGAAAAAACGTAAGAAACAAAAACGCACGTGTGGTATCATTGTGTCCGTAACGATCTGTGCTATAATTTGAGCACAGTAATCCTGTGCAGCAAAAACTGTTGAAAATAAGAAAAAAAGATTAAAGGGGTTGTCCCGCGCCGAAACGGGTTTTTTTTTTTCAACCCCCCCCCCCCCCCCCCGTTTGGCGCGAGACAACCCCGATGCAGGGACTTAAAAAAACAACAGCACAGCGCTTACCTGAATCCCCGCGCTCCGGTGACTATTATACTTACCGGTTGAAGATGGCCGCCGGGATCTTCTTCCTCCGTGGACCGCAGCTCTTCTGTGCGGTCCATTGCCGATTCCAGCCTCCTGATTGGCTGGAATCGGCACGTGACAGGGCGGAGCTACACGGAGCCCCATTGAGAAGAGAAGAAGACCCGGACTGCGCAAGCGCGTCTAATTTGGCCATTAGACGGCGAAAATTAGACGGCTCCATGGAAACGAGGACGCTAGCAACGGAGCAGGTAAGTGAAAAACTTTTTATAACTTCTGTATGGCTCATAATTAATGCACAATGTACATTACAAAGTGCATTATTATGGCCATACAGAAGTGTATAGACCCACTTGCTGCCGCGGGACAACCCCTTTAAAGGCTTATTTATTCATTTTACCTTCAAAAAGACGCAATAAAAGCGATCCAAAAAGCTATATGTACCCTAAAATGGGAAAAATAAAAGCTACTGCTCGTGACGCAAAACAACAATACCTCACATAGCTGCGACAATGGAACGATTGAAAAATAATTATAATTTCCAAAAGAAAAGAGTGTCTATTGTGCAAAAGTGGAAAAATCTAAAAAATTATGTTTTTGTTACAGTTGTAATCGTACCGACCGCTGAAAAAATGTATTGTGTCATTTATGACTTGCTCCACTCCAATCCATACTAAATGCAGCAGCTAGGCCCATTTCTCTATCCAGTCGTTACTCAGACGCCTCTGCATTATGCCAGTCGCTGCATTGGCTGCCCATCCACTGCAGAACTAAATTTAAACTCCTCTACCTCACTCACAAAGCTCTGCATGGCGCTGCACCAGCATACATCGCCTCTCTTCTGTCAGTACACCACCCAGCCTGCTCACTCCGATCGGCTAACACACTCAGACTAAACACCCCTGTAGTACGAACCTCACATGCTCGCCTACAGGACTTCACCAGAGCAGCACCCATCCTCTGGAACGCTCTACCCCAAGGTAATTAAAATGGATGTACTGCCCCGTTTCCTGTATCTTTGTCAAACAATTCCCATTGGGCTCCCAAGAACATACCTGAAAAAAATCCGATCTCTAATCTCCAACTTTGTTTGGAAAGGACGCAAACCGCGCCTGAGATACTCATTGCTAAAGAGGAGAAAAGAGAAGGGGGGCCTGGGCCTACCGGACTTCTCCCTCTACCAAAAAGCTAACATAGCAAACTGCGTACTTGACATCCTCAAAAAGCAGAAACTCAAAGCTATGGGTGGATATAGACCACACAGGCGAAACAGATGGCCTATACAGAGCTCCCTGGATTCTGCCAAAATGGATCAAGTCTATACCCAAATCTCCCCCTTCAGCCTCCAACTATTTAAGGCATGGGCGAGTTTCGCCCCTCAATATAGGCTGGTTACAGCCCCAGGCCCCCTAACTCTGCTCTTAGCAAATCCCCTCTTTGAAGCTACTACAAATCAGAAGGGCCTTCTGGCTATTCCTGCGGACCCAATCCCTAGATTGAGGGACGTAGTGACGCAAACGGGACTGAAACCCATGATGGAGATCTTAAACCAGTCTCCACCGCAGCCAGGATTCTGGTTGCAATATCTTCAGCTGAGAGGGTTTGTGAGCACGCTGATCCCGAAAGAAAATCTGACGGCACCCCTGACTGAGTATGAGCAACTCTGTTTGTCAAGTCTAAATCAGAGGCATATGATCTCCACGTTATATAAAATGTTGCTGGATCGGGAGACGGAGGATGAGACTCTGAATTATAGGGAGGCCTGGGAACGGGAGTTGGGAGAAAACATTACGGGGGAGGACTAGTGTAAAATCTGGGCACTATCCACAGCTGGCAAAATACAAGACCTCAACTATAAGATAGTCTCAAGGTGGTATAGGACCCCGGACCACCTACAGAGGATCTTTCACCAGTTCTTCCCTGCGTGCTGGAAATGCAGTGGGAGCCGAGGTACAATGACCCACATTTGGTGGGACTGCCGGCCAGTAGCGGACCTATGGGAAGGGGTGACAACTAGAGATGAGCGAGCGTACTCATCCGAGCTTGATGCTCATTCGAGTATTAGGGTACTCGAGATGCTCGTTACTCGAGACGAGGACCACGCGGTGTTCGAGTCACTTCCATTTTCTTCCCAGAAAAGTTTGCGCCCTTTTCTGGCCAATAGAAACACAGGGAAGGCATTAGAACTTCCTCCTGTGAAGTTCCAGCCCTATCTCACCCCCCTGCAGTGAGTGGCTGGGGAGATCAGGTGACACCCGAGTATATAAACTGGGGCCGGCCGCGGCTCGCCACAGATGCACGCTGAGAGACATTAGGGAAAGTGCCGTCCTGCTGTAGCTGCTATAGGGAGAGTGTTAGGCTGTTATCTTCGTCTTCAAAAACCCCAACGGTCCTTCTTAGGGCCACATCTGACCGTGTGCAGTACTGTTGAGGCTGCTTTTAGCAGTTTTGCACATTTTTTTTTTTTGTATATCGGGCGTGCAGACCATAGCGTCCTCAGTCTGCAGTCATTTTACTGAGTATAGGGGCAGTACTGGTGAGGCAGGGACAGTGGTACAGGGAAAGAGATATACTGGCTATATAGGCAGTGGGCTTTTTCAAAAAAATTGGAAAAAAAAAATCTTTGGGCTGCCTGTGACCGTGTTCAGTTTACTGCGTGTCTGCTGGGGGTAGTAGTCACTCACTATTACCCAGCTAGGTGTTACTGCAGCCTTGCGCATAATGTTTTCTGGCTGCACTGTGCTTTCAATAACCACAGTCATCCTCCAACAGGGAAATCCATATACAGGCTATATAGGCAGTGGGCTTTTTCCCAAAAATTGGAAAAAAATACTATATTTGGGCTGCCTGTGACCGTCTTCAGTTTACTGCGTGTGTGCTGGGGGTAGTAGTCGCTCATTATTACCCAGCTAAGCCTGTGACCGTCTACAGTTTACTGCGTGTCTGCTGGGGGTAGTAGTCGCTCATTAATACCCAGCCTTGCGCATAATTCTTTCTGGCTGCACTGTGCTTTCAATACCCACAGTCATCCTCCAACAGGGAAATCCATATACAGGCTATATAGGCAGTGGGCTTTTTCCCAAAAATTGGAAAAAAATACTATATTTGGGCTGCCTGTGACCGTCTTCAGTTTACTGCGTGTCTGCTGGGGGTAGTAGTCGCTCATTATTACCCAGCTAAGCGTTAAAGCAGGCTTGCGCATAATTGTTTCCTGGCTCTGCTGTGTCCGTTACATGATCGCCGTCATCCCGCCAGAGGGAAAGAGTATACATATATACGCTGCATACGGTGTCTGTCTGGTTTTTCACCTCACCATTTTAAAAAATTGAAGCAAAATACTTAAGGCCTACCACTAGCCTTTTGCCACTTGACTGGTTCTGCCCTGTGAATTCCAGTAGCTCAGTCATACGCACCTAGGTCTCACTACAGGCTTGCGCATAATTGTTTCCTGGCTCTGTTGTGCGTTCCGTAAGCGAAGTCAGCCTCCAACCACAGGCCAATAAGCGGCACAATTAATTACAGCGTTCTGTTTCTGCTCTACTCGTAATACACCATGCTGAGGGGTAGGGGTAGGCCTAGAGGACGTGGACGCGCGCGAAGACGCGGAGGCCCAAGTCAGGGTGTGGGCACAGGCCGAGCTCTTGGTTCAGGCGTATCGCAGCCGACTGCTGCGGGATTAGGAGAGAGGCAAGTTTCTGGGGTCCCCAGATTCATCTCACAATTAATGGGTCCACGCGGTAGACCTTTATTAGAAACTGAGCAGCGTGAGCAGGTCCTGTCGTGGATGGCAGAAAGTGCATCCAGCAAACTATCCACCGTCACCACCCAGTCTTCTACGCCTGAATGCTCTCGCTGCTGCTCCTCCCTTCTCCCAGCCTCCTCCCTCCCAGCAAATGACACATTCAGAAGAGCAGGCAGGCTCCCAGGAACTGTTCTCGGGTCCCGGCCTTGAGTGCGAAAAAATGGATCCTCTAACACCTGAGGAGTTTCTCATGACCAATGCCCAACTTTGGAAAGTTCCCGGGGTCCGGGTGAGGAGACTGGGGACTTCCGGCAACTGTCTCAAGAGCTTCCAGTGGGTGAGGAGGACGATGATGATGAGACACAGTTGTCTATCAGTGAGGTAGTAGTAAGGGCAGTAAGTCCGAGGGAGGAGCGCACAGAGGATTCGGAGGAAGAGCAGCTGGACGATGAGGTGACTGACCCCACCTGGTTTGCTAAGCCTACTGAGGACAGGTCTTCAGAGGGGGAGGCAAGTGCAGCAGCAGGGCAGGTTGGAAGAGGCAGTGCGGTGGCCAAGGGTAGAGGCAGGGCCAGACCGAATAATCCACCAACTGTTTCAAAAGTGTGGCAGTTTTTCACTGAGAGTGCAGACGACCGACGAACTGTGGTATGCAAGGTTTGTCGCGATAAGATCAGCCGGGGAGCCACCACCACTAGCATGCGCAGGCATATGATGGCCAAGCACCCCACAAGGTGGGACGAAGGCCGCTCACCGCCTCCGGTTTGCACCACTGCCTCTCCCCCTGTGCCCCGACCTGCCACTGAGATCCAACCCCCCTCTCAGGACACAGGCACTACCGTCTCCCGGCCTGCACCCACACCCTCACCTCTGCTGTCCTCGGCCCCATCCAGCAATGTCTCTCAGCGCTCCGTCCAGCCGTCGCTAGCGCAACTGTTTGAGCGCAAGCGCAAGTACGCCGCCACGCACCCGCACGCTCCAGCGTTAAACGTGCACATAGCCAAATTGATCAGCCTGGAGATGCTGCTGTATAGGCTTGTGGAAACGGAGGCTTTCAAAAACATGATGGCGGCGGCAGCCCTGCGCTACTCGGTTCCCAGTCGCCACTACTTTTCCCGATGTGCCGTCCCAGCCCTGCACGACAACGTCACCAACGCGGTTACTGCCAAGGTCCACTTAACAACGGACACGTGGACAAGCACAGGCGGGCAGGGCCACTATATCTCCCTGACGGCACATTGGGTGAATTTAGTGGAGGCTGGGACCGCTCACTTCCTACCCACCCCCAGAATTGCGGGCCCCAGCTCGGTGCTGGTATCTGCGGCGGTGTAGGCTTCCTCCACTAAACCACCCTCCTCCTCCTCCTCCTATGCAACCTCTGTCTCGCAATCAAGATGTGTCAGCAGCAGCACGTCGCCAGCAGTCGGTGTCGCGCGGCGTGGCAGCACAGCGGTGGGCAAGCGTCAGCAGGCCGTGCTGAAACTACTCAGCTTAGGAGAGAAGAGGCCCACGGCCCACGAACTGCTGCAGGGTCTGACAGAGCAGACCGACCGCTGGCTTTCACTGCTGAGCCTCCAACTGGGCATGGTCGTGTGTGACAACGGCCGTAACCTGGTGGCGGCTCTGCAGCTTGGCAGCCTCACGCACGTGCCATCCCTGGCCCACGTCTTTAATTTGGTGGTTCAGCGCTTTCTGAAAAGCTACCCACACTTTTCAGACCTGCTCGGAAAGGTGCGCCGGGTCAGCGCACATTTCCGCAAGTCCAACACGGATGCTGCCACCCTGCGGACCCTGCAACATCAGTTTAATCTGCCAGTGCACCGACTGCTGTGCGACGTGCTCACACGGTGGAACTCTATGCTCCACATGTTGGCCAGGCTCTATGAGCAGCGTAGAGCTATAGTGGAATACCAACTCCAACATGGGCGGCGTAGTGGGAGTCAGCCTCCTCAATTCTTTAGAGGAGTGGGCCTGGATGGCAGATATCTGCCAGGTCCTTGGAAACTTTGAGGAGTCCACCCTGATGGTGAGCGGCGATGCTGTAATCAAATCATTAGCGTCACCATTCTCCTGCTATGCCTGTTGAGAAGTTCCCTGCAAAGCATAAAGGCTGATGCTTTGCGGGCAGAAACGGAGGCGGGGGAAGACAGTATGTCGCTGGATAGTCAGAGCACCCTCATGTCTATATCTCAGCGCGTGGAAGAGGAGGAGGAGGGGGAGGAGCCTGAGGAGGAAGAGACAGCTGGGCCCACTGCAGAGGGTGCCCATGCAGCTTGCCTCTCTTCCATTCAGCGTGCATGGCCGGAGGAGGATACTCAAAGTGATCGTCCTAGTGAGGACAGCCATATGTTGCATCCAGGTACCCTGGCACACATGGCTGACTTTATGTTAGCATGCCTTTCTCGTGACCCTCGTGTTAGACGCATTCTGGCCACTACGGATTACTGGGTGTACACACTGCTTGACCCACAGTATAAGGAGAACCTTTCCACTCTCATTCCCGAAGAGGAAAGGGGTTTGAGAGTGATGCAATACCACAGGGCCCTGGTGGACAAACTGATGGTAAACTTCCCATCTGACAGCGCTAGTGGCAGAAGGTGCAGTTCCGAGGGCCACGTAGAAGGGGAGGCGCGGAGATCAGGCAGCATGTTCAGCGCAGGCAGGGGAACACTCTCCAAGGCCTTTGCCAGCTTTATGGCTCCCCAGCAAGACTGTCTCACACCTCCCAAGTCCAGGCTGAGTCGGAGGGAGCACTGTAAGAAGATGGTGAGGGAGTACGCAGCCGATCGTACCACCGTCCTCCGTGACGCCTCTGCTCCGTTTCTGTGTCGTTTCCAGCACTTTCTTGGGTTTTGCAGATTTTCACCAATGAAAACCTTAGAGAGCATCAGCGATATACAAAAATGCTCGAGTCGCCCATTGACTTCAATGGGGTTCATTACTCGAAACGAACCCTCGAGCATCGCGGAAAGTTCCACTCGAGCAACGAGCACCCGAGCATTTTGGTGCTCGCTCATCTCTAGTGACAACCCTATATAATCACATCAACCACTCAAGAGTGATTATGACACCGAAATTAGCCCTGCTCTCGCTGTTCCCGGACAGCATGAGAGCCGCCAAATTATGCCTTCTAAAACATTTCATACTAGCGGTGAGAAGACTTATCCTAAGGTTCTGGCGCTCTTCAACCGTTCCCACTAGGGGCGTGTGGGTGGAGGAACTCCACACCCTCATGAGATTTGATGAACTGGGAGCCGATGACCCCAAAACTTGGGAAGCATACTACAAGACATGGCAACCATGGGTAGCGTTCAGAGGGTCGGACGATCTGAAGCGATGGCTGGATTATGGTTCATTTGACTAAATCACCTGGCGGGCAGGCGCTCAGAGGTCTCCCCACCCAGAATCATGCCTCTGCAAGTATCTCTCCAATACTCATGAATGTACAATAGTAAAATAGCTTTGCAGCTTTCTAACATCCCTTCTGCTTTAATTGCTCCATTTTAATTCTATTTTGCAGATCTCTGCTTGCCATCAGTGAGTGTGGAAATTTGTTACATTGCAATGGCTGAAAAACTTGCCTTGAACATGTCAAACTTCATGGGTTGTACCAAAGCTGGACAACGCTTGGACATGATCAGGTGTAGATCTAGATGTAAACATAAATGCTTTAAATCACTGAAAGCAAACATCTCAAAAAGTGAGAAACTGAAATAAATTAAAATACTATTTCATCATACATTGGACAAGATTAACGAACATAAAACTAGAAGAAAAAAAAAAAGATTTTTTGGATAAAGACAGGAAATGCAAATGAAACATGCAGGTCATTGACAGAGAAATATCCTGCAATAGTCTGTAATAACCCAGCTCTGACAGAGCCGTGTATACATTGCCAGAACAGCTCTGATCCCATCAACAGCAAGTAGATTCAATTTTTATTTTTAAACCTAAGGCCCAATGTCCACGGGTGGATTTGATTTGCTGAATCTACGCGTGGCATCTGTGTGTGAGATCTGCAAATCAAGCCGCCCATAGGGAAGCATTGGGCATCTGCACTTCATTTAACATCAGCGGATTTTCAATTTGATTTGGGGATAATAAATCGCAGCATGCTCCATTTTACCGCGGATGTGGCTCCATTCATCTCTATGGGAGCTTACGATCCGCAGTGCATCCACAAATACATTTGCAGATTTAAAGGTTATAATCTATTCGGGAGGTGGCGGAAAGGCTGGGAGGTGGGGCTGCGGATTTGTTCCACACGGATGATCCGAAGGGCATCTGCGTGGGAAAAAAAACGCAATCCGCGATCTCCTGCAAGCAATAAAAAAATCAATTTAATGACTCGCAGTGCATCCGCTGCGGAAATCCGCATAAAAAATCTGCATGAGGCCTAAGAAAGGTTTTCCCAAGTACACAGGATAGCATTGATCCTATTCCCAGCACCTGGATAGAATGCTAGGCAGCCCAACCTCTGTATCTTAATTCTTGATTAAAGGGGTATTCTGGCCTTCTTTCAACTGATGATCTATTCTGTGGATGTCAGTGCAGCAGGACATTGTCATCAGCGTGCAGGGGAGGCTTCACTACCATTGAAATCAATGGGAGCGCTGCACTTCTATCACACTACCCTGCTCTTCATCCGCGTTCCCGAATTGCTGGCATCACGGTGTTCAGAATGAGAGTACCAACGCCGATAGAATGAGCAGCGACACCACAGCAGTCACCTAACTTCCCGTGGCATTAGCCCTATTAAATGGATGTTATCTGGTAACCAGGGAACAGCTATAAAAACTATAAACTACAAAACTGTTTGACTTTTCAAAAGGCACCGGAGAGGGAAGTAATATAACCTGCGGCTCTCCTTTCACAGCTTTCTCCCCTGGATCTAATAGTTCCTAGCCCCCCTTCAGTCTTTCAAGATGCTGGTACAGCTCCTGTCACTACTCCGTGCACACCACCACGGTTGCAGATTTCTCATGTAAGCATTGCTGCCCAATCAAAGCAATGTGGAGCGCCTCAGAGTACCTATGCACCGACACTACACCATGTGCATCAGATAGTTAGGGAACCTATGTGACCATCTCCGAGAACTAAAAAGGGCCCATCAATTGGTGAATTTGTAGCAAGAAGCTGGAAAAGAAGAGCAGCAGGTAAAATGAACGCCGGCGTCTGGTACCAAGAAAAATTTTGTTTCAGGACCGGAAGGTTGCTTTAAAGGAGATGTCCCGAGGCAGCAAGTGGGTCTATACACTTCTGTATGGCCATAATAATGCACTTTGTAATGTACATTGTGCATTAATTATGAGCCATACAGAAGTTATAAAAAGTTTTATACTTACCTGCTCCGTTGCTGGCGTCCTCGTCTCCATGGTGCCGACTAATTTTCGCCCTCCGATGGCCAAATTAGCCGCGCTTGCGCAGTCCGGGTCTTCTCCTCTTCTCTATGGGGCTCCGTGTAGCTCCGTGTAGCTCCGCCCCGTCACGTGCCGATTCCAGCCAATCAGGAGGCTGGAATCGGCAGTGGACCGCACAGAAGAGCTGCGGTCCACGGATGCAGAGGATCCCGGCGGCCATCTTCAGCAGGTGAGTATGAAGACGCCGGACCGCCGGGATTCAGGTAAGCGCTGTGCGGGTGGTTTTTTTAACCCCTGCATCGGGGTTGTCTCGCGCCGAACGGGGGGGGGGGTTTAAAAAAAAAAACCCCGTTTCGGCGCGGGACATCTCCTTTAAGGCCATATATATTACTGGTACAACCCTTCTATTCAAGGACTTTGTGTAATCTATTAACCCCTTAGTGACCAAGCCAGTTTGCGCCTTAAAGGGGTGGTCTCGCGAAACCAAGTGGGGTTATACACTTCCGTATGGCCATATTAATGCACTTTGTAATGTACATTGTGCATTAAATATGAGCCATACAGAAGTTATTCCACTTACCTGCTCCGTTGCTAGCGTCCTCGTCTCCATGGTTCCGTCTAAATTCGCTGGCAGCTTGCTTTTTTAGACGCGCTTGCGCAGTCCGGTCTTCTCCATTCAGCACGAGCCGCTTCAGTGTGCTCCCCGCTACAGCTCTTCTGCGCATGCGCAGACGAGCTGTCACTGCTCGGGAGCGCGCTGAAGCGGCCATTCTGCACCATCCTCTGTTAGAGGAAGGTGCAGAAACTGGAGCTGCCCAGCGGAGAAGACCAGCCCAGCCCAGCAGCCCCGAGAAGCCTCCCAGGTAAGTGATGGGTCGGGGGGGCTGCCGCTGCGCCGGGGGAGCTAGCGCTAGGCCGGGGGAGCTAGCGCTAGGCCGGGGGGGCTGTCGCTGCGCCGGGGGAGCTAGCGCTAGGCCGGGGGGGCTGTCGCTGCGATGGGGGGGGGCTGTCGCTAGGCCGGGGGGGCTGTCGCTGCGCCGGGGGAGCTAGCGCTAGGCCGGGGGGGCTGTCGCTGCGCCGGGGGAGCTAGCGCTAGGCCGGGGGAGCTAGCGCTAGGCCGGGGGGGCTGTCGCTGCGCCGGGGGAGCTAGCGCTAGGCCGGGGGGGCTGTCGCTGCGATGGGGGGGGCTGTCGCTAGGCCGGGGGGGCTGTCGCTGCGCCGGGGGAGCTAGCGCTAGGCCGGGGGAGCTAGCGCTAGGCCGGGGGAGCTAGCGCTAGGCCGGGGGAGCTAGCGCTAGGCCGGGGGAGCTAGCGCTAGGCCGGGGGAGCTAGCGCTAGGCCGGGGGAGCTAGCGCTAGGCCGGGGGAGCTAGCGCTAGGCCGGGGGAGCTAGCGCTAGGCCGGGGGAGCTAGCGCTAGGCCGGGGGAGCTAGCGCTAGGCCGGGGGAGCTAGCGCTAGGCCGGGGGAGCTAGCGCTAGGCCGGGGGAGCTAGCGCTAGGCCGGGGGGGCTGTCGCTAGGCCGGGGGAGCTAGCGCTAGGCCGGGGGGGGCTGTCGCTAGGCCGGGGGAGCTAGCGCTAGGCCGGGGGGGCTGTCGCTGCGCCGGGGGAGCTAGCGCTAGGCCGGGGGGGGGGGCTGTCGCTGCGATGGGGGGGGGCTGTCGCTGCGCCGGGGGAGCTAGCGCTGGGGAGCCGGGGGCTAGCGCCGGTTACCTGCTGTCTGGTCGGCGGCTGCGATGCGTCCGGTTGCCATGGAGACACAGCTGGCGGCGTCTCGGGAGCGCGCACGTCGGGCTGCAGCGAGCGACTGGGAAAGAGCCGGCGGCCATCTTGAGGAAACTTTTATAACTTGCTGAAACGCTGGAACGGTAAGTACGAACCAGCTAGAAATGTCATTTACAGGGGGGCTTAGTAATGTGTACTTAATGGGGGGGACTGGGCAAAAAAAAAAATTAACTGCTTCCTCGAGACATCTCCTTTAATGACCAGACCAAATTTTGGAAATCTGACATGTGTCACTTTAACATAAATTATTATTACTCTGTAAAGCTTTTGCATATCCAGGTGATTCTGACATTGTTTTTTCGCCACGTGTTGTACTTTATTTAGAAATTAGACCGACAGAATTTGTGTATAATTTATTTAAAGCGCCAAAATTGGAAAAAAAAGTTGTAATTTTTTCTTATTTTCAATTGCAATGTCTCAAACATACCGTACACATGTTTGATAAGATATATATTTCCATCCGTTTACTCTATTCTGGACTCACATTTGAAAACCTTTTTTTTCTCTCTCTTTTTTTTTTTTTACACACACGCGATTTAGCAGATGTACAAATTTAACATTAATTAACATTTTGAGGAATACTTTGTTTTCCTACACCAAGCCAAGATTGCAAAGGCTCATAAGTGTCAGAATTATAGACACCCTCACAAATGACCCTATTTTAAAAAAATACACATCTTAATATATTCACTGTCATGGGTGTCATGAGTATTTTGATCCCACAGTTTCTTTTCAGAAGTTAATACAATTTTGAGGGGAAAAAATGAAATTTCATAATTTTGAAAATATGTCATTTTAAAATACATTTTTTTTTCTACAGTGCACATGAAAATGAGGATTTGCACCCCAAAATGGATACCAGTATTTGTCTTGTGTTTAGTAACATACCCATTCGTGTGCACAGAAGCCAGATAAAGTCCGCAGATAAAGCCGGGGGCCTTATGGACGTAATTTCATCTGCCCTCACAGATATGATCCATGAGGAAAGATGAAACACTTTTTTTCTTTTTTAAAATTTTTTTACATGATCACTGTTATCCATTGGATAACAGCGATCATGTGACTGGGGACCACATACAGCGGCTCCCAGTGACAACTCCGTGTTCTCGGCTACTCATACTAGCCGAGAGCAGGGAGTTTTTAAATTTCCCAGGCCTCCCGGCCCTGTGCGCATTCGTGTGACGTAATGCTGTCTGGCGCGCATGCACAGACGCCAGGTCCTGCAGGACCAGAACGCCGGGGGACATCGCGAAGGATGGTGAGTATCCTGAGATCTGATCCATTAAGGGGAGCTAAAACTAACTTTTTTAAACTTTACATTGCCTTTAATGCGATCGCTGGGGTGGGGGGTACTTGACAGCATGGAGCTGTCATGTCCAGAGCCTGCAGGGCTTTAATCCCTGAAGGAAGCATGTTTTTACCTCCTCTGGGATAAAGCCCAGCGGGCCAGGACTATGGGGTGGTCACTAAGGGGTTAAACACTGCTAAACGAGTTGAGTGTAATTGACAAATTGTAAGAATGAATGTATGTCTTCTCACAAAGGAAAAAGTGGATTATACCCACCTGATATTCAGGTTTCCAGTAGTCTCCACGACAGCACCAATGAGATTGCCTCCTCCTGGTAGGACAGGAACATACTGAGAGGTTAAAAGCTCCCCCCCTTCCCCACTTTCCTCAGTGGATTCTAACGAATTGCCGGGGCAGGAGCTAAACTTAAATTTTTTCCCCTAACCGGGGTTTTTTAATTTTAAATTTATTATTTTATTTTTCTAGGGCGGGAAAGGTACGGGTGCTGTCGTGGAGACTACTGGAAACCTGATTATCAGGTGGGTATAATCCACTTTTTCCCCCAGTCGTCTCCACGACAGCACCAATGAGACGTACCAACTAAAGTTTATTAGGGTGGGATTGCTGCCGAGAGGACTTTGCGGCCGAAGGCCATGTCCTCGTCCTGCTGCACTTTTACCCTATAGTGTTTAGTAAACGTGTGGGGTTTTTTCCAGACTGCGGCCTTGCAAATTTGCTCGACCGAGGCTGAACTGTGTTCGGCCCATGAGGACGCTACTGCCCTTGTGGAATGGGCTTTAAGCGCTAACGGGATCTCCTTCCCGAGGGCTTTATAGGATTCTATGATGGCCAGGCGGATCCACCTGGCTATGGAACTTTTCGCTGCTTTGCTACCCTTATTTGGGCCACTGAACTGGACGAACAGGTTGTCATCCCGCCTCCAGTGGCTCGTTGTATCTATGTAGGTTAGGACTGCTCTCCTAACGTCCAGGCAGCTTAGGGTTCTTTCCTCCTCGTTTTTTGGGTGGCTGAAGAATGAGGGGATTATTATATCCTGGGACCTATGAAAATCTGACACTACTTTCGGCATAAAGGCCGGGTCTGTTTTAAATATTAGTTTGGTGTCTGTAATTTTCATAAACGGGTGGCGGATGGACAAGGCCTGTAGTTCGCTAACCCGTCTTGTGGATGTAATGGCTACTAGGAAGATGGTCTTGATTGTCAGCATTCTTATAGGTAGCGCTTTGATCGGTTCGAATGGTACCGCTGTCATGGCCCCTAGAACCCAATTAAGGTTCCAGTCTGGGAACAGGTTTATGGGCCTAGGGCGTAATCTAGCTGCTGCTGTTAGGAACCTGTGGACCCATCTATCGTCTGCGAATTTTGTGTCGCAGATAGCGCTAAGGGCTGAAACCTGGACTTTTAGGGTGCTCGGGGAGAGGCCCATCTCTAAGCCCTCCTGCAGGAATTCTAAGATTAGCGGAGTGTCGGGGATAGAATCCCCGCGATCCCTTCCCTGTCTCCATGAGGAAAACTTTCTCCAGACCTTCTGGTAGATCAGGTGGGTCGTCTTTTTCCTACTGGACATTAGGGTTTCTACTACTTTCTCTGAGAATCCTTTCTGTCTTAGCGAGGATTCCTCAAGAGCCATGCCGTTAAATGGAGTTTGTCTAGGCCGGGGTGGTTCAGTGGCCCCTGCGATAGAAGATCCGTCCAGGTAGGCAAGGTGACTGGGTCCTGGACGCTCAGTGTTGTCAGAAGACCGAACCAGCTTCTTTTTGGCCAGAAGGGGGTCACTAGGATTAGCGTGCATCCCTGGGTTCTGAAGTGTTGTAAAACCCTGGGGATTAGTGGTATGGGAGGAAAGGCGTAGGCCAGTCCTTGTCCCCAGTCCTGGCCCAGGGCGTCTACCGCTATCGGACGATCTCCTGGCCGGAGGGAGAAAAAGTTGCCTACTTTCGTGTTCTCCCTGGTTGCGAAGAGGTCCAACTGTGGGGTCCCCCACCGGTTGGTTAAGATTCTGAATGCCTCTGGGGAGAGGGACCACTCTCCTGGGTCTATCTGCTTCCTGCTGAGGAAGTCTGCTTTTCCATTTAGTGTCCCCTTTAAGTGGGTTGCCGTGATCGAGAGGATCCGGCCCTCCGCCCAGTGAAAGATTTTCTGTGCGATGCTTTGCAGTGGGGGAGATCTTGTGCCCCCTTGGTGTCGTATGTGAGCGACCGCGGTGACATTGTCTGACAGTATTTTTATGTGATGGTTCTGTAGCGAGTTGCCCAACTGCTGTAGAACCTGCCAAACTGCCTGTAGTTCTCTGAAATTTGAGGATTGTTCTTTTATCCTCTGAGGCCAGGGACCCTGAAAGAACTGGTTCCCCACATGCGCTCCCCATCCACAGGCGCTTGCGTCTGTTGTGATGTGGATGGCTGGGTTTTGTAGCCAGTGAACCCCTCTCCGCAGGTTCTCTGGGGATGTCCACCAACGCAGGGATGTTTTTGCCCTGTTTGGGATGTACATCCTTGCCCCTAGCGAGGACTGCCTTTTGTCCCACGAGGATAGGACTACGGCCTGTAGGGCTCTGGTGTGGGCCTGGGCCCATGCTACTCCTGGGATGCATGATGTCAAGCTCCCCAGAAGAGACATTGCCTCCCGAATTGTGCAGAATCGTCTTCGTAGGAAGGTTTTGACTATTCTGCGGATTTTTTGTATTCTCTCCTCGGGTAGGTAGGAGCATTGCGATTCTGAGTCGAGAGTTATTCCCAGAAACGTCTTCTGCTTGCCGGGATCTAGGCTGGATTTTTCCCAGTTTATAATCCATCCCAATGATTGGAGAAGTTGTAGCACTGTCTCCAGATGTTTGGTTAGGAGTTTTTTGGACTCTGCTATTAATAGAATATCGTCCAGGTACGGTACTACTAGGATCGATTTTTCTCTCAGGTGGGCGGCTACCTCCGCCATAATCTTGGTAAAGATTCTGGGAGCTGAGGATATCCCGAAGGGCAGGCATCTGAACTGGTGGTGCTCTGTTCTTCCGCCCATGTCCACTGCGAACCGCAGATATTTCTGTGAATCTTTGTGGATCGGGATGTGAAAATACGCGTCCTTCAGATCGATGGACGCCATGTAGGCTCCTCTGGGGATCAACTTTATTGTCGAGGAGATGGTTTCCATTTTGAATCTCCTGTATCGGACGCAGGTGTTCAGGTCTTTCAGGTTTATTATCGTCCGGTGTTTCCCGCCGGGTTTTTTTACTAAAAAGAGCCTGGAGTAATAGCCCTGGGATTCCTCGTTTCGCGGTACGGGAGATATTGCGTTTAACCGCTGCAAGTCGCGCACGCTTTGCCCTAGTAAATGTAGCTGTTTTTTTGGGGCTCGCGTGGTAATGAATTTCCTTCTGGGGATGGATACCAGCTCTATCTGGTATCCGTGCTGTAGGATCTTTGGGATCCATGGGCCCACGCAGATTGCGGCCCATTGATCCACAAAGCTCCCCAGCCTTGCCCCTACGGGGATGGCGTCAGGGTCTTTGCTTCGGCTCCCCCTGATGGGGGTTGAAGAGGATATTCCTTCCTCTGCCCCCCTTGGGGTAACTCCAGCGGCCTGTCTTGCCCTTGCCTCGGTAGGCCTCGGGCTGCTGCATTGGGGCCCGGGGAAAGGTCTTCACTCTCTGTGGTTTTTCCTCAGGGAACCCTTTTTTCCTGTCGGCCGCCTTCTCTAGAATTTTATCTAGGTCCGGTCCGAATAGAAATTGGCCGTAGAAAGGGAGGGCACACAATTTGTTTTTCGAGGCCAGGTCGCCTGACCATGACCTCAGCCATAACACCCTTCTGGCTGAGTTAGCGCGGGCTGTGGCTTTTGCTGAGAGTTTGACGGTCTCGGCTGCGGCGTCCGCTAGGAAGTTAGTGGCCATGCGCAGTATGGGAAGGGAGTTAAGGATCTGATCCCTCGGCGTTTTGTTGGTCAGATGTAGTTCCAGCTGCTCTAACCATACCCCCAGGGTCCGCGCCACGCAAGTGGCTGCGATCCCTGGCCTAAGGATGTTTGCCGCTGCCTCCCATGATTTCTTTAGGAGTCCCTCTGCCTTGCGATCCATGGGGTCTTTTAGCTGTGCGGCATCCTCAAAGGGCAGAGTCGTCCTCTTGGCTACCTTGGCCACCGGGACGTCTACCTTAGGTATTTCGTCCCAGCTTGCGCAAGCTTCCTCCTCCAGGGGGTATCTCCTTTTTACGCCTCGAGCGGAGTAGGAACCTGCGTCTGGTTTACTCCACTCTCTCTGAATTATTTTAGAGATGTTTTTGTGGACCGGGAAGGTATGTTTGCGCCTCTCCCCAAGTCCACTGAATATCTCATCCTGTCGGGTCCGCGGCTCTCTGGGCTGTTCTATTTTTAACGTAGCCCTAACTGATTTAATTAGTTCCGTCAATTCATCTTGGTGGAACAAATATTTCCTGTAGTCCTCCTCCTCTGAGGACTCTTCGGCCGCCTGCTCCTCTTGCTCTGATCCGATGGAGTTCTCGGAATCAGAAGACTCCTCGGGAACATATGCCTTTCTTTGGCGTTTTGCTGGCGGTGCCGGAAGTGACGTTAGAGCTGATTGAACCTCTTCCTTCACCAGCTTTCTAACGTCATCCAGGAATCCCCCCGATTCCTCTCTGACTAGCCTAGCCACGCATGCCTTGCATAGAGGCCTCTGATACGTGGCTGGCAGTCTCGTCCCGCATTCCACGCACTTTCGCAGTTTTGTTCTGGGGGGGATGTCTTTTTTATCCCCCTGACAAACAAAGCATTTTTGCGGGTAAACATGCAATTTTTCCATACACAACATACTGGATATTTGCATTGTATTTTTGCCGCACTGGCTACTTACGGCCGCTGAGGCTGAGGTTTCAGCTGTCTCTGGGGCTGGAGCACTCATCTTTATACCAGTGCTGCAGACACCCTGCGACCTGTGATGCTGGTGTTCTGGCTTCTCTCAGGTTCCTATTTGAATTTTCGCGCTCCTGCGCTAAGCCCCGCCCCCTCCGCTCCTAATGCAGACGCGATGACGTCATCGCGCTGGACGTGAGATGCGGCGCCCCGCCCCCTGCCGTCAAAGGGCTTCCTGGAGCGCCGCGCTGTAATTTCTGCCGGAGGACGAGGGGGACTGAGGCTCCCGCTTTGAACCCCCTATGGGCCGCCGCGGGAGGAACCTGGCCCGGGGGTTACCACCCTGATGTGGCGTCCCGGGAGTCGTCTGGCTGCGAAGGGATGACAGGGTGAGCCACTGCCTTCCGATCCGCCTGTATGCTTTCGCTGGCTTCTCCACCAGCTCCTCTCATAGATCCTGCCTCCTGGCAGGACAGGAAGACACTGAGGAAAGTGGGGAAGGGGGGGAGCTTTTAACCTCTCAGTATGTTCCTGTCCTACCAGGAGGAGGCAATCTCATTGGTGCTGTCGTGGAGACGACTGGGGGAAATGTTATTTCTAATACCAATGTTATCTGCTTTTCTTCTGATCTAGAACTATTATGTACAGCCAACGCAACGTGACCATGAATTATTTATGCAATATCAGATTCCGACACTCACCTACCGTCATCGGAACAACATCTGCTCGTAACAGGAAGCGAATACGTCCAGCAAGCTTGTTGCCAATCTTGATATCCATGTATACCTGGGGGTTAGCTCGTACCTTTTTAGCAGGTGGCTCTCCCTGCAAGTAATAAAGAAGATAAAAGAAAAAAAGAGGCACGAGATGACAGACACTAAATACATTTACAGGCATGCATGTTCGGCTGTAGGGGTTGCCTGGTTATCGGATAACAATTTCTCCTACAGGTCCAACTGTTCTAGAAATAACTAAATCAGCTGTACTTACCCTTCCATTGCCATGGTGATGAGCCCAACCGTGCTCCCGATGTTAAGTTAAGGAAGACATCAACAGATATCCTCTGACCGCTGCAGCCAATTGTAAATCGCAGTAAGTAACACTATTACAAACTCCTGGCATCATGGTGCCGGGATGTGAGTGTTGATGCCAGGAGAGCGGGCAGTGACATTACAGAAGTCAGGTGATAACCTGTGACGACATCTTCCACTTCAAACAGCGGGTGGATGGTGGTGCTGCAGTGATGGGTCCCTGCGGCAGATGACGGGTAAGTACAGCTACTTATGTTAGCACAGTTAGTGCTATGGGTGAACATTGTCCAGTAACCATCAAACACTTAGGATACCTCCACATGGAATGTATTGTCCAGATTTTTTTTTTTTACTTTATTTTCTTTATTAAGGAAAATTTGCACAGTACATAATAAAATCATATGGTAAACAAACTCGATATTACAAATAGTACATACTGTGTTGTAACTTGCTTAAACGTAATAACATAACATATTCCTTGTACATTTTTTCTTTTAGGTTGCGATAAACTTAAACAATTAAACTCAAACCGTCCATGCCTATTGGATGAATTCTTTATGAGATAAAGCTCTGCGTTTGCTATTTGCTTAGTAAATGGGGACACAGGAGAGCGTGTGGGGGGGGGGGGGGGGGGTGGAGAGAGGGAACATGAGTCTGGGAGTTCATTCTACAGATAAAGTGGAATTGGTATCTAGCCAGATATCCCATTTTTTTTTTAATTTGTTTGGGCAGCCTCTGTTTTGGTAAATAATTTTTTCGTAGGAGATTACTGTATTCACCGACCGAACCCAACATGAGATCGTAGGGATTCCCGCAGCCATCCAATAAGTAGCTATTGTTTTACGCGCCAAGAATAAGGTCTTCTGTAGGAAAATGCGGGTGTGGTACGGCCATTCCTCTTCCTCCAATAGGCCAAATAGGATCGGTATTGTCCAGATTTTGGTGCAAATTCACGGCAGATTACAACCCTAAACATTTGACGTACTGAGATCCATAGTGAAAGCCCACAGCATAAGTTGACATACTGCGGATTTAAAATTCGCACTGCGGGTCAATTAACAATCGTCAGGATGTGGATAAGATGAGACTTCTTATAATCTCATCCACTTCGTCTGTATTGTAATATGCTGCGGATTTTCCGCACGCAAATCCATGGTAGAAAATATGCCGCTTATATGCCACATGTGAAGATACTTTTTCCCTAGGATAAGAGTTAAGGTAATAAGATTTAAGGTTTTGTATCCTCCTAATATCTGTACTTGGAGCTATGATTATTATAGGACCAGTACCTCTTGTGCTGCAGGTTTAGGAGCTTCTGTCCCCTCAGCCTGTTCGCTCTCCTCCAGTGTTTTACCAGAAAATCTTTTGAGCCAGTCGTCATCAGACCAAACTAGAATAAAAAAAATGAAGTGTAAACTTTAGAACATGGAAGTAAAGTAGACATTTGTAAAGGCCCATTTATACACAACGACCTGAGCGATTATCGCTGTGTCATTTACAGCGCAATATGCAGAAGGCAAGCGGGGTGACTTAGAAAGAGTCAGCTCTTCTCACCTGGTCAGTCAGAGCAGCAGGTGTAATTCATGGGATGGAATGAGGGTTGAGTATCCTCCCAACTCTTCCCCAAGCGGCTCCAGGACCCTCTCCATGCTGGACTGAGACACAACACGGCTTTCTTCTATGTTTAAACACTATGGAGCTGATTTATTAAGACCAGTAACAGTAACCATGAATGTAACTTTGTGTCCTGTGGCATTAAGGGGTTAAGAGGTTTATGCCACTTAATAGATGTGTCTTGGATGGCTCATGTGCCAGAAGAAGAAATCTTTACCAGCTATGAGGAAGTTCCCTGGTGTAAATTCTACTAAATATAGTGGGTGCCCCCACTTACTTCTCTAAAAGTGTGGAGTGTGGTGCAAAAATCCCAAAAGTTACAAGTCTTAGTGCTGGCTATTATTGTGCACAAAATCAGCTACTTATTTTTTCCCAACATTTGTCCAAGTTGCCACCCCGCCATAACATCATTTTTTCTCATAATTAAAATTGCCAGTAAAAAATTATTACCCGCACCGGCCTCTAGATGTAATTACTGTCCAGGCCGGTCATTTACCAGGAGGGTGGCAACCCTAGTAATGGATGGGACATACTGGGAGATGAGGGGACAGTAATGAATGTGACACATGGGGAGATGAGGGGACGGTAATGAATGTGACACATGGGGAGATGAGGGGACGGTAATGAATGTGACACATGGGGAGATGAGGGGACGGTAATGAATGTGACACATGGGGAGATGAGGGGACGGTAATGGATGTGACACATGGGGAGATGAGGGGACGGTAATGGATGTGACACATGGGGAGATGAGGGGACGGTAATGGATGTGACACATGGGGAGATGAGGGGACGGTGATGAATGTGACACATGGGGAGATGAGGGGACGGTAATGAATGTGACACATGGGGAGATGAGGGGACGGTAATGAATGTGACACATGGGGAGATGAGGGGACGGTAATGAATGTGACACATGGGGAGATGAGGGGACGGTAATGAATGTGACACATGGGGAGATGAGGGGACGGTAATGAATGTGACACATGGGGAGATGAGGGGACGGTAATGAATGTGACACATGGGGAGATGAGGGGACGGTAATGGATGTGACACATGGGGAGATGAGGGGACGGTAATGGATGTGACACATGGGGAGATGAGGGGACGGTAATGGATGTGACACATGGGGAGATGAGGGGACGGTAATGAATGTGACACATGGGGAGATGAGGGGACGGTAATGAATGTGACACATGGGGAGATGAGGGGACGGTAATGAATGTGACACATGGGGAGATGAGGGGACGGTAATGAATGTGACACATGGGGAGATGAGGGGACGGTAATGAATGTGACACATGGGGAGATGAGGGGACGGTAATGAATGTGACACATGGGGAGATGAGGGGACGGTAATGGATGTGACACATGGGGAGATGAGGGGACGGTAATGGATGTGACACATGGGGAGATGAGGTGACGGTAATGGATGTGACACATGGGGAGATGAGGGGACGGTAATGGATGTGACACATGGGGAGATGAGGGGACGGTAATGAATGTGACACATGGGGAGATGAGGGGACGGTAATGAATGTGACACATGGGGAGATGAGGGGACGGTAATGAATGTGACACATGGGGAGATGAGGGGACGGTAATGAATGTGACACATGGGGAGATGAGGGGACGGTAATGAATGTGACATATGGGTAGATGAGGGGACGGTAATGAATGTAACACATGGGGAGATGAGGGGACAGTAATGAATGTAACACATGGGGAGATGAGGAGACGGTATTGAATGTAACATATGGGGAGATGAGGGGACAGTAATGAATGTAACATATGGGGAGATGAGGGGACAGTAATGAATGTAACATATGGGGAGATAAGGGGACGGTAATGAATGTAACATATGGGTAGATGAGGGGACGGTAATGAATGTGACATATGGGGAGATGAGGGGACAGTAATGAATGTAACATATGGGGAGATGAGGGGACAGTAATGAATGTAACATATGGGGAGATGAGGGGACAGTAATGAATGTAACATATGGGGAGATGAGGGGACAGTAATGAATGTAACATATGGGGAGATGAGGGGACAGTAATGAATGTAACATATGGGGAGATGAGGGGACAGTAATGAATGTAACATATGGGGAGATGAGGGGACAGTAATGAATGTAACATATGGGGAGATGAGGGGACAGTAAGGAATGTAACATATGGGGAGATGAGGGGACAGTAATGAATGTGACTCATGGTGAGATGAGGGGACAGTAAGGAATGTGACACATGGGGAGATGAGGGGACGGTAATGAATGTGACACATGGGGAGATGAGGGGACGGTAATGAATGTGACACATGGGGAGATGAGGGGACGGTAATGAATGTGACACATGGGGAGATGAGGGGACGGTAATGAATGTGACACATGGGGAGATGAGGGGACGGTAATGAATGTGACACATGGGGAGATGAGGGGACGGTAATGAATGTGACACATGGGGAGATGAGGGGACGGTAATGAATGTGACATATGGGTAGATGAGGGGACGGTAATGAATGTAACACATGGGGAGATGAGGGGACAGTAATGAATGTAACACATGGGGAGATGAGGAGACGGTATTGAATGTAACATATGGGGAGATGAGGGGACAGTAATGAATGTAACATATGGGGAGATGAGGGGACAGTAATGAATGTAACATATGGGGAGATAAGGGGACGGTAATGAATGTAACATATGGGTAGATGAGGGGACGGTAATGAATGTGACATATGGGGAGATGAGGGGACAGTAATGAATGTAACATATGGGGAGATGAGGGGACAGTAATGAATGTAACATATGGGGAGATGAGGGGACAGTAATGAATGTAACATATGGGGAGATGAGGGGACAGTAATGAATGTAACATATGGGGAGATGAGGGGACAGTAATGAATGTAACATATGGGGAGATGAGGGGACAGTAATGAATGTAACATATGGGGAGATGAGGGGACAGTAATGAATGTAACATATGGGGAGATGAGGGGACAGTAAGGAATGTAACATATGGGGAGATGAGGGGACAGTAATGAATGTGACTCATGGTGAGATGAGGGGACAGTAAGGATATGTTCACAAGGTGGATTCCACCTGGAATTCCATTCTGCTGCAGTTTTTGCCGTGGATCCACACGTGGCTGCAGCCATCAGTGGGAAAAATTTGCGAGCACGTTTTTTGACGTGTATTCAAGAAAAAAAAGTCGTATGTTACTTCTTCATGCGGATCCATGAAAAAATGTGTCAGACATTCAGTACGCGGATTTTGCCCACTGACAGATCTAAATCCACATATTGATCACGAGCAAAAGCCATAAATAGTGCCAAATGGTATCAGATAGAATGCCCTCATAGTGACCCATAGAGAGCGACCCAATAAATAGGGCAAGATACTGAATGTCACCCGAGTGCTACACAGAGTGCCCTCATAAATAGTATCAGATAGAGTGTCCCCACAAATAGTGCTAGACAGAGCGCCCCCATTAATAGTGCTAGATAGAGTGCCCCCATAAACAGTGTACACAGGCAGCTTGCGTGCCCCTATGAACAGCTCGGTCACACATGCCTGACAGTGACCCTATAAAGAGTAGCAGCCATAGTGTCCCAGTAAACAGTTCAACCCCAACAACAGCCCCGTTCACAATATCAGAGCACTGCACAGTGCCAGCCACGGGGTGCCCACGTTAGCAGTGCCATATGACAGAATTGGAGGCAGGTTCACACGGATGGTATATTGATAGAATATCTCATCATTGTCTGATTAGTGAGGGGTCCGCTGTTGGGACCCCTACAATCCCCACACCTTGCTGTAAAGGAAGTGCAGCTGCATTCACCAGCATTATTATGAGAAAAAAGCTAAAGGGACAGTTGAGCCGTTACCCGGGGGGTGCAGACATCCATGGATATCACATAGCATCAGATATCACATAATATGCCATCAATGACATTATGTGTTGGGTAGGATTATCCCTTCAAATGCAGTTTAATAAGCAGACACTAGAGGGAGGCACTGAGCCAACATAGTTAATACACTACATAGCTGTGCCATCTATAGACATCAATGCCCTCCTCATCTGCGTTCTTGCGTTGTGGCACATGTGGACGATAGTGATTATCATCCATATGTAAAGAGACCGTCCTTAAAGGGGTTTTTTAACGGCCAATTTTTGGTTTAACATTTTTCTTTTTTTTCTCCCCATTAAAAAAAAAACAAAAAAAAAAAAAACATACCTTATTTATTTGTCCGGCAACATATCCACCTGAGGGCTTGATTTTTACGGACAAGTTGTATGTTTCAATTGTATTATTTAATGTACCACATAATGTACTGAAAAGCTTTTAAAGGGGTTGTCCCGCGCCGAAACGTTTTTTTTTTAATTCAATAGGCCCCCCGTTCGGCGCGAGACAAACCCAATGCATGGGTTAAAAAAAACAAAAACGTTTAGTACTTACCCGAATCCCCGCGCTGCGGCGACTTCTTATTTACCTTACCAAGATGGCCGCCGGGATCTTCACCCACGATGCACCGCCGTCTTCTCCCATGGTGCACCGTGGGCTCTGTGCGGTCCATTGCCGATTCCAGCCTCCTGATTGACTGGAATCGGCACACGTGACGGGGCGGAGCTACGAGGACCAGGTCTCTGGCACGAGCGGCCCCATTCACCAGCGAGAAGACAGGACTGCGCAAGCGCGTCTAATCAGGCGATTAGACGCTGAAATTAGACGGCACCATGGCGACGGGGACGCTAGCAACGGAGCAGGTAAGTGAATAACTTCTGTATGGCTCATAATTAATGCACGATGTACATTACAAAGTGCATTAAAGGGGTTGTCCCACGCCGAAACGGGTTTTTTTTTTTTTCAACAGCCCCCCCCCCCCCCCCCTCCCCCGTTCGGCACGAGACAAACCCGATGCGGGGACCTAAAAAAAAAATCCGCACAGCGGTTACCTGAATCCCTGCGCTCCGGTGACTTCTTACTTACCGGTTGAAGATGGCCGCCGGGATCTTCTCCCTCGGTGGACCGCAGCTCTTCTGTGCGGTCCATTGCCGATTCCAGCCTCCTGATGTGCCGATTCCAGCCTCCTGATTGGCTGGAATTGGCACGTGACGGGGCGGAAAACACGGAGCCGGCATCCGGCACGAGCGGCCCCATTGAGAAAAGAAGAAGACCCAGACTGCGCAAGCGCGTCTAATTTGGCGATTAGATGCTGAAAATTAGACGGCACCATGGAGACGAGGACGCTAGCAACGGAACAGGAAAGTGAATAACTTCTTATAACTTCTGTATGGCTCATAATTAATGCACAATGTACATTACAAAGTGCATTAATATGGCCATACAGAAGTGTATAACCCCACTTGCTTTCGCGGGACAACCCCTTTAAACATTTCTAAGTGAGCTGAAATGAAAAACAAACCCTCAGGTTTGCCATTTTTTGTAAAGGGGGGGGGGGGGGTTACAGTAAACAACCTGCAGCTAAAATGACATGTTGACTTTATTTTGTCAGAATAATTACAACAATATCAGATGTATCTAGTTTAGAGATGAGTGAACTAGGGTACTCGAGATGCTCGTTACTCGAGACGATCACCACGCGGTACTGGAGTCAATTGCATTGCCTTCCTCGCATGTTTAGCGCCATTTTCTAGCCATTAAAGAGAGAAGGCATTACCACTTCCTGCTGTGACGTGCCCCCCTTCCCCCAGTAGTGAGTGGCTGGGCCGATCAGGTGACCGCCGAGTACTTAAACTGGTCCCGCCCGCGGCTCGCCTCAGACGCATGCTGGCAGGGGTTAGGGAAAGTGCTGCTGCTGATATAGGGACAGTGTTAGAGTAGGATCCTGTCGTCAAGAACCCCAACGGTCCTTCTTAGGGCTACTCCACATCGTCTGCATTACTGTTGTTGCTGGCTGGGAGCAGTAGTGCACCAATTTTTTTTTTAACCATCTCGGGCTGTGCAGGCCATTTCAACTTTAGCGTTCTCAGTCTGCAGTGTATTACGCAGAGTTTAGGGACAGAGCTGCCTATACAGGGAAAGTTTTACAGTACTCCTGATCCTCTGTGCAAGAACCCCAACGGTCCTTCTTAGGGCTACATCTGACCGTGTGCATTATAGTTGTGGCTGGCTGGTAGCAGTAGTGCATCAAGTTTTGTATTACGCATCTAGGCCTGTTCCCAGCCTTGCAGTTATAGCGTTCTCAGCCTGCAATGCATAACGCAGAGTTTAGGGACAGAGCTGCTTCTATAGGGAAAGTTATACAGTCCTCATCCTCCGTACAAGAACCCCAACGGTCCTTCTTAGGGCTACATCTGATCCGTGTACTTTACAATTGTGGCTGGCTGGGAGCAGTAGTGCACCAACTTTTGTATTACGCATCTAGGCCTGTTCCCAGTCTTTCCGTAATAGCGTTCTCAGCCTGCAGTGCCGTACAACCAGCTCTCACCATGAAACTGCACTCTAAGGCTGGGTTCACACAGGGCGGATTTGCCGCAGTTTTTCCGTTGCGGTTTGGCCGCAGAAGAAATGCTTCTGCGGCAAAACGACTTCAAAAGGTTAATTTTGGCTTGCGGATTTTCCTGTGGAAAAATCCGCAAGCATTCTTTTCCACAGTTTTTTAAAAGTTTTTGCCGAGTATTTTGGTACGGATTTTGCTGCGTCCATAGAGGTCTATGGAAAAAAGAGCTGCGGAAAAGACAGAAGAGTGGACATGCTGCATCTTTGAAAAACGCTCCGCAGTTGCATTTACGCACTGCGGCTGTGCGGAAAAAATCCGCCCTGTGAGAACAGCTTTTTTGCAAAACTCATTTGTGCTGCATTGCACTGCAAAGGCAGCGGTTTTGCCGCAGTGCGGATATGTAACGGCAATCCGCGGCAAAACCGCAGCAAATCCGCCCTGTGTGAACCCAGGCTAACATTTCCTAGCCTACTGCAAACAACTTCAGTTATACCGTTCGGTGTCTGCAGTGCATTAGACAGAGGTCTCACCGCTAAACAGTACTGTAATATTTCCTGGGCCACTGCAAAATATTTCAGCTCTGCCGCTGTGCAGAGCGTCTCACCATACCCTTTTCTTGGTGGGGTTGAGATAGCCACAGTTACCAGCACTATCCACTGGCTTTAGAGTCTTCTCCCACTCCATACAGCCTCTATTATCTACAAATCTCTGCGAGCAGTAAATTACCCCTAGGTATCAGCGCAAGACAGCGGGTTAATTTTTTCAAGTCACAGCATAGCATTCCGCTATCTACAAGTCTCTGTGTGCGGTGAATTAAGCCATAGTTGTCAGTGCTGTACAGTCGGCTAATTAATTTGGGCCCTGCTCTATTCTTAATCCGCCATGATGAGGAGTAGGGGTAAGGGTCGAGGGCACGGACATCCAAGTGAGGGTGTGGGTCATCAGATTAATCACCAATAGAACATATATATGACCATTTGGGACGCCAACTTCCACAGCCCACGAGTTTGCATGATCTAGAGCAGTGGTCCCCAACCTTTTTGGCACTAGGGACCGGCTTCAAGCAAGACCATTTTTACAAGGCCCGGCAGAGTGGGGCGGGACATGGGTGGGGCTTTGGTTATATGGGGCGGGGTTATGAAGGGGGCAGTATAATATATCCCCCCCCAGCCTGGCAGCACACACATAGAGCAGTATATAATGTATTTCCCCCTGCCCCCCCAGCACACACATAGGGCAGCAAAAATTTATCCCCCCCCCCCCCAAGCACACACATAGGGCAGCATATAATTTATCTCCCCCCCCCCCCCAGTAATAGGAAGCCCCCACTCCTCAGTAATAAGCAGCCCCCCCCCAGTAATAGGCAGCCTCCTCCACAGTAATAAGCACCCCCCACCCCAGTAATAGGCAGCCACCACCTCTCAGAAATAAACAGCCCCCCTAGTAATAAGCACCCCCCCCCCCCCCAACCCATATACTTACCTCCTCCCTGCTGTCAGCGTCGCTCCCTCTCTAATTGCCCTGAGCACACTGTAGTCAGTGTGTAGCCTGGCATGCTTCCTCCCCGAGTCCTCTCCTGCGGAACTAATGAGCAGGGGACTCGGGGAGGAGGATCCTGGCTGCACACTGACGTCAGTGTGCGCTGGATCAGTGGGAATAGCGCGATTACCAGCAGGGAGCTGCGGCACCTGAGCTGGTAATCGCTTTAGTGGTGAGCGGCGTCGGCACGCCGCACATGACACGAGGCAGCGGGCCTTGTGTTTAGAACAAAACTTCCCGCCGATGCCGCGGACCGGTGCTAAACACCTAAAGAAAGGCAGTACAACAGGGTACTAGAGCCTCCATGCCCACTGTATCACATGCTGTATCCCAGCTAGAGGTAGTACAACAGGGTACTAGAGCCTCCATGCCCATCCATATTGCATCTTGTATCCAAGCTAGAGGCGGTACAACAGAGTACTAAGCCACCATGCCAGCCCGTATCACATCTTGTATTCAAGCTAGAGGTGGTACAACAGGGTACTAGAGTCTCCATGCCCGCCTGTATCATACCTTGTATCATAGCTAGAGGCAGTACAACAGGGTACTAGAGTCTCCTTTCCGGCAAAAAAACAAAAAAGAAAAACAAGCACTCAGAGGATCCATTGATGGAAAAATAAAAAACATAATGTCTCCTGGAATGCAGCGACTGAAAAGTAAGTATAAAAAATACAAATTCAAAGCGCATCAATTCTGCTATAGATTTTTTTGGTTGGGTTTCTTACAGCGTTAATCATCAGCATAAATGACACAAAACATTTTTTCCACGGGCCGTAACGATTACGATGATACCAAAACTTTTTTTTTTGTTTTTTTCACTTTTTCGCAATAAAAACCCTTTTTTGGAAATTATTTTCTTTTTCTAAATCGCGACATTCAAAGTCCTATAACTTTTATTTTTCCATGGATGGAGCTCGGTGAGGGCTTATTTTTTGCGAGACGAGCAGTAGTTTTTACTGGTACCATTTTGGGGTACATACGGATTTTTTTGATCACTTTTATTGCGTTTTTTGGGAGGCAAAATACTAAAAATTAGCATGTTGCCTCAGTTTTTTGCGTTTAACACTTTTTGCCGTGCAGGATAAAAACCATGTTTGATTTATTCTACAAGTCTTTATGGACACGACGATACCAAATATGTGGGGTTTTTTATGCTAATATGAGAAAAAGCATTTAAAAAGTGGCAGGGAAGGAGATGCCCTCCCCACTGTTGCAGCGGGACGCCGGCTATGACTGACAGCCAGCTCCTCATATGTGATCTCGCGCTATCCCCAGGACGTAAGTTTACGCCCTGTCGCAGGAAGTACCCTGCTGCCAGGACGTAAACTTACGCCCTGGGGCGGGAAGGGGTTAATTAAAAAAAAAAAAAAAAGTAGTACAGCAAAAAAAAAATAAAAACAAAAAACCCTACACAAGTTTGGTATCGTATAGAATAAAGTTATCATGTCATTTTTGTATGTTGTAGAAACAAGACCACTGAAAGATGGCAGAATGTCAATTTTTTCCCCCATTTCACTGCATTAGGAATTTTTTAAAAGTTTTTCAGTACCTTATATGGTACATTAAATAACACCATTGAAAAATACAACTCGTCCCGCAAAAAACAAGCCCTCATACAGCGACGTCGATGGATAAACAAAGGAGTTATGATTTTATAAAAGGGGGAGGAAAAAACAAACATGATAACAAAGGATGGCGTCCTGCCTCCCTCACACAGGCGATATTTTTGGCTTTAGGCGCAGCCTCTCACACGGCCTCAGACTGCTGCGATTTCCGTGTCTGGTCTATTTTTGAGCGTGTAGTGCTCCTCAATGACGAGGACTGCTGAAAGCCAGTGAAAACGTAACGTGCGGCAAAGCGCCGGAATTTAAATTGCGCTGCTTTCCCGCGTTCCTGTGTGAGGGAGGGGCTAAAAGCAGCCGGGTGCATATTTACTGTGGGATCCGCCTGTAGTTGCCATTTGAGTGGGCCTGCCCTTACTACCATCAGCTTGGTCCAAGGCCTTTCTTCCCCTCAAGTAACGCTGACCACAGTACACATCACCGTGTTCCCTGCCGCAGGCACTCCCCTCCTGTGCCGCTCACGTCCCCATATGAGCCGCACTACCCTCAGCCACCAGGAGGCACGTTACCTTGTTCACGTGAGACAACCGTACCACGTGATGTAATGGGTCAGGTGCTTCATCACGTGTTGTGGTGACGTAAGAGGACCTTACGGAGAGGGAAAGGTAATGGGCTCCGCACTCCTCAGAGAGGCTAGCGGTTCATTCATAGCCGGTATATTGGGGGCACCATGCAGCGCAGTGCATTGTGGGTGCCTGGATGTGGAGAGCCCTTCATACATGCCTGCTGAACGAGGGATGCGTCTAGCATTAACCCCTTCCTGCATGCTGGAGGCGGGATGTCTGGTATTAACCCCTTCATACACGGATATGCTTCTACTCTTGTTTCTCTATAGACCCCTGTAGCCTAATATCAGAGCAGGGCACGTATATTGGTGGCTGCCTGTCTGGTCGTTTAGTATAGTTGGCCGCCCATATGGCTATCAGAGTGCTGCTGACGGGCGCAGGAACGCTGTAGTGTCGATGCACCTTCATTCTTCTGCTTGGCAGAAGTACTGGCAGTGAGATTCCTACTGGCTGGGCAGTAAGGCCTCCTTCCCACGAGCGCTGACGGGCTCCGCCGCGTAATATTCCGCAGTGAAGCCCGTCACGGCGCCCCCCAGAGACCCCATACTTACCAGCGGAAGATAGCGTGAAGACGCTTCCCCGCCCACCGCCGTCGCGTCATGTGACACGCCCACCACGTCACATGACGCGCGGCGGTAGGCGGGGGAAGTGTTTTTTCACGCTATCTTCCGCTGGTTGCAGCGGGAAATAGCGTGAACGGACGGCTTCCATTGACTGCAATGGAAGCCGTCAGCGTGTACACCCACAGCAAATAGAACATGCTGCGGGTGAGGACGGGAGATTTCACGGTGCGTAATTCCGCGGTGGAATTACGCATCGTGAGCATTGAGCTATTAGGTTCAATAGAACCTAATAGCAGGGGGCAAAGCAGCAGATTTTTGCCGCGGATTTACGCGGCGTAAATCCGTTCGTGGGAAGGAGGCCTAATGGTGTATCGTGGTCATACTACATCATACGGCCAAAGGCTGTACAGTTAGAGCTTCCCAAAGCAGAGCGCATGACGGTCCTAGAGGTGCAAAGGAAGAACAATGGTGGCGCCCGACTGTCCTGCATACGTTCTTGTGCGGAATCAGGAATGCGCCTTTCCTTCCAGTTATGGCTGTGGCTCAGGGCTTATTCAGACGACCGTATATCGGCCGGGTATTCACGCCGGCCGATATACAGCGTCTCTCTCTGCAGGGGGAGGAGGCTGGAAGAGCCGGGAGCAGTGCTCTGACCTCCCGCCCCCTCTCCGCCCCTCCACACTATTTGCAATGAGGGAGATGGGACGGGGCGGAGCTAATTCCAGGAACTTAGCCCCCGCCTCCATCCTGCCCCTTCTCATTGCAGATAGTGGAGAGGGGGCAGGAGCTCAGTGCAGTGCTCCCGCCTCTTCCAACCTTCTCCCCCTGCAGAGAGGGACACCGTATATCGGCCGGCGTGAATACGCTTACAAATAAAGAACGTATCTAGCTGCCTACACGCGGGTGAGTGCGATCTCAGGTGGAGAAATTCGGCCCCATATTGCGCTCGTCAATGTGAATTTTCACAGCAACGTGAGGCATTTTACTGACAAAAGTGTCTCCCATCCTTTCTGTGGAGCAGTGATCCTCCGCCAAGTGTTACCATTGTTTTCAATGGGTAACCTCGCATCACACTTACGTACACCTCGCAATGCAGTTTCCTGTTCCATTGAAAACAGTGGGTGAAGCGTTCCAAGGGTCGCAAAAATATAGCACATTGTTTCCTGCACCGCATTGTGAACAACTCACTGCAAGACGCACAGATCTGGCGCTACTATGAGGCCCATTTTTTTGAATGGAGTCCTATACGTGAGCGATCGCAGCAAGTCGTATCTTTTTCTGTTCCTCGGAACGCATCGCCCATTCCTTTCAATGGAACAGTAAAACACATGACAGTGTGCAATGTGAGGAATCCCACTGAAAACAATGGGAACCGCTCATCCTCCGACGTGGCAGAGGATCGCTGCTTTACTGAAGTGATGGGAGGCGGTTTTGCCATAAAAACATTTGGCATCGCGGTGAGAATGCACGTTAGCGAGCGCAATATTGGGCTGAGAAACTCCGGATGATATCCGCCCGCCCATGTGCAGGTAGCCTAAAGTAAATCTTATGGATTGCTTTTTTGTACATGTATGATAAATGTTAATAACATATATATTCTTTTAGAAATGTATAGATTCTTTGGTGTCTTCCGTTATATATTTGATAACTATCAAAAAATGACATAAACCCCTTAACAACACAGGATGTAAGATTACGTCCTCCACGTTTGGGGTATCCATTGAGGGAGATCATGGGGTGATTCCCTTTCATACAGCGCAGGTGCCGTCTGTTTCTGACATCCGCCTGCAACATCCATCGGCCAATGTTCCAGCGGGCCGTGCGGGTGTCATGGCAGCTTGGGGCCTTCTTGAAGGCCCCAGGACTGTATTAGCAAAATGCCTATCAAACCATGCCTGAGGCATGGCTTGATAGGATGCCTGTTAGGCCTCAGTCAGACGGGCGATTTTTCGCACAATTTGCGCATTTTTTTTTTTTTTTAAACCATTGCTTTGCAATGGTATCGGACACATGAGCGCTTTTTATGCGCTCGTCCGATAAATTATAGAACAGAAATCGCAGATCGCACCTATGTGCGATCTGCGATTCCTGTTCTCTTCTCTATATGCGCTCAATGGGGCCGGCGGCAGCAGCGCCGACCCCATTGAGAACATATAGAAGACAAATCATTCTTCTCTGCCACAGCTGTAACAGCTGTGGCAGAGAAGAACGATGTTTGCCCATTGAATTCAATGGAGCTGGCAATACAGCCGGCTCCATTGAAAGCAATGGGCTGCCGGACAGCGCTGGATGAATTGTCGGGAAGGGCTTAAATATATAAGCCCTTCCCTGCAATTCATCCAGAAATGTGTTAAAATAAAAAAAAAAAAAAATATATATATATATATACACACATACATATATATATACATATATACATATATATATACATATATATATATATATATATATACATACATATATACATACATATATATATATATACACTCACCTTGTCCCAGGAGTCGGAGTTCAGCACGGCCGGCCTGCAGTGGGTGTGAAGGGGGTGTGACTCAAAGCTGCCCCTGATTGGCTCAGCGCTGAGCCAATCAGAGGCAGGTCTCACTCACACCCATTCATGAATTGGCTCAGGCTGAGCCAATCAGGGGCAGGTCTGACTCACACCCACTGCAGGCCGGCCGTGCTGAACTCCATCTGCCGGGACAAGGTAAGTATATATATTTTTTTTATTTTAACACATTTCTGGATGAATTGCAGGGAAGGGCTTATATATTTAAGCCCTTCCCGACAATTCATCCCGCGCTCGCCCACAGCACATTGCTTTCATGGAGCCGGCTGTATTGCCGGCTCCATTGAATGCAATGCGCTGGACAGCTCCAGCCTGTTTCTAATGAAACGCGGCTAGGAGCAGCTTTTCGGGCGATTTTTGGGCATCGGTCACGCGATTTGCGGATGCGCATCCGTCATGCAATCCGCAAACCGCGCGAAAAAACGCCCGTGTGACTAAGGCCTTAGAATGCGGTATGATGTTATGCTATGACAGTACATCATACTGCAGGAGCAATCAAAACATCACTAGTTCTTGTTCCCTCGGGGGACTTAAAAAAAAAAAAAATTTCATTTTAAAAAAGTTTTACTAATTATGAAAAAAAAAAAAAAACGGTAATAAAAGTAAAAAAAATCCTTTTGCTATTTTATAATAAAAGAATCGAAATAATAAAACAAGAATACATGTTTCGTATCGCTGTGCCTGCAAAAGTCCGATCTATCAATGTAAAACATTATATACTCCGCATGGTGAACGTCGTCAGAAAAAAAATAAAGAACGCCAGAATTGCACTTTTATGGTCACTTCGTCTCCAAGAAAAAAATGTAATAAAAAGTCATATGTACTCCAGAATGGTACCAACGAAAACTACAGGACATCTCGCAGAATATGAGATGTAGCCTAACAATGTCAACGGAAAAACTAAAAAGTTATAGCTGTCAGAAAATGGCAGCAGATAGTAATTTTAAAAATTTATTAATAAAAGCAATACAACAACAAAAACTTGGTAAATTTGGTATCCTAGTAATCGTACTGACCCTTAAAATAAAGTTATCAGGTCATTTTTGTTGCAATGTTTACACCGTAGAAAGAAGACGCAATCAAAGATGGCGGAATTTAAAATAAAAGAGTTATGATTTTTTAAAATTGGGGAGGAAAAAACAAAAATGGGGGAAAAAAAGGTGACAGTCCCTAACCCCTTCCCTCTATATGACGTACATTTACATCATGCAGCATTGGGGTATTATGAAGAGAGATCGTGGGGCGCCTGCTGTTTACTACAGTTGACACCCGCGGGCAATAGCTGCAATCAGCAGCACAGCCAATCGCGGTTTTTAACCCTTTAACGCCCCGTGTGAGATTGCAGGAAGCTGTGCTGGTGGCAGCCAGGGATGGATTGATAGGCTGCCTGTCAGATTGCAGTATGATGTAATGCCATGGCAGGAGCGATCAAGTTGTGGTCCTAAAAAAAAAAAGTTAAAATCAGATCAATAAAGTTTTACTAATTGTGTAAAAAAAAAAAATTATAATAAAAATTTAAATCACCCTCCTTTGCCATATCTATAATAAAATCTAAATCATAAAACAAAAATACATAATTGGTATCGCTGCGTCTGTAAGGCCTCATGTCCACGGGCAAAATATGATTTAAGATCCGCAGCGGATCTCCCGCGCGCGGATCCGCATCCCATAGGGATGCATTGACCACCCGCGGGTAGATAAATACCCGCGGATGGTCAATAAAACGGATTTCAAAAAAAAAATGGAGCATGAAAAAATCTGGACCATGCTCCATTTTCGTGCCGGTCTCCCGCGGGGACGGCTCCCGCGGGCTTCTATTGAAGCCTATGGAAGCCGTACGGATCCGCGGGAGACCTAAAATAGGAATTTAAAAGTATTTACCCATCCGGAGCGGACCGGGAAGGTCTTCTATTCCTCACGGCCGGATCTTTCTTGCTTCGGCTCGGCGGATGTGCCCGGCGCATGCGCGCGGCACGTCGACGACGTGCCGGCGACGTGCCGCCGGCGTGACGAATTCATCCGCCGGCCGAAAATGAAGATCCGGCCGTGAGGAACAGCAGACTTTCCCCGCCCGCTACGGATAGGTAAATTCTTTTAAATTCTTATTTTAAGCGCTCATGTCCGCGGGGCAGGAGGGACCCGCTACGGATTCTACATGTAGAATCCGTAGCGGGCCTGATTTTCCCTGTGGACATGAGGCCTAAAAGTCTGATCTATTTACAGCGCATTATTTACAGCACACGGTGAACTTCGTCCGGAAAAAAAAAAAAGAACATCAGAAATGCACTTTCAGTCACCATCTCCCAGAAAAAATGCAATAAAAAAGTAATCAAAAAGTCTTATGTATTCCGAAATGGTACGAACATAAACTACAGGATGTCTCGCCAGAAATGAGCCCATACTCAACTATGTCGATGGAAAAATAAAAACGTTTTTGCAGCAGAGAATAATTCTAAAAAATTAAATGTCTTGTATTTTTTTCTTAGTAGTACAGCAAAAAAACACTATAAAAGTTTGGTATAATAATAATAGTAGTAACTCATAGAATAAGGTTATTGTGTCATTTTTGTTGTAGCTAGAAACAGGATGCACTGAAAGATGGCGGAATGACGTGGGTTTTTTTGTTTTTTTTTTTAAATTTTACTCCACTTAGAATTTTTTAAACATTTTTCAGTACCTTATAAGGTACATTAAATAGCACCATTGAAACATACAACTCGTCCCGCAAAAAACAAGCCCTCATACATGGACAAATAAGGGAGATACAATTTTTTAAAAGGGGGGAGGAAGAAACAAAAGTAGAAAAAAAAGGCGCTGCATCATTAAGGGGTTAAAAGAGAATTCTTTTTTTCCCCTTTAACAAAAATATTCCATAGGGTGCGTTCAGACGCAGCTGCAGATTTACACCAACGTTACGGAAACGGTGCGGATTTCACCCTTTCCATAGAAGGGGTAAAGTCCGCTGCAGATCTGCACCAAGAATGATACGGAAATGATGCAGACTTTCCACTAGGTGTGAACGTACCCATAAATGGATTCTAATTAGTGATCTTTATCTCTAGCACGTTCATATAGCAGTGCAGTAGTCGGTGTATGACTGGATACGCAGATAACATCACACTAACGTCTGTTTGTCATTCTTACAGGATGAAACATTTATCGTCTCTGACAATCTGCCCGCATCTCTGGCGCTCCATGCCATGCCATCTCTCTGAGCTCCGCCTGGATTATGTTCTGGCAGGTGGTCAGTCCTTTCGGTTGGTTTGGTTTTGGTGTATTTTTTGTTTCTTTTATAAGTGTAACATATTCCTGATAACAAGTAAATGTACTACGTTTGTCCCCCTTTGTGACTGCAAACTTCTTGCTAATTCGTGACTGGAAAACTCTGTAGCTTATCTCCCGCAGCCTCATTTTAGCACCCTTACTTTTTCCGGAACACATTAGGCCTCATGTCCTCGGAGCGGAATCCGACCCTGCTTACCCGTTCGGGTCTTCTGTGTGTCTGTCCGGATCTTCAATTTTCTTCACTGCAGATGTGTGCAGGAGCGCCGGCCATCGCACATGTGCAGTGGAGATTTTTTTTAAACTCCTGCTTTACCGTGGGAACCGCACTGCAATGGAGCATGCTGCGACTTGTTTTCTGTGCTAAAAGGTCAGCAAAACAAATCTGCATGCTTTTACCCCTTAGTGACGGCCCCATAGTGTTTTTACATCCTAGCTAAGTGGGCTTTAATCCCAGAGGACGTAAAAACATGCATCTTCTGAGGATTAAAGCCCCATGGGCTGTGGACGTGACAGCTCCATGTTGTCGGTTCCAGGGGGTAGCTGACAACATGGAGCAATCATGAGGGCCCACGGGGAGCCCCCACCCAGCAATGCGATCGGTGCTATCCGATGGATGGCGCCGATCGCAATAAGGTAAATAAAAAGTTAAAGTTTCAGCTCCCCTCACAGAATGTACCCACGAGGGAGGCTAAAACTACTCACCTCCATCCTGCGTGATGTCCGGCGACGATCTGGGCGGGAGCGGACCCTCCGGCGTCTTCTGCGCATGTGCGCCTTAGTTAAAATGGTGATGCATGTGCAGATAACCAGATCGCCATGGGGCATTTGAAATCTCCTGTTTTCCGGCTACTGAAGGTAGCCGGGAGGCAGGAGATGTTGCCGGGCTCCGTGATCGCCGCTATCCAATGGATATCCTATAAGTCTTCAGTAGGGGCAAAAAATAATGACCTTATTTATGGAGAATGAACGTCTCTAGAGAGCTCAAACACCTTTGAGACGCCTCAGAGATTCCTATTACCAACATGTTAGAATCCAAGCAATCCCTGAGTCAAGGTAAAAACCCTGCAACTCTCCGACTGCTCAGCGCCCATCAGTCCTGGGCAGGTACTTAGTGAGTATGCTCGCTCATCTCTACGCTTAAGTAATACGGATATGCCCCCTTGTTTCTTCTGCCCATGAACATATTACATATATCATATCTGCACTTGTATTTTTATATAGAGTCTCGGTCAACACAGTCAATAGCAAGTCAGGACCCCAATGCTGAGATTACAGAGGCAGTGGCACCAATCTAGCATTGCGTCCCATTCACAATGTTTCCCCCATACAGGGGTTCCCCAATAGCATCCTTATTTCAGAACATTCAGTGTTGAGATATTACAATCTCCTCTGAGCATCCCCAGTCCTCCGAGAACAAGGCCTTCACACATATGGTGCGTCCGCTACCTTTAGATGGCGCTTTCCCTCCTACCTTTATATCTCAAGTTACTTCCCAAGATACTTTAGGCTGTATTCACACGGGGCGGTTGGAGTTCAGTAAAAAACAACATTGACCAAACTGCCCACGTTTTTGCTACGGCTTTGATGCAATTGTGGTGAAAACTGAAACCGCATCAAAACCGCGGCAACAACATAAGCAGTTTTCCTGCTGCGGTTTTGTACATTGTTTCCACCATAAATCCCGGCCAGCGGCCATATTTACCTATACAGCGGTACCTCGGGTTACGAGTGCCTTGGCTGGAGAGTTTTTCACTTGCGAGCAGGCTCTTTCCCTAATTTTTGCTCCAATTTCCGAGCAAAAATTTGGGATACAAGCCTGCTTGCAAGTCAAAAACTCACAAGCTAAGGCTCGGGGGGGAGCGGGAGTTTCTATACTCACCTGTCGCCGGCGTGTCGTCTTCCCAATGGTCTGCAGGCTGTCACTCCCTCCTCTACGCTGACAGAGAATTGCTTTCTGGATCTGGGGCTTAAATGTCCTGCCTCCAGCAAGCATTGAATTTAATAAATGGTAGAGCGCTGCCTGTGATTGGCTGAGCACTGTGACCAATCATAGGCATCGCTCAGCTGTTCAATAAATGGCTGAGCGCTGCCTGTGATTGGCTGAGCACTGTGACCGATCAAAGGCATCGCTCAGCTGTTGTTCAATGAATGGCTGAGCACTGCCTGTGATTGGCTGAGCACTCAGCCAATCAGACGCAGCCCTTTCAGCAGCGGGGATTTTAAGTCCCTGCCTGCTGAAAAGCTTCACAGCCGTGCGGGGAGAAGACAGGCCAGTATAGATTTTACTTTTTACTACAGCTAGGGATGATTTTTTAGGCTTCGATTTAAAGCCCTTCCCCTAAAATTACTGCAGGTGTGACGGCAGGGCATTGCAGTGGCCCCCGGATCCCCCACAAGCTGGGAGCGCCTCACACGGAGAGTATGTGTGTAATACGCACCAAGACGGTGCACGCCGCTGTCTGTTTTGCGCTCACATTCTGTCCGCTGTCCCCGGAGGCACAAATAGAGCCATGTAGCGGTTGTTACCGGGTCTTACACACTCCACACAGTAAAGCCGCTGCTCATTTACATGTGAAGGTACACTTGTTTTACAGCCCCAAAATACCAGAATTTCTGCCTAATAGTCTCAGCATTGTGATGCCCTTTAAGGCTCATTCACACGAGCGTGCGGGAAATCGCTGGGTGTATAAGGGGGCGACCTGCTGATTGGGGGTCTCACTGCTCAGAGCCCACCGATCTAGAGAACAGGACTCCGATGTCCCCCTCTGCCTGGCACTTCAGGGGTCGCCCCTCCCCCGCAGGGACACCATTGTGGCTGGCCACGAATCAGCTTCAGTGTGGCTGATGGACGGGCGGTGCGGCTACCTCGGCAGCCCCATGTAAAGTGACAGGTGTCAGCGCACAGCGTGATCCAGCCAGTTACCTCCTCACACAGGATTACCAGTGTGACCGCCATACCGCCACATACTGCATATCTCACACATGCCGTCCTGCACGGTCTTCCTGGTTTCCCGCTGTCACCCGGCGGCATGGTGTATAAATGCCACAATAATTGTGCCCAGAGGTTTATATGCCACCATGGGAAACAGGGCTGCAGTGCAGACAATACACCACAACATGCCGGGTCCTGGAGAGGCCGTGAGAACTGCGAGCAGCACAACACAGAGGGGGATTACATCTAACGCCATATCATACACACTACAGCACACAATACACAGGAGGGCGCCCCCTGGGGGAAGAGCCACAACTGCATGAGAGCGCTAACCATGAGGGAATACTAGCGCCCCTCACAGGAGCCGGCCGCGTCCCCCCTGTCAGCGCTGAGCTGCCGCTACAGGACGCTGCCAGCCTGACGGGCCTCCAGGATGAAGTTACCTCACGAGCCGCATCCTCCCGCCGCGCGGTCGGCCTCTGCTGACTGGATGCGCGCGGGCCGAACTCTGAAAGCCGCCTGCTGTGTCTTTCTCTCTCTCTCCCCCCGAATCTATAAAACCTATGTCCCGCCCACCACTTCCGGTTGGAGCCCCGATGAAGTGCAGGAATGTTCTGGAAGGAGGACGGCGGGTTTCCTGCTCCATGAGCCCCACGTGATCGGCTCCTTTCCCGCGCAGTGAGCTCTCTGCACTGAGGGGGGAAGCGTGAAAGGCGGCTGCGAGCTGAGGTGCCGGACAAGAGGCTTCACGGACTATGAGTGGGCTCCGTGCTCGGCTTATTAGACTGCTTTCTCATTGGCAGCAGTGTATGAAGAGACGGCCTGGTGTCAGTACAGCTGCTTGTGGGGCATTATGTGTCTAGGAAGTTGGGTGGGAAACAGTCAGCCATCTTGGAGGTAATCGGTGAGCCCCTCGCATTACTGACCGATACAAGCAGATGTGTCATATGGCCGAGACAACTACAGTTTGTGGTCAGCTGATAAGGGCTATGTGATATTATTCAACTAAACCACCGAAACAGAAATACTGGGGTGGTGCGGTGCATAGCTCTACAGCTGCGTCCCCGAGGTGGTGCGTTGTGTGGCCCCTGTGGCTGCGTCCCTGGGGTGGTGCGGTGCGTGGCCCCCGCCGGCTGCGTCCCCGGGGTGGTGCGGTGCGTGGCCCCCGCCGGCTGCGTCCCCGGGGTTGGGCGGTGCGTGGCCCCCGCTGGCTGCGTCCCCAAGGTTGGAGTTTTGCTCTGTATGGCTTGTGGTCGCTGCTCCTTGCTGCTCACCCTTCACCCCCATTGACCCCAATGATATTGCGAGGTTGGATGACGACACAAGATCTCTGCTGGCCCGGCTACAGTCTGCTGTCACCTTCGGGGGCCTGAAGGAACAAAAATGGCTGAACCACTTCCCTGCCCGCCTGATGCAGACTGTTCACAGTACTCATCCGTAGCCTAAACCAGAGTTGCACAACCATATTTGTGCACACAATATGCTGAAAATAGAACCCATTGTTTCTTTCCCCCTCCATCCTCTCCCCAGTGGGTTCGTTCACACGCACGTATTTGGCGCTCGTGCACAATGCGGTTGTGCAATAAAAATGTGCAGCCTTTTCTATCTCTCCGTGCATTTGTGCATAGAGAGAACATTTGGAACTCCTGAAGCTATCAGCCATTTAAATGGCTGAGAGCATTGGTGCATGTTTTTTTTTTTTCGCATGCAATTGCGCACATCTTGCGTAGTTTACAGTGCATTTTGCATGGGCAAATCCCACTTCGCAAATACGCTTACACTACGCTCTGATCGGACTTGGCAGCACTGGTTACTCCGCAGGTGTGATGTCTTAGACTAATGCAGTGTGCAGCAGGCGGTCCGAGAAGCTGGGCGGCCATCTTCAGGTCTCCAGGTCTGCTTTAGGGGTTTTCTCACTAGACAGTATATCCCATCTGCACAGGACCCCCAGTGAACAGCGCACTCTGAACGCACTGTGACTGGAGTAGCGGTGCGCATGCTTAAGCGCCATTTCACTCCCTTCTATAAGATGAATGGAGGTTGCTGAGCGCAAAAAAGCGATAGTCACGCATGTACACCGCTGCTCCATTCCACGAGGCATTCAGGGGGGATGCTGCTCTCTGGACCGCTGGGGGGTCTCAGTCGTTGGATCCTCAGTGATTAGACATCTGCAATACTGTGGGGTTTTCCAGAACTGAATTATTAAGCCAAGGATACAGACCTAATTTCTCCCCCAGATTTTTGATTTCAATAAATTGTAACTTGCCCAACTTTCAATAAATCATAACTAATTTTCTGCTGCCGTTGTATGAGGGCTTGTTTTGTTTTGTGGGAGTTGTATTTTTTAATGGCACTATTCAAGCCCTATAGAGGTATAAAAAGTCCATGTGCACTAATTATGTCCCATGTGAAAGGTTGCTTAATAGCAAGTAGAGCCAGGCTTCCACTAAATATAGCAACTACAGAGCCACACACTCCCACCCCAAACCGCAACTACAGAGCCACACACTCCCACCCCAAACCGCAACTACAGAGCCACACACTCCCACCCCAAACTGCAACTACAGAGCCTTTACTTTTTGCAGTAATAAAAAGTTTTTTTCTTTTAGTCCTTTTAAGGGGATTTGAACTTGTGATTGTTTGATCACTCTTACAGTATAATGCAATACCATAGTATTGCATTATGCCACATTTTGACAGGCTTTGTGGATCTTTATTTGCAATTTCGTGGGGTACTGGTGGATTATGTCGCCACCGGAAGCTAGGGATTTGACAGTAGGAACACCCCTGTCACACCCCTAGCTCCCGATTGGCTCAATGCTTTAAGGTGCTAGGAGCGTGTGGAAATATTTTTGCCTGCCCTGCCCTGTTATGGTAAGGGGTTAGTTTTCCCCTTAGGCTTAGCTTATTTGCTGTAAATGCTGCCATGTTACAGCATTTACAGCGAATAAGCGAAGCCAAACAGGAAAACTAACCCCTAACCAGGCAGGGCAGGCAAAAGTACTTCCACATGCTGCAGCCATCAGTCAGTGCTCGTTGTGGGCCGGTCTGCCGCCGGCGGTGTGCTCTGTGGCGCCCCGCTAATTCACAGTTGTGGTCTGCTGTCCCTCAGCCAGCGCCACTCCTGCTTTGGCCACTGTCTCCTCGTGCTGTGTGTAACGGCACTTGGGGTATTTCAGAGGCTGGCAGTCGCAGCCTCTGCACTGTCCTCTGGTGCCTCCAGCCTCTGGCAGCTGTGCAGCTCGATGCAGTCCTCTCTGTCGCTTCCCAGGCTCGGCGCTGTCCTCTGCCACCACTGCTCCCAGCCACACCGCAGTCCTCTGTCCCCAGCCAATCAGAAGTTGACAGGTGTATTATGTCGCCACCCCTTACTTCCGGTGACGACATAATACACCAATACCATTTAGTGGAAACCTTGTGGCTCTGTAGTTGCTGTTTAGTAGGGAGTGGACCTTGTAGCTCTGTATTTGTTGTATAGGGAGAGACCTCGGGGCTCTGTAGTTTGGGGGGGCGGGGGGACCTTGGGGCTCTGTAGTTATATTTAGTGGAAACCTTCTTGTTGTATATGCTATTATGGGGGAAGGGTGGGGAACCTTGGGGCTCTGTAATTGCAGCATGTGACTGCAGCATGTAAAGGGCTGTCACCATGGGTCCCCCCAGAATGTGATCAGGGAGTCCTGATGGGTCTCTGTGGAAGTCCCCTAAAGAGACAAAACGAAAAAAAAAATTGTTAAAAATTATTTAAAAAATAAAATAAATTAAATTAAATTAAAAACACTTGTCTGCCTTTACTTTATGAAAAATTAAAAATACAATTACACATGTGGTATCCCTGCGTCGTAATGACCCAGAGAAGGAAGTTAGTACATTATTTAACCCCTTAATGACACGGTCCCTTTTTTTCTTCTTTCCCCAATTGTTTTTTTCCTCCCCCCGTTTAAAAAATCATAACTCCTTTATTTATCCTTCGACGTCGCTGTATGAGGGCTTGTTTCTTGCGGAACGAGTTATATTTTTCAATGGTGCTATTTAAAGTACCATATAATGTACTGAAAAACTTTTACAAAAATCTAAGTGGAGTAAAATGAAAGAAAAATGACATTCCACCATCTTTCAGTGCGTCTTGCTTCTATGGTAGAGAAACTGCAACAAAAATGACCTGATAACTTTATTCTATGGGTCAGTACGATTACTATGATACCAAATGTGTAAACTTTTTTTTACTATAGCACTTGTATTTTTTTGCAAAGACATTTCATTTTTTAAAATTATTTTCTGCTGCATCTTCTGCGCGCAATAACTTCTTTATTTTTCCATCGACATACTTGAGCAAGGGCTCGTTTTTTGCGGGACGTCCTGTAGTTAACGTTGGTACCATTTTGGAATACATACGACTTTTTGATCACTTTTTATTGCATTTTTTCTGGGAGACAGGGTGACTGAAAAAGTGCAGTTCTGGCGTTCTTTATTTTTTTTTTCGGATTACGTTCACCATGGGGGGTAAATAATGCACTATTTTAATTTCAATAATTTTTTATTATGCAGCTTGGTAGTTACATATAAACGAAACATATCTTCACACATTGTTTGTACAGAGTGATTTGGATTACATTTAACTGACATGTATTTCTGCATACATTTAATGTACATAAAACATTAGGTTATATTTCCACCAAATGTGTATCCACACATTCCGCTTGTACTCTGTATGTTGTGTTACATCCCAAACTTAGTTATCTACCTTAACATCGTGCATTGTTTTTTCTTTTTTGTAAACTTCGGGGAAAGGAGTGGGGAGAGGTGTGGGGGAGGGGTGTAAGGGAGTTGTTTAAAGGGGTAGGGGTAGGGGAGGGGGGGGGGAGGGGGAACTGGGATTCCGGAGGTGCTGTATTTTTTTTTTTTTTTTTTTTTTTTTTTTTTTTTACCACAGCTGTTTTATCATTCTGTGCTTTTCCTGGTGAATCTCCTCTCTATCCTATCAGGTGTTGTTGTTACCTCTATTCTGGTATTAATCCCTTTTTCCTGCTCTCCGCCCAAGGTCGCCAGATTTCTTTGTATCTGGTCATTTTGTTTTGTTTTATTGCGTATAGTTTTTCTAATGTATTGTGTTCTTCCAGCAACCTTATGAGATTTTGTATTGTTGGTGTGTTGGTAGTTTTCCAGTTTTTGACTATCAAATATTTCACGCATAATAACATATGGGTTATGAATTTTCTGCTCTGAGGTGGATATTTTTCAACCTCAAGTAATAGGATCGCTGTTTGGGGTTTTATTTGGATTCTAGTTCCCCAAATTTTTTGGATAATTGTAGGGATCGCATTCCATATTGGTCTAAGGCATGGACAGTCCCACATTATGTGCCTCAGAGATCCCTTTGCTTCACACCCTCTCCAGCATTTTCCCGAGGTACCCGGGAACATCTGGGCCAGTTTTAAAGGGGAGTAGTACCACCTTGTTATTGTTTTTTGGTGGACCTCCAGTAATTTGGCGCTTAGGGTACATTTGTATGCCCAGTTGCATGTTTTTTCCCAGTAATCTAGTTGATATGAAATATTTAAGTCTTTTTCCCAGTTGAGTATGTGTATTTTCTTTTGTTTGTTTGGGTCACCTTTCGCTTCTCCATTGTGAATTACATACCATTGCTTTAGCTTATTTTGTGGTAGGTCTTGAGCATAGAGCAGGTCGTAGAGGCTTAGTGGTAGCGTAAGTGAAAGGTTTTTGTTTTCTGATAGATAGCTTTTTATTTGTCTGTATTGAAATGAGTCTCTCTGGGTGAGCTGTGTTTTTTCGCATAATTCGTCGAAGGGCATAATTTTATTATTTCTCAGGATATCTGATATTGATTTTATTCCCTTTTGTCTCCAACTTCTCAACGACACACTTGGAATCAGTACTTCCAGAATCTCTATAGGTATTGGTATTTGTCTTCTTGGGATGTGTAGTTTAGTGATCTCAAGGGAGGCTCGCCATATTTCTATTGATGATTTGATGGGTGGGTGTTCGGGGATTTTCATGTTGGGGTCTACTGCTGCCGCGAGTAGTAATGTGCTAAGGTTTTTCCCTCCCCCCAGAAATCTTTCTATCTCCGGCCAGCTGATGCTTGGTGGTGTGCACCAAGCCCTCAGCTGCTGTGTTATTGTGGCTTTATAGTATGCTGTGAGATTGGGGACTGCCATCCCTCCTTTTCCTCTGGAAGTGTAAAGTATTGATGCTGCTATTCTTGATCTCTTTTTTTTCCAAATGAATGTTAGCATTTGTTTCTGTAGAGTGTTTAGAAGACCCTGGGGTATGGGCATTGTCATTGTTCTGAAAATATAGAGAATTTTTGGTAAAACCATCATCTTGTAGAGCACAACTCTTCCCAACCACGTGGGTTCTGCTTTTTCATAGTTATCTAGTTCTTTCTGGAGAGAGGTGATCATTGGGGCCAGATTGGTTGTTGGCATTTTGCTTAGCGGAGTTGTGAGTTTGAGCCCCAAGTATGGAATTTCCTCAGTGTCCCAGGAATATGGGAATTCTTCCCGTATTATTTGTTTTGTACCTTTGTTTATATTTATTCCCAGTAATTGGGACTTGTGTGAGTTGATTTTATAGTATGATACTCGGCCAAAGTCTTTAATATTTTTTGTGATAGCTCTGAGGGAGGTGAGTGGGTGGGTCATAATTAGTGCCACATCGTCGGCAAATAGGCCAATTTTGTGTTGGCGTAGCGGAAGGGGTATGCCTCTTATTTCTGGATCCATTCTTATTTTTTCGGCAAATGGCTCTATTGTAAGGACGAACAGCAGTGGGGAAAGGGGGCACCCCTGTCGTGTGCCGTTGGTAATAGTGAAGCTATTAGATAGAGTTCCGTTTGTCAGCACTTTCGCTGTTGGCGATGAGTACAGCGCCCGCATAGCTCTGAGTATGTTGCCCTGAAATCCGAATTTCTCGAGCGCTGCAAACGCGTAACCCCAATGTATCCTGTCGAACGCCTTCTCCGCATCCAACGTTAGGAGCAGAGAAGGCGTTCGCATCCCCTCCGCCGCCGCTAAAAGATCCACAATCCTCCTCGTACCATCTGATGCTTGTCGGCCCATAGTAAAGCCGACTTGATCGCTATGCACCAAGTTGGGTATGAACTTCATTATTCTTTGGGCCAGTATTTTCGCGTATATTTTGGTGTCGCTGTTAAGTAGTGATATTGGCCTATAGTTGGCCGGGAGGGAGGGGTCCTTATCCGGTTTTGGGATTGTGACTACTGTCGCTTGTAGCATTTCTGTAGGTAGTTTTCCCACTTCCATGGCTGTGTTAAATGTCCTGGCCAAATATTTAGACAGCTCCTTTCCAAAGAGTTGATAGTACTCGTTGGAATACCCGTCAGGTCCTGGGGCTTTTTCTTTTTTTAGTGTTTTAATTGTTTGGAGTATTTCCTGAGTGGAAATTGGGGTATTAAGTTCTTCTAGCTGTTCTGTTTCAAGTGTTGGAAGGGAGATATCCTTTAGGTAATTTTGTATGTCGTCTATGTTTGGTTGAGTGGTTTTGCTATCTTCTTTTAGATTATAAAGTTTTGCATAAAACTTTGAGAATTCTTCTGCTATACCCTGTGGGCTGCTTGTTTTTTGTTTTGTGTCTGGGTTTATGATGAACGGGATTCTGGCTTTTATCCGTTTTTGTTTGACTTTGTGGGCCATGTATTTGCTAAGTTTGTTGTTATCCGTATAATAAGTGGTTTGATATGTTCTAAGATGTTTTTCGTGGTCTAGCATTAAATGGTCCCTGAGTTCCTGTCTAGTTCTCAGAAGTTTTCGGTGAGTTTCTTCCGTTGGGTTTTGTTGGATGGAACACTCTAGTTCTTTTAATTGGGTGAGTAGGTCATCTAATTTTTTCCTTTTCTCTTTTTTATGTCGAGAGCCTTGCTGAATCATCAGCCCCCTTATCACGGTTTTGTGGGCGATCCATAGCGTATGTGAAGTTACTTCCGGAGTGTCATTTATTGCGAAATATTCATTGATTGCATTTCGTATTTGGGTGTTGTAAGGGTCAACTTTCATCAGGTAGCTATTGTTTCGCCAAATTTTTTGGAGATGTTCGTCTTTGGATAGTCTCAGGTTTAGAAACACTGGCGCATGGTCCGACCATGATGTAATGCCGATCGTGGCTGACCTTGCTCTTGGGAGGAGGAAAAAGTCCGTCAAGAACATGTCAATTCTAGTGAAAGTTTTATGTCTCATGGAATAGAAAGAATATTCTCTCGAGTTTGTATTGAGACATCTGAATACATCGTACAATTCCTGTCTTAGTATCCATGAAGATAGCGTAGGAGCGTTTAGTCTTGCTCTGCTATTGGTGTCTAGTGTTTTGTCGATAATTATATTAAAGTCGCCACATAGTAAAAGTTGACCCTTTTGACATTTTTTGACCTTTCGCATAATTTTATTTAAAAAATTTATTTGGGAAGAGTTCGGCGCATAAATGTTAACCAGTGTCATTAAACATCCATTAATATCGCATATTAGAATTATAAATCTCCCTTTTTCGTCTATCACAGATTTATGCAGTTTAAATTCTAACGAGTCCCCTATTGCTATGAGGACTCCTGCTTTCTTTTTTTCTATGTTAGACATGAATATCTCTGGGTATCTGGGGTGCGTAAATTTAGGGTGTTTCCCTTTTACAAAATGAGTCTCCTGAAGGCACAGGATGTCTGCTCGGACTGCTAAAGCATCCCTCCACAGTGAGGCTCTCTTGTAAGGGGAATTAAGTCCCCTAACATTAAGTGACATCAGTTTTGTGTCCATTGTGCAAGTTTTTTACCTCGCTTCAGTAGGGCATGAGTGTTCTTTTTCTTTTTCTTCATGTGGTCGGATGTGAGAAGGGTTTCTTTTTTTTGTATCTCTTCTTCTGCTTGTTTTAGCGGTAGTTGATGCAGATTCTGTCTTGAAATGATCCTCCGTTTGGGGGGATGGTGAGGAGGGAGGGGGGGGGAATCTTGCTTCCGAAGAGTAGGTGTTACTGTGGGTTGAAGGGGGAAAAAGAGGGATAACCTAAACAAAGGGGAAAGAAACAAATTCAAAGTGGTTAGAGCGACGGCTGCCCCTCCTGGACCCATCTCTGTCCACGTCAGGGGGCCGATACTTCTTGTGGGGGGAAACAGTCCAGCCAATGTGGGTATTCGGCATCCGTCGTGTTGGCTAGAGGAGAGGTTCTGAAATTTGAAGAGATTACGAACAAAACTTTTGAGGCTTTTCCAGCTTCTGAATTATAAGAGTGGAGCGGTTGCTGTTAATTCAGCGTTTGGGTACTTTTTCCCACTCCGTGCTTAGCTGCGCTGGGGGGTTCGGGCTATCTGTTGTGAGACCCCATCTGCTCAGTAGTTGCTGTGCTTCTTCTGTTTTTTGCACTACATATGTTTTCCCATTTCTTGTAATGATTAGTTTGGTCGGGAAGCCCCATTTGTATAGGATCTTGTTGTCTCTCAATAGTTGTGTGATGTTTCTGTACTTCCTTCTGTTTTGCAAGGTGACTTGGGAAAGGTCTATGAACAGCTTTATATGCTCATAGGGCGCAGGGAGGGTTGCATTCTTTCTCGCTTCATAGAGCAGGGCTTCTTTTACATGGAAGAAGTGGATTCTTATAATTGCGTCTCTGGGCAGGTGGTCTGGGATTGCTTTCGGGCGAGGAAGTCTATGCGCCCTGTCAATAATTCTTTCTTCCTCTGAGGTGTTTGGTAGGATATGTTTTATTAACTTCTGGATATACCCTTTAAGCTCAGATTGTGGGACTGTTTCAGCAATTCCTCGAATTTTTAAATTATTTCGCCGATTCCTGTCCTCAATATCTGCTACTTTACTTTTAAGGGCTTCGAGTTCCTCTTCCAAACCATAGTGTGCGTCTATCAATTTGTTGTGAGAAGAGGTGATTTCATCAAATTTATTTTCCATATGATCCACTCTTGTGCCCAGATCATTTATTGAAGAGTTTAGGGCTGCTGTTGCAGACACCAAGTCCTTTTGTAGGGACCCCCTTAATGCCACTATCATTCGTTTTATAAATATTTCTGAAGCTGCTTGCTCTGTGCAGCTCATACTTAATATTGCATCATCAGTTTCTACAGCTACTGCTGTTATTTCAGCATTGTGGGTGACTTGAGGCTCTTGTTCTGCTGGTGACAATGTGCTATGGGCGTTTGCTTCTGCTACCCCTTGCTGGTTTTGTTTCTGGGGCGCGGGAACTTTATTTAATGCAGGCGTTTCAGGCGCCATCTTGGGTGTCCCTGCTCGCTCCTCCGCAGCTCTTTTCTGGGGATTTGTTGGTGGGATAGTGGTGGGGGATCCCTTACCTTTTCCACTCTGAGAGATGCTTCCTCCAGCTGCCGCTCCGGTCACCGCTCCGGTCACCGCTCCGGTCACCGCTCCGGTCGAGGTCCGCTGTTCCCGCTTGTCAGCGTCTCCCTGTTCTCCTCCTCCTCCTTCACTCGATCGGGCTGAAAAGAACGAGGTGAGTCTCTGGGGCCCCGTTTTTGCTCTCCTCCGTGCTGCCATCTGGATTAGGCTTCTGCTGGGTGTAATAGCGCTGTGTCTCTCCTCTTTCTGTTGCTTTTGGTCGCTTTGTATTGCCGGATTTCACGGAGCTTAAGGATATGTGACTGCTCCGGTCTCCATCTAGGCCACGCCCCCCAATAATGCACTATTTTGATAGATCAGACATTTACGGACGCGGCGATACCAAATATGTATTTTTCTTTTATGATTTAGATTTTTTATTATAGATATGGCAAAAGGAGGGGGATTTAACTTGTATTACTTTTTTTCCCTAATCTCCCTACAAATTTTTTCACAAAAGTTATGCAATACATTATATATACCCAAAAATGATGCCATCAAAAAGTACAACTTCTCCAGCAAAAAACAAGCCCTCACATGGCCGTGTCAATGGAAAAATGAAAAAGTTATAGCTCTTGGAACGCGACTGCAAAATTAGTTAAAATTAAATGATTGTCCAATTTAAAAAAACCTGCCCTGATGGGCACGACAGGGGGGTAGGAAACCCGCCACTCAAGGGGTTAATGTTTTCCACCTATCATAAATAGAGAGTGGGTCACGGCTTATCTTGGCCGACAGCAAGTGTGTGTAAAGTGCTGATATTAGTCCTCTAGGTCCCTGTAATTTAAGAATACCTACTGTTGGGTATTTGGAGATTTTGGTAGAATTCGGTGGAAATTCTGCATTCAAAGCATGTCTCAACTGAAAGTACCTGAAAAGTTGAAGTCTAGGTACTTTTAGATTCTCTCGTAATTGTATATAGGACAGCAGTATATTATCCTCGTATATATCTCCTAGAGTTTGTATCCCTAGTTTAACCCAGTATCCAACACCCTGCATCATCTTGAGTGAGGGCAAAGTAGGGTTATTCCATAAAGGAGTGTCAGTCATTGTATCTGTGTATTGTTGGATACGCTTTGCTGCGCGCCACACAGGGCCACTTTATGCATGGTTATAAGTCTTGATGATTTTCTAAAATCTGGATGTTCCAAAAACCCAATTAGATTCTGACCCTCTAACTCATCGGCTAGGTAATGATCTGTGATTGGCATCTCTTCCCAAAATGAACCAATCCCTGAGATTACGTAACTGTCTTGCTATGTAATACACTTTAAAGTCGGATAACGCCATTCCGGCTTGGTTTTTAGGGCGTTGTAGTGCAGTGAGTTTAAGCTTGGAGTGAGACGGGCCCCAAACAAATCTAATACCGACAGTTTAAGGTTTGGAAGAAACTTTCTGGAACTTTAACCGACATATGTTGTAACGAATATAAACATTTGGGTTGGATTACCATCCTAATAAGGTTTATACGACCTGCCACGGATATAGGTAATTTCCACCAGGCCTTCATTTTCGTTTGTATTAGGTTTTGCAGCGGACTTGTAGTTTTTATGGTCTTGCACTATATTAATTCCTACATACTTGAATTTGGTTATTTCCAATAGACCACAGGCTGACACATCAGAAATTGTGGTCGCGTTTTGGGCTGTATACATTATTGCAGATTTGGACCAGTGTATATAAAGTCCAGAATGTTGAGAGAGAGTCTATTATCTCAAGGGCTTGTGAGAAGGAATGCTCTGGGTTACGGAGGAAAAGAACCATATCATCTGCATATAGACCAACTTTACTCTCTCTACCCCTCCAACTCACTCCCGTAACCGCAGAAGTATTGCGCAAACGGATGGCCAGTGCCTCAATTGCTATTGCAAAAAGGGAGGGAGACAAAGGACATCCCTGACGCGTCCCCCGAGACAGTAGAAAGTTCGCCGAAGATATACCGTTTACTATAACGTTGGCTGTGGGGGATTCATACAGTAACCTGATCCACCCTAGGAATCGGGACCAGAAACCAAAATGTATCAAACATGCCTCCAGGAAACTCCACTCCAATGAGTCAAATGCTTTTTTTGTATCTAGTGACACTACTGCCCAAGGCATATCATGCAGTCTCCCTATTTATACAATTGTTTGGACTCTGCGTATATTTATTGTGGTTGATTTTCCGGGCATAAACCCTATCTAGTCTTCATGGATTATGGAAAGGATTACTTGGTTAAGTCTAGTAGCCAGTATTTCTGTCAATATTTTATAATCCACATTAGGCAGTGATATTGGCCTATATGAGTCACAATTATCGGGTTCTTTACCAGGTTTCAACAACGCGATTATAGACGCTTTATAAAAGGAGGGTGGGAGGGAATTTCCCTGATAAACCCGCTGCAGAGTATCATATAGTATTGGAGAAAGCTGTTCTATATATTTATGATCTACCCCCAAGAGGAGGCCATCTGGCCCAGGGGACTTATTTAGTGCCATATCCATGATAGCTTGATGGATTTCCTCTAATGTTATTGGGGCATCTAAGGCCTCATGTCAACGGGGAAAATCAGGCCCGCTACGGATTCTCCATGGAGAATCCGTAGCGGGTCCCTCCTCCCCCGCGGACATGAGCGCTGAAAATAAGAATAAACTTACCCGCAGAGGACCGGGCAGGTCTTCTCTTCTTCGCGGCCGGATCTTCTTTCTGCGGCCTGCGGATGTGCCCGGCATGTCGGCGGCGTGCCGCTCGAATGCGCCGGGCACATCCGCTGGGCCGAAGAAAGAAGATCTGGCCGCGAAGAAGAGAAGACCTGCCCGGTCCGCTGCGGGTAAGTTTATTCTTATTTTAGGTCTCCCGCAGATCCGGACGGCTTCTATAGGCTTCAATAGAAGCCTGCGGGAGCTGTCCCCACGGGAGACCCGCACGAAAATGGAGCATGTCCGGATTTTTTCATGCTCCATATTTTTTTTTATTCACTTTTATTGACCATCCGCAGGTATTCACCTACCGGCGGGTGGTCAATGTATCCTTATGGGGTGCGGATCCGCGGGCGGGAGAAGAGTTAAAATCCGCTGCGGATTTTCATTCTTCTTTTCCCCGTAGACATGAGGCCTAATAGTGCTATTTGTTCAGCAGAAAGGGACGGGAAGGCAAGGTCTTCTAGATAGGCCAAATTATCCAACATCGACATTTCACTTGTTGAAGTATATAGATTGGTATAGTATTCCCTAAACCTGGTTGTTATAGATTGGGCCTCCGTGAGTATCCGTCCATCAGCCGCTTTAATTGTGAGGACAGAGTTGGTTAGCCCGTTTTGTTTCATTAATTGGCCAAACGGGGACTCGACTGGTTACCCATTTCTAAAAAATATTGCCGCGTAAAGAAGATTTTCCATTTGGTTTTAACATGTAATTAATGTCTAAGTAAGCTAAGTAATCCTAGCCAGCTTGTTTTGTTGGTGTCTGTAGGGTTCGCTATGTATTGTTTTTCGGCCTCTGCTGTCTGCTCCTCTAACAGAAAGTCAGCTTGGGAAGTAGATCTTTTTATGCAGGATATTGGTGATTTAAAACAACCTCTAAGGTAAGCTTTTAGTGTATCCCATATTAAGGCATTTCTCGTATCTTCTTCATGGATTTGGAGGAATGTGGTTATTTGATCTGGTATCCGGTCATTTGATCCTATTAGCTTAAGCCAAAAGAGATTAAGCTTCCAGGTCGGGGCAAAATACTGTCCTGGGAATTGTAATTTAAGGATGATTGGTTTATGATCAGATACTCCCCGAGTGCCATGAACTATTGAGGTTAAGTAGAGGGCAAGTGTTTGGAGAGCCAAATATGTATTCTATTCGAGAGAGAGACCTGCTCCCAGGAGACTGACAAGTGTACTCACATGTGTAGGGTGTGTTTATTGAATAAATTGGAGTTTTTCATTGGATCAAGTAGGATTGACCTACAAAAAGGGAGGTAGTAGAGGATATTATAAAGGGTCTACTGACTTAGCTATCAGTTACCCTCCAGCAACCTATTGTCACTATTTCCACTAAACTATTTTTGCTTGTAGCTAGGTTAGGTCCTCTTATGCTGCGCTGACTTGGGTCTTACATAGAGCTGATCTGGAGATAAATCATCCATTTATCTCCAGGTGTCTCTGCCCATCCTGCTGGCTCCCATTGTTCCTTTTCCCCCTTGATTGCCTGCTTTTGTAACTGAATCAACGGGTCATAATCCACAAGGGGTGAGGTCTGAGGGGGTACCTGTACCACCCCAAGCCCTGAAGGATCAATCTGGTTGTATTCACAGCCTTCTCAGCCAGGTGATATCTGATTGCCTCTTTTGAGCCATCCTTAGAGTGGCCTTTTGTTATGGAGTGGCTTTCAGGCCACTCTTTTGGGCAGCAGGAGGGTTTCCATCAGTGCCTTCACACCTTTACTGTTTTTAATTGGTTTTTTCATTTGCTTGTCAAGAATGACCTTGCTTTCCAGATGGGTCCATGGTAATCAGTAATGCCAAAGGCATAGTATGAGTCCTTGTAGTCCGTGTCTTCTTGAGCATGCTTGCATGCTTCTTCCAGAGCTCGTAATTCTGACTGACATGTGAGATGGAAGGGGTTCGGCTTTGGCCACAACATAACCTGTTTAGAACCTGCCTGCTTGACCATACCACAATGCATCCACAAAGAGTGTAAAATCAGGGTTGTCTAATGACTGATCAACAACATGACTGAATCCCCTGTCTCCCGGGCCATTAGCTTGTGCATGGTCATGTGTATCAGGCTGAAAGGAAAACTGTAAAATGATTATTTGCTTTTGCAGCAGCAGCTGGTTGTCATTGTGTTAAGGCACTCTGCCCCCCCCCCCCCGAGCGCCAGGTGGGGTGCCCTGATCTTCCCGCACCCCACTGTCCCTGTCTACTTGCCTCAGCCCTGGCTAACCACAGGCGGACAACTGGACGGCGGTCCCTGCACTGGCTAGGGACCTGGCGACTGACAAGATGTGACTAACTGATGGAGGGAACAGAGTGCCGACAGAGAAGGCAGATGGAAATGACCAACAGAAAATACAGAGAAAGCAAAGCTGGAAATGGAAGCTGACAGGCAAACTAGAGGGTGAACTAAGACTTAGCTGCAGAAAGGACCGACTAGATGCTAGCAGAACCAATAACTGGCAGTGAGCTCAGGTCACTGCCAGCCTTAAAACTGCAAGCCTCCGCCCAGGGGCGGAGAGTGAGAGGAGCCGACTCTCCCACTGCTGCATAAGAAAGGTGGATGAGTGCGGGCGGCACCCTACGGGCGGACACGCCCATGCCGCCGCACACTGGCTGCCCCACGCCGCCGGGAGAGCCCCGACTCCAGAGCTCCAGGACGCCGGAGCCGACAACGGAGCGGCGCGCGCCGACCACGGGACCTTGCACCGCCATGCATGGTAACAGTTATTATTGAAGGGGATAGAATTTACAACTTCATTATCATGTCAAAATCTAGTAATAACAAAAGATACAACGTAGAACTTCATTATAATGCTATATAGAACTCCATTATGATGTCATAATGTAATGTAAAACTGCATTATGATGTCATAATCTACTCATAGTAGGGGGTAGAACTTACAACTCCATTATGATGTCACAATCTAGTAATAACAAAAGATACAATGTAGAATTTCATTATAATGTAGCATAGAACTCCATTATGATGTCATAATGTAATGTAAAACTGCATTATGATGTCATAATCTATTAATCGTAGGGGATAGAATTTACAACTCCATTATTATGTCACAATCTAGTAATAGCAAAAGATACAACATACAACGTAATTATAATGTAATATACAGCTCCATTATGTCATAATGTGAAACTGCATTATGCCGTCTTAATCTATTCATAGTAGGGGATAGGATTTACAACTCCATTATGATGTCACAATCTAGTACTATTAAAGGATACAACGTAGAACAACATTATTATGTAATATAGAACTCCATTATGATGTCATAATGTAAAACTGCATTATGATGTCATAATGTATTTATAGTAGGGGGTAGAATTTACAACTCCATTATGATGTCACAATCTAGTAATAACAAAAGATACAATGTAGAACTTCATTATAATGCTATATAGAACTCCATTATGATGTCATAATCTACTCATAGTAGGGGGTAGAACTTTAAACTCCATTATGATGTCACAATCTAGTAATAACAAAAGATACAATGTAGAACAACATTATTATGTAATATAGAATTCCATTATGATGTCATAATGCAAAACTGCATTATAATGTCATAATCTATTAATGGTAGGGTATAGAATTTACAACTCCATTATGATGTCACAATCTAGTAATAACAAAAGATACAACGTAGAACAACATTTTTATGTAATATAGAACTGCATTATGATGTCATAATCTAAAACTGCATTATGATGTCATAATCTATTAATAGCAGGTGATAGAATTTACAACTCCATTATGATGTCACAATCTAGTAATAACAAAACATACAATGTAGAACTTCATTATAATGTAGTATAGAACTCCATTATGATGTCATAATGTAAAACTGCATGATGATGTCATAATCTATTCATAGCAGGTAATAGAATTTACAACTTCATTATGATGTCACAATCTAGTAACAACAAAAGATACAACGCAGAACAACATTATTATTAGAGATGAGCGAACACGTTCGGCTCCGCCCCTTTTTCGCCCGAACACCGAACTTTGCGAACACTTCAGTGTTCGGGCGAAAAAGTTCGGGGGCCGCCGTGGCAGTAGCGGGGAACAGGGGGGAGCCCCCTCTCTCTCCCTCTCCCCCCCACTCCCCGCCGCACCCCCCCGCGCCGCCGCGCATCTCCCCGCCCCCCGGCGGCACCCGGACACTTACGCGCGAACACTGCAGTGTTCGGCAAAGCCGGTGTCCGGGTGCGGATGTGTCCGTAACGGACATGTTCGCTCATCTCTAGTCATAATCTATTCATAGCAGGTAATAGAGTTTACAACTCCATTATGATGTCACAATCTAGTAATAACAAAAGATAGAATGTAGAACTTCATTATAATGTAGTATAGAACTGCATTATAATGTCATAATGTAAAACTGCATTATAATGTCATAATCTATTCATAGCAGGTAATAGAATTTACAACTCCATTATGATGTCACAATCTAGTAATAACAAAAGATACAATATAGAACATTATTATGTAATATAGAATTCCATTATGATGTCATAATGCAAAACTGCATTATGATGTCATAATGTATTCATAGGGGATAGAATTTACAACTCCATTATGATGTCACAATCTAGTAATAACAAAACATACAACATAGAACAACATCATTATGTAATATAGAACTCCATTATGATGTCATAATGTGAAACTGCATTATGACGTCATAATCTATTCATAGTAAGTGATAGGATTTGCAACTCCATTATGATGTCACAATCTAGAAATAACAAAAGATACAATGTAGAACATTATTATGTAAGATAGAACTCCATTGTGATGTCATAATGTAATGTAAAACTGCATTATGATGTCATAATTTATTCATGGTAGGGGGTAGACTTTACAACTCCATTATGATGTCACAATCTAGTAATATTAAAAGATACAACATAGAAAAACATTATGTAATATAGAACTCCATTATGATGTCATAATGTAAAACTGCATTATGATGTCATGATGTATTTATGGTAGGGGATAGAATTTACAACTCCATTATGATGTCACAATCTAGTAATAACAAAATATAGAATGTAGAACTTCATTATAATGTAGTATAGAACTGCATTATAATGTCATAATGTAAAACTGCATTATAATGTCATAATCTATTTATAGCAGGTAATAGAATTTGCAACTCCATTATGATGTCACAATCTAGTAATAACAAAAGATACAATGTAGAACAACATTATTATGTAATATAGAATTCCATTATGATGTCATAATGCAAAACTGCATTATGATGTCATAATGTATTCATAGTGGATAGAATTTACAACTCCATTATGATGTCACAATCTAGTAATAACAAAACATACAACGTAGAACAACATCATTATGTAATATAGAACTCCATTATGATGTCATAATGTGAAACTGCATTATGACGTCATAATCTATTCATAGTAAGTGATAGGATTTGCAACTTAAAATTTACAACTCCATTATGATGTCAGAATCTAGTAATAACAAAACATACAACATAGAACAACATCATTATGTAATATAGAACTCCATTATGATGTCATAATGTGAAACTGCATTATGACGTCAAAATCTATTCATAGTAAGTGATAGGATTTGCAACTCCATTATGATGTCACAATCTAGAAATAACAAAAGATACAATGTAGAACTTCATTATAATGTAGTATAGAACTGCATTATAATGTCATAATGTAAAACTGCATTATAATGTCATAATCTATTAATAGCAGGTGATAGAATTTACAACTCCATTATGATGTCACAATCTAGTAATAACAAAACATACAATGTAGAACTTCATTATAATGTAGTATAGAACTCCATTAGGATGTCATAATGTAAAACTGCATGATGATGTCATAATCTATTCATAGCAGGTAATAGAATTTACAACTCCATTATGATGTCACAATCTAGTAACAACAAAAGATACAACGCAGAACAACATTATTATGTAATATAGAACTCCATTATGATGTCATAATCTAAAACTGCATTATGATGTCATCTATTAAGAGCAGGTGATAGAATTTACAACTCCATTATGATGTCACAATCTAGTAATAACAAAACATACAACGTAGAACAACATCATTATCTATATATATAAAATTGAATGTATGTCTGTCTGCGTGCGTGCGTGTCTGTCTGTCTGCGTGTCTGTCTGTTTGTCCTTTATGCGCTACTACACCATTCATCCGATCGCCATGAAACTTTGGGAAGTTGTTGAATACACTCCTGGGAAGATTATAGGCATAGTACAACTATCCTACGATAAATGGCGCGCGCGCGAGCGTCGTCGAAAGTTACGACCCCCCACGTAGATCGAATAAGTAAGCCACCTGCTATTGTGATGTCATCACTGCCATTGTGATGTCATCAACATCGGACGCCCTTGAACATGCCCCAACATGTTCTATAAAGCTGCATTGTGATGTCATTAAGGCTCTATTATGACACGTACAGCACGCCAGCCATTTACAGTCAGTCTCCATTGGAGTTGGAAGTGGGTAAACAAGTACTAGGATATCTTCCTAAGAAGCCACAGCAGCCGGATAAATTGTATGTTCCACCCAACGGCTATTTTATTCAGCCCGCAAGGGGGAAGCAGCGGCCTACAAAATCTCATTCAGGTAGGTAGGTTCAGTTCTTGGAGGTTGGGGAATGCTTATGGGCAAGGCCTTATGTCTCATCCCAACTCGATTATTCAATTCTAAGCGCAAAAGAATTAGCGTCCAAATTTTATGTACGGAATTTAATTCTCTCACTTCCCAATTTCATAGAAACTTGAAATTTGGCATGAGCATTGATTATGTCATAAATGGGAAAAGCTAATCGGTCCCAACTTGATTATTCAATTCAAAGCGCCAAAGAATTAGCGTTCAAATTTTACGTACGGAATCTAATTCTCTCATTTTCTGATGTCATAGATAGATAGATAGATAGACTGTATGCAATAACCCTGATAGACAGATAGATAGATAGATAGATAGATAGATAGACTGTATGCAATGACACGTACAGCTTGGAACCATAAATACTAGAGCACGCCAGCCATTTACAGTCAGTCTCCATTGGAGTTGGAAGTGGGCAAACATGTACTAGGCTATCTTCCCAAGAAGCCACAGCAGCCAGATAAATTGGATGTTCCACACAACGGCTATTTTATTCAGCCTGCAAGGGGGAAACAGCGGCCTACAAAGCTTATTGGTCGCTGCTGCCGTCATTTTTAAAAAAGGTACGCTCAGTTCTTTCATGGAGAACAATGTTTAGTGGAGAACTCGCTTATTGGATACAATGTTGCGAGCTGGGCAAAACCCCTAGAATAATCCACGGCACACAGGCAGACAAGCAAAGTGTAAATAACTGGATTGGATAGCTGCGCTAAAATTCTTGCTTGGTTGCTATTTCTTATACTGCTGAGGTAACATAAAAGCTGTGCTGTGATTGGTTGTTATTTCCTATACCCCTGAGGTAAAATAAAAGCTGCACTGTGATTGGTTGCTATTTCTTATACTGCTGAGGTAACATGAAAGCTGCTGTGCTGTGATTGGTTGTTATATATTATACCGCTGAGGTAACTTGAAAGCTACGCTTTGATTGGTTGTTATCTAGATATATAAAAACGAATGTATGTATGTATGTATGTCTGTCTTCGCAGCAACGCGCGACGGGTACGCTAGTGTAATATAAAACTCCATTATGATGTCATAATGTGAAACTGCATTATGACGTCATAATCTATTCATAGTAGGGGATAGGATTTACAACTCCATTATGATGTCACAATCTAGTAATTACAAAAGATAGAATGTAGAACTTCATTATAATGTAGTATAGAACTGCATTATGATGTCCTAATGTAAAACTGCATTATGATGTCATAATCTATTCATAGCAGGTAATAGAATTTACAACTCCGTTATGATGTCACAATTTAGTAATAACAAAAGATACAATGTAGAACAACATTATTATGTAATATAGAACTCCATTATGATGTCATAATGCAAAACAGCATTATGATGTCATAATGTACTTATGGTAGGGGATAGAATTTACAACTCCATTATGATGTCATAATTTAAAACTGCATTATGATGTCATAATGTATTCATAGGGGATAGAATTTACAACTCCATTATGATGTCACAATCTAGTAATAACAAAACATACAACATAGAACAACATCATTATGTAATATAGAACTCCATTATGATGTCATAATGTGAAACTGCATTATGACGTCATAATCTATTCATAGTAAGTGATAGGATTTGCAACTCCATTATGATGTCACAATCTAGAAATAACAAAAGATACAATGTAGAACATTATTATGTAAGATAGAACTCCATTGTGATGTCATAATGTAATGTAAAACTGCATTATGATGTCATAATTTATTCATGGTAGGGGGTAGACTTTACAACTCCATTATGATGTCACAATCTAGTAATATTAAAAGATACAACATAGAAAAACATTATGTAATATAGAACTCCATTATGATGTCATAATGTAAAACTGCATTATGATGTCATGATGTATTTATGGTAGGGGATAGAATTTACAACTCCATTATGATGTCACAATCTAGTAATAACAAAATATAGAATGTAGAACTTCATTATAATGTAGTATAGAACTGCATTATAATGTCATAATGTAAAACTGCATTATAATGTCATAATCTATTTATAGCAGGTAATAGAATTTGCAACTCCATTATGATGTCACAATCTAGTAATAACAAAAGATACAATGTAGAACAACATTATTATGTAATATAGAATTCCATTATGATGTCATAATGCAAAACTGCATTATGATGTCATAATGTATTCATAGTGGATAGAATTTACAACTCCATTATGATGTCACAATCTAGTAATAACAAAACATACAACGTAGAACAACATCATTATGTAATATAGAACTCCATTATGATGTCATAATGTGAAACTGCATTATGACGTCATAATCTATTCATAGTAAGTGATAGGATTTGCAACTTAAAATTTACAACTCCATTATGATGTCACAATCTAGTAATAACAAAACATACAACGTAGAACAACATCATTATGTAATATAGAACTCCATTATGATGTCATAATGTGAAACTGCATTATGACGTCAAAATCTATTCATAGTAAGTGATAGGATTTGCAACTCCATTATGATGTCACAATCTAGAAATAACAAAAGATACAATGTAGAACATTATTATGTAAGATAGAACTCCATTGTGATGTCATAATGTAATGTAAAACTGCATTATGATGTCATAATCTATTGATGGTAGGGGTAGACTTTACAACTCCATTATGATGTCACAATCTAGTAATATTAAAAGATACAACGTAGAAAAACATTATGCAATATAGAACTCCATTATGATGTCATAATGTAAAACTGCATTATGATGTCATGATGTATTTATGGTAGGGGATAGAATTTACAACTCCATTATGATGTCACAATCCAGTAATAGCAAAAGATAGAATGTAGAACTTCATTATAATGTAGTATAGAACTGCATTATAATGTCATAATGTAAAACTGCATTATAATGTCATAATCTATTCATAGCAGGTAATAGAATTTACAACTCCATTATGATGTCACACCCTAGTAATAACAAAAGATACAATGTAGAACAACATTATTATGTAATATAGAATTCCATTATGATGTCATAATGCAAAACTGCATTATAATGTCATAATCTATTAATGGTAGGGTATAGAATTTACAACTCCATTATGATGTCACAATCTAGTAATAACAAAAGATACAACGTAGAACAACCTTTTTATGTAATATAGAACTGCATTATGATGTCATAATCTAAAACTGCATTATGATGTCATAATCTATTAATAGCAGGTGATAGAATTTACAACTCCATTATGATGTCACAATCTAGTAATAACAAAAGATACAATGTAGAACTTCATTATAATGTAGTATAGAACTCCATTAGGATGTCATAATGTAAAACTGCATGATGATGTCATAATCTATTCATAGCAGGTAATAGAATTTACAACTCCATTATGATGTCACAATCTAGTAACAACAAAAGATACAACGCAGAACAACATTATTATGTAATATAGAACTCCATTATGATGTCATAATCTAAAACTGCATTATGATGTCATCTATTAAGAGCAGGTGATAGAATTTACAACTCCATTATGATGTCACAATCTAGTAATAACAAAACATACAACGTAGAACAACATCATTATCTATATATATAAAATTGAATGTATGTCTGTCTGCGTGCGTGCGTGTCTGTCTGTCTGCGTGTCTGTCTGTTTGTCCTTTATGCGCTACTACACCATTCATCCGATCGCCATGAAACTTTGGGAAGTTGTTGAATACACTCCTGGGAAGATTATAGGCATAGTACAACTATCCTACGATAAATGGCGCGCGCGCGAGCGTCGTCGAAAGTTACGACCCCCCACGTAGATCGAATAAGTAAGCCACCTGCTATTGTGATGTCATCACTGCCATTGTGATGTCATCAACATCGGACGCCCTTGAACATGCCCCAACATGTTCTATAAAGCTGCATTGTGATGTCATTAAGACTCTATTATGACACGTACAGCACGCCAGCCATTTACAGTCAGTCTCCATTGGAGTTGGAAGTGGGTAAACAAGTACTAGGATATCTTCCTAAGAAGCCACAGCAGCCGGATAAATTGTATGTTCCACCCAACGGCTATTTTATTCAGCCCGCAAGGGGGAAGCAGCGGCCTACAAAATCTCATTCAGGTAGGTAGGTTCAGTTCTTGGAGGTTGGGGAATGCTTATGGGCAAGGCCTTATGTCTCATCCCAACTCGATTATTCAATTCTAAGCGCAAAAGAATTAGCGTCCAAATTTTATGTACGGAATTTAATTCTCTCACTTCCCAATTTCATAGAAACTTGAAATTTGGCATGAGCATTGATTATGTCATAAATGGGAAAAGCTAATCGGTCCCAACTTGATTATTCAATTCAAAGCGCCAAAGAATTAGCGTTCAAATTTTACGTACGGAATCTAATTCTCTCATTTTCTGATGTCATAGATAGATAGATAGATAGACTGTATGCAATAACCCTGATAGACAGATAGATAGATAGATAGATAGATAGATAGATAGATAGACTGTATGCAATGACACGTACAGCTTGGAACCATAAATACTAGAGCACGCCAGCCATTTACAGTCAGTCTCCATTGGAGTTGGAAGTGGGCAAACATGTACTAGGCTATCTTCCCAAGAAGCCACAGCAGCCAGATAAATTGGATGTTCCACACAACGGCTATTTTATTCAGCCTGCAAGGGGGAAACAGCGGCCTACAAAGCTTATTGGTCGCTGCTGCCGTCATTTTTAAAAAAGGTACGCTCAGTTCTTTCATGGAGAACAATGTTTAGTGGAGAACTCGCTTATTGGATACAATGTTGCGAGCTGGGCAAAACCCCTAGAATAATCCACGGCACACAGGCAGACAAGCAAAGTGTAAATAACTGGATTGGATAGCTGCGCTAAAATTCTTGCTTGGTTGCTATTTCTTATACTGCTGAGGTAACATAAAAGCTGTGCTGTGATTGGTTGTTATTTCCTATACCCCTGAGGTAAAATAAAAGCTGCACTGTGATTGGTTGCTATTTCTTATACTGCTGAGGTAACATGAAAGCTGCTGTGCTGTGATTGGTTGTTATATATTATACCGCTGAGGTAACTTGAAAGCTACGCTTTGATTGGTTGTTATCTAGATATATAAAAACGAATGTATGTATGTATGTATGTCTGTCTTCGCAGCAACGCGCGACGGGTACGCTAGTGTAATATAAAACTCCATTATGATGTCATAATGTGAAACTGCATTATGACGTCATAATCTATTCATAGTAGGGGATAGGATTTACAACTCCATTATGATGTCACAATCTAGTAATTACAAAAGATAGAATGTAGAACTTCATTATAATGTAGTATAGAACTGCATTATGATGTCCTAATGTAAAACTGCATTATGATGTCATAATCTATTCATAGCAGGTAATAGAATTTACAACTCCGTTATGATGTCACAATTTAGTAATAACAAAAGATACAATGTAGAACAACATTATTATGTAATATAGAACTCCATTATGATGTCATAATGCAAAACAGCATTATGATGTCATAATGTACTTATGGTAGGGGATAGAATTTACAACTCCATTATGATGTCATAATTTAAAACTGCATTATGATGTCATAATGTATTCATAGGGGATAGAATTTACAACTCCATTATGATGTCACAATCTAGTAATAACAAAACATACAACATAGAACAACATCATTATGTAATATAGAACTCCATTATGATGTCATAATGTGAAACTGCATTATGACGTCATAATCTATTCATAGTAAGTGATAGGATTTGCAACTCCATTATGATGTCACAATCTAGAAATAACAAAAGATACAATGTAGAACATTATTATGTAAGATAGAACTCCATTGTGATGTCATAATGTAATGTAAAACTGCATTATGATGTCATAATTTATTCATGGTAGGGGGTAGACTTTACAACTCCATTATGATGTCACAATCTAGTAATATTAAAAGATACAACATAGAAAAACATTATGTAATATAGAACTCCATTATGATGTCATAATGTAAAACTGCATTATGATGTCATGATGTATTTATGGTAGGGGATAGAATTTACAACTCCATTATGATGTCACAATCTAGTAATAACAAAATATAGAATGTAGAACTTCATTATAATGTAGTATAGAACTGCATTATAATGTCATAATGTAAAACTGCATTATAATGTCATAATCTATTTATAGCAGGTAATAGAATTTGCAACTCCATTATGATGTCACAATCTAGTAATAACAAAAGATACAATGTAGAACAACATTATTATGTAATATAGAATTCCATTATGATGTCATAATGCAAAACTGCATTATGATGTCATAATGTATTCATAGTGGATAGAATTTACAACTCCATTATGATGTCACAATCTAGTAATAACAAAACATACAACGTAGAACAACATCATTATGTAATATAGAACTCCATTATGATGTCATAATGTGAAACTGCATTATGACGTCATAATCTATTCATAGTAAGTGATAGGATTTGCAACTTAAAATTTACAACTCCATTATGATGTCACAATCTAGTAATAACAAAACATACAACGTAGAACAACATCATTATGTAATATAGAACTCCATTATGATGTCATAATGTGAAACTGCATTATGACGTCAAAATCTATTCATAGTAAGTGATAGGATTTGCAACTCCATTATGATGTCACAATCTAGAAATAACAAAAGATACAATGTAGAACATTATTATGTAAGATAGAACTCCATTGTGATGTCATAATGTAATGTAAAACTGCATTATGATGTCATAATCTATTGATGGTAGGGGTAGACTTTACAACTCCATTATGATGTCACAATCTAGTAATATTAAAAGATACAACGTAGAAAAACATTATGCAATATAGAACTCCATTATGATGTCATAATGTAAAACTGCATTATGATGTCATGATGTATTTATGGTAGGGGATAGAATTTACAACTCCATTATGATGTCACAATCCAGTAATAGCAAAAGATAGAATGTAGAACTTCATTATAATGTAGTATAGAACTGCATTATAATGTCATAATGTAAAACTGCATTATAATGTCATAATCTATTCATAGCAGGTAATAGAATTTACAACTCCATTATGATGTCACACCCTAGTAATAACAAAAGATACAATGTAGAACAACATTATTATGTAATATAGAATTCCATTATGATGTCCTAATGCAAAACTGCATTATAATGTCATAATCTATTAATGGTAGGGTATAGAATTTACAACTCCATTATGATGTCACAATCTAGTAATAACAAAAGATACAACGTAGAACAACCTTTTTATGTAATATAGAACTGCATTATGATGTCATAATCTAAAACTGCATTATGATGTCATAATCTATTAATAGCAGGTGATAGAATTTACAACTCCATTATGATGTCACAATCTAGTAATAACAAAAGATACAATGTAGAACTTCATTATAATGTAGTATAGAACTCCATTAGGATGTCATAATGTAAAACTGCATGATGATGTCATAATCTATTCATAGCAGGTAATAGAATTTACAACTCCATTATGATGTCACAATCTAGTAACAACAAAAGATACAACGCAGAACAACATTATTATGTAATATAGAACTCCATTATGATGTCATAATCTAAAACTGCATTATGATGTCATCTATTAAGAGCAGGTGATAGAATTTACAACTCCATTATGATGTCACAATCTAGTAATAACAAAACATACAACGTAGAACAACATCATTATCTATATATATAAAATTGAATGTATGTCTGTCTGCGTGCGTGCGTGTCTGTCTGTCTGCGTGTCTGTCTGTTTGTCCTTTATGCGCTACTACACCATTCATCCGATCGCCATGAAACTTTGGGAAGTTGTTGAATACACTCCTGGGAAGATTATAGGCATAGTACAACTATCCTACGATAAATGGCGCGCGCGCGAGCGTCGTCGAAAGTTACGACCCCCCACGTAGATCGAATAAGTAAGCCACCTGCTATTGTGATGTCATCACTGCCATTGTGATGTCATCAACATCGGACGCCCTTGAACATGCCCCAACATGTTCTATAAAGCTGCATTGTGATGTCATTAAGACTCTATTATGACACGTACAGCACGCCAGCCATTTACAGTCAGTCTCCATTGGAGTTGGAAGTGGGTAAACAAGTACTAGGATATCTTCCTAAGAAGCCACAGCAGCCGGATAAATTGTATGTTCCACCCAACGGCTATTTTATTCAGCCCGCAAGGGGGAAGCAGCGGCCTACAAAATCTCATTCAGGTAGGTAGGTTCAGTTCTTGGAGGTTGGGGAATGCTTATGGGCAAGGCCTTATGTCTCATCCCAACTCGATTATTCAATTCTAAGCGCAAAAGAATTAGCGTCCAAATTTTATGTACGGAATTTAATTCTCTCACTTCCCAATTTCATAGAAACTTGAAATTTGGCATGAGCATTGATTATGTCATAAATGGGAAAAGCTAATCGGTCCCAACTTGATTATTCAATTCAAAGCGCCAAAGAATTAGCGTTCAAATTTTACGTACGGAATCTAATTCTCTCATTTTCTGATGTCATAGATAGATAGATAGATAGACTGTATGCAATAACCCTGATAGACAGATAGACAGATAGATAGATAGATAGATAGATAGATAGACTGTATGCAATGACACGTACAGCTTGGAACCATAAATACTAGAGCACGCCAGCCATTTACAGTCAGTCTCCATTGGAGTTGGAAGTGGGCAAACTTGTACTAGGCTATCTTCCCAAGAAGCCACAGCAGCCAGATAAATTGGATGTTCCACACAACGGCTATTTTATTCAGCCTGCAAGGGGGAAACAGCGGCCTACAAAGCTTATTGGTCGCTGCTGCCGTCATTTTTAAAAAAGGTACGCTCAGTTCTTTCATGGAGAACAATGTTTAGTGGAGAACTCGCTTATTGGATACAATGTTGCGAGCTGGGCAAAACCCCTAGAATAATCCACGGCACACAGGCAGACAAGCAAAGTGTAAATAACTGGATTGGATAGCTGCGCTAAAATTCTTGCTTGGTTGCTATTTCTTATACTGCTGAGGTAACATAAAAGCTGTGCTGTGATTGGTTGTTATTTCCTATACCCCTGAGGTAAAATAAAAGCTGCACTGTGATTGGTTGCTATTTCTTATACTGCTGAGGTAACATGAAAGCTGCTGTGCTGTGATTGGTTGTTATATATTATACCGCTGAGGTAACTTGAAAGCTACGCTTTGATTGGTTGTTATCTAGATATATAAAAACGAATGTATGTATGTATGTATGTCTGTCTTCGCAGCAACGCGCGACGGGTACGCTAGTGTAATATAAAACTCCATTATGATGTCATAATGTGAAACTGCATTATGACGTCATAATCTATTCATAGTAGGGGATAGGATTTACAACTCCATTATGATGTCACAATCTAGTAATTACAAAAGATAGAATGTAGAACTTCATTATAATGTAGTATAGAACTGCATTATGATGTCCTAATGTAAAACTGCATTATGATGTCATAATCTATTCATAGCAGGTAATAGAATTTACAACTCCGTTATGATGTCACAATTTAGTAATAACAAAAGATACAATGTAGAACAACATTATTATGTAATATAGAACTCCATTATGATGTCATAATGCAAAACAGCATTATGATGTCATAATGTACTTATGGTAGGGGATAGAATTTACAACTCCATTATGATGTCATAATTTAAAACTGCATTATGATGTCATAATGTATTCATAGGGGATAGAGTTTACAACTCCATTATGATGTCACAATCTAGTAATAACAAAACATACAACGTAGAACAACATCATTATGTAATATAGAACTCCATTATGATGTCATAATGTAAAAACTGCATTATGACGTCATAATCTATTCATAGTAGGGGATAGGATTTACAACTCCATTAAGATGTCACAATCTAGTAATAACAAAAGATACAATGTAGAACAACATTATTATGTAATATAGAACTCCATTGTGATGTCATAAAGTAAAACTGCATTATGATGTCATAATCTATTCATGGTAGGGGATAGAATTTACAACTCCATGATGATGTCTTAATCTAGTAATAACAAAAGATACAATGTAGAACTTCATTATAATGTAGTATAGAACTCCATTATGATGTCATAATGTGAAACTGCATTATGACGTCATAATCTGTTCATAGTAGGTGATAGGATTTACAACTCCATTATGATGTCACAATCTAGTAATAACAAAAGATACAATGTAGAACTTAATTATATTGTACTATAGAACTCCATTATGATGTCATAATGTAAAACTGCATTATGATGTCATAATCTATTCATGGTAGGGGATAGTATTTAAAACTTCATTATGATGTCAGAAATTAGTAGTAAGAAAAGATACAACGTAGAGCAACATTATTATCTATATATATAAAATTGAATGTATGTCTGTCTGCGTGCGTGCGTGTCTGCGTGTCTGCGTGTCTGCGTGTCTGTTTGTCCTTTATGCGCTACTACACCATTCATCCGATCGCCATGAAACTTTGGGAAGTTGTTAAGTACACTCCTGGGAAGATTATAGGCATAGTACAAATATCCTACGATAAATGGCGCGCGCGAGCGTCGTCGAAAGTTACACCCCCCCCCACGTAGATCGAATAAGTAAGCCACCTGCTATTGCGACCACTGAGGTTTTGTAGGCCGCTGCTTCCCCCTTGCAGGCTGAATAAAATAGCCGTTGTGTGGAACATCCAATTTATCCGGCTGCTGTGGCTTCTTGGGAAGATAGCCTAGTACATGTTTGCCCACTTCCAACTCCAATGGAGACTGACTGTAAATGGCTGGCGTGCTCTAGTATTTATGGTTTCAAGCTGTACGTGTCATTGCATACAGTCTATCTATCTATCTATCTATCTCCATATCTATCTGTCAGGGTTATTGCATACAGTCTATCTATCTATCTATCTATCTATCTATCTATCTATGACATCAGGAAATGAGAGAATTAGATTCCGTACGTAAAATTTGAACGCTAATTCTTTGGCGCTTTGAATTGAATAATCGAGTTGGGACCCATTAACTTTTCCTATTTATGACATAATCAATGCTCGTGGCAAATTTCAAGTTTCTATGACATTGGGAAGTGAGAGAATTAAGTTGGGATGAGACATAAGGCCTTGCCCATAAGCATTCCCCAACCTCCAAGAACTGAACCTACCTACCTGAATGAGATTTTGTAGGTCGCTGCTTCCCCCTTGCGGGCTGAATAAAATAGCCGTTGGGTGGAACATACAATTTATCCGGCTGCTGTGGCTTCTTGGGAAGATAGCCTAGTACTTGTTTACCCACTTCCAACTCCAATGGTAATTGGCTGGCGTGCTCTAGTGGTTCCAAGCTGTACGTGTCATAATAGAGCCTTAATGACATCACAATGCAGCTTTATAGAACATGTTGGGGCATGTTCAAGGGCGTTCGATGTTGATGACATCAGTGATGACATCAGAATAGCAGGTGGCTTACTTATTCGATCTACGTGGGGGGGGTGTAACCTTCGACGACGCTCGCGCGCGCGCCATTTATCGTAGGATATTTGTACTATGCCTATAATCTTCCCAGGAGTGTACTTAACAACTTCCCAAAGTTTCATGGCGATTGGATGAATGGTGTAGTAGCGCATAAAGGACAAGCAGACACGCAGACACGCACGCACGCAGACAGACATACATTCAATTTTATATATATAGATAAAAGTCCATTATGATGTCATAATGTAAAACTGCATTATGATGTCATAATGTATTTATAGTAGGGGATAGAGTTTACAACTCCATTATGATGTCATAATGTAATATAAAACTGCATTATGATGTCATAATCTATTCATGGTAGGGGATAGAATTTACAACTCCATTATGATGTCACAATCTAGTAATAACAAAAGATATAACGTAGAACAACATTATTATGTAATATAGAACTCCAGTATGATGTCATAATTTGAAACTGCATGATGATGTCATAATCTATTCATAGCAGGTAATAGAGTTTACAACTCCATTATGATGTCACAATCTAGTAATAACAAAAGATACAATGTAGAACTTCATTATAATGTAGTATAGAACTCCATTATGATGTCATAATGTAAAACTGCATTATGATGTCATAATGTATTTATAGTAGGGGATAGAGTTTACAACTCCATTATGATGTCATAATGTAATATAAAACTGCATTATGATGTCATAATCTATTCATGGTAGGGGATAGAATTTACAACTCCATTATGATGTCACAATCTAGTAATAACAAAAGATATAACGTAGAACAACATTATTATGTAATATAGAACTCCAGTATGATGTCATAATTTGAAACTGCATGATGATGTCATAATCTATTCATAGCAGGTAATAGAGTTTACAACTCCATTATGATGTCACAATCTAGTAATAACAAAAGATACAATGTAGAACTTCATTATAATGTAGTATAGAACTCCATTATGATGTCATAATGTAAAAATGCATGATGATGTCATAATCTATTTATGGTAGGGGATAGTATTTAAAACTCCATTATGATGTCACAAATTAGTAATAACAAAAGATACAATGTAGATCTTCATTATAATGTAACTAGCGTACCCGTCGCGCGTTGCTGCGAAGACAGACATACATACATACATTCGTTTTTATATATCTAGATGACGGCAGCAGCGACCACTGAGGTTTTGTAGGCCGCTGCTTCCCCCTTGCAGGCTGAATAAAATAGCCGTTGTGTGGAACATCCAATTTATCCGGCTGCTGTGGCTTCTTGGGAAGATAGCCTAGTACATGTTTGCCCACTTCCAACTCCAATGGAGACTGACTGTAAATGGCTGGCGTGCTCTAGTATTTATGGTTTCAAGCTGTACGTGTCATTGCATACAGTCTATCTATCTATCTATCTATCTATCTATCTATCTATCTATCTATCTATCTATCTATCTATCTATCTATCTATCTCCATATCTATCTATCAGGGTTATTGCATACAGTCTATCTATCTATCTATCTATCTATCTATCTATCTATGACATCAGGAAATGAGAGAATTAGATTCCGTACGTAAAATTTGAACGCTAATTCTTTGGCGCTTTGAATTGAATAATCGAGTTGGGACCCATTAACTTTTCCTATTTATGACATAATCAATGCTCGTGGCAAATTTCAAGTTTCTATGACATTGGGAACTGAGAGAATTAAGTTGGGATGAGACATAAGGCCTTGCCCATAAGCATTCCCCAACCTCCAAGAACTGAACCTACCTACCTGAATGAGATTTTTTAGGCCGCTGCTTCCCCCTTGCGGGCTGAATAAAATAGCCGTTGGGTGGAACATACAATTTATCCGGCTGCTGTGGCTTCTTGGGAAGATAGCCTAGTACTTGTTTACCCACTTCCAACTCCAATGGTAATTGGCTGGCGTGCTCTAGTGGTTCCAAGCTGTACGTGTCATAATAGAGCCTTAATGACATCACAATGCAGCTTTATAGAACATGTTGGGGCATGTTCAAGGGCGTCCGATGTTGATGACATCAGTGATGACATCACAATAGCAGGTGGCTTACTTATTCGATCTACGTGGGGGGGGTGTAACTTTCGACGACGCTCGCGCGCGCGCCATTTGTCGTAGGATATTTGTACTATGCCTATAATCTTCCCAGGAGTGTACTTAACAACTTCCCAAAGTTTCATGGCGATCGGATGAATGGTGTAGTAGCGCATAAAGGACAAACAGACACGCAGACACGCAGACACGCACGCACGCAGACAGTCATACATTCAATTTTATATATATAGACTAGCGTACCCGTCGCGCGTTGCTGCGAAGACAGACATACATACATACATTCGTTTTTATATATCTAGATGACGGCAGCAGCGACCACTGAGGTCTTGTAGGCCGCTGCTTCCCCCTTGCAGGCTGAATAAAATAGCCGTTGTGTGGAACATCCAATTTATCCGGCTGCTGTGGCTTCTTGGGAAGATAGCCTAGTACATGTTTGCCCACTTCCAACTCCAATGGAGACTGACTGTAAATGGCTGGCGTGCTCTAGTATTTATGGTTTCAAGCTGTACGTGTCATTGCATACAGTCTATCTATCTATCTATCTATCTCCATATCTATCTATCAGGGTTATTGCATACAGTCTATCTATCTATCTATCTATCTATCTATGACATCAGGAAATGAGAGAATTAGATTCCGTACGTAAAATTTGAACGCTAATTCTTTGGCGCTTTGAATTGAATAATCGAGTTGGGACCCATTAACTTTTCCTATTTATGACATAATCAATGCTCGTGGCAAATTTCAAGTTTCTATGACATTGGGAAGTGAGAGAATTAAGTTGGGATGAGACATAAGGCCTTGCCCATAAGCATTCCCCAACCTCCAAGAACTGAACCTACCTACCTGAATGAGATTTTGTAGGCCGCTGCTTCCCCCTTGCGGGCTGAATAAAATAGCCGTTGGGTGGAACATACAATTTATCCGGCTGCTGTGGCTTCTTGGGAAGATAGCCTAGTACTTGTTTACCCACTTCCAACTCCAATGGTAATTGGCTGGCGTGCTCTAGTGGTTCCAAGCTGTACGTGTCATAATAGAGCCTTAATGACATCACAATGCAGCTTTATAGAACATGTTGGGGCATGTTCAAGGGCGTCCGATGTTGATGACATCAGTGATGACATCACAATAGCAGGTGGCTTACTTATTCGATCTACGTGGGGGGGGGGTGTAACTTTCGACGACGCTCGCGCGCGCGCCATTTATCGTAGGATATTTGTACTATGCCTATAATCTTCCCAGGAGTGTACTTAACAACTTCCCAAAGTTTCATGGCGATCGGATGAATGGTGTAGTAGCGCATAAAGGACAAACAGACACGCAGACACGCACGCACGCAGACAGACATACATTCAATTTTATATATATAGACTAGCGTACCCGTCGCGCGTTGCTGCAAAGACAGACATACATACATACATTCGTTTTTATATATCTAGATGACGGCAGCAGCGACCACTGAGGTTTTGTAGGCCGCTGCTTCCCCCTTGCAGGCTGAATAAAATAGCCGTTGTGTGGAACATCCAGTTTATCCGGCTGCTGTGGCTTCTTGGGAAGATAGCCTAGTACATGTTTGCCCACTTCCAACTCCAATGGAGACTGACTGTAAATGGCTGGCGTGCTCTAGTATTTATGGTTTCAAGCTGTACGTGTCATTGCATACAGTCTATCTATCTATCTATCTATCTATCTATCTCCATATCTATCTATCAGGGTTATTGCATACAGTCTATCTATCTATCTATCTATCTATCTATCTATGACATCAGGAAATGAGAGAATTAGATTCCGTACGTAAAATTTGAACGCTAATTCTTTGGCGCTTTGAATTGAATAATCGAGTTGGGACCCATTAACTTTTCCTATTTATGACATAATCAATGCTCGTGGCAAATTTCAAGTTTCTATGACATTGGGAAGTGAGAGAATTAAGTTGGGATGAGACATAAGGCCTTGCCCATAAGCATTCCCCAACCTCCAAGAACTGAACCTACCTACCTGAATGAGATTTTGTAGGCCGCTGCTTCCCCCTTGCGGGCTGAATAAAATAGCCGTTGGGTGGAACATACAATTTATCCGGCTGCTGTGGCTTCTTGGGAAGATAGCCTAGTACTTGTTTACCCACTTCCAACTCCAATGGTAATTGGCTGGCGTGCTCTAGTGGTTCCAAGCTGTACGTGTCATAATAGAGCCTTAATGACATCACAATGCAGCTTTATAGAACATGTTGGGGCATGTTCAAGGGCGTCCGATGTTGATGACATCAGTGATGACATCACAATAGCAGGTGGCTTACTTATTCGATCTACGTGGGGGGGGGGTGTAACTTTCGACGACGCTCGCGCGCGCGCCATTTATCGTAGGATATTTGTACTATGCCTATAATCTTCCCAGGAGTGTACTTAACAACTTCCCAAAGTTTCATGGCGATCGGATGAATGGTGTAGTAGCGCATTAAGGACAAACAGACACGCAGACACGCACGCACGCGGACAGACATACATTCAATTTTATATATATAGACTAGCGTACCCGTCGCGCGTTGCTGCAAAGACAGACATACATACATACATTCGTTTTTATATATCTAGATGACGGCAGCAGCGACCACTGAGGTTTTGTAGGCCGCTGCTTCCCCCTTGCAGGCTGAATAAAATAGCCGTTGTGTGGAACATCCAATTTATCCGGCTGCTGTGGCTTCTTGGGAAGATAGCCTAGTACATGTTTGCCCACTTCCAACTCCAATGGAGACTGACTGTAAATGGCTGGCGTGCTCTAGTATTTATGGTTTCAAGCTGTACGTGTCATTGCATACAGTCTATCTATCTATCTATCTATCTATCAGGGTTATTGCATACAGTCTATCTATCTATCTATCTATCTATGACATCAGGAAATGAGAGAATTAGATTCCGTACGTAAAATTTGAACGCTAATTCTTTGGCGCTTTGAATTGAATAATCGAGTTGGGACCCATTAACTTTTCCTATTTATGACATAATCAATGCTCGTGCCAATTTTAAGTTTCTATGACATTGGGAAGTGAGAGAATTAAGTTGGGATGAGACATAAGGCCTTGCCCATAAGCATTCCCCAACCTCCAAGAACTGAACCTACCTACCTGAATGAGATTTTGTAGGCCGCTGCTTCCCCCTTGCGGGCTGAATAAAATAGCCGTTGGGTGGAACATACAATTTATCCGGCTGCTGTGGCTTCTTAGGAAGATATCCTAGTACTTGTTTACCCACTTCCAACTCCAATGGTAACTGGCTGGCGTGCTCTAGTGGTTCCAAGCTGTACGTGTCATAATACAGCCTTAATGACATCACAATGCAGCTTTATAGAACATGTTGGGGCATGTTCAAGGGCGTCCGATGTTGATGACATCAGTGATGACATCACAATAGCAGGTGGCTTACTTATTCGATCTACGTGGGGGGGGGGCGTAACTTTCGACGACGCTCGCGCGCCATTTTATCGTAGGATATTTGTACTATGCCTATAATCTTCCCAGGAGTGTACTTAACAACTTCCCAAAGTTTCATGGCGATCGGATGAATGGAGTAGTAGCGCATAAAGGACAAACAGACACGCACGCAGACACGCACGCACGCAGACAGACATACATTCAATTTTATATATATAGATATAGAACTCCATTATGATGTCATAATGTAATGTAAAACTGCATTATGATGTCATAATCTATTCATGGTAAGGGATAGAATTTACAACTCTATTATGATGTCACAATCTAGTAGTAACAAAGGATACAATGTAGAACAACATTATTATGTAATATAGAACTCCATTATGATGTCATAATGTAAAACTGCATTATGATGTCATAATGTATTTATAGTAGGGGATAGAATTTGCAACACCATTATGATGTCACAATCTAGTAATAACAAGAGATGCAATGTAGAACTTCATTATAATGTAGTATAGAACTCCATTAACATGTCATAATGTAATGTAAAACTGCATTATGATGTCATAATCTATTAATCGTAGGGGATAGAATTTACAACTCCATTATGATTTCACAATGTATTAATAACAAGATACAACATACAACTTATTTATAATGTAAAATAGAACTCCATTATGATGTCATAATGTAAAACTGCATTATGATGTCATAATCTATTCATAGCAGGTGATAGAATTTACAACTCCATTATGATGTGACAATTTAGTAATAACAAACGATACAATGTAGAACTTCTTTATAATGTAGTATAGAACTCCATTATGATGTCATAATGTAATGTAAAACTGCATTATGATGTCATAATCTATTTATGGTAGGGGATAGAATTTACAACTCCATTATGATCTCTTAATCTAGTAATAACAAAAGATAGAATGTAGAACTTCATTATAATGTAGTCTAGAACTGCTTTATAATGTCATAATTAGAGATGAGCGAGCGTACTCGGAAAAGCACTACTCGCTCGAGTAATTTGCTTTATCCGAGTATCGCTGTGCTTGTCCCTGAAGATTCGGGTGCCGGCACGGAGCGGGGAGCTGCAGGGGAGAGCGGGGAGGAACGGAGGTAAGATCTTTTTTCTCCCTCTTTCCCACCCGCTCTCCCCTGCCCCCCGCTGCGACTCACCTGTCAGCCGCAGCGGCACCCGAATCTTCAGGGACGAGCACAGCGATACTCGAATAAAGCAAATTACTCGAGCAAGTAGTGCTTTTCCGAGTACGCTCGCTCATCTCTAGTCATAATGTAAAACTGCATTATAATGTCATAATCTATTCATAGCAGGTAATAGAATTTACAACTCCATTATGATGTCACAATCTAGTGATAACAAAAGATACAATGTAGAACAACATTATTATGTAATATAGAATTCCATTATGATGTCATAATGTAAAACTGCATTATGATGTCATAATCTATTCATAGCAGGTAATAGAATTTACAACTCCATTATGATCTCACAATCTAGTAATAACAAAAGATACAACGTAGAACAACATTATTATGTAATATAGAACTCTATTATGATGTCATAATGTAAAACTGCATTATGATGTCATAATGTATTTATAGTAGGGGGTAGAATTTACAACTCCATTATGATGTCACAATCTAGTAATAACAAAAGATACAATGTAGAACTTCATTATAATTTAGTATACAGTCGTCACTGGGACAGGTGGGGTCCTTTAAATGAAATACAATTTCACTGTGAAAGTACCCCAGAAATATTAGATTAGATAATCTGTTCTATTATTAAAATATAACTTTTATTATAGGACTTTATTTAAAATACACTAAATCACACCACCAAATGGCCCAGCACACATCAGAAAACTAGACGAACATAAACATACAAACACCCAAAGAACATACAGGACAGGGGATAGGTATATCACCTTATCGTGGTGATCCGCTATACCGATGTTAATTACCGTTCCCTTAATAGATTTACAGGTACGGTTATATTGCTATTTATACAGTGGTAATAACGGTATAAATTTTATTTCAGAAGGCTAAGGATGATAGACAAATGATATTTAATCGACGTGTTTCTACGGCCCTGATGTAATAAGTGAGCCGATTCATCAGGATCAAGACAAATAGCCTCTGTCTTTTGTACTCAAATGCCCCAAATGAAGAATGGTAATCTAATATTTCTGGGGTACTTTCACAGTGAAATTATAATTTAGTATAGAACTATATTAGGATGTCATAATGTAATGTAAAACTGCATTATGATGTCATAATCTATTCATGGTAGGGGATAGTATTTAAAACTGCATTATGATGTCACAAATTAGTAATAACAAAAGATGCAACGTAGAACTTCATTATATTGTAATATAGAGCTTCATTATGATGTCATCATGTAATGTAAAACTGCATTATGATGTCATAATCTATTCATGGTAGGGGATAGAATTTACAACTCCATTATGATGTCACAATCTAGTACTATTAAAGGATACAACGTAGAACAACATTATTATGTAATATAGAACTCCATTATGATGTCATAATGTAAAACTGCATTATGATGTCATCATGTATTTATAGTAGGGGATAGAATTTACAACTGCATTATGATGTCACAATCTAGTAATAACAAAAGATACAACATAGAACAACATTATTATGTAATATAGAACTCCATTATGATGTCATAATATTAAACTGCATTATGACGTCATAATGTATTCATAGTAGGGGATAGAATTTACAACACCATTATGATGTCAGAATATAGTAATAACAAAAGATGTAATGTAGAACTTCATTATAATGTAGTATAGAACTCTATTATGATGTCATAATGTAAAACTGCATTATGATGTCATAATGTGAAACTGCATTATGATGTCATAATGTATTTATTGTAGGGCATAGGATTTACAACTCCATTATGATGTCACAATCTAGTAATAACAGAAGATACTTTGTAGAACTTCATTATAATGTAGTATAGAACTCCATTATGATGTCATAATGTAAAACTGCATTATGATGTCATAATCTATTCATAGCAGGTAATAGAATTTACAACTCCATTATGATGTCACAATCTAGTAATAACAAAAGATACAACGTAGAACAACATTATTATGTAATATAGAACTCTATTATGATGTCATAATGTAAAACTGCATTATGATGTCATAATGTATTTATAGTAGGGGGTAGAATTTACAACTCCATTATGATGTCACAATCTAGTAATAACAAAAGATACAATGTAGAACTTCATTATAATTTAGTATACAGTCGTCACTGGGACAGGTGGGGTCCTTTAAATGAAATACAATTTCACTGTGAAAGTACCCCAGAAATATTAGATTAGATAATCTGTTCTATTATTAAAATATAACTTTTATTATAGGACTTTATTTAAAATACACTAAATCACACCACCAAATGGCCCAGCACACATCAGAAAACTAGACGAACATAAACATACAAACACCCAAAGAACATACAGGACAGGGGATAGGTATATCACCTTATCGTGGTGATCCGCTATACCGATGTTAATTACCGTTCCCTTAATAGATTTACAGGTACGGTTATATTGCTATTTATACAGTGGTAATAACGGTATAAATTTTATTTCAGAAGGCTAAGGATGATAGACAAATGATATTTAATCGACGTGTTTCTACGGCCCTGATGTAATAAGTGAGCCGATTCATCAGGATCAAGACAAATAGCCTCTGTCTTTTGTACTCAAATGCCCCAAATGAAGAATGGTAATCTAATATTTCTGGGGTACTTTCACAGTGAAATTATAATTTAGTATAGAACTATATTAGGATGTCATAATGTAATGTAAAACTGCATTATGATGTCATAATCTATTCATGGTAGGGGATAGTATTTAAAACTGCATTATGATGTCACAAATTAGTAATAACAAAAGATGCAACGTAGAACTTCATTATATTGTAATATAGAGCTTCATTATGATGTCATCATGTAATGTAAAACTGCATTATGATGTCATAATCTATTCATGGTAGGGGATAGAATTTACAACTCCATTATGATGTCACAATCTAGTACTATTAAAGGATACAATGTAGAACAACATTATTATGTAATATAGAACTCCATTATGATGTCATAATGTAAAACTGCATTATGATGTCATCATGTATTTATAGTAGGGGATAGAATTTACAACTGCATTATGATGTCACAATCTAGTAATAACAAAAGATACAACATAGAACAACATTATTATGTAATATAGAACTCCATTATGATGTCATAATATTAAACTGCATTATGACGTCATAATGTATTCATAGTAGGGGATAGAATTTACAACACCATTATGATGTCAGAATATAGTAATAACAAAAGATGTAATGTAGAACTTCATTATAATGTAGTATAGAACTCTATTATGATGTCATAATGTAAAACTGCATTATGATGTCATAATGTGAAACTGCATTATGATGTCATAATGTATTTATTGTAGGGGATAGGATTTACAACTCCATTATGATGTCACAATCTAGTAATAACAGAAGATACTTTGTAGAACTTCATTATAATGTAGTATAGAACTCCATTATGATGTCATAATGTAAAACTGCATTATGATGTCATAATCTATTCATAGCAGGTAATAGAATTTACAACTCCATTATGATGTCACAATCTAGTAATAACAAAAGATACAACGTAGAACAACATTATTATGTAATATAGAACTCTATTATGATGTCATAATGTAAAACTGCATTATGATGTCATAATGTATTTATAGTAGGGGGTAGAATTTACAACTCCATTATGATGTCACAATCTAGTAATAACAAAAGATACAATGTAGAACTTCATTATAATTTAGTATACAGTCGTCACTGGGACAGGTGGGGTCCTTTAAATGAAATACAATTTCACTGTGAAAGTACCCCAGAAATATTAGATTAGATAATCTGTTCTATTATTAAAATATAACTTTTATTATAGGACTTTATTTAAAATACACTAAATCACACCACCAAATGGCCCAGCACACATCAGAAAACTAGACGAACATAAACATACAAACACCCAAAGAACATACAGGACAGGGGATAGGTATATCACCTTATCGTGGTGATCCGCTATACCGATGTTAATTACCGTTCCCTTAATAGATTTACAGGTACGGTTATATTGCTATTTATACAGTGGTAATAACGGTATAAATTTTATTTCAGAAGGCTAAGGATGATAGACAAATAATATTTAATCGACGTGTTTCTACGGCCCTGATGTAATAAGTGAGCCGATTCATCAGGATCAAGACAAATAGCCTCTGTCTTTTGTACTCAAATGCCCCAAATGAAGAATGGTAATCTAATATTTCTGGGGTACTTTCACAGTGAAATTATAATTTAGTATAGAACTATATTAGGATGTCATAATGTAATGTAAAACTGCATTATGATGTCATAATGTATTCATGGTAGGGGATAGTATTTAAAACTGCATTATGATGTCACAAATTAGTAATAACAAAAGATGCAACGTAGAACTTCATTATATTGTAATATAGAGCTTCATTATGATGTCATCATGTAATGTAAAACTGCATTATGATGTCATAATCTATTCATGGTAGGGGATAGAATTTACAACTCCATTATGATGTCACAATCTAGTACTATTAAAGGATACAACGTAGAACAACATTATTATGTAATATAGAACTCCATTATGATGTCATAATGTAAAACTGCATTATGATGTCATCATGTATTTATAGTAGGGGATAGAATTTACAACTGCATTATGATGTCACAATCTAGTAATAACAAAAGATACAACATAGAACAACATTATTATGTAATATAGAACTCCATTATGATGTCATAATATTAAACTGCATTATGACGTCATAATGTATTCATAGTAGGGGATAGAATTTACAACACCATTATGATGTCAGAATATAGTAATAACAAAAGATGTAATGTAGAACTTCATTATAATGTAGTATAGAACTCTATTATGATGTCATAATGTAAAACTGCATTATGATGTCATAATGTGAAACTGCATTATGATGTCATAATGTATTTATTGTAGGGGATAGGATTTACAACTCCATTATGATGTCACAATCTAGTAATAACAGAAGATACTTTGTAGAACTTCATTATAATGTAGTATAGAACTCCATTATGATGTCATAATGTAAAACTGCATTATGATGTCATAATCTATTCATAGCAGGTAATAGAATTTACAACTCCATTATGATGTCACAATCTAGTAATAACAAAAGATACAACGTAGAACAACATTATTATGTAATATAGAACTCTATTATGATGTCATAATGTAAAACTGCATTATGATGTCATAATGTATTTATAGTAGGGGGTAGAATTTACAACTCCATTATGATGTCACAATCTAGTAATAACAAAAGATACAATGTAGAACTTCATTATAATTTAGTATACAGTCGTCACTGGGACAGGTGGGGTCCTTTAAATGAAATACAATTTCACTGTGAAAGTACCCCAGAAATATTAGATTAGATAATCTGTTCTATTATTAAAATATAACTTTTATTATAGGACTTTATTTAAAATACACTAAATCACACCACCAAATGGCCCAGCACACATCAGAAAACTAGACGAACATAAACATACAAACACCCAAAGAACATACAGGACAGGGGATAGGTATATCACCTTATCGTGGTGATCCGCTATACCGATGTTAATTACCGTTCCCTTAATAGATTTACAGGTACGGTTATATTGCTATTTATACAGTGGTAATAACGGTATAAATTTTATTTCAGAAGGCTAAGGATGATAGACAAATGATATTTAATCGACGTGTTTCTACGGCCCTGATGTAATAAGTGAGCCGATTCATCAGGATCAAGACAAATAGCCTCTGTCTTTTGTACTCAAATGCCCCAAATGAAGAATGGTAATCTAATATTTCTGGGGTACTTTCACAGTGAAATTATAATTTAGTATAGAACTATATTAGGATGTCATAATGTAATGTAAAACTGCATTATGATGTCATAATCTATTCATGGTAGGGGATAGTATTTAAAACTGCATTATGATGTCACAAATTAGTAATAACAAAAGATGCAACGTAGAACTTCATTATATTGTAATATAGAGCTTCATTATGATGTCATCATGTAATGTAAAACTGCATTATGATGTCATAATCTATTCATGGTAGGGGATAGAATTTACAACTCCATTATGATGTCACAATCTAGTACTATTAAAGGATACAACGTAGAACAACATTATTATGTAATATAGAACTCCATTATGATGTCATAATGTAAAACTGCATTATGATGTCATCATGTATTTATAGTAGGGGATAGAATTTACAACTGCATTATGATGTCACAATCTAGTAATAACAAAAGATACAACATAGAACAACATTATTATGTAATATAGAACTCCATTATGATGTCATAATATTAAACTGCATTATGACGTCATAATGTATTCATAGTAGGGGATAGAATTTACAACACCATTATGATGTCAGAATATAGTAATAACAAAAGATGTAATGTAGAACTTCATTATAATGTAGTATAGAACTCTATTATGATGTCATAATGTAAAACTGCATTATGATGTCATAATGTGAAACTGCATTATGATGTCATAATGTATTTATTGTAGGGGATAGGATTTACAACTCCATTATGATGTCACAATCTAGTAATAACAGAAGATACTTTGTAGAACTTCATTATAATGTAGTATAGAACTCCATTATGATGTCATAATGTAAAACTGCATTATGATGTCATAATCTATTCATAGCAGGTAATAGAATTTACAACTCCATTATGATGTCACAATCTAGTAATAACAAAAGATACAACGTAGAACAACATTATTATGTAATATAGAACTCTATTATGATGTCATAATGTAAAACTGCATTATGATGTCATAATGTATTTATAGTAGGGGGTAGAATTTACAACTCCATTATGATGTCACAATCTAGTAATAACAAAAGATACAATGTAGAACTTCATTATAATTTAGTATACAGTCGTCACTGGGACAGGTGGGGTCCTTTAAATGAAATACAATTTCACTGTGAAAGTACCCCAGAAATATTAGATTAGATAATCTGTTCTATTATTAAAATATAACTTTTATTATAGGACTTTATTTAAAATACACTAAATCACACCACCAAATGGCCCAGCACACATCAGAAAACTAGACGAACATAAACATACAAACACCCAAAGAACATACAGGACAGGGGATAGGTATATCACCTTATCGTGGTGATCCGCTATACCGATGTTAATTACCGTTCCCTTAATAGATTTACAGGTACGGTTATATTGCTATTTATACAGTGGTAATAACGGTATAAATTTTATTTCAGAAGGCTAAGGATGATAGACAAATGATATTTAATCGACGTGTTTCTACGGCCCTGATGTAATAAGTGAGCCGATTCATCAGGATCAAGACAAATAGCCTCTGTCTTTTGTACTCAAATGCCCCAAATGAAGAATGGTAATCTAATATTTCTGGGGTACTTTCACAGTGAAATTATAATTTAGTATAGAACTATATTAGGATGTCATAATGTAATGTAAAACTGCATTATGATGTCATAATCTATTCATGGTAGGGGATAGTATTTAAAACTGCATTATGATGTCACAAATTAGTAATAACAAAAGATGCAACGTAGAACTTCATTATATTGTAATATAGAGCTTCATTATGATGTCATCATGTAATGTAAAACTGCATTATGATGTCATAATCTATTCATGGTAGGGGATAGAATTTACAACTCCATTATGATGTCACAATCTAGTACTATTAAAGGATACAACGTAGAACAACATTATTATGTAATATAGAACTCCATTATGATGTCATAATGTAAAACTGCATTATGATGTCATCATGTATTTATAGTAGGGGATAGAATTTACAACTGCATTATGATGTCACAATCTAGTAATAACAAAAGATACAACATAGAACAACATTATTATGTAATATAGAACTCCATTATGATGTCATAATATTAAACTGCATTATGACGTCATAATGTATTCATAGTAGGGGATAGAATTTACAACACCATTATGATTTCAGAATCTAGTAATAACAAAAGATGTAATGTAGAACTTCATTATAATGTAGTATAGAACTCTATTATGATGTCATAATGTAAAACTGCATTATGATGTCATAATCTATTCATAGCAAGTAATAGAATTTACAACTCCATTATGATATCACAATCTAGTAATAACAAAAGATGCAACGTAGAACAACACTACTTTGTAATATAGAACTCCATTATGATGTCATAATGTAAAACTGCATTATGATGTCATAATCTATTCATGGTAGGGGATAGAATTTACAATATCATTATGATGTCACAATCTAGTAATAACAAAAAATACAACGTAGAACAGCATTTTTATGTAATATAGAACTCCATTATGATGTCATAATGTGAAACTTCATTATATGTCATAATGTATTTATTGTAGGGGATAGGATTTACAACTCCATTATGATGTCACAATCTAGTAATAACAAAAGATACAATGTAGAACTTCATTATAATTTAGTATAGAACTATATTAGGATGTCATAATGTAATGTAAAACTGCATTATGATGTCATAATCTGTTCATGGTAGGGGATAGAATTTACAACTCCATTATGATGTCACAATCTAGTAATAACAAAAGATACAACATAATTATAATGTAATATAGAACTCTATTATGATGTCATAATGTAAAACTGCATTATGATGTCATAATGTTTTTATAGTAGGGGATAGAATTTACAACTTCATTATGATGTCGCAATCTAAGATACAACGTAGAACAACATTATTATGTAATATAGAACGCCATTATGATGTCATAATGTGAAACTGCATTATGACGTAATAATGTATTCATAGTAGGGGATAGGATTTACAACTCCATTATGATGTCAGAATCTAGTAATAACAAAAGATACAATGTAGAAAAACATTATTATGTAATATAGAACGCCATTATGATGTCATAATGTAAAACTGCATTATGATGTCATAATGTATTTATGGCAGGGGATTGAATTTACAACTCCATTATGATGTCACAATCTAGTAATAACAAAAGATACAATGTAGAACTTCATTATAATGTAGTATAGAACTCCATTATGATGTCATAATGTAAAACTGCTTTATGATGTCATAATTTATTTATAGCAGGTAATATAATTTACAACTCCATAATGTCACAATCTAATAATAATAAAAGATACAAAGTAGAAAAACATTATGTAATATAGAACTTCATTATGATGTCATAATGTGAAACTGCATTATGACATCATAATCTATTCATAGTAGGGGATAGCATTTACAACTCCATTATGATGTCACAATCTAGTAATAACAAAAGATACAATGTAGAAATCCATTATATTTTAGTATAGAACTTTATTATGATGTCGTAATGTAAAACTGCATTAGGATGTCATAATCTATTCATGGTAGGGGATCAAATTTACAATATCATTATGATGTCACAATCTAGTAATAACAAAAGATACAATGTAGAACAGCCTTTTTATGTAATATAGAACTCATTATGATGTCATAATGTGAAACTTCATTATGATGTCATAATGTATTTATAGTAGGGGGTAGAATTTACAACTCCATTATGATGTCACAATCTAGTAATAACAAATGATACAATGTAGAACAGCATTTTTATGTAATATAGAACTCCATTATGATGTCATAATGTGAAACTGCATTATGATGTCATAATGTATTCATTGTAGTGGATAGGATTTACAACTCCATTATGATGTCACAATTTAGTAATAACAAAAGATACAATGTAGAACTTCATTATAATGTAGTATAGAACTCTATTTTGATGTCGTAATGTAAAACTGCATTATGATGTCATAATCTATTCATAGCAGGTAATAGAATTTACAACTCCATTATGATGTCAGAATCTAGTAATAACAAAAGATACAACGAAGAACAACATTATTATGTAATATAGAACTCCATTATGATGTCATAATGTGAAACTGCATTATGACGTAATAATGTATTCATAGTATGGGATAGGATTTACAACTCCATTATGATGTCAGAATCTAGTAATAACAAAAGATACAATGTAGAAAAACATTATTATGTAATATAGAACGCCATTATGATGTCATAATGTGAAACTGCATTATGATGTCATAATGTATTTATTGTAGGGGATAGGATTTACAACTCCATTATGATGTCACAATCTAGTAATAACAGAAGATACTTTGTAGAACTTCATTATAATGTAGTATAGAACTCCATTATGATGTCATAATGTAAAACTGCATTATGATGTCATAATCTATTCATAGCAGGTAATAGAATTTACAACTCCATTATGATGTCACAATCTAGTAATAACAAAAGATACAACGTAGAACAACATTATTATGTAATATAGATCTCTATTATGATGTCATAATGTAAAACTGCATTATGATGTCATAATGTATTTATAGTAGGGGGTAGAATTTACAACTCCATTATGATGTCACAATCTAGTAATAACAAAAGATGCAATGTAGAACTTCATTATAATTTAGTATACAGTCGTCACTGGGACAGGTGGGGTCCTTTAAATGAAATACAATTTCACTGTGAAAGTACCCCAGAAATATTAGATTAGATAATCTGTTCTATTATTAAAATATAACTTTTATTATAGGACTTTATTTAAAATACACTAAATCACACCAGCAAATGGCCCAGCACACATCAGAAAACTAGACGAACATAAACATACAAACACCCAAAGAACATACAGGACAGGGGATAGGTATATCACCTTATCGTGGTGATCCGCTATACCGATGCTAATTACCGTTCCCTTAATAGATTTACAGGTACGGTTATATTGCTATTTATACAGTGGTAATAACGGTATAAATTTTATTTCAGAAGGCTAAGGATGATAGACAAATAATATTTAATCGACGTGTTTCTACGGCCCTGATGTAATAAGTGAGCCGATTCATCAGGATCAAGACAAATAGCCTCTGTCTTTTGTACTCAAATGCCCCAAATGAAGAATGGTAATCTAATATTTCTGGGGTACTTTCACAGTGAAATTATAATTTAGTATAGAACTATATTAGGATGTCATAATGTAATGTAAAACTGCATTATGATGTCATAATCTATTCATGGTAGGGGATAGTATTTAAAACTGCAATATGATGTCACAAATTAGTAATAACAAAAGATGCAACGTAGAGCTTCATTATATTGTAATATAGAGCTCCATTATGATGTCATCATGTAATGTAAAACTGCATTATGATGTCATAATCTATTCATGGTAGGGGATAGAATTTACAACTCCATTATGATGTCACAATCTAGTACTATTAAAGGATACAACATAGAACAACATTATTATGTAATATAGAACTCCATTATGATGTCATAATGTAAAACTGCATTATGATGTCATCATGTATTTATAGTAGGGGATAGAATTTACAACTGCATTATGATGTCACAATCTAGTAATAACAAAAGATACAACATAGAACAACATTATTATGTAATATAGAACTCCATTATGATGTCATAATATTAAACTGCATTATGACGTCATAATGTATTCATAGTAGGGGATAGAATTTACAACACCATTATGATGTCAGAATATAGTAATAACAAAAGATGTAATGTAGAACTTCATTAAAATGTAGTATAGAACTCTATTATGATGTCATAATGTAAAACTGCATTATGATGTCATAATGTGAAACTGCATTATGATGTCATAATGTATTTATTGTAGGGGATAGGATTTACAACTCCATTATGATGTCACAATCTAGTAATAACAGAAGATACTTTGTAGAACTTCATTATAATCTATATATATAAAATTGAATGTATGTCTGTCTGCGTGCGTGCGTGCGTGTCTGCGTGCGTGTTTGTCCTTTATGCGCTACTACACCATTCATCCGATCGCCATGAAACTTTGGGAAGTTGTTGAGTACACTCCTGGGAAGATTATAGGTATAGTACAAATATCCTACGATAAATGGCGCGCGAGCGTCGTCGAAAGTTACGCCCCCCCCCCACGTAGATCGAATAAGTAAGCCACCTGCTATTGTGATGTCATCACTGATGTCATCAACATCGGACGCCATTGAACATGCCCCAACATCTATATATATAAAATTGAATGTATGTCTGTCTGCGTGCGTGCGTGTCTGCGTGCGTGCGTGTCTGTTTGTCCTTTATGCGCTACTACACCATTCATCCGATCGCCATGAAACTTTGGGAAGTTGTTAAGTACACTCCTGGGAAGATTATAGGCATAGTACAAATATCCTACGATAAATGGCGCGCGAGCGTCGTCGAAAGTTACGCCCCCCCCCCACGTAGATCGAATAAGTAAGCCACCTGCTATTGTGATGTCATCACTGATGTCATCAACATCTGACGCCCTTGAACATGCCCCAACATGTTCTATAAAGCTGCATTGTGATGTCATTAAGGCTGTATTATGACACGTACAGCTTGGAACCACTAGAGCACGCCAGCCAATTACCATTGGAGTTGGAAGTGGGTAAACAAGTACTAGGATATCTTTCTAAGAAGCCACAGCAGCCGGATAAATTGTATGTTCCACCCAACGGCTATTTTATTCAGCCCGCAAGGGGGAAGCAGCGGCCTACAAAATCTCATTCAGGTAGGTAGGTTCAGTTCTTGGAGGTTGGGGAATGCTTATGGGCAAGGCCTTATGTCTCATCCCAACTCGATTATTCAATTCTAAGCGCAAAAGAATTAGCGTCCAAATTTTATGTACGGAATTTAATTCTCTCACTTCCCAATGTCATAGAAACTTGAAATTTGGCACGAGCATTGATTATGTCATAAATAGGAAAAGTTAATGGGTCCCAACTCGATTATTCAATTCAAAGCGCCAAAGAATTAGCGTTCAAATTTTATGTACGGAATCTAATTCTCTCATTTCCGGATGTCATAGATAGATAGATAGATAGATAGATAGATAGATAGATAGACTGTATGCAATAACCTAGATAGATAGATAGATAGATAGATAGATAGATAGACTGTATGCAATGACACGTACAGCTTGAAACCATAAATACTAGAGCACGCCAGCCATTTACAGTCAGTCTCCATTGGAGTTGGAAGTGGGCAAACATGTACTAGGCTATCTTCCCAAGAAGCCACAGCAGCCGGATAAATTGGATGTTCCACCCAACGGCTATTTTATTCAGCCTGCAAGGGGGAAGCAGCGGCCTACAAAACCTCAGTGGTCGCTGCTGCCGTCATCTAGATATATAAAAACGAATGTATGTATGTATGTCTGTCTTCGCAGCAACGCGCGACGGGTACGCTAGTGTAGTATAGAACTCCATTATGATGTCATAATGTAAAACTGCATTATGATGTCATAATCTATTCATAGCAGGTAATAGAATTTACAACTCCATTATGATGTCACAATCTAGTAATAACAAAAGATACAACGTAGAACAACATTATTATGTAATATAGAACTCTATTATGATGTCATAATGTAAAACTGCATTATGATGTCATAATGTATTTATAGTAGGGGGTAGAATTTACAACTCCATTATGATGTCACAATCTAGTAATAACAAAAGATACAATGTAGAACTTCATTATAATTTAGTATACAGTCGTCACTGGGACAGGTGGGGTCCTTTAAATGAAATACAATTTCACTGTGAAAGTACCCCAGAAATATTAGATTAGATAATCTGTTCTATTATTAAAATATAACTTTTATTATAGGACTTTATTTAAAATACACTAAATCACACCACCAAATGGCCCAGCACACATCAGAAAACTAGACGAACATAAACATACAAACACCCAAAGAACATACAGGACAGGGGATAGGTATATCACCTTATCGTGGTGATCCGCTATACCGATGCTAATTACCGTTCCCTTAATAGATTTACAGGTACGGTTATATTGCTATTTATACAGTGGTAATAACGGTATAAATTTTATTTCAGAAGGCTAAGGATGATAGACAAATAATATTTAATCGACGTGTTTCTACGGCCCTGATGTAATAAGTGAGCCGATTCATCAGGATCAAGACAAATAGCCTCTGTCTTTTGTACTCAAATGCCCCAAATGAAGAATGGTAATCTAATATTTCTGGGGTACTTTCACAGTGAAATTATAATTTAGTATAGAACTATATTAGGATGTCATAATGTAATGTAAAACTGCATTATGATGTCATAATCTATTCATGGTAGGGGATAGTATTTAAAACTGCATTATGATGTCACAAATTAGTAATAACAAAAGATGCAACGTAGAGCTTCATTATATTGTAATATAGAGCTCCATTATGATGTCATCATGTAATGTAAAACTGCATTATGATGTCATAATCTATTCATGGTAGGGGATAGAATTTACAACTCCATTATGATGTCACAATCTAGTACTATTAAAGGATACAACGTAGAACAACATTATTATGTAATATAGAACTCCATTATGATGTCATAATGTAAAACTGCATTATGATGTCATCATGTATTTATAGTAGGGGATAGAATTTACAACTGCATTATGATGTCACAATCTAGTAATAACAAAAGATACAACATAGAACAACATTATTATATAATATAGAACTCCATTATGATGTCATAATATTAAACTGCATTATGACGTCATAATGTATTCATAGTAGGGGATAGAATTTACAACACCATTATGATGTCAGAATATAGTAATAACAAAAGATGTAATGTAGAACTTCATTAAAATGTAGTATAGAACTCTATTATGATGTCATAATGTAAAACTGCATTATGATGTCATAATGTGAAACTGCATTATGATGTCATAATGTATTTATTGTAGGGGATAGGATTTACAACTCCATTATGATGTCACAATCTAGTAATAACAGAAGATACTTTGTAGAACTTCATTATAATCTATATATATAAAATTGAATGTATGTCTGTCTGCGTGCGTGCGTGCGTGTCTGCGTGCGTGTTTGTCCTTTATGCGCTACTACACCATTCATCCGATCGCCATGAAACTTTGGGAAGTTGTTGAGTACACTCCTGGGAAGATTATAGGCATAGTACAAATATCCTACGATAAATGGCGCGCGAGCGTCGTCGAAAGTTACGCCCCCCCCCCACGTAGATCGAATAAGTAAGCCACCTGCTATTGTGATGTCATCACTGATGTCATCAACATCGGACGCCCTTGAACATGCCCCAACATCTATATATATAAAATTGAATGTATGTCTGTCTGCGTGCGTGCGTGTCTGCGTGCATGCGTGTCTGTTTGTCCTTTATGCGCTACTACACCATTCATCCGATCGCCATGAAACTTTGGGAAGTTGTTAAGTACACTCCTGGGAAGATTATAGGCATAGTACAAATATCCTACGATAAATGGCGCGCGAGCGTCGTCGAAAGTTACGCCCCCCCCCCACGTAGATCGAATAAGTAAGCCACCTGCTATTGTGATGTCATCACTGATGTCATCAACATCTGACGCCCTTGAACATGCCCCAACATGTTCTATAAAGCTGCATTGTGATGTCATTAAGGCTGTATTATGACACGTACAGCTTGGAACCACTAGAGCACGCCAGCCAATTACCATTGGAGTTGGAAGTGGGTAAACAAGTACTAGGATATCTTCCTAAGAAGCCACAGCAGCCGGATAAATTGTATGTTCCACCCAACGGCTATTTTATTCAGCCCGCAAGGGGGAAGCAGCGGCCTACAAAATCTCATTCAGGTAGGTAGGTTCAGTTCTTGGAGGTTGGGGAATGCTTATGGGCAAGGCCTTATGTCTCATCCCAACTCGATTATTCAATTCTAAGCGCAAAAGAATTAGCGTCCAAATTTTATGTACGGAATTTAATTCTCTCACTTCCCAATGTCATAGAAACTTGAAATTTGGCACGAGCATTGATTATGTCATAAATAGGAAAAGTTAATGGGTCCCAACTCGATTATTCAATTCAAAGCGCCAAAGAATTAGCGTTCAAATTTTATGTACGGAATCTAATTCTCTCATTTCCGGATGTCATAGATAGATAGATAGATAGATAGACTGTATGCAATAACATAGATAGATAGATAGATAGATAGATAGATAGATAGATAGATAGATAGATAGATAGACTGTATGCAATGACACGTACAGCTTGAAACCATAAATACTAGAGCACGCCAGCCATTTACAGTCAGTCTCCATTGGAGTTGGAAGTGGGCAAACATGTACTAGGCTATCTTCCCAAGAAGCCACAGCAGCCGGATAAATTGGATGTTCCACCCAACGGCTATTTTATTCAGCCTGCAAGGGGGAAGCAGCGGCCTACAAAACCTCAGTGGTCGCTGCTGCCGTCATCTAGATATATAAAAACGAATGTATGTATGTATGTCTGTCTTCGCAGCAACGCGCGACGGGTACGCTAGTGTAGTATAGAACTCCATTATGATGTCATAATGTAAAACTGCATTATGATGTCATAATCTATTCATAGCAGGTAATAGAATTTACAACTCCATTATGATGTCACAATCTAGTAATAACAAAAGATACAACGTAGAACAACATTATTATGTAATATAGAACTCTATTATGATGTCATAATGTAAAACTGCATTATGATGTCATAATGTATTTATAGTAGGGGGTAGAATTTACAACTCCATTATGATGTCACAATCTAGTAATAACAAAAGATACAATGTAGAACTTCATTATAATTTAGTATACAGTCGTCACTGGGACAGGTGGGGTCCTTTAAATGAAATACAATTTCACTGTGAAAGTACCCCAGAAATATTAGATTAGATAATCTGTTCTATTATTAAAATATAACTTTTATTATAGGACTTTATTTAAAATACACTAAATCACACCACCAAATGGCCCAGCACACATCAGAAAACTAGACGAACATAAACATACAAACACCCAAAGAACATACAGGACAGGGGATAGGTATATCACCTTATCGTGGTGATCCGCTATACCGATGTTAATTACCGTTCCCTTAATAGATTTACAGGTACGGTTATATTGCTATTTATACAGTGGTAATAACGGTATAAATTTTATTTCAGAAGGCTAAGGATGATAGACAAATAATATTTAATCGACGTGTTTCTACGGCCCTGATGTAATAAGTGAGCCGATTCATCAGGATCAAGACAAATAGCCTCTGTCTTTTGTACTCAAATGCCCCAAATGAAGAATGGTAATCTAATATTTCTGGGGTACTTTCACAGTGAAATTATAATTTAGTATAGAACTATATTAGGATGTCATAATGTAATGTAAAACTGCATTATGATGTCATAATCTATTCATGGTAGGGGATAGTATTTAAAACTGCATTATGATGTCACAAATTAGTAATAACAAAAGATGCAACGTAGAACTTCATTATATTGTAATATAGAGCTCCATTATGATGTCATCATGTAATGTAAAACTGCATTATGATGTCATAATCTATTCATGGTAGGGGATAGAATTTACAACTCCATTATGATGTCACAATCTAGTACTATTAAAGGATACAACGTAGAACAACATTATTATGTAATATAGAACTCCATTATGATGTCATAATGTAAAACTGCATTATGATGTCATCATGTATTTATAGTAGGGGATAGAATTTACAACTGCATTATGATGTCACAATCTAGTAATAACAAAAGATACAACATAGAACAACATTATTATGTAATATAGAACTCCATTATGATGTCATAATATTAAACTGCATTATGACGTCATAATGTATTCATAGTAGGGGATAGAATTTACAACACCATTATGATGTCAGAATATAGTAATAACAAAAGATGTAATGTAGAACTTCATTAAAATGTAGTATAGAACTCTATTATGATGTCATAATGTAAAACTGCATTATGATGTCATAATGTGAAACTGCATTATGATGTCATAATGTATTTATTGTAGGGGATAGGATTTACAACTCCATTATGATGTCACAATCTAGTAATAACAGAAGATACTTTGTAGAACTTCATTATAATGTAGTATAGAACTCTATTATGATGTCATAATGTAAAACTGCATTATGATGTCATAATCTATTCATAGCAAGTAATAGAATTTACAACTCCATTATGATATCACAATCTAGTAATAACAAAAGATGCAACGTAGAACAACACTACTTTGTAATATGGAACTCCATTATGATGTCATAATGTAAAACTGCTTATGATGTCATAATCTATTCATGGTAGGGGATAGAATTTACAATATCATTATGATGTCACAATCTAGTAATAACAAAAAATACAACGTAGAACAGCATTTTTATGTAATATAGAACTCCATTATGATGTCATAATGTGAAACTTCATTATGATGTCATAATGTATTTATTGTAGGGGATAGGATTTACAACTCCATTATGATGTCACAATCTAGTAATAACAGAAGATACTTTGTAGAACTTCATTATAATATAATATAGAACTCCATTATGATGTCATAATGTAAAACTGCATTATGATGTCATAATGTATTTATAGTAGGGGGTAGAATTTACAACTGCATTATGATGTCACAATCTAGTAATAACAAAAGATACAATGTAGAACTTCATTATAATTTAGTATAGAACTATATTAGGATGTCATAATGTAATGTAAAACTGCATTAAGATGTCATAATCTATTCATGGTAGGGGATAGTATTTAAAACTCCATTATGATGTCACAAATTAGTAATAACAAAAGATACAACATACAACTTAATGAAAATGTAATATAGAACTCCATTATGATGTCATAATGTAAAACTGCATTATGATGTCATAATCTGTTCATGGTAGGGGATAGAATTTACAACTCCATTATGATGTCACAATCTAGTAATAACAAAAGATACAACATAATTATAATGTAATATAGAACTCTATTATGATGTCATAATGTAAAACTGCATTATGATGTCATAATGTTTTTATAGTAGGGGATAGAATTTACAACTTCATTATGATGTCGCAATCTAGTAGTAACAAAAGATACAACGTAGAACAACATTATTATGTAATATAGAACGCCATTATGATGTCATAATGTGAAACTGCATTATGACGTAATAATGTATTCATAGTAGGGGATAGGATTTACAACTCCATTATGATGTCAGAATCTAGTAATAACAAAAGATACAATGTAGAAAAACATTATTATGTAATATAGAACGCCATTATGATGTCATAATGTAAAACTGCATTATGATGTCATAATGTATTTATGGCAGGGGATTGAATTTACAACTCCATTATGATGTCACAATCTAGTAATAACAAAAGATACAATGTAGAACTTCATTATAATGTAGTATAGAACTCCATTATGATGTCATAATGTAAAACTGCTTTATGATGTCATAATTTATTTATAGCAGGTAATATAATTTACAACTCCATTATGTCACAATCTAATAATAATAAAAGATACAAAGTAGAAAAACATTATGTAATATAGAACTTCATTATGATGTCATAATGTGAAACTGCATTATGACATCATAATCTATTCATAGTAGGGGATAGCATTTACAACTCCATTAAGATGTCACAATCTAGTAATAACAAAAGATACAATGTAGAAATCCATTATATTTTAGTATAGAACTCTATTATGATGTCGTAATGTAAAACTGCATTAGGATGTCATAATCTATTCATGGTAGGGGATCAAATTTACAATATCATTATGATGTCACAATCTAGTAATAACAAAAGATACAATGTAGAACAGCCTTTTTATGTAATATACAACTCATTATGATGTCATAATGTGAAACTTCATTATGATGTCATAATGTATTTATAGTAGGGGGTAGAATTTACAACTCCATTATGATGTCACAATCTAGTAATAACAAAAGATACAATGTAGAACAGCATTTTTATGTAATATAGAACTCCATTATGATGTCATAACGTGAAACTGCATTATGATGTCATAATGTATTCATTGTAATGGATAGGATTTACAACTCCATTATGATGTCACAATTTAGTAATAACAAAAGATACAATGTAGAACTTCATTATAATTTAGTATAGAACTCTGTTATGATGTCATAACGTAATGTAAAACTGCATTATGATGTCATAATCTATTCATGGTAGGGGATAGAATTTACAACTCCATTATGATGTCACAATCTTGTAATAGCAAAAGATACAATGTAGAACTTCATTATAATGTAGTATAGAACTCTATTTTGATGTCGTAATGTAAAACTGCATTATGATGTCATAATCTATTCATAGCAGGTAATGGAATTTACAACTCCATTATGATGTCAGAATCTAGTAATAACAAAAGATACAACGTAGAACAACATTATTATGTAATATAGAACTCCATTATGATGTCATAATGTGAAACTGCATTATGACGTAATAATGTATTCATAGTATGGGATAGGATTTACAACTCCATTATGATGTCAGAATCTAGTAATAACAAAAGATACAATGTAGAAAAACATTATTATGTAATATAGAACGCCATTATGATGTCATAATGTGAAACTGCATTATGATGTCATAATGTATTTATTGTAGGGGATAGGATTTACAACTCCATTATGATGTCACAATCTAGTAATAACAGAAGATACTTTGTAGAACTTCATTATAATGTAGTATAGAACTCCATTATGATGTCATAATGTAAAACTGCATTATGATGTCATAATCTATTCATAGCAGGTAATAGAATTTACAACTCCATTATGATGTCACAATCTAGTAATAACAAAAGATACAACGTAGAACAACATTATTATATAATATAGAACTCTATTATGATGTCATAATGTAAAACTGCATTATGATGTCACAATCTAGTAATAACAAAAGATACAATGTAGAACTTCATTATAATTTAGTATACAGTCGTCACTGGGACAGGTGGGGTCCTTTAAATGAAATACAATTTCACTGTGAAAGTACCCCAGAAATATTAGATTAGATAATCTGTTCTATTAATAAAATATAACTTTTATTATAGGACTTTATTTAAAATACACTAAATCACACCACCAAATGGCCCAGCACACATCAGAAAACTAGACGAACATAAACATACAAACACCCAAAGAACATACAGGACAGGGGATAGGTATATCACCTTATCGTGGTGATCCGCTATACCGATGTTAATTACCGTTCCCTTAATAGATTTACAGGTACGGTTATATTGCTATTTATACAGTGGTAATAACGGTATAAATTTTATTTCAGAAGGCTAAGGATGATAGACAAATAATATTTAATCGACGTGTTTCTACGGCCCTGATGTAATAAGTGAGCCGATTCATCAGGATCAAGACAAATAGCCTCTGTCTTTTGTACTCAAATGCCCCAAATGAAGAATGGTAATCTAATATTTCTGGGGTACTTTCACAGTGAAATTATAATTTAGTATAGAACTATATTAGGATGTCATAATGTAATGTAAAACTGCATTATGATGTCATAATCTATTCATGGTAGGGGATAGTATTTAAAACTGCATTATGATGTCACAAATTAGTAATAACAAAAGATGCAACGTAGAACTTCATTATATTGTAATATAGAGCTCCATTATGATGTCATCATGTAATGTAAAACTGCATTATGATGTCATAATCTATTCATGGTAGGGGATAGAATTTACAACTCCATTATGATGTCACAATCTAGTACTATTAAAGGTTACAACGTAGAACAACATTATTATGTAATATAGAACTCCATTATGATGTCATAATGTAAAACTGCATTATGATGTCATCATGTATTTATAGTAGGGGATAGAATTTACAACTGCATTATGATGTCACAATCTAGTAATAACAAAAGATACAACATAGAACAACATTATTATGTAATATAGAACTCCATTATGATGTCATAATATTAAACTGCATTATGACGTCATAATGTATTCATAGTAGGGGATAGAATTTACAACACCATTATGATGTCAGAATATAGTAATAACAAAAGATGTAATGTAGAACTTCATTATAATGTAGTATAGAACTCTATTATGATGTCATAATGTAAAACTGCATTATGATGTCATAATGTGAAACTGCATTATGATGTCATAATGTATTTATTGTAGGGGATAGGATTTACAACTCCATTATGATGTCACAATCTAGTAATAACAGAAGATACTTTGTAGAACTTCATTATAATGTAGTATAGAACTCCATTATGATGTCATAATGTAAAACTGCATTATGATGTCATAATCTATTCATAGCAGGTAATAGAATTTACAACTCCATTATGATGTCACAATCTAGTAATAACAAAAGATACAACGTAGAACAACATTATTATGTAATATAGAACTCTATTATGATGTCATAATGTAAAACTGCATTATGATGTCATAATGTATTTATAGTAGGGGGTAGAATTTACAACTCCATTATGATGTCACAATCTAGTAATAACAAAAGATACAATGTAGAACTTCATTATAATTTAGTATACAGTCGTCACTGGGACAGGTGGGGTCCTTTAAATGAAATACAATTTCACTGTGAAAGTACCCCAGAAATATTAGATTAGATAATCTGTTCTATTAATAAAATATAACTTTTATTATAGGACTTTATTTAAAATACACTAAATCACACCACCAAATGGCCCAGCACACATCAGAAAACTAGACGAACATAAACATACAAACACCCAAAGAACATACAGGACAGGGGATAGGTATATCACCTTATCGTGGTGATCCGCTATACCGATGTTAATTACCGTTCCCTTAATAGATTTACAGGTACGGTTATATTGCTATTTATACAGTGGTAATAACGGTATAAATTTTATTTCAGAAGGCTAAGGATGATAGACAAATAATATTTAATCGACGTGTTTCTACGGCCCTGATGTAATAAGTGAGCCGATTCATCAGGATCAAGACAAATAGCCTCTGTCTTTTGTACTCAAATGCCCCAAATGAAGAATGGTAATCTAATATTTCTGGGGTACTTTCACAGTGAAATTATAATTTAGTATAGAACTATATTAGGATGCCATAATGTAATGTAAAACTGCATTATGATGTCATAATCTATTCATGGTAGGGGATAGTATTTAAAACTGCATTATGATGTCACAAATTAGTAATAACAAAAGATGCAACGTAGAACTTCATTATATTGTAATATAGAGCTCCATTATGATGTTATCATGTAATGTAAAACTGCATTATGATGTCATAATCTATTCATGGTAGGGGATAGAATTTACAACTCCATTATGATGTCACAATCTAGTATTATTAAAGGATACAACGTAGAACAACATTATTATGTAATATAGAACTCCATTATGATGTCATAATGTAAAACTGCATTATGATGTCATCATGTATTTATAGTAGGGGATAGAATTTACAACTGCATTATGATGTCACAATCTAGTAATAACAAAAGATACAACATAGAACAACATTATTATGTAATATAGAACTCCATTATGATGTCATAATATTAAACTGCATTATGACGTCATAATGTATTCATAGTAGGGGATAGAATTTACAACACCATTATGATGTCAGAATATAGTAATAACAAAAGATGTAATGTAGAACTTCATTATAATGTAGTATAGAACTCTATTATGATGTCATAATGTAAAACTGCATTATGATGTCATAATCTATTCATAGCAAGTAATAGAATTTACAACTCCATTATGATATCACAATCTAGTAATAACAAAAGATGCAACGTAGAACAACACTACTTTGTAATATGGAACTCCATTATGATGTCATAATGTAAAACTGCTTATGATGTCATAATCTATTCATGGTAGGGGATAGAATTTACAATATCATTATGATGTCACAATCTAGTAATAACAAAAAATACAACGTAGAACAGCATTTTTATGTAATATAGAACTCCATTATGATGTCATAATGTGAAACTTCATTATGATGTCATAATGTATTTATTGTAGGGGATAGGATTTACAACTCCATTATGATGTCACAATCTAGTAATAACAGAAGATACTTTGTAGAACTTCATTATAATATAATATAGAACTCCATTATGATGTCATAATGTAAAACTGCATTATGATGTCATAATGTATTTATAGTAGGGGTAGAATTTACAACTGCATTATGATGTCACAATCTAGTAATAACAAAAGATACAATGTAGAACTTCATTATAATTTAGTATAGAACTATATTAGGATGTCATAATGTAATGTAAAACTGCATTAAGATGTCATAATCTATTCATGGTAGGGGATAGTATTTAAAACTCCATTATGATGTCACAAATTAGTAATAACAAAAGATACAACATACAACTTAATGATAATGTAATATAGAACTCCATTATGATGTCATAATGTAAAACTGCATTATGATGTCATAATCTGTTCATGGTAGGGGATAGAATTTACAACTCCATTATGATGTCACAATCTAGTAATAACAAAAGATACAACATAATTATAATGTAATATAGAACTCTATTATGATGTCATAATGTAAAACTGCATTATGATGTCATAATGTTTTTATAGTAGGGGATAGAATTTACAACTTCATTATGATGTCGCAATCTAGTAGTAACAAAAGATACAACGTAGAACAACATTATTATGTAATATAGAACGCCATTATGATGTCATAATGTGAAACTGCATTATGACGTAATAATGTATTCATAGTAGGGGATAGGATTTACAACTCCATTATGATGTCAGAATCTAGTAATAACAAAAGATACAATGTAGAAAAACATTATTATGTAATATAGAACGCCATTATGATGTCATAATGTAAAACTGCATTATGATGTCATAATGTATTTATGGCAGGGGATTGAATTTACAACTCCATTATGATGTCACAATCTAGTAATAACAAAAGATACAATGTAGAACTTCATTATAATGTAGTATAGAACTCCATTATGATGTCATAATGTAAAACTGCTTTATGATGTCATAATTTATTTATAGCAGGTAATATAATTTACAACTCCATTATGTCACAATCTAATAATAATAAAAGATACAAAGTAGAAAAACATTATGTAATATAGAACTTCATTATGATGTCATAATGTGAAACTACATTATGACATCATAATCTATTCATAGTAGGGGATAGCATTTACAACTCCATTAAGATGTCACAATCTAGTAATAACAAAAGATACAATGTAGAAATCCATTATATTTTAGTATAGAACTCTATTATGATGTCGTAATGTAAAACTGCATTAGGATGTCATAATCTATTCATGGTAGGGGATCAAATTTACAATATCATTATGATGTCACAATCTAGTAATAACAAAAGATACAATGTAGAACAGCCTTTTTATGTAATATACAACTCATTATGATGTCATAATGTGAAACTTCATTATGATGTCATAATGTATTTATAGTAGGGGGTAGAATTTACAACTCCATTATGATGTCACAATCTAGTAATAACAAAAGATACAATGTAGAACAGCATTTTTATGTAATATAGAACTCCATTATGATGTCATAACGTGAAACTGCATTATGATGTCATAATGTATTCATTGTAGTGGATAGGATTTACAACTCCATTATGATGTCACAATTTAGTAATAACAAAAGATACAATGTAGAACTTCATTATAATTTAGTATAGAACTCTGTTATGATGTCATAACGTAATGTAAAACTGCATTATGATGTCATAATCTATTCATGGTAGGGGATAGAATTTACAACTCCATTATGATGTCACAATCTTGTAATAGCAAAAGATACAATGTAGAACTTCATTATAATGTAGTATAGAACTCTATTTTGATGTCGTAATGTAAAACTGCATTATGATGTCATAATCTATTCATAGCAGGTAATGGAATTTACAACTCCATTATGATGTCAGAATCTAGTAATAACAAAAGATACAACGTAGAACAACATTATTATGTAATATAGAACTCCATTATGATGTCATAATGTGAAACTGCATTATGATGTCATAATGTATTTATTGTAGGGGATAGGATTTACAACTCCATTATGATGTCACAATCTAGTAATAACAGAAGATACTTTGTAGAACTTCATTATAATGTAGTATAGAACTCCATTATGATGTCATAATGTAAAACTGCATTATGATGTCATAATCTATTCATAGCAGGTAATAGAATTTACAACTCCATTATGATGTCACAATCTAGTAATAACAAAAGATACAACGTAGAACAACATTATTATATAATATAGAACTCTATTATGATGTCATAATGTAAAACTGCATTATGATGTCACAATCTAGTAATAACAAAAGATACAATGTAGAACTTCATTATAATTTAGTATACAGTCGTCACTGGGACAGGTGGGGTCCTTTAAATGAAATACAATTTCACTGTGAAAGTACCCCAGAAATATTAGATTAGATAATCTGTTCTATTAATAAAATATAACTTTTATTATAGGACTTTATTTAAAATACACTAAATCACACCACCAAATGGCCCAGCACACATCAGAAAACTAGACGAACATAAACATACAAACACCCAAAGAACATACAGGACAGGGGATAGGTATATCACCTTATCGTGGTGATCCGCTATACCGATGTTAATTACCGTTCCCTTAATAGATTTACAGGTACGGTTATATTGCTATTTATACAGTGGTAATAACGGTATAAATTTTATTTCAGAAGGCTAAGGATGATAGACAAATAATATTTAATCGACGTGTTTCTACGGCCCTGATGTAATAAGTGAGCCGATTCATCAGGATCAAGACAAATAGCCTCTGTCTTTTGTACTCAAATGCCCCAAATGAAGAATGGTAATCTAATATTTCTGGGGTACTTTCACAGTGAAATTATAATTTAGTATAGAACTATATTAGGATGTCATAATGTAATGTAAAACTGCATTATGATGTCATAATCTATTCATGGTAGGGGATAGTATTTAAAACTGCATTATGATGTCACAAATTAGTAATAACAAAAGATGCAACGTAGAACTTCATTATATTGTAATATAGAGCTCCATTATGATGTCATCATGTAATGTAAAACTGCATTATGATGTCATAATCTATTCATGGTAGGGGATAGAATTTACAACTCCATTATGATGTCACAATCTAGTACTATTAAAGGATACAACGTAGAACAACATTATTATGTAATATAGAACTCCATTATGATGTCATAATATTAAACTGCATTATGACGTCATAATGTATTCATAGTAGGGGATAGAATTTACAACACCATTATGATGTCAGAATATAGTAATAACAAAAGATGTAATGTAGAACTTCATTATAATGTAGTATAGAACTCTATTATGATGTCATAATGTAAAACTGCATTATGATGTCATAATGTGAAACTGCATTATGATGTCATAATGTATTTATTGTAGGGGATAGGATTTACAACTCCATTATGATGTCACAATCTAGTAATAACAGAAGATACTTTGTAGAACTTCATTATAATGTAGTATAGAACTCCATTATGATGTCATAATGTAAAACTGCATTATGATGTCATAATCTATTCATAGCAGGTAATAGAATTTACAACTCCATTATGATGTCACAATCTAGTAATAACAAAAGATACAACGTAGAACAACATTATTATGTAATATAGAACTCTATTATGATGTCATAATGTAAAACTGCATTATGATGTCATAATGTATTTATAGTAGGGGGTAGAATTTACAACTCCATTATGATGTCACAATCTAGTAATAACAAAAGATACAATGTAGAACTTCATTATAATTTAGTATACAGTCGTCACTGGGACAGGTGGGGTCCTTTAAATGAAATACAATTTCACTGTGAAAGTACCCCAGAAATATTAGATTAGATAATCTGTTCTATTAATAAAATATAACTTTTATTATAGGACTTTATTTAAAATACACTAAATCACACCACCAAATGGCCCAGCACACATCAGAAAACTAGACGAACATAAACATACAAACACCCAAAGAACATACAGGACAGGGGATAGGTATATCACCTTATCGTGGTGATCCGCTATACCGATGTTAATTACCGTTCCCTTAATAGATTTACAGGTACGGTTATATTGCTATTTATACAGTGGTAATAACGGTATAAATTTTATTTCAGAAGGCTAAGGATGATAGACAAATAATATTTAATCGACGTGTTTCTACGGCCCTGATGTAATAAGTGAGCCGATTCATCAGGATCAAGACAAATAGCCTCTGTCTTTTGTACTCAAATGCCCCAAATGAAGAATGGTAATCTAATATTTCTGGGGTACTTTCACAGTGAAATTATAATTTAGTATAGAACTATATTAGGATGTCATAATGTAATGTAAAACTGCATTATGATGTCATAATCTATTCATGGTAGGGGATAGTATTTAAAACTGCATTATGATGTCACAAATTAGTAATAACAAAAGATGCAACGTAGAACTTCATTATATTGTAATATAGAGCTCCATTATGATGTCATCATGTAATGTAAAACTGCATTATGATGTCATAATCTATTCATGGTAGGGGATAGAATTTACAACTCCATTATGATGTCACAATCTAGTACTATTAAAGGATACAACGTAGAACAACATTATTATGTAATATAGAACTCCATTATGATGTCATAATGTAAAACTGCATTATGATGTCATCATGTATTTATAGTAGGGGATAGAATTTACAACTGCATTATGATGTCACAATCTAGTAATAACAAAAGATACAACATAGAACAACATTATTATGTAATATAGAACTCCATTATGATGTCATAATATTAAACTGCATTATGACGTCATAATGTATTCATAGTAGGGGATAGAATTTACAACACCATTATGATGTCAGAATATAGTAATAACAAAAGATGTAATGTAGAACTTCATTAAAATGTAGTATAGAACTCTATTATGATGTCATAATGTAAAACTGCATTATGATGTCATAATGTGAAACTGCATTATGATGTCATAATGTATTTATTGTAGGGGATAGGATTTACAACTCCATTATGATGTCACAATCTAGTAATAACAGAAGATACTTTGTAGAACTTCATTATAATCTATATATATAAAATTGAATGTATGTCTGTCTGCGTGCGTGCGTGCGTGTCTGCGTGCGTGTTTGTCCTTTATGCGCTACTACACCATTCATCTGATCGCCATGAAACTTTGGGAAATTGTTGAGTACACTCCTGGGAAGATTATAGGCATAGTACAAATATCCTACGATAAATGGCGCGCGAGCGTCGTCGAAAGTTACGCCCCCCCCCCACGTAGATCGAATAAGTAAGCCACCTGCTATTGTGATGTCATCACTGATGTCATCAACATCGGACGCCCTTGAACATGCCCCAACATCTATATATATAAAATTGAATGTATGTCTGTCTGCGTGCGTGCGTGTCTGCGTGCGTGCGTGTCTGTTTGTCCTTTATGCGCTACTACACCATTCATCCGATCGCCATGAAACTTTGGGAAGTTGTTAAGTACACTCCTGGGAAGATTATAGGCATAGTACAAATATCCTACGATAAATGGCGCGCGAGCGTCGTCGAAAGTTACGCCCCCCCCCACGTAGATCGAATAAGTAAGCCACCTGCTATTGTGATGTCATCACTGATGTCATCAACATCTGTCGCCCTTGAACATGCCCCAACATGTTCTATAAAGCTGCATTGTGATGTCATTAAGGCTGTATTATGACACGTACAGCTTGGAACCACTAGAGCACGCCAGCCAATTACCATTGGAGTTGGAAGTGGGTAAACAAGTACTAGGATATCTTCCTAAGAAGCCACAGCAGCCGGATAAATTGTATGTTCCACCCAACGGCTATTTTATTCAGCCCGCAAGGGGGAAGCAGCGGCCTACAAAATCTCATTCAGGTAGGTAGGTTCAGTTCTTGGAGGTTGGGGAATGCTTATGGGCAAGGCCTTATGTCTCATCCCAACTCGATTATTCAATTCTAAGCGCAAAAGAATTAGCGTCCAAATTTTATGTACGGAATTTAATTCTCTCACTTCCCAATGTCATAGAAACTTGAAATTTGGCACGAGCATTGATTATGTCATAAATAGGAAAAGTTAATGGGTCCCAACTCGATTATTCAATTCAAAGCGCCAAAGAATTAGCGTTCAAATTTTATGTACGGAATCTAATTCTCTCATTTCCGGATGTCATAGATAGATAGATAGATAGATAGATAGATAGACTGTATGCAATAACCTAGATAGATAGATAGATAGATAGATAGATAGATAGATAGACTGTATGCAATGACACGTACAGCTTGAAACCATAAATACTAGAGCACGCCAGCCATTTACAGTCAGTCTCCATTGGAGTTGGAAGTGGGCAAACATGTACTAGGCTATCTTCCCAAGAAGCCACAGCAGCCGGATAAATTGGATGTTCCACCCAACGGCTATTTTATTCAGCCTGCAAGGGGGAAGCAGCGGCCTACAAAACCTCAGTGGTCGCTGCTGCCGTCATCTAGATATATAAAAACGAATGTATGTATGTATGTCTGTCTTCGCAGCAACGCGCGACGGGTACGCTAGTGTAGTATAGAACTCCATTATGATGTCATAATGTAAAACTGCATTATGATGTCATAATCTATTCATAGCAGGTAATAGAATTTACAACTCCATTATGATGTCACAATCTAGTAATAACAAAAGATACAACGTAGAACAACATTATTATGTAATATAGAACTCTATTATGATGTCATAATGTAAAACTGCATTATGATGTCATAATGTATTTATAGTAGGGGGTAGAATTTACAACTCCATTATGATGTCACAATCTAGTAATAACAAAAGATACAATGTAGAACTTCATTATAATTTAGTATACAGTCGTCACTGGGACAGGTGGGGTCCTTTAAATGAAATACAATTTCACTGTGAAAGTACCCCAGAAATATTAGATTAGATAATCTGTTCTATTATTAAAATATAACTTTTATTATAGGACTTTATTTAAAATACACTAAATCACACCACCAAATGGCCCAGCACACATCAGAAAACTAGACGAACATAAACATACAAACACCCAAAGAACATACAGGACAGGGGATAGGTATATCACCTTATCGTGGTGATCCGCTATACCGATGTTAATTACCGTTCCCTTAATAGATTTACAGGTACGGTTATATTGCTATTTATACAGTGGTAATAACGGTATAAATTTTATTTCAGAAGGCTAAGGATGATAGACAAATAATATTTAATCGACGTGTTTCTACGGCCCTGATGTAATAAGTGAGCCGATTCATCAGGATCAAGACAAATAGCCTCTGTCTTTTGTACTCAAATGCCCCAAATGAAGAATGGTAATCTAATATTTCTGGGGTACTTTCACAGTGAAATTATAATTTAGTATAGAACTATATTAGGATGTCATAATGTAATGTAAAACTGCATTATGATGTCATAATCTATTCATGGTAGGGGATAGTATTTAAAACTGCATTATGATGTCACAAATTAGTAATAACAAAAGATGCAACGTAGAACTTCATTATATTGTAATATAGAGCTCCATTATGATGTCATCATGTAATGTAAAACTGCATTATGATGTCATAATCTATTCATGGTAGGGGATAGAATTTACAACTCCATTATGATGTCACAATCTAGTACTATTAAAGGATACAACGTAGAACAACATTATTATGTAATATAGAACTCCATTATGATGTCATAATGTAAAACTGCATTATGATGTCATCATGTATTTATAGTAGGGGATAGAATTTACAACTGCATTATGATGTCACAATCTAGTAATAACAAAAGATACAACATAGAACAACATTATTATGTAATATAGAACTCCATTATGATGTCATAATATTAAACTGCATTATGACGTCATAATGTATTCATAGTAGGGGATAGAATTTACAACACCATTATGATGTCAGAATATAGTAATAACAAAAGATGTAATGTAGAACTTCATTATAATGTAGTATAGAACTCTATTATGATGTCATAATGTAAAACTGCATTATGATGTCATAATCTATTCATAGCAAGTAATAGAATTTACAACTCCATTATGATATCACAATCTAGTAATAACAAAAGATGCAACGTAGAACAACACTACTTTGTAATATGGAACTCCATTATGATGTCATAATGTAAAACTGCTTATGATGTCATAATCTATTCATGGTAGGGGATAGAATTTACAATATCATTATGATGTCACAATCTAGTAATAACAAAAAATACAACGTAGAACAGCATTTTTATGTAATATAGAACTCCATTATGATGTCATAATGTGAAACTTCATTATGATGTCATAATGTATTTATTGTAGGGGATAGGATTTACAACTCCATTATGATGTCACAATCTAGTAATAACAGAAGATACTTTGTAGAACTTCATTATAATATAATATAGAACTCCATTATGATGTCATAATGTAAAACTGCATTATGATGTCATAATGTATTTATAGTAGGGGGTAGAATTTACAACTGCATTATGATGTCACAATCTAGTAATAACAAAAGATACAATGTAGAACTTCATTATAATTTAGTATAGAACTATATTAGGATGTCATAATGTAATGTAAAACTGCATTAAGATGTCATAATCTATTCATGGTAGGGGATAGTATTTAAAACTCCATTATGATGTCACAAATTAGTAATAACAAAAGATACAACATACAACTTAATGATAATGTAATATAGAACTCCATTATGATGTCATAATGTTAAACTGCATTATGATGTCATAATCTGTTCATGGTAGGGGATAGAATTTACAACTCCATTATGATGTCACAATCTAGTAATAACAAAAGATACAACATAATTATAATGTAATATAGAACTCTATTATGATGTCATAATGTAAAACTGCATTATGATGTCATAATGTTTTTATAGTAGGGGATAGAATTTACAACTTCATTATGATGTCGCAATCTAGTAGTAACAAAAGATACAACGTAGAACAACATTATTATGTAATATAGAACGCCATTATGATGTCATAATGTGAAACTGCATTATGACGTAATAATGTATTCATAGTAGGGGATAGGATTTACAACTCCATTATGATGTCAGAATCTAGTAATAACAAAAGATACAATGTAGAAAAACATTATTATGTAATATAGAACGCCATTATGATGTCATAATGTAAAACTGCATTATGATGTCATAATGTATTTATGGCAGGGGATTCAATTTACAACTCCATTATGATGTCACAATCTAGTAATAACAAAAGATACAATGTAGAACTTCATTATAATGTAGTATAGAACTCCATTATGATGTCATAATGTAAAACTGCTTTATGATGTCATAATTTATTTATAGCAGGTAATATAATTTACAACTCCATTATGTCACAATCTAATAATAATAAAAGATACAAAGTAGAAAAACATTATGTAATATAGAACTTCATTATGATGTCATAATGTGAAACTGCATTATGACATCATAATCTATTCATAGTAGGGGATAGCATTTACAACTCCATTAAGATGTCACAATCTAGTAATAACAAAAGATACAATGTAGAAATCCATTATATTTTAGTATAGAACTCTATTATGATGTCGTAATGTAAAACTGCATTAGGATGTCATAATCTATTCATGGTAGGGGATCAAATTTACAATATCATTATGATGTCACAATCTAGTAATAACAAAAGATACAATGTAGAACAGCCTTTTTATGTAATATACAACTCATTATGATGTCATAATGTGAAACTTCATTATGATGTCATAATGTATTTATAGTAGGGGGTAGAATTTACAACTCCATTATGATGTCACAATCTAGTAATAACAAAAGATACAACGTAGAACAACATTATTATGTAATATAGAACTCTATTATGATGTCATAATGTAAAACTGCATTATGATGTCATAATGTATTTATAGTAGGGGGTAGAATTTACAACTCCATTATGATGTCACAATCTAGTAATAACAAAAGATACAATGTAGAACTTCATTATAATTTAGTATACAGTCGTCACTGGGACAGGTGGGGTCCTTTAAATGAAATACAATTTCACTGTGAAAGTACCCCAGAAATATTAGATTAGATAATCTGTTCTATTATTAAAATATAACTTTTATTATAGGACTTTATTTAAAATACACTAAATCACACCACCAAATGGCCCAGCACACATCAGAAAACTAGACGAACATAAACATACAAACACCCAAAGAACATACAGGACAGGGGATAGGTATATCACCTTATCGTGGTGATCCGCTATACCGATGTTAATTACCGTTCCCTTAATAGATTTACAGGTACGGTTATATTGCTATTTATACAGTGGTAATAACGGTATAAATTTTATTTCAGAAGGCTAAGGATGATAGACAAATAATATTTAATCGACGTGTTTCTACGGCCCTGATGTAATAAGTGAGCCGATTCATCAGGATCAAGACAAATAGCCTCTGTCTTTTGTACTCAAATGCCCCAAATGAAGAATGGTAATCTAATATTTCTGGGGTACTTTCACAGTGAAATTATAATTTAGTATAGAACTATATTAGGATGTCATAATGTAATGTAAAACTGCATTATGATGTCATAATCTATTCATGGTAGGGGATAGTATTTAAAACTGCATTATGATGTCACAAATTAGTAATAACAAAAGATGCAACGTAGAACTTCATTATATTGTAATATAGAGCTCCATTATGATGTCATCATGTAATGTAAAACTGCATTATGATGTCATAATCTATTCATGGTAGGGGATAGAATTTACAACTCCATTATGATGTCACAATCTAGTACTATTAAAGGATACAACGTAGAACAACATTATTATGTAATATAGAACTCCATTATGATGTCATAATGTAAAACTGCATTATGATGTCATCATGTATTTATAGTAGGGGATAGAATTTACAACTGCATTATGATGTCACAATCTAGTAATAACAAAAGATACAACATAGAACAACATTATTATGTAATATAGAACTCCATTATGATGTCATAATATTAAACTGCATTATGACGTCATAATGTATTCATAGTAGGGGATAGAATTTACAACACCATTATGATGTCAGAATATAGTAATAACAAAAGATGTAATGTAGAACTTCATTATAATGTAGTATAGAACTCTATTATGATGTCATAATGTAAAACTGCATTATGATGTCATAATCTATTCATAGCAAGTAATAGAATTTACAACTCCATTATGATATCACAATCTAGTAATAACAAAAGATGCAACGTAGAACAACACTACTTTGTAATATGGAACTCCATTATGATGTCATAATGTAAAACTGCTTATGATGTCATAATCTATTCATGGTAGGGGATAGAATTTACAATATCATTATGATGTCACAATCTAGTAATAACAAAAAATACAACGTAGAACAGCATTTTTATGTAATATAGAACTCCATTATGATGTCATAATGTGAAACTTCATTATGATGTCATAATGTATTTATTGTAGGGGATAGGATTTACAACTCCATTATGATGTCACAATCTAGTAATAACAGAAGATACTTTGTAGAACTTCATTATAATATAATATAGAACTCCATTATGATGTCATAATGTAAAACTGCATTATGATGTCATAATGTATTTATAGTAGGGGGTAGAATTTACAACTGCATTATGATGTCACAATCTAGTAATAACAAAAGATACAATGTAGAACTTCATTATAATTTAGTATAGAACTATATTAGGATGTCATAATGTAATGTAAAACTGCATTAAGATGTCATAATCTATTCATGGTAGGGGATAGTATTTAAAACTCCATTATGATGTCACAAATTAGTAATAACAAAAGATACAACATACAACTTAATTATAATGTAATATAGAACTCCATTATGATGTCATAATGTAAAACTGCATTATGATGTCATAATCTGTTCATGGTAGGGGATAGAATTTACAACTCCATTATGATGTCACAATCTAGTAATAACAAAAGATACAACATAATTATAATGTAATATAGAACTCTATTATGATGTCATAATGTAAAACTGCATTATGATGTCATAATGTTTTTATAGTAGGGGATAGAATTTACAACTTCATTATGATGTCGCAATCTAGTAGTAACAAAAGATACAACGTAGAACAACATTATTATGTAATATAGAACGCCATTATGATGTCATAATGTGAAACTGCATTATGATGTAATAATGTATTCATAGTAGGGGATAGGATTTACAACTCCATTATGATGTCAGAATCTAGTAATAGCAAAAGATACAATGTAGAAAAACATTATTATGTAATATAGAACGCCATTATGATGTCATAATGTAAAACTGCATTATGATGTCATAATGTATTTATGGCAGGGGATTGAATTTACAACTCCATTATGATGTCACAATCTAGTAATAACAAAAGATACAATGTAGAACTTCATTATAATGTAGTATAGAACTCCATTATGATGTCATAATGTAAAACTGCTTTATGATGTCATAATTTATTTATAGCAGGTAATATAATTTACAACTCCATTATGATGTCATAATCTAGTAATAACAAAAGATACAATGTAGAACAATATTATTATGTAATATAGAACTCCATTATGATGTCATAATGTAAAACTGCATTATGATGTCATAATGTAATTATAGTAGGGGGTAGAATTTACAACTCCATTATGATGTCACAATCTAGTAATAACAAAAGATACAACGTAAAACTTCATTATAATGTAATATAGAACTCCATTATGATGTCATAATTAGAGATGAGGGAGCACCAAAATGCTCAGGTGCTCGTTACTCAAGTCGAACTTTCCGCGATGCTCGAGGGTTCGTTTCGAGTAACGAACCCCATTGAAGTCAATGGGCGACCCGAGCATTTTTGTATATCGCCGATGCTCGCTAAGGTTCTCATTTCTGAAAATCTGGGAAATTCAAGAAATTGACACTGAAACGGATAGGGCAGGCGAAGGGCTACATGTTGGGCTGCATCTCAAGTTCCCAGGTCCCACTATTAAGCCACAATAGCGGCAAGAGTGGGCCCCCCCCCCAACAATTTTTACTTCTGAAAAACCCTCATTAGCAAGGCATACCTCAGCTAAGCACCACACTACCTCCAACAAGGCACAATCACTGCCTGCATGACACTCCGCTGCCACTTCTCCTGGGTTACATGCTGCCCAACCCCCCCCCCCCCCCGCACGACCCAGTGTCCACAGCGCACACCAAAGTGTCCTTGCGCAGCCTTCAGCTGCCCTCATGCCACACACTGGCCTCATAGCCACACCACCCTCATGTCTATTTATAAGTGCGTCTGCCATGAGGAGGAACCGGAGGCACACACTGCAGAGGGTTAGCAGGGCCAGGCAGCGACCCTCTTTAAAAGGGGCGGGGCGATAGCCCACAATGCTGTACAGAAGCAATGAGAACTCCAATCCTGTGCCACCTCCGTCAGGAGCTGCAAACGTGGGCATAGCAATGGGGAATCCATGTGCCACACAGTATTCATTCTGTCAAGGTGTCGCATAGCTCAATCCACACTGCAAGGGGAAAGCAGTCAGCGCTCTGCCCCCTACCCAAGTCAGTCAGTGCCTTTGTGCCAGACAGGTCAAACACCACAATGGGAACTAAGTTTGCACCAACAGCATAGGTGGGTCCTAGGAAACCCAAGACATGAACAAAAAATTGATCTGAGCGGCCAAACATGGCATAGGCCTCGGCCCACACATTCAGCAATCCTAGGCTGGAAGCGGACTTTCACTGCACCCAGGACATAGGCCTCTGCACAAACCATCAGCAATCGCGTGCCTACAGCGGACTCCAATGCTAGCGTAGTAGCATAAAAGCACTATCCGTACAAGAAAGACAGATCTACCAATCTCAAAACATTTTGCTGAATTTCACCATACAATCAGTCAGCTCAAATTTAGGGTCATTGACTCTGTTGCCCCACTGCCTCAAGGTGGGGACCGGGAGGGAATCCTTAAATGTAAAGAGATCCGTTGGATACACGAACTTGATACCCTTTCCCCCAAGGGTCTTAATATAGAGTATCCCATTATGTCCTGTATATAAATAGGTCCAGTTGATAGTCATGTGTCAGACTAATGTGCACTTTCTCTATCTGCAAATTATGTATACATAATCTCATCTACGGTATTTGATTTTAATTACCTTTTATTTTATGTTACAGATACCTGTTTGATGCATGTGCTCCGGACTCCTTGTTGTTCCATTACTTGTTGTTTGGCTTCCAGTATAAACTCCCCCCCCCCCCCCCAAAAAAAAATATTTTGTGCATTAATGTGTGCTAATGTGCATAATAAATAAATATGATATCATTCTATGTATTGGCTGCTTTATGAGGTATCACTATAGGTTATGATAATAGAGGGAGCTGTACTCTAATTGTTGGACCCATGAGTCATATGTATGAGATATGAACTATGATTAAAGACATATTGCTGTGAGATATGGTAGATTATTGATTATTAATATATTAGGGTTATTACCCAAGATTATTTATATTTTGACATTTATTTCAATAATGGACATCATTTTCTCCATATCTCACTCTCCAATAAAAAGTTTGTTGCTAAATCAACATACAGATATATGAGGCTGATCAATATTACCATTATTGTTTAATGTTGCTGTGGAATATATATATATGTGTATATATGTATATATATATGTGTATATGTATATGTGTGTGTATGTATGTATGTATGTATGTATATATATATATATATATATATATATATATAATATGGATTTGTTGTGTTGGAGCTAGTTTTCCCTATAAGACTACCTATAAACAGCATCTTATTTATAATTAATACTGTTTGCCACTACATATAGTCTTCTCCGTGGACCAGCGATACTTCTATTGCTATTAGAGCAGTGGAACTGCTAGCGCATGCGCACTTAACTTCTGAAGTCTCTTTTACTAAATAGAGTCCAATAGTTATATCAGCGGCATCGCAGGACTCCAGGCGCATGCGCGATCAGTCCCTCAAGATTCCTCTTGCTCTTCTAAATCTCGCGATAGTGGCTAAATCATGCACAGGCGCACTCGTTCAGATGACAAACCGGAAGCATCGGGAGCCATGGAGGACGTGAGCACATGCGAATTAGGTACTGTTCAGCTGTTACATGTGGGATTTTAATTGTTGTTTCACTATATATAGTCTGTAACTAAGGGTGTATTTGTACTTGACAAAGAAACGTTGTATGTGTGTGGAGGAATAAAGGAAGAAGTTTTACTGCATCGCTGTCTGCTGCCACAGTATTTTCCTTCTTGATTGCGCTAATGATTGCAGCATCACCGCTCACCATCTGGGTAGACTCCTCAAAGTTTCCAAGGACCTGGCAGATGTCTGCCAACCAGGCCCACTCTTCTGTAAAGAATTGAGGAGGCTGACTCCCACTACGCCGCCCATGTTGGAGTTGGTATTCCACTATAGCTCTACGCTGCTCATAGAGCCTGGCCAACATGTGAAGCATAGAGTTCCACCGTGTGGGCACGTCGCACAACAGTCAGTGCACTGGCAGATTAAACCGATGTTGCAGGGTCCGCAGGGTGGCAGCGTCCGTGTTGGACTTGCGGAAATGTGCGCTGAGCCGGCGCACCTTTCCGAGCAGGTCTGACAAGCGTGGGTAGCTTTTCAGAAACCGCTGAACCACCAAATTAAAGACGTGGGCCAGGCATGGCACGTGCGTGAGGCGGCAGAGCCGCCACCAGGTTACGGCCGTTGTCACACACGACCATGCCCGGTTGGAGGCTCAGTGGCGAAAGCCAGCGGTCGGTCTGCTCTCAGACCCTGCAGCAGTTCGTGGGCCATGTGCCTCTTCTCTCCTAAGCTGAGTAGTTTCAGCACGGCCTGCTGACGCTTGCCCACCGCTGTGCTGCCACGCCGCGCGACACCGACTGCTGGCGACATGCTGCTGCTGACACATCTTGATTGTGAGACAGAGGTTGCGTAGGAGGAGGAGGAGGAGGAGGAGGGTGGTTTAGTGGAGGAAGCATACACCACCGCAGATACCACCACTGAGCTGGGGCCCGCAATTCTGGGGGTGGGTAGGACGTGAGCGGTCCCAGGCTCTGACTCGGTCCCAGCCTCCACTAAATTCACCCAATGTGCCGTCAGGGAGATATAGTTGCCCTCTCCGCCTGTGCTTGTCCACGTGTCCGTTGTTACGTGGACCTTGGCAGTAACCGCGTTGGTGAGGGTGCGTACAATGTTGCGGGAGACGTGGTCGTGCAGGGCTGGGACGGCACATCGGGAAAAGTAGTGGCGACTGGGAACCGAGTAGCGCGGGGCCGCCGCCGCCATCATGTTTTTGAAAGCCTCCGTTTCCACAAGCCTATACGGCAGCATCTCCAGGCTGATCAATTTGGCTATGTGCACGACGGCGTACTTGCGTTCAAACAGTTGCGCTAGCGACGGCTGGACGCTGCGCTGAGAGACATTGCTGGATGGGGCCGAGGACAGAGGAGGTGAGCATGTGGGTGCAGGCCAGGAGACGGTCGTGCCTGTGTCCTGAGAGGGGGGTTGGATCTCAGTGGCAGGTTGGGGCACAGGGGGAGAGGCAGTGGTGCAAACCAGAGGCTTGCACCACTGAATGACATCACTGAATGACATCATTGAATGGCTGTGATTGGTTAATCGGGCACTGGCTGATGCAGTGCTCCTCGGATACATGGAATACAGCAGCAACCACAGAGTACTAGAATGGAGGCAAATACTGACACAGAGACTAGTGTGGAGTATATGACTTGTGACCAGTGTCCGAACAAGCTTTCAACCAGTCCCTGAATGGATCGTCTATGCCAGAGTTATCAGCTAGTTCATTTTATTATGCATTTACCCCTTCCAGTGCTCAGGTATCATCTGGTGCCGTGTTATTAGGAATGAAAGTACAACAATATCCTCCAATCATTTTACAAACTTCTCCTTTTTCTGCTAGTAACATATCAAGAGCCATTCTATTTTGCCATGTAATAAGTAAGGTATGTCCTAGTTGTTCCTCTAGGCCCCTAATTGCATCTCTTGTATAATTAACAAATCTCTGTTGGTTATAGTATGTGTAATTAATCCAGTCTACATTTTTATCCACTGTTGCCCACCATGCAAGAAGAGACTCAAACCCGCTGCAGCCATCTGATTTCTTGCCCTATACTCGTTCAGTACCCCCCTTAGGACCCCTGATGGCGTCAAAGGAACCTTTGGGAGAGGAATTCCTAGTTTTCCGGACACGGCCCTTGCTGTTGCCCTCGGAGGTCATGAGGTGCACAGGCATTATCAGTTGTACCAAAGCACAATCCCGTTAGGGCCTGTACCTGGCACCTGTTCTAGGTACCTGTGACCACACAACCATCACACGTCTGCGTGTGCTCTTTGTAGCTCAGGCCATATCCCAGAAAACAGTGTGCCTCCATGGTTCTCCTCTCCATATAGTGTCCCTCAGGCAGTCTCCCGTAGTCTGCCTTGGTCCCATTACCAGGTAGCGCAAAGCAAGTATAACCCCAGGATCAGAGACAACAGCAGGTCCTTGCCCACAGGTGGAAACAGCAAACTCAATGTATAACATGGATCGCTTATCTGTGGGGTGTAGGTACAGTTAAGAAGCTTAATCCCACATTTTACGGTCATCACGGCTTGAAGACTTGTCATTACCTTTTTTTTTTATTCTTTATTTTTCAGATTATAACTTGATTACAGTTTACATAGTGTTCATTGCGCACCGTCACACCAACTTTATGAACATTACCATACCAAAGAATTAGAACAGTTTTTCTTTGTTGTGAATAAAAGGAAGACTTAACTTATTGCAACATTCAAGACTCGTTGTCCTTCTGTTCGTCATCTGTGTTTCTTTTCTTTCTATATTATATAAACTAACATGACCAATTAGACAGACGTGACACAAGGGGGATTAACCAGGGGGACACATTTAGGGGAAAAATAAAATAAAACTCAACCATTAAGTTGCGTGGAGTATAGCTATGTGGTCAGGTTTCGCTTTTGTCGTTTAGTGATCCATTAACGAGCGATATTCCTCAGATTCCTGGAACACCATCCAGTGATACCATATGTTCCTGAAGCTTTCCTGTGTGCCCCTTAGTGCCGCAGTGAAGTCCTCCATCTCCATGATCCTCCTTACTGTATTGAGCCATAGAGCCATTGTTGGTGAGGTTGTCTGTCTCCAAAGTTTAGGAATGCATGATCTTGCCGCACTCACTAGAAAACGTACTATAGATTCTTTGTAGGTCGCCAGTGGTATATCGCTGTGATGCAGGAGGAAGAAGGCCGGGGATTTTGGCAGGGGGTAGTGGGTGAATCTAGATGCTATCTGCCACACCTCTGATCAAAAAGCTCGCCAGGACCGAGCAGTCCCAAAAGACATGTAACATTGTCCCTTGCTCCGCCCCGCATCTCCAACATGTGGGGGGGACTGTCGGGAATATTCTATGCAAGTGGGAGGGCACCCTATACCACCTGGTGAGAACCTTGTATCCAGATTCTTGTATTTTGCTCAATATTGAAACCGAGTGTGTGATGATGAAAATTCTATCTCTTTCCTCCGGTGTAAGTGTGACTCCCAACTCTTCTTCCCATTTATTCATGTACTTAGGTGGTGAGGCCTCAGGTTGTGTGTTTAGTATGTTGTACATTTTGGATAGCGTATGCCTGAGGGTCCCTTCTCCCTACAGATGACTTCAAATTGTGTTTTTGGGCAGGCAAAAGTAGTGGGGCGGGGTAGCGTAGATAGAAAGTGTCTTACTTGTAATGCCTGCCATAATGGGAGTTGGGGTGAGTCCGTATTCCCTCTGAGCATTTCCAGTGGGAGCCACTGGCCTTCTTGCATAAAATGTTCTGCCCGGAATCTGCCTTCGGTAATCCTTGCACGGAATACTTTGTTCTCATTGCCTGGGGGAAATCTCGGGTTACCCAGAACCGGGAACATGGGTGAGGGCCTGGGAGAAATGTCTTTCCTGGCTAGTACTTTGATGGCGATCCCTAGCGTGGGGCCGATTGTAGGATGGAGTGCTAGTTCTGTGGGGGCTTGTCCCTCAGACCATGGGAGAGCTACTAACGGCGCCAGGGCTGCTGTTTGTTCTGTTGCTATCCACTGTTTAAGGGCTGCATGCCGGTGCCAGTCCACCATGCGTACTAAGTGTACTGCCTGGTGGTATTTTACGTAATCTAGTAGTCCCATGCCCCCCTCGCTTTTCGGCCGAAATAAAGTGTCTCTTGCTATCCGTGGGGCCTTTCCTGCCCATATGAATGTGGACGTGAGTGATTGTAAATGCTGGACGAAGAGCCTTGGCACTTGTATGGGAAGGGCCTGAAGTAGGTATAGTATACTGGGGAGTATATTAATTTTGATTATTGCTCCCCTGCCGAACCAAGAGAAAGTCCCTTTGGTCCAAGAGTTGAGGTCTTGTCGAATTTCGCTTAAGAGTGCTGGAAAGTAGGCGGGGTATAGGTCCTCAATGTTTGGCGTTAGCTTGGTCCCCAAGTATTGAATGTGATTCTTTTCCCACTGAAATGAGAACGAGTCCTTTAATTCCTCCACAAAATGTTGTGGGAGAGAGATGTTAAGAGCTGCTGACTTATGATAGTTTATTTTAAAGTTTGATATTTTGGAATAGTGGTTAATTTCTGCCAATAGGTTTGGTAAGGAGATTCGTGGGTTGGAGATAAAGAACAGGAGGTCGTCCGCATATGCGGCGATCTTATATTCTTCCTCCCCCACCGTGATCCCTTTAACGTTTGGGTTATTAAGTATTTGTGACAACAGTGGCTCCAGGCATATTATAAAGATCAGTGGCGATAGAGGGCAGCCCTGCCTTGTACCATTTGAAATGGAAAATGGCTTTGAAAGCTGGCTGTTTACTCTAACGGACGCGGATGGGCTGGAATATAGGCCTGTAATCCAGTGTAACATGTTAGGGCCCATACCCACGTGGGTAATTGTCGCAAATAGGAAGTCCCACTCCACCCTGTCAAATGCCTTTTCTGCATCTGTGGATAAAAGGCATATCGATTTGGAGAGTCTGTGCGCCTGGTGTATTAGGTTAATGGCTTTGGTTGTGTTGTCCCTTGCCTCTCTTAATGGGACGAAGCCGACTTGGTCTTTGTGTATTGTTACATAAGTAGGGGGAGATCCTATTTGCCAGAATTTTAGAAAATAATTTCAGGTCTGCGTTAAGTAAAGAGATGGGGCGGTAGCTCTGGCATTGCGCTGGGTCCTTCCCTTCTTTAGGGATGACCGCTATGTGTGCTGTTAGGGTATCTCTAGGTATTTTGTTTCCGGATGTTATGGAATTGAAGGCTTGGATGAAGTGGGGTGTAAGTGTTTCTGCGAATTTCTTATAATATGATAGGGTTAGCCCATCTGGACCTGGCGCTTTCCCTGTCTGAGAGTCTGTCAGCGCTTCTGCTAGCTCAGTCGGGGATATTGGGGCCTCCATCAGTTCTATGGCCTCCTTTGGGAATCTGCGAATGTTTGATCATTGTAGGCATTCGTGGATCCTAGCTTTCTTGTGTTCTCTGGCTTGCTCGGACTGTGGTGGAGATTGGTTATATAAAGAGTAGTAATATTGCCAAAACGCTTCTGTGATTTGTTCGGGAAGATGTAGTGTGTGGCCTTCGGAGTTCTTAATGTGTAGAACGTAGGCCCTAGCTCTTGCTGCGCGGAGGGCCCGGGCCAATATGCAGCTCGGTTTGTCTCCAAATTCAAAGAAATGACGTCTACATTTCGTCAGGCTCACTTTTGCCTTTCCCAGACAGTGGGAACGGACCTGCTCCTTCAACCGTAGTAATTCTGTTCCCTTCTCTCTGTCTAGTGTCGATTTGTGGGAGGACTCTAGTGCCTGGATCTGATCCAGGAGTCCCCTGAGATGTGCGCTACGTTCCTTTTTAATGCGTGAGCCAAGGCCTACACAGAAACCCCGTATCACGCACTTGTGTGCTTTCCATACCGTTAGTGGGTCAACCTCTGGAGTGACTTTGTGTTCAAAGTATTTCCTTAATGTTGTGCGGATTTCGTCTGAGTTCGCCGTGTATTGAATATCCAATGCCATATTCTATTGTGCAGGGTAGGTAATTTCAGCGCTAGTATGATCATTGCGTGGTCTGAAAATGTGATGGTGTCTATTGTAGCCGAGACTAGATTCGCTAGGGATGAGAGTTGGAGGAGGAAAAAATCGATTCTGGAGTATGAGTTGTGTGGTTGGGAAAAGAACGTGTAGTCCTTTGTGGTGGGGTGTAAGGTTCTCCAGGCGTCTTCCAACTGATACTTGTGTAATGTATTTTTGATCCTGCGGTACGCTGACCTGGGAAGGTTACCGCTGCCTTTAGATGTGTCTATTCTTGGGTCCAACGGCATGTTAAAATCTCCTCCCAGGACCAGGGTGCCCTCCTGAAATTCCTCCAGCTCCTCCAGGATCTCCTCTAAGAAGGACACCTGGTTGGAGTTGGGTGAATAGATGGCCGCTAGTGTGATTTGTGTGCCAGTGAGTTTCCCCTTGAGGAAAATATATCTACCTCCCGGATCACAGCGGACCTCTTCCTGCTCCCATGGGACGGAGTTGGCGATAAGGATGGAGACCCCTTTGGACTTGGATTCCGCATTTGTGCTGTGGTAGGTGTTTGGAAATCTGTCGTTTGCAAATCTGGGGCTTTTGTTCGTGCGGAAGTGGGTCTCCTGGATAAAGGCCACATGTACTCTTCTTTTCCAGAGGAGGTGGAGGATGGAGGACCTCTTCTCTGGCACGTTCAGTTCCTGCGCATTAATGGAGATTATGGAGAGGTTAGCGGAGCCTGACATTGCGAAAGAGAGAAGATCAGGTTGCAAAAAGAAGGGGTAGTGAAAGCACCAAGTTGAGAATCAGGAAAGATATAGAGAGAGAGGGGGAAGGAGAGGGGAGAGTGGAAGAAGAAGAGAAAAAAAAAGAGGAGGGGGGATGGACACTTACACGACACACAAGGAAAACTAATCCGGGACAAACACAACTAAGGCTAGCCCGGTGGCTAGCAACTATATTTTAGTCAGGGAGCCTGTTTCCCCCCCTCAAAAAAGGGGTTAAGCCAGGCCCCCTGATGCCCTACTGGAGGTAACGTGGAAGTGCACTTACTGTTAAGGCCGCTGTCTAACTCGGAGATCAGATAACAAGGAAAACGACCACCGATTCCGTATCTGTTCCTCTATAACCTTCTTACTCGGAACTTGCGGGATGCCACTATCATTAGAAGTAGTACTGTGGGAAAAAAACAAGAGGAAGCAAAGAGACAAAATTAGACAGCTTTCAGCCCGTCCGGCGGGTAAGAGACTGGGGAACGCGCCGCCGTCATTCGTAGGGTATCTGCTGGCGGGGCACAATAAGTCTCGATTTCTTTGATTGGTTGTTAGTCTCGGTCCCTGCTGCCTTGCCGGTTGGAAAGGTTCCCTGGGTCCTTCGCGGGTCACGGGTTGCTCTGTGCCGTGTCCATGGGCATAGTCCAGTCTGGAATGGGCACCGCCAGGACTTCTAGGAACCTGAAAGCTCTGTCCAGGTCTGTGGGTGATCTGACGGTGTACAGGCGGCCTCGCTTGTGTAATATTAAATGAAAGGGGTGGCCCCATTTGTAGGTCGCGTCCGCCTGGCGTGCTGCGTCCACAAGTGGTCTTATCAGTCACCGACTATTGAGGGTCAGTCTGGAGACATCTGGTAAGATAGTAATTTCCACTCCGTTAAAGTTAACTGGACCTCTTTCCCATGCCATGCGTTGGATTTCCTCCTTTTGTCTGTAAAAGTGCACTCGGCAGATGACATCCCTTGGCAGATTGGGGTTCCTTGTTCTCCCGCCCATCATTCTGTGGACCCTGTCCAGCTCTATTGTCCTGTCTTCCGGACGGCGTAGTAGCTTGTTGAAGACGGTTGTTACACACTCATAGAGCGCTTCTGGCGCCTCTCAGCTTTAGGTTGTTGCGGCGGCCTCTGTTTTCGACGTCGTCGAGGTGGAAAGTTAACTCACTGAACTGTTTCTGCTGTTTTTCTATGAAGCTTGTTAGCTGTTGAAAGTCCATATAGGAGACCTCGGGGTTCTCTTCTAGCGCCATCACCCGTTCTGTAAAGGCCTGTACTGAGTGGTTAACTGCCGCGATGGCCCTCTCGTGTTTCTCTTCTATACATCGTATCTGCATCTCTAAGTCTGTTTTGGTCGGTAGGGCACGTATCATGACCCAGAGTGCTTGTAGTGTTTGGGAATCGTCTGCAGGTGGCGCTGTATGATTGCCAGGAGCTTCTGTTTCGGGAAATTACTGGGAGCTGTAGTCATGGAAGGTATTTATATCTCTGCTGTTGTCTCTCTGTTGAGAAGGAGGTCGGGCGATAGGGATAGGATTATCTCCCTGCATTACCCCGCTCTTGCTTGGGTTGTCCTTCCGGGGAGGGGTATGGTCTGCATCAGGTCCCTTTCTGCCACCCTTTGCGTTAGGGCTGTGTCCCTGGCTGGGGGTTTCATGGGATTCATTACCAATTGTGTAGAGTGTGGGTACAGTGGAATGTCTCGCTGGTGACCTCGGGGTCTCTGCCCTATTCCCCCTCCCATCCTGTTCAGGGTGTTGGGCTCTGTTTGGTGGTGAGGTACCTGGGTTCTTGGTCCACTGCTCCCTTAGTCCTTCTTGCTGCCCCTGCTCCGTGTTGGTGTGGAGCTGCGCTGCTCCTCCGGCATTTGAAGGTGGTGCTTCTGCACCCTGTACTGGCTGCCCGCTCTTTTCTGTCTGTAGCCCCTGGGTCTAGTCGGCAGGGGATTTTCTCCTTCCCTCAGGGTATGGCTCTGCTCCGCTGTTGTATGGGCTTCTCTCTCTGCCCTGGCGGTGTGCCAGCATGGGGCTCTCCTGCCTTCACCTGGCCTGTGGATAGGGTTGCTGGATCTCCACTCTGCTTCAGCGCGGGCTTGTCGCGCTGACCCAGTGCCATGTTGGAGAGCCGTCTTCCCGCTCCGGCGGCGTGTGTTCCGTGCAGGAACCGACTTATAGGGGATCCCTGGATCTGTGGCTGGTCTGCCTTCCTCTTCCCCACTCTAGTCATCATCGGGTATGGGCTATTTTCTTTGTTTTCTGGTTTTCTGAGAGTCAGTGGCAGCGGAGCTCCGAGATGTGCGGCCTCCCTCTCCTATGCCAAGCCACGCCCCCCATGCCACTTGTCATTAACTTTTATCTATCGTACAGTCATGTCTTTCTATCTCATATAATTATTAATAACATATAATTCTCTATACACTTAACCGCTTAATCCTCCAACCTTAACAACCCCCCCTCAGGAATTTCTCTTATCAAGGAGAGGTGATGGAGTAAGATAAACAAAGCTTTAACTGTTTTAGACTCCTACAGCTAACTGCAGTATCCTTGGAATATTTTTCCCTTAATAGGAACACTCAGGTCTCACATTATTAACAACTTAATTATTATTATTTTTTCTTACATGACATTATCACATTGAAAACACCATTTAACAATCAAACGCACTGCAAACCAATTACAGAACTAACATGTACACAAATAACAGCAAGAATGTATGTTCCCTATTCACACAAGTTTATATTAAACTTAATTCCTGATCATCTTCATTACAAGTCTATTCATTTCAAGCAAGCAGAGCATCGCTCTCAGACTACTACGTTAAGAGAGTCAGTCACACACTCCCCCCTCCCTTCTTCTCACTAAACTCTAAAGCTGAAAGGTGAGGGTGAAAGTGAAACAAGCATTCCAATGTAACAGATGATTTAACCATTTGTGAGCTAACCCCACCACACAGAGCCAGCACTCAAGCCATTGTCTGTCAACTTCATTTAATACTACTGTAAACTTTCATTCCTTCACTGTCTTACCCCAGGACTATCTGCATCATGTAATCATCTCTGCTGTCCTGCTGCCTACTATCTCTGATCCTTGTCAGCACTACCGTCATCCATAGCAACCTGTCCCCTCACTACCTGACACTTATCTGAAGGAGACCATACATATTCCTCTGCTACGACTAAATATCCCACAGTATCATACTGACCCTATCTTATAACCCACACTTAATAAGGTAGACTACATATCATCAACACACAGAGGACAGTGATGGAGGGTTCTTACTATTCCTGCACAAGTCAAAGAAGGCACTAATCACTAGTGTTGTGTACTACAATCAGTGCAAGCATTGGGATGCTAGGTAAAAGGTACATCTATGGGAGGTGTGAAGCCAAGGTGGCGCCTGGGCGACAGCCGAGGGTATTGCAGCAGGTACTAAAATGGCCGCAGGCCATGACTAGCACTAAAATGGCCACCAGGGATGTGGCCTGACTAAGAGTACTATCAAGCCAGGCAAGCATCTAGCCACGCCTTATTCCTTTGTGTACAATGCCAACAAGTCCCTCATCTGACACATATCTATAATAATCTTTATGTGTATAGCGCCAACATTTCCACAGTGTTTACATAGACAGGGGGAATACAGAAAGACAAAAGTACAAAAAATACAGAACCACGGATACATAGTAATCAGCTGATGGAAACAATAGGGGTGAGGCTTCTGCTCCATCGAGCTTACACAAGTAATGGGGTGATACAGAAGGTAAAGGGGCTGGAGATGTGCACAGTATAGCGGGGTGGAGAGTGAGGGATGCTATATACAGACAATGGTCAGAGCTCTTCCACCATTCCCCCATCGTGTAGGATCGGGTAATATGATGATGACCTCTGACAATTTCAGGGCTGTCATCAATAGCGTTCCCCAGACTCACCAATACACCGAAAAGAAATGTTATTCCTGTTATTTTTGTCCTTACCGAGGAGGCCCATGGGGAAAGGGTGTGGATTTCTTCACCGAGTTGAGATGGAGACCACCTAATGTGCCCCCCCACCCCCCTGTAATGGGCTAAACTAGACCCCCTCAGCACACTGTCCCTGCTCTGCCTGTGTTACCTTTTTACAGTGAGAATGGTGAATCCAGGTCTGCCATTCAGCAATCTTTATTGCAGCAGGAGTGGTCAGGAGTACCTGGTAAGGTCTTTCTCACTTTGGGGTCTTCCAGTTCTTTTTCTTTATCCCCTTGATGAGGACCCAATCACCTGGTATTATTTCCCTTAGTAATGCTTTAGCCACTGAGGCTTCATGCGACTGACCTGTGAGAAACACTTCTATCCACTTGGCTAAAGCATCTATAATAACTAGGCAGTATTTCTTACCTTCACATTTGTTTAATTCTATGTAGTCCATACAAATGTGTTGGAGGGGATACTGAGGTGTAGGACAGCATCCCCTCCATGGTCTTGTATTATTTGTGCTAAACACAAGGCACAAGGGAATATAAGATAAACAAAAATTTTTAGAGTAGTTTGTAAACGCATAGGCTGTGAATACTTTCGATATGAGTGCTACCATCCCCCCTGTTGAGAAATGACACAGGCCATGGCTCAAATTTGCTGCATATCTGAAGAACGATTTAGGTAAGATAGTTTTTTTTCCTTCTGCGGAGATGTCCAACCCATCTACAAAGAGTGTATTCAGCATCTACAAGAGATACATCCTGCAGATCTGGTCTGGGTAACACCTTATGTGCCATCTCTCCTAGACAGTTGTATGGAGGACCGTCTGAAGAAATAGGCAGTAAGGTAGATGGATGGAGCGTAGTACATCCCTCAGTTGTCAGGTGTGGCTGTGAGAGCAGTAGTGTCATGTAGGAGGGATGTCTGGAAGGACAAAGATATGAGTATAACCAACTGCGTGCGGTACACAGTGTGAGTGGCGGAACAGCACTATAGTGGCAGGTCTGACTGCTTCAGCTGCCGCTGCTACCGCTTGTACACAGGGTGGGAGCGCTCGGCCACTGGATCTAGTCTGCAGGAGTAGTATGCCAGCGATCTGTTTCCCACTGTGTGCCTGAGTTAACACAGAGGTCATATATCCTTCCCTTGAGTCAACAGCACAAAGAGCTTGCTGTAGTTCAGCAGCCCCCAAGACTGATGTGCCCACCAGAGTCTGTTTTAACCTGACAAAGGCTTCCTCAGAGGGTGCATCCCACTGGATCCTGTCAGCTGCAGAAAGAGGTTCATCATAGATGAGTCTGGTAAGAGGTGCTGTCAGGGATGCATAATTTAGGATCCAGGCTCTGCAGACGTTTGTCATTCCCAAAAAGGACAGAATTTGCTCGTGGTTTTGGGACTTCCAGAATTGCTTGCCTACCTTCATCTGACAGGTTATACCCCAGATATTTAACTGTTTGCTGACAGTATTGGAGTTTCTACCTGTTTACTTTATGGCCTTGCTTATAAAGAAACCTCAAGGGTTCGACTGTGTCCCCCCACAATTCGCTCCACTGTCTGCTGCTAGCTACCAACATACAGTAGTAGCCCAGTTCCAGCATCCTAGAGGTAGTCAGCTAAGTTTGCTGACATAGCCTGGGAGAAAATTGTTGGAGATTCACAGCAGCCCTGAGGTACTCTGGTGAAGGTGTACCTAATTTTATCATAATATCTTATCTCAACCATTTTACTGGACATATTTAAGACTATATAATCTGACATTTCACAGGCTTATTTGTCTCTAGGTCTGTTATAACTGGTTCAGAGAGGGATTCCCTGTGGGTCCGTCCATTAACCCCTTTTACCATGATATGACTATTACTACATTTTACATTGGGTATATATTGGGATGTATTAATGCCCTGGTGGCTCCTGAGCCCACCAGGAAAGTAATCATCAGCCCATTCACCTGGAGATCTATCTCAGGCAGTAGAAATTGCCAAGAGATCCTCCAAGTGTTGTACATCCATCCCTCTTAGTCATTTTTCCCCAAGGTGCCTGTGAGCATTGTTTCTCTGGGCATCCTCAGGCAAAATCACCAGATTTCCAATCATTCAAACACACATTTAAATCCCCGAGCTGTATCCCACCTCTGCTTCTTCCTTTGCCTCTACTTTCACATCCTCTCGCTGTCCAATGACCTCTCTGACTTTCTTGAACCGTCGTGTCACATTCTTCTCCCTGTATAAAAACTCTCACTTTCCCAACCTTTTCTTTGTAAAACTTTTCTGCATGTTTTGCATATTCCAAAACATCCTGCAATGATCCCATCCTAAGGGTAATCATGTATCTCATTGTGGTGGAAGCCCAGTATATATCTATATGGATCCGTGGGCCTTGGCAGTAGACAGTTGTCAATTTAACATTCTGTATACATATTTGCTTTCTGTCTTGCTACAAATATAATGTTCTTACAGTTATGCAATAGGTACTTCCGCTCATATGAAAATATCTGTTTTATAACTCTGCTGACATGGGGAAGCCAACATGAAACTTCTGTACTCAAAACGCTGACAAGATAATATATAGTATAAACACGTTACATTTTCCATCTGTTTTGCAATTTTGGAGGACAGTATAACTCAGACGGACAACCACAGTCTGAAACAGCCACCGCAGAAATTACCCAAGCAATTTTACTGGAAACGTATGCAAATAATATGGGAGGTTTGTGCAATTTATAGTTCATGATGTAACATCCAATCATATCGAAGGAACCACACGTGGCTCCAGGACAACCCACTCATTTCATCCACCACCTGATGGCCAATCACAGATGACCGGAGGATGGAAGAATTGCAAGATGCTTATCCAATAATTAAACAATACGCTGTATCTATGTAATCTTTGACCTGCCCAGATGGGCGGATATGTTAAACTCTTAAAATAGGCTACACGCCGATCATTAAAGTTAGAATTGAGGAAGCTATGCATGCTGAACCTCGTGTCAGTGTGAAAACTTCTTATGCGCATTATCAATTCAGAATTAATATGGAGGGGTGTAAACATTCCAACTTGAGTAAGCCGTGATTCCGCAAAGGAATTCTACGACAGTGGCACCCCAGATGGGACTGTGATCGATAGGCTCCGAAGAAATCGGACACAAGGCACGGACATAGACAACCTTGGACTTAGCGGGCCCACCAAATACACGGTAGGATAAATTAATTATCTATACCTGTGTGGCTAACTCCGGGCTTGCCTATGTGCCGTGCCAGGCCGATAGATTTGGAGACGCACGACGACAGGTACTTCTTTAAGTCTCGATCACATGATAAGAACCTGTCATAAGATATAAAGGAATGTTTACATGCCTGTTGTTTTGAGAGTACTGGTCGAGTGGCGAGGTCAGTAGCTGCCTTAAGGGGGGGGTTGACCCTGCGCAGGTGTCCCGATTACTCGGTCCAGGTTTGGTTACAAAACCTAAGAGTAAGGGACCTGTGAGGGTAGTTTGACGGGAAGGCTTTCCTGCTCTGGTCTGGTTTGGTTACAAAGCCTAAGGGTCAGAAAGCCGTCAAACGTCTGGGCAGGTATCGCTACTTCGGTAAAGTCTGGTAAAAGGCTTCCGAAGAAAGGGAACTGACAGACCGGATCCCGAGGGGCAGTAAGACTAAAACCAGCCGTACTGGTGCTCTGTCTATTTGTGTGTGTCCACAAATATTTGTTTATCGTTTGAATGTCCACGAGTAGATCCCTCCGTCTGAGGGTAGATTGATAAACTGTGTAGCGACAGAAATGCTAGAGACTCTAGGGCGGGGCATATTGTGTCTGGCGTCTGAGGAGACTTCTATAATCATAAATCTGGCAGCCATGATTGAAATTGAAAGGCAGCGAACATTGTACCGAGGTTAATTCTTACACCCTCCAGGAAAGTGTGGAAGGGGTGGAGAGTCAAGTTATCATTGATTAATCAAGCAATCTTTCTGTGTGTTTAAAACGTCCTGCCTGTCCTTTATATAAAGTTAGTGTGCTTGTCTGTTGTGTAGAGCTAATCCTGCTGAGTTATTATATAGAATTAGTATCAGTCCTGCTCAGCTGTAAGAAGGGATTGTTAGCAATGAGCATTGCATTGGCTGGGTTATAGCCAAGATAATGCACCGTACACAGTGGCGCGCTGTGGGTTTGGACTTTATAGGTTAGGTTGCATTATTGGATCCCTTCTAGTAAAAGACAGACTACTAAACTGTGTTGCCTTTGAATTGTTAAACGTTAACAATAGCATAGAAGTATAGGCTTGTGCCCGTAAGTGTGTTTGGAGGAAAAGAAGAAAAAAAAGGCTGCTAAGTTCATTTAAAAAGAAGAAGTGGAACTCCTAATAGAAGCAAAGCGATTCTTGTGCTCCAACATTTGTTAGTTATTTAACTAATGTTGGATGTTAAAACTACTCGTATGTTTTATTATGTAATCTCTAAACTTTGTTATACACCCGTCACATAAATGTAAAAAGTTATATGCCACTCACATCCTGAGGGGGCTCTTAAGAATACAGACTGCGTAGCCCACCATGCCCACAAGAAAATACGTCTATGTTTGCCAAGTCCCCAACAGCATACATGTTAGCAGTCCCCAATTCAATTGTAACCACATACAATGTTAGGTGGTCACCGCTGTGACCGTAAAGTTACAACATAATATATGTGATTTATGCATTAGACGTTAGAATTTCCCTAAGAGACCTGAAAAGGGGAAGAGAAGGTGGGTTGAAATGGCGTCTGTATTAATACACGCCAAAGGCACCAGCGTTCAATATAACAGTTTAGTGAATAGAGAGAATTGCAGTACATTACCAATCAGATGGAGATGCCCGGCATCTAAGACTGCATCTGCCCGGTCGCCGGAAGTCTGGGACAAAAACTGTTGTAAAAGTAAAAATTGTAATCCCTTGTAATCCTGTCGCTGGGCTGTCACGGGAGGGAGAGATTCTGAAAAGAGGAAGTTACTTGCCCTGTAGTCCCAGCACAAGTAACGTATATTCACAGACAATATAAAATAAATAAATAAACTACAGGGAGTAAGAGAAACTGTGGAGAAACTGCAGAGAAGCCAAGGAATAGGAAACAAGCAGGTAACGATAAGGCCAGGTATCCACAGGAGGAACGGGGCAGATTGACTCGTAATTTGTAAAATGTAAATTGTGTGATGCATAAGACTTTATCTTTATTGAGTTGCGATGTGTGCCCGAGGACTGCCAAACATTGAATGAGAGAATAAGGAAGTAAGTGATTAGCCACACTCAGAGGGGTGGAGCTAGATGATGCAAGAACACGTCTCTTATCCAAGGAGGGGGTAAGAATCATAGATAGCCAGAAGAAAAAGTTTTGTTTTTTCTCTTGTCCCAAACTCAGCTTTCCACGGTTCCTGACAAATTATGGGACAACTACAAGACAGACATAGGAAAATTGAATATACCCACCATGATAATATATACGAGACCCGGATACACACCCCTGGGTCAAACAGTATTCCCCTAGTTTAAAAAAAAAAAAAAAAGGGGGTGAAGGGTCAGCCACGCAGATCAGGTGCTGTGTGCTGATGCTTCGGAAAAACTGCCAACCGGCCACAATTTCACTGTTAATTTCTCTTGCAGAAGGCTGTAAGGCCTGGAGGCCTCCAAAGACTAACCAAGTTCTGCAGGCCATACCTGTACATACACTGTTGCCAAATTCCGCACCTTTCAGGGCCTTGCTTCATACTGCCACCCATACGACAGTATTGACACAAAAGCACGGAGGACAACCACAGCCATGAGGTTAGATCCAGTGACTCGAGGAGCTCCCTCATCTGCTTGTGCGGTGGCAGCAGTACAGGCAATGGCTGACAAATCTTCTAAGTTGTTATTGGACTACCCCCTAGTGGTCCGCACCCCAAATGACACCCAGAACATACTCATGCAAGTGCAACCCAAGCACTTATCTCTGGCCTATTAGATCCGACTACAATGTGCTCTTTCCATGCCTCCCCCAATATCTCTTCCCAATGTTGTAATACCTTGAACCCGGCTACTCTTCTTTTAATCAGGTATTCCTGGGGGGAGGGGAGGCATAGGTGATTTGAGTATGGCAGATCAGCTATTTTTTAAAATTGGTTAAAATTCTGTGCAACAAGATTCTGACATTATTGTAGTGATGTACACACTGTTAATGATGCATATTTTGAGGTTTCTTTGTAGATGGTATCAGGGTGAGGATTGATGATTCCGAACCAGATATGCAGAGGTGACACAACAAGATGTCCTAAACGCAGAAGCTCTGCCTCCGCATGTCTCAGGGCAAGAAGCGGAACCGGAGGCCCTCACTGAGGCGTGTGGAGTGGTGGAAGGTAAGTCGGCAACTTTTTACACTGACTCCTGGAATGCATTTGGCATAGCTCATGATTATGGCCCAATATGGAAGGCCAGACAGCTTGTTATCTCAGTAGGACAGCCAATTAAGAATGGTGCAGCGGTGCAGAGTCTCATGGAAACCCTACTACTACTACCTGGCAATGGAGAATCCACACCGATTTCTACAATGGAGAAGCGAGAGATGACACCCTCGCCGACAACACAGCAAAGGCAGCGGCCCTCAAGCCGTGGAAGAAAGAAGAATAAATACTGACAGCATGAGTCAGTGATAAAAACTTTGGACTTTGATAAAAACTTTGGACTTTGATAAATACTTTGGACTCTGATAAATACTTTGGACTTTGATATGTCAAGGACTTTACAGTTACAAGTCAACGAGGAAAGAAAGCAGATGGGCTAAAAGACGGGAGCGACAGAACAGGACGGCGTATGGCGAACAATCAACAGAACTTGCCTACAGAGGTCCCTGTCCCCCATGATGGCCCAACTGGTACACAGAATCAAAAGCAGCGATGACGTCGACACTGAACAAGAATGGGTGACACCTAGGTTCTCTGTAGCTGCTGCATCATTTGTCCAGTTAGCATGATCTTTGCCATATGCAAGTCCGGACAGAAGTAAGGTGGCCATATAACACTTGCCTTGACCACTCTACCCATTTCAGGGATTGCCAATTTGACCACATTCAGCTCACACCTGTTGGGGAGTATGAACATGTGCTTGTTGTTGCTTGAGTCTTTTTCAGGTTGGAGGCCCACCCTGATACTAAGGTAAATGAGCAGATAACCACACAGAAGCTCATGAATGAGGTAATCTGCAGATACAGGGTACCGGAAGTGAATGAGGTAAACAAAGGTACACAGGTGTTCTCTTCCAGACTCAGAGGCAGACACTGGGACACATATCTTGCAGCCTGGGGATTGGGTGCGCATCAAGAAGTTCCCCAGGAAGCACCCTCCTGAGCCCCGATTTGATGGCCCCTACCAGGTGCTTCTGACTACTGCCACAGCTGTGAAACTAGCCGAAAGACTTACATGGATCCATCCATGCTTCATACTGTAAGAAAGCTTCAGATCCGGGAGACCAGTCTTAGTTGTGCCAAGGACATTACTCTGGTTAGGGCTAGTGAGAGAGGAGGGTGGCAACTGGAATCCTTAGTCGGAAGAATATGGGGGTATGGTTACCTTCCAGTATAACTCGTTCAATGTTGATGAGGTACAATGCTAACAGGAGCAACAAGTCTAACTGTTGCGTGTGCGGTAGTGCCCGACTACACTCGGGGATGGTCCCCCTAAATCTCCCTGTAGATGCTGAAGAGTGGTTTATTAGTCTCTTCACGAACATTTCCGCTAATTACACTGTCCGTGAGAAATGGAAGAAGGAATACTCTATAACTACTTAAGTGTCTTGCACCGGAGAGAGTATTACTGACTACCCTGGAAACTACACCTGCCAGGCAATTAAGCAGGGTAGAGGGAGATTTTGGGGGAACTCACCAATATTTCCCTTATTTAAAAAAGATGAAGAGCCAGTTCCGATAATGCCAACCACATACGCTACCAAAGAAAAGGAGAAATGTACTAGTACTGTGCCTGCCCCGATCTCCTAAGATGGATTGTCAGTGGAATTCCCATTTGCCAAGGGATAGTGCAGAAGACCTTAGGTTCCGGCGAGGGCACACCCTGTGGGGTGTTAACTTGTACAGATAGAGGGTATGGATGCCCGGAAATGAGCCCAGGGAATCCATGGCCTCCCTCTAAGGTGAGGTAGGGATCCCCCCCCCCTCCTAGGAGTAGGGACTTACGGGCAGTGGGAAAACCCTGACGCAAGGGTGAGGCGACCTGGACGTGTTCACCATTAGGACTATCTCCAGGAGGGACATTGGTGTGGGTGAAGATTAGGTAGTCCCACGCCGTGCGTACCTGTGCACACTACTAGTATGTACTTCTAGTACAGCACATTAGAGTGAGAAGAGAGGCTCCTGGTGATAGTTTTGACCCACACATGTACGTTGACGTCATAAGACAGCCAAGGGGGGTACCTGACGAGTTTTTAAAGAATTTTCCTGATTTATTAGGGTAAATAAATGTTGACTGGATTAATTATGTTTATTATAATTAACAGCGGTTTATAAATTATACTAGAGACGCCTTATAGGGACTAGTCTACCAATAGGACCTACCTCGACTATGACTTTCCAAAATAGAATGGCACTAGGTACGATTTAGCCAAAAAAGGGAGTGTCTGTAAGATGATAAGGGAGACTTGTACCTACATTCCAGACAAAACGTGACCCGCAGGTAAAGACGCAGTTGCCATTAAGAAGCACTAACTAAAAAGAGCTAACCTTAGTCTGTTTTCCTCAGTTAGGTACCTGACAGGAGAAGGGAAAAATATAGAAAAATAAGTTTTAAGACATTGTGTATTTAGAACACTGTGATAGGTTTTCGCTAAGATTTTGCTTTATTTTATCTGCAGTGCACTCTGCTTATGTCCACGCAACATACCGGTGCTACAACGCCCCTGGTCCTGTTACCTTGCCGCCTCTGGAAAAGGGAAGTGGGAATAATCACCTTGTAGCTCTTTCCTTCCAGACTAATATATATGATAATGCACGTACTAATAAGACAGGGGTTCAGTCATGTTGATCAGTTATTAGATAGTCCTGATTTTGCACTCTTGTCGATGAATCGAGGTAACGTCAAGAAGGCGGGTTCTATACCAGTTATGCAGTGTTTACCTGAAATAGTAAAGGTCGCACCTAATGCCTAATGCCTCGAGATCCCAGGTGGTAGCCTAGACCTCCACATGTACCAAAAGACCCGATTGCCATGAACCCACACCTAGGTATCAGAGGGGCATTTACAGCCTAAGCGACAGTTGTGAAAGACCGCCACTCTACTGAGTTTTCAGAACATTCTGCACAAGAGGTTATTCTGATAAGGAAGTTATTAATTATATTTGTCACCTTTATAGTCATCCTAATTTCTGTTTGTCGTTGCATACAGTGTATTCCGACCCTGATGACTGCCTGGTCCACCTGTCCCACTACGACGTCCAACAAAAAGCCCACTGTCAGTGCAACCGTCGTCATCATGGATCCAGAATGTGATGATGTCGAACCATCCTATACCCCCATGGCAGTAATAGGCCCAGTCGTCTACAACACAATGCGAGTCTAGGGTCAGCGGTGGGGGATTGGGGTGGGACGGAGCAGGGCGAGTTTAGTGAAACAGATAGTTTCAAGGGGGGTCTGTGGTGGAAGCCCAGTATATATCTATATGGATCCGTGGGCCTTGGCAGTAGACAGTTGTCAATTTAACATTCTGTATACATATTTGCTTTCTGTCTTGCTACAAATATAATGTTCTTACAGTTATGCAATAGGTACTTCCGCTCATATGAAAATATCTGTTTTATAACTCTGCTGACATGGGGAAGCCAACATGAAACTTCTGTACTCAAAACGCTGACAAGATAATATATAGTATAAACACGTTACATTTTCCATCTGTTTTGCAATTTTGGAGGACAGTATAACTCAGACGGACAACCACAGTCTGAAACAGCCACCGCAGAAATTACCCAAGCAATTTTACTGGAAACGTATGCAAATAATATGGGAGGTTTGTGCAATTTATAGTTCATGATGTAACATCCAATCATATCGAAGGAACCACACGTGGCTCCAGGACAACCCACTCATTTCATCCACCACCTGATGGCCAATCACAGATGACCGGAGGATGGAAGAATTGCAAGATGCTTATCCAATAATTAAACAATACGTTGTATCTATGTAATCTTTGACCTGCCCAGATGGGCGGATATGTTAAACTCTTAAAATAGGCTACACGCCGATCATTAAAGTTAGAATTGAGGAAGCTATGCATGCTGAACCTCGTGTCAGTGTGAAAACTTCTTATGCGCATTATCAATTCAGAATTAATATGGAGGGGTGTAAACATTCCAACTTGAGTAAGCCGTGATTCCGCAAAGGAATTCTACGACATCATTATATAACCTCCTATTTCCTTCTTTACTGCACTTACAAACGCATTCTTTATAATGGCTGATTATATGCAGTGTTAGTATCATCTCTCTCCCCCTAGTTATCCTATGGAAGAGTTCTACCATCTCCGCCCTTCCCATTCTAATTTCCTTCTACAGAACTCCAATCTGGCCCTAGAATTTTTCTATCTGCTCTTTCCATTTAATTGTAACTCCTCATTAACCCTTTGAATTGTTTATCAAAACTGTCGGGGCTCTATTTATATGGGCGTGACAGTTTGGGGCTTCTTTTAACCAGGCTTCAGCAGCGGATAATTCGTATTTCTGCTGATCTTTAGCTGATTTTGTCCGTATTTTATCACATAATTCTTTACAACTTGGAACTTTTAATTTATTTTTTAAATCCATATTTCTATCCCCCCTTATGTCACAATATTTGACAGTCAGGATCTAACTTGTCCATGTACTTCTTATCCCCTTCAAGGACTTCCTGTCATTGGCAACAACAGAGACATGCACAGGAGAATGCCTTACAATTTGTATTTCCCATTGTTAGTAATTATGTTCTTGACATCGATTTACAAGACAAACAACATAAAACAAGCCTCTGGCCACTAAAATGTATAGTGAAAACGCAGGGGTTCCTGACCAGAATCAGTGCTTCGCTATATACACGAAGACTCCTTCTTGCCTTTCCGAGTAGGGCCTGTGAACATAAAACACAATATGGGGCTTGTCCGAAAACAACCTGCACAGCAAGGCTGGTCCTTAATGTGTCCTAGAGGTCAGTGCCCACGTATCAGATCCGCTTATCTCAAATCACTCACACATTCGCTTCATGCAGTATAAGTCAACAATACAAATATTACAATATGTTAGTAGGCGGCCGCCCTCTTTATATTCTTAGTTACTCTATAACACAATATCAAAGAAAAAGTAGTAGTAGTAAGATAAGAAGTAAAGTTCCTGGACACCCCTGTGCCCCATGACGTCATCTAACCGATTCTTTTACGTGCTGCGTGGAGTAATTCTTTCCTGTAGCCTTCTCACAATGCCTATGGTCTCACATAGACTACTGCTATTGTCCCTTGACAACAAATTTGTCTATACTTGCTTCTAATTTACAATACACATCGCACATAGACTACTGCTATTGTCCCTTGACAACCCATTCCTCTATACTTGCTTCTCTTTTACAATACCCATTGTAAATTTTACTAACACCAAAGCATACAGAAGAAGAGAGAAGAAAAGTTTAACCATTGTTATACTTACTACACGTTATCTGGGAGGCTTCTAAATTCTTAGGCTAGTTCGGAAAAACATCACTGTTTCAGACAGGATGCCCGACTGGCCTCTAATGACGTCTAAGCAAGACGGAGGTCTTTTAATGATTGGAGAGTACTTCAGACCCACCTTTTCACAGCCAGGCTGTCCCTTCCCTCTGCAGTGAGTCTTTCCGTCTCGAAGGACCAAAAATGTAAGGAGAATTTATGTGTTTATCAAAGAGAAGATGATCCCAGATCTCGTGCAGAAGTCTGGACCCAGGAGAAATACATATCACACCAGCCTGTGCGGTATCAGATGATTTCTAATTTATTCAAAGGTGTATTTGGTTTATATACCATAAATGACATCACAGGAAAAGTATATACCTCCAAGGTTAATAATAATACATGATAGGCTGAAACTAAAATGTTTAACATAAGTTACACCTTTTAAGGTGTTACTATAACATACAATGAGACCGTTATGAGTTCACTGAAAAGGAATGAAGGTGGGGTGGGGGGTGGGGGGGTTCTGGGAGACTGTCTTATCTGCTGTCTGTCCCACCAGTACCATGCACGAATATAGAAAGGTTTCGTTTATCCCCTTCACCATTTCTGGACCCAGGTATATGTTAAGGAAATTGTAGATCAATGTATCAATTAATAGCTCTTTTATTGGATTATAGACTAGAAAGATTTAGCATGCTAGTATAAGTAGTGAAGTCTGGGGCAATTCCACCATATATGTAAGAAGGTACCCTCACCCTCATAGGCCTGAAACCGGAGACCTGATACCCTAGGAAACATACAGGACAGTCTTTGAGGCTTCAGATACCATCACATTAAGAGTTTGCAGCCTGCTTTAATAATTGATACATTGACAGACAGCTTGGCAGTTGAATCAGCAATTTTATTCCGTTCCAAGACCAGAAGTTCCTCATCTGGTCCAACTCCTTGCTCAATGCAGGATCACTAAATCATACCAGACAGATGTCTGTCCAGCCTCTGTTTGAAGACTTCCATTGAAGTAGAACTCACCACCTCCCGTGGTAACCTGTTCCACTCATTGATCACCCTGACTGTCGAATATCTAATTTGTGTCTCCTCCCTTTCACTTTCATCCCATTGCTTCTAGTCTTTCCTTGTGCAGATGAGAATATGGCTGATCCCTCTGCACTGTGACAGCACTTCAGATATTTGTAGACAGCTATTAAGTCTCCTCTCAGCCCTCTTTTTTGCAAGCTAAACATTCCCATATCTCCTAACTGCTCCTCATAGGACATGATTTGCAGACGGCTCACAATCTTGGTAACTCTTCTCTGAACTTGCTTCAGTTTGCCTATGTCTTTTTTTAGAGTGGGGTGCTCAAAACTGGACAAAGTATTTCAGAACCAACGCAGGGTTCTTCTTCAGGCTTAAATCCTTGCCTTTAGTAACAACTGTTTTCCATCACTGAGCCCAAAGACACATTTTCCACCAGACCAAGCATTCTCATGTTATGTCCCAACCATTTATGTGTCACAATATCAAATGGTTTGGAAAAATCAGGACATACAGTACAATATCTAGTGTCTTACCATGATCCAGCTTAGAACTTACCTCCTCATAGAAGCTGATCAGATTGGTTTGACAGCAGCTTGTCGCTCTCACCTATTGAATGATATTGAACAACGCATCTCTACAGGGAGGTGTATGGCCATCTTCAAGCTTAAAGAGGTAAATTATTGATGGCGTTTTCTCGGGATGGGTTTAGTGCCAGGGACCCCCACCGGTCGATTGTTTTGTGGGTCAGTGAGCTCAAGTACCAAGCTGATTTCTGTTCCAACTGCACTGGCCTGGCTTGGTATTGCTAGCTAAGTTCTCAATTAAATGAATGGGCACTTGGCATGCAATACCAAGATGGGTTACTGCAGTGGGAACAGAGCTGTACACTTCTGCGGAAATCAGCTGAGTGCACCAGCCCAGAGAACAGCTGATCGGTGGGTCTGCCTCCCGCCTCTCTACTATTGATCACTCATCTTAAGAATAGGCCATCAACAATTGACAACTGAACAACCTCTTTAAGGGCAGTCCTCTTGAGACATTAATAGTATTTTTTAAAAGTAACTCCAACACAATATGCTTGATTCCATCATCGGAATCACTAACCAGGCAAAGAACAAGATTTTATTTCTCAACCATAGGAATACACAAATGGGTGTACATAGAGCAAAAGACAAAGGAGCTCCTCACCAGGTGCCACTACTCCCCCCTTCCCATTCGTGCAAGTGCATAAAAATACTGAATATATTTGTGCCTGCTCTGGCTATTCTGCTTCCCTTTTGCAAATGTTATATGCACTAGAGCTTTGAACACCTTCATAGCATCAATAGGAAAGAGTTTAACCAACCAATCACCTCCTTTTTTTCCTTCATGAGCCTCAATGCTGCAGCAGAAGTTCCTTATATATTATGTCCCCCCCCCCCCCCGACAAACACACCCACATACAAAATATTCATGGAAAGGAAAATAAATTAGGCTTTGAATATACGTTAACCTAGAATAATTCTATTGACTCTTACTGTGATCCCAAATATTGTATTTCCTGCCTTGGGTTCTATACATACCATGTTTGATCATATACAGTTGCAATCAAAATTATTCACCCCCAAATTACATTTCATTGCTAAATTTACGAACTCCCGGCTCTTTGCAAAAAAAAAAACTAAAACTAACAAAAACTATTTAAGTATCTCAATGCAACTAATATAACAGGGGGCTTCTCCAAATTCAACACAAAATGACACTTTTAAAGAATCCTGCAGTCTCAGAATTGTTCAACCCCCTCATGAGAATTGTCTTTAGTACTAATTAGAGCTCTTTGCTGTTATGACCTGCTGTAACCGTGATGCATAGCCCGACAGCAGCTTCTGACAGCGTTCCTGAGGACTCTTACCCAATTTCTCATGGATAATGGCCTCCAGCTCACCAATATTCTTGGGTTTGAATGCTGCAATTGCCTTCTTCACATCCCGCAAAAGATTTTTTTCTACGGGGTTCAAGTCAGGCAACTGTGAAGACCCCTCCAGAAGCTTCCAGGACTTCTTCTGAAACCACGGCTTGGTGGAGTTTGAGGTATGTTTGGGATCATTGTCCTATTATAAAGGTCCAATGACATCCAAGCTTCAGCTTCCTCACAGAGGCATGATTTCTTCTAAGATGCCCTGGATACTTGATTGAATCCATCTTGCCCTCTACATACTGGAGGTTTCCAGAGCCAGAACAACACAAAGCAGCCCCAGAGTATCACCCAGCCACGGCCATACTTCACTGTAGCAGGGGGTTCTTTTTAGCATATGCTTTATTCTTCCCAACATACCGCTGATCCACAGGCCTGAAAAGTTTCACTTTTGTTTCATGTTCCACAGAACAGAATCCCAAAACTTCTGTTGCTTATTTATATGGCTTTAGGCATGAGCTGACTTTTCTTGTGCTTTGGGTCAGTAGAGCTGTACTCCTGTGCAAATTGAAACCGCAGTATCTGCTGCCACCAAATCTTGCTGCAGGTGTTTTGCAGTTATACAAGGGTATTTGCCCACCTACCTGTTTAGGAATCTGGTGTCAGCCGGTGATAGCGTCCTCTTTCTGTCACATTTAGGTAGTGTAGCCAGTGTGTCTTTAACTTTAAACTTGCAAACTATGCTTCCAACTGTATCTATAGGAACAGTCAGTGCCTTTGCTAACTTTTTATATAATTTTCCTTGTTTATGCAATGATGTCTTCACTTTCCGGGGAGAGGGGGTTGGAAACAGGTTGTACTAGATGGACATTGTCTTCTTTCAGCCTAACATACTATGTTAAGGCCCATTTAGACACAACAATAATCGCTCGAAAGATGTCTTTTGAGCGACTTTTCAGCAATAATCGTTGTGTCATTTAAGCACAAGGTGATTGCTCAAACGTTGAGCGATCACCTTGCGATCCCAGCAGAGGATGCAGATGACAAGCGGGGAGCCACTTGTTCTCTGCATCCAGCTGTTCCCCGCTGGGAGCCCCCGTCTGTCATACAGCCGAGCGCTCGGAGCGGAGGATGCAGAAGACAAGCGGGGTGGCCCTGCTTGTCTTCTGCATCCAGCTGTTTTCTGCATGTAGCGCCCGGCTGTTATCCAGCCGAACGCCCCGAGAAGGGTATGGAGAACGCAGCTAGACAGCTGTGTTCTTCATACCCAGCCTGTCAGCAGGGAGCGGGATACAGCTGAAACAATAGTATCAGCTGTATCCCGCTGTGAATCCCCGATAAGGCTCATTGTTGTCTTTCAGCATGCTGAAAGACAACGTTGAGCGACAGCTTAACGAAAACTGCATGAAGTCAGTGCAGTTAAACATAACGATTATCGCTCAAAAGGCGAATTTTGAGCGATAATTGTTGTGTCTAAATGGGCCTTTAACCATATTTCTAACATGCAGTCAAATGTCGTCCACAAACCTCTATCTAGTCCAGATAGATAATAAAGCCCTTGATTAGTTGCATCAGGTGTGCTTAAGACAACACCTAATTTGCAAATGTGTGCTCCCATGAGGGATTTTATTGAGGGAGGAAGGTGAATAATTCTAAAAGTGCAGTAGTCATGAAAAATTATATTTTGTGTTGTATTTGGAGAAACCACTTATGTTAGTTGTGTTGAGCTATTTAAATTGTTCATCCCCTGCTTTTTTGCAAACAGCTGAAAGTTTGTAAATTTGGCAAATAAACTTGCAATGGGATTGAACAATTTTCATTGCAATTATAGATGGCAAAATATGTTTAAAAATATCTAATCATACAGCATATAATACAGCATTTCTAAAGTAAAGGTGGCCATTCACATTAGTTGAAGGGCTTCTGTCATCACTAACTGTAAACTAAGTTATGGGGCTCAAAGGTGAGGGCCGGTGGTCTGCTTATTATACTCAGTGTCCCCTGTTTCAGTGCTGGGCCCCTGAGAAATCAGCACACACACACACAGTGACCATATCAGAAGGCTGTGCGCATACGCTCTCCCATCTATCTCTTTAGGAGAGTGGGCGCACACAGCCTTGGGAAGAGTGTCACCATATATATGCGAACACTAATTTCTCAGAAACACAGTCCTGGAACAGGGACCCTGTGGCTATAAAAAGCATCTTACCTGATCCCCCGTCCCTTTATCTTTGAGGCCCATTATACAGTTCATGGGGCCAACAGTTGAAGACAGAGGCTCTTTAAGTGCATTTTGCATGGAGCAATTTGCTCCGGTAGCCAAGAGCCAAATCATTGGCACTTGTATACCAAGCCTTTACATAAGCTGATTCAAACCTTCTGCAGGACTAATCGTTTGTCCCACATAGAGAATCATTGCTGTCGGCACCACATCCCTTGTTGACATTGTGAGGGTTATGAACATGAAAACTTATATATGTATACATTTCATCCATCTGTAATATACGTTTCCGGAGGCTGTAGGCCTAAATTGTACACTCTATTCTGCTTTCCTATAAAAAGCTCTGCTAAAATGCTTGTACATTTAGGCTAGTACTTAATTACATTATGTAGAGGTGTAATCTTAAGTGTCCATCATGTCTCCAAGATCTTGTTTATCTCGTTACACTGATCAAAAGGTTGTATGGAATGCTTTGTTTCTTGCTGCTGTCTAGGTAGGGCATGTGATTAGAATGTAGAGTGTGATGATAATCAGGGTACCAGACACGATGTCTACATACAAACAAATAAAGCATTGTTTATAGAGAAGACAAAATTATGTACCAGTAAAACAGGTCGACCTCTGTAAAGCAGTTCAACCTCTGATACGCCTACTATTTTTTGTATAAGAAAGACAAAGTACACAATAAACTCAGATTGCTCTAAGACACGACCGTGATGCCTGTGTCTATTGCTTTCTCATGGTGGCCGGCATAACCAGCTCTGATTTGGAGCCCCACAACATATTAACGTAACATGGATTTTATCCCTATCAACATCATGAGGTTTGCAGCTGGCGATGATTTTGTTCAGCTGCATGAAAGTTGCGACCAGCTGCTGAACAAATGTTTGCTTATTAAATGGTGGATCAGGTACAGCTTTACATAGGTCAAAAGTCAGGCAAAAGGGTGTTCATGTGATCGTTCATGCCAGATTGTCAGCTCATGTACAAAGACGTATAGAAGGTGGTTGATCAGTCGTTAAATTTTCATCTAGTGAATGATTGTTTCACAGATGTAGCCATACGTTTGTAAGTCCGTGTTGGCTGCCACAGTTGTTCAAACTGGCCATACTAGTTCAATGACACTTGGCGACAGACTAATGAGCTTTTGTGCATGATTCTTCGAATCTTTTGCCTCACCCTTGGACAAAGATTTCCAGACAAGGTCTGTATGTCTAAGAAAGAGCTCTGTACTCCAACATACAATTGTAGATGTGAGGATTTCATTAGACAGGCAATCCTAAGTCAGTAACATTTCATTCCACTCACATATTTGGACCCTTTTCAAACAATTGTTACTGGTAATCAAATATCATCACAAAGGATTAGCTGAATTGCACGAAGGAGAAGACATCGGTCACGTGTATGGCACCATATAATGCAGAGTTCTTACTTACATATATCAGATGGAACTCCTATTCTAGCACCCAGCTTACACCACAGTGCAGTCAACTATCTGACTAGATGAGTGTATGCGATTGGTCAGATGAAACAATTGTTGATTGTTAAATTTAACCTTATGAATGAGGATTTTGCTTGATATTGTCCATTTTCATCAACTTAAGTTTAATGTGTATGGGTACGAACATTGGGGAAGGCAATGGCAAACCACACGGCAAAAATGGTCTGCCAAGAAAATGTCATGACGTGACGTGGCCCTAGGAGTCAGTCATGACTCTGTGCTTGCACCAGGGGACTTTACTTTTACCTACCAACATACACCAAAAGTATATATGTCTTTATGGGATACATCTGGATACATTTTTTTTGGTACAGTACTAAAAACAATAAAATTATAAGTCAAGAGCAGAATCCAAGAATTATGCATATACACTACCACAGAATATGATTGGACCAACCCACATCCTCCTAATAATAAAAGGCGCATCCTCCATAGAAAAGAAAACAATGTATCATCTAGATCCTGACTGTATTTTTGTATCTTCAAAACCAGCATACAATGGCATCCATGTGTTTTTTCTAACTATATCGTTGGTCATAGGATTTGGCAACAACAAACTGAATAACTTTACTTCCATCGTTACGAGGAAACTTTATAAAAGTTCGTCAAAAAGTACTCGGCGAAAACAACAGAAAAAGTAAAGCAATAAAAGTAAAAAGAAACTCATCACTGCGGAGATGGAGCAGCGCTGTACATTCTCTACTACACTTTTTTGAAGTCAGGAAACATAGGACAAAAGAAGAACAGATTTTATTTATTTATTTTTTAAATAATGGTCAAGGATTTAATTCATCTTGTTTCAATATCATTACAGAAAATGTTATGGTACAGAGTTCTTCAGTATTTTCTTTGCTTCTTTTTCTCCACATGAATGCTGGTACACTGTAATCTGTACAAGATCAGTTTTTGATTTTTTTTTCTGTACATTTCTTAAATGTATAGGTTAAAAAGGCTGTCAGCACTTAAGGAAGCAATTTTTTTTTCAAAGAAAAGGTATTCAGTTACTGCCCAATAGTACTGAGCGGAGTGATTGCCAGGACGTCTCTCCTCCTTGTTAAGAAGATGGGAGTCTGGATCCAGATGCAACCACTTGGCACATCAACACGTTATACAAGATAAAGAACAAGCAGAGCTCTCTTGTGAAGCGGTTATGAAGCATACTGATAAGGGAAACAGCAGTGTCATCTAAGCTAGTATAAAGTAAGCAGACAGCCTTGGTTAAGAGCTTAAGTATTTGTACTTTAAGGATGAGAGAAACACAACTTTTGCAGGCATCTACTGCTGTCTACTAAAAGCTACTGCTATTAGACCTAGCATTTTAACACACAAAGCAATTGCAATGAAGGAAAAGTTGCCTTGATATAATCAGAATAAGGTTTTATAAGAGTTTTTTTTAATAAGGTTTTTTGGGGGGGGGGGAGATTTTTTTTTCAGTTTTTCTCCTCAAAGTCAGTTTTTGAAATTTAGTTCAAGATGTTGACTACACTGATCAACTTTATCCAAATCATAAAAACTAGCTGTGCCGTTGCATATTACAGGATACAGTCAATGATATGTGGACATGCATCAATGCTTCTCTCTTGCTTTTGTCATCATAGCCTTCCGATGACCATGACATCCACCACCTCTCCCTTGTGAAGTTCCACATACTGCTCTGTCTTTGGAGGTAGCATCAACAGTCCATTGGCACTGCGCATACTCATCAGGCGACTGCTCATCTGATTACCTGCGTGGAGAAGACATAGACGTTAGCACACTCCTCGTAAGACAAGATGACAATGGACATTTCCTATATGGGAGTTCTTGGTGTCTGGAGCAGTCGACGTAATGTAAAGACTGGTTCATTAATCAGCTTACTCTACCTAGTGGCTAATGATTAACCTTCTAGTGTGATGGGTTATTCGTCTTTAGGGTCTGGAGGAAGTAGTTGACTATACTAATAGATCACAGACTGAACATGAGTCAACACTGTGACGTAGCAGCAAAAATGAAAAACACAATTCTGTGATGTATTAAGAGAAGCATAGAGTCTAGATCATATGAGGTAATTATCTCCCTCTACTCTTCCTTAGTCAGACCTCAGCTGGAATACTGTGTCCAGTTCTGGGCACCCCAATTTAAAAAAAAATAGACAAACTGGATTAAGTTCAGAGAAGAGCTACCAGGATAGTGAGCGGTCTGCAAACCATGTCCTGTTAGGTACGGTTAAAGCATCTGGGAATGTTTAGCTTGCAAAAGTGAAGGCTGAGAGGAGACTTAATAGCGGTCTACAAATATCTGATGGGTTGTCACAGTGCAGAGAGATCAGCCCTATTCTCATCTGCACAAGGAAAGACTAGAAGCAATGGGATGAAAGTGAAAGGGAGGAGACACAAATTAGATATTCGACAGTCAGGGTGATCAATGGGTGGAACAGGTTACCACGGGAGGTGGTGAGTTCTACTTCAATGGAAGTCTTCAAACAGAGGCTGGACAGACATCTGTCTGGTATGATTTAGTGATCCTGCATTGAGCAAGGAGTTGGACCGGATGACCATGGAGGTCCCTTCCAAATCCACGATTCTATGATATTTATGGGAACTATAAAAAGATTTTCCAAACCTGGCATCCATTTTTTTGGTCCTTAGGAACATAAAGTAAAAACTAAAACAATGTAAGGTACAATATACTGTGTATAATTCAAGTTGACTCCTCTGACTTTCTTGATGTAGGTAGTGGGACCCTTAGTGGTCATCTATTGTGGTGACGGGTTGAGTAATGTCTGTTTGGCAATCAAGGTCAGGTTTCCAGCTAAAGGATTTTCAGATCTCCTGATGATACAATATAGAATAGAGCCAGCGGATTTCCATTTCATCCCAATGTATTTTTACACCATATTATGCACCACGCCTGTTCTTTTTGCAATGTTTTGCCACATCGACTGTTAACGCTTTACCATACAAGCAAGCTATAGGAACCTTTCCTAAAAATGGTTCTTGCCACCATTTGGTCAGTTTTTTTTTTACTTCTTCCATGACTGATATGATAAATTCTTTTTGCTTTATAGCGAGTCATCCACCAGCATATTTCCAATCAAATCCCTCTTCTTCCTTGCAGGGCTAATAGAAATCAACCTTTACAAGTCTAAAAGGAGCCTAAGGGTGGCTTCACCTGTGCCAACTATTGGCTGAAAAATCGTTCGAACTAGCAATTTTGACTGATAGTTTTTCTGTGCAATAACGCAGGATTCGATTGAGCGAGAAATTGCTCATTGATCATTTTGTTTTGGCTAAGTGTAACAAAGCAACTAGTGAGTTCTCATTGAACAACTGTTTGTTCACAGTAAACGGAGGTTGACAGCCGGAAGAGATCTCCAGCGCGCTTCGCCTCCATTAACTGAACGACTATCGCTCCTGTGTGAAAGTACAGAAGTCTTAGTTGTTGGAATGGCTTTCGAACGCTTACATACCCGAAAGTCATCCTGTGAAAAGCTACCCTAAGAAAAGAAAATGGTGGCTTCCATTACCGGTTATGCAGTTATTTTTTGTTAGAAGCTGTAGGGGTGGGCACCCCGCCATGGCACTTTCTGACTGTGTGATATCTGCTAGTTATATTATCAAGTTGATGGCAATGTTATTAAAATATCCAGTACAACCTAACTGATAGAAGTGTCCAGTTATATGTAGTCAATAGAGACCTGTACTTTGTGCCCAAGGCAGTGGCTCTTGGTGATGCCACGTAAGTATGCAGCGATGGTACTCTGGGCGAGGATCCAACTTTACATCACAAGATAACTGCAAGACAGAAAAGAAAATGTTCTCCTATATTCAGTCATATTCACCTATTTTTCTTGTTGTATTTCAATCATCTGTCCAACTTTAAATACCATCTACGAGAGTGAAGAGCGGCAGCTAGGAGCATCTGAAAAAACAGACACATCTATGTATTACACAGACATGCCACTGATAGCAATGGACAAGTGTAGAAGTTCCCCTTGCTGTCTTTTCCCTCATAGATTCCAGTGGTTTGCTTGGGGTCCAGCAGTTGGACAAACTGGGATTAGCTTATTTTTAATGAGGGTCCCTTCTAACAAAAAGGAATGGTCTAAAGAGGACTTTGTAAATATATAGCATTACTTATCTTGTACTGATCATGACTTACAGTCTGCATTATAATCAAGAGCTGTGCCCATAATTCTGCTGGTCCCCATTGCACTCCTATGATGCAGTGAAACTATTCAGTGCCTGATGTGAAAATCACATTTCCCAAATATGCCAATATATATCCAGACATACATCCAGTAATAAATCATAGGGTATTTTGGCAATGAAACCTGAAGAATTGGGAATGCAGCTCTGGAGAATAATACAGGATGTAACTCCGTACAAGTGGAGCTGGTGTTCTGCTTGCATACCAATTAAATTACTAGTTTCTTCAAGCACAAAAATAAGCCATGGTGAAATTGAGCATTACACACAGCCCATTAAAATGAGTAAGAGGTCTGTGTAATGCAGGGCAGGTCAAGTCCTCCAGATCAGGAGACATTCTTTCTAACTGCTCTCCACTCCTCAGGAGACAGGGACCCTCAATGCCCTCTTCTAATCTAATTTTGGATTCCTATGAGGCTTTTTCTTTCTGTCATTATACAAGAGCGCCACCTGCTGGCTAAAACCAGCACTGCAGTATGTGGTGTACCTAAGAGGCTCTGATGACGGAGCAGCCGACAATATACAGTAAAAATACCCTGTCGGACGTCTTCAGGCTTTAATCAGAATGTCGGAAGCTGTCAGACAGTTGATTGGAAAGGGTTAACTCATAATTCCCTAATAGGGTACACGAAAATGTTTTTTTTTTTTAAAACAGTACAACCCCTTTAACATAACATCCTCCAATTGTTAGCAACATATTGTAGTAGTGAAATTGGGGAACACAAAGACCGTATAGTGTAAAGTTAGGGTGGTTTTATATCTGCAGCCATGGTTCCACTTTTGTGCTCTGTTCGGGGAGCAGGAAAGGGGAATCTCTGCAACCAAATGGCTCATTCTCTGGACAGCACCACAAGCACCAGACAGACCCCATTGATTATAATGAGGTCCGTCTGTTTTCCACTCGGCTGCCTAACTTTAGATGAAAGAAAAAGCTCTGCATGCAGCACTTTTTCTTCCAGTACTTTGAGCCGAATCTGCGACTGAACCTCCGACTCCGATGTGAAATCGGCCTTAATCACATACACATTTACCTGGAGTTTTTCCTTAAAGCGGTATTCCGGGCGATGGGACATTTTTTCCAGTTTTCACCCATCCAGTGAAAACTGATAGATCAGTGGGATCGTCCGATTGCTGTGCTTGGCTGTTTGCCCCTTTGAAATGAATGAAGCAGACAATAATAGTCGAGCACAGCACTCGGCTATTTCTGTCTGCCCCGTTGAAATGAATGGAGTGGCACTACTCCATTCATTTCAATAGGTCAGACATATAGGCAAACACAGCACAGCACTCGGCTATCTGCCTGCACCGTTGAGAGGAATCAGCCTGTTCTGTGTGACCAGCAGCTCTATTCCCTGCTTCCCTGCAGAAGCGAGACGATGTATGCTGAACTGTGAAATAAGCGGGACGCAGGTCCCCCAGTCTCAGGAACACTGAACACTGGGGGTCCCAGCAGTCATACCCCCACCGTTGAAACATCCCATCGTTGAAAATCCCTCTTAAAGTAAACCTTCAAAATTCTGTCCTTGTACCTAACGAAGTGGAGGGTAAATTACCTGCACTTGTTCTTCTATGCCACGCCTCCCAATCTGCCAGTTTCAGGCCGTGGCTCCACCTGTCCAAGATGGCTACAGCTATTTTCTAACTACCTAATGCACTGCTCTCTGATTGTCCATTGGCAAGTCAGCGAACAGGTATAATGCATCGTTAGTCTAAGACTACCAATACACTGTAGAGATTAGCTAGATTGAAGACTGAATCGGCCATCTTGAATGCCCGAAAAGAGGACCTGGAACTGCAAATTGGAAAGACGGCAGAGAAGAACAACTGCAGATAATATACACACCCACGTTCCTCCTCCGGCTCCATTGCAGAATTTTGTCCAGAAAACTGGAGGGTCACTTTAACATTTACTTATAAAACAAAAACAATATAAGTTTTCAAACAGCGGCAAAGTAATGGAAATTGAGCAGCTATTTTGTGTCTTCATATACAGAGACATTCATGTTGATGTAAAGTCATATAACTGCTTTATATGGTAAATTCTCAAAATAAAGACCCTTTGTACGTGTATAGAGCCGCCTCACTAGACACTTGGACATGAAACACACACTGTTTTAGAGGTGTATAACATTTCCTAATAGGGGTGACTGCAATAAATAGCGATGGAACGGCAGATACGAATTCCGCTCTCCATATAACATGGGCGGTATAAATACCCTGGCTTTGATGATTGTAGGTCTTGGATCCAGGATTCCCTGCATCTTTCTTAGTGCTGGTACGACAAAAAGATTACAGGTAACTACTGCTGACACAGGGTTGCCTAGAGTGAATGGAAGACAAATACCATTAATCAGGAGAAGGCAGGTAGTAAACAACGTAAATTATGTGTAACACGTTCAGGCTTTTACTCCAGAATCCACATTTGATTTTGTAAGATGTAGAAATAGATTTTTCCCTTTAACCTTGTGAATGCACGGTAAGTTCTGATCAATAAGGCCTTTTTCGAGCTGGACCCCTTCAAGACCATAGCGCGACTAGTAAAACCAATGCTTTCCCTTGTATGGGTTAATTTATTAGGCATTACATATGTTGATTGAAAAAACAATCAAAATACTAACGACCACCCGTCTGTCGGTGAGTTACATGCTCCGCCCCTGATCACATGACAGTGACCTCATCAACTAGTTACAGCGAGGTAATGAGGTGCCCCAAGGATGTCTAACCACCACCTAACTAGTTACACCGAGTTAGTGAGGTGCCCCAAGGATGTCTAACAACCACCTAACTAGTTACACCGAGGTAGTGAGGCGCCCCAAGGATGTCTAACAACCACCTGACCAGTTACACCAAGGTAGTGAGGTGCCCCAAGGATGTCTAACCACCACCTAACTAGTTACACCGAGGTAGTGAGGGGCCCCAAGGATGTCTAACCACCACCTAACTAGTTACACCGAGGTAGTGAGGCGCCCCAAGGATGTCTAACAACCAGCTAACTAGTTAGAGCGAGGTAGTGAGGCGCCCTAAGGATGTCTAACAACCACCTATCTAGTTACACCGAGGTAATGAGGTGCCCCAAGGATGTCTAACAACCACCTAACTAGTTACACCGAGGTAGTGAGGCGCCCCAAGGATGTCTAACAACCACCTAACTAGTTACATCCAGGTGGTGAGGCACCCCAAGGATGTCTAACAACCACCTAACTAGTTACATCCAGGTAGTGAGGCACCCCAAGGATGTCTAACAACCACCTAACTAGTTACATCCAGGTGGTGAGGCACCCCAAGGATGTCTAACAACCACCTAACTAGTTACACTGAGGAAACACCAACCTCCCAGTAACCATTATTAACCATCTCTGTTCCTCCGGTCATCACAGCCTCATCCTCCGGTTACCCCACAGCCGACAGTCTGCATACAGCGGTCAGTTATCTCGCAGCTGACAGATACCAAGCAGTAGTTACCTCAGAGCTGACAGTGGACAGTTACCTCAGAACAGTCTCCTGCAGCGCTCAGTTACCTCAGCGCAGCGCTCAGTCACCTCAGCGCAGCGCTCAGTCACCTCAGAGCTCAGTCACCTCAGAGCAGCGCCCAGTCACCTCAGAGCTCAGCTACCTCAGCTCAGACATGACACCATTAATAAAACACAATTGTTAAGCAGACATACATTCCCCATCATCACCCTGACTCACCCTTTCTTTACAGCCTAGTAAGGGTTACCACTAACACATTTAAAACTGACCAATCTACCTTAGGCGGCGCTCACCCCAATGTAATTGCATATGGGTATGTGTATATACAAGCCCATATATATATATATACACACGTATTGGCTCTATCATGTGCATATATGTGGCAAAAATACAACATGCTGCGTTCTGTTTTGCGCTCATGTATTACACAATTCCGATACGCTAATTTGAGAGGAACTGCGTAAGGCAATGCGATTAATTGCCTGCGAGTTACCACCTTTCATACGGGCATACAGAACACACGTAATACATGGTAATCATATGGCGGCCTAATGGATGGACAATCTCAGACAACGGTCCCTCCTCTAAGTACCTCAGACCCACCAAGCCATAATACACAAAGGGGTGAAGCTGTGTCACTCACCTGTTTCAGCTTGAAGGTTTTTTTAAAATGATATCCTCCAGGTCCAACAAATCTGGTTCTCTTGGACAACGGCGCTTGGACAGTGTCTAGAAAACGAAGCAGAAATGGTAACAATTTCTACCATGATATTGCGGGAAAAGTACGGTTCATCCATCAAGTGTACCACTAGCTTCTTAAGAGCAACAGATCAAAGTATGAATAGCTTTTTTCCCCTAATTCAGCATAGAGCTGAAAAAAAATTCTAGAAAATTAAGCATTAGTTTATGATTCAGTTTAGTGATCGGGTTTACAAACTACTCAGCAATGTCTACTAAGTGGAAGGATAAAACCACTTCCACAGGCCGGTACTGGAATATAACATTGGCTAGGAGGACTTGTTTTTTTAGTTGTAAATGGGTATTTCCAGAACGGACCGACCACCTATCCACAGAACAGTTGATAAAGTCTGATCAGCAGCGCGAATCTCACCACTGGGACACCCACCGATCCCAAAAACGCCAATCCCGTGTCCCTCTCTGCTGCTCACTTCAAACCCCGCAGTGAGGAGCAGCTTGACTAGTGTGGCGGCTGAGCATGTACAATGCCAGTCCATTACATTCTGTGGTCCTGCTTAAGTGCTTGTCCTGAGCTTTCTCCGGCAGCCCGATTGAAAGGAATTGAGCAGAAGCAAACAGTCATCCGCACCTTCATTCATGCACCAGGAGAGGTGGATACGGCGACCCTGTTCTTGGCATCAGTGCTGGTTTCGGTGGCGAGACCCTCACCAATCAGACTTTCGGCACCTATTTTGTGGATAGGTGCCAAGACAATCCTGAGATTAGTGCTTTATAGCAACCCTCTGGTTTCAGGACCAAACTTCTACCCTGGACTGAAGGAGGGTATATTACTTGCAGTTGTTCTTCTCTGCCATCTATCCGATTCACGAATTCCAGGTCACATTTTTCAGGCGCCCAAGATGGCTGTTGCAGTTTTCTAACTATCTAATGTATACTGTGCACTGCTCTCTGATTGACCAGTGTTGCTCATGTGATCAGTGCTGGCCAATCAGAGAGCAGGTATAGCAGGTTATATCAGCCACCTTAGACAACCAAAAACAGTACCCAGAACCAATGGATCAGAGGGACGGCAGAGAACAACTGCAGGTTATATACCCCCTTCTCCCTCCGACCCGGTAACAGATCTTTGTGAAGTATTCTACTTCACTAGACTTTAATTGGCTTCCATTTAGCACTGCACTTTAATATTATACATGTATTACCGGTTACAGGACTGTTTTCTCTCTGGGTTTCTCTTGGCTTTGAGATGGTTCTATTCATGATCTGCAGGATTTCTTTTTATGCAACTAGAAATAAAACAAGAGCATTTGAGAGGGAAGATTAAATATGTAAGACGGGTCTGACAGATGCATAATTAGCCCAACAACATTTAGAGAATATACAATCTATACTCCTTTCCCTTACAGAATATATTAAATGAGTTTCCCCACCGATAACACACATGGTATACAAAAATAATACTCAATATACACAAGCAAGGAGAAGATCTGCCAAGGCTGGATACTACCGGCAAGGAGCGCCCGCTGCGGCTCGGCCCCCTCACTTGAGTGTTGCGTCAAACTTCTAAGTAGATTTCTTTCTGTAGCGCAGCAGCGGTTCAGAATAAAACAAGACACATGCCAAATGGGCATCTCTGTCCTGGGTTCATGCTGCCCGTGGGTTTGGGTGGCATGAACCTAGTGACAGCTTCCTTTTAAGGATTAAAGATTACATACCGTACTGATTTCTCATTTTTATACAGCTCTATGCACACACTTGCTTCGGAACGGAAGACATAAGCATCAATTACAGGAGATTGTAAAATTGTGTGTATATAATAGAATATGAGAAACATCTATTTACAGTGAGCCGCTGAACAGAAAGGTGACAACTGGCCTGAAAGCACATTTATAGTCATGTATCTACTAGTAAACCGTATCCTGTAGTGAAAATGTCAGCACTGACTCTGAGAAGAGACATTTACACAGAACTGAAGGGGTTAAATAAGCATAGACTATAGATGCGAGATGTGAGACAGGTAGGTGGGAGGCGGTAGGTGTGAGATGGGTAGACGAGAGACACCCATTAACAGACCCCAGCCGATCAACTATTGATATCCCGAGGAAAGATCTTCAATAGTATTTCCCTGGAAAACCCCTGTAAGTCCTCCTGCCCGCGGCCGGGTCGGAATCCGACTGCGAAATCTCACAGCGGAATCAGACCTGGTGACCCCCAGAGACTCTATACTCGCCTATCCGGATCCGCTACGAGTGTTTCGGCTGGGGCAGGGCGTAACGCGCCAGCGCTGGGCTCTAACACGGATTCCTGCGATACTACTGCGAAAGTGCTGACGGCCGGTCAGCTTCCATTGACTGCAATGGAAACTGTCTGTGCGTTTTTCTGCACTAAATAGAACCTGCTGCGACTCACCCCCGCAAACGGAAAATCACAGTTAATTTCCGCCAGTGGGCAGGGAAGAATCTTTTAACATTGCATGTCAATGGACGGACATTGCTGCGGATTTCGCGGCGGGCGTCTGACTGCGAATTCCGCAGCAAAAGTCCGTCCATGGGCATTGGGCCTAAGAGAAGAGATTATTACTTTTTATAGACAAGGAAAGGGATACAGAAAGATAACGAGGCGCTGAACGCCCCTAGAGACACAGCTGGAAGCCAGACGCTGCCCTACTAAGTACTAATGCTCCATTCTAAATTAGTTCAAACAAAAGAAATTGCGCCGTAATCCTTGCGTGTAAATGCGCAGCCATCGTGCGCTATTAGTTTACTTTTCGTTTCAACCAGCATAATAATCATTGCTGTTTGCTTACTTCTCGCTGCGACTAACCCCCCCGCTCCGTGCTTCTCACAGAATGTGATGATCTGCCTGTCTAAACGTTCTGCACGAGCGCGAACAACCAGCGGTGACGTCACATGTTCGCGCAGATCGTTTAGCCGACAGTTGTTTCATGTAAATGGGGCATGAGGTTATATGTACACAGGCAAGTGTGATAACTCAGACCTATATCGCACTCGTAAACCGCAGATTTACAGGCTTCTGCAATGCGCTTCCCCTTTAAAAACGTGCGATTTGCATCGCTGAACGTGTTTGTCACTCATGAAAACAATTGCTCATGCCTTCAATAGTTAAAATGGAAAAACACATCAAACTCATGAGAACTGCATTTGCAGATGAGTGTAATGCAGTATTTTTGTCTCCTCTACAGAATACTGGGTGATCCTTGCAGACAAAATCACCCAAAAATAAGACAAACTGTGATTTTTCACTTTCACTGTATTGGTACGAGCGAAACATTGCTGGATGAGAGCGAATCCACTGAAAATAATTGGTTCTTTAAACACGCAGGTTCTGTGCGCGGCGCAACAACACAGAACCCCCGGATTATTACCGCTGGTGTAAATACAGCCTAAGGGCTTACTCAGACGACCGTATATTGGCCAGGTATTCACGCCCGGCCAATATACGGTGTCCCTCTCTGCAGGGGGAGGAGGCTGGAAGAGATGGGAGTAGTGCACCGAGCTCCCACGCCCTCTCCACCCCTCGGCACTATTTGCAAAGGGAGGGGCGAGGCAGGGCAGAGCTAGGTCTCGAAACTTAGCTCTGTCCCCGCCCCGCCCTGCCCCCTCTCATGAATACCTATCCGATATACGGTCGTCTGAATAAGCCCTGAAGACGCTCGTCATGAAGGGGCTGAATACTTCTCAGACTGCAGGAGGTTTTAAAAGTGGCATTCTATCTTCAACTTGGAGAAACCACTTTTATATCAGTTGTGTAGATTTATTTAAATTGCTTTTATTTGATTGAGTTTTACAAACAGCCGTAAGTTCTTAAATCTGACAAGCCTAATTTGCAGGGGGGGGGGGATAATTTTGATTGTAACTTTAGTTATGCCCTATCCTATGAGTAACTTTATATTACTGGAATACCTCTTTAAGCACTTACAGAACTCCAGTGTTGTGACCTCATCGTAACCAAGACATCTGCCATAAGTGGTATGACATCACTCTCTCTGCCACCTGAACAACAGCACTGATTCTGAAGAGGTGGAGACACATCTGAGACCAGAGGAAATGATACATCGCTTCTTCATCCAACAATACAGTAAGTAGATGGGAACTGGGTTATAGAGTCCGCATGGAGGGGGAGGAGGTGCACTGTGCTGTAGCGTTACATGAAATGCAGTATCATATATAAAATATAGATTTATTAATATATTTTACTTGAACTCAAAACTACCAATTACCTGATAGTTTTATTCTTTATGGAAAATAGGCGTCATAATAGCAATCCTATATAGATAGTAAATGTACATGCTGTCTCATGACATAGAGGTATTTCCTTATAAATTGTTTATGTTGCCATAGTAACGTCAGGAGACGACCACCAATAGGATTGCTGGTCATCAAATTGAAAGTTGTCAGTTGTGTGCAGTCAGTTATTGGTGGGTGATGTTCTTCTCTCCATTCAGTACTAGTAGACATGTGATGGAGATCTATACTGGAAGCTCGAGTAGAAGATCTATAGTTGTCCTGTGTTTAGGGCTCATTCACACGGGCGTAAGGGCATTTCAGCCACAGAAATACGCAGCATTTTGTGTGACTGGAATGCACTGATGCCCGCTTATTTTGCCGGCTTTGGCATGTATTTGCCACATGTTTGCGCACACAAATGTTGAGTGGATTGATTTCAATAGGCTCTTGCGGTGCACAAATGACACCAGGAAAGGTCATGTTGCAGATTTTTCACGCGATCGCAGATTGCATGAAATTGAGATCAATGGGTTCTATTTACTGAGGATTATGCATGCAAAATTTGTGTGGGTTTTATGTTGTGCGAATACGCCCAGGTGAACGAGCACTTATTCCCTATGGAGGGCATTTGCTGCCCGCAGGCTCCTCACTTGTAAGTCCTATTTTGGGTCTTTATCTCTGAGGATATAGAGGTCTTCTCTTGCTTTCTATGGTTACGTGTCAATGTGGCCTCTCGTATAGATATATCACAGCAATCACAGCCTATCAGTCACAAATATCAAATTATTTTGTTGATATAGAGCTGAAAGCAAGTGATGCCAAGAGAACATGACCGAAGCCAAAGGACAAGATGAGTTCATAATAGGGATCAATGGGAAGCCAGGTAAGTATAATAATGTGAAAAACACAGAAATACACAAATCATAAAAACACATTACATTAAAAAGATCCCCACATAATATAAGTCCCTGAAAGCATAATACAAAGCATATATTTATTATATAGCAGCCTGCTAGTATAAGCAGCAGCTAAATAGTTAAAATGAATTAGGGGACATATGTATTAAGTCTCCTAGACTGGGCAAGATATAGCACCCTGCTAGTATAAGCAGCAGCTAAATACTTCATCTGAATAAGGGGACACATGTATTAAGTATCCTAGCCTGGGCAAGATATACAACCCTGCTAGTATAAGCAGCAGCTAAATAGTTAAAATGAATAAGGGGACATATGTATTAAGTCTCCTAGACTGGGCAAGATATAGCACCCTGCTAGTATAAGCAGCAGCTAAATAGTTAAAATGAATAAGGGGACACATGTATTAAGTCTCCTAGCCTGGGCAAGATATAGCACCCTGCTAGCATAAGCAGCAGCTAAATAGTTAACGTGTTTAATATTATATGCTTGTATGTGCAATGTTTTTCTATGTATCCCCACACCTCGTTCTCATGAGGCACCCATGCGAGAGATCCGCAAATCAAGCCACCCATAGGGATGCATTAGCACTACAAAATAACTAAAACCATGTGGATGTCAATTTTTCCTGGCATGCAAATCGTACATGCAGGAAAAAAAAAATCACAGCATGCTCCATTTTTCTGTGGATCCAGCACTGACGGCTTCCATTGAAGCTGACACTGTGGATGTGCAGCAGATCCGCGGGAAAACAGGAGATTTAAATGTTAAAAAAAAAGCACAGCGCACCCGCAGTGCAGAAGAAAGAAGATCTGGCCGTGGACAGAAAAGACCCACACTGGCTTCGGACAAGTAAGAAAATGTTTTTTAGGCCTCATGGCTTTGGGCACGGGTGGAAACCACTGCGGGATTCCACACTTTGAAACCGTGCGTGTCCGTGGACATGAGGCATTATCACATACATGTCTGCTAGTAGTTTCATTCTTTTTGTGTCTTTGAAATCACACGTCTGAATAGTAGCACGTCTGTAACCTACACCTTAAGGCGTAAACATATGTTAATCATTAGCATTACAACCTGTTTTGAATACTCATTTGTTCTGCTTGTATATACTGTCTGCATGTATATAATGGTGTATATATATTCTGCAATGTCCACATATGTAATTTATATTCATGTTGGTAATATCATATGCAATGTACATAACATATTCTTGTATATAGTGTTTGTGTATGTATTATTAATATTGCAATGTCTGTACATATTATAAATGTCCATATGTTTTAGATATATTTATACACAATCTACACATAACGTGCACACAGTGTTTATACGTATAATATTTGTACTTTACTTTTTGGTGTTATGCCTGTTTATTTTTATATAAAGTTTGGATATACTGATGTCCATGTATATAATATATAACAAAAGTATCTCTCCCATGGGTTAGGCTGCCTTCACATCTGAAGACTGTGAGTATATATAAGTGTAACTGTATCTATACATGCATATACATCCGTGTACTATTAATTCTGTAATATATATGTGATATGTTTCTATATCCTGGTAATGTTTCCGTGCATTAGCACATCAATATCTGTATATATGATTGATGCCCACGCATGTATTTATGTTATATCCTTAGGGAGCCAGAAGACTGTGAGTATATAAAAGTGTATATGTACCTATATATGCATATACATCTGTGTACTATTATTTCTGTCATATAATATATGTATAGAGTATAATGGTAACAAAAGCATCTCTCCCATGAGTTAGGCTGCCTTCACATCTGAAGACTGTGAGTATCTATATATGCATACACATCCATGTACTAATAATTCTGTAATACATATGTGATATGTTTCTATATCCTGTTAATGTTTCTGTGTATTGCATTAGCACATCAATATCTGTATATATGATTGGTGCCCACAAATGTATTCATGTTATATATTTAATGTATATATTGTTTGCATTGGTAATGTGTATATTTATGCCTGTATGGATATTATATGAATATGTGTATATGTGATGCTCTTCAATGTAATTAATGTTATGTTAATGTCATTGTATATATGTACACAGTATATATAATAAAGTATAATGTATTGTTAATTGCTTGAGATAATAGTAGTATCTTCAGTATAAGCTTCTTATTGTATCCTGTTAATGTTTATGTGACTGTATTATGTGATAAGTTCTGACCCTGATGTGACTGACCGTACAGAAGAAGCAGAATACAGGACAAGCTGCAATGGACAAAGCCTTCCAATTACACTCAGTATTGTCACTAAATAAGCAGAGCAGGATGTAAATGACATTTCTCTTCCCATCGGGCCCTCCAGGGCCCCTTATGGAGATGGGTCCCTATACTGACACTGTATATGTAGAACAGGAGATCTCCAGTGTAATTGGTCGGCTTTATAGGGATTCTCTGGTTATATGTAAGTAACATTTATATAGCAGATACATAACTGATCACTACATGCGCTCTGACCTGCTTATATCATCACTGTGACCCTACAGAATCCTGAGCGCTGATCTCTGGTTCTGCCCTGCAGGGGGCGCACAGTGTAAAGATGCTCCTGATCATAGATGAGGATAACAGGTTAGAGCTCTAGTGACGGGTTATCTAGCAGCTAGTTATATATTCCCGGGGAATGCTTTACCATAGCAGTGTGATACTTTACCTGTATAGTCACTCACATCAGTATTATCTGTCCATGTGTTATTATATAAGGTAGCATACAGCAAGGCTCCTGCTGGAATGAAGCACATAATGTAGAATAAAAGCCACCTAGAAGTGTATAGATACAATGTGTGCAGTGTAACAACTGCAAACTAGATCAGTTATTAGAAGGTTCTGCATCATATTGATGCATATAGAGGACAATGTGATTCTGTGCTCTGACAGAGGATGACATGAGCCACATGGAGAAGTGACACATGCCACATCTGAGTATCTCCTCTTCTACAAATCTAGTCTTAGTGTAGGGACCCATCTGAATGAGGTCGCCGTGACGGGGCAGATGGGCTCGCACAATTGGAATAAAATGTGCGCCAAGAACCTCACATTTATACCTCTAGTTAGTAATATGTAAACTGTGTGGGAAAGAGTTTATCATTGGGATCTCTGCTCATATCAGTAGTATTAACTCAAATGGAAACTTTGCCAGGAAATCCCAGCAGCTCACGATAGGTAGACGAGAGCGCGAGATAGATAGATAGATAGATAGAGAGCGATAGATAGAATCATATATAGGCTATAGATTTAGTAATAAACATACAGCCAGTCTGCTCCTTGTAATATATGTAATGACGGTACACGTGATCCAAGATCATCCTACACAACCCAAGTGCAGACACGCTCCAATAATGCCAAGTGTTGGTTCACACTTCTGTTTACAATAGAAAACCGTGACACAAGAGCTCGACTATCTCTAGCCGTCCCATTGACGTGAATGCGACAATGCTGCAGTACTCAGTAGGGCTGCCAGGAATAGTACGATGCTCTGAGTAATGCTGCCTTATTACGATATCCATCAAAAAATGGTTCAAATGAGCGAAAGTGAAGATAATTGTTGGGTTTAAACAAAAGCCAATAACAGAATGAGATTCAGCAGGACTAACAGTCATTGTGAGCTCGTTCACTTATCATTGTGTTTAATCATCCCGCTCAGTTCCAGCGCAGATCCAACATGAAATGTCTGCAAGAGCCAAGCAGAACCCATATTATAGTCAATGGGGTTCATTCGGTCATTGAACCATTTGTCCAGAGGATTCCCTTTTTCAGCTTGCATAAACAGAGAAGGAAAATGGAATCCCCAATGCAAATGTGACTGTAGACTAAGAAGATGAATGCCGCCCTCAAATATGACCCCTGTTTATTAATCTGTCAGTGAGGAATCTCAGCCTCAGGTGAAGCTTCTGTCCAGCCTTGGACCATTCTCAAACTTCGAGAAGTAAATCTACATAAAGTGAATGTAGACCCCGCTGGGATCACACAAGTTTAGGCAAACATATACCTTCTCTTTTAGGGTTCTTCATGTGATTACATACAATAGTTTGACCATGGAGATTTACTATAAGTAGAGCGAATACAAATCATGTCCTGCCCGGTTTTTGTTTCCTTGCAGGTAACAGTGTGAAATGATAACGGTCTGTTCCTTATCTAACCAGTGAAATAATTTGGCCGTGATCCGACCGACGGTAGAATGAGGTTGTCCAGAAAAGTTCTGCATTCCCTTGCCAGCACCGTGACCAGAGCCCTCAGTGACAAGAACAGTATCGCAATGAGTGGAACCGACTCTTCAGCGCCCCCATACACACATCCTGAATAACTGTGCCCCCCCCCCCCGTCTGTATATTCTGTACATAACATTCTAAAGACCTGAGACAATGTATTTGATATCTCATTACATGACTTGTCATTCATTTCTTCTATCAGTCCTGCTTTGTTGTTGGGTTCTTCTCTCTTGTGTGGAAGGATTCATATTTGTGTCCAGTATATAGGCCTTCATTGTAAATTCACAAATGAAGTACACTCTATACACAACCGCTCCTCTTTAGTATTGCAGGATGATGTAACTAATGCATTCCATGCATCAGAATGTGCGCTATAACCATTAACCCCATACCACTGCAGGGCATATAGTTACATCCTGGAGGTTCAAGGTGTGTAATGGAGGGTGATCACGGGTCGATCCCGCTCTATACCATGCAGGTGTCAGCTATTTTTTACAGCCGATACCCGCCCACAATAGCCTTGAGAAGCAGTGCTGCTCATCGGGGTTTGTTAACCCTTCAAACGCTGCCATCAATTCTGACGTCCAATGCTATTATACACAGGCTGGACCGCACTGTCTACTGCCACAGTGTGTAACAAACAATGACTATTTCCCCATGCGTACCTTTCCGGTGGTAGGTCCTGGAAGTAGGTTAGGCCTACTAGTTCAAAGCAATCTTCAAGCACCCCTACATCGCCATCGCGTTAAAGCCGAACTATCTGAGTCTCACTTGGATTTGGACTTGAATGAGGAACAGGTCTCTAAACTCTCCTCTCTGGTTGGTAGCCTAATACTTGCAGTGAAAGTGAACCTTCACCTGAAGGGTCTGACACCTACTTCATCTGAGAAAACCTTTACCTTCAGACGCCCAAAGGTCTTCCCTTCCCATACAGAATTTGAGGACCTTTTAGCTAGGGAATGAAACCTTCCCAGCAAACACTTCACCAAACAAAAGCATTTAGATATCTTGTATCATTTCGTCTTTACCAGTAGTGCCTATGGCTGATGCCTCGTTCTTTAGGGAGGCAGGAGCCAAAAATTTTGAATCCCTAGCCAAAGTTTCCTTTGGGGCAGAGGGTTCGGCACTACAACCTGTTTTTGTCTTTACCTGGTTCGATAGGGCCACCAGCGAATCTGCCAAGCAACTACATTGCAGCAGTCTTTTGTCTCTTCGCCAGAAGAATTAGACATTGTGCAGGAGATAGGCTAGGCAGGAAAATTTATCTGCGAAGCGGATGCAGCAAGATTATTGGCCCGCACCGCAGCAGTGTCGGGAACCTCCCTCTGGACTTTATGGCTCAAGTTCTGGGCCGCAGATTGAATTGCTTAGGCTTGAATCTTTTAACTTTAAAGTTAGATTTAAACTAGGCCAAATAAATGATTTGCCTCAGAGGTTGAAAAAAATCCTCCTGTGGTGGAGTATGAGTCTCACAAATAATCGGGAGAGGTTGATAGTAGGAGATGCAGAGTCTATGCATAGATTTCCTTATCGTGTCGGGACCACTAGATGACAGACTGGACATCTACAACACAAAGGCTAAAATTGGTGCCATATATCCTCCTACCTGAAATCCAAGGTAGAGTAGAGAAACACCAGGGCTGCTTAGCACACTAACCCAAACAGTGAAAAAATATCAAGATCAGATTTTTTTTCAAATTTAATTTTTTATTGAACATTTTGAAGCTGTAGAATTAAAGATGCTTAACGCTTTCCAACCCACTGTCTGACATCTGAAGACATTCTGATTGAAGCCTGTACAGCTTCGATGTCAGAAGATGTCCGGCAGGGTATTCTTACTGTATATTACTGGCCGCTCTGTTGTCGGGGGGCCTCTCCAGCATGTCACACATTGCAGTACTGGCTCTAGCCAGCAGATGGCGCCATTGTAAAATCTTAGACAAAAGTAATAATGTAAACTGTGTGGCGTGTCCGAAGACAAGGGTAATTACAGAGGCTGCTGGGGATGGGCACATGGGGCATTTAAACATGAGGTATCCCTCCTCCTCCCATGCTTTTTTGGGGGGTATTTCTTGACCTCAGCGGCAGGGATGGGGTGTAGAAAGTGGTGGTCTGTGAGGCTTTGTAATCTTGGTGAGGTGCGGCGGTCTCACACAGAAGGCGCTGAACAAGCTGCTCCTGGAACTGCAGGAAGGTGAGAGTTGCCAGGGCTTCTTGTAAATTACGTATTACTGGTAGCGGTCTGAATAACGCCAGGCTCACACGGCTGTATGTAGAATCCGCTTGTGAAGGCCCGCAGCGGATCCCAGCTGTGTGCCTGGCTGTGGCGCTACATATGGCCGTGTAATGTACTGCGCATAACTGCATACTTACACAGGCAGCCATGTGTAATACACCATTTTTTGTTTGTATTTCCTGCGCTGTCGCTTAGGAATGACACGGGTACCCGCAGCCCGTACATAATATAACTGCGTATGAGTTGTGGGTTTATACGTGACCATGGAGCACAATGGACTCTATGTCACGGATATCCGTGATAAAATAGAACATGCAGCGTTCTGTTTTCTGCGAGTGGATTACGTAATTCCGACCCTCTAGTCTGTGGAGAATTGCGTAATCCATTGATTTGATTCATCCGCGTATTACCGCAAATCAGACGCATGTGGAGTCGGAAATTTCTATCCAGTCGTATAAGACTGGCCTGAGGTAGATCGCTTCCTTTTTTATCAGGTGACCGGGGACCGCTCAACGAGGCCCCTGGTCACTGCTCCAGGCTCTCGATGACCTTTGATTGCCGGGAGCAAGGAGATTTTAAATTTCCCGGGCTCCCTGGCTCTAGCGAATGTGTCTGGCATTTTGCTGGCGGTCGCATGCGCAGAAGCCAGGAAGGTCCATGGAGAAGGATTACGTTGGGGTTCAAATATGCGGGCCTCCGGTAAAAAGTTTCATTTTCTCTCACCGATCGCATTGGTGAGGGAAGATGAAACTTCAACTTTTTAAAATATTTTTATGTGATCGCCATTATCCATTGACCAGGGACCATTTACTGCAGCCCCCCCCCCCCCCCCCCCGTGACATCTCCAAGCTCTCAGCTACCTTCGGTAGCCAGGAACAGGAAGCTTTTTCATTTTCTGGGCAATCCTCGACTTTTGCACATGTGTCTGCTATTTTGCTGATGGGCGCATGTTCCGAAGCCGGGGTAAGGTCCGCAGATAAAGATCCTATTGTGGGACAAACCAGGGGACTTTAGTTATGCAATTTCATCTCCCCTCATGGATACGATTAGAGATGAGCGAGCACCAAAATGCTCGGGTGCTCGTTACTCAAACCGAGCTTTTTGTAACGCTCAAGAGCTCGTTTCGAGTAACGAACACCATTGAAGTCAATGAGAGACCCGAGCATTTTTCAGGGTGATCGATGCTCAGTAGCTGCCTGACTTGATTTCAATGGAGCCGCGGTTGCTGCCGGCGGCTCCATTGAAAACAATAGTCTACCGGCACCCCTGAAATGTTTTTCAGGGAAGGGCTTTACATATAAGCCCTTCCCTGAAAAACAAAAATATTAGTGTAAAAAAAAAAAAATTTACCTCTCTGCCGCTGCCTTGTCCCACGCAGATGCAGAACACATCTGCTGCTGTGACAGATGCAGCAGGGGAATTCTGAATCCCTGCGGAGAATAAAGGATTCCCTACCGCAGCTGTCACACATGACAGCTGCGGTGGAGGATCCTGCTGCCATCACCCCTGAAATGTTTTTCAGGGAAGGGCTTTAAATATAAGGGCAGAATAAGACAGAGGGGGAAAGGCTGAGCTTATAGAGATTTACAGTTTATGATCGGATTCAGTATTTTTATGTAAAACAATTTTGAGATACTGTCAAGACTCAATGAGAGGTTGAGAGTTCTACTTCAACTGCCCATGCAGGGTGACTGACAGAAATGGCTATATACAGACTTAAGCCCCATTTACACGCAAATATGATCGCTCAAAATTCATTCAAAAGATAGGATGATTGACAGTTTTAAGCGATCATTTTACATAAGCTGCTAATGGGCACTTATTACCTTCGTTTGCATGTAAATGAGCCTCCCTGAGCTGTATATAGAGAACAACAGGTGGTCTGTTCTCTGCATACAGCCCCTATGTTTTCCTGCAGCACTGCAGCTGAACACAATGTTAACAGTGGTCCCAGGGAGAATCACAGCGTGCAGTCCCTGCTATCAGCTATCCGGCGAACGATGGATTTTAAGCTCAACTAAAAATCATTGTTCGGCAGAAAAGCAAACAATGGTAGCATTTACACACAACAGTTATCCCTCAAAAGACATTGTTTGATCAAATATTTAGTGATAATCGTTGCCTGTAAATGGGGCCTTATACAAGAAGAGCAATCAATCACTGTGTGTGGGCAGGGAAAGCAGCACTCACAGGCTCTCTATACAAGTCCTGCCAGCATTTAAGCAATGGCTTAGAAAAAAAAATTGAACAAAACCATAGAACTCTAGATTTCCCCGAGTTCAGGATCTCCCACTCTTTCCTATACTGACCTGAGATAGGGTAAGCATAGAAGTCATGAAAGATCCACTTTTAAGCTAGGAAGTCCAGCAGTAAGGGGATCCCCTTTAAGTATTAGGCTGGGTTCACATAGGGCAGATTTGCTGTGGTTTTACCGCGGATTGCCGTTGCATATCCACACTGCGGCAAAACCGCTGCGTTTGTAGTGCAATGCAGCACAAATGAGTTTTGGCAAAAAGCTGTTCTCACAGGATGGATTTTTTCCGCACAGCCGCAGTGCGGAAATGCAACTGCGGTGTGGTTTTCAAAGATGCAGCACGTCCATTCTTCTGTCTTTTCCGCAGCGCTTTTTTGTCCATTGACCTCTATGGACGCAGCAAAATCCGCGGCAAAAAGCAAAAACGCTGCAGAAAAAAACGCTTGCGGATTTTTCCGCGAGAAAATCCGTGAGCCAAAATTAACCTTTGAAGCGGTTTTGACGCAGAAGCAGTTCTTCTGCGGCAAAACTGCTACGGTAAAAGCTCATCAAAACTGCAACAAATCTGCCCTGTGTGAACCCAGCCTTAACTTTCTTCATATTACTTCATATTGTTTACTGGTTACTGTGATCTGGTTATTACGCCATACACACAGTCCTTGCACTTTCCCACTGTGGCATCTAATATTTTGTGTGATGTATGCTAACTAGGGATGAGCGAGTATACTCGCTAAAGCACTACTCGCTCGAGTAATGTGCTTTAGCCGAGTATCTCCCTGCTCGTCCCTGAAGATTCGGGAGCCGCCGCAGCTGACAGGTGAGTTGCAGCGGGGAGCAGGGGGGGGAGGGAGAGTTACTTGCTGTAAACTCTGTTTTACAGACCCAAGTTTATTAACGAATCAATAACCATAACAGTTCATGTAAACTCTGTCTTACAGACACGAGTTTACCACCACCAAACTCTCCCCAAGTTTACCTGCCCACCCGCCTAATGCGGGCGACAATCCCCCACCAGGCCATGGCATCCACTAATGACATGGCCCCCTCAACACCCGCAGCCTCCTCAGTCATCTACACAAATCCATGTTAAAAATATCCAACTCAATCTCTGACAAGTATACTAGATCATTCCTATGGAAGCCTAGACCGAAACCTTCCAAATCAGTATATATAAAAGAAAAAAAATCCACTCCTGGCATGAGCTCTCTACCATCGGGTTACCCTTCTCCAAATTCTCTCGCTATATACAGACCTCGGCAATGACCATAATAATCGAGGTACAAAATCTGGAAAAAAAAAAAACTATCACTGTATCCGGAACCTAGTTTCAATGCTCCACATCTCCCTTTCAATGTCCCATGCCACATCAATGTGTTCTCTTCTATGTCACTAACCCCCTAAGTGTAAAATTAAAACATCTGGACAGGGCCCACGTGACTTTCTAAGCCCATGTGACTCTTTATAGATCAGTTCAGCCATTAATCCACTCCACCTCATACATCTATTACCGCAAACTGTGATCTGTACAATCCCAAATTTTCGGAATAGCAGTGATCCGCCGCCCTTCTCCAAGCCCAGTACACAAAGGAGTGTCCAACAATCCACACAATACTTTTCTTAATTCCTAGAATGAAAGAAGAATTAGTACACCATATTATTCAGGCACATGTACAACTTACACCGAGATGAACCCCATCTGTCTACCTTTTTCTTCAATAAAACCGCACCTGTAAACAGTTTTTAAGCACCATTATACATTAAAAGCTAAAGATTAAAAGATAATGATTCTCCATCATCCCTGTCTTCCCGAAAACAATACAGGGTCTTCTACTAATTGCTCCATAAGATCTTACTTTTGCCATGTATAGCTGCGTGGACACTATTTACATTGAGTTTTTTTTTAATTTTTATTAACTGCAACTTTTACCAACTTCCCTAGTAAGCGAAATGTGATAGCAGAGCGTTGATCAGCGGCATACACTACTGCCTTACAGCCCCTGATCAGCGGCGTACACTACTGCCTTACAACCCCTGATGAGCGGCGTACACTACTGCCTTACAGCCCCTGATCAGCGGCGTACACTACTGCCTTACAGCCCCTGATCAGCGGCGTACACTACTGCCTTACAGCCCCTGATCAGCGGCGTACACTACTGCCTTACAGCCCCTGATCAGCGGCGTACACTACTGCCTTACAGCCCCTGATCAGCGACGTACACTACTGCCTTACAGCCCCTGATGAGCGGCGTACACTACTGCCTTACAGCCCCTGATCAGCGGCGTACACTACTGCCCTGCCTTACAGCCCCTGATCAGCGGCGTACACTACTGCCTTACAGCCGCTGATCAGGGGCGTACACTTCTGCCTTACAGCCCCTGATCAGCGGCGTACACTACTGCCTTACAGCCCCTGATCAGCGGCATACGCTACTGCCCTACAGCCCCTGATCAATCGCTCTACCTGAAAAACAGAATTAATAGGTACCACATTATACCATCTTTGAAAGAAAGCCATACCCAACAATACCTTCCAAACTGAGCTATATGAGCTGCATCCTAAATGTTGGACTCTTCTTCCCTGAATTGCTGCATCAGCAAACAAGACTATGAAATAGCAGCCGCATTAATCTCACACTGACCATCTCTAACCCTCAATAAGAGGTTATATGTTAGACATAATCTGATTAGTATACGAACTAACTCCTGCCGACCGGCTCTTACCAACAATCACTCCATAACCATTATCCACTAATGATAACTCCTCCGCTTCCACAAACTCCCATCACCAAGCTGACTGACCATTAAAGTCACAGATACCAACCATACCACTAGATCCTGCTTTAGCTCCCTTGATATCTGCGCATGCGATGTATGGGCCTTCCAGTCGCACATCACCACACATAACTTGCGGGAATACCTGGACCAATAATAATCACCTGTGAAGCCAAACAGGACCGACCTGCTAATGGCTGCAACTCCCTCCATGTAATCGTCCTTCATACGTAATGTCTGACTAATTAAACCCATAAACTATACACCCCTGACATTGGCAATTAGAACAACCATCACAATGCTATCAATTGAATACCTAAAAATTCCAACCGAGTACATGGCCATGGGATTTTTTCCGTTCGCCAGCAGCACCCCCAAAATCCTCCATCCTGACCACATGCCCTCTAAAACTTGTGCACCCCTCATTACCCTGATGCCCCATAAACAACAATCATCTAAGTAGTGTATTACACCAACATCCGGAGATTCCTTCCTTCCACCTACTCTAAAAATAAGGATAGTCCTAAATAATAGTAGGATGCCTTAGATCCCATCGGTAACGCCAAACCGGAAACCAAAGGATTAAAACCCCAACCAATAAGAAGTTATCCGAATACTGCATCACATGACCGAAGTGCCATATCAAAGCCAATGTAGTCACATGATGCATATCTTAATGCCAGCAGCTCAGGAGCGCCTCAGCATTCAGAGAAGACTGCTTGGGGTAAGATAGATGATAAATCACTGAGAGGAGATAGACTCCTTCTGTGGTATCACCCTTAAAGGGGACAACCTCAAATTGAAAAAAGGGGGGGTATCAAAATGACCGGCAACTCTGCCCTCATCTATGTGATTAGCAATTTAACTACCTCAGGATCATAAACAGCTGAAATTAACTTATTAACCCCTTCACAGCCGGGTCCCTTTAACTCATGCACATATAAGCCGTACCGGGATCCTTCTTTATTGAGCCGGGCCTACTTCCAATATGAGAGGCTCACTGGAGTCTTGCCCTATTGCAGGAAGCTATTTCCTGGATGCAAGGAATTTGTACTGATTTCTGACTAAAACAACCATAAATGGATGAGAGCGGCACAATATGAGCCCTCATGGCAGTACCCACAGCTCTCCATTACCTCGATCCCATAAATGTAAACACACATCCAGGTAGTGAGGCGCCCCAAGGATGTCTAACAGCCACCTAACTAGTCACACCGAGGTAGTGAGGCGCCCCAAGGATGTCTAACAACCACCTAACTAGTTACACCGAGGTAGTGAGGGGCCCCAAGGATGTCTAACAACCACCTAACTAGTTACACCGAGGTAGTGAGGCGCCCCAAGGATGTCTATAAACCACCTAACTAGTTACACCGAGGTAGTGAGGCGCCCCAAGTATGTCTAACAACCACCTAACTAGTTACACCGAGGTAGTGAGGCGCCCCAAGGATGTCTAACAACCACCTCACTAGTTACACCGAGGTAGTGAGGCGCCCCAAGGATGTCTAACAACCACCTCACTAGTTACACCGAGGTAGTGAGGCGTTCCAAGGATGTCTAACAACCACCTAACTAGTTACACCGAGGTAGTGAGGCGCCCCAAGGATGTCTAACAACCACCTCACTAGTTACACCGAGGTAGTGAGGGGCCCCAAGGATGTCTAACCACCACCTAACTAGTTACACCGAGGTAGTGAGGCGCCCCAAGGATGTCTAACAACCACCTCACTAGTTACACCGAGGTAGTGAGGGGCCCCAAGGATGTCTAACAACCACCTGACCAGTTACACCGAGGTAGTGAGGCGCCCCAAGGATGTCTAACAACCACCTAACTAGTTACACTGAGGAAACACCAGCGTCCCGGTAACCATTAATAACCATCTCTGTTCCTCCGGTCATCACAGCCTCATCCTCCAGTTACCCCCACAGCCGACAGTCTGCATACAGTGGTTACCTCACAGCTGACTGCCTGCATACAGTGGCCAGTTATCTCAGCTGACAGATACCAAGCAGTGGTTACCTCACAGCTGACTGCCTGCATACAGTGGTCAGTTATCTCGCACCCCCTTTATTTCAGGGGCATTGTGGAGTGCTGCTGTCAAATAAGGTATTTATTACGCCACTCCATACCCCTTCCCCTCTACGGTGCTGATGCTGCTCCCACTGAACACAGGCGAAGCCATCCCATGATGTCACAGCTGGGGGCATTGCAAGGAGCCCAGTGGTGAAGCCGCTTGAAGCTGAAAAGGAGGCATAGCACAGCAGAGACAGGAGCCAAGCCAATCAGCAGCTGTAGGTGTTCCCTATACCTTCCACAGCACAATCCCTGGTCTACACCCATTTTCGTGGTGGAGACAAGATACACCAGTACCCAAGAATCTAACTACTATAGTACTGCCCACTAAGTACAGGAATATAACTACTATAATACTGTCCCCTATGTACAAGAATATAACTGTTACAGTACTGCCCCGTATGTACAAGAATGCAACTACTATAATACTGTCTCATGTACAAGAATATAAGTACTAGAATACGGACTACTATGTACAAAGATTTTATTACTAGAATACTGCCCCCTATATAAAGTAATATAACTACTAGAATACTGTCTGTTACATACAAGAATATAACTAATATAATACTGCCCCCTATGTACAAGAATATAACTACTAAAATATAACTACGTAGAAGAATATAACTACTATAGAACTGCCCCTTATGTACAAAAATATAACTACTTTACTAATGTCTCCTATGTACAAGAATATTACTACTAGAATACTGTTCCCCCCCTGTGTACAAGAATATAACTACTAGAATACTGTCCCCTATGTACAAGAATATAACTACTAGAATACTGTCTCCTAAGTACAAGAATATAACTACTAGAATACTGTCTGTTACATACAAGAATATAACTAATATAATACTGCCCGCTATGTACAAGAATATAACTACTACTATACTTTCACCTATTAGCAGGAATATATTTACTAGTATACTGTCTCTTATGCACAAGACTATAACTACTAGGATACTGTCTCCTATGTACAAGAATATAACTACTATAATACTGTCTCCTATGTACAAGTATATAACTACTAGGATACTGTTCTCTATGTACAAGAATATAACTACTAGAATATTGTCCCCTATGTAGAAGAATGCAGCTACTAGAATATGGTCTACTATGTACAAAGATATAATTACTAGAACACTGCCATCTATGTACAGGAATATAACTACTATAATGCTGTCTCCTATGTAAAAGAATATAACTACAAGAATATTGTCTCCTATATACAATAATATAACTACTAGAATACTGTCTCCTATATACAATAATATAACTACTAGAATACTGTCTCCTATATACAAGAGTATAATTGCTATAGTAACAGGAAAATAACTGCTTGGATGATAATAATCATCGACTTGGCCTAAGAAGTTAAACGTACGGTATGCATTTTTTTTTTTTTGCCGCAGATAACTAACTATATCGCTATATATGCATCTATATATAGATAGATAATATATATATGTATATACACATATACACAGTCATTTAGCTGACATGTGGCTAAGCCGTATTGGACCGCAGTGCGAGATATGGGCAGCTGGTCCTTGAAGCTCCACCACAGATCGAGGGCGAGGCTGATCCAGGGCAGCAACAGTAAGTACTGGATGATAAGAGGCAGCGGATGCCAACAGAAGGCCAGGATATTGAATTTGGGAACTCCTCTCAGAGATGTTTCTCCATGTCGGTGGTTAACGCCCCACCTCTTCCCGATATTACAGTAATTTATTTACTAAATCACACAGTCATTAACTATCAATTGAAAACCCCAAACAACTGCGCAGCGGTTACGTTTTTTTAACCAGAATGTGTAAACCCAGCTTGAAACCTCATATATTTAATGGACATAATACGGACAACCTACAACACTATTGATTTGCATTGGTGTATTCATGTGTGCGGTGTTTTTCAGCATGTCTTATTTTATTCCATATTTACACACCAAAATTGCACATTCAAATCTATAGATGCATAAAAAAAACTATCCTACGGCTGTCAAATGCATATTCACTGCATTTATGCCAGAAGACCGTGTGAAGAAGAGCGGACATCAGTTGGGCCTTTTTTTTGCACAAGTGAAAAAAAGCACAAATTACACACAGACCAAAATAGCATGCGCCCGTATGAATGAGCCCTAAAGCTGAGATCTCACTGTGGGGAGTTTTTAACTTATGAGATGCAAGGAAAAAAACACTGAAAACCCAGAAATAAAACATACTGTTTTATAACATACATGCATTGTACAAGCTTAACCAGTGATAATCAGTCCTTGCACTATCATCATTTACATTCATATATATATATATATTATAATGGAGCGACATGGGCCCTTTAATTTAGCTCTTGTGAGACAAGACATAACAGTTATCCTCTGTGTAGTGCAGTGAAGTGGGCGGAGCTTGAAGTGGGCGGAGCTTCCAGAAGAAAAAGTGGCAGTTGGTCAGTCAGACGCCATCTTGAAGCCAGATGAGAACTGTTGCTGCTGCTGACAAGAAGCTAACCCTACTGGATTGGATTTTGCCAGGAACAGCTGGAGAAGCCAGAAGAGGAGAAATGGTGACAGTGGCAGATGAAGAAGAAAGAAGAGGCAACAGAAAGTCATAGTCCAAGGAGATCTATCCTGTAGCAAAGACCAGGCAGACAAAGAGCGCAGCGGAGACCCAACTAGGGGCCCAATACGTTGGATTGGAGGACAGAAGGAACAGACATTAAGGACTGGATTATTACCTGATAGGACCAGTGATCTGCAGCTGTCCGCGGGGAAGCCAGTGCCGGCCGCAGCGTCAGCCTCAAGGAGCGCCAGCGAGGGGGTCACCTGGAGCCGTAAGCAACCAAGTCACACAAAGATTAGCAGTCATTTAATTCACAGTTTAATGTTATAGATTTTGTCTTGCATTTTGGGTGGACTTGCCGCAGATTTCACACTTTGGATTCAAAAAGGTGAAATCTGCAGCACATAGTTAACCTGCTGCGGATATAAAGTCCACAGCGTATCCCTCGGGGAGATCGTCTGCACTCTGCGGGGGAGATTTGCTAAACTCTCATCCCCATGGCTTATATTGTAAATGCTGCTGATTCACCTTGCGCAAAGTCCACACCGAAAATCATTCTTGTCCCATGTGATATACCCTAATGCTCCAGGAGGATTTGGACGATTAGGCCTCCTTCCCACGGACAGATTTCCGCCACATAATATGCGGCAAAAATCCACCGCGTTGCCCGCAGCTATTAGGTTCTATTGAACCTAATAGCTCAATGCTCATGGTGCGGAATTCCGCACCGTGAAATCTCCCGTCCTCACCCGCGGCATGCTCTATTTGCCGCGGGTGTACACGCGGCCGGCTTCCATTGCAGTCAATGGAAGCCTTCCGCTCACACTATCTTCCGCTGTAGCACAGCGGAAGATAGCGTGAAATCGCCTCTCCGCCCATCGCCGCCGCGCGTCATATGACATGGCCGGCCGCGTCATGCGACGCTGTGGGCGTGTCTTGTGACGTGGCCGGCGTGTCACATGACGATGCGTGCTCGTCACGCCGAAGCGTCATGCGGGACCCAGAACACCAGATTCGCTGATAAGTATGGGGTCTCTGGGGGGCGCCATGACGGGCTTCGCTGTGGAATATTCCGCGGCGAAGCCCTTCACGGCCGTGTGCTGGCGGCCTAATTCTACATGTAGTATATTGGTGTGACTATTATATACAGAACAATAATATATGTATACACACACACTGAATAGCCATTGAGACTTGAAATAATAAAGTTAAAAGGGTTTTCCAATTCGGTGACATTTTTTGAAAATCGATCGATCAGTGGGGGTCCTACTGCTGGGAACCCCCTCCCATTGATCATCAGAATAATGGCTTTAAAGACGTTCAAATGGCCACCTTTAGCAGTCCTACTGCAATAAATGGAGCAGCAGTGTGTATGTACAGCCAACGCTCAATTAATTCTGCCAACTTCAGCACTACCATTGTGGTGATTGGTGGGGATGCCGGCAGTCGGACCCTCACCGATCTATCAGGTATCACCTATCCAGAGAACAGAAAGAGGAAACATGAAAAACGTCACCGAACCAGAAAACCCTTTAATATAGAAATATGACATTGCTGTATTTTCCTCAAATGGGCCGATACACAAGTAACGATTTCCTACTGAGTTATTTGGCCTATATGGTATTCATTGAGGACCCTTATCTATTTCATGTTTATCTAAGGAAACGGTTCTATAAGGAGCAGTCAGTCCACAATAGACTAATATGTAGGTGTAAGTAGTGATCGTTATTCCTCAATGACTGAAGCGCTTGTAGTGATGACATACGGGTCATTGGGGCTTTATTATAGATATTGGTAGAAATTACATCTCTGGAAATTACACAACTAAAATGCTGGTTATTTCATTAACCCCTTCATAATAAAGGTTGTACATGTTTGGGAGCCAAGCCCGCTCCAAGCACGGAGGGTGCCCAATGTGTTACATAGCAGACATCCACCTTCAGGGATCAGATGCCAGCTGCTTAACTTATTTCACACTCAATGATGAACGTGGCATCTAAGCCGTTAGAGGGAATCCCTCCATCCCTCCCCAGCAACACAACTGTAGGGTGGCTATGGGTTACTATGGTAACCCAAGGCCTAGTTAATGCTACTGGGACTAGTGTATATTAAGGCCTTTTAAGTCTCAACAGTGAAAAGGTGTAATATATATAAGTATTGCAGTGTTTTCTGTCAGCAATCGCATGTTCCAGTCCCCTAATGGGACTAAAAAGTGTTTAATAACATTTTTAAAATAAAATATATTGAAAAGTTAAAAACCTCTCACATATATCTAGACAATAAATAAATATAATTGCTGTGACACAGTAGAAAGGATCACAGCACTACAGACATTACGTCATGTAAGTGTTGCAGGTTGTTCATATATTGTACATACCTACACAGTATTTGAATGGAAGAAGTCCGAAGTAGAAAACAGCCACAAATAAGGTAAGCTGCCAAAATGAACATTTCTTTCCTGTCTAAAGTTTATGGCGCTGTATGTATAAGAAGCGCTTTATGTACTTGTCCATTCCATATGGTATGCAGAATAATGTGCCCGGTTACAACAAACCTGTCAAGTCACCCAAATTCAGGGCTGCCAACCGTCCATAAATTCATGAACAGTTGACAAAAACTGGGTGCTATTTTTCTATCCCAAAAAAAAGCAACGTTCATTAATTTTCAGCTTTCATTTCTGAATTTGCACAGTGCGCATGTGCCAACATGGTTCCACTACTGCAGCCGACAGGAGAGGAAAGAGGATGTGACAAGAGAGGGGGGGATCTCATTCACCCAATCCCCACTCTCTTTAACCCCTTAAGGACATGACGTATTTTGGGCATATGGATGCCCACTTGTCAAAACTCATATTTTTTTTAATTTCTCTGATGACTTGAGGGCTTCTTTTACTTGCAAGGCGAAATGTAGTTTTTATTAGTACCATGTTTAGTGAAAAAATACCATATTTTGTAAATCTTAACTTTTTGGAGAGCAAAGAGAGAAAACACGTCAATTCTGCCATTGTTTCTTTTACAGCATTAATCATGCGGCATAATACATTTTTTATGAGAGTCAGTTCAATTATGACGATAACAAATTCTTATTTTTTTTAGCTTTTCCACTTTTCCGCAATATTTCATTTCTACATCGCTGCAAAGTCCCATAACGTTTTTTCTGTCATGTTTGGAGCTCTGTGAGGGCTTGCTGTTAGCGTGACAAGATGTAGTTAATATTGGTTACCATTTTGGGGTACTGCTTTTTTAATCACTTCTATTGCGTTTTTGGGAGGCAAAAAGAAAATACCGTATATACCGGCGTATAAGACGACTTTTGAACCCCGAAAAATCTGCTCTGAAGTCGGGGGTCGTCTTATGCGCCGGTAATACAAAAAAAAAAAAGGGTAAAAAAAAAAATCATTACTCACCTCCCCCGGCGTTCTGTCGCGCTCCGGCAGGATGTCGCTCGCTCCTCGTCCCCGGCGCAGCATTGATTTCTGAATGCGGGGCTTGAAATCCCCGCTTCCAGAAAGCTAATACACACGCCGTCAGCCAGTTACAGCCATTCAATGACAGCATTGAATGGCTGTGATTGGCTAAAACACACGTGGCTTGAGCCAATCACACTATTCAATGACATCATTGAATGGCTGTGATTGGCTGAAGGCGCACGTGTGTTAGCAATCACATCCATTCAATGATGTCATTGAATAATTTTTTAACTTTTTTTTTTTTGTCCCTTTAGGGGACTTCCACAGGGACCCATCAGGACCCCCTGATCACATTCCGGGGGTCTGATGGTGACAGCCCTTTACATGCTGTAGTGACAGCCCTTTACATGCTGCAGTCACATAGACTGCAGCATGTAAAGGGTTAACACAGCAGAGATCGGAGGTTTTCTCTGATCTCTGCTTTAAGAGCTGGTACCTAGCTGTCCTCTGATAGCCAAGCACCAAGCTCTCCCTGTCACAGAGACCATCGGCTTGCTTCTGACAAGCCGATGGTCTCTATGGCAACCTGTAAACAAAGCAGGACATTGCCGATATGCCGGCAATATCTTCTGCTGGTTTTTCAAAGCCCTTGCTTTCTTCTTTGTGGGTCTGTGCAGGCAGAGCACAGTGTCACAGCTTGTGGCATTGTGCTCTGCAGCTTCCATAGTGATACATAGCCCGGAAGATTTCCGGGCTGTCACTATGAGCAGTGGAGCTTGTCCCGGAAAATTTCCGGGCGTGCCACTCAAGGGGTTAAACGTTTCATTTTTTTCCCCCTTCATTTTCCTGTAGGGGATTTGAATCATAATGCGAATAATCGCTATTAAAAGGCATTGTAGGACTTCCGTAACGCAATGCCTTATTGATTGTAATAGCGATCATAGGCAATGGCAAGACGGGACACCAGTATCTGGCATGCTGTTGCCATAGCAACTCATCACCCGGCTGCAATTACATTGCGGGGGGCCAATAATGTCACGAATAGAGCGCCCGCCCTCTGTAAACCCTATTCATACCGTGATCTAAATAGATAGTGGCTTATAGGGGGTTAAAAGCAAAGATTAATGTTAATTGTTCTCAGGTGTTGCAACGCATGATATAAGTTTATGTCCTGGTGCATTAAGTAGCATGCTGCCATGACGTAAACTTACTTCATACAATGTTGATGTTAACCAACAGGAATCAGAGAAGCATGCCATTACCTCACTATCTGAAGAAAATGGTACACTCACCTGCTCTATACAGAACAAGCCGTTCATTTGTTTCAAAAAACAACTAAAATACCCACTTATCTTTCCATAAAGAGAGGCCCTACGTGGGACAGACCGGCCGAGAGGCCCTACGTGGGACAGACCGGCCGAGAGGCCCTACGTGGGACAGACCGGCCGAGAGGCCCTACGTGGGACAGACCGGCCGAGAGGCCCTACGTGGGACAGACCGGCCGAGAGGCCCTACGTGGGACAGACCGGCCGAGAGGCCCTACGTGGGACAGACCGGCCGAGAGGCCCTACGTGGGACAGACCGGCCGAGAGGCCCTACGTGGGACAGACCGGCCGAGAGGCCCTACGTGGGACAGACCGGCCGAGAGGCCCTACGTGGGACAGACCGGCCGAGAGGCCCTACGTGGGACAGACCGGCCGAGAGGCCCTACGTGGGACAGACCGGCCGAGAGGCCCTACGTGGGACAGACCGGCCGAGAGGCCCTACGTGGGACAGACCGGCCGAGAGGCCCTACGTGGGACAGACCGGCCGAGAGGCCCTACGTGGGACAGACCGGCCGAGAGGCCCTACGTGGGACAGACCGGCCGAGAGGCCCTACGTGGGACAGACCGGCCGAGAGGCCCTACGTGGGACAGACCGGCCGAGAGGCCCTACGTGGGACAGACCGGCCGAGAGGCCCTACGTGGGACAGACCGGCCGAGAGGCCCTACGTGGGACAGACCGGCCGAGAGGCCCTACGTGGGACAGACCGGCCGAGAGGCCCTACGTGGGACAGACCGGCCGAGAGGCCCTACGTGGGACAGACCGGCCGAGAGGCCCTACGTGGGACAGACCGGCCGAGAGGCCCTACGTGGGACAGACCGGCCGAGAGGCCCTACGTGGGACAGACCGGCCGAGAGGCCCTACGTGGGACAGACCGGCCGAGAGGCCCTACGTGGGACAGACCGGCCGAGAGGCCCTACGTGGGACAGACCGGCCGAGAGGCCCTACGTGGGACAGACCGGCCGAGAGGCCCTACGTGGGACAGACCGGCCGAGAGGCCCTACGTGGGACAGACCGGCCGAGAGGCCCTACGTGGGACAGACCGGCCGAGAGGCCCTACGTGGGACAGACCGGCCGAGAGGCCCTACGTGGGACAGACCGGCCGAGAGGCCCTACGTGGGACAGACCGGCCGAGAGGCCCTACGTGGGACAGACCGGCCGAGAGGCCCTACGTGGGACAGACCGGCCGAGAGGCCCTACGTGGGACAGACCGGCCGAGAGGCCCTACGTGGGACAGACCGGCCGAGAGGCCCTACGTGGGACAGACCGGCCGAGAGGCCCTACGTGGGACAGACCGGCCGAGAGGCCCTACGTGGGACAGACCGGCCGAGAGGCCCTACGTGGGACAGACCGGCCGAGAGGCCCTACGTGGGACAGACCGGCCGAGAGGCCCTACGTGGGACAGACCGGCCGAGAGGCCCTACGTGGGACAGACCGGCCGAGAGGCCCTACGTGGGACAGACCGGCCGAGAGGCCCTACGTGGGACAGACCGGCCGAGAGGCCCTACGTGGGACAGACCGGCCGAGAGGCCCTACGTGGGACAGACCGGCCGAGAGGCCCTACGTGGGACAGACCGGCCGAGAGGCCCTACGTGGGACAGACCGGCCGAGAGGCCCTACGTGGGACAGACCGGCCGAGAGGCCCTACGTGGGACAGACCGGCCGAGAGGCCCTACGTGGGACAGACCGGCCGAGAGGCCCTACGTGGGACAGACCGGCCGAGAGGCCCTACGTGGGACAGACCGGCCGAGAGGCCCTACGTGGGACAGACCGGCCGAGAGGCCCTACGTGGGACAGACCGGCCGAGAGGCCCTACGTGGGACAGACCGGCCGAGAGGCCCTACGTGGGACAGACCGGCCGAGAGGCCCTACGTGGGACAGACCGGCCGAGAGGCCCTACGTGGGACAGACCGGCCGAGAGGCCCTACGTGGGACAGACCGGCCGAGAGGCCCTACGTGGGACAGACCGGCCGAGAGGCCCTACGTGGGACAGACCGGCCGAGAGGCCCTACGTGGGACAGAGCGGCCGAGAGGCCCTACGTGGGACAGAGCGGCCGAGAGGCCCTACGTGGGACAGAGCGGCCGAGAGGCCCTACGTGGGACAGAGCGGCCGAGAGGCCCTACGTGGGACAGAGCGGCCGAGAGGCCCTACGTGGGACAGAGCGGCCGAGAGGCCCTACGTGGGACAGAGCGGCCGAGAGGCCCTACGTGGGACAGACCGGCCGAGAGGCCCTACGTGGGACAGACCGGCCGAGAGGCCCTACGTGGGACAGACCGGCCGAGAGGCCCTACGTGGGACAGACCGGCCGAGAGGCCCTACGTGGGACAGACCGGCCGAGAGGCCCTACGTGGGACAGACCGGCCGAGAGGCCCTACGTGGGACAGACCGGCCGAGAGGCCCTACGTGGGACAGACCGGCCGAGAGGCCCTACGTGGGACAGACCGGCCGAGAGGCCCTACGTGGGACAGACCGGCCGAGAGGCCCTACGTGGGACAGACCGGCCGAGAGGCCCTACGTGGGACAGACCGGCCGAGAGGCCCTACGTGGGACAGACCGGCCGAGAGGCCCTACGTGGGACAGACCGGCCGAGAGGCCCTACGTGGGACAGACCGGCCGAGAGGCCCTACGTGGGACCCCATATATTTAAAAAATTGTGTACTATACTCACTTTTCTCTTTTTCTTTTTAGAGGCCGCCCCCAGCTGCACCCAAGACAGAGGCCGCCCCCAGCTGCACCCAAGACAGAGGCCGCCCCCAGCTGCACCCAAGACAGAGGCCGCCCCCAGCTGCACCCAAGACAGAGGCCGCCCCCAGCTGCACCCAAGACAGAGGCCGCCCCCAGCTGCACCCAAGACAGAGGCCGCCCCCAGCTGCACCCAAGACAGAAGCCGCCCCCAGCTGCACCCAAGACAGAAGCCGCCCCCAGCTGCACCCAAGACAGAAGCCGCCCCCAGCTGCACCCAAGACAGAAGCCGCCCCCAGCTGCACCCAAGACAGAAGCCGCCCCCAGCTGCACCCAAGACAGAAGCCGCCACCAGCTGCACCCAAGACAGAAGCCGCCACCAGCTGCACCCAAGACAGAAGCCGCCACCAGCTGCACCCAAGACAGAAGCCGCCACCAGCTGCACCCAAGACAGAAGCCGCCACCAGCTGCACCCAAGACAGAAGCCGCCACCAGCTGCACCCAAGACAGAAGCCGCCACCAGCTCCATAGTTTAAGACAGCGGTCCCCAACTCCAGTCCTCAGGGACCACCAACAGGTCATGTTTTCAGGATATCCTATGGCAAGAACAGCTGTGGCAATGTCTGAGGCTCCGGCAATAATTACATCACCTGTGCAACACTGAGGAAATCCTGAAAACATGACCTGTTGGCGGTCCCTGAGGACTGGAGTTGGGGAACACTGGTTTAAAAGACTCTTTGTTCCTGCAAAAGCTTGCATACAGAGACAGTGTTGTTTAATAGTAAAGCAAGCATAGTCAAAGTAGTTGAAACTGTTCCAAGTTTGTGACTGTACCACTAATTCAGCTGTCAAATAAAGACCTTTATTTTACTGCAATGTGTGTTGTTGTTAAATCTACCTACACACGCTTTCAGTAGTAGTCTGTGACCTGGTTCTTAATTTGAACTAGGGGCCCTCTAGACTCTGAATTGAGGACATATCCTCTGGCAGGCCTCAATGCAAGATTCTGCAAGGCTACCCATTGTATAGATTAGCACAGCGCTCTTTCTGTAGCTCTTATTGAAGAAAAAAGAGGCTACTGATACAGCATAAGGGCTTATTCAGATGTGCGTAAATCAGCCAGGTTTTCATGCCCAGCAGTACACTGAGCTCCCGCTCCCTCGCCACTCTTTGCAATGGGAGGGATGGGGTGGAGCTAAATTCCACCCTGCCCCTTCTATTGCAAATAGTGGCGAGGGGCGTAGAGGGGGCAAGAGCTCAGTGCACTGCTTCTGGCCTGGCCCACTTCCTCCCCCTGCAGAGAGGAACAGCGTATATCAGCCGGGCGTGAAAACCCCACCGATATACGCACGTCTGAATAAGCCCTAACACCGTGCACTGTGCTGCTTCCTTAACTCCCAGACTTTTGATAACAGTGTAGTGTTGGTCTGTGCCGTTTCCTTAGCCGCCATTTACTTCAATGAGATTAACAAAAACAGCCCTGTATTAAGCACTCAGTTCTCCTCTTTGACTGGTAAAATGCCGATCCAATACTCCCCTCTGCATAGGGTTTGTGTTGACAGTCTGCATTCAACCCGTTTACAGAAAATCAGACTACGGCAGCCAATCAGAGACCTCAGTGCTCGAATGCTGAGATCTGATTGGCTCCATCTGCCTGTGACATTCCATACACAGGCCGACTGCAGCCTGTCCACACTGCATTAGAGAGAAGACTGACGGATGTGACACTGCAGCTGCACAAACCTGGGAGAAGGGGCTATACATTATTTCTATGTAATATATATTTTTTTGCATTGTGAGCAGGAATATAAATGGAACCTGTCACGTCCCCACCGCACCATAGACAAAGTTAGTGCACCATTAGGGGATGTGACCGAGTCAGACGATGTATTATATATACTCACCGATCCCCATGATCCAGTGAAGAGTCTCATACATGTGCTCTCCAACAGACGTGTATGGGAGTGTGCATGCACAGGACTCGGAAAAGAATCGGAATTTCGTGCCATGCGTTGTCTTCAGAGGGGGCATCGTGAGAGTTTCTAAAAAATACTATATCTGGCTCCCTGTCACGTGTCTCAACAGCACCATAACTTTGTTTATGGCGCTGTGGGGACTAGACAGGTTTTCTGTAAAAAAAAACAAAAAAAAAACTAAGTGACAAGCTATGCTGTTATTGCGCAATAGAAGAATAAAGAAAAATCTTCTACATAGTTGGCATCACTGTAATTGTACTGAGAATAAAGGTAACACATTATTGCCACTCGTTACTGTAGAATTTAAAATGCAAAATAAAAAGCAACACTTCTGGTTGTCTGAAAAAAGTGACAAAGTTGGCCTGGTAAGTAGTAGGAGATAAGTGCTTTGGTAATTGCCTCCGTTCAAACCGTCTATCCCATTTTTGGAGCAGAGCGACGAAAGTAAGGTCTCTTACACACTGGCGATAGGTTTTCTAGTGAGTGGAAATGCATGATTATGAAACCAATGTTTTTCAATGGTTTCTTTCTCATTTGCTGTATTTACTCAAGCCTCCGTGCGATACAAAAAAACTTGCAATATCACCCATTGTTTTTTATGGGGCCGGGGCCCCATTAAAATCAATAGGAGAAGATCGCACAACAGTCTTGGAATCCCCCATAGCGAGGGGAGAGAGCGGGCGGAGCTACACGGGATCTCTGACATATCTTGAAGAGATATGGGGCGCTGCTAAAGGGCTTTCTCAGGGTTTAGCTGAGAGAAGGGTGAGGCTAGAGGGATTCTCATAGTGATTCTTGTCTAGCAAAGAGAGAAGGCAGGGCTAGCGGGAGGATCCCGCTAACCCTACCCCCTCTCTTGGCCACAGATTGAATTACTATATCACTAGAAAAGTAAAGTTATGGGGGAAGAATTTACTAATACTGGAATTTGTTACAAACCTTGGCACAAAATGCCCCAAATTTATTAAGGGCTCAGGCCCATGGGCTATGTGTAAAACACGAGTTTAACTACAGAGGCCCCTCCCTCATATAAGTAGACCAAAGTATTATAAACACCGCATGTAAGTAGGGGGTCACTGTTATAGATTTTGCATCGGGGCCCAAGAGCTTCTAGTTACGCCTCTGCTTGTGACCAGAGAGCTGGCACAGACCGCGTATGGCACTGCACATGCCCGCGTATCATTTTTTATCTTGACTTTAGTAAAGCATTTGACAAAGTATCTCATACTATACTTATTGAAAAAAATGACCAAATATGGGATTAACAAGGCAACTGTTAGGTGGATTCACAACTGGCTGAGTGATTGTACTCAAAGAGTGGTCATAAATGGCTGCACATCCAAGTAGAAGAATGTATCAAGTGGGGTACCACAAGGCTCTGTCCTAGGCCCAGTGTTGTTCAACATTTTTATAAATTATCTGGAGGAGGGAATTGATGCGAAACTGATCAAATTTTCTGATGACACAAAGCTAGGAGGGATAGCTAACACTAGGGAAGAGAGGGAGTATTCAAAAAGATCTAGAAAAGCTTGAACAGTGGGTGGCGACTAACGGAATGGTATTTAACAAGGAGAAATGCAAAGTCCTACATCTAGGCAATAAAAATGAAAAAAGCACATACAGAATGGGAGGAATTGGGCTAAGCAGCACATGTGAAAGAGACTTGTGTATACGAATAGATCATAGACTGAACATGAGTCAACAATATGATGCAGCAGTCAAAAAGGCAAACACAATTCTGGGATGTATTAAGAGAAGCATAGAATCTAGATCATGTGAGGTAATTATCCCCCTCTACTCTTCCTTGGTCAGACCTCATCTGGAATACTGTGTCCAGTTCTGGGCACCCCACTTTAAAAAAGACATAGACAAACTGGAGCAAGTCCAAAGAAGAGTTACCAGGATGGTGGAATACTGTGTCCAGTTCTGGGCACCCCACTTTAAAAAAGACATAGACAAACTGGAGCAAGTCCAAAGAAGAGTTACCAGGATGGTGAGCGGTCTGCAAATCATGTTCTATAAAGAACAGTTAAAGGATCTGGGAATGTTTAACTTGCAAAAAAGAAGGCTGAGAGGAGACCTAATAGCCTTCTACAACTATCTGAAGGGTTGCCACAGTGCAGAGGTATCAGCCCTATTCTCATTTGCACAAGGAAAGACCAGAAGCAATGGGATAAAACTGAAAGGGAGGACACACAAATTAGATATTAGAAAAAAACTTTCTGACAGTGAGGGGAATCAATGAGTGGAAGAGGTTACCACGGGAGGTGGCGAGTTTCCCTTCAATGGAAGTGTTCAAACAAAGGCTGGACAAATATCTGTCTGGGATGATTTAGTGAATCCTGCACTGAGCAGGGAGTTGGACCCAATGACCTGGGAGGTCCCTTCCAACTCTATGAGTCTATGAGTATCACACAGACATGCAGGGATGCATATGAAAATGCTACACATACACAATGTATTGCATAGCAGGGTCATACAAGCAGGACAGACCCATCAGCAGTCTATGCACTGGTCTTACCACTCTTGTCTGCTCCAGTCTTAAAGCCATCACTCACTAGTACTCCTCTGTGCTAGCAGGGCCATACTAGCAGCACAACCCCATCAGACATCTCTGCAGTGGTCTTACCCCTCTTGTCTGCTCCAGTCTTACAGCCATAACTCAGTAGTACTCCTCCATGCTAGCAGGGTCATACTAGCAGCACAGCCCCATCAGCAGTCTATGCCCCGTTCTTACCCCTCTTGTCTGCTTCAGTCTTACAGGCATCACTCAGTAGTACTCCTCCGTGCTAGCAGGGCCATACTAGCAGCACAGCCACATCAGCAGTCTATGCCCTGGTCTTACCCCTTTTGTCTGCTCCAGTCTTACAGCAATCACTCACTAGTACTCCTATAGAAAGAGCCAGCTCTTCTCACCTGGTCAGTCAGAGCAGCAGGTGTAATTCTTGGGATGGAATGAGGGTGGGGGATCCTCCCAACTCTTCCCCAAGCGGCTTCAGGACCCTCTCCATGCTGGACTGGGACAGAACACCGTTTTCTTCTATGTTTAAACACTATGGGGCTGATTTATTAAGACCAATAACAGTAACCATGAATGTAACTTTGTGTCCTGTGGCATTAAGGGGTTAAGAGGTTTATGCCACTTAATAGATGTATCTTGGATGGCTCATGTGCCAGAAGAAGAAATCTTTACCAGCTATGAGGAAGTTCCCTGGTGTAAATTCTACTAAATATAGTAGGTGCCCCCACCTACCTCTCTCAAAGTGTGGAGTGTGGTTCAAAAATCCCAAAAGTTACAAGTCTTAGTGCTGGCTATATTTGTGCACAAAATTAGCTACTTATTTTTTCCCAACATTTGTCCAAGTTGCCACCCCGCCATAACATCATTTTTTCTCATAATTAAAATTGCCAGTAAAAAATTATTCCCCACACCGGCCTCTAGATGTAATTACTGTCCAAGCCGGTCATTTACCAGCAGGGTGGCAACCCTAGTAATGAATGGGGCATACTGGGAGATGAGGGGACAGTAATGAATGTGACACATGGGGAGATGAGGGGACAGTAATGAATGTGACACATGGGGAGATGAGGGGACAGTAATGAATGTGACACATGGGGAGATGAGGGGACAGTAATTAATGTGACTCATGGGGAGATGGGGGGACAACAAGGATATGTTCACAAGGTGGATTCCACCTGGAATTCCATTCTGCTGCAGTTTTTGCCGTGAATCCACACGTGGATGTAGCCATCAGTGGGCTAAATTTGCGAGCAAATGTTTGTGACGTGCATTCAAGAATAGAAGTCGTATGTTACTTCTTCATGCGGACCCATGCAAAAACGTGTCAGACATTCAGTACGCGGATTTTACCCATTGACAGAGCTAAATCCGCATATTGATCAAGAGCAAAAGCCTAATAAATGTGTCACACATGGAGATGAGAGGGCAGTAATGAATGTGACATAAATAGTATAAGATAGAGAGTGCCCCCATTGTGCCAGACAGACTACCATCATAAATAGTGCCAGACAGAGAATGCCTCCATATATAGTATCAGATGGAATGCCTTATAGTGACCCATAGAGAGCGACCCAATAAATAGTGCGAGATAGCGAATGTCACCCTAGTGCTACACAGAGTGCCCTCATAAATAGTATCAGATGGAGAGTGTCCCCACAAATAGTGCTAGACAGAGCGCCCCCATAAGCAGTGTCAGAATTCCTCTATAATGTAGGCAGTCAGCATTCCCCATGAACAGTGTCCGCCAAATAACGTCCCCGCAAAGAGCAGCCCCATAACCAGTGCCTGACAGTGACCCTGCAAAAACTATTAGCCAGTAAACAGTTCTAGCCCAACAACAGGCCCGTTCACAATATCAGGGCACTGCACAGTGCCAGCCACAGAGTGCCCACATTAACAGTGCCATGTAAGAGAACTGGAGGCAGGTTCATACGGATGGATATCTCATCGTCTGATTAGTGAGGGGTCCGCTGTTGGGACCCCTACCATTCCCACACCTTGCTGTAAAGGAAGTGCAGCTGTATTCACCAGCATTATGGCAAGGAAAAAGCTAAAGAGGCAGTTGGGCCGTTACCCGGGGGGTGCAGACATCCATGGATATCACATAGCATCAGATATCACATAATATGCCATCAATGACATTATGTGTTGGGTAGGATTATCCCTTCAAATGCAGTTTAATAAGCAGACACTAGAGGGAGGCAATGAGCCAACATAGTTAATACACTACATAGCTGTGCCATCTATAGACATCAATATCCTCCTCATCTAGGTTCTTACGTTTTGGCACATGTGGACGATAGTGATTATCATCCATATGTAAAGAGACCTTCCACAAAGGGTTTTCTTAATGGCCAATTTTTGGTTTTACACTTTTGTGTTTTTCTCCCCATTAAAAAAAAAACATAACTTATTTATTTGTCCGGCAACATAACCATCTGAGGGCTTGTTTTTTGCGGACAAGTTGTAGGTTTCAATGGCATCATTTAATGTACCCCATAAAGTACTGATAAGCTTTTAAAAATTTCTAAGTGGGCTGAAATGCAAAAAAAAACCCCGCCATTTTTTGGAAGGGAAGGGGTTACAGTAAACAACCTGCAGCTAAAATGGAATGTTGGCTTTATTTTGTTAGAATGATTACAACAATATCACATGTATCTAGTTTATTTTTAAAATGAATATATAAAATATATTTTTTCTGTCACCATCTTCTGACACCATCCCTTTTTCATTTTTCTATCAAGTTGGTTGTTTAAAGGCTTTCTTTTTTGGGGGGGTGAAGGGGGACTCTAGTTTCTATTGACACCATTTTGGGGTATGTACGGATTTTTAATCGCTTTCTATAACATTTTTTTCTTGGAAATAAAAGTGCACTTTTTGTACGATGTATCCTTTTTCTAATGGTGTTAGCCGTGCGGCAAAAATAATACACTCTTTGTCAAAAAAAAATCAAGCAGCTAGAATTAGTTGTCGTTTTACTACAAAACCCGCCATGCAGTTATATCTCCGGCAGATATGCAAATAATTATAGTGGTGGCATGATTAGATGAACAGTCCTGCCAGCTGTGGCCTCTTTCACACGGGCTACAAAATTGCCACTACAAAACGCATGTATGTGAAGTCCATGGTTTCCAATGGGTTCTTTCAGGCTACAAAGCATCTCATGTGAAAGAACCCAATGGACACCATGGGCTTCACATACATGCATTTTGTAGCCCATGTGAAGGAGGCCTTAAAGGGGTGGTCTCGCGAAACCAAGTGGGGTTATACACTTCCGTATGGCCATATTAATGCACTTTGTAATGTACATTGTGCATTAAATATGAGCCATACAGAAGTTATTCCACTTACCTGCTCCGTTGCTAGCGTCCTCGTCTCCATGGTTCCGTCTAAATTCGCTGGCAGCTTGCTTTTTTAGACGCGCTTGCGCAGTCCGGTCTTCTCCATTCAGCACGAGCCGCTTCAGTGTGCTCCCCGCTACAGCTCTTCTGCGCATGCGCAGACGAGCTGTCACTGCTCGGGAGCGCGCTGCAGCGGCCATTCTGTACCTTCCTCTGTTAGGGGCTGCCGCTGCGCCGGGCTGCGCCGGGGGGGCTGTCGCTGCGCCGGGGGGGGCTGCCGCTGTGATGGGGGAACTAGAGCTAGGCCGGGGGGGGGGGCTGCCGCTGCGATGGGGGGGCTGTCGCTAGGCCGGGGGGGGGGGGGCTGCCGCTAGGCCGGGGGAACTAGCGCTGGGCTCCGGAACCTAGCGCTGGGCTCCGGGGCCTTCACCTGGGCTGAGGGTCTAGCGCTGGGGAGCCGGGGGCTAGCGCCGGTTACCTGCTGCCTGGCGGTGGGCGTCTGGTCGGCGGCTGCGATGCGTCCGGTTGCCATGGAGACACAGCTGGCGGCGTCTCGGGAGCGCGCACGTCGGGCTGCAGCGAGCGACGGGGAAAGAGCCGGCGGCCATCTTGAGGAAACTTTTATAAGTTGCTGAAACGCTGGAACGGTAAGTACGAACCAGCTAGAAATGTCATTTACAGGGGGGCTTAGTAATGTGTACTTAATGGGGGGGACTGGGCAAAAAAAAAATTTAACTGCTTCCTCGAGACATCTCCTTTAAATTAGTTCCACCCTTGGCCTATAGAAAGGCTCTCAGAGACTACTTGTGTGTATTGGACCTCTTTTTCCGCTTGTGTAGAGCTTGTTGACCACTAGACGCCTCTACGTTATAATCAAAGAGATTTTGCCCAGTTAACGGAGTTTCAATGGGAAGGTATTATTGGAATGCGAGAACCTGGATGGTTCTATGTATAAATCGCCCATTACCTGGGCTGACCAGACTGTTAGGAGACATTGGGACCAGAGCATGTATGAGGGCACTTAATAGACCACCAGTATGGAGGATCATTTGATTGCCCGACAAGCATGAGCAGCTCCAACCGTATTATTGTCTGCCATCCACAGACAGGTGGCACCATTGTTACAGGCCACTGTGTCTTCTGTCGAAACATTTGCCGGCCACTTGGCTGAAAGAGATTTGGTGTCACGGCACCCATTATGCCTTTGACACTCACCCACCGTTTGCAGTGGCGTCGTGCACAGCTAAACTGGACTGCTACGGAGTGGAACTGGGCTGTCTTCAGCGAAAAATCCAAGTTTAGTTTGGGCACCGACGCCGCCGTGTTCCTGTCTGTAGACCTAGGGGTGAGCGCCTCAATTCTACCTTTGCTGTAGAGCTGCACACTGTCGCCAATGGTGTGATGGTCTGGGGGCCATCGAATATGATATACAGTCATCTCTAGTAATGACACGAGGGACAATGAGAGCTCAGCAATATGTTCAGGACATCCTGCAGCCACGTGTGTTCTTCTCATGGCGGCTTCCAAGAGGCATTTTCCAACAGGATAATACTCGATCGCACACAAGTGTCACAGGAACGCCTCCACAATATTGCCACAATTCCGTGGCCCGCCGGGCACAAAATTTATCACCAATAGAACATGTATGGGACCATCTGGGACGCCAACTTCGACAGCCTACGAGTTTGTATGATCTAGAGGCTCAGTTACAGCAAATCTGGACCGATATGCTGCCATACAGAACCCGTATGCTTCCATGCCCGTCCGTATTCTTGTATCCAAGCTAGAGACGGTACCACGGGGTACTAGAGCCTCCATGCCCGCCTATATCACATCTTACATCCAAACTAGAGGTGACCCACCAGGGTACTAGAGCCTCCATGCCTGCCCGTATCACATCTTACATCCAAGCTAGAGGTGGTAGAATAGGGTACTAGAGCCTCCATGCCCGCCTATATTACATCTTACATCCACGCTAGAGGCGGTACAGCAGGGTACTAGAGCTTCCATGCCCGCCCGTATCACATCTTACATCCAAGCTAGAAGCGGTACAGCAGGGTACTAGAGCCTCCCTTCAAGTGTTCGGTTTTCTGCAGTAAATTCTCCTTTTGGTCTGATATCGTAATCACTTCTTGATATCATCGTTGCAATCACACAGAGAAAGGTTCATTTGATTCCAAGAACATCTTCTAGGGGAGGAATTTCTTTTGATAATGAGTATATGTTTTATTTCAAATCAAAATTCGCACCAATGTTGCGGATTTTGACTCTGTTTTGGATTTGGAAATACTGCAGACATTCTGGATTCATGATAGGGCTACGTATTGCTGGTTGATCTTTGTGTAATAATGTGTCAGAAGCTCACCGGATGCCACAATCGTGGGTCAAATTTGAAGACGGTGGTCAGCAGAAGGAAATGTGCATCATCATAGTGAGACTGGAGCACTGAGACGAACAATTCACATATCCGGTGTTAGAAGTAGCTGCTCCACAATCCGCTGCTGGTGACATTATGCAGAGTATATGGACAGATTACTGCAGCATTTATCAGCATTGCCCCAACACTTCACACTGCACCCCAACATTCAGCACCCTCCTATTTATTGGACTTTTTCATCCACTTCACCGCCATCTAACATCCCACTCCAGGGATTACTGTGCATTCCTCTCAAAACCTCAATATTTATTTACTTCCAAGCCTGTATCCCAATATCAAACTATATCATCAATGGTTATTAAAGCACCATCCCACAGCGGAGATGTACCCCAATATTCAACACCCTATGGCCTTAGTCAGACGGGCGTTTTTAGCCGCGATTTGCGCATGCGCATGTGTCCGGCGATTTTTTAAAACCATTGCTTTACAATGGTATCGGACACATGAGCGCTTTTTATGCGCTCGTCCGATAAATTATAGAACAAAAAAAAATAAAAAAATCGCAGATCGCACCTATCTGCGATTCCTGTTCTCTTCTGTATATGCGCTCAATGGGGCCGGCGGCAGCAGCGCCGACCCCATTGAGAACATATAGAAGACAAATCATTCTTCTCTGCTACAGCTGTAACAGCTGTGGCAGAGAAGAACGATGTTTGCCCATTGAATTCAATGGAGCGGCAATACAGCCGCTCCATTGAAAGCAATGGGCTGCCGGCGTGCGCGGGGTGAATTGTCGGGAAGGGGTTAAATATATAAGCCCTTCCCTGCAATTCATCCTAAAATGTGTTAAAATAAAAAAAAATTGTATACTCACCTTTCCACTGCAGCCGGAGTCCAGCCGCGGCCGCTGTCAGTTCTCCTGAACTGCTTCTCGGCACTATTCAGCCGGCGGGGCTTTAAAATCCCCGCCTGCTGAATGATCTGCCTCTGATTGGTCACAGCCCTGACCAATCAGAGGCCGGTTTCACTCACACACCCATTCATGAATGGGTGAGTGACTGCTGCCTCTCAGCGCTGAGCCAATCAGGGGCAGGTCTGACTCACATCCATTCATGAATTCATGAATGGGTGTGAGTGAGGCATGCCTCTGATTGGCTCAGCGCTGAGCCAATCAGGGGGCAGGTCTGACTCACATCCATTCATGAATTCATGAATGGGTGTGAGTGAGGCATGCCTCTGATTGGCTCAGCGCTGAGCCAATCAGGGGGCAGGTCTGACTCACACCCCCTTCACACCCACTGCAGGACGGCTGCACGGAGCTCTGGCTGCCGGGAGAAGGTGAGTATACAATTTTTTTTTATTTTAACACATTTTAGGATGAATTGCAGGGAAGGGCTTATATATTTAAGCCCTTACCGACAATTCATCCCGGGCTCGCCCGCAGCGCATTGCTTTAAATGGAGGCGGCTCTATTGCCGTCTCCATTGAATGCAATGCGCTGGACAGCTCCGGCCTGTTTCTAATGAAACGCGGCTAGGAGCAGATTTTCGGGCGATTTTCGGGCGACTTGCGCGCACCGGTCACGCGATTTGCGGATGCGCATCCGTCATGCGATCCGCAAATCGCGCGAAAAACCGCCCGTCTGACTAAGGCCTATAGGTGCATCTTACACTTAGGGCAGTCATCTGGTATTGCTTTATCCTCATCATCCAGCACCTGCACCCCAATATCCATGTACCATTGTGGTCTTGGTTTTGTGATCTTGATAACGGACGTTATTTTTCCCCCACATGCCCGTATTGTCATTGGCTTATCTAATGTCCATCACATCACACGTCAAAGTGTCTCCAGCGTTCGCAGTAGCCCGATAATTGTCGCCAAGTTCCATGTGATGAAAGAGGAGGGGTTCAGCTCATCATATGACACTCCCACATACAGACCTCACCTGCTCCATATATTACATGTTATTTTTATATTACTAAAATGTATTTTATCCCAGCGACTCTTAGGTTAGGACCAGTGGAGACCACAAAACTTGCTGCAGTCCTTTTGACCAGTCCCCCAATGCCCTAAGATGAAAGGCACCGGACCCAAAGATCTAGAGCTTGTGTCAAACAAAAGGCCCGCTGCCTCATTTTATGTGGCCCGCAGTTTGCCGACGGCTGCTCGCCACTGTACTGATTACCAGCTGGGGTGCCGCAGCTCCTCGCTGGTAATCACGCTGGCAGTGTTGATCCCGGCGCACACACTGACGTCAGTGTGCAGCCGGAATACTCCTCCCCTGAGTCCCCTGCTCTTCAGTTCCACAGGAGAGGACTCAGGGAGGAAGGGTTCTGGGTGCACACACTGATGTCAGTGTGCGCCCGGGCTCAGGGCGAGCAGAAAGGAAGCAGCGCTGACAGCAAGGAGGAGGCGAGTATATGGGTTAGGGGGGGAACTATTACTACTATAGGGGGGGGGGTTATATTACTGAGGGGGGGTTATTAATGCTGAGGGGGGTTATATTTCTGACTGGGGTTAATATTACTGAGGGGGATAATATTATTACTGAGGGGGTTTATTGTTACTGAGGGGGGTTAATAGTGCTATGGGGGTTAATATTACTGTGGAGGTTAATATTACTGACTGTGATAATATTATTACTAAGGGGGGTTAATATTACTATGGGGGGTTAAAATTATTACTTTGGGGGTTGCTATAACTAATGGGGCCACTGTGGGAGTCCCTTTTACTACTGGGGCAACTGTGGGGGGCGCTATTACTACTGAGGCCACTGTGGGGGGTGCTATTACTACTGAGGCCACTGTGGGGGGCGCCATTACTACTGGGGCCACTGTGGGGGTCACTATTTTTACTGGAGCCACTATGAGAGTCACTATTACTACTGCGACCACTATAGTGGTCACTATTAAGGCCCGTTCACATGGGCGTAATCATATTTCTGTCGCACAAATACGCTGTGTATTTGCGCAATCAAAAATCGCTTATGTCTGAATATTTGGTTACACAAAAAATAACGCAGATGGGCTCACTGAAAGGGTCAGCAAATATGCAGTGAATACATAGGTTTCCTGCGCATTCACCACGTATTTGCGCGGCCCATTCACTCCAATGGCCTATTGGGGTGCGTAGTACGCAACAAAATATGTCATACTGTGTGAAAATATACATCATGTGAATGAACTCATTGAAATCAATGGCTTCTATTCACTGCATATTATGTATGCAAATACACTTGTGTGAACAGGCCCTTACTATACTGTCTTCCATTCAGCCCTTTGAAGGTCACCATATGCCTGATGTGGCCCTTGGTGAAAAGGAGTTTGACACCCTTGATCTAGAGAAAGGCAATCCCTTCCAATATAATTCCTGCCAACACCAGATGTGGCAATCGGCTATCACCCTGGATCTAATCTGTCCTGCTGCATATATACATTAATTATAGATTTAGAAGAGCTAACGCTGTACAGAAATAGACATACAACCTGTTCCTAAGAGCTTACAATCTAATGTACAATAGAAACTCTGCTGCTATGAGCTTCCAATCTAATAGAATATTAGATATACCTTAGTAGCAGCATATGCGTACCCTAAGGTAGCTGCAGGGCCGAGCACTCATTCAGCTGACAGTGATTCCTCCCAACTGCCCAAGGCCCGGGTCCTGTGAAAACAGCCTCGCATCACTTCAGGAATCCTCCGGTCTGGTTGTCACAGCCATGGCAGAGGACCGTGGAGTACTCCTATTGCTTTTAATGAGGTGGGCATCTGCAAGTAATTAAATACCTACGGATGTCATTTTATCCTAGTGTGCGGATCGCACGAGCGGGATAAAAATCGCTGCAGACTTTATTTTCTGCAGCTTCCTGTAGGACAGCAGGAGATTTAAAGACTCTTGGACAGATCCGCCGGGCAGAAGAAAGAAGAACCGGCCATGATGAAAGAGTTGTGCCGCTTCCAGATAGGTGAGAAAATGTCATTTTTAGCCTTATGGCTGTGGGATTCTGCACTCGGATTCTATGCGTGCTCATGGACATGAGGCCTTAAACCGGCTGGCTCTGTCAGCTCACCGTCAGACATGCACAGTACAGATTGTTTGCTACATCTGCATGTATATATTTTACACACACACTATCTTATATGCACTCACATATATTATACAGGGTGTTTCACTGGAAGCGTAACCCTTATTCCAACTTATTTGTGTAGAACTGTAACCATGTTCAGGAGTCTAGAGTTTATTAATGACCCTTGCTCTGTCTCATGCCATGGGTGTATCGTTCAACTGCTGGTGTGCAGTTCACATTTCCAAGTAGGTGGGTCTCATTTATCCAAACTATCTTACAGTAAATGCCCATTTAGACACAAAGATTATTGCTCAAAAGCCATATTTTGAGTGATAACCGTTGGGTCTAAACGCGTCAACAGCTATCTACAAAAAAAACACTCCATTCCATTCGGTTCCACCTATTACTTCTCTCACACAAACACACACGTTGATCCAGAGGAAGGAAGGGGGAAAAAAAACAAACAATGAGTTAGAAGCCAATTTTCCCCATTTGGAGGAAAATATTTTCTCCCTGACTCTAATCTAGCAATTGGAATAATCCCTGGATAGACAACCCATCTGAATGGATTAATGAGAGGCAACTTGTCACATGTCCAACCACAACATGATGGAAGTTCATTCTTTCTTGGGGGACAGAATCAACTCGAAGGTGGGTTGTCCCACAGATCACTGGACCCTACCCCAGCAGACTTTTCCCTGTGGGCCACCAAAAGGGTTAACGGTTTGTCAATAAACCTCGCACTGAAGAACATTAGATATGAAATTGCCACCATTGATGTGGGCATGTTGCAGCACACTTGACTACAGAGTGCCGGGTTCAGCAGTGCTTGGAGGGTAGCGGTGGCCACTTTCAACATGCTCTGTGAGGACTGATGAGTTCACTCGTGACATTGTTTCGAACACAAATATTACAATGTTACTGGGTTGCACTTCAAGTGAAGCACCCTGTACACACAATATATAATATAGAATAAATTGGATTCTGTTGATGGTTAGAGGACCGAGTTTATGTGGAAAACTAGACTGCTTGAATTATCAAGCACTTCTTATCACAGCAGTGATTGTTTTTCCTTTTCTCTCCTTCAAGAAAGAGAAAGTTTCTTCTGAATAAGGGAAGAGGTTTCTTATTGGGCTCCATCCATCTTTGCCATTTAAGAACATTGAATTATAGATACATTTAAGAGAATTCATGGGGTAAGTTTGCAAATACTTACTTCCATCTGTCATACAACATCCATTCCCTCCATCACCTCTCCAAACACAACATGTTTCCCATCAAGCCAGTCTGTCTTGTCACATGTGATGAAGAACTGTGATCCATTTGTATTTTGACCAGAATTTGCCATAGAGAGTAACCCTGTACAAAGACAGAACCTTAGAATTGAAAAACTAAACCGCCTAAAATACTGACCTAGTATAGGGGTGTTTCAATTGCTGCAGACTGAAGGATCCGCAAGTGACCCTGAATGACATTACTAGTCAATTTTGGTAAAATTCTTCTTTATCATTGACTATATACAGTGAGACATATGTTGTACAAATTGGGACATGTCTATTAAGTTATGTATGCCAAATTTCTGCAATACAAAGGTTGCAATGTTGGTACATATAAAATTGTGACTTTTCAGGGGCTTTAGGTTTGATGCACTTTTTTAGAAGTGGTTGTGGTCTAGCTTTAGGAGGCATGGCCATCCATAGCCTACCAGAGTAGCTGAAACCTACACTAGCTTGGGGGTTAGTCTGGCACATGGAGGTACTGCCAATTGCCACAAATATATTAAGAGGCACGTTCCTCTTAATACATTTATCTCATCGAGTCAGCTCATAGTTTACTTTGATCAGAGTATAAGGCAACAGTTTAAGTAACTAGGCTCCTAAGTGTTTATGGGACTTTGTGTTTAGTATTACAAATTTGTATGGTTTGTTAATAAAGGTTAAGTTTTATTAGATACTTCGTATTATAGTCTTGATAACTGCGGTATAAGTATGAAGGTCTTGAAGTGATGATTTAGGAAACACCTCTGCTAGTGAAATCTATCAAAATAAGCTTACCCACCTGCACCTGTGTATTTTAGAATGAGGTTCTCATCATCAAATTTCCGTCCATAGATGGATTTTCCGCCTGTGCCATTGTGATTGGTGAAGTCACCTCCCTGACACATGAATTGAGGGATAACTCTATGGAAGCTGCTTCCTTTGCAGCCAAAGCCCTTGTCATGTGTACAGAGGAAGCGAAAGTCTTCTGCAAATTAAAAAAACAAAAACATAAAAACACAAATGTGGACATTCTTACGTACAAATCAATTAGCTCAATTTATTGAATGAAAGCATTGTGCCGAGATGGCATCCCCTCTTCATATTAAGGCTCATGAATGTCAAAAGACAAGGTTCACTGGCCGGAACAAACCAGTCATGTGAAAGTCCATCCTGTAATACCACATTTTCCCTGCAGTGGAAATATCTCACTAGCAGCAGCTTTCCCTCGCATTACCACCTTTTAATGGGGGTGACAAGAGTTGAGCCTGAGGAAATCATCATTTTGAATGGGATTGTGCATGTTGGCATAACCTCTTTTAACCCCTTCTCGCCACATGACTTAAGGTTACATCTTTGCAGGCTGGTACTTAAGGCAACATGACGTAACCTTACGTCATATGGAACTCGCGGGATCTGAAGAGATCCTGCGGTATCCGGCAGCGGGCGCCAGCTATTACTGATAGTAGGGGTGCATTGGGACAGCGACCCATGCTGTTAACCCCATACACGCTGCAATCTTTGTAGATCGAGGTTTATAAAGGGTTCACAGAGGGAGCTCACTCCCTGTGATGTCATTGGATCCCCCCCCCCCCGATTTAATCGAGGAGAGCCGACGAGTTGCCATGGCAACATGACGTTAGCTACAGGCGTCCTGCTTTGCCATTGCCTATGATCGCTTTAACCAGCGATAAGGCATTGCAGGACAGAAGTCCTGCAATGCCTTACCACAGCGATCATAGCTGCAATGGATCAAGTTCCTGAGGACCTAAATAGTGTAAAAAAACTAAATAAATAGTGTAAAACGAAAAACATTAAAAAATAGAAAAAAAAACCCACAACCCCCTATTTATATGAAAAAACGTAAGAAACAAAAACGCACGTGTGGTATCATTGTGTCCGTAACGATCTGTGCTATAATTTGAGCACAGTAATCCTGTGCAGCAAAAACTGTTGAAAATAAGAAAAAAAGATTAAAGGGGTTGTCCCGCGCCAAAACGGGTTTTTTTTTTTCCAACCCCCCCCCCGTTTGGCGCGAGACAACCCCGATGCAGGGACTTAAAAAAACAACAGCACAGCGCTTACCTGAATCCCCGCGCTCCGGTGACTTCTATACTTACCGGTTGAAGATGGCCGCCGGGATCTTCTTCCTCCGTGGACCGCAGCTCTTCTGTGCGGTCCATTGCCGATTCCAGCCTCCTGATTGGCTGGAATCGGCACGTGACAGGGCGGAGCTACACGGAGCCCCATTGAGAAGAGAAGACCCGGACTGCGCAAGCGCGTCTAATTTGGCCATTAGACGGCGAAAATTAGACGGCTCCATGGAAACGAGGACGCTAGCAACGGAGCAGGTAAGTGAAAAACTTTTTATAACTTCTGTATGGCTCATAATTAATGCACAATGTACATTACAAAGTGCATTATTATGGCCATACAGAAGTGTATAGACCCACTTGCTGCCGCGGGACAACCCCTTTAAAGGCTTATTTATTCATTTTACCTTCAAAAAGACGCAATAAAAGCGATCCAAAAAGCTATATGTACCCTAAAATGGGAAAAATAAAAGCTACTGCTCGTGACGCAAAACAACAATACCTCACATAGCTGCGACAATGGAACGATTGAAAAATAATTATAATTTCCAAAAGAAAAGAGTGTCTATTGTGCAAAAGTGGAAAAATCTAAAAAATTATGTTTTTGTTACAGTTGTAATCGTACCGACCGCTGAAAAAATGTATTGTGTCATTTATGACTTGCTCCACTCCAATCCATACTAAATGCAGCAGCTAGGCCCATTTCTCTATCCAGTCGTTACTCAGACGCCTCTGCATTATGCCAGTCGCTGCATTGGCTGCCCATCCACTGCAGAACTAAATTTAAACTCCTCTACCTCACTCACAAAGCTCTGCATGGCGCTGCACCAGCATACATCGCCTCTCTTCTGTCAGTACACCACCCAGCCTGCTCACTCCGATCGGCTAACACACTCAGACTAAACACCCCTGTAGTACGAACCTCACATGCTCGCCTACAGGACTTCACCAGAGCAGCACCCATCCTCTGGAACGCTCTACCCCAAGGTAATTAAAATGGATGTACTGCCCCGTTTCCTGTATCTTTGTCAAACAATTCCCATTGGGCTCCCAAGAACATACCTGAAAAAAATCCGATCTCTAATCTCCAACTTTGTTTGGAAAGGACGCAAACCGCGCCTGAGATACTCATTGCTAAAGAGGAGAAAAGAGAAGGGGGGCCTGGGCCTACCGGACTTCTCCCTCTACCAAAAAGCTAACATAGCAAACTGCGTACTTGACATCCTCAAAAAGCAGAAACTCAAAGCTATGGGTGGATATAGACCACACAGGCGAAACAGATGGCCTATACAGAGCTCCCTGGATTCTGCCAAAATGGATCAAGTCTATACCCAAATCTCCCCCTTCAGCCTCCAACTATTTAAGGCATGGGCGAGTTTCGCCCCTCAATATAGGCTGGTTACAGCCCCAGGCCCCCTAACTCTGCTCTTAGCAAATCCCCTCTTTGAAGCTACTACAAATCAGAAGGGCCTTCTGGCTATTCCTGCGGACCCAATTCCCTAGATTGAGGGACGTAGTGACGCAAACGGGACTGAAACCCATGATGGAGATCTTAAACCAGTCTCCACCGCAGCCAGGATTCTGGTTGCAATATCTTCAGCTGAGAGGGTTTGTGAGCACGCTGATCCCGAAAGAAAATCTGACGGCACCCCTGACTGAGTATGAGCAACTCTGTTTGTCAAGTCTAAATCAGAGGCATATGATCTCCACGTTATATAAAATGTTGCTGGATCGGGAGACGGAGGATGAGACTCTGAATTATAGGGAGGCCTGGGAACGGGAGTTGGGAGAAAACATTACGGGGGAGGACTAGTGTAAAATCTGGGCACTATCCACAGCTGGCAAAATACAAGACCTCAACTATAAGATAGTCTCAAGGTGGTATAGGACCCCGGACCACCTACAGAGGATCTTTCACCAGTTCTTCCCTGCGTGCTGGAAATGCAGTGGGAGCCGAGGTACAATGACCCACATTTGGTGGGACTGCCGGCCAGTAGCGGACCTATGGGAAGGGGTGACAACTAGAGATGAGCGAGCGTACTCATCCGAGCTTGATGCTCATTCGAGTATTAGGGTACTCGAGATGCTCGTTACTCGAGACGAGGACCACGCGGTGTTCGAGTCACTTCCATTTTCTTCCCAGAAAAGTTTGCGCCCTTTTCTGGCCAATAGAAACACAGGGAAGGCATTAGAACTTCCTCCTGTGAAGTTCCAGCCCTATCTCACCCCCCTGCAGTGAGTGGCTGGGGAGATCAGGTGACACCCGAGTATATAAACTGGGGCCGGCCGCGGCTCGCCACAGATGCACGCTGAGAGACATTAGGGAAAGTGCCGTCCTGCTGTAGCTGCTATAGGGAGAGTGTTAGGCTGTTATCTTCGTCTTCAAAAACCCCAACGGTCCTTCTTAGGGCCACATCTGACCGTGTGCAGTACTGTTGAGGCTGCTTTTAGCAGTTTTGCACATTTTTTTTTTTTGTATATCGGGCGTGCAGACCATAGCGTCCTCAGTCTGCAGTCATTTTACTGAGTATAGGGGCAGTACTGGTGAGGCAGGGACAGTGGTACAGGGAAAGAGATATACTGGCTATATAGGCAGTGGGCTTTTTCAAAAAAATTGGAAAAAAAAAATCTTTGGGCTGCCTGTGACCGTGTTCAGTTTACTGCGTGTCTGCTGGGGGTAGTAGTCACTCACTATTACCCAGCTAGGTGTTACTGCAGCCTTGCGCATAATGTTTTCTGGCTGCACTGTGCTTTCAATAACCACAGTCATCCTCCAACAGGGAAATCCATATACAGGCTATATAGGCAGTGGGCTTTTTCCCAAAAATTGGAAAAAAATACTATATTTGGGCTGCCTGTGACCGTCTTCAGTTTACTGCGTGTGTGCTGGGGGTAGTAGTCGCTCATTATTACCCAGCTAAGCCTGTGACCGTCTACAGTTTACTGCGTGTCTGCTGGGGGTAGTAGTCGCTCATTAATACCCAGCCTTGCGCATAATTCTTTCTGGCTGCACTGTGCTTTCAATACCCACAGTCATCCTCCAACAGGGAAATCCATATACAGGCTATATAGGCAGTGGGCTTTTTCCCAAAAATTGGAAAAAAATACTATATTTGGGCTGCCTGTGACCGTCTTCAGTTTACTGCGTGTCTGCTGGGGGTAGTAGTCGCTCATTATTACCCAGCTAAGCGTTAAAGCAGGCTTGCGCATAATTGTTTCCTGGCTCTGCTGTGTCCGTTACATGATCGCCGTCATCCCGCCAGAGGGAAAGAGTATACATATATACGCTGCATACGGTGTCTGTCTGGTTTTTCACCTCACCATTTTAAAAAATTGAAGCAAAATACTTAAGGCCTACCACTAGCCTTTTGCCACTTGACTGGTTCTGCCCTGTGAATTCCAGTAGCTCAGTCATACGCACCTAGGTCTCACTACAGGCTTGCGCATAATTGTTTCCTGGCTCTGTTGTGCGTTCCGTAAGCGAAGTCAGCCTCCAACCACAGGCCAATAAGCGGCACAATTAATTACAGCGTTCTGTTTCTGCTCTACTCGTAATACACCATGCTGAGGGGTAGGGGTAGGCCTAGAGGACGTGGACGCGCGCGAAGACGCGGAGGCCCAAGTCAGGGTGTGGGCACAGGCCGAGCTCTTGGTTCAGGCGTATCGCAGCCGACTGCTGCGGGATTAGGAGAGAGGCAAGTTTCTGGGGTCCCCAGATTCATCTCACAATTAATGGGTCCACGCGGTAGACCTTTATTAGAAACTGAGCAGCGTGAGCAGGTCCTGTCGTGGATGGCAGAAAGTGCATCCAGCAAACTATCCACCGTCACCACCCAGTCTTCTACGCCTGAATGCTCTCGCTGCTGCTCCTCCCTTCTCCCAGCCTCCTCCCTCCCAGCAAATGACACATTCAGAAGAGCAGGCAGGCTCCCAGGAACTGTTCTCGGGTCCCGGCCTTGAGTGCGAAAAAATGGATCCTCTAACACCTGAGGAGTTTCTCATGACCAATGCCCAACTTTGGAAAGTTCCCGGGGTCCGGGTGAGGAGACTGGGGACTTCCGGCAACTGTCTCAAGAGCTTTCAGTGGGTGAGGAGGACGATGATGATGAGACACAGTTGTCTATCAGTGAGGTAGTAGTAAGGGCAGTAAGTCCGAGGGAGGAGCGCACAGAGGATTTGGAGGAAGAGCAGCTGGACGATGAGGTGACTGACCCCACCTGGTTTGCTAAGCCTACTGAGGACAGGTCTTCAGAGGGGGAGGCAAGTGCAGCAGCAGGGCAGGTTGGAAGAGGCAGTGCGGTGGCCAAGGGTAGAGGCAGGGCCAGACCGAATAATCCACCAACTGTTTCAAAAGTGTGGCAGTTTTTCACTGAGAGTGCAGACGACCGACGAACTGTGGTATGCAAGGTTTGTCGCGATAAGATCAGCCGGGGAGCCACCACCACTAGCATGCGCAGGCATATGATGGCCAAGCACCCCACAAGGTGGGACGAAGGCCGCTCACCGCCTCCGGTTTGCACCACTGCCTCTCCCCCTGTGCCCCGACCTGCCACTGAGATCCAACCCCCCTCTCAGGACACAGGCACTACCGTCTCCCGGCCTGCACCCACACCCTCACCTCTGCTGTCCTCGGCCCCATCCAGCAATGTCTCTCAGCGCTCCGTGCAGCCGTCGCTAGCGCAACTGTTTGAGCGCAAGCGCAAGTACGCCGCCACGCACCCGCACGCTCCAGCGTTAAACGTGCACATAGCCAAATTGATCAGCCTGGAGATGCTGCTGTATAGGCTTGTGGAAACGGAGGCTTTCAAAAACATGATGGCGGCGGCAGCCCTGCGCTACTCGGTTCCCAGTCGCCACTACTTTTCCCGATGTGCCGTCCCAGCCCTGCACGACAACGTCACCAACGCGGTTACTGCCAAGGTCCACTTAACAACGGACACGTGGACAAGCACAGGCGGGCAGGGCCACTATATCTCCCTGACGGCACATTGGGTGAATTTAGTGGAGGCTGGGACCGCTCACTTCCTACCCACCCCCAGAATTGCGGGCCCCAGCTCGGTGCTGGTATCTGCGGCGGTGTAGGCTTCCTCCACTAAACCACCCTCCTCCTCCTCCTCCTATGCAACCTCTGTCTCGCAATCAAGATGTGTCAGCAGCAGCACGTCGCCAGCAGTCGGTGTCGCGCGGCGTGGCAGCACAGCGGTGGGCAAGCGTCAGCAGGCCGTGCTGAAACTACTCAGCTTAGGAGAGAAGAGGCCCACGGCCCACGAACTGCTGCAGGGTCTGACAGAGCAGACCGACCGCTGGCTTTCACTGCTGAGCCTCCAACTGGGCATGGTCGTGTGTGACAACGGCCGTAACCTGGTGGCGGCTCTGCAGCTTGGCAGCCTCACGCACGTGCCATCCCTGGCCCACGTCTTTAATTTGGTGGTTCAGCGCTTTCTGAAAAGCTACCCACACTTTTCAGACCTGCTCGGAAAGGTGCGCCGGGTCAGCGCACATTTCCGCAAGTCCAACACGGATGCTGCCACCCTGCGGACCCTGCAACATCAGTTTAATCTGCCAGTGCACCGACTGCTGTGCGACGTGCTCACACGGTGGAACTCTACGCTCCACATGTTGGCCAGGCTCTATGAGCAGCGTAGAGCTATAGTGGAATACCAACTCCAACATGGGCGGCGTAGTGGGAGTCAGCCTCCTCAATTCTTTAGAGGAGTGGGCCTGGATGGCAGATATCTGCCAGGTCCTTGGAAACTTTGAGGAGTCCACCCTGATGGTGAGCGGCGATGCTGTAATCAAATCATTAGCGTCACCATTCTCCTGCTATGCCTGTTGAGAAGTTCCCTGCAAAGCATAAAGGCTGATGCTTTGCGGGCAGAAACGGAGGCGGGGGAAGACAGTATGTCGCTGGATAGTCAGAGCACCCTCATGTCTATATCTCAGCGCGTGGAAGAGGAGGAGGAGGGGGAGGAGCCTGAGGAGGAAGAGACAGCTGGGCCCACTGCAGAGGGTGCCCATGCAGCTTGCCTCTCTTCCATTCAGCGTGCATGGCCGGAGGAGGATACTCAAAGTGATCGTCCTAGTGAGGACAGCCATATGTTGCATCCAGGTACCCTGGCACACATGGCTGACTTTATGTTAGCATGCCTTTCTCGTGACCCTCGTGTTAGACGCATTCTGGCCACTACGGATTACTGGGTGTACACACTGCTTGACCCACAGTGTAAGGAGAACCTTTCCACTCTCATTCCCGAAGAGGAAAGGGGTTTGAGAGTGATGCAATACCACAGGGCCCTGGTGGACAAACTGATGGTAAACTTCCCATCTGACAGCGCTAGTGGCAGAAGGTGCAGTTCCGAGGGCCACGTAGAAGGGGAGGCGCGGAGATCAGGCAGCATGTTCAGCGCAGGCAGGGGAACACTCTCCAAGGCCTTTGCCAGCTTTATGGCTCCCCAGCAAGACTGTCTCACACCTCCCAAGTCCAGGCTGAGTCGGAGGGAGCACTGTAAGAAGATGGTGAGGGAGTACGCAGCCGATCATACCACCGTCCTCCGTGACGCCTCTGCTCCGTTTCTGTGTCGTTTCCAGCACTTTCTTGGGTTTTGCAGATTTTCACCAATGAAAACCTTAGAGAGCATCAGCGATATACAAAAATGCTCGAGTCGCCCATTGACTTCAATGGGGTTCATTACTCGAAACGAACCCTCGAGCATCGCGGAAAGTTCCACTCGAGCAACGAGCACCCGAGCATTTTGGTGCTCGCTCATCTCTAGTGACAACCCTATATAATCACATCAACCACTCAAGAGTGATTATGACACCGAAATTAGCCCTGCTCTCGCTGTTCCCGGACAGCATGAGAGCCGCCAAATTATGCCTTCTAAAACATTTCATACTAGCGGTGAGAAGACTTATCCTAAGGTTCTGGCGCTCTTCAACCGTTCCCACTAGGGGCGTGTGGGTGGAGGAACTCCACACCCTCATGAGATTTGATGAACTGGGAGCCGATGACCCCAAAACTTGGGAAGCATACTACAAGACATGGCAACCATGGGTAGCGTTCAGAGGGTCGGACGATCTGAAGCGATGGCTGGATTATGGTTCATTTGACTAAATCACCTGGCGGGCAGGCGCTCAGAGGTCTCCCCACCCAGAATCATGCCTCTGCAAGTATCTCTCCAATACTCATGAATGTACAATAGTAAAATAGCTTTGCAGCTTTCTAACATCCCTTCTGCTTTAATTGCTCCATTTTAATTCTATTTTGCAGATCTCTGCTTGCCATCAGTGAGTGTGGAAATTTGTTACATTGCAATGGCTGAAAAACTTGCCTTGAACATGTCAAACTTCATGGGTTGTACCAAAGCTGGACAACGCTTGGACATGATCAGGTGTAGATCTAGATGTAAACATAAATGCTTTAAATCACTGAAAGCAAACATCTCAAAAAGTGAGAAACTGAAATAAATTAAAATACTATTTCATCATACATTGGACAAGATTAACGAACATAAAACTAGAAGAAAAAAAAAAAGATTTTTTGGATAAAGACAGGAAATGCAAATGAAACATGCAGGTCATTGACAGAGAAATATCCTGCAATAGTCTGTAATAACCCAGCTCTGACAGAGCCGTGTATACATTGCCAGAACAGCTCTGATCCCATCAACAGCAAGTAGATTCAATTTTTATTTTTAAACCTAAGGCCCAATGTCCACGGGTGGATTTGATTTGCTGAATCTACGCGTGGCATCTGTGTGTGAGATCTGCAAATCAAGCCGCCCATAGGGAAGCATTGGGCATCTGCACTTCATTTAACATCAGCGGATTTTCAATTTGATTTGGGGATAATAAATCGCAGCATGCTCCATTTTACCGCGGATGTGGCTCCATTCATCTCTATGGGAGCTTACGATCCGCAGTGCATCCACAAATACATTTGCAGATTTAAAGGTTATAATCTATTCGGGAGGTGGCGGAAAGGCTGGGAGGTGGGGCTGCGGATTTGTTCCACACGGATGATCCGAAGGGCATCTGCGTGGGAAAAAAAACGCAATCCGCGATCTCCTGCAAGCAATAAAAAAATCAATTTAATGACTCGCAGTGCATCCGCTGCGGAAATCCGCATAAAAAATCTGCATGAGGCCTAAGAAAGGTTTTCCCAAGTACACAGGATAGCATTGATCCTATTCCCAGCACCTGGATAGAATGCTAGGCAGCCCAACCTCTGTATCTTAATTCTTGATTAAAGGGGTATTCTGGCCTTCTTTCAACTGATGATCTATTCTGTGGATGTCAGTGCAGCAGGACATTGTCATCAGCGTGCAGGGGAGGCTTCACTACCATTGAAATCAATGGGAGCGCTGCACTTCTATCACACTACCCTGCTCTTCATCCGCGTTCCCGAATTGCTGGCATCACGGTGTTCAGAATGAGAGTACCAACGCCGATAGAATGAGCAGCGACACCACAGCAGTCACCTAACTTCCCGTGGCATTAGCCCTATTAAATGGATGTTATCTGGTAACCAGGGAACAGCTATAAAAACTATAAACTACAAAACTGTTTGACTTTTCAAAAGGCACCGGAGAGGGAAGTAATATAACCTGCGGCTCTCCTTTCACAGCTTTCTCCCCTGGATCTAATAGTTCCTAGCCCCCCTTCAGTCTTTCAAGATGCTGGTACAGCTCCTGTCACTACTCCGTGCACACCACCACGGTTGCAGATTTCTCATGTAAGCATTGCTGCCCAATCAAAGCAATGTGGAGCGCCTCAGAGTACCTATGCACCGACACTACACCATGTGCATCAGATAGTTAGGGAACCTATGTGACCATCTCCGAGAACTAAAAAGGGCCCATCAATTGGTGAATTTGTAGCAAGAAGCTGGAAAAGAAGAGCAGCAGGTAAAATGAACGCCGGCGTCTGGTACCAAGAAAAATTTTGTTTCAGGACCGGAAGGTTGCTTTAAGGCCATATATATTACTGGTACAACCCTTCTATTCAAGGACTTTGTGTAATCTATTAACCCCTTAGTGACCAAGCCAGTTTGCGCCTTAATGACCAGACCAAATTTTGGAAATCTGACATGTGTCACTTTAACATAAATTATTATTACTCTGTAAAGCTTTTGCATATCCAGGTGATTCTGACATTGTTTTTTCGCCACGTGTTGTACTTTATTTAGAAATTAGACCGACAGAATTTGTGTATAATTTATTTAAAGCGCCAAAATTGGAAAAAAAAGTTGTAATTTTTTCTTATTTTCAATTGCAATGTCTCAAACATACCGTACACATGTTTGATAAGATATATATTTCCATCCGTTTACTCTATTCTGGACTCATTTGAAAACCTTTTTTTTCTCTCTTTTTTTTTTTTTTTTTTTTTACACACGCGATTTAGCAGATGTACAAATTTAACATTAATTAACATTTTGAGGAATACTTTGTTTTCCTACACCAAGCCAAGATTGCAAAGGCTCATAAGTGTCAGAATTATAGACACCCCCACAAATGACCCTATTTTAAAAAAATACACATCTTAATATATTCACTGTCATGGGTGTCATGAGTATTTTGATCCCACAGTTTCTTTTCAGAAGTTAATACAATTTTGAGGGGAAAAAATGAAATTTCATAATTTTGAAAATATGTCATTTTAAAATACATTTTTTTTTCTACAGTGCACATGAAAATGAGGATTTGCACCCCAAAATGGATACCAGTATTTGTCTTGTGTTTAGTAACATACCCATTCGTGTGCACAGAAGCCAGATAAAGTCCGCAGATAAAGCCGGGGGCCTTATGGACGTAATTTCATCTGCCCTCACAGATATGATCCATGAGGAAAGATGAAACAAACTTTTTTTCTTTTTTTAAATTTTTTTACATGATCACTGTTATCCATTGGATAACAGCGATCATGTGACTGGGGACCACATACAGCGGCTCCCAGTGACAACTCCGTGTTCTCGGCTACTCATACTAGCCGAGAGCAGGGAGTTTTTAAATTTCCCAGGCCTCCCGGCCCTGTGCGCATTCGTGTGACGTAATTATGTCTGGCGCGCATGCACAGACGCCAGGTCCTGCAGGACCAGAACGCCGGGGGACATCGCGAAGGATGGTGAGTATCCTGAGATCTGATCCATTAAGGGGAGCTAAAACTAACTTTTTTAAACTTTACATTGCCTTTAATGCGATCGCTGGGGTGGGGGGTACTTGACAGCATGGAGCTGTTATGTCCAGAGCCTGCAGGGCTTTAATCCCTGAAGGAAGCATGTTTTTACCTCCTCTGGGATAAAGCCCAGCGGGCCAGGACTATGGGGTGGTCACTAAGGGGTTAAACACTGCTAAACGAGTTGAGTGTAATTGACAAATTGTAAGAATGAATGTATGTCTTCTCACAAAGGAAATGTTATTTCTAATACCAATGTTATCTGCTTTTCTTCTGATCTAGAACTATTATGTACAGCCAACGCAACGTGACCATGAATTATTTATGCAATATCAGATTCCGACACTCACCTACCGTCATCGGAACAACATCTGCTCGTAACAGGAAGCGAATACGTCCAGCAAGCTTGTTGCCAATCTTGATATCCATGTATACCTGGGGGTTAGCTCGTACCTTTTTAGCAGGTGGCTCTCCCTGCAAGTAATAAAGAAGATAAAAGAAAAAAAGAGGCACGAGATGACAGACACTAAATACATTTACAGGCATGCATGTTCGGCTGTAGGGGTTGCCTGGTTATCGGATAACAATTTCTCCTACAGGTCCAACTGTTCTAGAAATAACTAAATCAGCTGTACTTACCCTTCCATTGCCATGGTGATGAGCCCAACCGTGCTCCCGATGTTAAGTTAAGGAAGACATCAACAGATATCCTCTGACCGCTGCAGCCAATTGTAAATCGCAGTAAGTAACACTATTACAAACTCCTGGCATCATGGTGCCGGGATGTGAGTGTTGATGCCAGGAGAGCGGGCAGTGACATTACAGAAGTCAGGTGATAACCTGTGACGACATCTTCCACTTCAAACAGCGGGTGGATGGTGGTGCTGCAGTGATGGGTCCCTGCGGCAGATGACGGGTAAGTACAGCTACTTATGTTATGTTAGCACAGTTAGTGCTATGGGTGAACATTGTCCAGTAACCATCAAACACTTAGGATACCTCCACATGGAATGTATTGTCCAGATTTTTTTTTTTTACTTTATTTTCTTTATTAAGGAAAATTTGCACAGTACATAATAAAATCATATGGTAAACAAACTCGATATTACAAATAGTACATACTGTGTTGTAACTTGCTTAAACGTAATAACATATTCCTTGTACATTTTTTCTTTTAGGTTGCGATAAACTTAAACAATTAAACTCAAACCGTCCATGCCTATTGGATGAATTCTTTATGAGATAAAGCTCTGCGTTTGCTATTTGCTTAGTAAATGGGGACACAGGAGAGCGTGTGGGGGGGGGGGGGGGGGTGGAGAGAGGGAACATGAGTCTGGGAGTTCATTCTACAGATAAAGTGGAATTGGTATCTAGCCAGATATCCCATATTTTTTTTTAATTTGTTTGGGCAGCCTCTGTTTCGGTAAATAATTTTTTCGTAGGAGATTACTGTATTCACCGACCGAACCCAACATGAGATCGTAGGGATTCCCGCAGCCATCCAATAAGTAGCTATTGTTTTACGCGCCAAGAATAAGGTCTTCTGTAGGAAAATGCGGGTGTGGTACGGCCATTCCTCTTCCTCCAATAGGCCAAATAGGATCGGTATTGTCCAGATTTTGGTGCAAATTCACGGCAGATTACAACCCTAAACATTTGACGTACTGAGATCCATAGTGAAAGCCCACAGCATAAGTTGACATACTGCGGATTTAAAATTCGCACTGCGGGTCAATTAACAATCGTCAGGATGTGGATAAGATGAGACTTCTTATAATCTCATCCACTTCGTCTGTATTGTAATATGCTGCGGATTTTCCGCACGCAAATCCATGGTAGAAAATATGCCGCTTATATGCCACATGTGAAGATACTTTTTCCCTAGGATAAGAGTTAAGGTAATAAGATTTAAGGTTTTGTATCCTCCTAATATCTGTACTTGGAGCTATGATTATTATAGGACCAGTACCTCTTGTGCTGCAGGTTTAGGAGCTTCTGTCCCCTCAGCCTGTTCGCTCTCCTCCAGTGTTTTACCAGAAAATCTTTTGAGCCAGTCGTCATCAGACCAAACTAGAATAAAAAAAATGAAGTGTAAACTTTAGAACATGGAAGTAAAGTAGACATTTGTAAAGGCCCATTTATACACAACGACCTGAGCGATTATCGCTGTGTCATTTACAGCGCAATATGCAGAAGGCAAGCGGGGTGACTTAGAAAGAGTCAGCTCTTCTCACCTGGTCAGTCAGAGCAGCAGGTGTAATTCATGGGATGGAATGAGGGTTGAGTATCCTCCCAACTCTTCCCCAAGCGGCTCCAGGACCCTCTCCATGCTGGACTGAGACACAACACGGCTTTCTTCTATGTTTAAACACTATGGGGCTGATTTATTAAGACCAGTAACTGTAACCAGTAATGTAACTTTATGTCCTGTGGCATTAAGGGTAAGAGGTCTATGCCACTTAATACAAGTGTCTTGGGCGGCTCATGTGCCAGAAGAAGAAATCGTTACCAGCTATGAGGAAGTTCCCTGGTGTAAATTCTACTAAATATAGTAGGTGCCCCCACTTACTTCTCTAAAAGTGTGGAGTGTGGTGCAAAAATCCCAAAAGTTACAAGTCTTAGTGCTGGCTATATTTGTGCACAAAATCAGCTACTTATTTTTTCCCAACATTTGTCCAAGTTGCCACCCCGCCATAACATCATTTTTTCTCATAATTAAAATTGCCAGTAAAAAATTATTACCCGCACCGGCCTCTAGATATAATTACTGGCCAGGCCGGTCATTTACCAGGAGGGTGGCAACCCTAGTAATGGATGGGACATACTGGGAGATGAGGGGACAGTAATGAATGTGACACATGGGGAGATGAGGGGACGGTAATGGATGTGACACATGGGGAGATGAGGGGACGGTAATGGATGTGACACATGGGGAGATGAGGGGACGGTAATGGATGTGACACATGGGGAGATGAGGGGACGGTAATGAATGTGACACATGGGGAGATGAGGGGACGGTAATGAATGTGACACATGGGGAGATGAGGGGACGGTAATGAATGTGACACATGGGGAGATGAGGGGACGGTAATGGATGTGACACATGGGGAGATGAGGGGACGGTAATGAATGTGACACATGGGGAGATGAGGGGACGGTAATGAATGTGACACATGGGGAGATGAGGGGACGGTAATGAATGTGACACATGGGGAGATGAGGGGACGGTAATGAATGTGACACATGGGGAGATGAGGGGACGGTAATGAATGTGACACATGGGGAGATGAGGGGACGGTAATGAATGTGACACATGGGGAGATGAGGGGACGGTAATGAATGTGACACATGGGGAGATGAGGGGACGGTAATGAATGTGACACATGGGGAGATGAGGGGACGGTAATGAATGTGACACATGGGGAGATGAGGGGACGGTAATGAATGTGACACATGGGGAGATGAGGGGACGGTAATGAATGTGACACATGGGGAGATGAGGGGACGGTAATGAATGTGACACATGGGGAGATGAGGGGACGGTAATGAATGTGACACATGGGGAGATGAGGGGACGGTAATGAATGTGACACATGGGGAGATGAGGGGACGGTAATGAATGTGACACATGGGGAGATGAGGGGACGGTAATGAATGTGACACATGGGGAGATGAGGGGACGGTAATGAATGTGACACATGGGGAGATGAGGGGACGGTAATGAATGTGACACATGGGGAGATGAGGGGACGGTAATGAATGTGACACATGGGGAGATGAGGGGACGGTAATGAATGTGACACATGGGGAGATGAGGGGACGGTAATGAATGTGACATATGGGTAGATGAGGGGACGGTAATGAATGTAACACATGGGGAGATGAGGGGACAGTAATGAATGTAACACATGGGGAGATGAGGAGACGGTATTGAATGTAACATATGGGTAGATGAGGGGACGGTAATGAATGTGACATATGGGGAGATGAGGGGACAGTAATGAATGTAACATATGGGGAGATGAGGGGACAGTAATGAATGTAACATATGGGGAGATGAGGGGACAGTAATGAATGTAACATATGGGGAGATGAGGGGACAGTAATGAATGTAACATATGGGGAGATGAGGGGACAGTAATGAATGTAACATATGGGGAGATGAGGGGACAGTAATGAATGTAACATATGGGGAGATGAGGGGACAGTAATGAATGTAACATATGGGGAGATGAGGGGACAGTAAGGAATGTAACATATGGGGAGATGAGGGGACAGTAATGAATGTGACTCATGGTGAGATGAGGGGACAGTAAGGATATGTTCACAAGGTGGATTCCACCTGGAATTCCATTCTGCTGCAGTTTTTGCCGTGGATCCACACGTGGCTGCAGCCATCAGTGGGAAAAATTTGCGAGCACGTTTTTTGACGTGTATTCAAGAAAAAAAAGTCGTATGTTACTTCTTCATGCGGATCCATGAAAAAATGTGTCAGACATTCAGTACGCGGATTTTGCCCACTGACAGATCTAAATCCACATATTGATCACGAGCAAAAGCCATAAATAGTGCCAAATGGTATCAGATAGAATGCCCTCATAGTGACCCATAGAGAGCGACCCAATAAATAGGGCAAGATACTGAATGTCACCCGAGTGCTACACAGAGTGCCCTCATAAATAGTATCAGATAGAGTGTCCCCACAAATAGTGCTAGACAGAGCGCCCCCATTAATAGTGCTAGACAGAGCGCCCCCATTAATAGTGCTAGATAGAGTGCCCCCATAAACAGTGTACACAGGCAGCTTGCGTGCCCCTATGAACAGCTCGGTCACACATGCCTGACAGTGACCCTATAAAGAGTAGCAGCCATAGTGTCCCAGTAAACAGTTCAACCCCAACAACAGCCCCGTTCACAATATCAGAGCACTGCACAGTGCCAGCCACGGGGTGCCCACGTTAGCAGTGCCATATGACAGAATTGGAGGCAGGTTCACACGGATGGTATATTGATAGAATATCTCATCATTGTCTGATTAGTGAGGGGTCCGCTGTTGGGACCCCTACAATCCCCACACCTTGCTGTAAAGGAAGTGCAGCTGCATTCACCAGCATTATTATGAGAAAAAAGCTAAAGGGACAGTTGAGCCGTTACCCGGGGGGTGCAGACATCCATGGATATCACATAGCATCAGATATCACATAATATGCCATCAATGACATTATGTGTTGGGTAGGATTATCCCTTTAAATGCAGTTTAATAAGCAGACACTAGAGGGAGGCACTGAGCCAACATAGTTAATACACTACATAGCTGTGCCATCTATAGACATCAATGCCCTCCTCATCTGCGTTCTTGCGTTGTGGCACATGTGGACGATAGTGATTATCATCCATATGTAAAGAGACCGTCCTTAAAGGGGTTTTTTAACGGCCAATTTTTGGTTTAACATTTTTCTTTTTTTTCTCCCCATTAAAAAAAAAACAAACAAAAAAAAAAACATACCTTATTTATTTGTCCGGCAACATATCCACCTGAGGGCTTGATTTTTACGGACAAGTTGTATGTTTCAATTGTATTATTTAATGTACCACATAATGTACTGAAAAGCTTTTAAAGGGGTTGTCCCGCGCCGAAACGTTTTTTTTTTTAATTCAATAGGCCCCCCGTTCGGCGCGAGACAAACCCAATGCATGGGTTAAAAAAAACAAAAACGTTTAGTACTTACCCGAATCCCCGCGCTGCGGCGACTTCTTATTTACCTTACCAAGATGGCCGCCGGGATCTTCACCCACGATGCACCGCCGTCTTCTCCCATGGTGCACCGTGGGCTCTGTGCGGTCCATTGCCGATTCCAGCCTCCTGATTGACTGGAATCGGCACACGTGACGGGGCGGAGCTACGAGGACCAGGTCTCTGGCACGAGCGGCCCCATTCACCAGGGAGAAGACAGGACTGCGCAAGCGCGTCTAATCAGGCGATTAGACGCTGAAATTAGACGGCACCATGGCGACGGGGACGCTAGCAACGGAGCAGGTAAGTGAATAACTTCTGTATGGCTCATAATTAATGCACGATGTACATTACAAAGTGCATTAAAGGGGTTGTCCCACGCCGAAACGGGTTTTTTTTTTTTCCAACAGCCCCCCCCCCCCTCCCCCGTTCGGCACGAGACAAACCCGATGCGGGGACCTAAAAAAAAATCCGCACAGCGGTTACCTGAATCCCTGCGCTCCGGTGACTTCTTACTTACCGGTTGAAGATGGCTGCCGGGATCTTCTCCCTCGGTGGACCGCAGCTCTTCTGTGCGGTCCATTGCCGATTCCAGCCTCCTGATGTGCCGATTCCAGCCTCCTGATTGGCTGGAATTGGCACGTGACGGGGCGGAAAACACGGAGCCGGCATCCGGCACGAGCGGCCCCATTGAGAAAAGAAGAAGACCCAGACTGCGCAAGCGCGTCTAATTTGGCGATTAGATGCTGAAAATTAGACGGCACCATGGAGACGAGGACGCTAGCAACGGAACAGGAAAGTGAATAACTTCTTATAACTTCTGTATGGCTCATAATTAATGCACAATGTACATTACAAAGTGCATTAATATGGCCATACAGAAGTGTATAACCCCACTTGCTTTCGCGGGACAACCCCTTTAAACATTTCTAAGTGAGCTGAAATGAAAAACAAACCCTCAGGTTTGCCATTTTTTGTAAAGGGGGGTTACAGTAAACAACCTGCAGCTAAAATGACATGTTGACTTTATTTTGTCAGAATAATTACAACAATATCAGATGTATCTAGTTTAGAGATGAGTGAACTAGGGTACTCGAGATGCTCGTTACTCGAGACGATCACCACGCGGTACTGCAGTCAATTGCATTGCCTTCCTCGCATGTTTAGCGCCATTTTCTAGCCACTAAAGAGAGAAGGCATTACCACTTCCTGCTGTGACGTGCCCCCCTTCCCCCAGTAGTGAGTGGCTGGGCCGATCAGGTGACCGCCGAGTACTTAAACTGGTCCCGCCCGCGGCTCGCCTCAGACGCATGCTGGCAGGGGTTAGGGAAAGTGCTGCTGCTGATATAGGGACAGTGTTAGAGTAGGATCCTGTCGTCAAGAACCCCAACGGTCCTTCTTAGGGCTACTCCACATCGTCTGCATTACTGTTGTTGCTGGCTGGGAGCAGTAGTGCACCAATTTTTTTTTTTAACCATCTCGGGCTGTGCAGGCCATTTCAACTTTAGCGTTCTCAGTCTGCAGTGTATTACGCAGAGTTTAGGGACAGAGCTGCCTATACAGGGAAAGTTTTACAGTACTCCTGATCCTCTGTGCAAGAACCCCAACGGTCCTTCTTAGGGCTACATCTGACCGTGTGCATTATAGTTGTGGCTGGCTGGTAGCAGTAGTGCATCAAGTTTTGTATTACGCATCTAGGCCTGTTCCCAGCCTTGCAGTTATAGCGTTCTCAGCCTGCAGTGCATAACGCAGAGTTTAGGGACAGAGCTGCTTCTATAGGGAAAGTTATACAGTCCTCATCCTCCGTACAAGAACCCCAACGGTCCTTCTTAGGGCTACATCTGATCCGTGTACTTTACAATTGTGGCTGGCTGGGAGCAGTAGTGCACCAACTTTTGTATTACGCATCTAGGCCTGTTCCCAGTCTTTCCGTAATAGCGTTCTCAGCCTGCAGTGCCGTACAACCAGCTCTCACCATGAAACTGCACTCTAAGGCTGGGTTCACACAGGGCGGATTTGCCGCAGTTTTTCCGTTGCGGTTTGGCCGCAGAAGAAATGCTTCTGCGGCAAAACGACTTCAAAAGGTTAATTTTGGCTTGCGGATTTTCCTGTGGAAAAATCCGCAAGCATTCTTTTCCGCAGTTTTTTAAAAGTTTTTGCCGAGTATTTTGGTACGGATTTTGCTGCGTCCATAGAGGTCTATGGAAAAAAGTGCTGCGGAAAAGACAGAAGAGTGGACATGCTGCATCTTTGAAAAACGCTCCGCAGTTGCATTTACGCACTGCGGCTGTGCGGAAAAAATCCGCCCTGTGAGAACAGCTTTTTTGCAAAACTCATTTGTGCTGCATTGCACTGCAAAGGCAGCGGTTTTGCCGCAGTGCGGATATGTAACGGCAATCCGCGGCAAAACCGCAGCAAATCCGCCCTGTGTGAACCCAGGCTAACATTTCCTAGCCTACTGCAAACAACTTCAGTTATACCGTTCGGTGTCTGCAGTGCATTAGACAGAGGTCTCACCGCTAAACAGTACTGTAATATTTCCTGGGCCACTGCAAAATATTTCAGCTCTGCCGCTGTGCAGAGCGTCTCACCATACCCTTTTCTTGGTGGGGTTGAGATAGCCACAGTTACCAGCACTATCCACTGGCTTTAGAGTCTTCTCCCACTCCATACAGCCTCTATTATCTACAAATCTCTGCGAGCAGTAAATTACCCCTAGGTATCAGCGCAAGACAGCGGGTTAATTTTTTCAAGTCACAGCATAGCATTCCGCTATCTACAAGTCTCTGTGTGCGGTGAATTAAGCCATAGTTGTCAGTGCTGTACAGTCGGCTAATTAATTTGGGCCCTGCTCTATTCTTAATCCGCCATGATGAGGAGTAGGGGTAAGGGTCGAGGGCACGGACATCCAAGTGAGGGTGTGGGTCATCAGATTAATCACCAATAGAACATATATATGACCATTTGGGACGCCAACTTCCACAGCCCACGAGTTTGCATGATCTAGAGCAGTGGTCCCCAACCTTTTTGGCACTAGGGACCGGCTTCAAGCAAGACCATTTTTACAAGGCCCGGCAGAGTGGGGCGGGACATGGGTGGGGCTTTGGTTATATGGGGCGGGGTTATGAAGGGGGCAGTATAATATATCCCCCCCCCAGCCTGGCAGCACACACAGAGCAGTATATAATGTATTTCCCCCTGCCCCCCCCAGCACACACATAGGGCAGCAAAAATTTATCCCCCCCCCCCCCCCCCAAGCACACACATAGGGCAGCATATAATTTATCTCCCCCCCCCCCAGTAATAGGAAGCCCCCACTCCTCAGTAATAAGCAGCCCCCCCCCAGTAATAGGCAGCCTCCTCCACAGTAATAAGCACCCCCCACCCCAGTAATAGGCAGCCACCACCTCTCAGAAATAAACAGCCCCCCTAGTAATAAGCACCCCCCCCCCAACCCATATACTTACCTCCTCCCTGCTGTCAGCGTCGCTCCCTCTCTAATTGCCCTGAGCACACTGTAGTCAGTGTGTAGCCTGGCATGCTTCCTCCCCGAGTCCTCTCCTGCGGAACTAATGAGCAGGGGACTCGGGGAGGAGGATCCTGGCTGCACACTGACGTCAGTGTGCGCTGGATCAGTGGGAATAGCGCGATTACCAGCAGGGAGCTGCGGCACCTGAGCTGGTAATCGCTTTAGTGGTGAGCGGCGTCGGCACGCCGCACATGACACGAGGCAGCGGGCCTTGTGTTTAGAACAAAACTTCCCGCCGATGCCGCGGACCGGTGCTAAACACCTAAAGAAAGGCAGTACAACAGGGTACTAGAGCCTCCATGCCCACTGTATCACATGCTGTATCCCAGCTAGAGGTAGTACAACAGGGTACTAGAGCCTCCATGCCCATCCATATTGCATCTTGTATCCAAGCTAGAGGCGGTACAACAGAGTACTAAGCCACCATGCCAGCCCGTATCACATCTTGTATTCAAGCTAGAGGTGGTACAACAGGGTACTAGAGTCTCCATGCCCGCCTGTATCATACCTTGTATCATAGCTAGAGGCAGTACAACAGGGTACTAGAGTCTCCTTTCCGGCAAAAAAACAAAAAAGAAAAACAAGCACTCAGAGGATCCATTGATGGAAAAATAAAAAACATAATGTCTCCTGGAATGCAGCGACTGAAAAGTAAGTATAAAAAATACAAATTCAAAGCGCATCAATTCTGCTATAGATTTTTTTGGTTGGGTTTCTTACAGCGTTAATCATCAGCATAAATGACACAAAACATTTTTTCCACGGGCCGTAACGATTACGATGATACCAAAACTTTTTTTTTGGTTTTTTTCACTTTTTCGCAATAAAAACCCTTTTTTGGAAATTATTTTCTTTTTCTAAATCGCGACATTCAAAGTCCTATAACTTTTATTTTTCCATGGACGGAGCTCGGTGAGGGCTTATTTTTTGCGAGACGAGCAGTAGTTTTTACTGGTACCATTTTGGGGTACATACGGATTTTTTTGATCACTTTTATTGCGTTTTTTGGGAGGCAAAATACTAAAAATTAGCATGTTGCCTCAGTTTTTTGCGTTTAACGCTTTTTGCCGTGCAGGATAAAAACCATGTTTGATTTATTCTACAAGTCTTTATGGACACGACGATACCAAATATGTGGGGTTTTTTATGCTAATATGAGAAAAAGCATTTAAAAAGTGGCAGGGAAGGAGATGCCCTCCCCACTGTTGCAGCGGGACGCCGGCTATGACTGACAGCCAGCTCCTCATATGTGATCTCGCGCTATCCCCAGGACGTAAGTTTACGCCCTGTCGCAGGAAGTACCCTGCTGCCAGGACGTAAACTTACGCCCTGGGGCGGGAAGGGGTTAATTAAAAAAAAAAAAAAAAGTAGTACAGCAAAAAAAAAAATAAAAACAAAACACCCTACACAAGTTTGGTATCGTATAGAATAAAGTTATCATGTCATTTTTGTATGTTGTAGAAACAAGACCACTGAAAGATGGCAGAATGTCAATTTTTTCCCCATTTCACTGCATTAGGAATTTTTTAAAAGTTTTTCAGTACCTTATATGGTACATTAAATAACACCATTGAAAAATACAACTCGTCCCGCAAAAAACAAGCCCTCATACAGCGACGTCGATGGATAAACAAAGGAGTTATGATTTTATAAAAGGGGGAGGAAAAAACAAACATGATAACAAAGGATGGCGTCCTGCCTCCCTCACACAGGCGATATTTTTGGCTTTAGGCGCAGCCTCTCACACGGCCTCAGACTGCTGCGATTTCCGTGTCTGGTCTATTTTTGAGCGTGTAGTGCTCCTCAATGACGAGGACTGCTGAAAGCCAGTGAAAACGTAACGTGCGGCAAAGCGCCGGTATTTAAATTGCGCTGCTTTCCCGCGTTCCTGTGTGAGGGAGGGGCTAAAAGCAGCCGGGTGCATATTTACTGTGGGATCCGCCTGTAGTTGCCATTTGAGTGGGCCTGCCCTTACTACCATCAGCTTGGTCCAAGGCCTTTCTTCCCCTCAAGTAACGCTGACCACAGTACACATCACCGTGTTCCCTGCCGCAGGCACTCCCCTCCTGTGCCGCTCACGTCCCCATATGAGCCGCACTACCCTCAGCCGCCAGAGGAGGCACGTTACCTTGTTCACGTGAGACAACCGTACCACGTGATGTAATGGGTCAGGTGCTTCATCACGTGTTGTGGTGACGTAAGAGGACCTTACGGAGAGGGAAAGGTAATGGGCTCCGCACTCCTCAGAGAGGCTAGCGGTTCATTCATAGCCGGTATATTGGGGGCACCATGCAGCGCAGTGCATTGTGGGTGCCTGGATGTGGAGAGCCCTTCATACATGCCTGCTGAACGAGGGATGCGTCTAGCATTAACCCCTTCCTGCATGCTGGAGGCGGGATGTCTGGTATTAACCCCTTCATACACGGATATGCTTCTACTCTTGTTTCTCTATAGACCCCTGTAGCCTAATATCAGAGCAGGGCACGTATATTGGTGGCTGCCTGTCTGGTCGTTTAGTATAGTTGGCCGCCCATATGGCTATCAGAGTGCTGCTGACGGGCGCAGGAACGCTGTAGTGTCGATGCACCTTCATTCTTCTGCTTGGCAGAAGTACTGGCAGTGAGATTCCTACTGGCTGGGCAGTAAGGCCTCCTTCCCACGAGCGCTGACGGGCTCCGCCGCGTAATATTCCGCAGTGAAGCCCGTCACGGCGCCCCCCAGAGACCCCATACTTACCAGCGGAAGATAGCGTGAAGACGCTTCCCCGCCCACCGCCGTCGCGTCATGTGACACGCCCACCACGTCACATGACGCGCGGCGGTAGGCGGGGGAAGTGTTTTTTCACGCTATCTTCAGCGGGAAATAGCGTGAACGGACGGCTTCCATTGACTGCAATGGAAGCCGTCAGCGTGTACACCCGCAGCAAATAGAACATGCTGCGGGTGAGGACGGGAGATTTCACGGTGCGTAATTCCGCGGTGGAATTACGCATCGTGAGCATTGAGCTATTAGGTTCAATAGAACCTAATAGCAGGGGGCAACGCAGCGGATTTTTGCCGCGGATTTACGCGGCGTAAATCCGTTCGTGGGAAGGAGGCCTAATGGTGTATCGTGGTCATACTACATCATACGGCCAAAGGCTGTACAGTTAGAGCTTCCCAAAGCAGAGCGCATGACGGTCCTAGAGGTGCAAAGGAAGAACAATGGTGGCGCCCGACTGTCCTGCATACGTTCTTGTGCGGAATCAGGAATGCGCCTTTCCTTCCAGTTATGGCTGTGGCTCAGGGCTTATTCAGACGACCGTATATCGGCCGGGTATTCACTCCGGCCGATATACAGCGTCTCTCTCTGCAGGGGGAGGAGGCTGGAAGAGCCGGGAGCAGTGCTCTGACCTCCCGCCCCCTCTCCGCCAACTCTCCGCCCCTCCACACTATTTGCAATGAGGGAGATGGGACGGGGCGGAGCTAATTCCAGGAACTTAGCCCCCGCCTCCATCCTGCCCCTTCTCATTGCAGATAGTGGAGAGGGGGCAGGAGCTCAGTGCAGTGCTCCCGCCTCTTCCAACCTTCTCCCCCTGCAGAGAGGGACACCGTATATCGGCCGGCGTGAATACGCTTACAAATAAAGAACGTATCTAGCTGCCTACACGCGGGTGAGTGCGATCTCAGGTGGAGAAATTCGGCCCCATATTGCGCTCGTCAATGTGAATTTTCACAGCAACGTGAGGCATTTTACTGACAAAAGTGTCTCCCATCCTTTCTGTGGAGCAGTGATCCTCCGCCAAGTGTTACCATTGTTTTCAATGGGTAACCTCGCATCACACTTACGTACACCTCGCACGCCGTGCAATGCAGTTTCCTGTTCCATTGAAAACAGTGGGTGAAGCGTTCCAAGGGTCACAAAAATATAGCACATTGTTTCCTGCACCGCATTGTGAACAACTCACTGCAAGACGCACAGATCTGGCGCTACTATGAGGCCCATTTTTTTGAATGGAGTCCTATACGTGAGCGATCGCAGCAAGTCGTATCTTTTTCTGTTCCTCGGAACGCATCGCCCATTCCTTTCAATGGAACAGTAAAACACATGACACAGTGTGCAATGTGAGGAATCCCACTGAAAACAATGGGAACCGCTCATCCTCCGACGTGGCAGAGGATCGCTGCTTTACTGAAGTGATGGGAGGCGGTTTTGCCATAAAAACATTTGGCATCGCGGTGAGAATGCACGTTAGCGAGCGCAATATTGGGCTGAGAAACTCCGGATGATATCCGCCCGCCCATGTGCAGGTAGCCTAAAGTAAATCTTATGGATTGCTTTTTTGTACATGTATGATAAATGTTAATAACATATATATTCTTTTATAAATGTATAGATTCTTTGGTGTCTTCCGTTATATATTTGATAACTATCAAAAAATGACATAAACCCCTTAACAACACAGGATGTAAGATTACGTCCTCCACGTTTGGGGTATCCATTGAGGGAGATCATGGGGTGATTCCCTTTCATACAGCGCAGGTGCCGTCTGTTTCTGACATCCGCCTGCAACATCCATCGGCCAATGTTCCAGCGGGCCGTGCGGGTGTCATGGCAGCTTGGGGCCTTCTTGAAGGCCCCAGGACTGTATTAGCAAAATGCCTATCAAACCATGCCTGAGGCATGGCTTGATAGGATGCCTGTTAGGCCTCAGTCAGACGGGCGATTTTTCGCACAATTTGCGCATGCGTCTGTCGATTTTTTTTTTTTTTTAAACCATTGCTTTGCAATGGTATCGGACACATGAGCGCTTTTTATGCGCTCGTCCGATAAATTATAGAACAGAAATCGCAGATCGCACCTATGTGCGATCTGCGATTCCTGTTCTCTTCTCTATATGCGCTCAATGGGGCCGGCGGCAGCAGCGCCGACCCCATTGAGAACATATAGAAGACAAATCATTCTTCTCTGCCACAGCTGTAACAGCTGTGGCAGAGAAGAACGATGTTTGCCCATTGAATTCAATGGAGCTGGCAATACAGCCGGCTCCATTGAAAGCAATGGGCTGCCGGACAGCGCTGGATGAATTGTCGGGAAGGGCTTAAATATATAAGCCCTTCCCTGCAATTCATCCAGAAATGTGTTAAAATAAAAAATATATATATATATATATATATATATACTCACCTTGTCCCAGGAGTCGGAGTTCAGCACGGCCGGCCTGCAGTGGGTGTGAAGGGGGTGTGACTCAAAGCTGCCCTTGATTGGCTCAGCGCTGAGCCAATCAGAGGCAGGTCTCACTCACACCCACTGCAGGCCGGCCGTGCTGAACTCCATCTGCCGGGACAAGGTAAGTATATATATTTTTTTTATTTTAACACATTTCTGGATGAATTGCAGGGAAGGGCTTATATATTTAAGCCCTTCCCGACAATTCATCCCGCGCTCGCCCACAGCACATTGCTTTCATGGAGTCGGCTGTATTGCCGGCTCCATTGAATGCAATGCGCTGGACAGCTCCAGCCTGTTTCTAATGAAACGCGGCTAGGAGCAGCTTTTCGGGCGATTTTTGGGCATCGGTCACGCGATTTGCGGATGCGCATCCGTCATGCGATCCGCAAACCGCGCGAAAAAACGCCCGTGTGACTAAGGCCTTAGAATGCGGTATGATGTTATGCTATGACAGTACATCGTACTGCAGGAGCAATCAAAACATCACTAGTTCTTGTTCCCTCGGGGGACTTAAAAAAAAAAAAGTCATTTTAAAAAAGTTTTACTAATTATGAAAAAAAAAAAAAACGGTAATAAAAGTAAAAAAAATCCTTTTGCTATTTTATAATAAAAGAATCGAAATAATAAAACAAGAATACATGTTTGGTATCGCTGTGCCTGCAAAAGTCCGATCTATCAATGTAAAACATTATATACTCCGCATGGTGAACGTCGTCTGAAAAAAAATAAAGAACGCCAGAATTGCACTTTTATGGTCACTTCGTCTCCAAGAAAAAATGTAATAAAAAGTCATATGTACTCCAGAATGGTACCAACGAAAACTACAGGACATCTCGCAGAATATGAGATGTAGCATAACAATGTCAACGGAAAAACTAAAAAGTTATAGCTGTCAGAAAATGGCAGCAGATAGTAATTTTAAAAATTTATTAATAAAAGCAATACAACAACAAAAACTTGGTAAATTTGGTATCCTAGTAATCGTACTGACCCTTAAAATAAAGTTATCAGGTCATTTTTGTTGCAATGTTTACACCGTAGAAAGAAGACGCAATCAAAGATGGCGGAATTTAAAATAAAAGAGTTATGATTTTTTAAAATTGGGGAGGAAAAAACAAAAATGGGGGAAAAAAAGGTGACAGTCCCTAACCCCTTCCCTCTATATGACGTACATTTACATCATGCAGCATTGGGGTATTATGAAGAGAGATCGTGGGGCGCCTGCTGTTTACTACAGTTGACACCCGCGGGCAATAGCTGCAATCAGCAGCACAGCCAATCGCGGTTTTTAACCCTTTAACGCCCCGTGTGAGATTGCAGGAAGCTGTGCTGGTGGCAGCCAGGGATGGATTGATAGGCTGCCTGTCAGATTGCAGTATGATGTAATGCCATGGCAGGAGCGATCAAGTTGTGGTCCTAAAAAAAAAAAAGTTAAAATCAGATCAATAAAGTTTTACTAATTGTGTAAAAAAAAAAATTATAATAAAAATTTAAATCACCCTCCTTTGCCATATCTATAATAAAATCTAAATCATAAAACAAAAATACATAATTGGTATCGCTGCGTCTGTAAGGCCTCATGTCCACGGGCAAAATATGATTTAAGATCCGCAGCGGATCTCCCGCGCGCGGATCCGCATCCCATAGGGATGCATTGACCACCCGCGGGTAGATAAATACCCGCGGATGGTCAATAAAAGGGATTTAAAAAAAAAAATGGAGCATGAAAAAATCTGGACCATGCTCCATTTTCGTGCGGGTCTCCCGCGGGGACGGCTCCCGCGGGCTTCTATTGAAGCCTATGGAAGCCGTCCGGATCCGCGGGAGACCTAAAATAGGAATTTAAAAGTATTTACCCATCCAGAGCGGACCGGGAAGGTCTTCTATTCCTCACGGCCGGATCTTTCTTGCTTCGGCTCGGCGGATGTGCCCGGCGCATGCGCGCGGCACGTCGACGACGTGCCGGCGACGTGCCGCCGGCGTGACGAATTCATCCGCCGGCCGAAAATGAAGATCCGGCCGTGAGGAACAGCAGACTTTCCCCGCCCGCTACGGATAGGTAAATTCTTTTAAATTCTTATTTTAAGCGCTCATGTCCGCGGGGCAGGAGGGACCCGCTATGGATTCTACATGTAGAATCCGTAGCGGGCCTGATTTTCCCTGTGGACATGAGGCCTAAAAGTCTGATCTATTTACAGCGCATTATTTACAGCACACGGTGAACTTCGTCCGGAAAAAAAAAAAAGAACATCAGAAATGCACTTTCAGTCACCATCTCCCAGAAAAAATGCAATAAAAAAGCGATCAAAAAGTCTTATGTATTCCGAAATGGTACGAACATAAACTACAGGATGTCTCGCCAGAAATGAGCCCATACTCAACTATGTCGATGGAAAAATAAAAACGTTTTTGCAGCAGAAAATAATTCTAAAAAATTAAATGTCTTGTATTTTTTTCTTAGTAGTACAGCAAAAAAACACTATAAAAGTTTGGTATAATAATAATAGTAGTGACTCATAGAATAAGGTTATTGTGTCATTTTTGTTGTAGCTAGAAACAGGATGCACTGAAAGATGGCGGAATGACGTGGGTTTTTTTTTTGTTTTTTTTAAATTTTACTCCACTTAGAATTTTTTAAACATTTTTCAGTACCTTATAAGGTACATTAAATAGCACCATTGAAAAATACAACTCGTCCCGCAAAAAACAAGCCCTCATACATGGACAAATAAGGGAGATACAATTTTTTAAAAGGGGGGAGGAAGAAACAAAAGTAGAAAAAAAAGGCGCTGCATCATTAACGGGTTAAAAGAGAATTATTTTTTTCCCTTTAACAAAAATATTCCATAGGGTGCGTTCAGACGCAGCTGCAGATTTACACCAACGTTACGGAAACGGTGCGGATTTCACCCTTTCCATAGAAGGGGTAAAGTCCGCTGCAGATCTGCACCAAGAATGATACGGAAATGATGCAGACTTTCCACTAGGTGTGAACGTACCCATAAATGGATTCTAATTAGTGATCTTTATCTCTAGCACGTTCATATAGCAGTGCAGTAGTCGGTGTATGACTGGATACGCAGATAACATCACACTAACGTCTGTTTGTCATTCTTACAGGATGAAACATTTATCGTCTCTGACAATCTGCCCGCATCTCTGGCGCTCCATGCCATCTCTCTGAGCTCCGCCTGGATTATGTTCTGGCAGGTGGTCAGTCCTTTCAGTTGGTTTGGTTTTGGTGTATTTTTTGTTTCTTTTATAAGTGTAACATATTCCTGATAACAAGTAAATGTACTACGTTTGTCCCCCTTTGTGACTGCAAACTTCTTGCTAATTCGTGACTGGAAAACTCTGTAGCTTATCTCCCGCAGCCTCATTTTAGCACCCTTACTTTTTCCGGAACACATTAGGCCTCATGTCCTCGGAGCGGAATCCGACCCTGCTTACCCGTTCGGGTCTTCTGTGTGTCTGTCCGGATCTTCAATTTTCTTCACTGCAGATGTGTGCAGGAGCGCCGGCCATAGCACATGTGCAGTGGAGATTTTTTTTAAACTCCTGCTTTACCGTGGGAACCGCACTGCAATGGAGCATGCTGCGACTTGTTTTCTGTGCTAAAAGGTCAGCAAAACAAATCTGCATGCTTTTACCCCTTAGTGACGGCCCCATAGTGTTTTTACATCCTAGCTAAGTGGGCTTTAATCCCAGAGGACGTAAAAACATGCATCTTCTAAGGATTAAAGCCCCATGGGCTGTGGACGTGACAGCTCCATGTTGTCGGTTCCAGGGGGTAGCTGACAACATGGAGCAATCATGAGGGCCCACGGGGAGCCCCCACCCAGCAATGCGATCGGTGCTATCCGATGGATGGCGCCGATCGCAATAAGGTAAATAAAAAGTTAAAGTTTCAGCTCCCCTCACAGAATGTACCCACGAGGGAGGCTAAAACTACTCACCTCCATCCTGCGTGATGTCCGGCGACGATCTGGGCGGGAGCGGACCCTCCGGCGTCTTCTGCGCATGTGCGCCTTAGTTAAAATGGTGATGCATGTGCAGATAACCAGATCGCCATGGGGCATTTGAAATCTCCTGTTTTCCGGCTACTGAAGGTAGCCGGGAGGCAGGAGATGTTGCCGGGCTCCGTGATCGCCGCTATCCAATGGATATCCTATAAGTCTTCAGTAGGGGCAAAAAATAATGACCTTATTTATGGAGAATGAACGTCTCTAGAGAGCTCAAACACCTTTGAGACGCCTCAGAGATTCCTATTACCAACATGTTAGAATCCAAGCAATCCCTGAGTCAAGGTAAAAACCCTGCAACTCTCCGACTGCTCAGCGCCCATCAGTCCTGGGCAGGTACTTAGTGAGTATGCTCGCTCATCTCTACGCTTAAGTAATACGGATATGCCCCCTTGTTTCTTCTGCCCATGAACATATTACATATATCATATCTGCACTTGTATTTTTATATAGAGTCTCGGTCAACACAGTCAATAGCAAGTCAGGACCCCAATGCTGAGATTACAGAGGCAGTGGCACCAATCTAGCATTGCGTCCCATTCACAATGTTTCCCCCATACAGGGGTTCCCCAATAGCATCCTTATTTCAGAACATTCAGTGTTGAGATATTACAATCTCCTCTGAGCATCCCCAGTCCTCCGAGAACAAGGCCTTCACACATATGGTGCGTCCGCTACCTTTAGATGGCGCTTTCCCTCCTACCTTTATATCTCAAGTTACTTCCCAAGATACTTTAGGCTGTATTCACACGGGGCGGTTGGAGTTCAGTAAAAAACAACATTGACCAAACTGCCCACGTTTTTGCTACGGCTTTGATGCAATTGTGGTGAAAACTGAAACCGCATCAAAACCGCGGCAACAACATAAGCAGTTTTCCCGCTGCGGTTTTGTACATTGTTTCCACCATAAATCCCGGCCAGCGGCCATATTTACCTATACAGCGGTACCTCGGGTTACGAGTGCCTTGGCTGGAGAGTTTTTCACTTGCGAGCAGGCTCTTTCCCTAATTTTTGCTCCAATTTCCGAGCAAAAATTTGGGATACAAGCCTGCTTGCAAGTCAAAAACTCACAAGCTAAGGCTCGGGGGGGAGCGGGAGTTTCTATACTCACCTGTCGCCGGCGTGTCGTCTTCCCAATGGTCTGCAGGCTGTCACTCCCTCCTCTACGCTGACAGAGAATTGCTTTCTGGATCTGGGGCTTAAATGTCCTGCCTCCAGCAAGCATTGAATTTAATAAATGGTAGAGCGCTGCCTGTGATTGGCTGAGGACTGTGACCAATCATAGGCATCGCTCAGCTGTTCAATAAATGGCTGAGCGCTGCCTGTGATTGGCTGAGCACTGTGACCGATCAAAGGCATCGCTCAGCTGTTGTTCAATGAATGGCTGAGCACTGCCTGTGATTGGCTGAGCACTCAGCCAATCAGACGCAGCCCTTTCAGCAGCGGGGATTTTAAGTCCCTGCCTGCTGAAAAGCTTCACAGCCGTGCGGGGAGAAGACAGGCCAGTATAGATTTTACTTTTTACTACAGCTAGGGATGATTTTTTAGGCTTCGATTTAAAGCCCTTCCCCTAAAATTACTGCAGGTGTGACGGCAGGGCATTGCAGTGGCCCCCGGATCCCCCACAAGCTGGGAGCGCCTCACACGGAGAGTATGTGTGTAATACGCACCAAGACGGTGCACGCCGCTGTCTGTTTTGCGCTCACATTCTGTCCGCTGTCCCCGGAGGCACAAATAGAGCCATGTAGCGGTTGTTACCGGGTCTTACACACTCCACACAGTAAAGCCGCTGCTCATTTACATGTGAAGGTACACTTGTTTTACAGCCCCAAAATACCAGAATTTCTGCCTAATAGTCTCAGCATTGTGATGCCCTTTAAGGCTCATTCACACGAGCGTGCGGGAAATCGCTGGGTGTATAAGGGGGCGACCTGCTGATTGGGGGTCTCACTGCTCAGAGCCCACCGATCTAGAGAACAGGACTCCGATGTCCCCCTCTGCCCGGCACTTCAGGGGTCGCCCCTCCCCCGCAGGGACACCATTGTGGCTGGCCACGAATCAGCTTCAGTGTGGCTGATGGACGGGCGGTGCGGCTACCTCGGCAGCCCCATGTAAAGTGACAGGTGTCAGCGCACAGCGTGATCCAGCCAGTTACCTCCTCACACAGGATTACCAGTGTGACCGCCATACCGCCACATACTGCATATCTCACACATGCCGTCCTGCACGGTCTTCCTGGTTTCCCGCTGTCACCCGGCGGCATGGTGTATAAATGCCACAATAATTGTGCCCAGAGGTTTATATGCCACCATGGGAAACAGGGCTGCAGTGCAGACAATACACCACAACATGCCGGGTCCTGGAGAGGCCGTGAGAACTGCGAGCAGCACAACACAGAGGGGGATTACATCTAACGCCATATCATACACACTACAGCACACAATACACAGGAGGGCGCCCCCTGGGGGAAGAGCCACAACTGCATGAGAGCGCTAACCATGAGGGAATACTAGCGCCCCTCACAGGAGCCGGCCGCGTCCCCCCTGTCAGCGCTGAGCTGCCGCTACAGGACGCTGCCAGCCTGACGGGCCTCCACGGATGAAGTTACCTCACGAGCCGCATCCTCCCGCCGCGCGGTCGGCCTCTGCTGACTGGATGCGCGCGGGCCGAACTCTGAAAGCCGCCTGCTGTGTCTTTCTCTCTCTCTCCCCCCGAATCCATAAAACCTATGTCCCGCCCACCACTTCCGGTTGGAGCCCCGATGAAGTGCAGGAATGTTCTGGAAGGAGGACGGCGGGTTTCCTGCTCCATGAGCCCCACGTGATCGGCTCCTTTCCCGCGCAGTGAGCTCTCTGCACTGAGGGGGGAAGCGTGAAAGGCGGCTGCGAGCTGAGGTGCCGGACAAGAGGCTTCACGGACTATGAGTGGGCTCCGTGCTCGGCTTATTAGACTGCTTTCTCATTGGCAGCAGTGTATGAAGAGACGGCCTGGTGTCAGTACAGCTGCTTGTGGGGCATTATGTGTCTAGGAAGTTGGGTGGGAAACAGTCAGCCATCTTGGAGGTAATCGGTGAGCCCCTCGCATTACTGACCGATACAAGCAGATGTGTCATATGGCCCAGACAACTACAGTTTGTGGTCAGCTGATAAGGGCTATGTGATATTATTCAACTAAACCACCGAAACAGAAATACTGGGGTGGTGCGGTGCATAGCTCTACAGCTGCGTCCCCGAGGTGGTGCGTTGTGTGGCCCCGGTGGCTGCGTCCCCGGGGTGGTGCGGTGCGTGGCCCCCGCCGGCTGCGTCCCCGGGGTTGGGCGGTGCGTGGCCCCCGCTGGCTGCGTCCCCAAGGTTGGAGTTTTGCTCTGTATGGCTTGTGGTCGCTGCTCCTTGCTGCTCACCCTTCACCCCCATTGACCCCAATGATATTGCGAGGTTGGATGACGACACAAGATCTCTGCTGGCCCGGCTACAGTCTGCTGTCACCTTCGGGGGCCTGAAGGAACAAAAATGGCTGAACCACTTCCCTGCCCGCCTGATGCAGACTGTTCACAGTACTCATCCGTAGCCTAAACCAGAGTTGCACAACCATATTTGTGCACACAATATGCTGAAAATAGAACCCATTGTTTCTTTCCCCCTCCATCCTCTCCCCAGTGGGTTCGTTCACACGCACGTATTTGGCGCTCGTGCACAATGCGGTTGTGCAATAAAAATGTGCAGCCTTTTCTATCTCTCCGTGCATTTGTGCATAGAGAGAACATTTGGAACTCCTGAAGCTATCAGCCATTTAAATGGCTGAGAGCATTGGTGCATGTTTTTTTTTTTTCGCATGCAATTGCGCACATCTTGCGTAGTTTACAGTGCATTTTGCATGGGCAAATCCCACTTCGCAAATACGCTTACACTACGCTCTGATCGGACTTGGCAGCACTGGTTACTCCGCAGGTGTGATGTCTTAGACTAATGCAGTGTGCAGCAGGCGGTCCGAGAAGCTGGGCGGCCATCTTCAGGTCTCCAGGTCTGCTTTAGGGGTTTTCTCACTAGACAGTATATCCCATCTGCACAGGACCCCCAGTGAACAGCGCACTCTGAACGCACTGTGACTGGAGTAGCGGTGCGCATGCTTAAGCGCCATTTCACTCCCTTCTATAAGATGAATGGAGGTTGCTGAGCGCAAAAAAGCGATAGTCACGCATGTACACCGCTGCTCCATTCCACGAGGCATTCAGGGGGGATGCTGCTCTCTGGACCGCTGGGGGGTCTCAGTCGTTGGATCCTCAGTGATTAGACATCTGCAATAATGTGGGGTTTTCCAGAACTGAATTATTAAGCCAAGGATACAGACCTAATTTCTCCCCCAGATTTTTGATTTCAATAAATTGTAACTTGCCCAACTTTCAATAAATCATAACTAATTTTCTGCTGCCGTTGTATGAGGGCTTGTTTTGTATTGTGGGAGTTGTATTTTTTAATGGCACTATTCAAGCCCTATAGAGGTATAAAAAGTCCATGTGCACTAATTATGTCCCATGTGAAAGGTTGCTTAAAGGGGTTGTCCGGCCAGAAACATCAGGTCTCATTACTTCTGTTTGCCCATTTCCATGCACTTTGTAATATACATTGTGCATGGAAAATGAAGCAAACAGAAGTTTTGGACTTACCTTTAGGGGTGCCCCCCCCTGTGTTGACCCTCGGTCGTCCCAGGTTACGACAAGAAATCTTCTGCATTTCTTGTCGGGCCGGCAGCAGCTCTCGTCGGCGCTGGAACGCTCCTCTTCCCTTCCGCGCATGCGCAGTCCTTCTTTCTTCTGCCGGGACCGCGCTCTTTACCTCTTCATCGCAGCGGACGCGCGCCGCCGGTCGGCGCATGCGCAGTACACTCACTTCCTGGTTTCATATACCAGAGCGGAGTGAGTGTCTGCCTGCCGCTGTCGGGACCGTCGGGACTTTAAAAGTATGTGAAAGGGGAGAAGGGGAGTAGGGGAGAAGGGGAGAAATGTTGGAGAGATGGATGGATGGATGGATGGATGTGTGCAGGGGAAGGGGGGGGGGTGTGGAGTGGGAGAGATCGATGGATGGATGGATGTGTGCAGGGGAAGGGGGGGGGGAGCAGTGATGTGTGTGTGGTGTGCACGGACCGGCTGACAGAAGTCCCGGGGGAAGGGGGGGGGTGTGGAGTGGGAGAGATCGATGGATGGATGGATGTGTGCAGGGGAAGGGGGGGGGGGTGCAGTGATGTGTATGTGCATTGACCCGGCTGACAGAAGTGTGGGGGGGGGGTCATTGTGAGAGGGGCACTATGAGGGCATGTGTGTGTGGGGAAATGTTTTACTTTACTTTAGCAGGGGGCGGGGCCTGGGCGGGGAGGACTGTAGAGCAGTTCAATAGAGGTGGGCGTGTCGTGGGCGGGGCTAGGACGTGAGCTGAGGGAAATCCTGCCTTTTCATGTCTTACTACCATCGGGAGCGCGCACAAGAGGGGGGGGGGGGCGCAGGGCATGTGAGAAGGCAGCACAGAGGCGCCATCTTTGAAAACTGCAGAGAAGATCAGTCTAAGGTAATAAACTGACATTGCAGCTGATCTGCCGGCCAGTTTGAGCCCTAGTATGCTGTCTGTTACTATCCTTACTGAAAGGGAAGCAGCAGCATTATAAAAATTTTTACCCTGTGTGGCCGGACAACTCCTTTAATAGCAAGTAGAGCCAGGCTTCCACTAAATATAGCAACTACAGAGCCACACACTCCCACCCCAAACCGCAACTACAGAGCCACACACTCCCACCCCAAACCGCAACTACAGAGCCACACACTCCCACCCCAAACTGCAACTACAGAGCCTTTACTTTTTGCAGTAATAAAAAGTTTTTTTCTTTTAGTCCTTTTAAGGGGATTTGAACTTGTGATTGTTTGATCACTCTTACAGTATAATGCAATACCATAGTATTGCATTATGCCACATTTTGACAGGCTTTGTGGATCTTTATTTGCAATTTCGTGGGGTACTGGTGGATTATGTCGCCACCGGAAGCTAGGGATTTGACAGTAGGAACACCCCTGTCACACCCCTAGCTCCCGATTGGCTCAATGCTTTAAGGTGCTAGGAGCGTGTGGAAGTATTTTTGCCTGCCCTGCCCTGTTATGGTAAGGGGTTAGTTTTCCCCTTAGGCTTAGCTTATTTGCTGTAAATGCTGCCATGTTACAGCATTTACAGCGAATAAGCGAAGCCAAACAGGAAAACTAACCCCTAACCAGGCAGGGCAGGCAAAAGTACTTCCACATGCTGCAGCCATCAGTCAGTGCTCGTTGTGGGCCGGTCTGCCGCCGGCGGTGTGCTCTGTGGCGCCCTGCTAATTCACAGTTGTGGTCTGCTGTCCCTCAGCCAGCGCCACTCCTGCTTTGGCCACTGTCTCCTCGTGCTGTGTGTAACGGCACTTGGGGTATTTCAGAGGCTGGCAGTCGCAGCCTCTGCACTGTCCTCTGGTGCCTCCAGCCTCTGGCAGCTGTGCAGCTCGATGCAGTCCTCTCTGTCGCTTCCCAGGCTCGGCGCTGTCCTCTGCCGCCACTGCTCCCAGCCCCACCGCAGTCCTCTGTCCCCAGCCAATCAGAAGTTGACAGGTGTATTATGTCGCCACCCCTTACTTCCGGTGACGACATAATACACCAATACCATTTAGTGGAAACCTTGTGGCTCTGTAGTTGCTGTTTAGTAGGGGGTGGACCTTGTAGCTCTGTATTTGTTGTATAGGGAGAGACCTCGGGGCTCTGTAGTTTGGGGGGGCGGGGGGACCTTGGGGCTCTGTAGTTATATTTAGTGGAAACCTTCTTGTTGTATATGCTATTATGGGGGAAGGGTGGGGAACCTTGGGGCTCTGTAATTGCAGCATGTGACTGCAGCATGTAAAGGGCTGTCACCATGGGTCCCCCCAGAATGTGATCAGGGAGTCCTGATGGGTCTCTGTGGAAGTCCCCTAAAGAGACAAAACGAAAAAAAAAATTGTTAAAAATTATTTAAAAAATAAAATAAATAAAATTAAATTAAAAACACTTGTCTGCCTTTACTTTATGAAAAATTAAAAATACAATTACACATGTGGTATCCCTGCGTCGTAATGACCCAGAGAAGGAAGTTAGTACATTATTTAACCCCTTAATGACACGGTCCCTTTTTTTCTTCTTTCCCCAATTGTTTTTTTCCTCCCCCCGTTTAAAAAATCATAACTCCTTTATTTATCCTTCGACGTCGCTGTATGAGGGCTTGTTTCTTGCGGAACGAGTTATATTTTTCAATGGTGCTATTTAAAGTACCATATAATGTACTGAAAAACTTTTACAAAAATCTAAGTGGAGTAAAATGAAAGAAAAATGACATTCCACCATCTTTCAGTGCGTCTTGCTTCTATGGTAGAGAAACTGCAACAAAAATGACCTGATAACTTTATTCTATGGGTCAGTACGATTACTATGATACCAAATGTGTAAACTTTTTTTTACTATAGCACTTGTATTTTTTTGCAAAGACATTTCATTTTTTTAAATTATTTTCTGCTGCATCTTCTGCGCGCAATAACTTCTTTATTTTTCCATCGACATACTTGAGCAAGGGCTCGTTTTTTGCGGGACGTCCTGTAGTTAACGTTGGTACCATTTTGGAATACATACGACTTTTTGATCACTTTTTATTGCATTTTTTCTGGGAGACAGGGTGACTGAAAAAGTGCAGTTCTGGCGTTCTTTATTTTTTTTTTCGGATTACGTTCACCATGGGGGGTAAATAATGCACTATTTTGATAGATCAGACATTTACGGACGCGGCGATACCAAATATGTATTTTTCTTTTATGATTTAGATTTTTTATTATAGATATGGCAAAAGGAGGGGGATTTAACTTGTATTACTTTTTTTCCCTAATCTCCCTACAAATTTTTTCACAAAAGTTATGCAATACATTATATATACCCAAAAATGATGCCATCAAAAAGTACAACTTCTCCAGCAAAAAACAAGCCCTCACATGGCCGTGTCAATGGAAAAATGAAAAAGTTATAGCTCTTGGAACGCGACTGCAAAATTAGTTAAAATTAAATGATTGTCCAATTTAAAAAAACCTGCCCTGATGGGCACGACAGGGGGGTAGGAAACCTGCCACTCAAGGGGTTAATGTTTTCCACCTATCATAAATAGAGAGTGGGTCACGGCTTATCTTGGCCGACAGCAAGTGTGTGTAAAGTGCTGATATTAGTCCTCTAGGTCCCTGTAATTTAAGAATACCTACTGTTGGGTATTTGGAGATTTTGGTAGAATTCGGTGGAAATTCTGCATTCAAAGCATGTCTCAACTGAAAGTACCTGAAAAGTTGAAGTCTAGGTACTTTTAGATTCTCTCGTAATTGTATATAGGACAGCAGTATATTATCCTCGTATATATCTCCTAGAGTTTGTATCCCTAGTTTAACCCAGTATCCAACACCCTGCATCATCTTGAGTGAGGGCAAAGTAGGGTTATTCCATAAAGGAGTGTCAGTCATTGTATCTGTGTATTGTTGGATACGCTTTGCTGCGCGCCACACAGGGCCATTTTATGCATGGTTATAAGTCTTGATGATTTTCTAAAATCTGGATGTTCCAAAAACCCAATTAGATTCTGACCCTCTAACTCATCGGCTAGGTAATGATCTGTGATTGGCATCTCTTCCCAAAATGAACCAATCCCTGAGATTACGTAACTGTCTTGCTATGTAATACACTTTAAAGTCGGATAACGCCATTCCGGCTTGGTTTTTAGGGCGTTGTAGTGCAGTGAGTTTAAGCTTGGAGTGAGACGGGCCCCAAACAAATCTAATACCGACAGTTTAAGGTTTGGAAGAAACTTTCTGGAACTTTAACCGACATATGTTGTAACGAATATAAACATTTGGGTTGGATTACCATCCTAATAAGGTTTATACGACCTGCCACGGATATAGGTAATTTCCACCAGGCCTTCATTTTCGTTTGTATTAGGTTTTGCAGCGGACTTGTAGTTTTTATGGTCTTGCACTATATTAATTCCTACATACTTGAATTTGGTTATTTCCAATAGACCACAGGCTGACACATCAGAAATTGTGGTCGCGTTTTGGGCTGTATACATTATTGCAGATTTGGACCAGTGTATATAAAGTCCAGAATGTTGAGAGAGAGTCTATTATCTCAAGGGCTTGTGAGAAGGAATGCTCTGGGTTACGGAGGAAAAGAACCATATCATCTGCATATAGACCAACTTTACTCTCTCTACCCCTCCAACTCACTCCCGTAACCGCAGAAGTATTGCGCAAACGGATGGCCAGTGCCTCAATTGCTATTGCAAAAAGGGAGGGAGACAAAGGACATCCCTGACGCGTCCCCCGAGACAGTAGAAAGTTCGCCGAAGATATACCGTTTACTATAACGTTGGCTGTGGGGGATTCATACAGTAACCTGATCCACCCTAGGAATCGGGACCAGAAACCAAAATGTATCAAACATGCCTCCAGGAAACTCCACTCCAATGAGTCAAATGCTTTTTTTGTATCTAGTGACACTACTGCCCAAGGCATATCATGCAGTCTCCCTATTTATACAATTGTTTGGACTCTGCGTATATTTATTGTGGTTGATTTTCCGGGCATAAACCCTATCTAGTCTTCATGGATTATGGAAAGGATTACTTGGTTAAGTCTAGTAGCCAGTATTTCTGTCAATATTTTATAATCCACATTAGGCAGTGATATTGGCCTATATGAGTCACAATTATCGGGTTCTTTACCAGGTTTCAACAACGCGATTATAGACGCTTTATAAAAGGAGGGTGGGAGGGAATTTCCCTGATAAACCCGCTGCAGAGTATCATATAGTATTGGAGAAAGCTGTTCTATATATTTATGATCTACCCCCAAGAGGAGGCCATCTGGCCCAGGGGACTTATTTAGTGCCATATCCATGATAGCTTGATGGATTTCCTCTAATGTTATTGGGGCATCTAAGGCCTCATGTCAACGGGGAAAATCAGGCCCGCTACGGATTCTCCATGGAGAATCCGTAGCGGGTCCCTCCTCCCCCGCGGACATGAGCGCTGAAAATAAGAATAAACTTACCCGCAGAGGACCGGGCAGGTCTTCTCTTCTTCGCGGCCGGATCTTCTTTCTGCGGCCTGCGGATGTGCCCGGCATGTCGGCGGCGTGCCGCTCGAATGCGCCGGGCACATCCGCTGGGCCGAAGAAAGAAGATCTGGCCGCGAAGAAGAGAAGACCTGCCCGGTCCGCTGCGGGTAAGTTTATTCTTATTTTAGGTCTCCCGCAGATCCGGACGGCTTCTATAGGCTTCAATAGAAGCCTGCGGGAGCTGTCCCCACGGGAGACCCGCACGAAAATGGAGCATGTCCGGATTTTTTCATGCTCCATATTTTTTTTTATTCACTTTTATTGACCATCCGCAGGTATTCACCTACCGGCGGGTGGTCAATGTATCCTTATGGGGTGCGGATCCGCGGGCGGGAGAAGAGTTAAAATCCGCTGCGGATTTTCATTCTTCTTTTCCCCGTAGACATGAGGCCTAATAGTGCTATTTGTTCAGCAGAAAGGGACGGGAAGGCAAGGTCTTCTAGATAGGCCAAATTATCCAACATCGACATTTCACTTGTTGAAGTATATAGATTGGTATAGTATTCCCTAAACCTGGTTGTTATAGATTGGGCCTCCGTGAGTATCCGTCCATCAGCCGCTTTAATTGTGAGGACAGAGTTGGTTAGCCCGTTTTGTTTCATTAATTGGCCAAACGGGGACTCGACTGGTTACCCATTTCTAAAAAATATTGCCGCGTAAAGAAGATTTTCCATTTGGTTTTAACATGTAATTAATGTCTAAGTAAGCTAAGTAATCCTAGCCAGCTTGTTTTGTTGGTGTCTGTAGGGTTCGCTATGTATTGTTTTTCGGCCTCTGCTGTCTGCTCCTCTAACAGAAAGTCAGCTTGGGAAGTAGATCTTTTTATGCAGGATATTGGTGATTTAAAACAACCTCTAAGGTAAGCTTTTAGTGTATCCCATATTAAGGCATTTCTCGTATCTTCTTCATGGATTTGGAGGAATGTGGTTATTTGATCTGGTATCCGGTCATTTGATCCTATTAGCTTAAGCCAAAAGAGATTAAGCTTCCAGGTCGGGGCAAAATACTGTCCTGGGAATTGTAATTTAAGGATGATTGGTTTATGATCAGATACTCCCCGAGTGCCATGAACTATTGAGGTTAAGTAGAGGGCAAGTGTTTGGAGAGCCAAATATGTATTCTATTCGAGAGAGAGACCTGCTCCCAGGAGACTGACAAGTGTACTCACATGTGTAGGGTGTGTTTATTGAATAAATTGGAGTTTTTCATTGGATCAAGTAGGATTGACCTACAAAAAGGGAGGTAGTAGAGGATATTATAAAGGGTCTACTGACTTAGCTATCAGTTACCCTCCAGCAACCTATTGTCACTATTTCCACTAAACTATTTTTGCTTGTAGCTAGGTTAGGTCCTCTTATGCTGCGCTGACTTGGGTCTTACATAGAGCTGATCTGGAGATAAATCATCCATTTATCTCCAGGTGTCTCTGCCCATCCTGCTGGCTCCCATTGTTCCTTTTCCCCCTTGATTGCCTGCTTTTGTAACTGAATCAACGGGTCATAATCCACAAGGGGTGAGGTCTGAGGGGGTACCTGTACCACCCCAAGCCCTGAAGGATCAATCTGGGCTTCTGTGTGGTTGTATTCACAGCCTTCTCAGCCAGGTGATATCTGATTGCCTCTTTTGAACCATCCTTAGAGTGGCCTTTTGTTATGGAGTGGCTTTCAGGCCACTCTTTTGGGCAGCAGGAGGGTTTCCATCAGTGCCTTCACACCTTTACTGTTTTTAATTGGTTTTTTCATTTGCTTGTCAAGAATGACCTTGCTTTCCAGATGGGTCCATGGTAATCAGTAATGCCAAAGGCATAGTATGAGTCCTTGTAGTCCGTGTCTTCTTGAGCATGCTTGCATGCTTCTTCCAGAGCTCGTAATTCTGACTGACATGTGAGATGGAAGGGGTTCGGCTTTGGCCACAACATAACCTGTTTAGAACCTGCCTGCTTGACCATACCACAATGCATCCACAAAGAGTGTAAAATCAGGGTTGTCTAATGACTGATCAACAACATGACTGAATCCTCTGTCTCCCGGGCCATTAGCTTGTGCATGGTCATGTGTATCAGGCTGAAAGGAAAACTGTAAAATGATTATTTGCTTTTGCAGCAGCAGCTGGTTGTCATTGTGTTAAGGCACTCTGCCCCCCCCCCCCCCGAGCGCCAGGTGGGGTGCCCTGATCTTCCCGCACCCCACTGTCCCTGTCTACTTGCCTCAGCCCTGGCTAACCACAGGCGGACAACTGGACGGCGGTCCCTGCACTGGCTAGGGACCTGGCGACTGACAAGATGTGACTAACTGATGGAGGGAACAGAGTGCCGACAGAGAAGGCAGATGGAAATGACCAACAGAAAATACAGAGAAAGCAAAGCTGGAAATGGAAGCTGACAGGCAAACTAGAGGGTGAACTAAGACTTAGCTGCAGAAAGGACCGACTAGATGCTAGCAGAACCAATAACTGGCAGTGAGCTCAGGTCACTGCCAGCCTTAAAACTGCAAGCCTCCGCCCAGGGGCGGAGAGTGGGAGGAGCCGACTCTCCCACTGCTGCATAAGAAAGGTGGATGAGTGCGGGCGGCACCCTACGGGCGGACACGCCCATGCCGCCGCACACTGGCTGCCCCACGCCGCCGGGAGAGCCCCGACTCCAGAGCTCCAGGACGCCAGAGCCGACAACAGAGCGGCGCGCGCCGACCACGGGACCTTGCACCGCCATGCATGGTAACAGTTATTATTGAAGGGGATAGAATTTACAACTTCATTATCATGTCAAAATCTAGTAATAACAAAAGATACAACGTAGAACTTCATTATAATGCTATATAGAACTCCATTATGATGTCATAATGTAATGTAAAACTGCATTATGATGTCATAATCTACTCATAGTAGGGGGTAGAACTTACAACTCCATTATGATGTCACAATCTAGTAATAACAAAAGATACAATGTAGAATTTCATTATAATGTAGCATAGAACTCCATTATGATGTCATAATGTAATGTAAAACTGCATTATGATGTCATAATCTATTCATGGTAGGGGATAGAATTTACAACTCCATGATGATGTCACAATCTAGTAGTAACAAAGGATACAACGTAGAACAACATTATTATGTAATATAGAACTCCATTATGTCATAATGAAAAACTGCATTATGATGTCATAATGTATTTATAGTAGGGGATAGAATTTGCAACACCATTATGATGTCACAATCTAGTAATAACAAAAGATGCAATGTAGAACGTCATTATAATGTAGTATAGAACTCCATTATGATGTCATAATGTAATGTAAAACTGCATTATGATGTCATAATGTATTAATCGTAGGGGATAGAATTTACAACTCCATTATTATGTCACAATCTAGTAATAGCAAAAGATACAACATACAATGTAATTATAATGTAATATACAGCTCCATTATGTCATAATGTGAAACTGCATTATGCCGTCTTAATCTATTCATAGTAGGGGATAGGATTTACAACTCCATTATGATGTCACAATCTAGTAATAACAAAAGATACAATGTAGAACAACATAATTCTGTAATATAGAACTCCATTATGATGTCATAATGTATTCATAGTAGGGGATAGAATTTACAACTCCATTATGATGTCACAATCTAGTAATAACAAAAGATACAATGTAGAACTTCATTATAATGCTATATAGAACTCCATTATGATGTCATAATCTACTCATAGTAGGGGGTAGAACTTTAAACTCCATTATGATGTCACAATCTAGTAATAACAAAAGATACAATGTAGAACAACATTATTATGTAATATAGAATTCCATTATGATGTCATAATGCAAAACTGCATTATAATGTCATAATCTATTAATGGTAGGGTATAGAATTTACAACTCCATTATGATGTCAAAATCTAGTAATAACAAAAGATACAACGTAGAACAACATTTTTATGTAATATAGAACTGCATTATGATGTCATAATCTAAAACTGCATTATGATGTCATAATCTATTAATAGCAGGTGATAGAATTTACAACTCCATTATGATGTCACAATCTAGTAATAACAAAACATACAATGTAGAACTTCATTATAATGTAGTATAGAACTCCATTATGATGTCATAATGTAAAACTGCATGATGATGTCATAATCTATTCATAGCAGGTAATAGAATTTACAACTTCATTATGATGTCACAATCTAGTAACAACAAAAGATACAACGCAGAACAACATTATTATGTAATATAGAACTCCATTATGATGTCATAATCTAAAACTGCATTATGATGTCATAATCTATTAAGAGCAGGTGATAGAATTTACAACTCCATTATGATGTCACAATCTAGTAATAACAAAAGATGCAATGTAGAACGTCATTATAATCTAGTATAGAACTCCATTATGATGTCATAATGTAATGTAAAACTGCATTATGATGTCAGAATCTATTAATTGTAGGGGATAGAATTTACAACTCCATTATTATGTCACAATCTAGTAATAGCAAAAGATACAACATACAATGTAATTATAATGTAATATACAGCTCCATTATGTCATAATGTGAAACTGCATTATGCCGTCTTAATCTATTCATAGTAGGGGATAGGATTTACAACTCCATTATGATGTCACAATCTAGTAATAACAAAAGATACAATGTAGAACAACATAATTCTGTAATATAGAACTCCATTATGATGTCATAATGTATTCATAGTAGGGGATAGAATTTACAACTCCATTATGATGTCACAATCTAGTAATAACAAAAGATACAATGTAGAACTTCATTATAATGCTATATAGAACTCCATTATGATGTCATAATCTACTCATAGTAGGGGGTAGAACTTTAAACTCCATTATGATGTCACAATCTAGTAAAAACAAAAGATTCAATGTAGAATTTCATTATAATGTAGTATAGAACTCCATTATGATGTCATAATGTAAAACTGCATGATGATGTCATAATCTATTCATAGCAGGTAATAGAATTTACAACTCCATTATGATGTCACAATCTAGTAATAACAAAAGATGCAACGTAGAAAAACATTATTATGTAATATAGAACTCCATTATGATGTCATAATCTAAAACTGCATTATGATGTCATAATCTATTCATGGTAGGGGATAGTATTTAAAACTCCATTATGATGTCACAAATTAGTAATAAAAGATACAACGTAGATCTTCATTATAATGTAATATAGAACTCCATTATGATGTCATAATGTGATGTAAAACTGCATTATGATGTCATAATCTATTCATGGTAAGGGATAGAATTTACAACTCCATTATCATGTCACAATCTAGTAGTAACAAAAGATACAACGTAGAACATTATTATGTAATATAGAACTCCATTATGATGTCATAATGTAAAACTGCATTATGATGTCATAATGTATTTGTAGTAGGGAGTAGAATTTACAACTCCATCATGATCTCACAATCTAGTAATAACAAAAGATACAATGTAGAACTTCATTATAATTTAGTATAGAACTACATTATGTTGTTATAATGTTATGTAAAACTGCTTTATGATGTCATAATCTATTCATGGTAGGAGATAGTATTTAAAACTCCATTATGATGTCACTAATTAGTAGTAACAAAAGATACAACGTAGAACAACATTATTATGTAATATAGAACTCCATTATGATGTCATAATGTAAAACTGCATTATGATGTCATAATCTATTCATAGCAGGTAATAGAGTTTACAACTCCATTATGATGTCACAATCTAGTAATAACAAAAGATAGAATGTAGAACTTCATTATAATGTAGTATAGAACTGCATTATAATGTCATAATGTAAAACTGCATTATAATGTCATAATCTATTCATAGCAGGTAATAGAATTTACAACTCCATTATGATGTCACAATCTAGTAATAACAAAAGATACAATATAGAACAACATTATTATGTAATATAGAATTCAATTATGATGTCATAATGCAAAACTGCATTATGATGTCATAATGTATTCATAGGGGATAGAATTTACAACTCCATTATGATGTCACAATCTAGTAATAACAAAACATACAACGTAGAACAACATCATTATGTAATATAGAACTCCATTATGATGTCATAATGTGAAACTGCATTATGACGTCATAATCTATTCATAGTAAGTGATAGGATTTGCAACTCCATTATGATGTCACAATCTAGAAATAACAAAAGATACAATGTAGAACATTATTATGTAAGATAGAACTCCATTGTGATGTCATAATGTAATGTAAAACTGCATTATGATGTCATAATTTATTCATGGTAGGGGGTAGACTTTACAACTCCATTATGATGTCACAATCCAGTAATAACAAAAGATAGAATGTAGAACTTCATTATAATGTAGTATAGAACTGCATTATAATGTCATAATGTAAAACTGCATTATAATGTCATAATCTATTTATAGCAGGTAATAGAATTTGCAACTCCATTATGATGTCACAATCTAGTAATAACAAAAGATACAATGTAGAACAACATTATTATGTAATATAGAATTCCATTATGATGTCATAATGCAAAACTGCATTATGATGTCATAATGTATTCATAGTGGATAGAATTTACAACTCCATTATGATGTCACAATCTAGTAATAACAAAACATACAACGTAGAACAACATCATTATGTAATATAGAACTCCATTATGATGTCATAATGTGAAACTGCATTATGACGTCATAATCTATTCATAGTAAGTGATAGGATTTGCAACTTAAAATTTACAACTCCATTATGATGTCACAATCTAGAAATAACAAAAGATACAATGTAGAACATTATTATGTAAGATAGAACTCCATTGTGATGTCATAATGTAATGCAAAACTGCATTATGATGTCATAATCTATTCATGGTAGGGGTAGACTTTACAACTCCATTATGATGTCACAATCTAGTAATATTAAAAGATACAACGTAGAAAAACATTATGTAATATAGAACTCCATTATGATGTCATAATGTAAAACTGCATTATGATGTCATGATGTATTTATGGTAGGGGATAGAATTTACAACTCCATTATGATGTCACAATCCAGTAATAGCAAAAGATAGAATGTAGAACTTCATTATAATGTAGTATAGAAATGCATTATAATGTCATAATGTAAAACTGCATTATAATGTCATAATCTATTCATAGCAGGTAATAGAATTTACAACTCCATTATGATGTCACACTCTAGTAATAACAAAAGATACAATGTAGAACAACATTATTATGTAATATAGAATTCCATTATGATGTCATAATGCAAAACTGCATTATAATGTCATAATCTATTAATGGTAGGGTATAGAATTTACAACTCCATTATGATGTCACACCCTAGTAATAACAAAAGATACAATGTAGAACAACATTATTATGTAATATAGAATTCCATTATGATGTCATAATGCAAAACTGCATTATAATGTCATAATCTATTAATGGTAGGGTATAGAATTTACAACTCCATTATGATGTCACAATCTAGTAATAACAAAAGATACAACGTAGAACAACCTTTTTATGTAATATAGAACTGCATTATGATGTCATAATCTAAAACTGCATTATGATGTCATAATCTATTAATAGCAGGTGATAGAATTTACAACTCCATTATGATGTCACAATCTAGTAATAACAAAACATACAATGTAGAACTTCATTATAATGTAGTATAGAACTCCATTATGATGTCATAATGTAAAACTGCATGATGATGTCATAATCTGTTCATAGCAGGTAATAGAATTTACAACTCCATTATGATGTCACAATCTAGTAACAACAAAAGATACAACGCAGAACAACATTATTATGTAATATACAACTCCATTATGATGTCACAATCTAGTAATAACAAAACATACAACGTAGAACAACATCATTATCTATATATATAAAATTGAATGTATGTCTGTCTGCGTGCGTGCGTGTCTGTCTGTCTGCGTGTCTGTCTGTTTGTCCTTTATGCGCTACTACACCATTCATCCGATCGCCATGAAACTTTGGGAAGTTGTTGAATACACTCCTGGGAAGATTATAGGCATAGTACAACTATCCTACGATAAATGGCGCGCGCGCGAGCGTCGTCGAAAGTTACGACCCCCCACGTAGATCGAATAAGTAAGCCACCTGCTATTGTGATGTCATCACTGCCATTGTGATGTCATCAACATCGGACGCCCTTGAACATGCCCCAACATGTTCTATAAAGCTGCATTGTGATGTCATTAAGGCTCTATTATGACACGTACAGCACGCCAGCCATTTACAGTCAGTCTCCATTGGAGTTGGAAGTGGGTAAACAAGTACTAGGATATCTTCCTAAGAAGCCACAGCAGCCGGATAAATTGTATGTTCCACCCAACGGCTATTTTATTCAGCCCGCAAGGGGGAAGCAGCGGCCTACAAAATCTCATTCAGGTAGGTAGGTTCAGTTCTTGGAGGTTGGGGAATGCTTATGGGCAAGGCCTTATGTCTCATCCCAACTCGATTATTCAATTCTAAGCGCAAAAGAATTAGCGTCCAAATTTTATGTACGGAATTTAATTCTCTCACTTCCCAATTTCATAGAAACTTGAAATTTGGCATGAGCATTGATTATGTCATAAATGGGAAAAGCTAATCGGTCCCAACTTGATTATTCAATTCAAAGCGCCAAAGAATTAGCGTTCAAATTTTACGTACGGAATCTAATTCTCTCATTTTCTGATGTCATAGATAGATAGATAGATAGATAGATAGACTGTATGCAATAACCCTGATAGATAGATAGATAGATAGATAGATAGATAGATAGATAGATAGATAGACTGTATGCAATGACACGTACAGCTTGGAACCATAAATACTAGAGCACGCCAGCCATTTACAGTCAGTCTCCATTGGAGTTGGAAGTGGGCAAACATGTACTAGGCTATCTTCCCAATAAGCCACAGCAGCCAGATAAATTGGATGTTCCACACAACGGCTATTTTATTCAGCCTGCAAGGGGGAAGCAGCGGCCTACAAAGCTTATTGGTCGCTGCTGCCGTCATTTTTAAAAAAGGTACGCTCAGTTCTTTCATGGAGAACAATGTTTAGTGGAGAACTCGCTTATTGGATACAATGATGCGAGCTGGGCAAAACCCCTAGAATAATCCACGGCACACAGGCAGACAAGCAAAGTGTAAATAACTGGATTGGATAGCTGCGCTAAAATTCTTGCTTGGTTGCTATTTCTTATTCTGCTGAGGTAACATAAAAGCTGTGCTGTGATTGGTTGTTATTTCCTATACCCCTGAGGTAAAATAAAAGCTGCACTGTGATTGGTTGCTATTTCTTATACTGCTGAGGTAACATGAAAGCTGCTGTGCTGTGATTGGTTGTTATATATTATACCGCTGAGGTAACTTGAAAGCTACGCTTTGATTGGTTGTTATCTAGATATATAAAAACGAATGTATGTATGTATGTATGTCTGTCTTCGCAGCAACGCGCGACGGGTACGCTAGTGTAATATAAAACTCCATTATGATGTCATAATGTGAAACTGCATTATGACGTCATAATCTATTCATAGTAGGGGATAGGATTTACAACTCCATTATGATGTCACAATCTAGTAATTACAAAAGATAGAATGTAGAACTTCATTATAATGTAGTATAGAACTGCATTATGATGTCCTAATGTAAAACTGCATTATGATGTCATAATCTATTCATAGCAGGTAATAGAATTTACAACTCCATTATGATGTCACAATCTAGTAACAACAAAAGATACAACGCAGAACAACATTATTATGTAATATAGAACTCCATTATGATGTCATAATCTAAAACTGCATTATGATGTCATAATCTATTAAGAGCAGGTGATAGAATTTACAACTCCATTATGATGTCACAATCTAGTAATAACAAAAGATGCAATGTAGAACGTCATTATAATGTAGTATAGAACTCCATTATGATGTCATAATGTAATGTAAAACTGCATTATGATGTCAGAATCTATTAATTGTAGGGGATAGAATTTACAACTCCATTATTATGTCACAATCTAGTAATAGCAAAAGATACAACGTACAACGTAATTATAATGTAATATACAGCTCCATTATGTCATAATGTGAAACTGCATTATGCCGTCTTAATCTATTCATAGTAGGGGATAGGATTTACAACTCCATTATGATGTCACAATCTAGTAATAACAAAAGATACAATGTAGAACAACATAATTCTGTAATATAGAACTCCATTATGATGTCATAATGTATTCATAGTAGGGGATAGAATTTACAACTCCATTATGATGTCACAATCTAGTAATAACAAAAGATACAATGTAGAACTTCATTATAATGCTATATAGAACTCCATTATGATGTCATAATCTACTCATAGTAGGGGGTAGAACTTTAAACTCCATTATGATGTCACAATCTAGTAATAACAAAAGATACAATGTAGAACTTCATTATAATGTAGTATAGAACTCCATTATGATGTCATAATGTAAAACTGCATGATGATGTCATAATCTATTCATAGCAGGTAATAGAATTTACAACTCCATTATGATGTCACAATCTAGTAATAACAAAAGATGCAACGTAGAAAAACATTATTATGTAATATAGAACTCCATTATGATCTCATAATCTATTCATGGTAGGGGATAGTATTTAAAACTCCATTATGATGTCACAAATTAGTAATAAAAGATACAACGTAGATCTTCATTATAATGTAATATAGAACTCCATTATGATGTCATAATGTGATGTAAAACTGCATTATGATGTCATAATCTATTCATGGTAGGGGATAGAATTTACAACTCCATTATCATGTCACAATCTAGTAGTAACAAAAGATACTACGTAGAACATTATTATGTAATATAGAACTCCATTATGATGTCATAATGTAAAACTGCATTATGATGTCATAATGTATTTGTAGTAGGGAGTAGAATTTACAACTCCATCATGATCTCACAATCTAGTAATAACAAAAGATACAATGTAGAACTTCATTATAATTTAGTATAGAACTACATTATGTTGTCATAATGTTATGTAAAACTGCTTTATGATGTCATAATCTATTCATGGTAGGAGATAGTATTTAAAACTCCATTATGATGTCACTAATTAGTAGTAACAAAAGATACAACGTAGAACAACATTATTATGTAATATAGAACTCCATTATGATGTCATAATGTAAAACTGCATTATGATGTCATAATCTATTCATAGCAGGTAATAGAGTTTACAACTCCATTATGATGTCACAATCTAGTAATAACAAAAGATAGAATGTAGAACTTCATTATAATGTAGTATAGAACTGCATTATAATGTCATAATGTAAAACTGCATTATAATGTCATAATCTATTCATAGCAGGTAATAGAATTTACAACTCCATTATGATGTCACAATCTAGTAATAACAAAAGATACAATATAGAACATTATTATGTAATATAGAATTCCATTATGATGTCATAATGCAAAACTGCATTATGATGTCATAATGTATTCATAGGGGATAGAATTTACAACTCCATTATGATGTCACAATCTAGTAATAACAAAACATACAACATAGAACAACATCATTATGTAATATAGAACTCCATTATGATGTCATAATGTGAAACTGCATTATGACGTCATAATTAGAGATGAGCGAACGTGTCCGTTACGGACACATCCGCACCCGGACACCGGCTTTAGCGAACACTGCAGTGTTCGCGCGTAAGTGTCCGGGTGCCGCCGGGGGGCGGGGAGATGCGCGGCGGCGCGGGCGGCAGTAGCGGGGAACAGGGGGGAGCCCTCTCTCTCTCCCTCTCCCCCCCACTCCCCGCCGCACCCCCCCGCGCTGCCACGGCGGCCCCCGAACTTTTTCGCCCGAACACTGAGGTGTTCGCAAAGTTCGGTGTTCGGGCGAAAAAGGGGCGGGGCCGAACGTGTTCGCTCATCTCTAGTCATAATCTATTCATAGTAAGTGATAGGATTTGCAACTCCATTATGATGTCACAATCTAGAAATAACAAAAGATACAATGTAGAACATTATTATGTAAGATAGAACTCCATTGTGATGTCATAATGTAATGTAAAACTGCATTATGATGTCATAATTTATTCATGGTAGGGGGTAGACTTTACAACTCCATTATGATGTCACAATCTAGTAATATTAAAAGATACAACATAGAAAAACATTATGTAATATAGAACTCCATTATGATGTCATAATGTAAAACTGCATTATGATGTCATGATGTATTTATGGTAGGGGATAGAATTTACAACTCCATTATGATGTCACAATCTAGTAATAACAAAAGATAGAATGTAGAACTTCATTATAATGTCATAATGTAAAACTGCATTATAATGTCATAATCTATTTATAGCAGGTAATAGAATTTGCAACTCCATTATGATGTCACAATCTAGTAATAACAAAAGATACAATGTAGAACAACATTATTATGTAATATAGAATTCCATTATGATGTCATAATGCAAAACTGCATTATGATGTCATAATGTATTCATAGTGGATAGAATTTACAACTCCATTATGATGTCACAATCTAGTAATAACAAAACATACAACGTAGAACAACATCATTATGTAATATAGAACTCCATTATGATGTCATAATGTGAAACTGCATTATGACGTCATAATCTATTCATAGTAAGTGATAGGATTTGCAACTTAAAATTTACAACTCCATTATGATGTCACAATCTAGTAATAACAAAACATACAACGTAGAACAACATTATTATGTAATATAGAACTCCATTATGATGTCATAATGTGAAACTGCATTATGACGTCAAAATCTATTCATAGTAAGTGATAGGATTTGCAACTCCATTATGATGTCACAATCTAGAAATAACAAAAGATACAATGTAGAACATTATTATGTAAGATAGAACTCCATTATGATGTCATAATGTAAAACTGCATTATGATGTCATGATGTATTTATGGTAGGGGATAGAATTTACAACTCCATTATGATGTCACAATCCAGTAATAGCAAAAGATAGAATGTAGAACTTCATTATAATGTAGTATAGAACTGCATTATAATGTCATAATGTAAAACTGCATTATAATGTCATAATCTATTCATAGCAGGTAATAGAATTTACAACTCCATTATGATGTCACACCCTAGTAATAACAAAAGATACAATGTAGAACAACATTATTATGTAATATAGAATTCCATTATGATGTCATAATGCAAAACTGCATTATAATGTCATAATCTATTAATGGTAGGGTATAGAATTTACAACTCCATTATGATGTCACAATCTAGTAATAACAAAAGATGCAACGTAGAACAACCTTTTTATGTAATATAGAACTGCATTATGATGTCATAATCTAAAACTGCATTATGATGTCATAATCTATTAATAGCAGGTGATAGAATTTACAACTCCATTATGATGTCACAATCTAGTAATAACAAAACATACAATGTAGAACTTCATTATAATGTAGTATAGAACTCCATTATGATGTCATAATGTAAAACTGCATGATGATGTCATAATCTGTTCATAGCAGGTAATAGAATTTACAACTCCATTATGATGTCACAATCTAGTAACAACAAAAGATACAACGCAGAACAACATTATTATGTAATATACAACTCCATTATGATGTCACAATCTAGTAATAACAAAACATACAACGTAGAACAACATCATTATCTATATATATAAAATTGAATGTATGTCTGTCTGCGTGCGTGCGTGTCTGTCTGTCTGCGTGTCTGTCTGTTTGTCCTTTATGCGCTACTACACCATTCATCCGATCGCCATGAAACTTTGGGAAGTTGTTGAATACACTCCTGGGAAGATTATAGGCATAGTACAACTATCCTACGATAAATGGCGCTGCGCGCGAGCGTCGTCGAAAGTTACGACCCCCCACGTAGATCGAATAAGTAAGCCACCTGCTATTGTGATGTCATCACTGCCATTGTGATGTCATCAACATCGGACGCCATTGAACATGCCCCAACATGTTCTATAAAGCTGCATTGTGATGTCATTAAGGCTCTATTATGACACGTACAGCACGCCAGCCATTTACAGTCAGTCTCCATTGGAGTTGGAAGTGGGTAAACAAGTACTAGGATATCTTCCTAAGAAGCCACAGCAGCCGGATAAATTGTATGTTCCACCCAACGGCTATTTTATTCAGCCCGCAAGGGGGAAGCAGCGGCCTACAAAATCTCATTCAGGTAGGTAGGTTCAGTTCTTGGAGGTTGGGGAATGCTTATGGGCAAGGCCTTATGTCTCATCCCAACTCGATTATTCAATTCTAAGCGCAAAAGAATTAGCGTCCAAATTTTATGTACGGAATTTAATTCTCTCACTTCCCAATTTCATAGAAACTTGAAATTTGGCATGAGCATTGATTATGTCATAAATGGGAAAAGCTAATCGGTCCCAACTTGATTATTCAATTCAAAGCGCCAAAGAATTAGCGTTCAAATTTTACGTACGGAATCTAATTCTCTCATTTTCTGATGTCATAGATAGATAGATAGATAGACTGTATGCAATAACCCTGATAGACAGATAGATAGATAGATAGATAGATAGATAGATAGATAGATAGATAGATAGACTGTATGCAATGACACGTACAGCTTGGAACCATAAATACTAGAGCACGCCAGCCATTTACAGTCAGTCTCCATTGGAGTTGGAAGTGGGCAAACATGTACTAGGCTATCTTCCCAAGAAGCCACAGCAGCCAGATAAATTGGATGTTCCACACAACGGCTATTTTATTCAGCCTGCAAGGGGGAAACAGCGGCCTACAAAGCTTATTGGTCGCTGCTGCCGTCATTTTTAAAAAAGGTACGCTCAGTTCTTTCATGGAGAACAATGTTTAGTGGAGAACTCGCTTATTGGATACAATGTTGCGAGCTGGGCAAAACCCCTAGAATAATCCACGGCACACAGGCAGACAAGCAAAGTGTAAATAACTGGATTGGATAGCTGCGCTAAAATTCTTGCTTGGTTGCTATTTCTTATACTGCTGAGGTAACATAAAAGCTGTGATGTGATTGGTTGTTATTTCCTATACCCCTGAGGTAAAATAAAAGCTGCACTGTGATTGGTTGCTATTTCTTATACTGCTGAGGTAACATGAAAGCTGCTGTGCTGTGATTGGTTGTTATATATTATACCGCTGAGGTAACTTGAAAGCTACGCTTTGATTGGTTGTTATCTAGATATATAAAAACGAATGTATGTATGTATGTATGTCTGTCTTCGCAGCAACGCGCGACGGGTACGCTAGTGTAATATAAAACTCCATTATGATGTCATAATGTGAAACTGCATTATGACGTCATAATCTATTCATAGTAGGGGATAGGATTTACAACTCCATTATGATGTCACAATCTAGTAATTACAAAAGATAGAATGTAGAACTTCATTATAATGTAGTATAGAACTGCATTATGATGTCCTAATGTAAAACTGCATTATGATGTCATAATCTATTCATAGCAGGTAATAGAATTTACAACTCCGTTATGATGTCACAATTTAGTAATAACAAAAGATACAATGTAGAACAACATTATTATGTAATATAGAACTCCATTATGATGTCATAATGCAAAACAGCATTATGATGTCATAATGTACTTATGGTAGGGGATAGAATTTACAACTCCATTATGATGTCATAATTTAAAACTGCATTATGATGTCATAATGTATTCATAGGGGATAGAGTTTACAACTCCATTATGATGTCACAATCTAGTAATAACAAAACATACAACGTAGAACAACATCATTATATAATATAGAACTCCATTATGATGTCATAATGTAAAAACGGCATTATGACGTCATAATCTATTCATAGTAAGGGATAGGATTTACAACTCCATTAAGATGTCACAATCTAGTAATAACAAAAGATACAATGTAGAACAACATTATTATGTAATATAGAACTCCATTGTGATGTCATAAAGTAAAACTGCATTATGATGTCATAATCTGTTCATGGTAGGGGATAGAATTTACAACTCCATGATGATGTCTTAATCTAGTAATAACAAAAGATACAATGTAGAACTTCATTATAATGTAGTATAGAACTCCATTATGATGTCATAATGTGAAACTGCATTATGACGTCATAATCTATTCATAGTAGGTGATAGGATTTACAACTCCATTATGATGTCACAATCTAGTAATAACAAAAGATACAATGTAGAACTTAATTATATTGTACTATAGAACTCCATTATGATGTCATAATGTAAAACTGCATTATGATGTCATAATCTATTCATGGTAGGGGATAGTATTTAAAACTTCATTATGATGTCAGAAATTAGTAGTAAGAAAAGATACAACGTAGAGCAACATTATTATCTATATATATAAAATTGAATGTATGTCTGTCTGCGTGCGTGCGTGTCTGCGTGTCTGCGTGTCTGCGTGTCTGTTTGTCCTTTATGCGCTACTACACCATTCATCCGATCGCCATGAAACTTTGGGAAGTTGTTAAGTACACTCCTGGGAAGATTATAGGCATAGTACAAATATCCTACGATAAATGGCGCGCGCGCGCGAGCGTCGTCGAAAGTTACACCCCCCCCCCACGTAGATCGAATAAGTAAGCCACCTGCTATTGCGACCACTGAGGTTTTGTAGGCCGCTGCTTCCCCCTTGCAGGCTGAATAAAATAGCCGTTGTGTGGAACATCCAATTTATCCGGCTGCTGTGGCTTCTTGGGAAGATAGCCTAGTACATGTTTGCCCACTTCCAACTCCAATGGAGACTGACTGTAAACGGCTGGCGTGCTCTAGTATTTATGGTTTCAAGCTGTACGTGTCATTGCATACAGTCTATCTATCTATCTATCTATCTATCTATCTATCTATCTATCTATCTATCTATCTATCTCCATATCTATCTATCAGGGTTATTGCATACAGTCTATCTATCTATCTATCTATCTATGACATCAGGAAATGAGAGAATTAGATTCCGTACGTAAAATTTGAACGCTAATTCTTTGGCGCTTTGAATTGAATAATCGAGTTGGGACCCATTAACTTTTCCTATTTATGACATAATCAATGCTCGTGGCAAATTTCAAGTTTCTATGACATTGGGAAGGGAGAGAATTAAGTTGGGATGAGACATAAGGCCTTGCCCATAAGCATTCCCCAACCTCCAAGAACTGAACCTACCTACCTGAATGAGATTTTGTAGGCCGCTGCTTCCCCCTTGCGGGCTGAATAAAATAGCCGTTGGGTGGAACATACAATTTATCCGGCTGCTGTGGCTTCTTGGGAAGATAGCCTAGTACTTGTTTACCCACTTCCAACTCCAATGGTAATTGGCTGGCGTGCTCTAGTGGTTCCAAGCTGTACGTGTCATAATAGAGCCTTAATGACATCACAATGCAGCTTTATAGAACATGTTGGGGCATGTTCAAGGGCGTCCGATGTTGATGACATCAGTGATGACATCACAATAGCAGGTGGCTTACTTATTCGATCTACGTGGGGGGGGGTGTAACTTTCGACGACGCTCGCGCGCGCGCCATTTATCGTAGGATATTTGTACTATGCCTATAATCTTCCCAGGAGTGTACTTAACAACTTCCCAAAGTTTCATGGCGATCGGATGAATGGTGTAGTAGCGCATAAAGGACAAACAGACACGCAGACACGCACGCACGCAGACAGACATACATTCAATTTTATATATTAAGACTAGCGTACCCGTCGCGCGTTGCTGCGAAGACAGACAGACATACATACATTCGTTTTTATATATCTAGATGACGGCAGCAGCGACCACTGAGGTTTTGTAGGCCGCTGCTTCCCCCTTGCAGGCTGAATAAAATAGCCGTTGTGTGGAACATCCAATTTATCCGGCTGCTGTGGCTTCTTGGGAAGATAGCCTAGTACATGTTTGCCCACTTCCAACTCCAATGGAGACTGACTGTAAATGGCTGGCGTGCTCTAGTATTTATGGTTCCAAGCTGTACGTGTCATTGCATACAGTCTGTCTATCTATCTATCTATCTATCTATCTGGGTTATTGCATACAGTCTATCTATCTATCTATCTATCTATCTATCTATCTATGACATCAGGAAATGAGAGAATTAGATTCCGTACGTAAAATTTGAACGCTAATTCTTTGGCGCTTTGAATTGAATAATCGAGTTGGGACCCATTAACTTTTCCTATTTATGACATAATCAATGCTCGAGCCAAATTTCAAGTTTCTATGACATTGGGAAATGAGAGAATTAAATTCCGTACATAAAATTTGGACGCTAATTCTTTTGCGCTTAGAATTGAATAATCGAGTTGGGATGAGACATAAGGCCTTGCCCATAAGCATTCCCCAACCTCCAAGAACTGAACGTACCTACCTGAATGAGATTTTGTAGGCCGCTGCTTCCCCCTTGCGGGCTGAATAAAATAGCCGTTGCGTGGAACATACAATTTATCCGGCTGCTGTGGCTTCTTAGGAAGCTATCCTAGTACTTGTTTACCCACTTCCAACTCCAATGGTAATTGGCTGGCGTGCTCTAGTGGTTCCAAGCTGTACGTGTCATAATAGAGCCTTAATGACATCACAATGCAGCTTATGAGAACATGTTGGGGCATGTTCGCGCGTTGCTGCGAAGACAGACATACATACATACTACGTTTTTATATATCTAGATGACGGCAGCAGCGACCACTGAGGTTTACCGCTGGGGTATGTCACTCTTATTACTAATGGGGGGAGTGTCACTATTATTACTGCTGTGGGATGTCACTATTATCGCTGGGGTGAAGGTGTCACTATTACCGCTGGGGTATGTGTACATGTGGCAGAAATGGGCAGGGCTCTTTCAGAATAGACAGGGTGCAGATTTTGACTGCTTTTTAGATGCGGAAATGCTGCAGAATTTTCCACAGAAATCTCCGCTGAGCACATTCTGCAGTATTTCCGCGTCCAAAAAGCAGTCAGAATCTGCACCCGGTCTATTCTGAAACAGCCTTGTCCTTTTTAGAACGACGGGGGTAAAATCATACGTTGTGATAAGCCCCGCCCCCTGACGTGTTGGCACTTTGCGATACATAAGTGGGTTTTGGGTTGTAGTTTGGGCACTCGGTCCCTAAAAGGTTCGCCATCACTGGCCTAGTACATGTTTGCCCACTTCCAACTTCAATGGAGACTGACTGTAAATGGCTGGCGTGCTCTAGTATTTATGGTTTCAAGCTGTACGTGTCATTGCATACAGTCTATCTATCTATCTATCTATCTATCTATCTATCTATCTATCTATCTATCTATAAGGGTTATTGCATACAGTCTATCTATCTATCTATCTATCTATCTATCTATGACATCAGGAAATGAGAGAATTAGATTTTGTAGGCCGCTGCTTCCCCCTTGCGGGCTGAATAAAATAGCCGTTGGGTGGAACATACAATTTATCCGGCTGCTGTGGCTTCTTAGGAAGATATCCTAGTACTTGTTTACCCACTTCCAACTCCAATGGTAATTGGCTGGCGTGCTCTAGTGGTTCCAAGCTGTACGTGTCATAATAGAGCCTTAATGACATCACAATGCAGCTTTATAGAACATGTTGGGGCATGTTCAAGGGCGTCCGATGTTGATGACATCAGTGATGACATCACAATAGCAGGTGGCTTACTTATTCGATCTACGTGGGGGGGGCGTAACTTTCGACGACGCTCGCGCGCCATTTATCGTAGGATATTTGTACTATGCCTATAATCTTCCCAGGAGTGTACTCAACAACTTCCCAAAGTTTCATGGCGATCGGATGAATGGTGTAGTAGCGCATAAAGGACAAACACGCACGCACGCACGCAGACAGTCATACATTCAATTTTATATATATAGATAGAGCTCCATTATGATGTCATCATGTAATGTAAAACTGCATTATGATGTCATAATCTATTCATGGTAGGGGATAGAATTTACAACTCCATTATGATGTCACAATCTAGTATTATTAAAGGATACAACGTAGAACAACATTATTATGTAATATAGAACTCCATTATGATGTCATAATGTAAAACTGCATTATGATGTCATCATGTATTTATAGTAGGGGATAGAATTTACAACTGCATTATGATGTCACAATCTAGTAATAACAAAAGATACAACATAGAACAACATTATTATGTAATATAGAACTCCATTATGATGTCATAATATTAAACTGCATTATGACGTCATAATGTATTCATAGTAGGGGATAGAATTTACAACACCATTATGATGTCAGAATATAGTAATAACAAAAGATGTAATGTAGAACTTCATTATAATGTAGTATAGAACTCTATTATGATGTCATAATGTAAAACTGCATTATGATGTCATAATCTATTCATAGCAAGTAATAGAATTTACAACTCCATTATGATATCACAATCTAGTAATAACAAAAGATGCAACGTAGAACAACACTACTTTGTAATATAGAACTCCATTATGATGTCATAATGTAAAACTGCTTATGATGTCATAATCTATTCATGGTAGGGGATAGAATTTACAATATCATTATGATGTCACAATCTAGTAATAACAAAAAATACAACGTAGAACAGCATTTTTATGTAATATAGAACTCCATTATGATGTCATAATGTGAAACTTCATTATGATGTCATAATGTATTTATTGTAGGGGATAGGATTTACAACTCCATTATGATGTCACAATCTAGTAATAACAGAAGATACTTTGTAGAACTTCATTATAATATAATATAGAACTCCATTATGATGTCATAATGTAAAACTGCATTATGATGTCATAATGTATTTATAGTAGGGGGTAGAATTTACAACTGCATTATGATGTCACAATCTAGTAATAACAAAAGATACAATGTAGAACTTCATTATAATTTAGTATAGAACTATATTAGGATGTCATAATGTAATGTAAAACTGCATTAAGATGTCATAATCTATTCATGGTAGGGGATAGTATTTAAAACTCCATTATGATGTCACAAATTAGTAATAACAAAAGATACAACATACAACTTAATGATAATGTAATATAGAACTCCATTATGTCATAATGTAAAACTGCATTATGATGTCATAATCTGTTCATGGTAGGGGATAGAATTTACAACTCCATTATGATGTCACAATCTAGTAATAACAAAAGATACAACATAATTATAATGTAATATAGAACTCTATTATGATGTCATAATGTAAAACTGCATTATGATGTCATAATGTTTTTATAGTAGGGGATAGAATTTACAACTTCATTATGATGTCGCAATCTAGTAGTAACAAAAGATACAACGTAGAACAACATTATTATGTAATATAGAACGCCATTATGATGTCATAATGTGAAACTGCATTATGACGTAATAATGTATTCATAGTAGGGGATAGGATTTACAACTCCATTATGATGTCAGAATCTAGTAATAACAAAAGATACAATGTAGAAAAACATTATTATGTAATATAGAACGCCATTATGATGTCATAATGTAAAACTGCATTATGATGTCATAATGTATTTATGGCAGGGGATTGAATTTACAACTCCATTATGATGTCACAATCTAGTAATAACAAAAGATACAATGTAGAACTTCATTATAATGTAGTATAGAACTCCATTATGATGTCATAATGTAAAACTGCTTTATGATGTCATAATTTATTTATAGCAGGTAATATAATTTACAACTCCATTATGTCACAATCTAATAATAATAAAAGATACAAAGTAGAAAAACATTATGTAATATAGAACTTCATTATGATGTCATAATGTGAAACTGCATTATGACATCATAATCTATTCATAGTAGGGGATAGCATTTACAACTCCATTAAGATGTCACAATCTAGTAATAACAAAAGATACAATGTAGAAATCCATTATATTTTAGTATAGAACTCTATTATGATGTCGTAATGTAAAACTGCATTAGGATGTCATAATCTATTCATGGTAGGGGATCAAATTTACAATATCATTATGATGTCACAATCTAGTAATAACAAAAGATACAATGTAGAACAGCCTTTTTATGTAATATAGAACTCATTATGATGTCATAATGTGAAACTTCATTATGATGTCATAATGTATTTATAGTAGGGGGTAGAATTTACAACTCCATTATGATGTCACAATCTAGTAATAACAAAAGATACAATGTAGAACAGCATTTTTATGTAATATAGAACTCCATTATGATGTCATAACGTGAAACTGCATTATGATGTCATAATGTATTCATTGTAGTGGATAGGATTTACAACTCCATTATGATGTCACAATTTAGTAATAACAAAAGATACAATGTAGAACTTCATTATAATTTAGTATAGAACTCTGTTATGATGTCATAACGTAATGTAAAACTGCATTATGATGTCATAATCTATTCATGGTAGGGGATAGAATTTACAACTCCATTATGATGTCACAATCTTGTAATAGCAAAAGATACAATGTAGAACTTCATTATAATGTAGTATAGAACTCTATTTTGATGTCGTAATGTAAAACTGCATTATGATGTCATAATCTATTCATAGCAGGTAATAGAATTTACAACTCCATTATGATGTCAGAATCTAGTAATAACAAAAGATACAACGTAGAACAACATTATTATGTAATATAGAACTCCATTATGATGTCATAATGTGAAACTGCATTATGACGTAATAATGTATTCATAGTATGGGATAGGATTTACAACTCCATTATGATGTCAGAATCTAGTAATAACAAAAGATACAATGTAGAAAAACATTATTATGTAATATAGAACGCCATTATGATGTCATAATGTGAAACTGCATTATGATGTCATAATGTATTTATTGTAGGGGATAGGATTTACAACTCCATTATGATGTCACAATCTAGTAATAACAGAAGATACTTTGTAGAACTTCATTATAATGTAGTATAGAACTCCATTATGATGTCATAATGTAAAACTGCATTATGATGTCATAATCTATTCATAGCAGGTAATAGAATTTACAACTCCATTATGATGTCACAATCTAGTAATAACAAAAGATACAACGTAGAACAACATTATTATATAATATAGAACTCTATTATGATGTCATAATGTAAAACTGCATTATGATGTCACAATCTAGTAATAACAAAAGATACAACGTAGAACAACATTATTATGTAATATAGAACTCTATTATGATGTCATAATGTAAAACTGCATTATGATGTCATAATGTATTTATAGTAGGGGGTAGAATTTACAACTCCATTATGATGTCACAATCTAGTAATAACAAAAGATACAATGTAGAACTTCATTATAATTTAGTATACAGTCGTCACTGGGACAGGTGGGGTCCTTTAAATGAAATACAATTTCACTGTGAAAGTACCCCAGAAATATTAGATTAGATAATCTGTTCTATTATTAAAATATAACTTTTATTATAGGACTTTATTTAAAATACACTAAATCACACCACCAAATGGCCCAGCACACATCAGAATACTAGACGAACATAAACATACAAACACCCAAAGAACATACAGGACAGGGGATAGGTATATCACCTTATCGTGGTGATCCGCTATACCGATGTTAATTACCGTTCCCTTAATAGATTTACAGGTACGGTTATATTGCTATTTATACAGTGGTAATAACGGTATAAATTTTATTTCAGAAGGCTAAGGATGATAGACAAATAATATTTAATCGACGTGTTTCTACGGCCCTGATGTAATAAGTGAGCCGATTCATCAGGATCAAGACAAATAGCCTCTGTCTTTTGTACTCAAGTGCCCCAAATGAAGAATGGTAATCTAATATTTCTGGGGTACTTTCACAGTGAAATTATAATTTAGTATAGAACTATATTAGGATGTCATAATGTAATGTAAAACTGCATTATGATGTCATAATCTATTCATGGTAGGGGATAGTATTTAAAACTGCATTATGATGTCACAAATTAGTAATAACAAAAGATGCAACCTAGAACTTCATTATATTGTAATATAGAGCTCCATTATGATGTCATCATGTAATGTAAAACTGCATTATGATGTCATAATCTATTCATGGTAGGGGATAGAATTTACAACTCCATTATGATGTCACAATCTAGTATTATTAAAGGCTACAACGTAGAACAACATTATTATGTAATATAGAACTCCATTATGATGTCATAATGTAAAACTGCATTATGATGTCATCATGTATTTATAGTAGGGGATAGAATTTACAACTGCATTATGATGTCACAATCTAGTAATAACAAAAGATACAACATAGAACAACATTATTATGTAATATAGAACTCCATTATGATGTCATAATATTAAACTGCATTATGACGTCATAATGTATTTATTGTAGGGGATAGGATTTACAACTCCATTATGATGTCAGAATATAGTAATAACAAAAGATGTAATGTAGAACTTCATTATAATGTAGTATAGAACTCTATTATGATGTCATAATGTAAAACTGCATTATGATGTCATAATCTATTCATAGCAAGTAATAGAATTTACAACTCCATTATGATATCACAATCTAGTAATAACAAAAGATGCAACGTAGAACAACACTACTTTGTAATATAGAACTCCATTATGATGTCATAATGTAAAACTGCTTATGATGTCATAATCTATTCATGGTAGGGGATAGAATTTACAATATCATTATGATGTCACAATCTAGTAATAACAAAAAATACAACGTAGAACAGCATTTTTATGTAATATAGAACTCCATTATGATGTCATAATGTGAAACTTCATTATGATGTCATAATGTATTTATTGTAGGGGATAGGATTTACAACTCCATTATGATGTCACAATCTAGTAATAACAGAAGATACTTTGTAGAACTTCATTATAATATAATATAGAACTCCATTATGATGTCATAATGTAAAACTGCATTATGATGTCATAATGTATTTATAGTAGGGGGTAGAATTTACAACTGCATTATGATGTCACAATCTAGTAATAACAAAAGATACAATGTAGAACTTCATTATAATTTAGTATAGAACTATATTAGGATGTCATAATGTAATGTAAAACTGCATTAAGATGTCATAATCTATTCATGGTAGGGGATAGTATTTAAAACTCCATTATGATGTCACAAATTAGTAATAACAAAAGATACAACATACAACTTAATGATAATGTAATATAGAACTCCATTATGTCATAATGTAAAACTGCATTATGATGTCATAATCTGTTCATGGTAGGGGATAGAATTTACAACTCCATTATGATGTCACAATCTAGTAATAACAAAAGATACAACATAATTATAATGTAATATAGAACTCTATTATGATGTCATAATGTAAAACTGCATTATGATGTCATAATGTTTTTATAGTAGGGGATAGAATTTACAACTTCATTATGATGTCGCAATCTAGTAGTAACAAAAGATACAACGTAGAACAACATTATTATGTAATATAGAACGCCATTATGATGTCATAATGTGAAACTGCATTATGACGTAATAATGTATTCATAGTAGGGGATAGGATTTACAACTCCATTATGATGTCAGAATCTAGTAATAACAAAAGATACAATGTAGAAAAACATTATTATGTAATATAGAACGCCATTATGATGTCATAATGTAAAACTGCATTATGATGTCATAATGTATTTATGGCAGGGGATTGAATTTACAACTCCATTATGATGTCACAATCTAGTAATAACAAAAGATACAATGTAGAACTTCATTATAATGTAGTATAGAACTCCATTATGATGTCATAATGTAAAACTGCTTTATGATGTCATAATTTATTTATAGCAGGTAATATAATTTACAACTCCATTATGTCACAATCTAATAATAATAAAAGATACAAAGTAGAAAAACATTATGTAATATAGAACTTCATTATGATGTCATAATGTGAAACTGCATTATGACATCATAATCTATTCATAGTAGGGGATAGCATTTACAACTCCATTAAGATGTCACAATCTAGTAATAACAAAAGATACAATGTAGAAATCCATTATATTTTAGTATAGAACTCTATTATGATGTCGTAATGTAAAACTGCATTAGGATGTCATAATCTATTCATGGTAGGGGATCAAATTTACAATATCATTATGATGTCACAATCTAGTAATAACAAAAGATACAATGTAGAACAGCCTTTTTATGTAATATACAACTCATTATGATGTCATAATGTGAAACTTCATTATGATGTCATAATGTATTTATAGTAGGGGGTAGAATTTACAACTCCATTATGATGTCACAATCTAGTAATAACAAAAGATACAATGTAGAACAGCATTTTTATGTAATATAGAACTCCATTATGATGTCATAACGTGAAACTGCATTATGATGTCATAATGTATTCATTGTAGTGGATAGGATTTACAACTCCATTATGATGTCACAATTTAGTAATAACAAAAGATACAATGTAGAACTTCATTATAATTTAGTATAGAACTCTGTTATGATGTCATAACGTAATGTAAAACTGCATTATGATGTCATAATCTATTCATGGTAGGGGATAGAATTTACAACTCCATTATGATGTCACAATCTTGTAATAGCAAAAGATACAATGTAGAACTTCATTATAATGTAGTATAGAACTCTATTTTGATGTCGTAATGTAAAACTGCATTATGATGTCATAATCTATTCATAGCAGGTAATAGAATTTACAACTCCATTATGATGTCAGAATCTAGTAATAACAAAAGATACAACGTAGAACAACATTATTATGTAATATAGAACTCCATTATGATGTCATAATGTGAAACTGCATTATGACGTAATAATGTATTCATAGTATGGGATAGGATTTACAACTCCATTATGATGTCACAATCTAGTAATAACAAAAGATACAATGTAGAAAAACATTATTATGTAATATAGAACGCCATTATGATGTCATAATGTGAAACTGCATTATGATGTCATAATGTATTTATTGTAGGGGATAGGATTTACAACTCCATTATGATGTCACAATCTAGTAATAACAGAAGATACTTTGTAGAACTTCATTATAATGTAGTATAGAACTCCATTATGATGTCATAATGTAAAACTGCATTATGATGTCATAATCTATTCATAGCAGGTAATAGAATTTACAACTCCATTATGATGTCACAATCTAGTAATAACAAAAGATACAACGTAGAACAACATTATTATATAATATAGAACTCTATTATGATGTCATAATGTAAAACTGCATTATGATGTCACAATCTAGTAATAACAAAAGATACAATGTAGAACTTCATTATAATTTAGTATACAGTCGTCACTGGGACAGGTGGGGTCCTTTAAATGAAATACAATTTCACTGTGAAAGTACCCCAGAAATATTAGATTAGATAATCTGTTCTATTAATAAAATATAACTTTTATTATAGGACTTTATTTAAAATACACTAAATCACACCACCAAATGGCCCAGCACACATCAGAAAACTAGACGAACATAAACATACAAACACCCAAAGAACATACAGGACAGGGGATAGGTATATCACCTTATCGTGGTGATCCGCTATACCGATGTTAATTACCGTTCCCTTAATAGATTTACAGGTACGGTTATATTGCTATTTATACAGTGGTAATAACGGTATAAATTTTATTTCAGAAGGCTAAGGATGATAGACAAATAATATTTAATCGACGTGTTTCTACGGCCCTGATGTAATAAGTGAGCCGATTCATCAGGATCAAGACAAATAGCCTCTGTCTTTTGTACTCAAATGCCCCAAATGAAGAATGGTAATCTAATATTTCTGGGGTACTTTCACAGTGAAATTATAATTTAGTATAGAACTATATTAGGATGTCATAATGTAATGTAAAACTGCATTATGATGTCATAATCTATTCATGGTAGGGGATAGTATTTACAACTCCATTATGATGTCACAAATTAGTAATAACAAAAGATACAATGTAGAACTTCATTATAATTTAGTATAGAACTCTGTTATGATGTCATAACGTAATGTAAAACTGCACTATGATGTCATAATCTATTCATGGTAGGGGATAGAATTTACAACTCCATTATGATGTCACAATCTTGTAATAACAAAAGATACAATGTAGAACTTCATTATAATGTAGTATAGAACTCTATTTTGATGTCGTAATGTAAAACTGCATTATGATGTCATAATCTATTCATAGCAGGTAATAGAATTTACAACTCCATTATGATGTCAGAATCTAGTAATAACAAAAGATACAACGTAGAACAACATTATTATGTAATATAGAACTCCATTATGATGTCATAATGTGAAACTGCATTATGACGTAATAATGTATTCATAGTATGGGATAGGATTTACAACTCCATTATGATGTCAGAATCTAGTAATAACAAAAGATACAATGTAGAAAAACATTATTATGTAATATAGAACGCCATTATGATGTCATAATGTGAAACTGCATTATGATGTCATAATGTATTTATTGTAGGGGATAGGATTTACAACTCCATTATGATGTCACAATCTAGTAATAACAGAAGATACTTTGTAGAACTTCATTATAATGTAGTATAGAACTCCATTATGATGTCATAATGTAAAACTGCATTATGATGTCATAATCTATTCATAGCAGGTAATAGAATTTACAACTCCATTATGATGTCACAATCTAGTAATAACAAAAGATACAACGTAGAACAACATTATTATATAATATAGAACTCTATTATGATGTCATAATGTAAAACTGCATTATGATGTCACAATCTAGTAATAACAAAAGATACAATGTAGAACTTCATTATAATTTAGTATACAGTCGTCACTGGGACAGGTGGGGTCCTTTAAATGAAATACAATTTCACTGTGAAAGTACCCCAGAAATATTAGATTAGATAATCTGTTCTATTAATAAAATATAACTTTTATTATAGGACTTTATTTAAAATACACTAAAGCACACCACCAAATGGCCCAGCACACATCAGAAAACTAGACGAACATAAACATACAAACACCCAAAGAACATACAGGACAGGGGATAGGTATATCACCTTATCGTGGTGATCCGCTATACCGATGTTAATTACCGTTCCCTTAATAGATTTACAGGTACGGTTATATTGCTATTTATACAGTGGTAATAACGGTATAAATTTTATTTCAGAAGGCTAAGGATGATAGACAAATAATATTTAATCGACGTGTTTCTACGGCCCTGATGTAATAAGTGAGCCGATTCATCAGGATCAAGACAAATAGCCTCTGTCTTTTGTACTCAAATGCCCCAAATGAAGAATGGTAATCTAATATTTCTGGGGTACTTTCACAGTGAAATTATAATTTAGTATAGAACTATATTAGGATGTCATAATGTAATGTAAAACTGCATTATGATGTCATAATCTATTCATGGTAGGGGATAGTATTTAAAACTGCATTATGATGTCACAAATTAGTAATAACAAAAGATGCAACGTAGAACTTCATTATATTGTAATATAGAGCTCCATTATGATGTCATCATGTAATGTAAAACTGCATTATGATGTCATAATCTATTCATGGTAGGGGATAGAATTTACAACTCCATTATGATGTCACAATCTAGTACTATTAAAGGATACAACGTAGAACAACATTATTATGTAATATAGAACTCCATTATGATGTCATAATGTAAAACTGCATTATGATGTCATCATGTATTTATAGTAGGGGATAGAATTTACAACTGCATTATGATGTCACAATCTAGTAATAACAAAAGATACAACATAGAACAACATTATTATGTAATATAGAACTCCATTATGATGTCATAATATTAAACTGCATTATGACGTCATAATGTATTCATAGTAGGGGATAGAATTTACAACACCATTATGATTTCAGAATCTAGTAATAACAAAAGATGTAATGTAGAACTTCATTATAATGTAGGATAGAACTCTATTATGATGTCATAATGTAAAACTGCATTATGATGTCATAATCTATTCATAGCAAGTAATAGAATTTACAACTCCATTATGATATCACAATCTAGTAATAACAAAAGATGCAACGTAGAACAACACTACTTTGTAATATAGAACTCCATTATGATGTCATAATGTAAAACTGCATTATGATGTCATAATCTATTCATGGTAGGGGATAGAATTTACAATATCATTATGATGTCACAATCTAGTAATAACAAAAAATACAACGTAGAACAGCATTTTTATGTAATATAGAACTCCATTATGATGTCATAATGTGAAACTTCATTATATGTCATAATGTATTTATTGTAGGGGATAGGATTTACAACTCCATTATGATGTCACAATCTAGTAATAACAGAAGATACTTTGTAGAACTTCATTATAATATAATATAGAACTCCATTATGATGTCATAATGTAAAACTGCATTATGATGTCATAATGTATTTATAGTAGGGGGTAGAATTTACAACTGCATTATGATGTCACAATCTAGTAATAACAAAAGATACAATGTAGAACTTCATTATAATTTAGTATAGAACTATATTAGGATGTCATAATGTAATGTAAAACTGCATTAAGATGTCATAATCTATTCATGGTAGGGGATAGTATTTAAAACTCCATTATGATGTCACAAATTAGTAATAACAAAAGATACAACATACAACTTAATGATAATGTAATATAGAACTCCATTATGTCATAATGTAAAACTGCATTATGATGTCATAATCTGTTCATGGTAGGGGATAGAATTTACAACTCCATTATGATGTCACAATCTAGTAATAACAAAAGATACAACATAATTATAATGTAATATAGAACTCTATTATGATGTCATAATGTAAAACTGCATTATGATCTCATAATGTTTTTATAGTAGGGGATAGAATTTACAACTTCATTATGATGTCGCAATCTAAGATACAACGTAGAACAACATTATTATGTAATATAGAACGCCATTATGATGTCATAATGTGAAACTGCATTATGACGTAATAATGTATTCATAGTAGGGGATAGGATTTACAACTCCATTATGATGTCAGAATCTAGTAATAACAAAAGATACAATGTAGATAAACATTATTATGTAATATAGAACGCCATTATGATGTCATAATGTAAAACTGCATTATGATGTCATAATGTATTTATGGCAGGGGATTGAATTTACAACTCCATTATGATGTCACAATCTAGTAATAACAAAAGATACAATGTAGAACTTCATTATAATGTAGTATAGAACTCCATTATGATGTCATAATGTAAAACTGCTTTATGATGTCATAATTTATTTATAGCAGGTAATATAATTTACAACTCCATTATGTCACAATCTAATAATAATAAAAGATACAAAGTAGAAAAACATTATGTAATATAGAACTTCATTATGATGTCATAATGTGAAACTGCATTATGACATCATAATCTATTCATAGTAGGGGATAGCATTTACAACTCCATTAAGATGTCACAATCTAGTAATAACAAAAGATACAATGTAGAAATCCATTATATTTTAGTATAGAACTCTATTATGATGTCGTAATGTAAAACTGCATTAGGATGTCATAATCTATTCATGGTAGGGGATCAAATTTACAATATCATTATGATGTCACAATCTAGTAATAACAAAAGATACAATGTAGAACAGCCTTTTTATGTAATATACAACTCATTATGATGTCATAATGTGAAACTTCATTATGATGTCATAATGTATTTATAGTAGGGGGTAGAATTTACAACTCCATTATGATGTCACAATCTAGTAATAACAAAAGATACAATGTAGAACAGCATTTTTATGTAATATAGAACTCCATTATGATGTCATAACGTGAAACTGCATTATGATGTCATAATGTATTCATTGTAGTGGATAGGATTTACAACTCCATTATGATGTCACAATTTAGTAATAACAAAAGATACAATGTAGAACTTCATTATAATTTAGTATAGAACTCTGTTATGATGTCATAACGTAATGTAAAACTGCATTATGATGTCATAATCTATTCATGGTAGGGGATAGAATTTACAACTCCATTATGATGTCACAATCTTGTAATAGCAAAAGATACAATGTAGAACTTCATTATAATGTAGTATAGAACTCTATTTTGATGTCGTAATGTAAAACTGCATTATGATGTCATAATCTATTCATAGCAGGTAATAGAATTTACAACTCCATTATGATGTCAGAATCTAGTAATAACAAAAGATACAACGTAGAACAACATTATTATGTAATATAGAACTCCATTAAGATGTCATAATGTGAAACTGCATTATGACGTAATAATGTATTCATAGTATGGGATAGGATTTACAACTCCATTATGATGTCAGAATCTAGTAATAACAAAAGATACAATGTAGAAAAACATTATTATGTAATATAGAACGCCATTATGATGTCATAATGTGAAACTGCATTATGATGTCATAATGTATTTATTGTAGGGGATAGGATTTACAACTCCATTATGATGTCACAATCTAGTAATAACAGAAGATACTTTGTAGAACTTCATTATAATGTAGTATAGAACTCCATTATGATGTCATAATGTAAAACTGCATTATGATGTCATAATCTATTCATAGCAGGTAATAGAATTTACAACTCCATTATGATGTCACAATCTAGTAATAACAAAAGATACAACGTAGAACAACATTATTATATAATATAGAACTCTATTATGATGTCATAATGTAAAACTGCATTATGATGTCACAATCTAGTAATAACAAAAGATACAACGTAGAACAACATTATTATGTAATATAGAACTCTATTATGATGTCATAATGTAAAACTGCATTATGATGTCATAATGTATTTATAGTAGGGGGTAGAATTTACAACTCCATTATGATGTCACAATCTAGTAATAACAAAAGATACAATGTAGAACTTCATTATAATTTAGTATACAGTCGTCACTGGGACAGGTGGGGTCCTTTAAATGAAATACAATTTCACTGTGAAAGTACCCCAGAAATATTAGATTAGATAATCTGTTCTATTATTAAAATATAACTTTTATTATAGGACTTTATTTAAAATACACTAAATCACACCACCAAATGGCCCAGCACACATCAGAAAACTAGACGAACATAAACATACAAACACCCAAAGAACATACAGGACAGGGGATAGGTATATCACCTTATCGTGGTGATCCGCTATACCGATGTTAATTACCGTTCCCTTAATAGATTTACAGGTACGGTTATATTGCTATTTATACAGTGGTAATAACGGTATAAATTTTATTTCAGAAGGCTAAGGATGATAGACAAATAATATTTAATCGACGTGTTTCTACGGCCCTGATGTAATAAGTGAGCCGATTCATCAGGATCAAGACAAATAGCCTCTGTCTTTTGTACTCAAATGCCCCAAATGAAGAATGGTAATCTAATATTTCTGGGGTACTTTCACAGTGAAATTATAATTTAGTATAGAACTATATTAGGATGTCATAATGTAATGTAAAACTGCATTATGATGTCATAATCTATTCATGGTAGGGGATAGTATTTAAAACTGCATTATGATGTCACAAATTAGTAATAACAAAAGATGCAACCTAGAACTTCATTATATTGTAATATAGAGCTCCATTATGATGTCATCATGTAATGTAAAACTGCATTATGATGTCATAATCTATTCATGGTAGGGGATAGAATTTACAACTCCATTATGATGTCACAATCTAGTATTATTAAAGGATACAACGTAGAACAACATTATTATGTAATATAGAACTCCATTATGATGTCATAATGTAAAACTGCATTATGATGTCATCATGTATTTATAGTAGGGGATAGAATTTACAACTGCATTATGATGTCACAATCTAGTAATAACAAAAGATACAACATAGAACAACATTATTATGTAATATAGAACTCCATTATGATGTCATAATATTAAACTGCATTATGACGTCATAATGTATTCATAGTAGGGGATAGAATTTACAACACCATTATGATGTCAGAATATAGTAATAACAAAAGATGTAATGTAGAACTTCATTATAATGTAGTATAGAACTCTATTATGATGTCATAATGTAAAACTGCATTATGATGTCATAATCTATTCATAGCAAGTAATAGAATTTACAACTCCATTATGATATCACAATCTAGTAATAACAAAAGATGCAACGTAGAACAACACTACTTTGTAATATAGAACTCCATTATGATGTCATAATGTAAAACTGCTTATGATGTCATAATCTATTCATGGTAGGGGATAGAATTTACAATATCATTATGATGTCACAATCTAGTAATAACAAAAAATACAACGTAGAACAGCATTTTTATGTAATATAGAACTCCATTATGATGTCATAATGTGAAACTTCATTATGATGTCATAATGTATTTATTGTAGGGGATAGGATTTACAACTCCATTATGATGTCACAATCTAGTAATAACAGAAGATACTTTGTAGAACTTCATTATAATATAATATAGAACTCCATTATGATGTCATAATGTAAAACTGCATTATGATGTCATAATGTATTTATAGTAGGGGGTAGAATTTACAACTGCATTATGATGTCACAATCTAGTAATAACAAAAGATACAATGTAGAACTTCATTATAATTTAGTATAGAACTATATTAGGATGTCATAATGTAATGTAAAACTGCATTAAGATGTCATAATCTATTCATGGTAGGGGATAGTATTTAAAACTCCATTATGATGTCACAAATTAGTAATAACAAAAGATACAACATACAACTTAATGATAATGTAATATAGAACTCCATTATGTCATAATGTAAAACTGCATTATGATGTCATAATCTGTTCATGGTAGGGGATAGAATTTACAACTCCATTATGATGTCACAATCTAGTAATAACAAAAGATACAACATAATTATAATGTAATATAGAACTCTATTATGATGTCATAATGTAAAACTGCATTATGATGTCATAATGTTTTTATAGTAGGGGATAGAATTTACAACTTCATTATGATGTCGCAATCTAGTAGTAACAAAAGATACAACGTAGAACAACATTATTATGTAATATAGAACGCCATTATGATGTCATAATGTGAAACTGCATTATGACGTAATAATGTATTCATAGTAGGGGATAGGATTTACAACTCCATTATGATGTCAGAATCTAGTAATAACAAAAGATACAATGTAGATAAACATTATTATGTAATATAGAACGCCATTATGATGTCATAATGTAAAACTGCATTATGATGTCATAATGTATTTATGGCAGGGGATTGAATTTACAACTCCATTATGATGTCACAATCTAGTAATAACAAAAGATACAATGTAGAACTTCATTATAATGTAGTATAGAACTCCATTATGATGTCATAATGTAAAACTGCTTTATGATGTCATAATTTATTTATAGCAGGTAATATAATTTACAACTCCATTATGTCACAATCTAATAATAATAAAAGATACAAAGTAGAAAAACATTATGTAATATAGAACTTCATTATGATGTCATAATGTGAAACTGCATTATGACATCATAATCTATTCATAGTAGGGGATAGCATTTACAACTCCATTAAGATGTCACAATCTAGTAATAACAAAAGATACAATGTAGAAATCCATTATATTTTAGTATAGAACTCTATTATGATGTCGTAATGTAAAACTGCATTAGGATGTCATAATCTATTCATGGTAGGGGATCAAATTTACAATATCATTATGATGTCACAATCTAGTAATAACAAAAGATACAATGTAGAACAGCCTTTTTATGTAATATACAACTCATTATGATGTCATAATGTGAAACTTCATTATGATGTCATAATGTATTTATAGTAGGGGGTAGAATTTACAACTCCATTATGATGTCACAATCTAGTAATAACAAAAGATACAATGTAGAACAGCATTTTTATGTAATATAGAACTCCATTATGATGTCATAACGTGAAACTGCATTATGATGTCATAATGTATTCATTGTAGTGGATAGGATTTACAACTCCATTATGATGTCACAATTTAGTAATAACAAAAGATACAATGTAGAACTTCATTATAATTTAGTATAGAACTCTGTTATGATGTCATAACGTAATGTAAAACTGCATTATGATGTCATAATCTATTCATGGTAGGGGATAGAATTTACAACTCCATTATGATGTCACAATCTTGTAATAGCAAAAGATACAATGTAGAACTTCATTATAATGTAGTATAGAACTCTATTTTGATGTCGTAATGTAAAACTGCATTATGATGTCATAATCTATTCATAGCAGGTAATAGAATTTACAACTCCATTATGATGTCAGAATCTAGTAATAACAAAAGATACAACGTAGAACAACATTATTATGTAATATAGAACTCCATTATGATGTCATAATGTGAAACTGCATTATGACGTAATAATGTATTCATAGTATGGGATAGGATTTACAACTCCATTATGATGTCACAATCTAGTAATAACAAAAGATACAATGTAGAAAAACATTATTATGTAATATAGAACGCCATTATGATGTCATAATGTGAAACTGCATTATGATGTCATAATGTATTTATTGTAGGGGATAGGATTTACAACTCCATTATGATGTCACAATCTAGTAATAACAGAAGATACTTTGTAGAACTTCATTATAATGTAGTATAGAACTCCATTATGATGTCATAATGTAAAACTGCATTATGATGTCATAATCTATTCATAGCAGGTAATAGAATTTACAACTCCATTATGATGTCACAATCTAGTAATAACAAAAGATACAACGTAGAACAACATTATTATATAATATAGAACTCTATTATGATGTCATAATGTAAAACTGCATTATGATGTCACAATCTAGTAATAACAAAAGATACAATGTAGAACTTCATTATAATTTAGTATACAGTCGTCACTGGGACAGGTGGGGTCCTTTAAATGAAATACAATTTCACTGTGAAAGTACCCCAGAAATATTAGATTAGATAATCTGTTCTATTAATAAAATATAACTTTTATTATAGGACTTTATTTAAAATACACTAAATCACACCACCAAATGGCCCAGCACACATCAGAAAACTAGACGAACATAAACATACAAACACCCAAAGAACATACAGGACAGGGGATAGGTATATCACCTTATCGTGGTGATCCGCTATACCGATGTTAATTACCGTTCCCTTAATAGATTTACAGGTACGGTTATATTGCTATTTATACAGTGGTAATAACGGTATAAATTTTATTTCAGAAGGCTAAGGATGATAGACAAATAATATTTAATCGACGTGTTTCTACGGCCCTGATGTAATAAGTGAGCCGATTCATCAGGATCAAGACAAATAGCCTCTGTCTTTTGTACTCAAATGCCCCAAATGAAGAATGGTAATCTAATATTTCTGGGGTACTTTCACAGTGAAATTATAATTTAGTATAGAACTATATTAGGATGTCATAATGTAATGTAAAACTGCATTATGATGTCATAATCTATTCATGGTAGGGGATAGTATTTACAACTCCATTATGATGTCACAAATTAGTAATAACAAAAGATACAATGTAGAACTTCATTATAATTTAGTATAGAACTCTGTTATGATGTCATAACGTAATGTAAAACTGCACTATGATGTCATAATCTATTCATGGTAGGGGATAGAATTTACAACTCCATTATGATGTCACAATCTTGTAATAACAAAAGATACAATGTAGAACTTCATTATAATGTAGTATAGAACTCTATTTTGATGTCGTAATGTAAAACTGCATTATGATGTCATAATCTATTCATAGCAGGTAATAGAATTTACAACTCCATTATGATGTCAGAATCTAGTAATAACAAAAGATACAACGTAGAACAACATTATTATGTAATATAGAACTCCATTATGATGTCATAATGTGAAACTGCATTATGACGTAATAATGTATTCATAGTATGGGATAGGATTTACAACTCCATTATGATGTCAGAATCTAGTAATAACAAAAGATACAATGTAGAAAAACATTATTATGTAATATAGAACGCCATTATGATGTCATAATGTGAAACTGCATTATGATGTCATAATGTATTTATTGTAGGGGATAGGATTTACAACTCCATTATGATGTCACAATCTAGTAATAACAGAAGATACTTTGTAGAACTTCATTATAATGTAGTATAGAACTCCATTATGATGTCATAATGTAAAACTGCATTATGATGTCATAATCTATTCATAGCAGGTAATAGAATTTACAACTCCATTATGATGTCACAATCTAGTAATAACAAAAGATACAACGTAGAACAACATTATTATATAATATAGAACTCTATTATGATGTCATAATGTAAAACTGCATTATGATGTCACAATCTAGTAATAACAAAAGATACAATGTAGAACTTCATTATAATTTAGTATACAGTCGTCACTGGGACAGGTGGGGTCCTTTAAATGAAATACAATTTCACTGTGAAAGTACCCCAGAAATATTAGATTAGATAATCTGTTCTATTAATAAAATATAACTTTTATTATAGGACTTTATTTAAAATACACTAAAGCACACCACCAAATGGCCCAGCACACATCAGAAAACTAGACGAACATAAACATACAAACACCCAAAGAACATACAGGACAGGGGATAGGTATATCACCTTATCGTGGTGATCCGCTATACCGATGTTAATTACCGTTCCCTTAATAGATTTACAGGTACGGTTATATTGCTATTTATACAGTGGTAATAACGGTATAAATTTTATTTCAGAAGGCTAAGGATGATAGACAAATAATATTTAATCGACGTGTTTCTACGGCCCTGATGTAATAAGTGAGCCGATTCATCAGGATCAAGACAAATAGCCTCTGTCTTTTGTACTCAAATGCCCCAAATGAAGAATGGTAATCTAATATTTCTGGGGTACTTTCACAGTGAAATTATAATTTAGTATAGAACTATATTAGGATGTCATAATGTAATGTAAAACTGCATTATGATGTCATAATCTATTCATGGTAGGGGATAGTATTTAAAACTGCATTATGATGTCACAAATTAGTAATAACAAAAGATGCAACGTAGAACTTCATTATATTGTAATATAGAGCTCCATTATGATGTCATCATGTAATGTAAAACTGCATTATGATGTCATAATCTATTCATGGTAGGGGATAGAATTTACAACTCCATTATGATGTCACAATCTAGTACTATTAAAGGATACAACGTAGAACAACATTATTATGTAATATAGAACTCCATTATGATGTCATAATGTAAAACTGCATTATGATGTCATCATGTATTTATAGTAGGGGATAGAATTTACAACTGCATTATGATGTCACAATCTAGTAATAACAAAAGATACAACATAGAACAACATTATTATGTAATATAGAACTCCATTATGATGTCATAATATTAAACTGCATTATGACGTCATAATGTATTCATAGTAGGGGATAGAATTTACAACACCATTATGATTTCAGAATCTAGTAATAACAAAAGATGTAATGTAGAACTTCATTATAATGTAGGATAGAACTCTATTATGATGTCATAATGTAAAACTGCATTATGATGTCATAATCTATTCATAGCAAGTAATAGAATTTACAACTCCATTATGATATCACAATCTAGTAATAACAAAAGATGCAACGTAGAACAACACTACTTTGTAATATAGAACTCCATTATGATGTCATAATGTAAAACTGCATTATGATGTCATAATCTATTCATGGTAGGGGATAGAATTTACAATATCATTATGATGTCACAATCTAGTAATAACAAAAAATACAATGTAGAACAGCATTTTTATGTAATATAGAACTCCATTATGATGTCATAATGTGAAACTTCATTATATGTAATAATGTATTTATTGTAGGGGATAGGATTTACAACTCCATTATGATGTCACAATCTAGTAATAACAGAAGATACTTTGTAGAACTTCATTATAATATAATATAGAACTCCATTATGATGTCATAATGTAAAACTGCATTATGATGTCATAATGTATTTATAGTAGGGGGTAGAATTTACAACTGCATTATGATGTCACAATCTAGTAATAACAAAAGATACAATGTAGAACTTCATTATAATTTAGTATAGAACTATATTAGGATGTCATAATGTAATGTAAAACTGCATTAAGATGTCATAATCTATTCATGGTAGGGGATAGTATTTAAAACTCCATTATGATGTCACAAATTAGTAATAACAAAAGATACAACATACAACTTAATGATAATGTAATATAGAACTCCATTATGTCATAATGTAAAACTGCATTATGATGTCATAATCTGTTCATGGTAGGGGATAGAATTTACAACTCCATTATGATGTCACAATCTAGTAATAACAAAAGATACAACATAATTATAATGTAATATAGAACTCTATTATGATGTCATAATGTAAAACTGCATTATGATGTCATAATGTTTTTATAGTAGGGGATAGAATTTACAACTTCATTATGATGTCGCAATCTAAGATACAACGTAGAACAACATTATTATGTAATATAGAACGCCATTATGATGTCATAATGTGAAACTGCATTATGACGTAATAATGTATTCATAGTAGGGGATAGGATTTACAACTCCATTATGATGTCAGAATCTAGTAATAACAAAAGATACAATGTAGATAAACATTATTATGTAATATAGAACGCCATTATGATGTCATAATGTAAAACTGCATTATGATGTCATAATGTATTTATGGCAGGGGATTGAATTTACAACTCCATTATGATGTCACAATCTAGTAATAACAAAAGATACAATGTAGAACTTCATTATAATGTAGTATAGAACTCCATTATGATGTCATAATGTAAAACTGCTTTATGATGTCATAATTTATTTATAGCAGGTAATATAATTTACAACTCCATTATGTCACTATCTAATAATAATAAAAGATACAAAGTAGAAAAACATTATGTAATATAGAACTTCATTATGATGTCATAATGTGAAACTGCATTATGACATCATAATCTATTCATAGTAGGGGATAGCATTTACAACTCCATTAAGATGTCACAATCTAGTAATAACAAAAGATACAATGTAGAAATCCATTATATTTTAGTATAGAACTCTATTATGATGTCGTAATGTAAAACTGCATTAGGATGTCATAATCTATTCATGGTAGGGGATCAAATTTACAATATCATTATGATGTCACAATCTAGTAATAACAAAAGATACAATGTAGAACAGCCTTTTTATGTAATATACAACTCATTATGATGTCATAATGTGAAACTTCATTATGATGTCATAATGTATTTATAGTAGGGGGTAGAATTTACAACTCCATTATGATGTCACAATCTAGTAATAACAAAAGATACAATGTAGAACAGCATTTTTATGTAATATAGAACTCCATTATGATGTCATAACGTGAAACTGCATTATGATGTCATAATGTATTCATTGTAGTGGATAGGATTTACAACTCCATTATGATGTCACAATTTAGTAATAACAAAAGATACAATGTAGAACTTCATTATAATTTAGTATAGAACTCTGTTATGATGTCATAACGTAATGTAAAACTGCATTATGATGTCATAATCTATTCATGGTAGGGGATAGAATTTACAACTCCATTATGATGTCACAATCTTGTAATAGCAAAAGATACAATGTAGAACTTCATTATAATGTAGTATAGAACTCTATTTTGATGTCGTAATGTAAAACTACATTATGATGTCATAATCTATTCATAGCAGGTAATAGAATTTACAACTCCATTATGATGTCAGAATCTAGTAATAACAAAAGATACAACGTAGAACAACATTATTATGGAATATAGAACTCCATTATGATGTCATAATGTGAAACTGCATTATGACGTAATAATGTATTCATAGTATGGGATAGGATTTACAACTCCATTATGATGTCACAATCTAGTAATAACAAAAGATACAATGTAGAAAAACATTATTATGTAATATAGAACGCCATTATGATGTCATAATGTGAAACTGCATTATGATGTCATAATGTATTTATTGTAGGGGATAGGATTTACAACTCCATTATGATGTCACAATCTAGTAATAACAGAAGATACTTTGTAGAACTTCATTATAATGTAGTATAGAACTCCATTATGATGTCATAATGTAAAACTGCATTATGATGTCATAATCTATTCATAGCAGGTAATAGAATTTACAACTCCATTATGATGTCACAATCTAGTAATAACAAAAGATACAACGTAGAACAACATTATTATATAATATAGAACTCTATTATGATGTCATAATGTAAAACTGCATTATGATGTCACAATCTAGTAATAACAAAAGATACAACGTAGAACAACATTATTATGTAATATAGAACTCTATTATGATGTCATAATGTAAAACTGCATTATGATGTCATAATGTATTTATAGTAGGGGGTAGAATTTACAACTCCATTATGATGTCACAATCTAGTAATAACAAAAGATACAATGTAGAACTTCATTATAATTTAGTATACAGTCGTCACTGGGACAGGTGGGGTCCTTTAAATGAAATACAATTTCACTGTGAAAGTACCCCAGAAATATTAGATTAGATAATCTGTTCTATTATTAAAATATAACTTTTATTATAGGACTTTATTTAAAATACACTAAATCACACCACCAAATGGCCCAGCACACATCAGAAAACTAGACGAACATAAACATACAAACACCCAAAGAACATACAGGACAGGGGATAGGTATATCACCTTATCGTGGTGATCCGCTATACCGATGTTAATTACCGTTCCCTTAATAGATTTACAGGTACGGTTATATTGCTATTTATACAGTGGTAATAACGGTATACATTTTATTTCAGAAGGCTAAGGATGATAGACAAATAATATTTAATCGACGTGTTTCTACGGCCCTGATGTAATAAGTGAGCCGATTCATCAGGATCAAGACAAATAGCCTCTGTCTTTTGTACTCAAATGCCCCAAATGAAGAATGGTAATCTAATATTTCTGGGGTACTTTCACAGTGAAATTATAATTTAGTATAGAACTATATTAGGATGTCATAATGTAATGTAAAACTGCATTATGATGTCATAATCTATTCATGGTAGGGGATAGTATTTAAAACTGCATTATGATGTCACAAATTAGTAATAACAAAAGATGCAACCTAGAACTTCATTATATTGTAATATAGAGCTCCATTATGATGTCATCATGTAATGTAAAACTGCATTATGATGTCATAATCTATTCATGGTAGGGGATAGAATTTACAACTCCATTATGATGTCACAATCTAGTATTATTAAAGGATACAACGTAGAACAACATTATTATGTAATATAGAACTCCATTATGATGTCATAATGTAAAACTGCATTATGATGTCATCATGTATTTATAGTAGGGGATAGAATTTACAACTGCATTATGATGTCACAATCTAGTAATAACAAAAGATACAACATAGAACAACATTATTATGTAATATAGAACTCCATTATGATGTCATAATATTAAACTGCATTATGACGTCATAATGTATTCATAGTAGGGGATAGAATTTACAACACCATTATGATGTCAGAATATAGTAATAACAAAAGATGTAATGTAGAACTTCATTATAATGTAGTATAGAACTCTATTATGATGTCATAATGTAAAACTGCATTATGATGTCATAATCTATTCATAGCAAGTAATAGAATTTACAACTCCATTATGATATCACAATCTAGTAATAACAAAAGATGCAACGTAGAACAACACTACTTTGTAATATAGAACTCCATTATGATGTCATAATGTAAAACTGCTTATGATGTCATAATCTATTCATGGTAGGGGATAGAATTTACAATATCATTATGATGTCACAATCTAGTAATAACAAAAAATACAACGTAGAACAGCATTTTTATGTAATATAGAACTCCATTATGATGTCATAATGTGAAACTTCATTATGATGTCATAATGTATTTATTGTAGGGGATAGGATTTACAACTCCATTATGATGTCACAATCTAGTAATAACAGAAGATACTTTGTAGAACTTCATTATAATATAATATAGAACTCCATTATGATGTCATAATGTAAAACTGCATTATGATGTCATAATGTATTTATAGTAGGGGGTAGAATTTACAACTGCATTATGATGTCACAATCTAGTAATAACAAAAGATACAATGTAGAACTTCATTATAATTTAGTATAGAACTATATTAGGATGTCATAATGTAATGTAAAACTGCATTAAGATGTCATAATCTATTCATGGTAGGGGATAGTATTTAAAACTCCATTATGATGTCACAAATTAGTAATAACAAAAGATACAACATACAACTTAATGATAATGTAATATAGAACTCCATTATGTCATAATGTAAAACTGCATTATGATGTCATAATCTGTTCATGGTAGGGGATAGAATTTACAACTCCATTATGATGTCACAATCTAGTAATAACAAAAGATACAACATAATTATAATGTAATATAGAACTCTATTATGATGTCATAATGTAAAACTGCATTATGATGTCATAATGTTTTTATAGTAGGGGATAGAATTTACAATTTCATTATGATGTCGCAATCTAGTAGTAACAAAAGATACAACGTAGAACAACATTATTATGTAATATAGAACGCCATTATGATGTCATAATGTGAAACTGCATTATGACGTAATAATGTATTCATAGTAGGGGATAGGATTTACAACTCCATTATGATGTCAGAATCTAGTAATAACAAAAGATACAATGTAGAAAAACATTATTATGTAATATAGAATGCCATTATGATGTCATAATGTAAAACTGCATTATGATGTCATAATGTATTTATGGCAGGGGATTGAATTTACAACTCCATTATGATGTCACAATCTAGTAATAACAAAAGATACAATGTAGAACTTCATTATAATGTAGTATAGAACTCCATTATGATGTCATAATGTAAAACTGCTTTATGATGTCATAATTTATTTATAGCAGGTAATATAATTTACAACTCCATTATGTCACAATCTAATAATAATAAAAGATACAAAGTAGAAAAACATTATGTAATATAGAACTTCATTATGATGTCATAATGTGAAACTGCATTATGACATCATAATCTATTCATAGTAGGGGATAGCATTTACAACTCCATTAAGATGTCACAATCTAGTAATAACAAAAGATACAATGTAGAAATCCATTATATTTTAGTATAGAACTCTATTATGATGTCGTAATGTAAAACTGCATTAGGATGTCATAATCTATTCATGGTAGGGGATCAAATTTACAATATCATTATGATGTCACAATCTAGTAATAACAAAAGATACAATGTAGAACAGCCTTTTTATGTAATATACAACTCATTATGATGTCATAATGTGAAACTTCATTATGATGTCATAATGTATTTATAGTAGGGGGTAGAATTTACAACTCCATTATGATGTCACAATCTAGTAATAACAAAAGATACAATGTAGAACAGCATTTTTATGTAATATAGAACTCCATTATGATGTCATAACGTGAAACTGCATTATGATGTCATAATGTATTCATTGTAGTGGATAGGATTTACAACTCCATTATGATGTCACAATTTAGTAATAACAAAAGATACAATGTAGAACTTCATTATAATTTAGTATAGAACTCTGTTATGATGTCATAACGTAATGTAAAACTGCATTATGATGTCATAATCTATTCATGGTAGGGGATAGAATTTACAACTCCATTATGATGTCACAATCTTGTAATAGCAAAAGATACAATGTAGAACTTCATTATAATGTAGTATAGAACTCTATTTTGATGTCGTAATGTAAAACTGCATTATGATGTCATAATCTATTCATGGTAGGTAATAGAATTTACAACTCCATTATGATGTCAGAATCTAGTAATAACAAAAGATACAACGTAGAACAACATTATTATGTAATATAGAACTCCATTATGATGTCATAATGTGAAACTGCATTATGACGTAATAATGTATTCATAGTATGGGATAGGATTTACAACTCCATTATGATGTCACAATCTAGTAATAACAAAAGATACAATGTAGAAAAACATTATTATGTAATATAGAACGCCATTATGATGTCATAATGTGAAACTGCATTATGATGTCATAATGTATTTATTGTAGGGGATAGGATTTACAACTCCATTATGATGTCACAATCTAGTAATAACAGAAGATACTTTGTAGAACTTCATTATAATGTAGTATAGAACTCCATTATGATGTCATAATGTAAAACTGCATTATGATGTCATAATCTATTCATAGCAGGTAATAGAATTTACAACTCCATTATGATGTCACAATCTAGTAATAACAAAAGATACAACGTAGAACAACATTATTATATAATATAGAACTCTATTATGATGTCATAATGTAAAACTGCATTATGATGTCACAATCTAGTAATAACAAAAGATACAATGTAGAACTTCATTATAATTTAGTATACAGTCGTCACTGGGACAGGTGGGGTCCTTTAAATGAAATACAATTTCACTGTGAAAGTACCCCAGAAATATTAGATTAGATAATCTGTTCTATTAATAAAATATAACTTTTATTATAGGACTTTATTTAAAATACACTAAATCACACCACCAAATGGCCCAGCACACATCAGAAAACTAGACGAACATAAACATACAAACACCCAAAGAACATACAGGACAGGGGATAGGTATATCACCTTATCGTGGTGATCCGCTATACCGATGTTAATTACCGTTCCCTTAATAGATTTACAGGTACGGTTATATTGCTATTTATACAGTGGTAATAACGGTATAAATTTTATTTCAGAAGGCTAAGGATGATAGACAAATAATATTTAATCGACGTGTTTCTACGGCCCTGATGTAATAAGTGAGCCGATTCATCAGGATCAAGACAAATAGCCTCTGTCTTTTGTACTCAAATGCCCCAAATGAAGAATGGTAATCTAATATTTCTGGGGTACTTTCACAGTGAAATTATAATTTAGTATAGAACTATATTAGGATGTCATAATGTAATGTAAAACTGCATTATGATGTCATAATCTATTCATGGTAGGGGATAGTATTTACAACTCCATTATGATGTCACAAATTAGTAATAACAAAAGATACAATGTAGAACTTCATTATAATTTAGTATAGAACTCTGTTATGATGTCATAACGTAATGTAAAACTGCACTATGATGTCATAATCTATTCATGGTAGGGGATAGAATTTACAACTCCATTATGATGTCACAATCTTGTAATAGCAAAAGATACAATGTAGAACTTCATTATAATGTAGTATAGAACTCTATTTTGATGTCGTAATGTAAAACTGCATTATGATGTCATAATCTATTCATAGCAGGTAATAGAATTTACAACTCCATTATGATGTCAGAATCTAGTAATAACAAAAGATACAACGTAGAACAACATTATTATGTAATATAGAACTCCATTATGATGTCATAATGTGAAACTGCATTATGACGTAATAATGTATTCATAGTATGGGATAGGATTTACAACTCCATTATGATGTCAGAATCTAGTAATAACAAAAGATACAATGTAGAAAAACATTATTATGTAATATAGAACGCCATTATGATGTCATAATGTGAAACTGCATTATGATGTCATAATGTATTTATTGTAGGGGATAGGATTTACAACTCCATTATGATGTCACAATCTAGTAATAACAGAAGATACTTTGTAGAACTTCATTATAATGTAGTATAGAACTCCATTATGATGTCATAATGTAAAACTGCATTATGATGTCATAATCTATTCATAGCAGGTAATAGAATTTACAACTCCATTATGATGTCACAATCTAGTAATAACAAAAGATACAACGTAGAACAACATTATTATATAATATAGAACTCTATTATGATGTCATAATGTAAAACTGCATTATGATGTCACAATCTAGTAATAACAAAAGATACAATGTAGAACTTCATTATAATTTAGTATACAGTCGTCACTGGGACAGGTGGGGTCCTTTAAATGAAATACAATTTCACTGTGAAAGTACCCCAGAAATATTAGATTAGATAATCTGTTCTATTAATAAAATATAACTTTTATTATAGGACTTTATTTAAAATACACTAAATCACACCACCAAATGGCCCAGCACACATCAGAAAACTAGACGAACATAAACATACAAACACCCAAAGAACATACAGGACAGGGGATAGGTATATCACCTTATCGTGGTGATCCGCTATACCGATGTTAATTACCGTTCCCTTAATAGATTTACAGGTACGGTTATATTGCTATTTATACAGTGGTAATAACGGTATAAATTTTATTTCAGAAGGCTAAGGATGATAGACAAATAATATTTAATCGACGTGTTTCTACGGCCCTGATGTAATAAGTGAGCCGATTCATCAGGATCAAGACAAATAGCCTCTGTCTTTTGTACTCAAATGCCCCAAATGAAGAATGGTAATCTAATATTTCTGGGGTACTTTCACAGTGAAATTATAATTTAGTATAGAACTATATTAGGATGTCATAATGTAATGTAAAACTGCATTATGATGTCATAATCTATTCATGGTAGGGGATAGTATTTAAAACTGCATTATGATGTCACAAATTAGTAATAACAAAAGATGCAACGTAGAACTTCATTATATTGTAATATAGATGATGTCATTATGATGTCATCATGTAATGTAAAACTGCATTATGATGTCATAATCTATTCATGGTAGGGGATAGAATTTACAACTCCATTATGATGTCACAATCTAGTACTATTAAAGGATACAACGTAGAACAACATTATTATGTAATATAGAACTCCATTATGATGTCATAATGTAAAACTGCATTATGATGTCATCATGTATTTATAGTAGGGGATAGAATTTACAACTGCATTATGATGTCACAATCTAGTAATAACAAAAGATACAACATAGAACAACATTATTATGTAATATAGAACTCCATTATGATGTCATAATATTAAACTGCATTATGACGTCATAATGTATTCATAGTAGGGGATAGAATTTACAACACCATTATGATTTCAGAATCTAGTAATAACAAAAGATGTAATGTAGAACTTCATTATAATGTAGTATAGAACTCTATTATGATGTCATAATGTAAAACTGCATTATGATGTCATAATCTATTCATAGCAAGTAATAGAATTTACAACTCCATTATGATATCACAATCTAGTAATAACAAAAGATGCAACGTAGAACAACACTACTTTGTAATATAGAACTCCATTATGATGTCATAATGTAAAACTGCATTATGATGTCATAATCTATTCATGGTAGGGGATAGAATTTACAATATCATTATGATGTCACAATCTAGTAATAACAAAAAATACAACGTAGAACAGCATTTTTATGTAATATAGAACTCCATTATGATGTCATAATGTGAAACTTCATTATATGTCATAATGTATTTATTGTAGGGGATAGGATTTACAACTCCATTATGATGTCACAATCTAGTAATAACAGAAGATACTTTGTAGAACTTCATTATAATATAATATAGAACTCCATTATGATGTCATAATGTAAAACTGCATTATGATGTCATAATGTATTTATAGTAGGGGGTAGAATTTACAACTGCATTATGATGTCACAATCTAGTAATAACAAAAGATACAATGTAGAACTTCATTATAATTTAGTATAGAACTATATTAGGATGTCATAATGTAATGTAAAACTGCATTAAGATGTCATAATCTATTCATGGTAGGGGATAGTATTTAAAACTCCATTATGATGTCACAAATTAGTAATAACAAAAGATACAACATACAACTTAATGATAATGTAATATAGAACTCCATTATGTCATAATGTAAAACTGCATTATGATGTCATAATCTGTTCATGGTAGGGGATAGAATTTACAACTCCATTATGATGTCACAATCTAGTAATAACAATAGATACAACATAATTATAATGTAATATAGAACTCTATTATGATGTCATAATGTAAAACTGCATTATGATGTCATAATGTTTTTATAGTAGGGGATAGAATTTACAATTTCATTATGATGTCGCAATCTAGTAGTAACAAAAGATACAACGTAGAACAACATTATTATGTAATATAGAACGCCATTATGATGTCATAATGTGAAACTGCATTATGACGTAATAATGTATTCATAGTAGGGGATAGGATTTACAACTCCATTATGATGTCAGAATCTAGTAATAACAAAAGATACAATGTAGAAAAACATTATTATGTAATATAGAATGCCATTATGATGTCATAATGTAAAACTGCATTATGATGTCATAATGTATTTATGGCAGGGGATTGAATTTACAACTCCATTATGATGTCACAATCTAGTAATAACAAAAGATACAATGTAGAACTTCATTATAATGTAGTATAGAACTCCATTATGATGTCATAATGTAAAACTGCTTTATGATGTCATAATTTATTTATAGCAGGTAATATAATTTACAACTCCATTATGTCACAATCTAATAATAATAAAAGATACAAAGTAGAAAAACATTATGTAATATAGAACTTCATTATGATGTCATAATGTGAAACTGCATTATGACATCATAATCTATTCATAGTAGGGGATAGCATTTACAACTCCATTAAGATGTCACAATCTAGTAATAACAAAAGATACAATGTAGAAATCCATTATATTTTAGTATAGAACTCTATTATGATGTCGTAATGTAAAACTGCATTAGGATGTCATAATCTATTCATGGTAGGGGATCAAATTTACAATATCATTATGATGTCACAATCTAGTAATAACAAAAGATACAATGTAGAACAGCCTTTTTATGTAATATACAACTCATTATGATGTCATAATGTGAAACTTCATTATGATGTCATAATGTATTTATAGTAGGGGGTAGAATTTACAACTCCATTATGATGTCACAATCTAGTAATAACAAAAGATACAATGTAGAACAGCATTTTTATGTAATATAGAACTCCATTATGATGTCATAACGTGAAACTGCATTATGATGTCATAATGTATTCATTGTAGTGGATAGGATTTACAACTCCATTATGATGTCACAATTTAGTAATAACAAAAGATACAATGTAGAACTTCATTATAATTTAGTATAGAACTCTGTTATGATGTCATAACGTAATGTAAAACTGCATTATGATGTCATAATCTATTCATGGTAGGGGATAGAATTTACAACTCCATTATGATGTCACAATCTTGTAATAGCAAAAGATACAATGTAGAACTTCATTATAATGTAGTATAGAACTCTATTTTGATGTCGTAATGTAAAACTGCATTATGATGTCATAATCTATTCATGGTAGGTAATAGAATTTACAACTCCATTATGATGTCAGAATCTAGTAATAACAAAAGATACAACGTAGAACAACATTATTATGTAATATAGAACTCCATTATGATGTCATAATGTGAAACTGCATTATGACGTAATAATGTATTCATAGTATGGGATAGGATTTACAACTCCATTATGATGTCACAATCTAGTAATAACAAAAGATACAATGTAGAAAAACATTATTATGTAATATAGAACGCCATTATGATGTCATAATGTGAAACTGCATTATGATGTCATAATGTATTTATTGTAGGGGATAGGATTTACAACTCCATTATGATGTCACAATCTAGTAATAACAGAAGATACTTTGTAGAACTTCATTATAATGTAGTATAGAACTCCATTATGATGTCATAATGTAAAACTGCATTATGATGTCATAATCTATTCATAGCAGGTAATAGAATTTACAACTCCATTATGATGTCACAATCTAGTAATAACAAAAGATACAACGTAGAACAACATTATTATATAATATAGAACTCTATTATGATGTCATAATGTAAAACTGCATTATGATGTCACAATCTAGTAATAACAAAAGATACAATGTAGAACTTCATTATAATTTAGTATACAGTCGTCACTGGGACAGGTGGGGTCCTTTAAATGAAATACAATTTCACTGTGAAAGTACCCCAGAAATATTAGATTAGATAATCTGTTCTATTAATAAAATATAACTTTTATTATAGGACTTTATTTAAAATACACTAAATCACACCACCAAATGGCCCAGCACACATCAGAAAACTAGACGAACATAAACATACAAACACCCAAAGAACATACAGGACAGGGGATAGGTATATCACCTTATCGTGGTGATCCGCTATACCGATGTTAATTACCGTTCCCTTAATAGATTTACAGGTACGGTTATATTGCTATTTATACAGTGGTAATAACGGTATAAATTTTATTTCAGAAGGCTAAGGATGATAGACAAATAATATTTAATCGACGTGTTTCTACGGCCCTGATGTAATAAGTGAGCCGATTCATCAGGATCAAGACAAATAGCCTCTGTCTTTTGTACTCAAATGCCCCAAATGAAGAATGGTAATCTAATATTTCTGGGGTACTTTCACAGTGAAATTATAATTTAGTATAGAACTATATTAGGATGTCATAATGTAATGTAAAACTGCATTATGATGTCATAATCTATTCATGGTAGGGGATAGTATTTACAACTCCATTATGATGTCACAAATTAGTAATAACAAAAGATACAATGTAGAACTTCATTATAATTTAGTATAGAACTCTGTTATGATGTCATAACGTAATGTAAAACTGCACTATGATGTCATAATCTATTCATGGTAGGGGATAGAATTTACAACTCCATTATGATGTCACAATCTTGTAATAGCAAAAGATACAATGTAGAACTTCATTATAATGTAGTATAGAACTCTATTTTGATGTCGTAATGTAAAACTGCATTATGATGTCATAATCTATTCATAGCAGGTAATAGAATTTACAACTCCATTATGATGTCAGAATCTAGTAATAACAAAAGATACAACGTAGAACAACATTATTATGTAATATAGAACTCCATTATGATGTCATAATGTGAAACTGCATTATGACGTAATAATGTATTCATAGTATGGGATAGGATTTACAACTCCATTATGATGTCAGAATCTAGTAATAACAAAAGATACAATGTAGAAAAACATTATTATGTAATATAGAACGCCATTATGATGTCATAATGTGAAACTGCATTATGATGTCATAATGTATTTATTGTAGGGGATAGGATTTACAACTCCATTATGATGTCACAATCTAGTAATAACAGAAGATACTTTGTAGAACTTCATTATAATGTAGTATAGAACTCCATTATGATGTCATAATGTAAAACTGCATTATGATGTCATAATCTATTCATAGCAGGTAATAGAATTTACAACTCCATTATGATGTCACAATCTAGTAATAACAAAAGATACAACGTAGAACAACATTATTATATAATATAGAACTCTATTATGATGTCATAATGTAAAACTGCATTATGATGTCACAATCTAGTAATAACAAAAGATACAATGTAGAACTTCATTATAATTTAGTATACAGTCGTCACTGGGACAGGTGGGGTCCTTTAAATGAAATACAATTTCACTGTGAAAGTACCCCAGAAATATTAGATTAGATAATCTGTTCTATTAATAAAATATAACTTTTATTATAGGACTTTATTTAAAATACACTAAATCACACCACCAAATGGCCCAGCACACATCAGAAAACTAGACGAACATAAACATACAAACACCCAAAGAACATACAGGACAGGGGATAGGTATATCACCTTATCGTGGTGATCCGCTATACCGATGTTAATTACCGTTCCCTTAATAGATTTACAGGTACGGTTATATTGCTATTTATACAGTGGTAATAACGGTATAAATTTTATTTCAGAAGGCTAAGGATGATAGACAAATAATATTTAATCGACGTGTTTCTACGGCCCTGATGTAATAAGTGAGCCGATTCATCAGGATCAAGACAAATAGCCTCTGTCTTTTGTACTCAAATGCCCCAAATGAAGAATGGTAATCTAATATTTCTGGGGTACTTTCACAGTGAAATTATAATTTAGTATAGAACTATATTAGGATGTCATAATGTAATGTAAAACTGCATTATGATGTCATAATCTATTCATGGTAGGGGATAGTATTTAAAACTGCATTATGATGTCACAAATTAGTAATAACAAAAGATGCAACGTAGAACTTCATTATATTGTAATATAGATGATGTCATTATGATGTCATCATGTAATGTAAAACTGCATTATGATGTCATAATCTATTCATGGTAGGGGATAGAATTTACAACTCCATTATGATGTCACAATCTAGTACTATTAAAGGATACAACGTAGAACAACATTATTATGTAATATAGAACTCCATTATGATGTCATAATGTAAAACTGCATTATGATGTCATCATGTATTTATAGTAGGGGATAGAATTTACAACTGCATTATGATGTCACAATCTAGTAATAACAAAAGATACAACATAGAACAACATTATTATGTAATATAGAACTCCATTATGATGTCATAATATTAAACTGCATTATGACGTCATAATGTATTCATAGTAGGGGATAGAATTTACAACACCATTATGATTTCAGAATCTAGTAATAACAAAAGATGTAATGTAGAACTTCATTATAATGTAGTATAGAACTCTATTATGATGTCATAATGTAAAACTGCATTATGATGTCATAATCTATTCATAGCAAGTAATAGAATTTACAACTCCATTATGATATCACAATCTAGTAATAACAAAAGATGCAACGTAGAACAACACTACTTTGTAATATAGAACTCCATTATGATGTCATAATGTAAAACTGCATTATGATGTCATAATCTATTCATGGTAGGGGATAGAATTTACAATATCATTATGATGTCACAATCTAGTAATAACAAAAAATACAACGTAGAACAGCATTTTTATGTAATATAGAACTCCATTATGATGTCATAATGTGAAACTTCATTATATGTCATAATGTATTTATTGTAGGGGATAGGATTTACAACTCCATTATGATGTCACAATCTAGTAATAACAGAAGATACTTTGTAGAACTTCATTATAATATAATATAGAACTCCATTATGATGTCATAATGTAAAACTGCATTATGATGTCATAATGTATTTATAGTAGGGGGTAGAATTTACAACTGCATTATGATGTCACAATCTAGTAATAACAAAAGATACAATGTAGAACTTCATTATAATTTAGTATAGAACTATATTAGGATGTCATAATGTAATGTAAAACTGCATTAAGATGTCATAATCTATTCATGGTAGGGGATAGTATTTAAAACTCCATTATGATGTCACAAATTAGTAATAACAAAAGATACAACATACAACTTAATGATAATGTAATATAGAACTCCATTATGTCATAATGTAAAACTGCATTATGATGTCATAATCTGTTCATGGTAGGGGATAGAATTTACAACTCCATTATGATGTCACAATCTAGTAATAACAATAGATACAACATAATTATAATGTAATATAGAACTCTATTATGATGTCATAATGTAAAACTGCATTATGATGTCATAATGTTTTTATAGTAGGGGATAGAATTTACAACTTCATTATGATGTCGCAATCTAAGATACAACGTAGAACAACATTATTATGTAATATAGAACGCCATTATGATGTCATAATGTGAAACTGCATTATGACGTAATAATGTATACATAGTAGGGGATAGGATTTACAACTCCATTATGATGTCAGAATCTAGTAATAACAAAAGATACAATGTAGATAAACATTATTATGTAATATAGAACGCCATTATGATGTCATAATGTAAAACTGCATTATGATGTCATAATGTATTTATGGCAGGGGATTGAATTTACAACTCCATTATGATGTCACAATCTAGTAATAACAAAAGATACAATGTAGAACTTCATTATAATGTAGTATAGAACTCCATTATGATGTCATAATGTAAAACTGCTTTATGATGTCATAATTTATTTATAGCAGGTAATATAATTTACAACTCCATAATGTCACAATCTAATAATAATAAAAGATACAAAGTAGAAAAACATTATGTGATATAGAACTTCATTATGATGTCATAATGTGAAACTGCATTATGACATCATAATCTATTCATAGTAGGGGATAGCATTTACAACTCCATTATGATGTCACAATCTAGTAATAACAAAAGATACAATGTAGAAATCCATTATATTTTAGTATAGAACTCTGTTATGATGTCGTAATGTAAAACTGCATTAGGATGTCATAATCTATTCATGGTAGGGGATCAAATTTACAATATCATTATGATGTCACAATCTAGTAATAACAAAAGATACAATGTAGAACGGCCTTTTTATGTAATATAGAACTCATTATGATGTCATAATGTGAAACTTCATTATGATGTCATAATGTATTTATAGTAGGGGGTAGAATTTACAACTCCATTATGATGTCACAATCTAGTAATAACAAAAGATACAATGTAGAACAGCATTTTTATGTAATATAGAACTCCATTATGATGTCATAACGTGAAACTGCATTATGATGTCATAATGTATTCATTGTAGTGGATAGGATTTACAACTCCATTATGATGTCACAATTTAGTAATAACAAAAGATACAATGTAGAACTTCATTATAATTTAGTATAGAACTCTGTTATGATGTCATAACGTAATGTAAAACTGCATTATGATGTCATAATCTATTCATGGTAGGGGATAGAATTTACAACTCCATTATGATGTCACAATCTTGTAATAGCAAAAGATACAATGTAGAACTTCATTATAATGTAGTATAGAACTCTATTTTGATGTCGTAATGTAAAACTGCATTATGATGTCATAATCTATTCATAGCAGGTAATAGAATTTACAACTCCATTATGATGTCACTATCTAGTAATAACAAAAGATACAACGTAGAACAACATTATTATGTAATATAGAACTCCATTATGATGTCATAATGTGAAACTGCATTATGACGTAATAATGTATTCATAGTATGGGATAGGATTTACAACTCCATTATGATGTCAGAATCTAGTAATAACAAAAGATACAATGTAGAAAAACATTATTATGTAATATAGAACGCCATTATGATGTCATAATGTGAAACTGCATTATGATGTCATAATGTATTTATTGTAGGGGATAGGATTTACAACTCCATTATGATGTCACAATCTAGTAATAACAGAAGATACTTTGTAGAACTTCATTATAATGTAGTATAGAACTCCATTATGATGTCATAATGTAAAACTGCATTATGATGTCATAATCTATTCATAGCAGATAATAGAATTTACAACTCCATTATGATGTCACAATCTAGTAATAACAAAAGATACAACGTAGAACAACATTATTATGTAATATAGAACTCTATTATGATGTCATAATGTAAAACTGCATTATGATGTCATAATCTATTCATAGCAGGTAATAGAATTTACAACTCCATTATGATGTCACAATCTAGTAATAACAAAAGATACAACGTAGAACAACATTATTATATAATATAGAACTCTATTATGATGTCATAATGTAAAACTGCATTATGATGTCACAATCTAGTAATAACAAAAGATACAATGTAGAACTTCATTATAATTTAGTATACAGTCGTCACTGGGACAGGTGGGGTCCTTTAAATGAAATACAATTTCACTGTGAAAGTACCCCAGAAATATTAGATTAGATAATCTGTTCTATTAATAAAATATAACTTTTATTATAGGACTTTATTTAAAATACACTAAATCACACCACCAAATGGCCCAGCACACATCAGAAAACTAGACGAACATAAACATACAAACACCCAAAGAACATACAGGACAGGGGATAGGTATATCACCTTATCGTGGTGATCCGCTATACCGATGTTAATTACCGTTCCCTTAATAGATTTACAGGTACGGTTATATTGCTATTTATACAGTGGTAAGAACGGTATAAATTTTATTTCAGAAGGCTAAGGATGATAGACAAATAATATTTAATCGACGTGTTTCTACGGCCCTGATGTAATAAGTGAGCCGATTCATCAGGATCAAGACAAATAGCCTCTGTCTTTTGTACTCAAATGCCCCAAATGAAGAATGGTAATCTAATATTTCTGGGGTACTTTCACAGTGAAATTATAATTTAGTATAGAACTATATTAGGATGTCATAATGTAATGTAAAACTGCATTATGATGTCATAATCTATTCATGGTAGGGGATAGTATTTAAAACTGCATTATGATGTCACAAATTAGTAATAACAAAAGATGCAACGTAGAACTTCATTATATTGTAATACTAGCGTACCCGTCGCGCGTTGCTGCGAAGACAGACAGACATACATACATTCGTTTTTATATATCTAGATGACGGCAGCAGCGACCACTGAGGTTTTGTAGGCCGCTGCTTCCCCCTTGCAGGCTGAATAAAATAGCCGTTGTGTGGAACATCCAATTTATCCGGCTGCTGTGGCTTCTTGGGAAGATAGCCTAGTACATGTTTGCCCACTTCCAACTCCAATGGAGACTGACTGTAAATGGCTGGCGTGCTCTAGTATTTATGGTTCCAAGCTGTACGTGTCATTGCATACAGTCTGTCTATCTATCTATCTATCTATCTATCTATCTATGACATCAGGAAATGAGAGAATTAGATTCCGTACGTAAAATTTGAACGCTAATTCTTTGGCGCTTTGAATTGAATAATCGAGTTGGGACCCATTAACTTTTCCTATTTATGACATAATCAATGCTCGTGCCAAATTTCAAGTTTCTATGACATTGGGAAATGAGAGAATTAAATTCCGTACATAAAATTTGGACGCTAATTCTTTTGCGCTTAGAATTGAATAATCGAGTTGGGATGAGACATAAGGCCTTGCCCATAAGCATTCCCCAACCTCCAAGAACTGAACCTACCTACCTGAATGAGATTTTGTAGGCCGCTGCTTCCCCCTTGCGGGCTGAATAAAATAGCCGTTGGGTGGAACATACAATTTATCCGGCTGCTGTGGCTTCTTAGGAAGATATCCTAGTACTTGTTTACCCACTTCCAACTCCAATGGTAATTGGCTGGCGTGCTCTAGTGGTTCCAAGCTGTACGTGTCATAATAGAGCCTTAATGACATCACAATGCAGCTTATGAGAACATGTTGGGGCATGTTCGCGCGTTGCTGCGAAGACAGACATACATACATACTACGTTTTTATATATCTAGATGACGGCAGCAGCGACCACTGAGGTTTACCGCTGGGGTATGTCACTCTTATTACTAATGGGGGGAGTGTCACTATTATTACTGCTGTGGGATGTCACTATTATCGCTGGGGTGAAGGTGTCACTATTACCGCTGGGGTATGTGTACATGTGGCAGAAATGGGCAGGGCTCTTTCAGAATAGACCGGGTGCAGATTTTGACTGCTTTTTAGATGCGGAAATGCTGCAGAATTTTCCACAGAAATCTCCGCTGAGCACATTCTGCAGTATTTCCGCGTCCAAAAAGCAGTCAGAATCTGCACCCGGTCTATTCTGAAACAGCCTTGTCCTTTTTAGAACGACGGGGGTAAAATCATACGTCGTGATAAGCCCCGCCCCCTGACGTGTTGGCACTTTGCGATACATAAGTGGGTTTTGGGTTGTCGTTTGGGCACTCGGTCCCTAAAAGGTTCGCCATCACTGGCCTAGTACATGTTTGCCCACTTCCAACTTCAATGGAGACTGACTGTAAATGGCTGGCGTGCTCTAGTATTTATGGTTTCAAGCTGTACGTGTCATTGCATACAGTCTATCTATCTATCTATCTATCTATCTATCTATCTATCTATCTATCAGGGTTATTGCATACAGTCTATCTATCTATCTATCTATCTATCTATCTATCTATGACATCAGGAAATGAGAGAATTAGATTTTGTAGGCCGCTGCTTCCCCCTTGCGGGCTGAATAAAATAGCCGTTGGGTGGAACATACAATTTATCCGGCTGCTGTGGCTTCTTAGGAAGATATCCTAGTACTTGTTTACCCACTTCCAACTCCAATGGTAATTGGCTGGCGTGCTCTAGTGGTTCCAAGCTGTACGTGTCATAATAGAGCCTTAATGACATCACAATGCAGCTTTATAGAACATGTTGGGGCATGTTCAAGGGCGTCCGATGTTGATGACATCAGTGATGACATCACAATAGCAGGTGGCTTACTTATTCGATCTACGTGGGGGGGGGGGCGTAACTTTCGACGACGCTCGCGCGCCATTTATCGTAGGATATTTGTACTATGCCTATAATCTTCCCAGGAGTGTACTCAACAACTTCCCAAAGTTTCATGGCGATCGGATGAATGGTGTAGTAGCGCATAAAGGACAAACACGCACGCACGCACGCAGACAGACATACATTCAATTTTATATATATAGATAGAGCTCCATTATGATGTCATAATGTAATGTAAAACTGCATTATGATGTCATAATCTATTCATGGTAGGGGATAGAATTTACAACTCCATTATGATGTCACAATCTAGTACTATTAAAGGATACAACGTAGAACAACATTATTATGTAATATAGAACTCCATTATGATGTCATAATGTAAAACTGCATTATGATGTCATCATGTATTTATAGTAGGGGATAGAATTTACAACTGCATTATGATGTCACAATCTAGTAATAACAAAAGATACAACATAGAACAACATTATTATGTAATATAGAACTCCATTATGATGTCATAATATTAAACTGCATTATGACGTCATAATGTATTCATAGTAGGGGATAGAATTTACAACACCATTATGATTTCAGAATCTAGTAATAACAAAAGATGCAATGTAGAACTTCATTATAATGTAGTATAGAACTCTATTATGATGTCATAATGTAAAACTGCATTATGATGTCATAATCTATTCATAGCAAGTAATAGAATTTACAACTCCATTATGATATCACAATCTAGTAATAACAAAAGATGCAACGTAGAACAACACTACTTTGTAATATAGAACTCCATTATGATGTCATAATGTAAAACTGCATTATGATGTCATAATCTATTCATGGTAGGGGATAGAATTTACAATATCATTATGATGTCACAATCTAGTAATAACAAAAAATACAACGTAGAACAGCATTTTTATGTAATATAGAACTCCATTATGATGTCATAATGTGAAACTTCATTATATGTCATAATGTATTTATTGTAGGGGATAGGATTTACAACTCCATTATGATGTCACAATCTAGTAATAACAGAAGATACTTTGTAGAACTTCATTATAATATAATATAGAACTCCATTAAGATGTCATAATGTAAAACTGCATTATGATGTCATAATGTATTTATAGTAGGGGGTAGAATTTACAACTGCATTATGATGTCACAATCTAGTAATAACAAAAGATACAATGTAGAACTTCATTATAATTTAGTATAGAACTATATTAGGATGTCATAATGGAATGTAAAACTGCATTAAGATGTCATAATCTATTCATGGTAGGGGATAGTATTTAAAACTCCATTATGATGTCACAAATTAGTAATAACAAAAGATACAACATACAACTTAATGATAATGTAATATAGAACTCCATTATGTCATAATGTAAAACTGCATTATGATGTCATAATCTGTTCATGGTAGGGGATAGAATTTACAACTCCATTATGATGTCACAATCTAGTAATAACAAAAGATACAACATAATTATAATGTAATATAGAACTCTATTATGATGTCATAATGTAAAACTGCATTATGATGTCATAATGTTTTTATAGTAGGGGATAGAATTTACAACTTCATTATGATGTCGCAATCTAAGATACAACGTAGAACAACATTATTATGTAATATAGAACGCCATTATGATGGCATAATGTGAAACTGCATTATGACGTAATAATGTATTCATAGTAGGGGATAGGATTTACAACTCCATTATGATGTCAGAATCTAGTAATAACAAAAGATACAATGTAGAAAAACATTATTATGTAATATAGAACGCCATTATGATGTCATAATGTAAAACTGCATTATGATGTCATAATGTATTTATGGCAGGGGATTGAATTTACAACTCCATTATGATGTCACAATCTAGTAATAACAAAAGATACAATGTAGAACTTCATTATAATGTAGTATAGAACTCCATTATGATGTCATAATGTATTTATAGTAGGGGGTAGAATTTACAACTGCATTATGATGTCACAATCTAGTAATAACAAAAGATACAATGTAGAACTTCATTATAATTTAGTATAGAACTATATTAGGATGTCATAATGTAATGTAAAACTGCATTAAGATGTCATAATCTATTCATGGTAGGGGATAGTATTTAAAACTCCATTATGATGTCACAAATTAGTAATAACAAAAGATACAACATACAACTTAATGATAATGTAATATAGAACTCCATTATGTCATAATGTAAAACTGCATTATGATGTCATAATCTGTTCATGGTAGGGGATAGAATTTACAACTCCATTATGATGTCACAATCTAGTAATAACAAAAGATACAACATAATTATAATGTAATATAGAACTCTATTATGATGTCATAATGTAAAACTGCATTATGATGTCATAATGTTTTTATAGTAGGGGATAGAATTTACAACTTCATTATGATGTCGCAATCTAGTAGTAACAAAAGATACAACGTAGAACAACATTATTATGTAATATAGAACGCCATTATGATGTCATAATGTGAAACTGCATTATGACGTAATAATGTATTCATAGTAGGGGATAGGATTTACAACTCCATTATGATGTCAGAATCTAGTAATAACAAAAGATACAATGTAGAAAAACATTATTATGTAATATAGAACGCCATTATGATGTCATAATGTAAAACTGCATTATGATGTCATAATGTATTTATGGCAGGGGATTGAATTTACAACTCCATTATGATGTCACAATCTAGTAATAACAAAAGATACAATGTAGAACTTCATTATAATGTAGTATAGAACTCCATTATGATGTCATAATGTAAAACTGCTTTATGATGTCATAATTTATTTATAGCAGGTAATATAATTTACAACTCCATTATGTCACAATCTAATAATAATAAAAGATACAAAGTAGAAAAACATTATGTAATATAGAACTTCATTATGATGTCATAATGTGAAACTGCATTATGACATCATAATCTATTCATAGTAGGGGATAGCATTTACAACTCCATTAAGATGTCACAATCTAGTAATAACAAAAGATACAATGTAGAAATCCATTATATTTTAGTATAGAACTCTATTATGATGTCGTAATGTAAAACTGCATTAGGATGTCATAATCTATTCATGGTAGGGGATCAAATTTACAATATCATTATGATGTCACAATCTAGTAATAACAAAAGATACAATGTAGAACAGCCTTTTTATGTAATATACAACTCATTATGATGTCATAATGTGAAACTTCATTATGATGTCATAATGTATTTATAGTAGGGGGTAGAATTTACAACTCCATTATGATGTCACAATCTAGTAATAACAAAAGATACAATGTAGAACAGCATTTTTATGTAATATAGAACTCCATTATGATGTCATAACGTGAAACTGCATTATGATGTCATAATGTATTCATTGTAGTGGATAGGATTTACAACTCCATTATGATGTCACAATTTAGTAATAACAAAAGATACAATGTAGAACTTCATTATAATTTAGTATAGAACTCTGTTATGATGTCATAACGTAATGTAAAACTGCATTATGATGTCATAATCTATTCATGGTAGGGGATAGAATTTACAACTCCATTATGATGTCACAATCTTGTAATAGCAAAAGATACAATGTAGAACTTCATTATAATGTAGTATAGAACTCTATTTTGATGTCGTAATGTAAAACTGCATTATGATGTCATAATCTATTCATAGCAGGTAATAGAATTTACAACTCCATTATGATGTCAGAATCTAGTAATAACAAAAGATACAACGTAGAACAACATTATTATGTAATATAGAACTCCATTATGATGTCATAATGTGAAACTGCATTATGACGTAATAATGTATTCATAGTATGGGATAGGATTTACAACTCCATTATGATGTCACAATCTAGTAATAACAAAAGATACAATGTAGAAAAACATTATTATGTAATATAGAACGCCATTATGATGTCATAATGTGAAACTGCATTATGATGTCATAATGTATTTATTGTAGGGGATAGGATTTACAACTCCATTATGATGTCACAATCTAGTAATAACAGAAGATACTTTGTAGAACTTCATTATAATGTAGTATAGAACTCCATTATGATGTCATAATGTAAAACTGCATTATGATGTCATAATCTATTCATAGCAGGTAATAGAATTTACAACTCCATTATGATGTCACAATCTAGTAATAACAAAAGATACAACGTAGAACAACATTATTATATAATATAGAACTCTATTATGATGTCATAATGTAAAACTGCATTATGATGTCACAATCTAGTAATAACAAAAGATACAATGTAGAACTTCATTATAATTTAGTATACAGTCGTCACTGGGACAGGTGGGGTCCTTTAAATGAAATACAATTGCACTGTGAAAGTACCCCAGAAATATTAGATTAGATAATCTGTTCTATTAATAAAATATAACTTTTATTATAGGACTTTATTTAAAATACACTAAATCACACCACCAAATGGCCCAGCACACATCAGAAAACTAGACGAACATAAACATACAAACACCCAAAGAACATACAGGACAGGGGATAGGTATATCACCTTATCGTGGTGATCCGCTATACCGATGTTAATTACCGTTCCCTTAATAGATTTACAGGTACGGTTATATTGCTATTTATACAGTGGTAATAACGGTATAAATTTTATTTCAGAAGGCTAAGGATGATAGACAAATAATATTTAATCGACGTGTTTCTACGGCCCTGATGTAATAAGTGAGCCGATTCATCAGGATCAAGACAAATAGCCTCTGTCTTTTGTACTCAAATGCCCCAAATGAAGAATGGTAATCTAATATTTCTGGGGTACTTTCACAGTGAAATTATAATTTAGTATAGAACTATATTAGGATGTCATAATGTAATGTAAAACTGCATTATGATGTCATAATCTATTCATGGTAGGGGATAGTATTTAAAACTGCATTATGATGTCACAAATTAGTAATAACAAAAGATGCAACGTAGAACTTCATTATATTGTAATATAGATTATGTCATTATGATGTCATCATGTAATGTAAAACTGCATTATGATGTCATAATCTATTCATGGTAGGGGATAGAATTTACAACTCCATTATGATGTCACAATCTAGTACTATTAAAGGATACAACGTAGAACAACATTATTATGTAATATAGAACTCCATTATGATGTCATAATGTAAAACTGCATTATGATGTCATCATGTATTTATAGTAGGGGATAGAATTTACAACTGCATTATGATGTCACAATCTAGTAATAACAAAAGATACAACATAGAACAACATTATTATGTAATATAGAACTCCATTATGATGTCATAATATTAAACTGCATTATGACGTCATAATGTATTCATAGTAGGGGATAGAATTTACAACACCATTATGATTTCAGAATCTAGTAATAACAAAAGATGTAATGTAGAACTTCATTATAATGTAGTATAGAACTCTATTATGATGTCATAATGTAAAACTGCATTATGATGTCATAATCTATTCATAGCAAGTAATAGAATTTACAACTCCATTATGATATCACAATCTAGTAATAACAAAAGATGCAACGTAGAACAACACTACTTTGTAATATAGAACTCCATTATGATGTCATAATGTAAAACTGCATTATGATGTCATAATCTATTCATGGTAGGGGATAGAATTTACAATATCATTATGATGTCACAATCTAGTAATAACAAAAAATACAACGTAGAACAGCATTTTTATGTAATATAGAACTCCATTATGATGTCATAATGTGAAACTTCATTATATGTCATAATGTATTTATTGTAGGGGATAGGATTTACAACTCCATTATGATGTCACAATCTAGTAATAACAGAAGATACTTTGTAGAACTTCATTATAATATAATATAGAACTCCATTATGATGTCATAATGTAAAACTGCATTATGATGTCATAATGTATTTATAGTAGGGGGTAGAATTTACAACTGCATTATGATGTCACAATCTAGTAATAACAAAAGATACAATGTAGAACTTCATTATAATTTAGTATAGAACTATATTAGGATGTCATAATGTAATGTAAAACTGCATTAAGATGTCATAATCTATTCATGGTAGGGGATAGTATTTAAAACTCCATTATGATGTCACAAATTAGTAATAACAAAAGATACAACATACAACTTAATGATAATGTAATATAGAACTCCATTATGTCATAATGTAAAACTGCATTATGATGTCATAATCTGTTCATGGTAGGGGATAGAATTTACAACTCCATTATGATGTCACAATCTAGTAATAACAATAGATACAACATAATTATAATGTAATATAGAACTCTATTATGATGTCATAATGTAAAACTGCATTATGATGTCATAATGTTTTTATAGTAGGGGATAGAATTTACAACTTCATTATGATGTCGCAATCTAAGATACAACGTAGAACAACATTATTATGTAATATAGAACGCCATTATGATGTCATAATGTGAAACTGCATTATGACGTAATAATGTATACATAGTAGGGGATAGGATTTACAACTCCATTATGATGTCAGAATCTAGTAATAACAAAAGATACAATGTAGATAAACATTATTATGTAATATAGAACGCCATTATGATGTCATAATGTAAAACTGCATTATGATGTCATAATGTATTTATGGCAGGGGATTGAATTTACAACTCCATTATGATGTCACAATCTAGTAATAACAAAAGATACAATGTAGAACTTCATTATAATGTAGTATAGAACTCCATTATGATGTCATAATGTAAAACTGCTTTATGATGTCATAATTTATTTATAGCAGGTAATATAATTTACAACTCCATAATGTCACAATCTAATAATAATAAAAGATACAAAGTAGAAAAACATTATGTGATATAGAACTTCATTATGATGTCATAATGTGAAACTGCATTATGACATCATAATCTATTCATAGTAGGGGATAGCATTTACAACTCCATTATGATGTCACAATCTAGTAATAACAAAAGATACAATGTAGAAATCCATTATATTTTAGTATAGAACTCTGTTATGATGTCGTAATGTAAAACTGCATTAGGATGTCATAATCTATTCATGGTAGGGGATCAAATTTACAATATCATTATGATGTCACAATCTAGTAATAACAAAAGATACAATGTAGAACGGCCTTTTTATGTAATATAGAACTCATTATGATGTCATAATGTGAAACTTCATTATGATGTCATAATGTATTTATAGTAGGGGGTAGAATTTACAACTCCATTATGATGTCACAATCTAGTAATAACAAAAGATACAATGTAGAACAGCATTTTTATGTAATATAGAACTCCATTATGATGTCATAACGTGAAACTGCATTATGATGTCATAATGTATTCATTGTAGTGGATAGGATTTACAACTCCATTATGATGTCACAATTTAGTAATAACAAAAGATACAATGTAGAACTTCATTATAATTTAGTATAGAACTCTGTTATGATGTCATAACGTAATGTAAAACTGCATTATGATGTCATAATCTATTCATGGTAGGGGATAGAATTTACAACTCCATTATGATGTCACAATCTTGTAATAGCAAAAGATACAATGTAGAACTTCATTATAATGTAGTATAGAACTCTATTTTGATGTCGTAATGTAAAACTGCATTATGATGTCATAATCTATTCATAGCAGGTAATAGAATTTACAACTCCATTATGATGTCACTATCTAGTAATAACAAAAGATACAACGTAGAACAACATTATTATGTAATATAGAACTCCATTATGATGTCATAATGTGAAACTGCATTATGACGTAATAATGTATTCATAGTATGGGATAGGATTTACAACTCCATTATGATGTCAGAATCTAGTAATAACAAAAGATACAATGTAGAAAAACATTATTATGTAATATAGAACGCCATTATGATGTCATAATGTGAAACTGCATTATGATGTCATAATGTATTTATTGTAGGGGATAGGATTTACAACTCCATTATGATGTCACAATCTAGTAATAACAGAAGATACTTTGTAGAACTTCATTATAATGTAGTATAGAACTCCATTATGATGTCATAATGTAAAACTGCATTATGATGTCATAATCTATTCATAGCAGATAATAGAATTTACAACTCCATTATGATGTCACAATCTAGTAATAACAAAAGATACAACGTAGAACAACATTATTATGTAATATAGAACTCTATTATGATGTCATAATGTAAAACTGCATTATGATGTCATAATCTATTCATAGCAGGTTATAGAATTTACAACTCCATTATGATGTCACAATCTAGTAATAACAAAAGATACAACGTAGAACAACATTATTATATAATATAGAACTCTATTATGATGTCATAATGTAAAACTGCATTATGATGTCACAATCTAGTAATAACAAAAGATACAATGTAGAACTTCGTTATAATTTAGTATACAGTCGTCACTGGGACAGGTGGGGTCCTTTAAATGAAATACAATTTCACTGTGAAAGTACCCCAGAAATATTAGATTAGATAATCTGTTCTATTAATAAAATATAACTTTTATTATAGGACTTTATTTAAAATACACTAAATCACACCACCAAATGGCCCAGCACACATCAGAAAACTAGACGAACATAAACATACAAACACCCAAAGAACATACAGGACAGGGGATAGGTATATCACCTTATCGTGGTGATCCGCTATACCGATGTTAATTACCGTTCCCTTAATAGATTTACAGGTACGGTTATATTGCTATTTATACAGTGGTAAGAACGGTATAAATTTTATTTCAGAAGGCTAAGGATGATAGACAAATAATATTTAATCGACGTGTTTCTACGGCCCTGATGTAATAAGTGAGCCGATTCATCAGGATCAAGACAAATAGCCTCTGTCTTTTGTACTCAAATGCCCCAAATGAAGAATGGTAATCTAATATTTCTGGGGTACTTTCACAGTGAAATTATAATTTAGTATAGAACTATATTAGGATGTCATAATGTAATGTAAAACTGCATTATGATGTCATAATCTATTCATGGTAGGGGATAGTATTTAAAACTGCATTATGATGTCACAAATTAGTAATAACAAAAGATGCAACGTAGAACTTCATTATATTGTAATACTAGCGTACCCGTCGCGCGTTGCTGCGAAGACAGACAGACATACATACATTCGTTTTTATATATCTAGATGACGGCAGCAGCGACCACTGAGGTTTTGTAGGCCGCTGCTTCCCCCTTGCAGGCTGAATAAAATAGCCGTTGTGTGGAACATCCAATTTATCCGGCTGCTGTGGCTTCTTGGGAAGATAGCCTAGTACATGTTTGCCCACTTCCAACTCCAATGGAGACTGACTGTAAATGGCTGGCGTGCTCTAGTATTTATGGTTCCAAGCTGTACGTGTCATTGCATACAGTCTGTCTATCTATCTATCTATCTATCTATCTATGACATCAGGAAATGAGAGAATTAGATTCCGTACGTAAAATTTGAACGCTAATTCTTTGGCGCTTTGAATTGAATAATCGAGTTGGGACCCATTAACTTTTCCTATTTATGACATAATCAATGCTCGTGCCAAATTTCAAGTTTCTATGACATTGGGAAATGAGAGAATTAAATTCCGTACATAAAATTTGGACGCTAATTCTTTTGCGCTTAGAATTGAATAATCGAGTTGGGATGAGACATAAGGCCTTGCCCATAAGCATTCCCCAACCTCCAAGAACTGAACCTACCTACCTGAATGAGATTTTGTAGGCCGCTGCTTCCCCCTTGCGGGCTGAATAAAATAGCCGTTGGGTGGAACATACAATTTATCCGGCTGCTGTGGCTTCTTAGGAAGATATCCTAGTACTTGTTTACCCACTTCCAACTCCAATGGTAATTGGCTGGCGTGCTCTAGTGGTTCCAAGCTGTACGTGTCATAATAGAGCCTTAATGACATCACAATGCAGCTTATGAGAACATGTTGGGGCATGTTCGCGCGTTGCTGCGAAGACAGACATACATACATACTACGTTTTTATATATCTAGATGACGGCAGCAGCGACCACTGAGGTTTACCGCTGGGGTATGTCACTCTTATTACTAATGGGGGGAGTGTCACTATTATTACTGCTGTGGGATGTCACTATTATCGCTGGGGTGAAGGTGTCACTATTACCGCTGGGGTATGTGTACATGTGGCAGAAATGGGCAGGGCTCTTTCAGAATAGACCGGGTGCAGATTTTGACTGCTTTTTAGATGCGGAAATGCTGCAGAATTTTCCACAGAAATCTCCGCTGAGCACATTCTGCAGTATTTCCGCGTCCAAAAAGCAGTCAGAATCTGCACCCGGTCTATTCTGAAACAGCCTTGTCCTTTTTAGAACGACGGGGGTAAAATCATACGTCATGATAAGCCCCGCCCCCTGACGTGTTGGCACTTTGCGATACATAAGTGGGTTTTGGGTTGTCGTTTGGGCACTCGGTCCCTAAAAGGTTCGCCATCACTGGCCTAGTACATGTTTGCCCACTTCCAACTTCAATGGAGACTGACTGTAAATGGCTGGCGTGCTCTAGTATTTATGGTTTCAAGCTGTACGTGTCATTGCATACAGTCTATCTATCTATCTATCTATCTATCTATCTATCTATCTATCTATCTATCTATCAGGGTTATTGCATACAGTCTATCTATCTATCTATCTATCTATCTATCTATGACATCAGGAAATGAGAGAATTAGATTTTGTAGGCCGCTGCTTCCCCCTTGCGGGCTGAATAAAATAGCCGTTGGGTGGAACATACAATTTATCCGGCTGCTGTGGCTTCTTAGGAAGATATCCTAGTACTTGTTTACCCACTTCCAACTCCAATGGTAATTGGCTGGCGTGCTCTAGTGGTTCCAAGCTGTACGTGTCATAATAGAGCCTTAATGACATCACAATGCAGCTTTATAGAACATGTTGGGGCATGTTCAAGGGCGTCCGATGTTGATGACATCAGTGATGACATCACAATAGCAGGTGGCTTACTTATTCGATCTACGTGGGGGGGGGGCGTAACTTTCGACGACGCTCGCGCGCCATTTATCGTAGGATATTTGTACTATGCCTATAATCTTCCCAGGAGTGTACTCAACAACTTCCCAAAGTTTCATGGCGATCGGATGAATGGTGTAGTAGCGCATAAAGGACAAACACGCACGCACGCACGCAGACAGACATACATTCAATTTTATATATATAGATAGAGCTCCATTATGATGTCATAATGTAATGTAAAACTGCATTATGATGTCATAATCTATTCATGGTAGGGGATAGAATTTACAACTCCATTATGATGTCACAATCTAGTACTATTAAAGGATACAACGTAGAACAACATTATTATGTAATATAGAACTCCATTATGATGTCATAATGTAAAACTGCATTATGATGTCATCATGTATTTATAGTAGGGGATAGAATTTACAACTGCATTATGATGTCACAATCTAGTAATAACAAAAGATACAACATAGAACAACATTATTATGTAATATAGAACTCCATTATGATGTCATAATATTAAACTGCATTATGACGTCATAATGTATTCATAGTAGGGGATAGAATTTACAACACCATTATGATTTCAGAATCTAGTAATAACAAAAGATGCAATGTAGAACTTCATTATAATGTAGTATAGAACTCTATTATGATGTCATAATGTAAAACTGCATTATGATGTCATAATCTATTCATAGCAAGTAATAGAATTTACAACTCCATTATGATATCACAATCTAGTAATAACAAAAGATGCAACGTAGAACAACACTACTTTGTAATATAGAACTCCATTATGATGTCATAATGTAAAACTGCATTATGATGTCATAATCTATTCATGGTAGGGGATAGAATTTACAATATCATTATGATGTCACAATCTAGTAATAACAAAAAATACAACGTAGAACAGCATTTTTATGTAATATAGAACTCCATTATGATGTCATAATGTGAAACTTCATTATATGTCATAATGTATTTATTGTAGGGGATAGGATTTACAACTCCATTATGATGTCACAATCTAGTAATAACAGAAGATACTTTGTAGAACTTCATTATAATATAATATAGAACTCCATTATGATGTCATAATGTAAAACTGCATTATGATGTCATAATGTATTTATAGTAGGGGGTAGAATTTACAACTGCATTATGATGTCACAATCTAGTAATAACAAAAGATACAATGTAGAACTTCATTATAATTTAGTATAGAACTATATTAGGATGTCATAATGGAATGTAAAACTGCATTAAGATGTCATAATCTATTCATGGTAGGGGATAGTATTTAAAACTCCATTATGATGTCACAAATTAGTAATAACAAAAGATACAACATACAACTTAATGATAATGTAATATAGAACTCCATTATGTCATAATGTAAAACTGCATTATGATGTCATAATCTGTTCATGGTAGGGGATAGAATTTACAACTCCATTATGATGTCACAATCTAGTAATAACAAAAGATACAACATAATTATAATGTAATATAGAACTCTATTATGATGTCATAATGTAAAACTGCATTATGATGTCATAATGTTTTTATAGTAGGGGATAGAATTTACAACTTCATTATGATGTCGCAATCTAAGATACAACGTAGAACAACATTATTATGTAATATAGAACGCCATTATGATGTCATAATGTGAAACTGCATTATGACGTAATAATGTATTCATAGTAGGGGATAGGATTTACAACTCCATTATGATGTCAGAATCTAGTAATAACAAAAGATACAATGTAGAAAAACATTATTATGTAATATAGAACGCCATTATGATGTCATAATGTAAAACTGCATTATGATGTCATAATGTATTTATGGCAGGGGATTGAATTTACAACTCCATTATGATGTCACAATCTAGTAATAACAAAAGATACAATGTAGAACTTCATTATAATGTAGTATAGAACTCCATTATGATGTCATAATGTATTTATAGTAGGGGGTAGAATTTACAACTGCATTATGATGTCACAATCTAGTAATAACAAAAGATACAATGTAGAACTTCATTATAATTTAGTATAGAACTATATTAGGATGTCATAATGTAATGTAAAACTGCATTAAGATGTCATAATCTATTCATGGTAGGGGATAGTATTTAAAACTCCATTATGATGTCACAAATTAGTAATAACAAAAGATACAACATACAACTTAATGATAATGTAATATAGAACTCCATTATGTCATAATGTAAAACTGCATTATGATGTCATAATCTGTTCATGGTAGGGGATAGAATTTACAACTCCATTATGATGTCACAATCTAGTAATAACAAAAGATACAACATAATTATAATGTAATATAGAACTCTATTATGATGTCATAATGTAAAACTGCATTATGATGTCATAATGTTTTTATAGTAGGGGATAGAATTTACAACTTCATTATGATGTCGCAATCTAGTAGTAACAAAAGATACAACGTAGAACAACATTATTATGTAATATAGAACGCCATTATGATGTCATAATGTGAAACTGCATTATGACGTAATAATGTATTCATAGTAGGGGATAGGATTTACAACTCCATTATGATGTCAGAATCTAGTAATAACAAAAGATACAATGTAGAAAAACATTATTATGTAATATAGAACGCCATTATGATGTCATAATGTAAAACTGCATTATGATGTCATAATGTATTTATGGCAGGGGATTGAATTTACAACTCCATTATGATGTCACAATCTAGTAATAACAAAAGATACAATGTAGAACTTCATTATAATGTAGTATAGAACTCCATTATGATGTCATAATGTAAAACTGCTTTATGATGTCATAATTTATTTATAGCAGGTAATATAATTTACAACTCCATTATGTCACAATCTAATAATAATAAAAGATACAAAGTAGAAAAACATTATGTAATATAGAACTTCATTATGATGTCATAATGTGAAACTGCATTATGACATCATAATCTATTCATAGTAGGGGATAGCATTTACAACTCCATTAAGATGTCACAATCTAGTAATAACAAAAGATACAATGTAGAAATCCATTATATTTTAGTATAGAACTCTATTATGATGTCGTAATGTAAAACTGCATTAGGATGTCATAATCTATTCATGGTAGGGGATCAAATTTACAATATCATTATGATGTCACAATCTAGTAATAACAAAAGATACAATGTAGAACAGCCTTTTTATGTAATATACAACTCATTATGATGTCATAATGTGAAACTTCATTATGATGTCATAATGTATTTATAGTAGGGGGTAGAATTTACAACTCCATTATGATGTCACAATCTAGTAATAACAAAAGATACAATGTAGAACAGCATTTTTATGTAATATAGAACTCCATTATGATGTCATAACGTGAAACTGCATTATGATGTCATAATGTATTCATTGTAGTGGATAGGATTTACAACTCCATTATGATGTCACAATTTAGTAATAACAAAAGATACAATGTAGAACTTCATTATAATTTAGTATAGAACTCTGTTATGATGTCATAACGTAATGTAAAACTGCATTATGATGTCATAATCTATTCATGGTAGGGGATAGAATTTACAACTCCATTATGATGTCACAATCTTGTAATAGCAAAAGATACAATGTAGAACTTCATTATAATGTAGTATAGAACTCTATTTTGATGTCGTAATGTAAAACTGCATTATGATGTCATAATCTATTCATAGCAGGTAATAGAATTTACAACTCCATTATGATGTCAGAATCTAGTAATAACAAAAGATACAACGTAGAACAACATTATTATGTAATATAGAACTCCATTATGATGTCATAATGTGAAACTGCATTATGACGTAATAATGTATTCATAGTATGGGATAGGATTTACAACTCCATTATGATGTCACAATCTAGTAATAACAAAAGATACAATGTAGAAAAACATTATTATGTAATATAGAACGCCATTATGATGTCATAATGTGAAACTGCATTATGATGTCATAATGTATTTATTGTAGGGGATAGGATTTACAACTCCATTATGATGTCACAATCTAGTAATAACAGAAGATACTTTGTAGAACTTCATTATAATGTAGTATAGAACTCCATTATGATGTCATAATGTAAAACTGCATTATGATGTCATAATCTATTCATAGCAGGTAATAGAATTTACAACTCCATTATGATGTCACAATCTAGTAATAACAAAAGATACAACGTAGAACAACATTATTATATAATATAGAACTCTATTATGATGTCATAATGTAAAACTGCATTATGATGTCACAATCTAGTAATAACAAAAGATACAATGTAGAACTTCATTATAATTTAGTATACAGTCGTCACTGGGACAGGTGGGGTCCTTTAAATGAAATACAATTGCACTGTGAAAGTACCCCAGAAATATTAGATTAGATAATCTGTTCTATTAATAAAATATAACTTTTATTATAGGACTTTATTTAAAATACACTAAATCACACCACCAAATGGCCCAGCACACATCAGAAAACTAGACGAACATAAACATACAAACACCCAAAGAACATACAGGACAGGGGATAGGTATATCACCTTATCGTGGTGATCCGCTATACCGATGTTAATTACCGTTCCCTTAATAGATTTACAGGTACGGTTATATTGCTATTTATACAGTGGTAATAACGGTATAAATTTTATTTCAGAAGGCTAAGGATGATAGACAAATAATATTTAATCGACGTGTTTCTACGGCCCTGATGTAATAAGTGAGCCGATTCATCAGGATCAAGACAAATAGCCTCTGTCTTTTGTACTCAAATGCCCCAAATGAAGAATGGTAATCTAATATTTCTGGGGTACTTTCACAGTGAAATTATAATTTAGTATAGAACTATATTAGGATGTCATAATGTAATGTAAAACTGCATTATGATGTCATAATCTATTCATGGTAGGGGATAGTATTTACAACTCCATTATGATGTCACAAATTAGTAATAACAAAAGATACAATGTAGAACTTCATTATAATTTAGTATAGAACTCTGTTATGATGTCATAACGTAATGTAAAACTGCACTATGATGTCATAATCTATTCATGGTAGGGGATAGAATTTACAACTCCATTATGATGTCACAATCTTGTAATAGCAAAAGATACAATGTAGAACTTCATTATAATGTAGTATAGAACTCTATTTTGATGTCGTAATGTAAAACTGCATTATGATGTCATAATCTATTCATAGCAGGTAATAGAATTTACAACTCCATTATGATGTCAGAATCTAGTAATAACAAAAGATACAACGTAGAACAACATTATTATGTAATATAGAACTCCATTATGATGTCATAATGTGAAACTGCATTATGACGTAATAATGTATTCATAGTATGGGATAGGATTTACAACTCCATTATGATGTCAGAATCTAGTAATAACAAAAGATACAATGTAGAAAAACATTATTATGTAATATAGAACGCCATTATGATGTCATAATGTGAAACTGCATTATGATGTCATAATCTATTCATAGCAGGTAATAGAATTTACAACTCCATTATGATGTCACAATCTAGTAATAACAAAAGATACAACGTAGAACAACATTATTATATAATATAGAACTCTATTATGATGTCATAATGTAAAACTGCATTATGATGTCACAATCTAGTAATAACAAAAGATACAATGTAGAACTTCATTATAATTTAGTATACAGTCGTCACTGGGACAGGTGGGGTCCTTTAAATGAAATACAATTTCACTGTGAAACTACCCCAGAAATATTAGATTAGATAATCTGTTCTATTAATAAAATATAACTTTTATTATAGGACTTTATTTAAAATACACTAAATCACACCACCAAATGGCCCAGCACACATCAGAAAACTAGACGAACATAAACATACAAACACCCAAAGAACATACAGGACAGGGGATAGGTATATCACTTTATCGTGGTGATCCGCTATACCGATGTTAATTACCGTTCCCTTAATAGATTTACAGGTACGGTTATATTGCTATTTATACAGTGGTAATAACGGTATAAATTTTATTTCAGAAGGCTAAGGATGATAGACAAATAATATTTAATCGACGTGTTTCTACGGCCCTGATGTAATAAGTGAGCCGATTCATCAGGATCAAGACAAATAGCCTCTGTCTTTTGTACTCAAATGCCCCAAATGAAGAATGGTAATCTAATATTTCTGGGGTACTTTCACAGTGAAATTATAATTTAGTATAGAATTATATTAGGATGTCATAATGTAATGTAAAACTGCATTATGATGTCATAATCTATTCATGGTAGGGGATAGTATTTAAAACTGCATTATGATGTCACAAATTAGTAATAACAAAAGATGCAACGTAGAACTTCATTATATTGTAATATAGAGCTCCATTATGATGTCATCATGTAATGTAAAACTGCATTATGATGTCATAATCTATTCATGGTAGGGGATAGAATTTACAACTCCATTATGATGTCACAATCTAGTACTATTAAAGGATACAACGTAGAACAACATTATTATGTAATATAGAACTCCATTATGATGTCATAATGTAAAACTGCATTATGATGTCATCATGTATTTATAGTAGGGGATAGAATTTACAACTGCATTATGATGTCACAATCTAGTAATAACAAAAGATACAACATAGAACAACATTATTATGTAATATAGAACTCCATTATGATGTCATAATATTAAACTGCATTATGACGTCATAATGTATTCGTAGTAGGGGATAGAATTTACAACACCATTATGATTTCAGAATCTAGTAATAACAAAAGATGTAATGTAGAACTTCATTATAATGTAGTATAGAACTCTATTATGATGTCATAATGTAAAACTGCATTATGATGTCATAATCTATTCATAGCAAGTAATAGAATTTACAACTCCATTATGATATCACAATCTAGTAATAACAAAAGATGCAACGTAGAACAACACTACTTTGTAATATAGAACTCCATTATGATGTCATAATGTAAAACTGCATTATGATGTCATAATCTATTCATGGTAGGGGATAGAATTTACAATATCATTATGATGTCACAATCTAGTAATAACAAAAAATACAACGTAGAACAGCATTTTTATGTAATATAGAACTCCATTCTGATGTCATAATGTGAAACTTCATTATATGTCATAATGTATTTATTGTAGGGGATAGGATTTACAACTCCATTATGATGTCACAATCTAGTAATAACAGAAGATACTTTGTAGAACTTCATTATAATATAATATAGAACTCCATTATGATGTCATAATGTAAAACTGCATTATGATGTCATAATGTATTTATAGTAGGGGGTAGAATTTACAACTGCATTATGATGTCACAATCTAGTAATAACAAAAGATACAATGTAGAACTTCATTATAATTTAGTATAGAACTATATTAGGATGTCATAATGTAATGTAAAACTGCATTAAGATGTCATAATCTATTCATGGTAGGGGATAGTATTTAAAACTCCATTATGATGTCACAAATTAGTAATAACAAAAGATACAACATACAACTTAATGATAATGTAATATAGAACTCCATTATGTCATAATGTAAAACTGCATTATGATGTCATAATCTGTTCATGGTAGGGGATAGAATTTACAACTCCATTATGATGTCACAATCTAGTAATAACAAAAGATACAACATAATTATAATGTAATATAGAACTCTATTATGATGTCATAATGTAAAACTGCATTATGATGTCATAATGTTTTTATAGTAGGGGATAGAATTTACAACTTCATTATGATGTCGCAATCTAAGATACAACGTAGAACAACATTATTATGTAATATAGAACGCCATTATGATGTCATAATGTGAAACTGCATTATGACGTAATAATGTATTCATAGTAGGGGATAGGATTTACAACTCCATTATGATGTCAGAATCTAGTAATAACAAAAGATACAATGTAGATAAACATTATTATGTAATATAGAACGCCATTATGATGTCATAATGTAAAACTGCATTATGATGTCATAATGTATTTATGGCAGGGGATTGAATTTACAACTCCATTATGATGTCACAATCTAGTAATAACAAAAGATACAATGTAGAACTTCATTATAATGTAGTATAGAACTCCATTATGATGTCATAATGTAAAACTGCTTTATGATGTCATAATTTATTTATAGCAGGTAATATAATTTACAACTCCATAATGTCACAATCTAATAATAATAAAAGATACAAAGTAGAAAAACATTATGCGATATAGAACTTCATTATGATGTCATAATGTGAAACTGCATTATGACATCATAATCTATTCATAGTAGGGGATAGCATTTACAACTCCATTATGATGTCACAATCTAGTAATAACAAAAGATACAATGTAGAAATCCATTATATTTTAGTATAGAACTCTGTTATGATGTCGTAATGTAAAACTGCATTAGGATGTCATAATCTATTCATGGTAGGGGATCAAATTTAGAATATCATTATGATGTCACAATCTAGTAATAACAAAAGATACAATGTAGAACGGCCTTTTTATGTAATATAGAACTCATTATGATGTCATAATGTGAAACTTCATTATGATGTCATAATGTATTTATAGTAGGGGGTAGAATTTACAACTCCATTATGATGTCACAATCTAGTAATAACAAAAGATACAATGTAGAACAGCATTTTTATGTAATATAGAACTCCATTATGATGTCATAACGTGAAACTGCATTATGATGTCATAATGTATTCATTGTAGTGGATAGGATTTACAACTCCATTATGATGTCACAATTTAGTAATAACAAAAGATACAATGTAGAACTTCATTATAATTTAGTATAGAACTCTGTTATGATGTCATAACGTAATGTAAAACTGCATTATGATGTCATAATCTATTCATGGTAGGGGATAGAATTTACAACTCCATTATGATGTCACAATCTTGTAATAGCAAAAGATACAATGTAGAACTTCATTATAATGTAGTATAGAACTCTATTTTGATGTCGTAATGTAAAACTGCATTATGATGTCATAATCTATTCATAGCAGGTAATAGAATTTACAACTCCATTATGATGTCACTATCTAGTAATAACAAAAGATACAACGTAGAACAACATTATTATGTAATATAGAACTCCATTATGATGTCATAATGTGAAACTGCATTATGACGTAATAATGTATTCATAGTATGGGATAGGATTTACAACTCCATTATGATGTCAGAATCTAGTAATAACAAAAGATACAATGTAGAAAAACATTATTATGTAATATAGAACGCCATTATGATGTCATAATGTGAAACTGCATTATGATGTCATAATGTATTTATTGTAGGGGATAGGATTTACAACTCCATTATGATGTCACAATCTAGTAATAACAGAAGATACTTTGTAGAACTTCATTATAATGTAGTATAGAACTCCATTATGATGTCATAATGTAAAACTGCATTATGATGTCATAATCTATTCATAGCAGATAATAGAATTTACAACTCCATTATGATGTCACAATCTAGTAATAACAAAAGATACAACGTAGAACAACATTATTATGTAATATAGAACTCTATTATGATGTCATAATGTAAAACTGCATTATGATGTCATAATGTATTTATAGTAGGGGGTAGAATTTACAACTCCATTATGTTGTCACAATCTAGTAATAACAAAAGATACAACGTAGAACAACATTATTATATAATATAGAACTCTATTATGATGTCATAATGTAAAACTGCATTATGATGTCACAATCTAGTAATAACAAAAGATACAATGTAGAACTTCATTATAATTTAGTATACAGTCGTCACTGGGACAGGTGGGGTCCTTTAAATGAAATACAATTTCACTGTGAAACTACCCCAGAAATATTAGATTAGATAATCTGTTCTATTATTAAAATATAACTTTTATTATAGGACTTTATTTAAAATACACTAAATCACACCACCAAATGGCCCAGCACACATCAGAAAACTAGACGAACATAAACATACAAACACCCAAAGAACATACAGGACAGGGGATAGGTATATCACCTTATCGTGGTGATCCGCTATACCGATGTTAATTACCGTTCCCTTAATAGATTTACAGGTACGGTTATATTGCTATTTATACAGTGGTAATAACGGTATAAATTTTATTTCAGAAGGCTAAGGATGATAGACAAATAATATTTAATCGACGTGTTTCTACGGCCCTGATGTAATAAGTGAGCCGATTCATCAGGATCAAGACAAATAGCCTCTGTCTTTTGTACTCAAATGCCCCAAATGAAGAATGGTAATCTAATATTTCTGGGGTACTTTCACAGTGAAATTATAATTTAGTATAGAACTATATTAGGATGTCATAATGTAATGTAAAACTGCATTATGATGTCATAATCTATTCATGGTAGGGGATAGTATTTAAAACTGCATTATGATGTCACAAATTAGTAATAACAAAAGATGCAACGTAGAACTTCATTATATTGTAATATAGAGCTCCATTATGATGTCATCATGTAATGTAAAACTGCATTATGATGTCATAATCTATTCATGGTAGGGGATAGAATTTACAACTCCATTATGATGTCACAATCTAGTACTATTAAAGGATACAACGTAGAACAACATTATTATGTAATATAGAACTCCATTATGATGTCATAATGTAAAACTGCATTATGATGTCATCATGTATTTATAGTAGGGGATAGAATTTACAACTGCATTATGATGTCACAATCTAGTAATAACAAAAGATACAACATAGAACAACATTATTATGTAATATAGAACTCCATTATGATGTCATAATATTAAACTGCATTATGACGTCATAATGTATTCATAGTAGGGGATAGAATTTACAACACCATTATGATTTCAGAATCTAGTAATAACAAAAGATGTAATGTAGAACTTCATTATAATGTAGTATAGAACTCTATTATGATGTCATAATGTAAAACTGCATTATGATGTCATAATCTATTCATAGCAAGTAATAGAATTTACAACTCCATTATGATATCACAATCTAGTAATAACAAAAGATGCAACGTAGAACAACACTACTTTGTAATATAGAACTCCATTATGATGTCATAATGTAAAACTGCATTATGATGTCATAATCTATTCATGGTAGGGGATAGAATTTACAATATCATTATGATGTCACAATCTAGTAATAACAAAAAATACAACGTAGAACAGCATTTTTATGTAATATAGAACTCCATTATGATGTCATAATGTGAAACTTCATTATATGTCATAATGTATTTATTGTAGGGGATAGGATTTACAACTCCATTATGATGTCACAATCTAGTAATAACAGAAGATACTTTGTAGAACTTCATTATAATATAATATAGAACTCCATTATGATGTCATAATGTAAAACTGCATTATGATGTCATAATGTATTTATAGTAGGGGGTAGAATTTACAACTGCATTATGATGTCACAATCTAGTAATAACAAAAGATACAATGTAGAACTTCATTATAATTTAGTATAGAACTATATTAGGATGTCATAATGTAATGTAAAACTGCATTAAGATGTCATAATCTATTCATGGTAGGGGATAGTATTTAAAACTCCATTATGATGTCACAAATTAGTAATAACAAAAGATACAACATACAACTTAATGATAATGTAATATAGAACTCCATTATGTCATAATGTAAAACTGCATTATGATGTCATAATCTGTTCATGGTAGGGGATAGAATTTACAACTCCATTATGATGTCACAATCTAGTAATAACAATAGATACAACATAATTATAATGTAATATAGAACTCTATTATGATGTCATAATGTAAAACTGCATTATGATGTCATAATGTTTTTATAGTAGGGGATAGAATTTACAACTTCATTATGATGTCGCAATCTAAGATACAACGTAGAACAACATTATTATGTAATATAGAACGCCATTATGATGTCATAATGTGAAACTGCATTATGACGTAATAATGTATACATAGTAGGGGATAGGATTTACAACTCCATTATGATGTCAGAATCTAGTAATAACAAAAGATACAATGTAGATAAACATTATTATGTAATATAGAACGCCATTATGATGTCATAATGTAAAACTGCATTATGATGTCATAATGTATTTATGGCAGGGGATTGAATTTACAACTCCATTATGATGTCACAATCTAGTAATAACAAAAGATACAATGTAGAACTTCATTATAATGTAGTATAGAACTCCATTATGATGTCATAATGTAAAACTGCTTTATGATGTCATAATTTATTTATAGCAGGTAATATAATTTACAACTCCATAATGTCACAATCTAATAATAATAAAAGATACAAAGTAGAAAAACATTATGTGATATAGAACTTCATTATGATGTCATAATGTGAAACTGCATTATGACATCATAATCTATTCATAGTAGGGGATAGCATTTACAACTCCATTATGATGTCACAATCTAGTAATAACAAAAGATACAATGTAGAAATCCATTATATTTTAGTATAGAACTCTGTTATGATGTCGTAATGTAAAACTGCATTAGGATGTCATAATCTATTCATGGTAGGGGATCAAATTTACAATATCATTATGATGTCACAATCTAGTAATAACAAAAGATACAATGTAGAACGGCCTTTTTATGAAATATAGAACTCATTATGATGTCATAATGTGAAACTTCATTATGATGTCATAATGTATTTATAGTAGGGGGTAGAATTTACAACTCCATTATGATGTCACAATCTAGTAATAACAAAAGATACAATGTAGAACAGCATTTTTATGTAATATAGAACTCCATTATGATGTCATAACGTGAAACTGCATTATGATGTCATAATGTATTCATTGTAGTGGATAGGATTTACAACTCCATTATGATGTCACAATTTAGTAATAACAAAAGATACAATGTAGAACTTCATTATAATTTAGTATAGAACTCTGTTATGATGTCATAACGTAATGTAAAACTGCATTATGATGTCATAATCTATTCATGGTAGGGGATAGAATTTACAACTCCATTATGATGTCACAATCTTGTAATAGCAAAAGATACAATGTAGAACTTCATTATAATGTAGTATAGAACTCTATTTTGATGTCGTAATGTAAAACTGCATTATGATGTCATAATCTATTCATAGCAGGTAATAGAATTTACAACTCCATTATGATGTCACTATCTAGTAATAACAAAAGATACAACGTAGAACAACATTATTATGTAATATAGAACTCCATTATGATGTCATAATGTGAAACTGCATTATGACGTAATAATGTATTCATAGTATGGGATAGGATTTACAACTCCATTATGATGTCAGAATCTAGTAATAACAAAAGATACAATGTAGAAAAACATTATTATGTAATATAGAACGCCATTATGATGTCATAATGTGAAACTGCATTATGATGTCATAATGTATTTATTGTAGGGGATAGGATTTACAACTCCATTATGATGTCACAATCTAGTAATAACAGAAGATACTTTGTAGAACTTCATTATAATGTAGTATAGAACTCCATTATGATGTCATAATGTAAAACTGCATTATGATGTCATAATCTATTCATAGCAGATAATAGAATTTACAACTCCATTATGATGTCACAATCTAGTAATAACAAAAGATACAACGTAGAACAACATTATTATGTAATATAGAACTCTATTATGATGTCATAATGTAAAACTGCATTATGATGTCATAATGTATTTATAGTAGGGGGTAGAATTTACAACTCCATTATGTTGTCACAATCTAGTAATAACAAAAGATACAACGTAGAACAACATTATTATATAATATAGAACTCTATTATGATGTCATAATGTAAAACTGCATTATGATGTCACAATCTAGTAATAACAAAAGATACAATGTAGAACTTCATTATAATTTAGTATACAGTCGTCACTGGGACAGGTGGGGTCCTTTAAATGAAATACAATTTCACTGTGAAACTACCCCAGAAATATTAGATTAGATAATCTGTTCTATTATTAAAATATAACTTTTATTATAGGACTTTATTTAAAATACACTAAATCACACCACCAAATGGCCCAGCACACATCAGAAAACTAGACGAACATAAACATACAAACACCCAAAGAACATACAGGACAGGGGATAGGTATATCACCTTATCGTGGTGATCCGCTATACCGATGTTAATTACCGTTCCCTTAATAGATTTACAGGTACGGTTATATTGCTATTTATACAGTGGTAATAACGGTATAAATTTTATTTCAGAAGGCTAAGGATGATAGACAAATAATATTTAATCGACGTGTTTCTACGGCCCTGATGTAATAAGTGAGCCGATTCATCAGGATCAAGACAAATAGCCTCTGTCTTTTGTACTCAAATGCCCCAAATGAAGAATGGTAATCTAATATTTCTGGGGTACTTTCACAGTGAAATTATAATTTAGTATAGAACTATATTAGGATGTCATAATGTAATGTAAAACTGCATTATGATGTCATAATCTATTCATGGTAGGGGATAGTATTTAAAACTGCATTATGATGTCACAAATTAGTAATAACAAAAGATGCAACGTAGAACTTCATTATATTGTAATATAGAGCTCCATTATGATGTCATCATGTAATGTAAAACTGCATTATGATGTCATAATCTATTCATGGTAGGGGATAGAATTTACAACTCCATTATGATGTCACAATCTAGTACTATTAAAGGATACAACGTAGAACAACATTATTATGTAATATAGAACTCCATTATGATGTCATAATGTAAAACTGCATTATGATGTCATCATGTATTTATAGTAGGGGATAGAATTTACAACTGCATTATGATGTCACAATCTAGTAATAACAAAAGATACAACATAGAACAACATTATTATGTAATATAGAACTCCATTATGATGTCATAATATTAAACTGCATTATGACGTCATAATGTATTCATAGTAGGGGATAGAATTTACAACACCATTATGATTTCAGAATCTAGTAATAACAAAAGATGTAATGTAGAACTTCATTATAATGTAGTATAGAACTCTATTATGATGTCATAATGTAAAACTGCATTATGATGTCATAATCTATTCATAGCAAGTAATAGAATTTACAACTCCATTATGATATCACAATCTAGTAATAACAAAAGATGCAACGTAGAACAACACTACTTTGTAATATAGAACTCCATTATGATGTCATAATGTAAAACTGCATTATGATGTCATAATCTATTCATGGTAGGGGATAGAATTTACAATATCATTATGATGTCACAATCTAGTAATAACAAAAAATACAACGTAGAACAGCATTTTTATGTAATATAGAACTCCATTATGATGTCATAATGTGAAACTTCATTATATGTCATAATGTATTTATTGTAGGGGATAGGATTTACAACTCCATTATGATGTCACAATCTAGTAATAACAGAAGATACTTTGTAGAACTTCATTATAATATAATATAGAACTCCATTATGATGTCATAATGTAAAACTGCATTATGATGTCATAATGTATTTATAGTAGGGGGTAGAATTTACAACTGCATTATGATGTCACAATCTAGTAATAACAAAAGATACAATGTAGAACTTCATTATAATTTAGTATAGAACTATATTAGGATGTCATAATGTAATGTAAAACTGCATTAAGATGTCATAATCTATTCATGGTAGGGGATAGTATTTAAAACTCCATTATGATGTCACAAATTAGTAATAACAAAAGATACAACATACAACTTAATGATAATGTAATATAGAACTCCATTATGTCATAATGTAAAACTGCATTATGATGTCATAATCTGTTCATGGTAGGGGATAGAATTTACAACTCCATTATGATGTCACAATCTAGTAATAACAATAGATACAACATAATTATAATGTAATATAGAACTCTATTATGATGTCATAATGTAAAACTGCATTATGATGTCATAATGTTTTTATAGTAGGGGATAGAATTTACAACTTCATTATGATGTCGCAATCTAAGATACAACGTAGAACAACATTATTATGTAATATAGAACGCCATTATGATGTCATAATGTGAAACTGCATTATGACGTAATAATGTATACATAGTAGGGGATAGGATTTACAACTCCATTATGATGTCAGAATCTAGTAATAACAAAAGATACAATGTAGATAAACATTATTATGTAATATAGAACGCCATTATGATGTCATAATGTAAAACTGCATTATGATGTCATAATGTATTTATGGCAGGGGATTGAATTTACAACTCCATTATGATGTCACAATCTAGTAATAACAAAAGATACAATGTAGAACTTCATTATAATGTAGTATAGAACTCCATTATGATGTCATAATGTAAAACTGCTTTATGATGTCATAATTTATTTATAGCAGGTAATATAATTTACAACTCCATAATGTCACAATCTAATAATAATAAAAGATACAAAGTAGAAAAACATTATGTGATATAGAACTTCATTATGATGTCATAATGTGAAACTGCATTATGACATCATAATCTATTCATAGTAGGGGATAGCATTTACAACTCCATTATGATGTCACAATCTAGTAATAACAAAAGATACAATGTAGAAATCCATTATATTTTAGTATAGAACTCTGTTATGATGTCGTAATGTAAAACTGCATTAGGATGTCATAATCTATTCATGGTAGGGGATCAAATTTACAATATCATTATGATGTCACAATCTAGTAATAACAAAAGATACAATGTAGAACGGCCTTTTTATGAAATATAGAACTCATTATGATGTCATAATGTGAAACTTCATTATGATGTCATAATGTATTTATAGTAGGGGGTAGAATTTACAACTCCATTATGATGTCACAATCTAGTAATAACAAAAGATACAATGTAGAACAGCATTTTTATGTAATATAGAACTCCATTATGATGTCATAACGTGAAACTGCATTATGATGTCATAATGTATTCATTGTAGTGGATAGGATTTACAACTCCATTATGATGTCACAATTTAGTAATAACAAAAGATACAATGTAGAACTTCATTATAATTTAGTATAGAACTCTGTTATGATGTCATAACGTAATGTAAAACTGCATTATGATGTCATAATCTATTCATGGTAGGGGATAGAATTTACAACTCCATTATGATGTCACAATCTTGTAATAGCAAAAGATACAATGTAGAACTTCATTATAATGTAGTATAGAACTCTATTTTGATGTCGTAATGTAAAACTGCATTATGATGTCATAATCTATTCATAGCAGGTAATAGAATTTACAACTCCATTATGATGTCACTATCTAGTAATAACAAAAGATACAACGTAGAACAACATTATTATGTAATATAGAACTCCATTATGATGTCATAATGTGAAACTGCATTATGACGTAATAATGTATTCATAGTATGGGATAGGATTTACAACTCCATTATGATGTCAGAATCTAGTAATAACAAAAGATACAATGTAGAAAAACATTATTATGTAATATAGAACGCCATTATGATGTCATAATGTGAAACTGCATTATGATGTCATAATGTATTTATTGTAGGGGATAGGATTTACAACTCCATTATGATGTCACAATCTAGTAATAACAGAAGATACTTTGTAGAACTTCATTATAATGTAGTATAGAACTCCATTATGATGTCATAATGTAAAACTGCATTATGATGTCATAATCTATTCATAGCAGATAATAGAATTTACAACTCCATTATGATGTCACAATCTAGTAATAACAAAAGATACAACGTAGAACAACATTATTATGTAATATAGAACTCTATTATGATGTCATAATGTAAAACTGCATTATGATGTCATAATCTATTCATAGCAGGTAATAGAATTTACAACTCCATTATGATGTCACAATCTAGTAATAACAAAAGATACAACGTAGAACAACATTATTATATAATATAGAACTCTATTATGATGTCATAATGTAAAACTGCATTATGATGTCACAATCTAGTAATAACAAAAGATACAATGTAGAACTTCATTATAATTTAGTATACAGTCGTCACTGGGACAGGTGGGGTCCTTTAAATGAAATACAATTTCACTGTGAAAGTACCCCAGAAATATTAGATTAGATAATCTGTTCTATTAATAAAATATAACTTTTATTATAGGACTTTATTTAAAATACACTAAATCACACCACCAAATGGCCCAGCACACATCAGAAAACTAGACGAACATAAACATACAAACACCCAAAGAACATACAGGACAGGGGATAGGTATATCACCTTATCGTGGTGATCCGCTATACCGATGTTAATTACCGTTCCCTTAATAGATTTACAGGTACGGTTATATTGCTATTTATACAGTGGTAAGAACGGTATAAATTTTATTTCAGAAGGCTAAGGATGATAGACAAATAATATTTAATCGACGTGTTTCTACGGCCCTGATGTAATAAGTGAGCCGATTCATCAGGATCAAGACAAATAGCCTCTGTCTTTTGTACTCAAATGCCCCAAATGAAGAATGGTAATCTAATATTTCTGGGGTACTTTCACAGTGAAATTATAATTTAGTATAGAACTATATTAGGATGTCATAATGTAATGTAAAACTGCATTATGATGTCATAATCTATTCATGGTAGGGGATAGTATTTAAAACTGCATTATGATGTCACAAATTAGTAATAACAAAAGATGCAACGTAGAACTTCATTATATTGTAATACTAGCGTACCCGTCGCGCGTTGCTGCGAAGACAGACAGACATACATACATTCGTTTTTATATATCTAGATGACGGCAGCAGCGACCACTGAGGTTTTGTAGGCCGCTGCTTCCCCCTTGCAGGCTGAATAAAATAGCCGTTGTGTGGAACATCCAATTTATCCGGCTGCTGTGGCTTCTTGGGAAGATAGCCTAGTACATGTTTGCCCACTTCCAACTCCAATGGAGACTGACTGTAAATGGCTGGCGTGCTCTAGTATTTATGGTTCCAAGCTGTACGTGTCATTGCATACAGTCTGTCTATCTATCTATCTATCTATCTATGACATCAGGAAATGAGAGAATTAGATTCCGTACGTAAAATTTGAACGCTAATTCTTTGGCGCTTTGAATTGAATAATCGAGTTGGGACCCATTAACTTTTCCTATTTATGACATAATCAATGCTCGTGCCAAATTTCAAGTTTCTATGACATTGGGAAATGAGAGAATTAAATTCCGTACATAAAATTTGGACGCTAATTCTTTTGCGCTTAGAATTGAATAATCGAGTTGGGATGAGACATAAGGCCTTGCCCATAAGCATTCCCCAACCTCCAAGAACTGAACCTACCTACCTGAATGAGATTTTGTAGGCCGCTGCTTCCCCCTTGCGGGCTGAATAAAATAGCCGTTGGGTGGAACATACAATTTATCCGGCTGCTGTGGCTTCTTAGGAAGATATCCTAGTACTTGTTTACCCACTTCCAACTCCAATGGTAATTGGCTGGCGTGCTCTAGTGGTTCCAAGCTGTACGTGTCATAATAGAGCCTTAATGACATCACAATGCAGCTTATGAGAACATGTTGGGGCATGTTCGCGCGTTGCTGCGAAGACAGACATACATACATACTACGTTTTTATATATCTAGATGACGGCAGCAGCGACCACTGAGGTTTACCGCTGGGGTATGTCACTCTTATTACTAATGGGGGGAGTGTCACTATTATTACTGCTGTGGGATGTCACTATTATCGCTGGGGTGAAGGTGTCACTATTACCGCTGGGGTATGTGTACATGTGGCAGAAATGGGCAGGGCTCTTTCAGAATAGACCGGGTGCAGATTTTGACTGCTTTTTAGATGCGGAAATGCTGCAGAATTTTCCACAGAAATCTCCGCTGAGCACATTCTGCAGTATTTCCGCGTCCAAAAAGCAGTCAGAATCTGCACCCGGTCTATTCTGAAACAGCCTTGTCCTTTTTAGAACGACGGGGGTAAAATCATACGTCGTGATAAGCCCCGCCCCCTGACGTGTTGGCACTTTGCGATACATAAGTGGGTTTTGGGTTGTCGTTTGGGCACTCGGTCCCTAAAAGGTTCGCCATCACTGGCCTAGTACATGTTTGCCCACTTCCAACTTCAATGGAGACTGACTGTAAATGGCTGGCGTGCTCTAGTATTTATGGTTTCAAGCTGTACGTGTCATTGCATACAGTCTATCTATCTATCTATCTATCTATCAGGGTTATTGCATACAGTCTATCTATCTATCTATCTATCTATCTATCTATCTGACATCAGGAAATGAGAGAATTAGATTTTGTAGGCCGCTGCTTCCCCCTTGCGGGCTGAATAAAATAGCCGTTGGGTGGAACATACAATTTATCCGGCTGCTGTGGCTTCTTAGGAAGATATCCTAGTACTTGTTTACCCACTTCCAACTCCAATGGTAATTGGCTGGCGTGCTCTAGTGGTTCCAAGCTGTACGTGTCATAATAGAGCCTTAATGACATCACAATGCAGCTTTATAGAACATGTTGGGGCATGTTCAAGGGCGTCCGATGTTGATGACATCAGTGATGACATCACAATAGCAGGTGGCTTACTTATTCGATCTACGTGGGGGGGGGGCGTAACTTTCGACGACGCTCGCGCGCCATTTATCGTAGGATATTTGTACTATGCCTATAATCTTCCCAGGAGTGTACTCAACAACTTCCCAAAGTTTCATGGCGATCGGATGAATGGTGTAGTAGCGCATAAAGGACAAACACGCACGCACGCACGCAGACAGACATACATTCAATTTTATATATATAGATAGAGCTCCATTATGATGTCATAATGTAATGTAAAACTGCATTATGATGTCATAATCTATTCATGGTAGGGGATAGAATTTACAACTCCATTATGATGTCACAATCTAGTACTATTAAAGGATACAACGTAGAACAACATTATTATGTAATATAGAACTCCATTATGATGTCATAATGTAAAACTGCATTATGATGTCATCATGTATTTATAGTAGGGGATAGAATTTACAACTGCATTATGATGTCACAATCTAGTAATAACAAAAGATACAACATAGAACAACATTATTATGTAATATAGAACTCCATTATGATGTCATAATATTAAACTGCATTATGACGTCATAATGTATTCATAGTAGGGGATAGAATTTACAACACCATTATGATTTCAGAATCTAGTAATAACAAAAGATGCAATGTAGAACTTCATTATAATGTAGTATAGAACTCTATTATGATGTCATAATGTAAAACTGCATTATGATGTCATAATCTATTCATAGCAAGTAATAGAATTTACAACTCCATTATGATATCACAATCTAGTAATAACAAAAGATGCAACGTAGAACAACACTACTTTGTAATATAGAACTCCATTATGATGTCATAATGTAAAACTGCATTATGATGTCATAATCTATTCATGGTAGGGGATAGAATTTACAATATCATTATGATGTCACAATCTAGTAATAACAAAAAATACAACGTAGAACAGCATTTTTATGTAATATAGAACTCCATTATGATGTCATAATGTGAAACTTCATTATATGTCATAATGTATTTATTGTAGGGGATAGGATTTACAACTCCATTATGATGTCACAATCTAGTAATAACAGAAGATACTTTGTAGAACTTCATTATAATATAATATAGAACTCCATTATGATGTCATAATGTAAAACTGCATTATGATGTCATAATGTATTTATAGTAGGGGGTAGAATTTACAACTGCATTATGATGTCACAATCTAGTAATAACAAAAGATACAATGTAGAACTTCATTATAATTTAGTATAGAACTATATTAGGATGTCATAATGGAATGTAAAACTGCATTAAGATGTCATAATCTATTCATGGTAGGGGATAGTATTTAAAACTCCATTATGATGTCACAAATTAGTAATAACAAAAGATACAACATACAACTTAATGATAATGTAATATAGAACTCCATTATGTCATAATGTAAAACTGCATTATGATGTCATAATCTGTTCATGGTAGGGGATAGAATTTACAACTCCATTATGATGTCACAATCTAGTAATAACAAAAGATACAACATAATTATAATGTAATATAGAACTCTATTATGATGTCATAATGTAAAACTGCATTATGATGTCATAATGTTTTTATAGTAGGGGATAGAATTTACAACTTCATTATGATGTCGCAATCTAGTAGTAACAAAAGATACAACGTAGAACAACATTATTATGTAATATAGAACGCCATTATGATGTCATAATGTGAAACTGCATTATGACGTAATAATGTATTCATAGTAGGGGATAGGATTTACAACTCCATTATGATGTCAGAATCTAGTAATAACAAAAGATACAATGTAGAAAAACATTATTATGTAATATAGAACGCCATTATGATGTCATAATGTAAAACTGCATTATGATGTCATAATGTATTTATGGCAGGGGATTGAATTTACAACTCCATTATGATGTCACAATCTAGTAATAACAAAAGATACAATGTAGAACTTCATTATAATGTAGTATAGAACTCCATTATGATGTCATAATGTAAAACTGCTTTATGATGTCATAATTTATTTATAGCAGGTAATATAATTTACAACTCCATTATGTCACAATCTAATAATAATAAAAGATACAAAGTAGAAAAACATTATGTAATATAGAACTTCATTATGATGTCATAATGTGAAACTGCATTATGACATCATAATCTATTCATAGTAGGGGATAGCATTTACAACTCCATTAAGATGTCACAATCTAGTAATAACAAAAGATACAATGTAGAAATCCATTATATTTTAGTATAGAACTCTATTATGATGTCGTAATGTAAAACTGCATTAGGATGTCATAATCTATTCATGGTAGGGGATCAAATTTACAATATCATTATGATGTCACAATCTAGTAATAACAAAAGATACAATGTAGAACAGCATTTTTATGTAATATAGAACTCCATTATGATGTCATAACGTGAAACTGCATTATGATGTCATAATGTATTCATTGTAGTGGATAGGATTTACAACTCCATTATGATGTCACAATTTAGTAATAACAAAAGATACAATGTAGAACTTCATTATAATTTAGTATAGAACTCTGTTATGATGTCATAACGTAATGTAAAACTGCATTATGATGTCATAATCTATTCATGGTAGGGGATAGAATTTACAACTCCATTATGATGTCACAATCTTGTAATAGCAAAAGATACAATGTAGAACTTCATTATAATGTAGTATAGAACTCTATTTTGATGTCGTAATGTAAAACTGCATTATGATGTCATAATCTATTCATAGCAGGTAATAGAATTTACAACTCCATTATGATGTCAGAATCTAGTAATAACAAAAGATACAACGTAGAACAACATTATTATGTAATATAGAACTCCATTATGATGTCATAATGTGAAACTGCATTATGACGTAATAATGTATTCATAGTATGGGATAGGATTTACAACTCCATTATGATGTCACAATCTAGTAATAACAAAAGATACAATGTAGAAAAACATTATTATGTAATATAGAACGCCATTATGATGTCATAATGTGAAACTGCATTATGATGTCATAATGTATTTATTGTAGGGGATAGGATTTACAACTCCATTATGATGTCACAATCTAGTAATAACAGAAGATACTTTGTAGAACTTCATTATAATGTAGTATAGAACTCCATTATGATGTCATAATGTAAAACTGCATTATGATGTCATAATCTATTCATAGCAGGTAATAGAATTTACAACTCCATTATGATGTCACAATCTAGTAATAACAAAAGATACAACGTAGAACAACATTATTATATAATATAGAACTCTATTATGATGTCATAATGTAAAACTGCATTATGATGTCACAATCTAGTAATAACAAAAGATACAATGTAGAACTTCATTATAATTTAGTATACAGTCGTCACTGGGACAGGTGGGGTCCTTTAAATGAAATACAATTGCACTGTGAAAGTACCCCAGAAATATTAGATTAGATAATCTGTTCTATTAATAAAATATAACTTTTATTATAGGACTTTATTTAAAATACACTAAATCACACCACCAAATGGCCCAGCACACATCAGAAAACTAGACGAACATAAACATACAAACACCCAAAGAACATACAGGACAGGGGATAGGTATATCACCTTATCGTGGTGATCCGCTATACCGATGTTAATTACCGTTCCCTTAATAGATTTACAGGTACGGTTATATTGCTATTTATACAGTGGTAATAACGGTATAAATTTTATTTCAGAAGGCTAAGGATGATAGACAAATAATATTTAATCGACGTGTTTCTACGGCCCTGATGTAATAAGTGAGCCGATTCATCAGGATCAAGACAAATAGCCTCTGTCTTTTGTACTCAAATGCCCCAAATGAAGAATGGTAATCTAATATTTCTGGGGTACTTTCACAGTGAAATTATAATTTAGTATAGAACTATATTAGGATGTCATAATGTAATGTAAAACTGCATTATGATGTCATAATCTATTCATGGTAGGGGATAGTATTTACAACTCCATTATGATGTCACAAATTAGTAATAACAAAAGATACAATGTAGAACTTCATTATAATTTAGTATAGAACTCTGTTATGATGTCATAACGTAATGTAAAACTGCACTATGATGTCATAATCTATTCATGGTAGGGGATAGAATTTACAACTCCATTATGATGTCACAATCTTGTAATAGCAAAAGATACAATGTAGAACTTCATTATAATGTAGTATAGAACTCTATTTTGATGTCGTAATGTAAAACTGCATTATGATGTCATAATCTATTCATAGCAGGTAATAGAATTTACAACTCCATTATGATGTCAGAATCTAGTAATAACAAAAGATACAACGTAGAACAACATTATTATGTAATATAGAACTCCATTATGATGTCATAATGTGAAACTGCATTATGACGTAATAATGTATTCATAGTATGGGATAGGATTTACAACTCCATTATGATGTCAGAATCTAGTAATAACAAAAGATACAATGTAGAAAAACATTATTATGTAATATAGAACGCCATTATGATGTCATAATGTGAAACTGCATTATGATGTCATAATCTATTCATAGCAGGTAATAGAATTTACAACTCCATTATGATGTCACAATCTAGTAATAACAAAAGATACAACGTAGAACAACATTATTATATAATATAGAACTCTATTATGATGTCATAATGTAAAACTGCATTATGATGTCACAATCTAGTAATAACAAAAGATACAATGTAGAACTTCATTATAATTTAGTATACAGTCGTCACTGGGACAGGTGGGGTCCTTTAAATGAAATACAATTTCACTGTGAAAGTACCCCAGAAATATTAGATTAGATAATCTGTTCTATTAATAAAATATAACTTTTATTATAGGACTTTATTTAAAATACACTAAATCACACCACCAAATGGCCCAGCACACATCAGAAAACTAGACGAACATAAACATACAAACACCCAAAGAACATACAGGACAGGGGATAGGTATATCACCTTATCGTGGTGATCCGCTATACCGATGTTAATTACCGTTCCCTTAATAGATTTACAGGTACGGTTATATTGCTATTTATACAGTGGTAATAACGGTATAAATTTTATTTCAGAAGGCTAAGGATGATAGACAAATAATATTTAATCGACGTGTTTCTACGGCCCTGATGTAATAAGTGAGCCGATTCATCAGGATCAAGACAAATAGCCTCTGTCTTTTGTACTCAAATGCCCCAAATGAAGAATGGTAATCTAATATTTCTGGGGTACTTTCACAGTGAAATTATAATTTAGTATAGAACTATATTAGGATGTCATAATGTAATGTAAAACTGCATTATGATGTCATAATCTATTCATGGTAGGGGATAGTATTTAAAACTGCATTATGATGTCACAAATTAGTAATAACAAAAGATGCAACGTAGAACTTCATTATATTGTAATATAGAGCTCCATTATGATGTCATCATGTAATGTAAAACTGCATTATGATGTCATAATCTATTCATGGTAGGGGATAGAATTTACAACTCCATTATGATGTCACAATCTAGTACTATTAAAGGATACAACGTAGAACAACATTATTATGTAATATAGAACTCCATTATGATGTCATAATGTAAAACTGCATTATGATGTCATCATGTATTTATAGTAGGGGATAGAATTTACAACTGCATTATGATGTCACAATCTAGTAATAACAAAAGATACAACATAGAACAACATTATTATGTAATATAGAACTCCATTATGATGTCATAATATTAAACTGCATTATGACGTCATAATGTATTCATAGTAGGGGATAGAATTTACAACACCATTATGATTTCAGAATCTAGTAATAACAAAAGATGTAATGTAGAACTTCATTATAATGTAGTATAGAACTCTATTATGATGTCATAATGTAAAACTGCATTATGATGTCATAATCTATTCATAGCAAGTAATAGAATTTACAACTCCATTATGATATCATAATCTAGTAATAACAAAAGATGCAACGTAGAACAACACTACTTTGTAATATAGAACTCCATTATGATGTCATAATGTAAAACTGCATTATGATGTCATAATCTATTCATGGTAGGGGATAGAATTTACAATATCATTATGATGTCACAATCTAGTAATAACAAAAAATACAACGTAGAACAGCATTTTTATGTAATATAGAACTCCATTCTGATGTCATAATGTGAAACTTCATTATATGTCATAATGTATTTATTGTAGGGGATAGGATTTACAACTCCATTATGATGTCACAATCTAGTAATAACAGAAGATACTTTGTAGAACTTCATTATAATATAATATAGAACTCCATTATGATGTCATAATGTAAAACTGCATTATGATGTCATAATGTATTTATAGTAGGGGGTAGAATTTACAACTGCATTATGATGTCACAATCTAGTAATAACAAAAGATACAATGTAGAACTTCATTATAATTTAGTATAGAACTATATTAGGATGTCATAATGAAATGTAAAACTGCATTAAGATGTCATAATCTATTCATGGTAGGGGATAGTATTTAAAACTCCATTATGATGTCACAAATTAGTAATAACAAAAGATACAACATACAACTTAATGATAATGTAATATAGAACTCCATTATGTCATAATGTAAAACTGCATTATGATGTCATAATCTGTTCATGGTAGGGGATAGAATTTACAACTCCATTATGATGTCACAATCTAGTAATAACAAAAGATACAACATAATTATAATGTAATATAGAACTCTATTATGATGTCATAATGTAAAACTGCATTATGATGTCATAATGTTTTTATAGTAGGGGATAGAATTTACAACTTCATTATGATGTCGCAATCTAAGATACAACGTAGAACAACATTATTATGTAATATAGAACGCCATTATGATGTCATAATGTGAAACTGCATTATGACGTAATAATGTATTCATAGTAGGGGATAGGATTTACAACTCCATTATGATGTCAGAATCTAGTAATAACAAAAGATACAATGTAGATAAACATTATTATGTAATATAGAACGCCATTATGATGTCATAATGTAAAACTGCATTATGATGTCATAATGTATTTATGGCAGGGGATTGAATTTACAACTCCATTATGATGTCACAATCTAGTAATAACAAAAGATACAATGTAGAACTTCATTATAATGTAGTATAGAACTCCATTATGATGTCATAATGTAAAACTGCTTTATGATGTCATAATTTATTTATAGCAGGTAATATAATTTACAACTCCATAATGTCACAATCTAATAATAATAAAAGATACAAAGTAGAAAAACATTATGCGATATAGAACTTCATTATGATGTCATAATGTGAAACTGCATTATGACATCATAATCTATTCATAGTAGGGGATAGCATTTACAACTCCATTATGATGTCACAATCTAGTAATAACAAAAGATACAATGTAGAAATCCATTATATTTTAGTATAGAACTCTGTTATGATGTCGTAATGTAAAACTGCATTAGGATGTCATAATCTATTCATGGTAGGGGATCAAATTTACAATATCATTATGATGTCACAATCTAGTAATAACAAAAGATACAATGTAGAACGGCCTTTTTATGTAATATAGAACTCATTATGATGTCATAATGTGAAACTTCATTATGATGTCATAATGTATTTATAGTAGGGGGTAGAATTTACAACTCCATTATGATGTCACAATCTAGTAATAACAAAAGATACAATGTAGAACAGCATTTTTATGTAATATAGAACTCCATTATGATGTCATAACGTGAAACTGCATTATGATGTCATAATGTATTCATTGTAGTGGATAGGATTTACAACTCCATTATGATGTCACAATTTAGTAATAACAAAAGATACAATGTAGAACTTCATTATAATTTAGTATAGAACTCTGTTATGATGTCATAACGTAATGTAAAACTGCATTATGATGTCATAATCTATTCATGGTAGGGGATAGAATTTACAACTCCATTATGATGTCACAATCTTGTAATAGCAAAAGATACAATGTAGAACTTCATTATAATGTAGTATAGAACTCTATTTTGATGTCGTAATGTAAAACTGCATTATGATGTCATAATCTATTCATAGCAGGTAATAGAATTTACAACTCCATTATGATGTCACTATCTAGTAATAACAAAAGATACAACGTAGAACAACATTATTATGTAATATAGAACTCCATTATGATGTCATAATGTGAAACTGCATTATGACGTAATAATGTATTCATAGTATGGGATAGGATTTACAACTCCATTATGATGTCAGAATCTAGTAATAACAAAAGATACAATGTAGAAAAACATTATTATGTAATATAGAACGCCATTATGATGTCATAATGTGAAACTGCATTATGATGTCATAATGTATTTATTGTAGGGGATAGGATTTACAACTCCATTATGATGTCACAATCTAGTAATAACAGAAGATACTTTGTAGAACTTCATTATAATGTAGTATAGAACTCCATTATGATGTCATAATGTAAAACTGCATTATGATGTCATAATCTATTCATAGCAGATAATAGAATTTACAACTCCATTATGATGTCACAATCTAGTAATAACAAAAGATACAACGTAGAACAACATTATTATGTAATATAGAACTCTATTATGATGTCATAATGTAAAACTGCATTATGATGTCATAATGTATTTATAGTAGGGGGTAGAATTTACAACTCCATTATGTTGTCACAATCTAGTAATAACAAAAGATACAACGTAGAACAACATTATTATATAATATAGAACTCTATTATGATGTCATAATGTAAAACTGCATTATGATGTCACAATCTAGTAATAACAAAAGATACAATGTAGAACTTCATTATAATTTAGTATACAGTCGTCACTGGGACAGGTGGGGTCCTTTAAATGAAATACAATTTCACTGTGAAACTACCCCAGAAATATTAGATTAGATAATCTGTTCTATTATTAAAATATAACTTTTATTATAGGACTTTATTTAAAATACACTAAATCACACCACCAAATGGCCCAGCACACATCAGAAAACTAGACGAACATAAACATACAAACACCCAAAGAACATACAGGACAGGGGATAGGTATATCACCTTATCGTGGTGATCCGCTATACCGATGTTAATTACCGTTCCCTTAATAGATTTACAGGTACGGTTATATTGCTATTTATACAGTGGTAATAACGGTATAAATTTTATTTCAGAAGGCTAAGGATGATAGACAAATAATATTTAATCGACGTGTTTCTACGGCCCTGATGTAATAAGTGAGCCGATTCATCAGGATCAAGACAAATAGCCTCTGTCTTTTGTACTCAAATGCCCCAAATGAAGAATGGTAATCTAATATTTCTGGGGTACTTTCACAGTGAAATTATAATTTAGTATAGAACTATATTAGGATGTCATAATGTAATGTAAAACTGCATTATGATGTCATAATCTATTCATGGTAGGGGATAGTATTTAAAACTGCATTATGATGTCACAAATTAGTAATAACAAAAGATGCAACCTAGAACTTCATTATATTGTAATATAGAGCTCCATTATGATGTCATCATGTAATGTAAAACTGCATTATGATGTCATAATCTATTCATGGTAGGGGATAGAATTTACAACTCCATTATGATGTCACAATCTAGTATTATTAAAGGATACAACGTAGAACAACATTATTATGTAATATAGAACTCCATTATGATGTCATAATGTAAAACTGCATTATGATGTCATCATGTATTTATAGTAGGGGATAGAATTTACAACTGCATTATGATGTCACAATCTAGTAATAACAAAAGATACAACATAGAACAACATTATTATGTAATATAGAACTCCATTATGATGTCATAATATTAAACTGCATTATGACGTCATAATGTATTCATAGTAGGGGATAGAATTTACAACACCATTATGATGTCAGAATATAGTAATAACAAAAGATGTAATGTAGAACTTCAATATAATGTAGTATAGAACTCTATTATGATGTCATAATGTAAAACTGCATTATGATGTCATAATCTATTCATAGCAAGTAATAGAATTTACAACTCCATTATGATATCACAATCTAGTAATAACAAAAGATGCAACGTAGAACAACACTACTTTGTAATATAGAACTCCATTATGATGTCATAATGTAAAACTGCTTATGATGTCATAATCTATTCATGGTAGGGGATAGAATTTACAATATCCTTAATGTGTCACAATCTAGTAATAACAAAAAATACAACGTAGAACAGCATTTTTATGTAATATAGAACTCCATTATGATGTCATAACGTGAAACTGCATTATAATGTCATAATGTATTTATTGTAGGGGATAGGATTTACAACTCCATTATGATGTCACAATCTAGTAATAACAGAAGATACTTTGTAGAACTTCATTATAATATAATATAGAACTCCATTATGATGTCATAATGTAAAACTGCATTATGATGTCATAATGTATTTATAGTAGGGGGTAGAATTTACAACTGCATTATGATGTCACAATCTAGTAATAACAAAAGATACAATGTAGAACTTCATTATAATTTAGGATAGAACTATATTAGGATGTCATAATGTAATGTAAAACTGCATTAAGATGTCATAATCTATTCATGGTAGGGGATAGTATTTAAAACTCCATTATGATGTCACAAATTAGTAATAACAAAAGATACAACATACAACTTAATGATAATGTAATATAGAACTCCATTATGATGTCATAATGTAAAACTGCATTATGATGTCATAATCTGTTCATGGTAGGGGATAGAATTTACAACTCCATTATGATGTCACAATCTAGTAATAACAAAAGATACAACATAATTATAATGTAATATAGAACTCTATTATGATGTCATAATGTAAAACTGCATTATGATGTCATAATGTTTTTATAGTAGGGGATAGAATTTACAACTTCATTATGATGTCGCAATCTAGTAGTAACAAAAGATACAACGTAGAACAACATTATTATGTAATATAGAACGCCATTATGATGTCATAATGTGAAACTGCATTATGACGTAATAATGTATTCATAGTAGGGGATAGGATTTACAACTCCATTATGATGTCAGAATCTAGTAATAACAAAAGATACAACGTAGAACAACATTATTATATAATATAGAACTCTATTATGATGTCATAATGTAAAACTGCATTATGATGTCACAATCTAGTAATAACAAAAGATACAATGTAGAACTTCATTATAATTTAGTATACAGTCGTCACTGGGACAGGTGGGGTCCTTTAAATGAAATACAATTTCACTGTGAAAGTACCCCAGAAATATTAGATTAGATAATCTGTTCTATTAATAAAATATAACTTTTATTATAGGACTTTATTTAAAATACACTAAATCACACCACCAAATGGCCCAGCACACATCAGAAAACTAGACGAACATAAACATACAAACACCCAAAGAACATACAGGACAGGGGATAGGTATATCACCTTATCGTGGTGATCCGCTATACCGATGTTAATTACCGTTCCCTTAATAGATTTACAGGTACGGTTATATTGCTATTTATACAGTGGTAATAACGGTATAAATTTTATTTCAGAAGGCTAAGGATGATAGACAAATAATATTTAATCGACGTGTTTCTACGGCCCTGATGTAATAAGTGAGCCGATTCATCAGGATCAAGACAAATAGCCTCTGTCTTTTGTACTCAAATGCCCCAAATGAAGAATGGTAATCTAATATTTCTGGGGTACTTTCACAGTGAAATTATAATTTAGTATAGAACTATATTAGGATGTCATAATGTAATGTAAAACTGCATTATGATGTCATAATCTATTCATGGTAGGGGATAGTATTTACAACTCCATTATGATGTCACAAATTAGTAATAACAAAAGATACAATGTAGAACTTCATTATAATTTAGTATAGAACTCTGTTATGATGTCATAACGTAATGTAAAACTGCACTATGATGTCATAATCTATTCATGGTAGGGGATAGAATTTACAACTCCATTATGATGTCACAATCTTGTAATAGCAAAAGATACAATGTAGAACTTCATTATAATGTAGTATAGAACTCTATTTTGATGTCGTAATGTAAAACTGCATTATGATGTCATAATCTATTCATAGCAGGTAATAGAATTTACAACTCCATTATGATGTCAGAATCTAGTAATAACAAAAGATACAACGTAGAACAACATTATTATGTAATATAGAACTCCATTATGATGTCATAATGTGAAACTGCATTATGACGTAATAATGTATTCATAGTATGGGATAGGATTTACAACTCCATTATGATGTCAGAATCTAGTAATAACAAAAGATACAATGTAGAAAAACATTATTATGTAATATAGAACGCCATTATGATGTCATAATGTGAAACTGCATTATGATGTCATAATGTATTTATTGTAGGGGATAGGATTTACAACTCCATTATGATGTCACAATCTAGTAATAACAGAAGATACTTTGTAGAACTTCATTATAATGTAGTATAGAACTCCATTATGATGTCATAATGTAAAACTGCATTATGATGTCATAATCTATTCATAGCAGGTAATAGAATTTACAACTCCATTATGATGTCACAATCTAGTAATAACAAAAGATACAACGTAGAACAACATTATTATATAATATAGAACTCTATTATGATGTCATAATGTAAAACTGCATTATGATGTCACAATCTAGTAATAACAAAAGATACAATGTAGAACTTCATTATAATTTAGTATACAGTCGTCACTGGGACAGGTGGGGTCCTTTAAATGAAATACAATTTCACTGTGAAACTACCCCAGAAATATTAGATTAGATAATCTGTTCTATTAATAAAATATAACTTTTATTATAGGACTTTATTTAAAATACACTAAATCACACCACCAAATGGCCCAGCACACATCAGAAAACTAGACGAACATAAACATACAAACACCCAAAGAACATACAGGACAGGGGATAGGTATATCACCTTATCGTGGTGATCCGCTATACCGATGTTAATTACCGTTCCCTTAATAGATTTACAGGTACGGTTATATTGCTATTTATACAGTGGTAATAACGGTATAAATTTTATTTCAGAAGGCTAAGGATGATAGACAAATAATATTTAATCGACGTGTTTCTACGGCCCTGATGTAATAAGTGAGCCGATTCATCAGGATCAAGACAAATAGCCTCTGTCTTTTGTACTCAAATGCCCCAAATGAAGAATGGTAATCTAATATTTCTGGGGTACTTTCACAGTGAAATTATAATTTAGTATAGAACTATATTAGGATGTCATAATGTAATGTAAAACTGCATTATGATGTCATAATCTATCCATGGTAGGGGATAGTATTTAAAACTGCATTATGATGTCACAAATTAGTAATAACAAAAGATGCAACGTAGAACTTCATTATATTGTAATATAGAGCTCCATTATGATGTCATCATGTAATGTAAAACTGCATTATGATGTCATAATCTATTCATGGTAGGGGATAGAATTTACAACTCCATTATGATGTCACAATCTAGTACTATTAAAGGATACAACGTAGAACAACATTATTATGTAATATAGAACTCCATTATGATGTCATAATGTAAAACTGCATTATGATGTCATCATGTATTTATAGTAGGGGATAGAATTTACAACTGCATTATGATGTCACAATCTAGTAATAACAAAAGATACAACATAGAACAACATTATTATGTAATATAGAACTCCATTATGATGTCATAATATTAAACTGCATTATGACGTCATAATGTATTCATAGTAGGGGATAGAATTTACAACACCATTATGATTTCAGAATCTAGTAATAACAAAAGATGTAATGTAGAACTTCATTATAATGTAGTATAGAACTCTATTATGATGTCATAATGTAAAACTGCATTATGATGTCATAATCTATTCATAGCAAGTAATAGAATTTACAACTCCATTATGATATCACAATCTAGTAATAACAAAAGATGCAACGTAGAACAACACTACTTTGTAATATAGAACTCCATTATGATGTCATAATGTAAAACTGCATTATGATGTCATAATCTATTCATGGTAGGGGATAGAATTTACAATATCATTATGATGTCACAATCTAGTAATAACAAAAAATACAACGTAGAACAGCATTTTTATGTAATATAGAACTCCATTCTGATGTCATAATGTGAAACTTCATTATATGTCATAATGTATTTATTGTAGGGGATAGGATTTACAACTCCATTATGATGTCACAATCTAGTAATAACAGAAGATACTTTGTAGAACTTCATTATAATATAATATAGAACTCCATTATGATGTCATAATGTAAAACTGCATTATGATGTCATAATGTATTTATAGTAGGGGGTAGAATTTACAACTGCATTATGATGTCACAATCTAGTAATAACAAAAGATACAATGTAGAACTTCATTATAATTTAGTATAGAACTATATTAGGATGTCATAATGTAATGTAAAACTGCATTAAGATGTCATAATCTATTCATGGTAGGGGATAGTATTTAAAACTCCATTATGATGTCACAAATTAGTAATAACAAAAGATACAACATACAACTTAATGATAATGTAATATAGAACTCCATTATGTCATAATGTAAAACTGCATTATGATGTCATAATCTGTTCATGGTAGGGGATAGAATTTACAACTCCATTATGATGTCACAATCTAGTAATAACAAAAGATACAACATAATTATAATGTAATATAGAACTCTATTATGATGTCATAATGTAAAACTGCATTATGATGTCATAATGTTTTTATAGTAGGGGATAGAATTTACAACTTCATTATGATGTCGCAATCTAAGATACAACGTAGAACAACATTATTATGTAATATAGAACGCCATTATGATGTCATAATGTGAAACTGCATTATGACGTAATAATGTATTCATAGTAGGGGATAGGATTTACAACTCCATTATGATGTCAGAATCTAGTAATAACAAAAGATACAATGTAGATAAACATTATTATGTAATATAGAACGCCATTATGATGTCATAATGTAAAACTGCATTATGATGTCATAATGTATTTATGGCAGGGGATTGAATTTACAACTCCATTATGTTGTCACAATCTAGTAATAACAAAAGATACAATGTAGAACTTCATTATAATGTAGTATAGAACTCCATTATGATGTCATAATGTAAAACTGCTTTATGATGTCATAATTTATTTATAGCAGGTAATATAATTTACAACTCCATAATGTCACAATCTAATAATAATAAAAGATACAAAGTAGAAAAACATTATGCGATATAGAACTTCATTATGATGTCATAATGTGAAACTGCATTATGACATCATAATCTATTCATAGTAGGGGATAGCATTTACAACTCCATTATGATGTCACAATCTAGTAATAACAAAAGATACAATGTAGAAATCCATTATATTTTAGTATAGAACTCTGTTATGATGTCGTAATGTAAAACTGCATTAGGATGTCATAATCTATTCATGGTAGGGGATCAAATTTACAATATCATTATGATGTCACAATCTAGTAATAACAAAAGATACAATGTAGAACGGCCTTTTTATGTAATATAGAACTCATTATGATGTCATAATGTGAAACTTCATTATGATGTCATAATGTATTTATAGTAGGGGGTAGAATTTACAACTCCATTATGATGTCACAATCTAGTAATAACAAAAGATACAATGTAGAACAGCATTTTTATGTAATATAGAACTCCATTATGATGTCATAACGTGAAACTGCATTATGATGTCATAATGTATTCATTGTAGTGGATAGGATTTACAACTCCATTATGATGTCACAATTTAGTAATAACAAAAGATACAATGTAGAACTTCATTATAATTTAGTATAGAACTCTGTTATGATGTCATAACGTAATGTAAAACTGCATTATGATGTCATAATCTATTCATGGTAGGGGATAGAATTTACAACTCCATTATGATGTCACAATCTTGTAATAGCAAAAGATACAATGTAGAACTTCATTATAATGTAGTATAGAACTCTATTTTGATGTCGTAATGTAAAACTGCATTATGATGTCATAATCTATTCATAGCAGGTAATAGAATTTACAACTCCATTATGATGTCACTATCTAGTAATAACAAAAGATACAACGTAGAACAACATTATTATGTAATATAGAACTCCATTATGATGTCATAATGTGAAACTGCATTATGACGTAATAATGTATTCATAGTATGGGATAGGATTTACAACTCCATTATGATGTCAGAATCTAGTAATAACAAAAGATACAATGTAGAAAAACATTATTATGTAATATAGAACGCCATTATGATGTCATAATGTGAAACTGCATTATGATGTCATAATGTATTTATTGTAGGGGATAGGATTTACAACTCCATTATGATGTCACAATCTAGTAATAACAGAAGATACTTTGTAGAACTTCATTATAATGTAGTATAGAACTCCATTATGATGTCATAATGTAAAACTGCATTATGATGTCATAATCTATTCATAGCAGATAATAGAATTTACAAATCCATTATGATGTCACAATCTAGTAATAACAAAAGATACAACGTAGAACAACATTATTATGTAATATAGAACTCTATTATGATGTCATAATGTAAAACTGCATTATGATGTCATAATGTATTTATAGTAGGGGGTAGAATTTACAACTCCATTATGATGTCACAATCTAGTAATAACAAAAGATACAACGTAGAACAACATTATTATATAATATGGAACTCTATTATGATGTCATAATGTAAAACTGCATTATGATGTCACAATCTAGTAATAACAAAAGATACAATGTAGAACTTCATTATAATTTAGTATACAGTCGTCACTGGGACAGGTGGGGTATTTTAAATGAAATACAATTTCACTGTGAAACTACCCCAGAAATATTAGATTAGATAATCTGTTCTATTAATAAAATATAACTTTTATTATAGGACTTTATTTAAAATACACTAAATCACACCACCAAATGGCCCAGCACACATCAGAAAACTAGACGAACATAAACATACAAACACCCAAAGAACATACAGGACAGGGGATAGGTATATCACCTTATCGTGGTGATCCGCTATACCGATGTTAATTACCGTTCCCTTAATAGATTTACAGGTACGGTTATATTGCTATTTATACAGTGGTAATAACGGTATAAATTTTATTTCAGAAGGCTAAGGATGATAGACAAATAATATTTAATCGACGTGTTTCTACGGCCCTGATGTAATAAGTGAGCCGATTCATCAGGATCAAGACAAATAGCCTCTGTCTTTTGTACTCAAATGCCCCAAATGAAGAATGGTAATCTAATATTTCTGGGGTACTTTCACAGTGAAATTATAATTTAGTATAGAACTATATTAGGATGTCATAATGTAATGTAAAACTGCATTATGATGTCATAATCTATTCATGGTAGGGGATAGTATTTAAAACTGCATTATGATGTCACAAATTAGTAATAACAAAAGATGCAACCTAGAACTTCATTATATTGTAATATAGAGCTCCATTATGATGTCATCATGTAATGTAAAACTGCATTATGATGTCATAATCTATTCATGGTAGGGGATAGAATTTACAACTCCATTATGATGTCACAATCTAGTATTATTAAAGGATACAACGTAGAACAACATTATTATGTAATATAGAACTCCATTATGATGTCATAATGTAAAACTGCATTATGATGTCATCATGTATTTATAGTAGGGGATAGAATTTACAACTGCATTATGATGTCACAATCTAGTAATAACAAAAGATACAACATAGAACAACATTATTATGTAATATAGAACTCCATTATGATGTCATAATATTAAACTGCATTATGACGTCATAATGTATTCATAGTAGGGGATAGAATTTACAACACCATTATGATGTCAGAATATAGTAATAACAAAAGATGTAATGTAGAACTTCAATATAATGTAGTATAGAACTCTATTATGATGTCATAATGTAAAACTGCATTATGATGTCATAATCTATTCATAGCAAGTAATAGAATTTACAACTCCATTATGATATCACAATCTAGTAATAACAAAAGATGCAACGTAGAACAACACTACTTTGTAATATAGAACTCCATTATGATGTCATAATGTAAAACTGCTTATGATGTCATAATCTATTCATGGTAGGGGATAGAATTTACAATATCCTTAATGTGTCACAATCTAGTAATAACAAAAAATACAACGTAGAACAGCATTTTTATGTAATATAGAACTCCATTATGATGTCATAATGTGAAACTGCATTATGATGTCATAATGTATTTATTGTAGGGGATAGGATTTACAACTCCATTATGATGTCACAATCTAGTAATAACAGAAGATACTTTGTAGAACTTCATTATAATATAATATAGAACTCCATTATGATGTCATAATGTAAAACTGCATTATGATGTCATAATGTATTTATAGTAGGGGGTAGAATTTACAACTGCATTATGATGTCACAATCTAGTAATAACAAAAGATACAATGTAGAACTTCATTATAATTTAGGATAGAACTATATTAGGATGTCATAATGTAATGTAAAACTGCATTAAGATGTCATAATCTATTCATGGTAGGGGATAGTATTTAAAACTCCATTATGATGTCACAAATTAGTAATAACAAAAGATACAACATACAACTTAATGATAATGTAATATAGAACTCCATTATGATGTCATAATGTAAAACTGCATTATGATGTCATAATCTGTTCATGGTAGGGGATAGAATTTACAACTCCATTATGATGTCACAATCTAGTAATAACAAAAGATACAACATAATTATAATGTAATATAGAACTCTATTATGATGTCATAATGTAAAACTGCATTATGATGTCATAATGTTTTTATAGTAGGGGATAGAATTTACAACTTCATTATGATGTCGCAATCTAGTAGTAACAAAAGATACAACGTAGAACAACATTATTATGTAATATAGAACGCCATTATGATGTCATAATGTGAAACTGCATTATGACGTAATAATGTATTCATAGTAGGGGATAGGATTTACAACTCCATTATGATGTCAGAATCTAGTAATAACAAAAGATACAATGTAGAAAAACATTATTATGTAATATAGAACGCCATTATGATGTCATAATGTAAAACTGCATTATGATGTCATAATGTATTTATGGCAGGGGATTGAATTTACAACTCCATTATGATGTCACAATCTAGTAATAACAAAAGATACAATGTAGAACTTCATTATAATGTAGTATAGAACTCCATTATGATGTCATAATGTAAAACTGCTTTATGATGTCATAATTTATTTATAGCAGGTAATATAATTTACAACTCCATTATGTCACAATCTAATAATAATAAAAGATACAAAGTAGAAAAACATTATGTAATATAGAACTTCATTATGATGTCATAATGTGAAACTGCATTATGACATCATAATCTATTCATAGTAGGGGATAGCATTTACAACTCCATTAAGATGTCACAATCTAGTAATAACAAAAGATACAATGTAGAAATCCATTATATTTTAGTATAGAACTCTATTATGATGTCGTAATGTAAAACTGCATTAGGATGTTATAATCTATTCATGGTAGGGGATCAAATTTACAATATCATTATGATGTCACAATCTAGTAATAACAAAAGATACAATGTAGAACAGCCTTTTTATGTAATATACAACTCATTATGATGTCATAATGTGAAACTTCATTATGATGTCATAATGTATTTATAGTAGGGGGTAGAATTTACAACTCCATTATGATGTCACAATCTAGTAATAACAAAAGATACAATGTAGAACAGCATTTTTATGTAATATAGAACTCCATTATGATGTCATAACGTGAAACTGCATTATGATGTCATAATGTATTCATTGTAGTGGATAGGATTTACAACTCCATTATGATGTCACAATTTAGTAATAACGAAAGATACAATGTAGAACTTCATTATAATTTAGTATAGAACTCTGTTATGATGTCATAACGTAATGTAAAACTGCATTATGATGTCATAATCTATTCATGGTAGGGGATAGAATTTACAACTCCATTATGATGTCACAATCTTGTAATAGCAAAAGATACAATGTAGAACTTCATTATAATGTAGTATAGAACTCTATTTTGATGTCGTAATGTAAAACTGCATTATGATGTCATAATCTATTCATAGCAGGTAATAGAATTTACAACTCCATTATGATGTCAGAATCTAGTAATAACAAAAGATACAACGTAGAACAACATTATTATGTAATATAGAACTCCATTATGATGTCATAATGTGAAACTGCATTATGACGTATTAATGTATTCATAGTATGGGATAGGATTTACAACTCCATTATGATGTCAGAATCTAGTAATAACAAAAGATACAATGTAGAAAAACATTATTATGTAATATAGAACGCCATTATGATGTCATAATGTGAAACTGCATTATGATGTCATAATGTATTTATTGTAGGGGATAGGATTTACAACTCCATTATGATGTCACAATCTAGTAATAACAGAAGATACTTTGTAGAACTTCATTATAATGTAGTATAGAACTCCATTATGATGTCATAATGTAAAACTGCATTATGATGTCATAATCTATTCATAGCAGGTAATAGAATTTACAACTCCATTATGATGTCACAATCTAGTAATAACAAAAGATACAACGTAGAACAACATTATTATATAATATAGAACTCTATTATGATGTCATAATGTAAAACTGCATTATGATGTCACAATCTAGTAATAACAAAAGATACAATGTAGAACTTCATTATAATTTAGTATACAGTCGTCACTGGGACAGGTGGGGTCCTTTAAATGAAATACAATTTCACTGTGAAAGTACCCCAGAAATATTAGATTAGATAATCTGTTCTATTAATAAAATATAACTTTTATTATAGGACTTTATTTAAAATACACTAAATCACACCACCAAATGGCCCAGCACACATCAGAAAACTAGACGAACATAAACATACAAACACCCAAAGAACATACAGGACAGGGGATAGGTATATCACCTTATCGTGGTGATCCGCTATACCGATGTTAATTACCGTTCCCTTAATAGATTTACAGGTACGGTTATATTGCTATTTATACAGTGGTAAGAACGGTATAAATTTTATTTCAGAAGGCTAAGGATGATAGACAAATAATATTTAATCGACGTGTTTCTACGGCCCTGATGTAATAAGTGAGCCGATTCATCAGGATCAAGACAAATAGCCTCTGTCTTTTGTACTCAAATGCCCCAAATGAAGAATGGTAATCTAATATTTCTGGGGTACTTTCACAGTGAAATTATAATTTAGTATAGAACTATATTAGGATGTCATAATGTAATGTAAAACTGCATTATGATGTCATAATCTATTCATGGTAGGGGATAGTATTTAAAACTGCATTATGATGTCACAAATTAGTAATAACAAAAGATGCAACGTAGAACTTCATTATATTGTAATATAGAGCTCCATTATGATGTCATCATGTAATGTAAAACTGCATTATGATGTCATAATCTATTCATGGTAGGGGATAGAATTTACAACTCCATTATGATGTCACAATCTAGTATTATTAAAGGATACAACGTAGAACAACATTATTATGTAATATAGAACTCCATTATGATGTCATAATGTAAAACTGCATTATGATGTCATCATGTATTTATAGTAGGGGACAGAATTTACAACTGCATTATGATGTCACAATCTAGTAATAACAAAAGATACAACATAGAACAACATTATTATGTAATATAGAACTCCATTATGATGTCATAATATTAAACTGCATTATGACGTCATAATGTATTCATAGTAGGGGATAGAATTTACAACTCCATTATGATGTCAGAATCTAGTAATAACAAAAGATGTAATGTAGAACTTCATTATAATGTAGTATAGAACTCTATTATGATGTCATAATGTAAAACTGCATTATGATGTCATAATCTATTCATAGCAAGTAATAGAATTTACAACTCCATTATGATATCACAATCTAGTAATAACAAAAGATGCAACGTAGAACAACACTACTTTGTAATATAGAACTCCATTATGATGTCATAATGTAAAACTGCTTATGATGTCATAATCTATTCATGGTAGGGGATAGAATTTACAATATCATTATGATGTCACAATCTAGTAATAACAAAAAATACAACGTAGAACAGCATTTTTATGTAATATAGAACTCCATTATGATGTCATAATGTGAAACTTCATTATGATGTCATAATGTATTTATTGTAGGGGATAGGATTTACAACTCCATTATGATGTCACAATCTAGTAATAACAGAAGATACTTTGTAGAACTTCATTATAATATAATATAGAACTCCATTATGATGTCATAATGTAAAACTGCATTATGATGTCATAATGTATTTATAGTAGGGGGTAGAATTTACAACTGCATTATGATGTCACAATCTAGTAATAACAAAAGATACAATGTAGAACTTCATTATAATTTAGTATAGAACTATATTAGGATGTCATAATGTAATGTAAAACTGCATTAAGATGTCATAATCTATTCATGGTAGGGGATAGTATTTAAAACTCCATTATGATGTCACAAATTAGTAATAACAAAAGATACAACATACAACTTAATGATAATGTAATATAGAACTCCATTATGTCATAATGTAAAACTGCATTATGATGTCATAATCTGTTCATGGTAGGGGATAGAATTTACAACTCCATTATGATGTCACAATCTAGTAATAACAAAAGATACAACATAATTATAATGTAATATAGAACTCTATTATGATGTCATAATGTAAAACTGCATTATGATGTCATAATGTTTTTATAGTAGGGGATAGAATTTACAACTTCATTATGATGTCGCAATCTAAGATACAACGTAGAACAACATTATTATGTAATATAGAACGCCATTATGATGTCATAATGTGAAACTGCATTATGACGTAATAATGTATTCATAGTAGGGGATAGGATTTACAACTCCATTATGATGTCAGAATCTAGTAATAACAAAAGATACAATGTAGATAAACATTATTATGTAATATAGAACGCCATTATGATGTCATAATGTAAAACTGCATTATGATGTCATAATGTATTTATGTTAGGGGATTGAATTTACAACTCCATTATGATGTCACAATCTAGTAATAACAAAAGATACAATGTAGAACTTCATTATAATGTAGTATAGAACTCCATTATGATGTCATAATGTAAAACTGCTTTATGATGTCATAATTTATTTATAGCAGGTAATATAATTTACAACTCCATAATGTCACAATCTAATAATAATAAAAGATACAAAGTAGAAAAACATTATGTAATATAGAACTTCATTATGATGTCATAATGTGAAACTGCATTATGACATCATAATCTATTCATAGTAGGGGATAGCATTTACAACTCCATTATGATGTCACAATCTAGTAATAACAAAAGATACAATGTAGAAATCCATTATATTTTAGTATAGAACTCTATTATGATGTCGTAATGTAAAACTGCATTAGGATGTCATAATCTATTCATGGTAGGGGATCAAATTTACAATATCATTATGATGTCACAATCTAGTAATAACAAAAGATACAATGTAGAACAGCCTTTTTATGTAATATAGAACTCATTATGATGTCATAATGTGAAACTTCATTATGATGTCATAATGTATTTATAGTAGGGGGTAGAATTTACAACTCCATTATGATGTCACAATCTAGTAATAACAAAAGATACAATGTAGAACAGCATTTTTATGTAATATAGAACTCCATTATGATGTCATAACGTGAAACTGCATTATGATGTCATAATGTATTCATTGTAGTGGATAGGATTTACAACTCCATTATGATGTCACAATTTAGTAATAACGAAAGATACAATGTAGAACTTCATTATAATTTAGTATAGAACTCTGTTATGATGTCATAACGTAATGTAAAACTGCATTATGATGTCATAATCTATTCATGGTAGGGGATAGAATTTACAACTCCATTATGATGTCACAATCTTGTAATAGCAAAAGATACAATGTAGAACTTCATTATAATGTAGTATAGAACTCTATTTTGATGTCGTAATGTAAAACTGCATTATGATGTCATAATCTATTCATAGCAGGTAATAGAATTTACAACTCCATTATGATGTCAGAATCTAGTAATAACAAAAGATACAACGTAGAACAACATTATTATGTAATATAGAACTCCATTATGATGTCATAATGTGAAACTGCATTATGACGTATTAATGTATTCATAGTATGGGATAGGATTTACAACTCCATTATGATGTCAGAATCTAGTAATAACAAAAGATACAATGTAGAAAAACATTATTATGTAATATAGAACGCCATTATGATGTCATAATGTGAAACTGCATTATGATGTCATAATGTATTTATTGTAGGGGATAGGATTTACAACTCCATTATGATGTCACAATCTAGTAATAACAGAAGATACTTTGTAGAACTTCATTATAATGTAGTATAGAACTCCATTATGATGTCATAATGTAAAACTGCATTATGATGTCATAATCTATTCATAGCAGGTAATAGAATTTACAACTCCATTATGATGTCACAATCTAGTAATAACAAAAGATACAACGTAGAACAACATTATTATATAATATAGAACTCTATTATGATGTCATAATGTAAAACTGCATTATGATGTCACAATCTAGTAATAACAAAAGATACAATGTAGAACTTCATTATAATTTAGTATACAGTCGTCACTGGGACAGGTGGGGTCCTTTAAATGAAATACAATTTCACTGTGAAAGTACCCCAGAAATATTAGATTAGATAATCTGTTCTATTAATAAAATATAACTTTTATTATAGGACTTTATTTAAAATACACTAAATCACACCACCAAATGGCCCAGCACACATCAGAAAACTAGACGAACATAAACATACAAACACCCAAAGAACATACAGGACAGGGGATAGGTATATCACCTTATCGTGGTGATCCGCTATACCGATGTTAATTACCGTTCCCTTAATAGATTTACAGGTACGGTTATATTGCTATTTATACAGTGGTAAGAACGGTATAAATTTTATTTCAGAAGGCTAAGGATGATAGACAAATAATATTTAATCGACGTGTTTCTACGGCCCTGATGTAATAAGTGAGCCGATTCATCAGGATCAAGACAAATAGCCTCTGTCTTTTGTACTCAAATGCCCCAAATGAAGAATGGTAATCTAATATTTCTGGGGTACTTTCACAGTGAAATTATAATTTAGTATAGAACTATATTAGGATGTCATAATGTAATGTAAAACTGCATTATGATGTCATAATCTATTCATGGTAGGGGATAGTATTTAAAACTGCATTATGATGTCACAAATTAGTAATAACAAAAGATGCAACGTAGAACTTCATTATATTGTAATATAGAGCTCCATTATGATGTCATCATGTAATGTAAAACTGCATTATGATGTCATAATCTATTCATGGTAGGGGATAGAATTTACAACTCCATTATGATGTCACAATCTAGTATTATTAAAGGATACAACGTAGAACAACATTATTATGTAATATAGAACTCCATTATGATGTCATAATGTAAAACTGCATTATGATGTCATCATGTATTTATAGTAGGGGATAGAATTTACAACTGCATTATGATGTCACAATCTAGTAATAACAAAAGATACAACATAGAACAACATTATTATGTAATATAGAACTCCATTATGATGTCATAATATTAAACTGCATTATGACGTCATAATGTATTCATAGTAGGGGATAGAATTTACAACACCATTATGATGTCAGAATATAGTAATAACAAAAGATGTAATGTAGAACTTCAATATAATGTAGTATAGAACTCTATTATGATGTCATAATGTAAAACTGCATTATGATGTCATAATCTATTCATAGCAAGTAATAGAATTTACAACTCCATTATGATATCACAATCTAGTAATAACAAAAGATGCAACGTAGAACAACACTACTTTGTAATATAGAACTCCATTATGATGTCATAATGTAAAACTGCTTATGATGTCATAATCTATTCATGGTAGGGGATAGAATTTACAATATCCTTAATGTGTCACAATCTAGTAATAACAAAAAATACAACGTAGAACAGCATTTTTATGTAATATAGAACTCCATTGTGATGTCATAATGTGAAACTGCATTATGATGTCATAATGTATTTATTGTAGGGGATAGGATTTACAACTCCATTATGATGTCACAATCTAGTAATAACAGAAGATACTTTGTAGAACTTCATTATAATATAATATAGAACTCCATTATGATGTCATAATGTAAAACTGCATTATGATGTCATAATGTATTTATAGTAGGGGGTAGAATTTACAACTGCATTATGATGTCACAATCTAGTAATAACAAAAGATACAATGTAGAACTTCATTATAATTTAGGATAGAACTATATTAGGATGTCATAATGTAATGTAAAACTGCATTAAGATGTCATAATCTATTCATGGTAGGGGATAGTATTTAAAACTCCATTATGATGTCACAAATTAGTAATAACAAAAGATACAACATACAACTTAATGATAATGTAATATAGAACTCCATTATGATGTCATAATGTAAAACTGCATTATGATGTCATAATCTGTTCATGGTAGGGGATAGAATTTACAACTCCATTATGATGTCACAATCTAGTAATAACAAAAGATACAACATAATTATAATGTAATATAGAACTCTATTATGATGTCATAATGTAAAACTGCATTATGATGTCATAATGTTTTTATAGTAGGGGATAGAATTTACAACTTCATTATGATGTCGCAATCTAGTAGTAACAAAAGATACAACGTAGAACAACATTATTATGTAATATAGAACGCCATTATGATGTCATAATGTGAAACTGCATTATGACGTAATAATGTATTCATAGTAGGGGATAGGATTTACAACTCCATTATGATGTCAGAATCTAGTAATAACAAAAGATACAATGTAGAAAAACATTATTATGTAATATAGAACGCCATTATGATGTCATAATGTAAAACTGCATTATGATGTCATAATGTATTTATGGCAGGGGATTGAATTTACAACTCCATTATGATGTCACAATCTAGTAATAACAAAAGATACAATGTAGAACTTCATTATAATGTAGTATAGAACTCCATTATGATGTCATAATGTAAAACTGCTTTATGATGTCATAATTTATTTATAGCAGGTAATATAATTTACAACTCCATTATGTCACAATCTAATAATAATAAAAGATACAAAGTAGAAAAACATTATGTAATATAGAACTTCATTATGATGTCATAATGTGAAACTGCATTATGACATCATAATCTATTCATAGTAGGGGATAGCATTTACAACTCCATTAAGATGTCACAATCTAGTAATAACAAAAGATACAATGTAGAAATCCATTATATTTTAGTATAGAACTCTATTATGATGTCGTAATGTAAAACTGCATTAGGATGTTATAATCTATTCATGGTAGGGGATCAAATTTACAATATCATTATGATGTCACAATCTAGTAATAACAAAAGATACAATGTAGAACAGCCTTTTTATGTAATATACAACTCATTATGATGTCATAATGTGAAACTTCATTATGATGTCATAATGTATTTATAGTAGGGGGTAGAATTTACAACTCCATTATGATGTCACAATCTAGTAATAACAAAAGATACAATGTAGAACAGCATTTTTATGTAATATAGAACTCCATTATGATGTCATAACGTGAAACTGCATTATGATGTCATAATGTATTCATTGTAGTGGATAGGATTTACAACTCCATTATGATGTCACAATTTAGTAATAACGAAAGATACAATGTAGAACTTCATTATAATTTAGTATAGAACTCTGTTATGATGTCATAACGTAATGTAAAACTGCATTATGATGTCATAATCTATTCATGGTAGGGGATAGAATTTACAACTCCATTATGATGTCACAATCTTGTAATAGCAAAAGATACAATGTAGAACTTCATTATAATGTAGTATAGAACTCTATTTTGATGTCGTAATGTAAAACTGCATTATGATGTCATAATCTATTCATAGCAGGTAATAGAATTTACAACTCCATTATGATGTCAGAATCTAGTAATAACAAAAGATACAACGTAGAACAACATTATTATGTAATATAGAACTCCATTATGATGTCATAATGTGAAACTGCATTATGACGTATTAATGTATTCATAGTATGGGATAGGATTTACAACTCCATTATGATGTCAGAATCTAGTAATAACAAAAGATACAATGTAGAAAAACATTATTATGTAATATAGAACGCCATTATGATGTCATAATGTGAAACTGCATTATGATGTCATAATGTATTTATTGTAGGGGATAGGATTTACAACTCCATTATGATGTCACAATCTAGTAATAACAGAAGATACTTTGTAGAACTTCATTATAATGTAGTATAGAACTCCATTATGATGTCATAATGTAAAACTGCATTATGATGTCATAATCTATTCATAGCAGGTAATAGAATTTACAACTCCATTATGATGTCACAATCTAGTAATAACAAAAGATACAACGTAGAACAACATTATTATATAATATAGAACTCTATTATGATGTCATAATGTAAAACTGCATTATGATGTCACAATCTAGTAATAACAAAAGATACAATGTAGAACTTCATTATAATTTAGTATACAGTCGTCACTGGGACAGGTGGGGTCCTTTAAATGAAATACAATTTCACTGTGAAAGTACCCCAGAAATATTAGATTAGATAATCTGTTCTATTAATAAAATATAACTTTTATTATAGGACTTTATTTAAAATACACTAAATCACACCACCAAATGGCCCAGCACACATCAGAAAACTAGACGAACATAAACATACAAACACCCAAAGAACATACAGGACAGGGGATAGGTATATCACCTTATCGTGGTGATCCGCTATACCGATGTTAATTACCGTTCCCTTAATAGATTTACAGGTACGGTTATATTGCTATTTATACAGTGGTAAGAACGGTATAAATTTTATTTCAGAAGGCTAAGGATGATAGACAAATAATATTTAATCGACGTGTTTCTACGGCCCTGATGTAATAAGTGAGCCGATTCATCAGGATCAAGACAAATAGCCTCTGTCTTTTGTACTCAAATGCCCCAAATGAAGAATGGTAATCTAATATTTCTGGGGTACTTTCACAGTGAAATTATAATTTAGTATAGAACTATATTAGGATGTCATAATGTAATGTAAAACTGCATTATGATGTCATAATCTATTCATGGTAGGGGATAGTATTTAAAACTGCATTATGATGTCACAAATTAGTAATAACAAAAGATGCAACGTAGAACTTCATTATATTGTAATATAGAGCTCCATTATGATGTCATCATGTAATGTAAAACTGCATTATGATGTCATAATCTATTCATGGTAGGGGATAGAATTTACAACTCCATTATGATGTCACAATCTAGTATTATTAAAGGATACAACGTAGAACAACATTATTATGTAATATAGAACTCCATTATGATGTCATAATGTAAAACTGCATTATGATGTCATCATGTATTTATAGTAGGGGATAGAATTTACAACTGCATTATGATGTCACAATCTAGTAATAACAAAAGATACAACATAGAACAACATTATTATGTAATATAGAACTCCATTATGATGTCATAATATTAAACTGCATTATGACGTCATAATGTATTCATAGTAGGGGATAGAATTTACAACTCCATTATGATGTCAGAATCTAGTAATAACAAAAGATGTAATGTAGAACTTCATTATAATGTAGTATAGAACTCTATTATGATGTCATAATGTAAAACTGCATTATGATGTCATAATCTATTCATAGCAAGTAATAGAATTTACAACTCCATTATGATATCACAATCTAGTAATAACAAAAGATGCAACGTAGAACAACACTACTTTGTAATATAGAACTCCATTATGATGTCATAATGTAAAACTGCTTATGATGTCATAATCTATTCATGGTAGGGGATAGAATTTACAATATCATTATGATGTCACAATTTTAGTAATAACAAAAAATACAACGTAGAACAGCATTTTTATGTAATATAGAACTCCATTATGATGTCATAATGTGAAACTTCATTATGATGTCATAATGTATTTATTGTAGGGGATAGGATTTACAACTCCATTATGATGTCACAATCTAGTAATAACAGAAGATACTTTGTAGAACTTCATTATAATATAATATAGAACTCCATTATGATGTCATAATGTAAAACTGCATTATGATGTCATAATGTATTTATAGTAGGGGGTAGAATTTACAACTGCATTATGATGTCACAATCTAGTAATAACAAAAGATACAATGTAGAACTTCATTATAATTTAGTATACAGTCGTCACTGGGACAGGTGGGGTCCTTTAAATGAAATACAATTTCACTGTGAAAGTACCCCAGAAATATTAGATTAGATAATCTGTTCTATTAATAAAATATAACTTTTATTATAGGACTTTATTTAAAATACACTAAATCACACCACCAAATGGCCCAGCACACATCAGAAAACTAGACGAACATAAACATACAAACACCCAAAGAACATACAGGACAGGGGATAGGTATATCACCTTATCGTGGTGATCCGCTATACCGATGTTAATTACCGTTCCCTTAATAGATTTACAGGTACGGTTATATTGCTATTTATACAGTGGTAAGAACGGTATAAATTTTATTTCAGAAGGCTAAGGATGATAGACAAATAATATTTAATCGACGTGTTTCTACGGCCCTGATGTAATAAGTGAGCCGATTCATCAGGATCAAGACAAATAGCCTCTGTCTTTTGTACTCAAATGCCCCAAATGAAGAATGGTAATCTAATATTTCTGGGGTACTTTCACAGTGAAATTATAATTTAGTATAGAACTATATTAGGATGTCATAATGTAATGTAAAACTGCATTATGATGTCATAATCTATTCATGGTAGGGGATAGTATTTAAAACTGCATTATGATGTCACAAATTAGTAATAACAAAAGATGCAACGTAGAACTTCATTATATTGTAATATAGAGCTCCATTATGATGTCATCATGTAATGTAAAACTGCATTATGATGTCATAATCTATTCATGGTAGGGGATAGAATTTACAACTCCATTATGATGTCACAATCTAGTATTATTAAAGGATACAACGTAGAACAACATTATTATGTAATATAGAACTCCATTATGATGTCATAATGTAAAACTGCATTATGATGTCATCATGTATTTATAGTAGGGGATAGAATTTACAACTGCATTATGATGTCACAATCTAGTAATAACAAAAGATACAACATAGAACAACATTATTATGTAATATAGAACTCCATTATGATGTCATAATATTAAACTGCATTATGACGTCATAATGTATTCATAGTAGGGGATAGAATTTACAACTCCATTATGATGTCAGAATCTAGTAATAACAAAAGATGTAATGTAGAACTTCATTATAATGTAGTATAGAACTCTATTATGATGTCATAATGTAAAACTGCATTATGATGTCATAATCTATTCATAGCAAGTAATAGAATTTACAACTCCATTATGATATCACAATCTAGTAATAACAAAAGATGCAACGTAGAACAACACTACTTTGTAATATAGAACTCCATTATGATGTCATAATGTAAAACTGCTTATGATGTCATAATCTATTCATGGTAGGGGATAGAATTTACAATATCATTATGATGTCACAATTTTAGTAATAACAAAAAATACAACGTAGAACAGCATTTTTATGTAATATAGAACTCCATTATGATGTCATAATGTGAAACTTCATTATGATGTCATAATGTATTTATTGTAGGGGATAGGATTTACAACTCCATTATGATGTCACAATCTAGTAATAACAGAAGATACTTTGTAGAACTTCATTATAATATAATATAGAACTCCATTATGATGTCATAATGTAAAACTGCATTATGATGTCATAATGTATTTATAGTAGGGGGTAGAATTTACAACTGCATTATGATGTCACAATCTAGTAATAACAAAAGATACAATGTAGAACTTCATTATAATTTAGTATAGAACTATATTAGGATGTCATAATGTAATGTAAAACTGCATTAAGATGTCATAATCTATTCATGGTAGGGGATAGTATTTAAAACTCCATTATGATGTCACAAATTAGTAATAACAAAAGATACAACATACAACTTAATGATAATGTAATATAGAACTCCATTATGTCATAATGTAAAACTGCATTATGATGTCATAATCTGTTCATGGTAGGGGATAGAATTTACAACTCCATTATGATGTCACAATCTAGTAATAACAAAAGATACAACATAATTATAATGTAATATAGAACTCTATTATGATGTCATAATGTAAAACTGCATTATGATGTCATAATGTTTTTATAGTAGGGGATAGAATTTACAACTTCATTATGATGTCGCAATCTAAGATACAACGTAGAACAACATTATTATGTAATATAGAACGCCATTATGATGTCATAATGTGAAACTGCATTATGACGTAATAATGTATTCATAGTAGGGGATAGGATTTACAACTCCATTATGATGTCAGAATCTAGTAATAACAAAAGATACAATGTAGATAAACATTATTATGTAATATAGAACGCCATTATGATGTCATAATGTAAAACTGCATTATGATGTCATAATGTATTTATGTTAGGGGATTGAATTTACAACTCCATTATGATGTCACAATCTAGTAATAACAAAAGATACAATGTAGAACTTCATTATAATGTAGTATAGAACTCCATTATGATGTCATAATGTAAAACTGCTTTATGATGTCATAATTTATTTATAGCAGGTAATATAATTTACAACTCCATAATGTCACAATCTAATAATAATAAAAGATACAAAGTAGAAAAACATTATGTAATATAGAACTTCATTATGATGTCATAATGTGAAACTGCATTATGACATCATAATCTATTCATAGTAGGGGATAGCATTTACAACTCCATTATGATGTCACAATCTAGTAATAACAAAAGATACAATGTAGAAATCCATTATATTTTAGTATAGAACTCTATTATGATGTCGTAATGTAAAACTGCATTAGGATGTCATAATCTATTCATGGTAGGGGATCAAATTTACAATATCATTATGATGTCACAATCTAGTAATAACAAAAGATACAATGTAGAACAGCCTTTTTATGTAATATAGAACTCATTATGATGTCATAATGTGAAACTTCATTATGATGTCATAATGTATTTATAGTAGGGGGTAGAATTTACAACTCCATTATGATGTCACAATCTAGTAATAACAAAAGATACAATGTAGAACAGCATTTTTATGTAATATAGAACTCCATTATGATGTCATAACGTGAAACTGCATTATGATGTCATAATGTATTCATTGTAGTGGATAGGATTTACAACTCCATTATGATGTCACAATTTAGTAATAACAAAAGATACAATGTAGAACTTCATTATAATTTAGTATAGAACTCTGTTATGATGTCATAACGTAATGTAAAACTGCATTATGATGTCATAATCTATTCATGGTAGGGGATAGAATTTACAACTCCATTATGATGTCACAATCTTGTAATAGCAAAAGATACAATGTAGAACTTCATTATAATGTAGTATAGAACTCTATTTTGATGTCGTAATGTAAAACTGCATTATGATGTCATAATCTATTCATAGCAGGTAATAGAATTTACAACTCCATTATGATGTCAGAATCTAGTAATAACAAAAGATACAACGTAGAACAACATTATTATGTAATATAGAACTCCATTATGATGTCATAATGTGAAACTGCATTATGACGTATTAATGTATTCATAGTATGGGATAGGATTTACAACTCCATTATGATGTCAGAATCTAGTAATAACAAAAGATACAATGTAGAAAAACATTATTATGTAATATAGAACGCCATTATGATGTCATAATGTGAAACTGCATTATGATGTCATAATGTATTTATTGTAGGGGATAGGATTTACAACTCCATTATGATGTCACAATCTAGTAATAACAGAAGATACTTTGTAGAACTTCATTATAATGTAGTATAGAACTCCATTATGATGTCATAATGTAAAACTGCATTATGATGTCATAATCTATTCATAGCAGGTAATAGAATTTACAACTCCATTATGATGTCACAATCTAGTAATAACAAAAGATACAACGTAGAACAACATTATTATATAATATAGAACTCTATTATGATGTCATAATGTAAAACTGCATTATGATGTCACAATCTAGTAATAACAAAAGATACAATGTAGAACTTCATTATAATTTAGTATACAGTCGTCACTGGGACAGGTGGGGTCCTTTAAATGAAATACAATTTCACTGTGAAAGTACCCCAGAAATATTAGATTAGATAATCTGTTCTATTAATAAAATATAACTTTTATTATAGGACTTTATTTAAAATACACTAAATCACACCACCAAATGGCCCAGCACACATCAGAAAACTAGACGAACATAAACATACAAACACCCAAAGAACATACAGGACAGGGGATAGGTATATCACCTTATCGTGGTGATCCGCTATACCGATGTTAATTACCGTTCCCTTAATAGATTTACAGGTACGGTTATATTGCTATTTATACAGTGGTAAGAACGGTATAAATTTTATTTCAGAAGGCTAAGGATGATAGACAAATAATATTTAATCGACGTGTTTCTACGGCCCTGATGTAATAAGTGAGCCGATTCATCAGGATCAAGACAAATAGCCTCTGTCTTTTGTACTCAAATGCCCCAAATGAAGAATGGTAATCTAATATTTCTGGGGTACTTTCACAGTGAAATTATAATTTAGTATAGAACTATATTAGGATGTCATAATGTAATGTAAAACTGCATTATGATGTCATAATCTATTCATGGTAGGGGATAGTATTTAAAACTGCATTATGATGTCACAAATTAGTAATAACAAAAGATGCAACGTAGAACTTCATTATATTGTAATATAGAGCTCCATTATGATGTCATCATGTAATGTAAAACTGCATTATGATGTCATAATCTATTCATGGTAGGGGATAGAATTTACAACTCCATTATGATGTCACAATCTAGTATTATTAAAGGATACAACGTAGAACAACATTATTATGTAATATAGAACTCCATTATGATGTCATAATGTAAAACTGCATTATGATGTCATCATGTATTTATAGTAGGGGATAGAATTTACAACTGCATTATGATGTCACAATCTAGTAATAACAAAAGATACAACATAGAACAACATTATTATGTAATATAGAACTCCATTATGATGTCATAATATTAAACTGCATTATGACGTCATAATGTATTCATAGTAGGGGATAGAATTTACAACTCCATTATGATGTCAGAATCTAGTAATAACAAAAGATGTAATGTAGAACTTCATTATAATGTAGTATAGAACTCTATTATGATGTCATAATGTAAAACTGCATTATGATGTCATAATCTATTCAATATCATTATGATGTCACAATCTAGTAATAACAAAAAATACAACGTAGAACAGCATTTTTATGTAATATAGAACTCCATTATGATGTCATAATGTGAAACTTCATTATGATGTCATAATGTATTTATTGTAGGGGATAGGATTTACAACTCCATTATGATGTCACAATCTAGTAATAACAGAAGATACTTTGTAGAACTTCATTATAATATAATATAGAACTCCATTATGATGTCATAATGTAAAACTGCATTATGATGTCATAATGTATTTATAGTAGGGGGTAGAATTTACAACTGCATTATGATGTCACAATCTAGTAATAACAAAAGATACAATGTAGAACTTCATTATAATTTAGTATAGAACTATATTAGGATGTCATAATGTAATGTAAAACTGCATTAAGATGTCATAATCTATTCATGGTAGGGGATAGTATTTAAAACTCCATTATGATGTCACAAATTAGTAATAACAAAAGATACAACATACAACTTAATGATAATGTAATATAGAACTCCATTATGTCATAATGTAAAACTGCATTATGATGTCATAATCTGTTCATGGTAGGGGATAGAATTTACAACTCCATTATGATGTCACAATCTAGTAATAACAAAAGATACAACATAATTATAATGTAATATAGAACTCTATTATGATGTCATAATGTAAAACTGCATTATGATGTCATAATGTTTTTATAGTAGGGGATAGAATTTACAACTTCATTATGATGTCACAATCTAAGATACAACGTAGAACAACATTATTATGTAATATAGAACGCCATTATGATGTCATAATGTGAAACTGCATTATGACGTAATAATGTATTCATAGTAGGGGATAGGATTTACAACTCCATTATGATGTCAGAATCTAGTAATAACAAAAGATACAATGTAGATAAACATTATTATGTAATATAGAACGCCATTATGATGTCATAATGTAAAACTGCATTATGATGTCATAATGTATTTATGGCAGGGGATTGAATTTACAACTCCATTATGATGTCACAATCTAGTAATAACAAAAGATACAATGTAGAACTTCATTATAATGTAGTATAGAACTCCATTATGATGTCATAATGTAAAACTGCTTTATGATGTCATAATTTATTTATAGCAGGTAATATAATTTACAACTCCATAATGTCACAATCTAATAATAATAAAAGATACAAAGTAGAAAAACATTATGTAATATAGAACTTCATTATGATGTCATAATGTGAAACTGCATTATGACATCATAATCTATTCATAGTAGGGGATAGCATTTACAACTCCATTATGATGTCACAATCTAGTAATAACAAAAGATACAATGTAGAAATCCATTATATTTTAGTATAGAACTCTATTATGATGTCGTAATGTAAAACTGCATTAGGATGTCATAATCTATTCATGGTAGGGGATCAAATTTACAATATCATTATGATGTCACAATCTAGTAATAACAAAAGATACAATGTAGAACGGCCTTTTTATGTAATATAGAACTCATTATGATGTCATAATGTGAAACTTCATTATGATGTCATAATGTATTTATAGTAGGGGGTAGAATTTACAACTCCATTATGATGTCACAATCTAGTAATAACAAAAGATACAATGTAGAACAGCATTTTTATGTAATATAGAACTCCATTATGATGTCATAACGTGAAACTGCATTATGATGTCATAATGTATTCATTGTAGTGGATAGGATTTACAACTCCATTATGATGTCACAATTTAGTAATAACAAAAGATACAATGTAGAACTTCATTATAATTTAGTATAGAACTCTGTTATGATGTCATAACGTAATGTAAAACTGCATTATGATGTCATAATCTATTCATGGTAGGGGATAGAATTTACAACTCCATTATGATGTCACAATCTTGTAATAGCAAAAGATACAATGTAGAACTTCATTATAATGTAGTATAGAACTCTATTTTGATGTCGTAATGTAAAACTGCATTATGATGTCATAATCTATTCATAGCAGGTAATAGAATTTACAACTCCATTATGATGTCAGAATCTAGTAATAACAAAAGATACAACGTAGAACAACATTATTATGTAATATAGAACTCCATTATGATGTCATAATGTGAAACTGCATTATGACGTATTAATGTATTCATAGTATGGGATAGGATTTACAACTCCATTATGATGTCAGAATCTAGTAATAACAAAAGATACAATGTAGAAAAACATTATTATGTAATATAGAACGCCATTATGATGTCATAATGTGAAACTGCATTATGATGTCATAATGTATTTATTGTAGGGGATAGGATTTACAACTCCATTATGATGTCACAATCTAGTAATAACAGAAGATACTTTGTAGAACTTCATTATAATGTAGTATAGAACTCCATTATGATGTCATAATGTAAAACTGCATTATGATGTCATAATCTATTCATAGCAGGTAATAGAATTTACAACTCCATTATGATGTCACAATCTAGTAATAACAAAAGATACAACGTAGAACAACATTATTATATAATATAGAACTCTATTATGATGTCATAATGTAAAACTGCATTATGATGTCACAATCTAGTAATAACAAAAGATACAATGTAGAACTTCATTATAATTTAGTATACAGTCGTCACTGGGACAGGTGGGGTCCTTTAAATGAAATACAATTTCACTGTGAAAGTACCCCAGAAATATTAGATTAGATAATCTGTTCTATTAATAAAATATAACTTTTATTATAGGACTTTATTTAAAATACACTAAATCACACCACCAAATGGCCCAGCACACATCAGAAAACTAGACGAACATAAACATACAAACACCCAAAGAACATACAGGACAGGGGATAGGTATATCACCTTATCGTGGTGATCCGCTATACCGATGTTAATTACCGTTCCCTTAATAGATTTACAGGTACGGTTATATTGCTATTTATACAGTGGTAAGAACGGTATAAATTTTATTTCAGAAGGCTAAGGATGATAGACAAATAATATTTAATCGACGTGTTTCTACGGCCCTGATGTAATAAGTGAGCCGATTCATCAGGATCAAGACAAATAGCCTCTGTCTTTTGTACTCAAATGCCCCAAATGAAGAATGGTAATCTAATATTTCTGGGGTACTTTCACAGTGAAATTATAATTTAGTATAGAACTATATTAGGATGTCATAATGTAATGTAAAACTGCATTATGATGTCATAATCTATTCATGGTAGGGGATAGTATTTAAAACTGCATTATGATGTCACAAATTAGTAATAACAAAAGATGCAACGTAGAACTTCATTATATTGTAATATAGAGCTCCATTATGATGTCATCATGTAATGTAAAACTGCATTATGATGTCATTATCTATTCATGGTAGGGGATAGAATTTACAACTCCATTATGATGTCACAATCTAGTATTATTAAAGGATACAACGTAGAACAACATTATTATGTAATATAGAACTCCATTATGATGTCATAATGTAAAACTGCATTATGATGTCATCATGTATTTATAGTAGGGGATAGAATTTACAACTGCATTATGATGTCACAATCTAGTAATAACAAAAGATACAACATAGAACAACATTATTATGTAATATAGAACTCCATTATGATGTCATAATATTAAACTGCATTATGACGTCATAATGTATTCATAGTAGGGGATAGAATTTACAACTCCATTATGATGTCAGAATCTAGTAATAACAAAAGATGTAATGTAGAACTTCATTATAATGTAGTATAGAACTCTATTATGATGTCATAATGTAAAACTGCATTATGATGTCATAATCTATTCATAGCAAGTAATAGAATTTACAACTCCATTATGATATCACAATCTAGTAATAACAAAAGATGCAACGTAGAACAACACTACTTTGTAATATAGAACTCCATTATGATGTCATAATGTAAAACTGCTTATGATGTCATAATCTATTCATGGTAGGGGATAGAATTTACAATATCATTATGATGTCACAATCTAGTAATAACAAAAAATACAACGTAGAACAGCATTTTTATGTAATATAGAACTCCATTATGATGTCATAATGTGAAACTTCATTATGATGTCATAATGTATTTATTGTAGGGGATAGGATTTACAACTCCATTATGATGTCACAATCTAGTAATAACAGAAGATACTTTGTAGAACTTCATTATAATATAATATAGAACTCCATTATGATGTCATAATGTAAAACTGCATTATGATGTCATAATGTATTTATAGTAGGGGGTAGAATTTACAACTGCATTATGATGTCACAATCTAGTAATAACAAAAGATACAATGTAGAACTTCATTATAATTTAGTATAGAACTATATTAGGATGTCATAATGTAATGTAAAACTGCATTAAGATGTCATAATCTATTCATGGTAGGGGATAGTATTTAAAACTCCATTATGATGTCACAAATTAGTAATAACAAAAGATACAACATACAACTTAATGATAATGTAATATAGAACTCCATTATGTCATAATGTAAAACTGCATTATGATGTCATAATCTGTTCATGGTAGGGGATAGAATTTACAACTCCATTATGATGTCACAATCTAGTAATAACAAAAGATACAACATAATTATAATGTAATATAGAACTCTATTATGATGTCATAATGTAAAACTGCATTATGATGTCATAATGTTTTTATAGTAGGGGATAGAATTTACAACTTCATTATGATGTCGCAATCTAAGATACAACGTAGAACAACATTATTATGTAATATAGAACGCCATTATGATGTCATAATGTGAAACTGCATTATGACGTAATAATGTATTCATAGTAGGGGATAGGATTTACAACTCCATTATGATGTCAGAATCTAGTAATAACAAAAGATACAATGTAGATAAACATTATTATGTAATATAGAACGCCATTATGATGTCATAATGTAAAACTGCATTATGATGTCATAATGTATTTATGGCAGGGGATTGAATTTACAACTCCATTATGATGTCACAATCTAGTAATAACAAAAGATACAATGTAGAACTTCATTATAATGTAGTATAGAACTCCATTATGATGTCATAATGTAAAACTGCTTTATGATGTCATAATTTATTTATAGCAGGTAATATAATTTACAACTCCATAATGTCACAATCTAATAATAATAAAAGATACAAAGTAGAAAAACATTATGTAATATAGAACTTCATTATGATGTCATAATGTGAAACTGCATTATGACATCATAATCTATTCATAGTAGGGGATAGCATTTACAACTCCATTATGATGTCACAATCTAGTAATAACAAAAGATACAATGTAGAAATCCATTATATTTTAGTATAGAACTCTATTATGATGTCGTAATGTAAAACTGCATTAGGATGTCATAATCTATTCATGGTAGGGGATCAAATTTACAATATCATTATGATGTCACAATCTAGTAATAACAAAAGATACAATGTAGAACGGCCTTTTTATGTAATATAGAACTCATTATGATGTCATAATGTGAAACTTCATTATGATGTCATAATGTATTTATAGTAGGGGGTAGAATTTACAACTCCATTATGATGTCACAATCTAGTAATAACAAAAGATACAATGTAGAACAGCATTTTTATGTAATATAGAACTCCATTATGATGTCATAACGTGAAACTGCATTATGATGTCATAATGTATTCATTGTAGTGGATAGGATTTACAACTCCATTATGATGTCACAATTTAGTAATAACAAAAGATACAATGTAGAACTTCATTATAATTTAGTATAGAACTCTGTTATGATGTCATAACGTAATGTAAAACTGCATTATGATGTCATAATCTATTCATGGTAGGGGATAGAATTTACAACTCCATTATGATGTCACAATCTTGTAATAGCAAAAGATACAATGTAGAACTTCATTATAATGTAGTATAGAACTCTATTTTGATGTCGTAATGTAAAACTGCATTATGATGTCATAATCTATTCATAGCAGGTAATAGAATTTACAACTCCATTATGATGTCAGAATCTAGTAATAACAAAAGATACAACGTAGAACAACATTATTATGTAATATAGAACTCCATTATGATGTCATAATGTGAAACTGCATTATGACGTATTAATGTATTCATAGTATGGGATAGGATTTACAACTCCATTATGATGTCAGAATCTAGTAATAACAAAAGATACAATGTAGAAAAACATTATTATGTAATATAGAACGCCATTATGATGTCATAATGTGAAACTGCATTATGATGTCATAATGTATTTATTGTAGGGGATAGGATTTACAACTCCATTATGATGTCACAATCTAGTAATAACAGAAGATACTTTGTAGAACTTCATTATAATGTAGTATAGAACTCTATTTTGATGTCGTAATGTAAAACTGCATTATGATGTCATAATCTATTCATAGCAGGTAATAGAATTTACAACTCCATTATGATGTCAGAATCTAGTAATAACAAAAGATACAACGTAGAACAACATTATTATGTAATATAGAACTCCATTATGATGTCATAATGTGAAACTGCATTATGACGTATTAATGTATTCATAGTATGGGATAGGATTTACAACTCCATTATGATGTCAGAATCTAGTAATAACAAAAGATACAATGTAGAAAAACATTATTATGTAATATAGAACGCCATTATGATGTCATAATGTGAAACTGCATTATGATGTCATAATGTATTTATTGTAGGGGATAGGATTTACAACTCCATTATGATGTCACAATCTAGTAATAACAGAAGATACTTTGTAGAACTTCATTATAATGTAGTATAGAACTCCATTATGATGTCATAATGTAAAACTGCATTATGATGTCATAATCTATTCATAGCAGGTAATAGAATTTACAACTCCATTATGATGTCACAATCTAGTAATAACAAAAGATACAACGTAGAACAACATTATTATATAATATAGAACTCTATTATGATGTCATAATGTAAAACTGCATTATGATGTCACAATCTAGTAATAACAAAAGATACAATGTAGAACTTCATTATAATTTAGTATACAGTCGTCACTGGGACAGGTGGGGTCCTTTAAATGAAATACAATTTCACTGTGAAAGTACCCCAGAAATATTAGATTAGATAATCTGTTCTATTAATAAAATATAACTTTTATTATAGGACTTTATTTAAAATACACTAAATCACACCACCAAATGGCCCAGCACACATCAGAAAACTAGACGAACATAAACATACAAACACCCAAAGAACATACAGGACAGGGGATAGGTATATCACCTTATCGTGGTGATCCGCTATACCGATGTTAATTACCGTTCCCTTAATAGATTTACAGGTACGGTTATATTGCTATTTATACAGTGGTAAGAACGGTATAAATTTTATTTCAGAAGGCTAAGGATGATAGACAAATAATATTTAATCGACGTGTTTCTACGGCCCTGATGTAATAAGTGAGCCGATTCATCAGGATCAAGACAAATAGCCTCTGTCTTTTGTACTCAAATGCCCCAAATGAAGAATGGTAATCTAATATTTCTGGGGTACTTTCACAGTGAAATTATAATTTAGTATAGAACTATATTAGGATGTCATAATGTAATGTAAAACTGCATTATGATGTCATAATCTATTCATGGTAGGGGATAGTATTTAAAACTGCATTATGATGTCACAAATTAGTAATAACAAAAGATGCAACGTAGAACTTCATTATATTGTAATATAGAGCTCCATTATGATGTCATCATGTAATGTAAAACTGCATTATGATGTCATAATCTATTCATGGTAGGGGATAGAATTTACAACTCCATTATGATGTCACAATCTAGTATTATTAAAGGATACAACGTAGAACAACATTATTATGTAATATAGAACTCCATTATGATGTCATAATGTAAAACTGCATTATGATGTCATCATGTATTTATAGTAGGGGATAGAATTTACAACTGCATTATGATGTCACAATCTAGTAATAACAAAAGATACAACATAGAACAACATTATTATGTAATATAGAACTCCATTATGATGTCATAATATTAAACTGCATTATGACGTCATAATGTATTCATAGTAGGGGATAGAATTTACAACTCCATTATGATGTCAGAATCTAGTAATAACAAAAGATGTAATGTAGAACTTCATTATAATGTAGTATAGAACTCTATTATGATGTCATAATGTAAAACTGCATTATGATGTCATAATCTATTCAATATCATTATGATGTCACAATCTAGTAATAACAAAAAATACAACGTAGAACAGCATTTTTATGTAATATAGAACTCCATTATGATGTCATAATGTGAAACTTCATTATGATGTCATAATGTATTTATTGTAGGGGATAGGATTTACAACTCCATTATGATGTCACAATCTAGTAATAACAGAAGATACTTTGTAGAACTTCATTATAATATAATATAGAACTCCATTATGATGTCATAATGTAAAACTGCATTATGATGTCATAATGTATTTATAGTAGGGGGTAGAATTTACAACTGCATTATGATGTCACAATCTAGTAATAACAAAAGATACAATGTAGAACTTCATTATAATTTAGTATAGAACTATATTAGGATGTCATAATGTAATGTAAAACTGCATTAAGATGTCATAATCTATTCATGGTAGGGGATAGTATTTAAAACTCCATTATGATGTCACAAATTAGTAATAACAAAAGATACAACATACAACTTAATGATAATGTAATATAGAACTCCATTATGTCATAATGTAAAACTGCATTATGATGTCATAATCTGTTCATGGTAGGGGATAGAATTTACAACTCCATTATGATGTCACAATCTAGTAATAACAAAAGATACAACATAATTATAATGTAATATAGAACTCTATTATGATGTCATAATGTAAAACTGCATTATGATGTCATAATGTTTTTATAGTAGGGGATAGAATTTACAACTTCATTATGATGTCACAATCTAAGATACAACGTAGAACAACATTATTATGTAATATAGAACGCCATTATGATGTCATAATGTGAAACTGCATTATGACGTAATAATGTATTCATAGTAGGGGATAGGATTTACAACTCCATTATGATGTCAGAATCTAGTAATAACAAAAGATACAATGTAGATAAACATTATTATGTAATATAGAACGCCATTATGATGTCATAATGTAAAACTGCATTATGATGTCATAATGTATTTATGGCAGGGGATTGAATTTACAACTCCATTATGATGTCACAATCTAGTAATAACAAAAGATACAATGTAGAACTTCATTATAATGTAGTATAGAACTCCATTATGATGTCATAATGTAAAACTGCTTTATGATGTCATAATTTATTTATAGCAGGTAATATAATTTACAACTCCATAATGTCACAATCTAATAATAATAAAAGATACAAAGTAGAAAAACATTATGTAATATAGAACTTCATTATGATGTCATAATGTGAAACTGCATTATGACATCATAATCTATTCATAGTAGGGGATAGCATTTACAACTCCATTATGATGTCACAATCTAGTAATAACAAAAGATACAATGTAGAAATCCATTATATTTTAGTATAGAACTCTATTATGATGTCGTAATGTAAAACTGCATTAGGATGTCATAATCTATTCATGGTAGGGGATCAAATTTACAATATCATTATGATGTCACAATCTAGTAATAACAAAAGATACAATGTAGAACGGCCTTTTTATGTAATATAGAACTCATTATGATGTCATAATGTGAAACTTCATTATGATGTCATAATGTATTTATAGTAGGGGGTAGAATTTACAACTCCATTATGATGTCACAATCTAGTAATAACAAAAGATACAATGTAGAACAGCATTTTTATGTAATATAGAACTCCATTATGATGTCATAACGTGAAACTGCATTATGATGTCATAATGTATTCATTGTAGTGGATAGGATTTACAACTCCATTATGATGTCACAATTTAGTAATAACAAAAGATACAATGTAGAACTTCATTATAATTTAGTATAGAACTCTGTTATGATGTCATAACGTAATGTAAAACTGCATTATGATGTCATAATCTATTCATGGTAGGGGATAGAATTTACAACTCCATTATGATGTCACAATCTTGTAATAGCAAAAGATACAATGTAGAACTTCATTATAATGTAGTATAGAACTCTATTTTGATGTCGTAATGTAAAACTGCATTATGATGTCATAATCTATTCATAGCAGGTAATAGAATTTACAACTCCATTATGATGTCAGAATCTAGTAATAACAAAAGATACAACGTAGAACAACATTATTATGTAATATAGAACTCCATTATGATGTCATAATGTGAAACTGCATTATGACGTATTAATGTATTCATAGTATGGGATAGGATTTACAACTCCATTATGATGTCAGAATCTAGTAATAACAAAAGATACAATGTAGAAAAACATTATTATGTAATATAGAACGCCATTATGATGTCATAATGTGAAACTGCATTATGATGTCATAATGTATTTATTGTAGGGGATAGGATTTACAACTCCATTATGATGTCACAATCTAGTAATAACAGAAGATACTTTGTAGAACTTCATTATAATGTAGTATAGAACTCCATTATGATGTCATAATGTAAAACTGCATTATGATGTCATAATCTATTCATAGCAGGTAATAGAATTTACAACTCCATTATGATGTCACAATCTAGTAATAACAAAAGATACAACGTAGAACAACATTATTATATAATATAGAACTCTATTATGATGTCATAATGTAAAACTGCATTATGATGTCACAATCTAGTAATAACAAAAGATACAATGTAGAACTTCATTATAATTTAGTATACAGTCGTCACTGGGACAGGTGGGGTCCTTTAAATGAAATACAATTTCACTGTGAAAGTACCCCAGAAATATTAGATTAGATAATCTGTTCTATTAATAAAATATAACTTTTATTATAGGACTTTATTTAAAATACACTAAATCACACCACCAAATGGCCCAGCACACATCAGAAAACTAGACGAACATAAACATACAAACACCCAAAGAACATACAGGACAGGGGATAGGTATATCACCTTATCGTGGTGATCCGCTATACCGATGTTAATTACCGTTCCCTTAATAGATTTACAGGTACGGTTATATTGCTATTTATACAGTGGTAAGAACGGTATAAATTTTATTTCAGAAGGCTAAGGATGATAGACAAATAATATTTAATCGACGTGTTTCTACGGCCCTGATGTAATAAGTGAGCCGATTCATCAGGATCAAGACAAATAGCCTCTGTCTTTTGTACTCAAATGCCCCAAATGAAGAATGGTAATCTAATATTTCTGGGGTACTTTCACAGTGAAATTATAATTTAGTATAGAACTATATTAGGATGTCATAATGTAATGTAAAACTGCATTATGATGTCATAATCTATTCATGGTAGGGGATAGTATTTAAAACTGCATTATGATGTCACAAATTAGTAATAACAAAAGATGCAACGTAGAACTTCATTATATTGTAATATAGAGCTCCATTATGATGTCATCATGTAATGTAAAACTGCATTATGATGTCATTATCTATTCATGGTAGGGGATAGAATTTACAACTCCATTATGATGTCACAATCTAGTATTATTAAAGGATACAACGTAGAACAACATTATTATGTAATATAGAACTCCATTATGATGTCATAATGTAAAACTGCATTATGATGTCATCATGTATTTATAGTAGGGGATAGAATTTACAACTGCATTATGATGTCACAATCTAGTAATAACAAAAGATACAACATAGAACAACATTATTATGTAATATAGAACTCCATTATGATGTCATAATATTAAACTGCATTATGACGTCATAATGTATTCATAGTAGGGGATAGAATTTACAACTCCATTATGATGTCAGAATCTAGTAATAACAAAAGATGTAATGTAGAACTTCATTATAATGTAGTATAGAACTCTATTATGATGTCATAATGTAAAACTGCATTATGATGTCATAATCTATTCATAGCAAGTAATAGAATTTACAACTCCATTATGATATCACAATCTAGTAATAACAAAAGATGCAACGTAGAACAACACTACTTTGTAATATAGAACTCCATTATGATGTCATAATGTAAAACTGCTTATGATGTCATAATCTATTCATGGTAGGGGATAGAATTTACAATATCATTATGATGTCACAATCTAGTAATAACAAAAAATACAACGTAGAACAGCATTTTTATGTAATATAGAACTCCATTATGATGTCATAATGTGAAACTTCATTATGATGTCATAATGTATTTATTGTAGGGGATAGGATTTACAACTCCATTATGATGTCACAATCTAGTAATAACAGAAGATACTTTGTAGAACTTCATTATAATATAATATAGAACTCCATTATGATGTCATAATGTAAAACTGCATTATGATGTCATAATGTATTTATAGTAGGGGGTAGAATTTACAACTGCATTATGATGTCACAATCTAGTAATAACAAAAGATACAATGTAGAACTTCATTATAATTTAGTATAGAACTATATTAGGATGTCATAATGTAATGTAAAACTGCATTAAGATGTCATAATCTATTCATGGTAGGGGATAGTATTTAAAACTCCATTATGATGTCACAAATTAGTAATAACAAAAGATACAACATACAACTTAATGATAATGTAATATAGAACTCCATTATGTCATAATGTAAAACTGCATTATGATGTCATAATCTGTTCATGGTAGGGGATAGAATTTACAACTCCATTATGATGTCACAATCTAGTAATAACAAAAGATACAACATAATTATAATGTAATATAGAACTCTATTATGATGTCATAATGTAAAACTGCATTATGATGTCATAATGTTTTTATAGTAGGGGATAGAATTTACAACTTCATTATGATGTCGCAATCTAAGATACAACGTAGAACAACATTATTATGTAATATAGAACGCCATTATGATGTCATAATGTGAAACTGCATTATGACGTAATAATGTATTCATAGTAGGGGATAGGATTTACAACTCCATTATGATGTCAGAATCTAGTAATAACAAAAGATACAATGTAGATAAACATTATTATGTAATATAGAACGCCATTATGATGTCATAATGTAAAACTGCATTATGATGTCATAATGTATTTATGGCAGGGGATTGAATTTACAACTCCATTATGATGTCACAATCTAGTAATAACAAAAGATACAATGTAGAACTTCATTATAATGTAGTATAGAACTCCATTATGATGTCATAATGTAAAACTGCTTTATGATGTCATAATTTATTTATAGCAGGTAATATAATTTACAACTCCATAATGTCACAATCTAATAATAATAAAAGATACAAAGTAGAAAAACATTATGTAATATAGAACTTCATTATGATGTCATAATGTGAAACTGCATTATGACATCATAATCTATTCATAGTAGGGGATAGCATTTACAACTCCATTATGATGTCACAATCTAGTAATAACAAAAGATACAATGTAGAAATCCATTATATTTTAGTATAGAACTCTATTATGATGTCGTAATGTAAAACTGCATTAGGATGTCATAATCTATTCATGGTAGGGGATCAAATTTACAATATCATTATGATGTCACAATCTAGTAATAACAAAAGATACAATGTAGAACGGCCTTTTTATGTAATATAGAACTCATTATGATGTCATAATGTGAAACTTCATTATGATGTCATAATGTATTTATAGTAGGGGGTAGAATTTACAACTCCATTATGATGTCACAATCTAGTAATAACAAAAGATACAATGTAGAACAGCATTTTTATGTAATATAGAACTCCATTATGATGTCATAACGTGAAACTGCATTATGATGTCATAATGTATTCATTGTAGTGGATAGGATTTACAACTCCATTATGATGTCACAATTTAGTAATAACAAAAGATACAATGTAGAACTTCATTATAATTTAGTATAGAACTCTGTTATGATGTCATAACGTAATGTAAAACTGCATTATGATGTCATAATCTATTCATGGTAGGGGATAGAATTTACAACTCCATTATGATGTCACAATCTTGTAATAGCAAAAGATACAATGTAGAACTTCATTATAATGTAGTATAGAACTCTATTTTGATGTCGTAATGTAAAACTGCATTATGATGTCATAATCTATTCATAGCAGGTAATAGAATTTACAACTCCATTATGATGTCAGAATCTAGTAATAACAAAAGATACAACGTAGAACAACATTATTATGTAATATAGAACTCCATTATGATGTCATAATGTGAAACTGCATTATGACGTATTAATGTATTCATAGTATGGGATAGGATTTACAACTCCATTATGATGTCAGAATCTAGTAATAACAAAAGATACAATGTAGAAAAACATTATTATGTAATATAGAACGCCATTATGATGTCATAATGTGAAACTGCATTATGATGTCATAATGTATTTATTGTAGGGGATAGGATTTACAACTCCATTATGATGTCACAATCTAGTAATAACAGAAGATACTTTGTAGAACTTCATTATAATGTAGTATAGAACTCCATTATGATGTCATAATGTAAAACTGCATTATGATGTCATAATCTATTCATAGCAGGTAATAGAATTTACAACTCCATTATGATGTCACAATCTAGTAATAACAAAAGATACAACGTAGAACAACATTATTATATAATATAGAACTCTATTATGATGTCATAATGTAAAACTGCATTATGATGTCACAATCTAGTAATAACAAAAGATACAATGTAGAACTTCATTATAATTTAGTATACAGTCGTCACTGGGACAGGTGGGGTCCTTTAAATGAAATACAATTTCACTGTGAAAGTACCCCAGAAATATTAGATTAGATAATCTGTTCTATTAATAAAATATAACTTTTATTATAGGACTTTATTTAAAATACACTAAATCACACCACCAAATGGCCCAGCACACATCAGAAAACTAGACGAACATAAACATACAAACACCCAAAGAACATACAGGACAGGGGATAGGTATATCACCTTATCGTGGTGATCCGCTATACCGATGTTAATTACCGTTCCCTTAATAGATTTACAGGTACGGTTATATTGCTATTTATACAGTGGTAAGAACGGTATAAATTTTATTTCAGAAGGCTAAGGATGATAGACAAATAATATTTAATCGACGTGTTTCTACGGCCCTGATGTAATAAGTGAGCCGATTCATCAGGATCAAGACAAATAGCCTCTGTCTTTTGTACTCAAATGCCCCAAATGAAGAATGGTAATCTAATATTTCTGGGGTACTTTCACAGTGAAATTATAATTTAGTATAGAACTATATTAGGATGTCATAATGTAATGTAAAACTGCATTATGATGTCATAATCTATTCATGGTAGGGGATAGTATTTAAAACTGCATTATGATGTCACAAATTAGTAATAACAAAAGATGCAACGTAGAACTTCATTATATTGTAATATAGAGCTCCATTATGATGTCATCATGTAATGTAAAACTGCATTATGATGTCATTATCTATTCATGGTAGGGGATAGAATTTACAACTCCATTATGATGTCACAATCTAGTATTATTAAAGGATACAACGTAGAACAACATTATTATGTAATATAGAACTCCATTATGATGTCATAATGTAAAACTGCATTATGATGTCATCATGTATTTATAGTAGGGGATAGAATTTACAACTGCATTATGATGTCACAATCTAGTAATAACAAAAGATACAACATAGAACAACATTATTATGTAATATAGAACTCCATTATGATGTCATAATATTAAACTGCATTATGACGTCATAATGTATTCATAGTAGGGGATAGAATTTACAACTCCATTATGATGTCAGAATCTAGTAATAACAAAAGATGTAATGTAGAACTTCATTATAATGTAGTATAGAACTCTATTATGATGTCATAATGTAAAACTGCATTATGATGTCATAATCTATTCATAGCAAGTAATAGAATTTACAACTCCATTATGATATCACAATCTAGTAATAACAAAAGATGCAACGTAGAACAACACTACTTTGTAATATAGAACTCCATTATGATGTCATAATGTAAAACTGCTTATGATGTCATAATCTATTCATGGTAGGGGATAGAATTTACAATATCATTATGATGTCACAATCTAGTAATAACAAAAAATACAACGTAGAACAGCATTTTTATGTAATATAGAACTCCATTATGATGTCATAATGTGAAACTTCATTATGATGTCATAATGTATTTATTGTAGGGGATAGGATTTACAACTCCATTATGATGTCACAATCTAGTAATAACAGAAGATACTTTGTAGAACTTCATTATAATATAATATAGAACTCCATTATGATGTCATAATGTAAAACTGCATTATGATGTCATAATGTATTTATAGTAGGGGGTAGAATTTACAACTGCATTATGATGTCACAATCTAGTAATAACAAAAGATACAATGTAGAACTTCATTATAATTTAGTATAGAACTATATTAGGATGTCATAATGTAATGTAAAACTGCATTAAGATGTCATAATCTATTCATGGTAGGGGATAGTATTTAAAACTCCATTATGATGTCACAAATTAGTAATAACAAAAGATACAACATACAACTTAATGATAATGTAATATAGAACTCCATTATGTCATAATGTAAAACTGCATTATGATGTCATAATCTGTTCATGGTAGGGGATAGAATTTACAACTCCATTATGATGTCACAATCTAGTAATAACAAAAGATACAACATAATTATAATGTAATATAGAACTCTATTATGATGTCATAATGTAAAACTGCATTATGATGTCATAATGTTTTTATAGTAGGGGATAGAATTTACAACTTCATTATGATGTCGCAATCTAAGATACAACGTAGAACAACATTATTATGTAATATAGAACGCCATTATGATGTCATAATGTGAAACTGCATTATGACGTAATAATGTATTCATAGTAGGGGATAGGATTTACAACTCCATTATGATGTCAGAATCTAGTAATAACAAAAGATACAATGTAGATAAACATTATTATGTAATATAGAACGCCATTATGATGTCATAATGTAAAACTGCATTATGATGTCATAATGTATTTATGGCAGGGGATTGAATTTACAACTCCATTATGATGTCACAATCTAGTAATAACAAAAGATACAATGTAGAACTTCATTATAATGTAGTATAGAACTCCATTATGATGTCATAATGTAAAACTGCTTTATGATGTCATAATTTATTTATAGCAGGTAATATAATTTACAACTCCATAATGTCACAATCTAATAATAATAAAAGATACAAAGTAGAAAAACATTATGTAATATAGAACTTCATTATGATGTCATAATGTGAAACTGCATTATGACATCATAATCTATTCATAGTAGGGGATAGCATTTACAACTCCATTATGATGTCACAATCTAGTAATAACAAAAGATACAATGTAGAAATCCATTATATTTTAGTATAGAACTCTATTATGATGTCGTAATGTAAAACTGCATTAGGATGTCATAATCTATTCATGGTAGGGGATCAAATTTACAATATCATTATGATGTCACAATCTAGTAATAACAAAAGATACAATGTAGAACGGCCTTTTTATGTAATATAGAACTCATTATGATGTCATAATGTGAAACTTCATTATGATGTCATAATGTATTTATAGTAGGGGGTAGAATTTACAACTCCATTATGATGTCACAATCTAGTAATAACAAAAGATACAATGTAGAACAGCATTTTTATGTAATATAGAACTCCATTATGATGTCATAACGTGAAACTGCATTATGATGTCATAATGTATTCATTGTAGTGGATAGGATTTACAACTCCATTATGATGTCACAATTTAGTAATAACAAAAGATACAATGTAGAACTTCATTATAATTTAGTATAGAACTCTATTTTGATGTCGTAATGTACAACTGCATTATGATGTCATAATCTATTCATAGCAGGTAATAGAATTTACAACTCCATTATGATGTCAGAATCTAGTAATAACAAAAGATACAACGTAGAACAACATTATTATGTAATATAGAACTCCATTATGATGTCATAATGTGAAACTGCATTATGATGTCACAATCTAGTAATAACAAAAGATACAATGTAGAACTTCATTATAATTTAGTATACAGTCGTCACTGGGACAGGTGGGGTCCTTTAAATGAAATACAATTTCACTGTGAAAGTACCCCAGAAATATTAGATTAGATAATCTGTTCTATTAATAAAATATAACTTTTATTATAGGACTTTATTTAAAATACACTAAATCACACCACCAAATGGCCCAGCACACATCAGAAAACTAGACGAACATAAACATACAAACACCCAAAGAACATACAGGACAGGGGATAGGTATATCACCTTATCGTGGTGATCCGCTATACCGATGTTAATTACCGTTCCCTTAATAGATTTACAGGTACGGTTATATTGCTATTTATACAGTGGTAATAACGGTATAAATTTTATTTCAGAAGGCTAAAGATGATAGACAAATAATATTTAATCGACGTGTTTCTACGGCCCTGATGTAATAAGTGAGCCGATTCATCAGGATCAAGACAAATAGCCTCTGTCTTTTGTACTCAAATGCCCCAAATGAAGAATGGTAATCTAATATTTCTGGGGTACTTTCACAGTGAAATTATAATTTAGTATAGAACTATATTAGGATGTCATAATGTAATGTAAAACTGCATTATGATGTCATAATCTATTCATGGTAGGGGATAGTATTTAAAACTGCATTATGATGTCACAAATTAGTAATAACAAAAGATGCAACGTAGAACTTCATTATATTGTAATATAGAGCTCCATTATGATGTCATCATGTAATGTAAAACTGCATTATGATGTCATAATCTATTCATGGTAGGGGATAGAATTTACAACTCCATTATGATGTCACAATCTAGTACTATTAAAGGATACAACGTAGAAGAACATTATTATGTAATATAGAACTCCATTATGATGTCATAATGTAAAACTGCATTATGATGTCATCATATATTTATAGTAGGGGATAGAATTTACAACTGCATTATGATGTCACAATCTAGTAATAACAAAAGATACAACATAGAACAACATTATTATGTAATATAGAACTCCATTATGATGTCATAATATTAAACTGCATTATGACGTCATAATGTATTCATAGTAGGGGATAGAATTTACAACACCATTATGATTTCAGAATCTAGTAATAACAAAAGATGTAATGTAGAACTTCATTATAATGTAGTATAGAACTCTATTATGATGTCATAATGTAAAACTGCATTATGATGTCATAATCTATTCATAGCAAGTAATAGAATTTACAACTCCATTATGATATCACAATCTAGTAATAACAAAAGATGCAACGTAGAACAACACTACTTTGTAATATAGAACTCCATTATGATGTCATAATGTAAAACTGCATTATGATGTCATAATCTATTCATGGTAGGGGATAGAATTTACAATATCATTATGATGTCACAATCTAGTAATAACAAAAAATACAACGTAGAACAGCATTTTTATGTAATATAGAACTCCATTATGATGTCATAATGTGAAACTTCATTATATGTCATAATGTATTTATTGTAGGGGATAGGATTTACAACTCCATTATGATGTCACAATCTAGTAATAACAGAAGATACTTTGTAGAACTTCATTATAATATAATATAGAACTCCATTATGATGTCATAATGTAAAACTGCATTATGATGTCATAATGTATTTATAGTAGGGGGTAGAATTTACAACTGCATTATGATGTCACAATCTAGTAATAACAAAAGATACAATGTAGAACTTCATTATAATTTAGTATAGAACTATATTAGGATGTCATAATGTAATGTAAAACTGCATTAAGATGTCATAATCTATTCATGGTAGGGGATAGTATTTAAAACTCCATTATGATGTCACAAATTAGTAATAACAAAAGATACAACATACAACTTAAAGGGGTTGTCCCGAGGCAGCAAGTGGGTCTATACACTTCTGTATGGCCATATTAATGCACTTTGTAATATACATTGTGCATTAATTATGAGCCATACAGAAGTTATAAAAAGTTTTTTACTTACCTGCTCCGTTGCTAGCGTCCTCGTCTCCATGGTGCCGACTAATTTTTGGCCTCCGATGGCCAAATTAGCCGCGCTTGCGCAGTCCGGGTCTTCAGCAGTCTTCTATGGAGCCGCTCGTGCCAGAGAGCGGCTCCGTGTAGCTCCGCCCCGTCACGTGCCGATTCCAGCCAATCAGGAGGCTGGAATCGGCAGTGGACCGCACAGAAGAGCTGCGGTCCACGAAGACAGAGGATCCCGGCGGCCATCTTCAGCGGTAAGTATTGAAGTCACCGGAGCGCGGGGATTAAGGTAAGCGCTCCGGTAAACTTTCTTTACTTCCCTGCATCGGGGTTGTCTCGCGCCGAACGGGGGGGGGGGGGTTGAAAAAAAAAAACCCGTTTCGGCGCGGGACAACCCCTTTAATGATAATGTAATATAGAACTCCATTATGTCATAATGTAAAACTGCATTATGATGTCATAATCTGTTCATGGTAGGGGATAGAATTTACAACTCCATTATGATGTCACAATCTAGTAATAACAAAAGATACAACATAATTATAATGTAATATAGAACTCTATTATGATGTCATAATGTAAAACTGCATTATGATGTCATAATGTTTTTATAGTAGGGGATAGAATTTACAACTTCATTATGATGTCGCAATCTAAGATACAACGTAGAACAACATTATTATGTAATATAGAACGCCATTATGATGTCATAATGTGAAACTGCATTATGACGTAATAATGTATTCATAGTAGGGGATAGGATTTACAACTCCATTATGATGTCAGAATCTAGTAATAACAAAAGATACAATGTAGATAAACATTATTATGTAATATAGAACGCCATTATGATGTCATAATGTAAAACTGCATTATGATGTCATAATGTATTTATGGCAGGGGATTGAATTTACAACTCCATTATGATGTCACAATCTAGTAATAACAAAAGATACAATGTAGAACTTCATTATAATGTAGTATAGAACTCCATTATGATGTCATAATGTAAAACTGCTTTATGATGTCATAATTTATTTATAGCAGGTAATATAATTTACAACTCCATAATGTCACAATCTAATAATAATAAAAGATACAAAGTAGTAAAACATTATGTAATATAGAACTTCATTATGATGTCATAATGTGAAACTGCATTATGACATCATAATCTATTCATAGTAGGGGATAGCATTTACAACTCCATTATGATGTCACAATCTAGTAATAACAAAAGATACAATGTAGAAATCCATTATATTTTAGTATAGAACTCTATTATGATGTCGTAATGTAAAACTGCATTAGGATGTCATAATCTATTCATGGTAGGGGATCAAATTTACAATATCATTATGATGTCACAATCTAGTAATAACAAAAGATACAATGTAGAACGGCCTTTTTATGTAATATAGAACTCATTATGATGTCATAATGTGAAACTTCATTATGATGTCATAATGTATTTATAGTAGGGGGTAGAATTTACAACTCCATTATGATGTCACAATCTAGTAATAACAAAAGATACAATGTAGAACAGCATTTTTATGTAATATAGAACTCCATTATGATGTCATAACGTGAAACTGCATTATGATGTCATAATGTATTCATTGTAGTGGATAGGATTTACAACTCCATTATGATGTCACAATTTAGTAATAACAAAAGATACAATGTAGAACTTCATTATAATTTAGTATAGAACTCTGTTATGATGTCATAACGTAATGTAAAACTGCATTATGATGTCATAATCTATTCATGGTAGGGGATAGAATTTACAACTCCATTATGATGTCACAATCTTGTAATAGCAAAAGATACAATGTAGAACTTCATTATAATGTAGTATAGAACTCTATTTTGATGTCGTAATGTAAAACTGCATTATGATGTCATAATCTATTCATAGCAGGTAATAGAATTTACAACTCCATTATGATGTCACTATCTAGTAATAACAAAAGATACAACGTAGAACAACATTATTATGTAATATAGAACTCCATTATGATGTCATAATGTGAAACTGCATTATGACGTAATAATGTATTTATAGTATGGGATAGGATTTACAACTCCATTATGATGTCAGAATCTAGTAATAACAAAAGATACAATGTAGAAAAACATTATTATGTAATATAGAACGCCATTATGATGTCATAATGTGAAACTGCATTATGATGTCATAATGTATTTATTGTAGGGGATAGGATTTACAACTCCATTATGATGTCACAATCTAGTAATAACAGAAGATACAATGTAGAAAAACATTATTATGTAATATAGAACGCCATTATGATGTCATAATGTAAAACTGCATTATGATGTCATAATGTATTTATGGCAGGGGATTGAATTTACAACTCCATTACGATGTCACAATCTAGTAATAACAAAAGATACAATGTAGAACTTCATTATAATGTAGTATAGAACTCCATTATGATGTCATAATGTAAAACTGCTTTATGATGTCATAATTTATTTATAGCAAGTAATATAATTTACAACTCCATAATGTCACAATCTAATAATAATAAAAGATACAAAGTAGAAAAACATTATGTAATATAGAACTTCATTATGATGTCATAATGTGAAACTGCATTATGACATCATAATCTATTCATAGTAGGGGATAGCATTTACAACTCCATTATGATGTCACAATCTAGTAATAACAAAAGATACAATGTAGAAATCCATTATATTTTAGTATAGAACTCTATTATGATGTCGTAATGTAAAACTGCATTAGGATGTCATAATCTATTCATGGTAGGGGATCAAATTTACAATATCATTATGATGTCACAATCTAGTAATAACAAAAGATACAATGTAGAACAGCCTTTTTATGTAATATAGAACTCATTATGATGTCATAATGTGAAACTTCATTATGATGTCATAATTAGAGATGAGCGAACACGTTCGGCTCCGCCCCTTTTTCGCCCGAACACCGAACTTTGCGAACACTTCAGTGTTCGGGCGTAAAAGTTCGGGGGCCGCCGTGGCAGCGCGGGGGGGTGCGGCGGGGAGTGGGGGGGAGAGGGAGAGAGAGAGGGCTCCCCCCTGTTCCCCGCTACTGCCGCCCGCGCCGCCGCGCATCTCCCCGCCCCCCGGCGGCACCCGGACACTTACGCACGAACACTGCAGTGTTCGGCAAAGCCGGTGTCCGGGTGCGGATGTGTCCGTAACGGACACGTTCGCTCATCCCTAGTCATAATGTATTTATAGTAGGGGGTAGAATTTACAACTCCATTATGATGTCACAATCTAGTAATAACAAAAGATACAATGTAGAACAGCATTTTTATGTAATATAGAACTCCATTATGATGTCATAACGTGAAACTGCATTATGATGTCATAATGTATTCATTGTAGTGGATAGGATTTACAACTCCATTATGATGTCACAATTTAGTAATAACAAAAGATGTAATGTAGAACTTCATTATAATGTAGTATAGAACTCTATTATGATGTCATAATGTAAAACTGCATTATGATGTCATAATCTATTCATAGCAAGTAATAGAATTTACAACTCCATTATGATATCACAATCTAGTAATAACAAAAGATGCAACGTAGAACAACACTACTTTGTAATATAGAACTCCATTATGATGTCATAATGTAAAACTGCATTATGATGTCATAATCTATTCATGGTAGGGGATAGAATTTACAATATCATTATGATGTCACAATCTAGTAATAACAAAAAATACAACGTAGAACAGCATTTTTATGTAATATAGAACTCCATTATGATGTCATAATGTGAAACTTCATTATATGTCATAATTAGAGATGAGCGAACGTGTCCGTTACGGACACATCCGCACCCGGACACCGGCTTTAGCGAACACTGCAGTGTTCGCGCGTAAGTGTCCGGGTGCCGCCGGGGGGCGGGGAGATGCGCGGCGGCGCGGGCGGCAGTAGCGGGGAACAGGGGGGAGCCCTCTCTCTCTCCCTCTCCCCCCCACTCCCCGCCGCACCCCCCCGCGCTGCCACGGCGGCCCCCGAACTTTTTCGCCCGAACACCGAGGTGTTCGCAAAGTTCGGTGTTCGGGCGAAAAAGGGGCGGGGCCGAACGTGTTCGCTCATCTCTAGTCATAATGTATTTATTGTAGGGGACAGGATTTACAACTCCATTATGATGTCACAATCTAGTAATAACAGAAGATACTTTGTAGAACTTCATTATAATATAATATAGAACTCCATTATGATGTCATAATGTAAAACTGCATTATGATGTCATAATGTATTTATAGTAGGGGGTAGAATTTACAACTGCATTATGATGTCACAATCTAGTAATAACAAAAGATACAATGTAGAACTTCATTATAATTTAGTATAGAACTATATTAGGATGTCATAATGTAATGTAAAACTGCATTAAGATGTCATAATCTATTCATGGTAGGGGATAGTATTTAAAACTCCATTATGATGTCACAAATTAGTAATAACAAAAGATACAACATACAACTTAATGATAATGTAATATAGAACTCCATTATGTCATAATGTAAAACTGCATTATGATGTCATAATCTGTTCATGGTAGGGGATAGAATTTACAACTCCATTATGATGTCACAATCTAGTAATAACAAAAGATACAACATAATTATAATGTAATATAGAACTCTATTATGATGTCATAATGTAAAACTGCATTATGATGTCATAATGTTTTTATAGTAGGGGATAGAATTTACAACTTCATTATGATGTCGCAATCTAAGATACAACGTAGAACAACATTATTATGTAATATAGAACGCCATTATGATGTCATAATGTGAAACTGCATTATGACGTAATAATGTATTCATAGTAGGGGATAGGATTTACAACTCCATTATGATGTCAGAATCTAGTAATAACAAAAGATACAATGTAGAAAAACATTATTATGTAATATAGAACGCCATTATGATGTCATAATGTAAAACTGCATTATGATGTCATAATGTATTTATTGTAGGGGATAGGATTTACAACTCCATTATGATGTCACAATCTAGTAATAACAGAAGATACTTTGTGGAACTTCATTATAATGTAGTATAGAACTCCATTATGATGTCATAATGTAAAACTGCATTATGATGTCATAATCTATTCATAGCAGATAATAGAATTTACAACTCCATTATGATGTCACAATCTAGTAATAACAAAAGATACAACGTAGAACAACATTATTATGTAACTAGCGTACCCGTCGCGCGTTGCTGCGAAGACAGACATACATACATACATTCGTTTTTATATATCTAGATGACGGCAGCAGCGACCACTGAGGTTTTGTAGGCCGCTGCTTCCCCCTTGCAGGCTGAATAAAATAGCCGTTGTGTGGAACATCCAATTTATCCGGCTGCTGTGGCTTCTTGGGAAGATATCCTAGTACATGTTTGCCCACTTCCAACTCCAATGGAGACTGACTGTAAATGGCTGGCGTGCTCTAGTATTTATGGTTTCAAGCTGTACGTGTCATTGCATACAGTCTATCTATCTATCTATCTATCTATCTATCTATCTATCAGGGTTATTGCATACAGTCTATCTATCTATCTATCTATGACATCAGGAAATGAGAGAATTAGATTCCGTACGTAAAATTTGAACTCTAATTCTTTGGCGCTTTGAATTGAATAATCGAGTTGGGACCCATTAACTTTTCCTATTTATGACATAATCAATGCTCGTGCCAAATTTCAAGTTTCTATGACATTGGGAAGTGAGAGAATTAAGTTGGGATGAGACATAAGGCCTTGCCCATAAGCATTCCCCAACCTCCAAGAACTGAACCTACCTACCTGAATGAGATTTTGTAGGCCGCTGCTTCCCCCTTGCGGGCTGAATAAAATAGCCGTTGGGTGGAACATACAATTTATCCGGCTGCTGTGGCTTCTTAGGAAGATATCCTAGTACTTGTTTACCCACTTCCAACTCCAATGGTAATTGGCTGGCGTGCTCTAGTGGTTCCAAGCTGTACGTGTCATAATACGTGGGGGGGGGGGCGTAACTTTCGACGACGCTCGCGCGCCATTTATCGTAGGATATTTGTACTATGCCTATAATCTTCCCAGGAGTGTACTTAACAACTTCCCAAAGTTTCATGGCGATCGGATGAATGGTGTAGTAGCGCATAAAGGACAAACAGACACGCACGCACGCACGCAGACACGCACGCAGACAGACATACATTCAATTTTATATATATAGATGTTGGGGCATGTTCAAGGGCGTCCGATGTTGATGACATCAGTGATGACATCACAATAGCAGGTGGCTTACTTATTCGATCTACGTGGGGGGGGTGTAACTTTCGACGACGCTCGCACGCGCGCCATTTATCGTAGGATATTTGTACTATGCCTATAATCTTCCCAGGAGTGTACTTAACAACTTCCCAAAGTTTCATGGCGATCGGATGAATGGTGTAGTAGCGCATAAAGGACAAACAGACACGCACGCACGCACGCAGACACGCACGCAGACAGACATACATTCAATTTTATATATATAGATATAGAACTCTATTATGATGTCATAATGTAAAACTGCATTATGATGTCATAATGTATTTATAGTAGGGGGTAGAATTTACAACTCCATTATGATGTCACAATCTAGTAATAACAAAAGATACAATGTAGAACTTCATTATAATTTAGTATACAGTCGTCACTGGGACAGGTGGGGTCCTTTAAATGAAATACAATTTCACTGTGAAACTACCCCAGAAATATTAGATTAGATAATCTGTTCTATTATTAAAATATAACTTTTATTATAGGACTTTATTTAAAATACACTAAATCACACCACCAAATGGCCCAGCACACATCAGAAAACTAGACGAACATAAACATACAAACACCCAAAGAACATACAGGACAGGGGATAGGTATATCACCTTATCGTGGTGATCCGCTATACCGATGTTAATTACCGTTCCCTTAATAGATTTACAGGTACGGTTATATTGCTATTTATACAGTGGTAATAACAGTATAAATTTTATTTCAGAAGGCTAAGGATGATAGACAAATAATATTTAATCGACGTGTTTCTACGGCCCTGATGTAATAAGTGAGCCGCTTCATCAGGATCAAGACAAATAGCCTCTGTCTTTTGTACTCAAATGCCCCAAATGAAGAATGGTAATCTAATATTTCTGGGGTACTTTCACAGTGAAATTATAATTTAGTATAGAACTATATTAGGATGTCATAATGTAATGTAAAACTGCATTATGATGTCATAATCTATTCATGGTAGGGGATAGTATTTAAAACTGCATTATGATGTCACAAATTAGTAATAACAAAAGATGCAACCTAGAACTTCATTATATTGTAATATAGAGCTCCATTATGATGTCATCATGTAATGTAAAACTGCATTATGATGTCATAATCTATTCATGGTAGGGGATAGAATTTACAACTCCATTATGATGTCACAATCTAGTATTATTAAAGGATACAACGTAGAACAACATTATTATGTAATATAGAACTCCATTATGATGTCATAATGTAAAACTGCATTATGATGTCATCATGTATTCATAGTAGGGGATAGAATTTACAACACCATTATGATGTCAGAATATAGTAATAACAAAAGATGTAATGTAGAACTTCATTATAATGTAGTATAGAACTCTATTATGATGTCATAATGTAAAACTGCATTATGATGTCATAATCTATTCATAGCAAGTAATAGAATTTACAACTCCATTATGATATCAACAATCTAGTAATAACAAAAGATGCAACGTAGAACAACACTACTTTGTAATATAGAACTCCATTATGATGTCATAATGTAAAACTGCTTATGATGTCATAATCTATTCATGGTAGGGGATAGAATTTACAATATCATTATGATGTCACAATCTAGTAATAACAAAAAATACAACGTAGAAAAGCATTTTTATGTAATATAGAACTCCATTATGATGTCATAATGTGAAACTTCATTATGATGTCATAATGTATTTATTGTAGGGGATAGGATTTACAACTCCATTATGATGTCACAATCTAGTAATAACAGAAGATACTTTGTAGAACTTCATTATAATATAATAGAGAACTCCATTATGATGTCATAATGTAAGACTGCATTATGATGTCATAATGTATTTATAGTAGGGGGTAGAATTTACAACTGCATTATGATGTCACAATCTAGTAATAACAAAAGATACAATGTAGAACTTCATTATAATTTAGTATAGAACTATATTAGGATGTCATAATGTAATGTAAAACTGCATTAAGATGTCATAATCTATTCATGGTAGGGGATAGTATTTAAAACTCCATTATGATGTCACAAATTAGTAATAACAAAAGATACAACATACAACTTAATGATAATGTAATATAGAACTCCATTATGATGTCATAATGTAAAACTGCATTATGATGTCATAATCTGTTCATGGTAGGGGATAGAATTTACAACTCCATTATGATGTCACAATCTAGTAATAACAAAAGATACAACATAATTATAATGTAATATAGAACTCTATTATGATGTCATAATGTAAAACTGCATTATGATGTCATAATGTTTTTATAGTAGGGGATAGAATTTATAACTTCATTATGATGTCGCAATCTAGTAGTAACAAAAGATACAACGTAGAACAACATTATTATGTAATATAGAACGCCATTATGATGTCATAATGTGAAACTGCATTATGACGTAATAATGTATTCATAGTAGGGGATAGGATTTACAACTCCATTATGATGTCAGAATCTAGTAATAACAAAAGATACAATGTAGAAAAACATTATTATGTAATATAGAACGCCATTATGATGTCATAATGTAAAACTGCATTATGATGTCATAATGTATTTATGGCAGGGGATTGAATTTACAACTCCATTATGATGTCACAATCTAGTAATAACAAAAGATACAATGTAGAACTTCATTATAATGTAGTATAGAACTCCATTATGATGTCATAATGTAAAACTGCTTTATGATGTCATAATTTATTTATAGCAGGTAATATAATTTACAACTCCATTATGTCACAATCTAATAATAATAAAAGATACAAAGTAGAAAAACATTATGTAATATAGAACTTAATTATGATGTCATAATGTGAAACTGCATTATGACATCATAATCCATTCATAGTAGGGGATAGCATTTACAACTCCATTAAGATGTCACAATCTAGTAATAACAAAAGATACAATGTAGAAATCCATTATATTTTAGTATAGAACTCTATTATGATGTCGTAATGTAAAACTGCATTAGGATGTCATAATCTATTCATGGTAGGGGATCAAATTTACAATATCATTATGATGTCACAATCTAGTAATAACAAAAGATACAATGTAGAACAGCCTTTTTATGTAATATACAACTCATTATGATGTCATAATGTGAAACTTCATTATGATGTCATAATGTATTTATAGTAGGGGGTAGAATTTACAACTCCATTATGATGTCACAATCTAGTAATAACAAAAGATACAATGTAGAACAGCATTTTTATGTAATATAGAACTCCATTATGATGTCATAACGTGAAACTGCATTATGATGTCATAATGTATTCATTGTAGTGGATAGGATTTACAACTCCATTATGATGTCACAATTTAGTAATAACAAAAGATACAATGTAGAACTTCATTATAATTTAGTATAGAACTCTGTTATGATGTCATAACGTAATGTAAAACTGCATTATGATGTCATAATCTATTCATGGTAGGGGATAGAATTTACAACTCCATTATGATGTCACAATCTTGTAATAGCAAAAGATACAATGTAGAACTTCATTATAATGTAGTATAGAAATCTATTTTGATGTCGTAATGTAAAACTGCATTATGATGTCATAATCTATTCATAGCAGGTAATAGAATTTGCAACTCCATTATGATGTCAGAATCTAGTAATAACAAAAGATACAACGTAGAACAACATTATTATGTAATATAGAACTCCATTATGATGTCATAATGTGAAACTGCATTATGACGTAATAATGTATTCATAGTATGGGATAGGATTTACAACTCCATTATGATGTCAGAATCTAGTAATAACAAAAGATACAATGTAGAAAAACATTATTATGTAATATAGAACGCCATTATGATGTCATAATGTGAAACTGCATTATGATGTCATAATGTATTTATTGTAGGGGATAGGATTTACAACTCCATTATGATGTCACAATCTAGTAATAACAGAAGATACTTTGTAGAACTTCATTATAATGTAGTATAGAACTCCATTATGATGTCATAATGTAAAACTGCATTATGATGTCATAATCTATTCATAGCAGGTAATAGAATTTACAACTCCATTATGATGTCACAATCTAGTAATAACAAAAGATACAACGTAGAACAACATTATTATATAATATAGAACTCTATTATGATGTCATAATGTAAAACTGCATTATGATGTCACAATCTAGTAATAACAAAAGATACAATGTAGAACTTCATTATAATTTAGTATACAGTCGTCACTGGGACAGGTGGGGTCCTTTAAATGAAATACAATTTCACTGTGAAAGTACCCCAGAAATATTAGATTAGATAATCTGTTCTATTAATAAAATATAACTTTTATTATAGGACTTTATTTAAAATACACTAAATCACACCACCAAATGGCCCAGCACACATCAGAAAACTAGACGAACATAAACATACAAACACCCAAAGAACATACAGGACAGGGGATAGGTATATCACCTTATCGTGGTGATCCGCTATACCGATGTTAATTACCGTTCCCTTAATAGATTTACAGGTACGGTTATATTGCTATTTATACAGTGGTAATAACGGTATAAATTTTATTTCAGAAGGCTAAGGATGATAGACAAATAATATTTAATCGACGTGTTTCTACGGCCCTGATGTAATAAGTGAGCCGATTCATCAGGATCAAGACAAATAGCCTCTGTCTTTTGTACTCAAATGCCCCAAATGAAGAATGGTAATCTAATATTTCTGGGGTACTTTCACAGTGAAATTATAATTTAGTATAGAACTATATTAGGATGTCATAATGTAATGTAAAACTGCATTATGATGTCATAATCTATTCATGGTAGGGGATAGTATTTAAAACTGCATTATGATGTCACAAATTAGTAATAACAAAAGATGCAACGTAGAACTTCATTATATTGTAATACTAGCGTACCCGTCGCGCGTTGCTGCGAAGACAGACAGACATACATACATTCGTTTTTATATATCTAGATGACGGCAGCAGCGACCACTGAGGTTTTGTAGGCCGCTGCTTCCCCCTTGCAGGCTGAATAAAATAGCCGTTGTGTGGAACATCCAATTTATCCGGCTGCTGTGGCTTCTTGGGAAGATAGCCTAGTACATGTTTGCCCACTTCCAACTCCAATGGAGACTGACTGTAAATGGCTGGCGTGCTCTAGTATTTATGGTTCCAAGCTGTACGTGTCATTGCATACAGTCTGTCTATCTATCTATCTATCTATCTATCTATCTATCTATCTATCTATGACATCAGGAAATCAGAGAATTAGATTCCGTACGTAAAATTTGAACGCTAATTCTTTGGCGCTTTGAATTGAATAATCGAGTTGGGACCCATTAACTTTTCCTATTTATGACATAATCAATGCTCGTGCCAAATTTCAAGTTTCTATGACATTGGGAAATGAGAGAATTAAATTCCGTACATAAAATTTGGACGCTAATTCTTTTGCGCTTAGAATTGAATAATCGAGTTGGGATGAGACATAAGGCCTTGCCCATAAGCATTCCCCAACCTCCAAGAACTGAACCTACCTACCTGAATGAGATTTTGTAGGCCGCTGCTTCCCCCTTGCGGGCTGAATAAAATAGCCGTTGGGTGGAACATACAATTTATCCGGCTGCTGTGGCTTCTTAGGAAGATATCCTAGTACTTGTTTACCCACTTCCAACTCCAATGGTAATTGGCTGGCGTGCTCTAGTGGTTCCAAGCTGTACGTGTCATAATAGAGCCTTAATGACATCACAATGCAGCTTATGAGAACATGTTGGGGCATGTTCGCGCGTTGCTGCGAAGACAGACATACATACATACTACGTTTTTATATATCTAGATGACGGCAGCAGCGACCACTGAGGTTTACCGCTGGGGTATGTCACTCTTATTACTAATGGGGGGAGTGTCACTATTATTACTGCTGTGGGATGTCACTATTATCGCTGGGGTGAAGGTGTCACTATTACCGCTGGGGTATGTGTACATGTGGCAGAAATGGGCAGGGCTCTTTCAGAATAGACCGGGTGCAGATTTTGACTGCTTTTTAGATGCGGAAATGCTGCAGAATTTTCCACAGAAATCTCCGCTGAGCACATTCTGCAGTATTTCCGCGTCCAAAAAGCAGTCAGAATCTGCACCCGGTCTATTCTGAAACAGCCTTGTCCTTTTTAGAACGACGGGGGTAAAATCATACGTCGTGATAAGCCCCGCCCCCTGACGTGTTGGCACTTTGCGATACATAAGTGGGTTTTGGGTTGTCGTTTGGGCACTCGGTCCCTAAAAGGTTCGCCATCACTGGCCTAGTACATGTTTGCCCACTTCCAACTTCAATGGAGACTGACTGTAAATGGCTGGCGTGCTCTAGTATTTATGGTTTCAAGCTGTACGTGTCATTGCATACAGTCTATCTATCTATCTATCTATCTATCTATCAGGGTTATTGCATACAGTCTATCTATCTATCTATCTATCTATCTATCTATCTATCTATGACATCAGGAAATGAGAGAATTAGATTTTGTAGGCCGCTGCTTCCCCCTTGCGGGCTGAATAAAATAGCCGTTGGGTGGAACATACAATTTATCCGGCTGCTGTGGCTTCTTAGGAAGATATCCTAGTACTTGTTTACCCACTTCCAACTCCAATGGTAATTGGCTGGCGTGCTCTAGTGGTTCCAAGCTGTACGTGTCATAATAGAGCCTTAATGACATCACAATGCAGCTTTATAGAACATGTTGGGGCATGTTCAAGGGCGTCCGATGTTGATGACATCAGTGATGACATCACAATAGCAGGTGGCTTACTTATTCGATCTACGTGGGGGGGGGCGTAACTTTCGACGACGCTCGCGCGCCATTTATCGTAGGATATTTGTACTATGCCTATAATCTTCCCAGGAGTGTACTCAACAACTTCCCAAAGTTTCATGGATGAATGGTGTAGTAGCGCATAAAGGACAAACACGCACGCACGCAGACAGACATACATTCAATTTTATATATATAGATAGAGCTCCATTATGATGTCATAATGTAATGTAAAACTGCATTATGATGTCATAATCTATTCATGGTAGGGGATAGAATTTACAACTCCATTATGATGTCACAATCTAGTACTATTAAAGGATACAACGTAGAACAACATTATTATGTAATATAGAACTCCATTATGATGTCATAATGTAAAACTGCATTATGATGTCATCATGTATTTATAGTAGGGGATAGAATTTACAACTGCATTATGATGTCACAATCTAGTAATAACAAAAGATACAACATAGAACAGCATTATTATGTAATATAGAACTCCATTATGATGTCATAATATTAAACTGCATTATGACGTCATAATTAGGGATGAGCGAACGTGTCCGTTACGGACACATCCGCACCCGGACACCGGCTTTGCCGAACACTGCAGTGTTCGCGCGTAAGTGTCCGGGTGCCGCCGGGGGGCGGGGAGATGCGCGGCGGCGCGGGCGGCAGTAGCGGGGAACAGGGGGGAGCCCTCTCTCTCTCCCTCTCCCCCCCACTCCCCGCCGCACCCCCCCGCGCTGCCACGGCGGCCCCCGAACTTTTTCGCCCGAACACTGAAGTGTTCGCAAAGTTCGGTGTTCGGGCGAAAAAGGGGCGGAGCCGAACGTGTTCGCTCATCTCTAGTCATAATGTATTCATAGTAGGGGATAGAATTTACAACACCATTATGATTTCAGAATCTAGTAATAACAAAAGATGTAATGTAGAACTTCATTATAATGTAGTATAGAACTCTATTATGATGTCATAATGTAAAACTGCATTATGATGTCATAATCTATTCATAGCAAGTAATAGAATTTACAACTCCATTATGATATCACAATCTAGTAATAACAAAAGATGCAACGTAGAACAACACTACTTTGTAATATAGAACTCCATTATGATGTCATAATGTAAAACTGCATTATGATGTCATAATCTATTCATGGTAGGGGATAGAATTTACAATATCATTATGATGTCACAATCTAGTAATAACAAAAAATACAACGTAGAACAGCATTTTTATGTAATATAGAACTCCATTATGATGTCATAATGTGAAACTTCATTATATGTCATAATGTATTTATTGTAGGGGATAGGATTTACAACTCCATTATGATGTCACAATCTAGTAATAACAGAAGATACTTTGTAGAACTTCATTATAATATAATATAGAACTCCATTATGATGTCATAATGTAAAACTGCATTATGATGTCATAATGTATTTATAGTAGGGGGTAGAATTTACAACTGCATTATGATGTCACAATCTAGTAATAACAAAAGATACAATGTAGAACTTCATTATAATTTAGTATAGAACTATATTAGGATGTCATAATGGAATGTAAAACTGCATTAAGATGTCATAATCTATTCATGGTAGGGGATAGTATTTAAAACTCCATTATGATGTCACAAATTAGTAATAACAAAAGATACAACATACAACTTAATGATAATGTAATATAGAACTCCATTATGATGTCATAATGTAAAACTGCATTATGATGTCATAATCTGTTCATGGTAGGGGATAGAATTTACAACTCCATTATGATGTCACAATCTAGTAATAACAAAAGATACAATGTAGAACTTCATTATAATTTAGTATAGAACTATATTAGGATGTCATAATGTAATGTAAAACTGCATTAAGATGTCATAATCTATTCATGGTAGGGGATAGTATTTAAAACTCCATTATGATGTCACAAATTAGTAATAACAAAAGATACAACATACAACTTAATGATAATGTAATATAGAACTCCATTATGATGTCATAATGTAAAACTGCATTATGATGTCATAATCTGTTCATGGTAGGGGATAGAATTTACAACTCCATTATGATGTCACAATCTAGTAATAACAAAAGATACAACATAATTATAATGTAATATAGAACTCTATTATGATGTCATAATGTAAAACTGCATTATGATGTCATAATGTTTTTATAGTAGGGGATAGAATTTACAACTTCATTATGATGTCGCAATCTAAGATACAACGTAGAACAACATTATTATGTAATATAGAACGCCATTATGATGTCATAATGTGAAACTGCATTATGACGTAATAATGTATTCATAGTAGGGGATAGGATTTACAACTCCATTATGATGTCAGAATCTAGTAATAACAAAAGATACAATGTAGAAAAACATTATTATGTAATATAGAACGCCATTATGATGTCATAATGTAAAACTGCATTATGATGTCATAATGTATTTATGGCAGGGGATTGAATTTACAACTCCATTATGATGTCACAATCTAGTAATAACAAAAGATACAATGTAGAACTTCATTATAATGTAGTATAGAACTCCATTATGATGTCATAATGTAAAACTGCTTTATGATGTCATAATTTATTTATAGCAGGTAATATAATTTACAACTCCATAATCTCACAATCTAATAATAATAAAAGATACAAAGTAGAAAAACATTATGTAATATAGAACTTCATTATGATGTCATAATGTGAAACTGCATTATGACATCATAATCTATTCATAGTAGGGGATAGCATTTACAACTCCATTATGATGTTACAATCTAGTAATAACAAAAGATACAATGTAGAAATCCATTATATTTTAGTATAGAACTCTATTATGATGTCGTAATGTAAAACTGCATTAGGATGTCATAATCTATTCATGGTAGGGGATCAAATTTACAATATCATTATGATGTCACAATCTAGTAATAACAAAAGATACAATGTAGAACAGCCTTTTTATGTAATATAGAACTCATTATGATGTCATAATGTGAAACTTCATTATGATGTCATAATGTATTTATAGTAGGGGGTAGAATTTACAACTCCATTATGATGTCACAATCTAGTAATAACAAAAGATACAATGTAGAACAGCATTTTTATGTAATATAGAACTCCATTATGATGTCATAACGTGAACTTGCATTATGATGTCATAATGTATTCATTGTAGTGGATAGGATTTACAACTCCATTATGATGTCACAATTTAGTAATAACAAAAGATGTAATGTAGAACTTCATTATAATGTAGTATAGAACTCTATTATGATGTCATAATGTAAAACTGCATTATGATGTCATAATCTATTCATAGCAAGTAATAGAATTTACAACTCCATTATGATATCACAATCTAGTAATAACAAAAGATGCAACGTAGAACAACACTACTTTGTAATATAGAACTCCATTATGATGTCATAATGTAAAACTGCATTATGATGTCATAATCTATTCATGGTAGGGGATAGAATTTACAATATCATTATGATGTCACAATCTAGTAATAACAAAAAATACAACATAGAACAGCATTTTTATGTAATATAGAACTCCATTATGATGTCATAATGTGAAACTTCATTATATGTCATAATGTATTTATTGTAGGGGATAGGATTTACAACTCCATTATGATGTCACAATCTAGTAATAACAGAAGATACTTTGTAGAACTTCATTATAATATAATATAGAACTCCATTATGATGTCATAATGTAAAACTGCTTTATGATGTCATAATGTATTTATAGTAGGGGGTAGAATTTACAACTGCATTATGATGTCACAATCTAGTAATAACAAAAGATACAATGTAGAACTTCATTATAATTTAGTATAGAACTATATTAGGATGTCATAATGTAATGTAAAACTGCATTAAGATGTCATAATCTATTCATGGTAGGGGATAGTATTTAAAACTCCATTATGATGTCACAAATTAGTAATAACAAAAGATACAACATACAACTTAATGATAATGTAATATAGAACTCCATTATGTCATAATGTAAAACTGCATTATGATGTCATAATCTGTTCATGGTAGGGGATAGAATTTACAACTCCATTATGATGTCACAATCTAGTAATAACAAAAGATACAACATAATTATAATGTAATATAGAACTCTATTATGATGTCATAATGTAAAACTGCATTATGATGTCATAATGTTTTTATAGTAGGGGATAGAATTTACAACTTCATTATGATGTCGCAATCTAAGATACAACGTAGAACAACATTATTATGTAATATAGAACGCCATTATGATGTCATAATGTGAAACTGCATTATGACGTAATAATGTATTCATAGTAGGGGATAGGATTTACAACTCCATTATGATGTCAGAATCTAGTAATAACAAAAGATACAATGTAGAAAAACATTATTATGTAATATAGAACGCCATTATGATGTCATAATGTAAAACTGCATTATGATGTCATAATGTATTTATGGCAGGGGATTGAATTTACAACTCCATTATGATGTCACAATCTAGTAATAACAAAAGATACAATGTAGAACTTCATTATAATGTAGTATAGAACTCCATTATGATGTCATAATGTAAAACTGCTTTATGATGTCATAATTTATTTATAGCAGGTAATATAATTTACAACTCCATAATCTCACAATCTAATAATAATAAAAGATACAAAGTAGAAAAACATTATGTAATATAGAACTTCATTATGATGTCATAATGTGAAACTGCATTATGACATCATAATCTATTCATAGTAGGGGATAGCATTTACAACTCCATTATGATGTTACAATCTAGTAATAACAAAAGATACAATGTAGAAATCCATTATATTTTAGTATAGAACTCTATTATGATGTCGTAATGTAAAACTGCATTAGGATGTCATAATCTATTCATGGTAGGGGATCAAATTTACAATATCATTATGATGTCACAATCTAGTAATAACAAAAGATACAATGTAGAACAGCCTTTTTATGTAATATAGAACTCATTATGATGTCATAATGTGAAACTTCATTATGATGTCATAATGTATTTATAGTAGGGGGTAGAATTTACAACTCCATTATGATGTCACAATCTAGTAATAACAAAAGATACAATGTAGAACAGCATTTTTATGTAATATAGAACTCCATTATGATGTCATAACGTGAACTTGCATTATGATGTCATAATGTATTCATTGTAGTGGATAGGATTTACAACTCCATTATGATGTCACAATTTAGTAATAACAAAAGATGTAATGTAGAACTTCATTATAATGTAGTATAGAACTCTATTATGATGTCATAATGTAAAACTGCATTATGATGTCATAATCTATTCATAGCAAGTAATAGAATTTACAACTCCATTATGATATCACAATCTAGTAATAACAAAAGATGCAACGTAGAACAACACTACTTTGTAATATAGAACTCCATTATGATGTCATAATGTAAAACTGCATTATGATGTCATAATCTATTCATGGTAGGGGATAGAATTTACAATATCATTATGATGTCACAATCTAGTAATAACAAAAAATACAACATAGAACAGCATTTTTATGTAATATAGAACTCCATTATGATGTCATAATGTGAAACTTCATTATATGTCATAATGTATTTATTGTAGGGGATAGGATTTACAACTCCATTATGATGTCACAATCTAGTAATAACAGAAGATACTTTGTAGAACTTCATTATAATATAATATAGAACTCCATTATGATGTCATAATGTAAAACTGCTTTATGATGTCATAATGTATTTATAGTAGGGGGTAGAATTTACAACTGCATTATGATGTCACAATCTAGTAATAACAAAAGATACAATGTAGAACTTCATTATAATTTAGTATAGAACTATATTAGGATGTCATAATGGAATGTAAAACTGCATTAAGATGTCATAATCTATTCATGGTAGGGGATAGTATTTAAAACTCCATTATGATGTCACAAATTAGTAATAACAAAAGATACAACATACAACTTAATGATAATGTAATATAGAACTCCATTATGTCATAATGTAAAACTGCATTATGATGTCATAATCTGTTCATGGTAGGGGATAGAATTTACAACTCCATTATGATGTCACAATCTAGTAATAACAAAAGATACAACATAATTATAATGTAATATAGAACTCTATTATGATGTCATAATGTAAAACTGCATTATGATGTCATAATGTTTTTATAGTAGGGGATAGAATTTACAACTTCATTATGATGTCGCAATCTAAGATACAACGTAGAGCAACATTATTATGTAATATAGAACGCCATTATGATGTCATAATGTGAAACTGCATTATGACGTAATAATGTATTCATAGTAGGGGATAGGATTTACAACTCCATTATGATGTCAGAATCTAGTAATAACAAAAGATACAATGTAGAAAAACATTATTATGTAATATAGAACGCCATTATGATGTCATAATGTAAAACTGCATTATGATGTCATAATGTATTTATGGCAGGGGATTGAATTTACAACTCCATTATGATGTCACAATCTAGTAATAACAAAAGATACAATGTAGAACTTCATTATAATGTAGTATAGAACTCCATTATGATGTCATAATGTAAAACTGCTTTATGATGTCATAATTTATTTATAGCAGGTAATATAATTTACAACTCCATAATGTCACAATCTAATAATAATAAAAGATACAAAGTAGAAAAACATTATGTAATATAGAACTTCATTATGATGTCATAATGTGAAACTGCATTATGACATCATAATCTATTCATAGTAGGGGATAGCATTTACAACTCCATTATGATGTCACAATCTAGTAATAACAAAAGATACAATGTAGAAATCCATTATATTTTAGTATAGAACTCTATTATGATGTCGTAATGTAAAACTGCATTAGGATGTCATAATCTATTCATGGTAGGGGATCAAATTTACAATATCATTATGATGTCACAATCTAGTAATAACAAAAGATACAATGTAGAACAGCCTTTTTATGTAATATAGAACTCATTATGATGTCATAATGTGAAACTTCATTATGATGTCATAATTAGAGATGAGCGAACACGTTCGGCTCCGCCCCTTTTTCGCCCGAACACCGAACTTTGCGAACACTTCAGTGTTCGGGCGAAAAAGTTCGGGGGCCGCCGTGGCAGCGCGGGGGGGTGCGGCGGGGAGTGGGGGGGAGAGGGAGAGAGAGAGGGCTCCCCCCTGTTCCCCGCTACTGCCGCCCGCGCCGCCGCGCATCTCCCCGCCCCCCGGCGGCACCCGGACACTTACGCGCGAACACTGCAGTGTTCGGCAAAGCCGGTGTCCGGGTGCGGATGTGTCTGTAACGGACACGTTCGCTCATCCCTAGTCATAATGTATTTATAGTAGGGGGTAGAATTTACAACTCCATTATGATGTCACAATCTAGTAATAACAAAAGATACAATGTAGAACAGCATTTTTATGTAATATAGAACTCCATTATGATGTCATAACGTGAAACTGCATTATGATGTCATAATGTATTCATTGTAGTGGATAGGATTTACAACTCCATTATGATGTCACAATTTAGTAATAACAAAAGATGTAATGTAGAACTTCATTATAATGTAGTATAGAACTCTATTATGATGTCATAATGTAAAACTGCATTATGATGTCATAATCTATTCATAGCAAGTAATAGAATTTACAACTCCATTATGATATCACAATCTAGTAATAACAAAAGATGCAACGTAGAACAACACTACTTTGTAATATAGAACTCCATTATGATGTCATAATGTAAAACTGCATTATGATGTCATAATCTATTCATGGTAGGGGATAGAATTTACAATATCATTATGATGTCACAATCTAGTAATAACAAAAAATACAACGTAGAACAGCATTTTTATGTAATATAGAACTCCATTATGATGTCATAATGTGAAACTTCATTATATGTCATAATGTATTTATTGTAGGGGATAGGATTTACAACTCCATTATGATGTCACAATCTAGTAATAACAGAAGATACTTTGTAGAACTTCATTATAATATAATATAGAACTCCATTATGATGTCATAATGTAAAACTGCATTATGATGTCATAATGTATTTATAGTAGGGGGTAGAATTTACAACTGCATTATGATGTCACAATCTAGTAATAACAAAAGATACAATGTAGAACTTCATTATAATTTAGTATAGAACTATATTAGGATGTCATAATGTAATGTAAAACTGCATTAAGATGTCATAATCTATTCATGGTAGGGGATAGTATTTAAAACTCCATTATGATGTCACAAATTAGTAATAACAAAAGATACAACATACAACTTAATGATAATGTAATATAGAACTCCATTATGTCATAATGTAAAACTGCATTATGATGTCATAATCTGTTCATGGTAGGGGATAGAATTTACAACTCCATTATGATGTCACAATCTAGTAATAACAAAAGATACAACATAATTATAATGTAATATAGAACTCTATTATGATGTCATAATGTAAAACTGCATTATGATGTCATAATGTTTTTATAGTAGGGGATAGAATTTACAACTTCATTATGATGTCGCAATCTAAGATACAACGTAGAACAACATTATTATGTAATATAGAACGCCATTATGATGTCATAATGTGAAACTGCATTATGACGTAATAATGTATTCATAGTAGGGGATAGGATTTACAACTCCATTATGATGTCAGAATCTAGTAATAACAAAAGATACAATGTAGAAAAACATTATTATGTAATATAGAACGCCATTATGATGTCATAATGTAAAACTGCATTATGATGTCATAATGTATTTATTGTAGGGGATAGGATTTACAACTCCATTATGATGTCACAATCTAGTAATAACAGAAGATACTTTGTAGAACTTCATTATAATGTAGTATAGAACTCCATTATGATGTCATAATGTAAAACTGCATTATGATGTCATAATCTATTCATAGCAGATAATAGAATTTACAACTCCATTATGATGTCACAATCTAGTAATAACAAAAGATACAACGTAGAACAACATTATTATGTAATATAGAACTCTATTATGATGTCATAATGTAAAACTGCATTATGATGTCATAATGTATTTATAGTAGGGGGTAGAATTTACAACTCCATTATGATGTCACAATCTAGTAATAACAAAAGATACAATGTAGAACTTCATTATAATTTAGTATACAGTCGTCACTGGGACAGGTGGGGTCCTTTAAATGAAATACAATTTCACTGTGAAACTACCCCAGAAATATTAGATTAGATAATCTGTTCTATTATTAAAATATAACTTTTATTATAGGACTTTATTTAAAATACACTAAATCACACCACCAAATGGCCCAGCACACATCAGAAAACTAGACGAACATAAACATACAAACACCCAAAGAACATACAGGACAGGGGATAGGTATATCACCTTATCGTGGTGATCCGCTATACCGATGTTAATTACCGTTCCCTTAATAGATTTACAGGTACGGTTATATTGCTATTTATACAGTGGTAATAACGGTATACATTTTATTTCAGAAGGCTAAGGATGATAGACAAATAATATTTAATCGACGTGTTTCTACGGCCCTGATGTAATAAGTGAGCCGCTTCATCAGGATCAAGACAAATAGCCTCTGTCTTTTGTACTCAAATGCCCCAAATGAAGAATGGTAATCTAATATTTCTGGGGTACTTTCACAGTGAAATTATAATTTAGTATAGAACTATATTAGGATGTCATAATGTAATGTAAAACTGCATTATGATGTCATAATCTATTCATGGTAGGGGATAGTATTTAAAACTGCATTATGATGTCACAAATTAGTAATAACAAAAGATGCAACCTAGAACTTCATTATATTGTAATATAGAGCTCCATTATGATGTCATCATGTAATGTAAAACTGCATTATGATGTCATAATCTATTCATGGTAGGGGATAGAATTTACAACTCCATTATGATGTCACAATCTAGTATTATTAAAGGATACAACGTAGAACAACATTATTATGTAATATAGAACTCCATTATGATGTCATAATGTAAAACTGCATTATGATGTCATCATGTATTTATAGTAGGGGATAGAATTTACAACTGCATTATGATGTCACAATCTAGTAATAACAAAAGATACAACATAGAACAACATTATTATGTAATATAGAACTCCATTATGATGTCATAATATTAAACTGCATTATGACGTCATAATGTATTCATAGTAGGGGATAGAATTTACAACACCATTATGATGTCAGAATCTAGTAATAACAAAAGATGTAATGTAGAACTTCATTATAATGTAGTATAGAACTCTATTATGATGTCATAATGTAAAACTGCATTATGATGTCATAATCTATTCATAGCAAGTAATAGAATTTACAACTCCATTATGATATCAACAATCTAGTAATAACAAAAGATGCAACGTAGAACAACACTACTTTGTAATATAGAACTCCATTATGATGTCATAATGTAAAACTGCTTATGATGTCATAATCTATTCATGGTAGGGGATAGAATTTACAATATCATTATGATGTCACAATCTAGTAATAACAAAAAATACAACGTAGAACAGCATTTTTATGCAATATAGAACTCCATTATGATGTCATAATGTGAAACTTCATTATGATGTCATAATGTATTTATTGTAGGGGATAGGATTTACAACTCCATTATGATGTCACAATCTAGTAATAACAGAAGATACTTTGTAGAACTTCATTATAATATAATATAGAACTCCATTATGATGTCATAATGTAAAACTGCATTATGATGTCATAATGTATTTATAGTAGGGGGTAGAATTTACAACTGCATTATGATGTCACAATCTAGTAATAACAAAAGATACAATGTAGAACTTCATTATAATTTAGTATAGAACTATATTAGGATGTCATAATGTAATGTAAAACTGCATTAAGATGTCATAATCTATTCATGGTAGGGGATAGTATTTAAAACTCCATTATGATGTCACAAATTAGTAATAACAAAAGATACAACATACAACTTAATGATAATGTAATATAGAACTCCATTATGATGTCATAATGTAAAACTGCATTATGATGTCATAATCTGTTCATGGTAGGGGATAGAATTTACAACTCCATTATGATGTCACAATCTAGTAATAACAAAAGATACAACATAATTATAATGTAATATAGAACTCTATTATGATGTCATAATGTAAAACTGCATTATGATGTCATAATGTTTTTATAGTAGGGGATAGAATTTACAACTTCATTATGATGTCGCAATCTAGTAGTAACAAAAGATACAACGTAGAACAACATTATTATGTAATATAGAACGCCATTATGATGTCATAATGTGAAACTGCATTATGACGTAATAATGTATTCATAGTAGGGGATAGGATTTACAACTCCATTATGATGTCAGAATCTAGTAATAACAAAAGATACAATGTAGAAAAACATTATTATGTAATATAGAACGCCATTATGATGTCATAATGTAAAACTGCATTATGATGTCATAATGTATTTATGGCAGGGGATTGAATTTACAACTCCATTATGATGTCACAATCTAGTAATAACAAAAGATACAATGTAGAACTTCATTATAATGTAGTATAGAACTCCATTATGATGTCATAATGTAAAACTGCTTTATGATGTCATAATTTATTTATAGCAGGTAATATAATTTACAACTCCATTATGTCACAATCTAATAATAATAAAAGATACAAAGTAGAAAAACATTATGTAATATAGAACTTCATTATGATGTCATAATGTGAAACTGCATTATGACATCATAATCTATTCATAGTAGGGGATAGCATTTACAACTCCATTAAGATGTCACAATCTAGTAATAACAAAAGATACAATGTAGAAATCCATTATATTTTAGTATAGAACTCTATTATGATGTCGTAATGTAAAACTGCATTAGGATGTCATAATCTATTCATGGTAGGGGATCAAATTTACAATATTATTATGATGTCACAATCTAGTAATAACAAAAGATACAATGTAGAACAGCCTTTTTATGTAATATACAACTCATTATGATGTCATAATGTAAAACTTCATTATGATGTCATAATGTATTTATAGTAGGGGGTAGAATTTACAACTCCATTATGATGTCACAATCTAGTAATAACAAAAGATACAATGTAGAACAGCATTTTTATGTAATATAGAACTCCATTATGATGTCATAACGTGAAACTGCATTATGATGTCATAATGTATTCATTGTAGTGGATAGGATTTACAACTCCATTATGATGTCACAATTTAGTAATAACAAAAGATACAATGTAGAACTTCATTATAATTTAGTATAGAACTCTGTTATGATGTCATAACGTAATGTAAAACTGCATTATGATGTCATAATCTATTCATGGTAGGGGATAGAATTTACAACTCCATTATGATGTCACAATCTTGTAATAGCAAAAGATACAATGTAGAACTTCATTATAATGTAGTATAGAACTCTATTTTGATGTCGTAATGTAAAACTGCATTATGATGTCATAATCTATTCATAGCAGGTAATAGAATTTACAACTCCATTATGATGTCAGAATCTAGTAATAACAAAAGATACAACGTAGAACAACATTATTATGTAATATAGAACTCCATTATGATGTCATAATGTGAAACTGCATTATGACGTAATAATGTATTCATAGTATGGGATAGGATTTACAACTCCATTATGATGTCAGAATCTAGTAATAACAAAAGATACAATGTAGAAAAACATTATTATGTAATATAGAACGCCATTATGATGTCATAATGTGAAACTGCATTATGATGTCATAATGTATTTATTGTAGGGGATAGGATTTACAACTCCATTATGATGTCACAATCTAGTAATAACAGAAGATACTTTGTAGAACTTCATTATAATGTAGTATAGAACTCCATTATGATGTCATAATGTAAAACTGCATTATGATGTCATAATCTATTCATAGCAGATAATAGAATTTACAACTCCATTATGATGTCACAATCTAGTAATAACAAAAGATACAACGTAGAACAACATTATTATGTAATATAGAACTCTATTATGATGTCATAATGTAAAACTGCATTATGATGTCATAATGTATTTATAGTAGGGGGTAGAATTTACAACTCCATTATGATGTCACAATCTAGTAATAACAAAAGATACAATGTAGAACTTCATTATAATTTAGTATACAGTCGTCACTGGGACAGGTGGGGTCCTTTAAATGAAATACAATTTCACTGTGAAAGTACCCCAGAAATATTAGATTAGATAATCTGTTCTATTATTAAAATATAACTTTTATTATAGGACTTTATTTAAAATACACTAAATCACACCACCAAATGGCCCAGCACACATCAGAAAACTAGACGAACATAAACATACAAACACCCAAAGAACATACAGGACAGGGGATAGGTATATCACCTTATCGTGGTGATCCGCTATACCGATGTTAATTACCGTTCCCTTAATAGATTTACAGGTACGGTTATATTGCTATTTATACAGTGGTAATAACGGTATAAATTTTATTTCAGAAGGCTAAGGATGATAGACAAATAATATTTAATCAACGTGTTTCTACGGCCCTGATGTAATAAGTGAGCCGATTCATCAGGATCAAGACAAATAGCCTCTGTCTTTTGTACTCAAATGCCCCAAATGAAGAATGGTAATCTAATATTTCTGGGGTACTTTCACAGTGAAATTATAATTTAGTATAGAACTATATTAGGATGTCATAATGTAATGTAAAACTGCATTATGATGTCATAATCTATTCATGGTAGGGGATAGTATTTAAAACTGCATTATGATGTCACAAATTAGTAATAACAAAAGATGCAACGTAGAACTTCATTATATTATAATATAGAGCTCCATTATGATGTCATCATGTAATGTAAAACTGCATTATGATGTCATAATCTATTCATGGTAGGGGATAGAATTTACAACTCCATTATGATGTCACAATCTAGTAATATTAAAGGATACAACGTAGAACAACATTATTATGTAATATAGAACTCCATTATGATGTCATAATGTAAAACTGCATTATGATGTCATCATGTATTTATAGTAGGGGATAGAATTTACAACTGCATTATGATGTCACAATCTAGTAATAACAAAAGATACAACATAGAACAACATTATTATGTAATATAGAACTTCATTATGATGTCATAATATTAAACTGCATTATGACGTCATAATGTATTCATAGTAGGGGATAGAATTTACAACTCCATTATGATGTCAGAATTTAGTAATAACAAAAGATGTAATGTAGAACTTCATTATAATGTAGTATAGAACTCTATTATGATGTCATAATGTAAAACTGCATTATGATGTCATAATCTATTCATAGCAAGTAATAGAATTTACAACTCCATTATGATATCACAATCTAGTAATAACAAAAGATGCAACGTAGAACAACACTACTTTGTAATATAGAACTCCATTATGATGTCATAATGTAAAACTGCATTATGATGTCATAATCTATTCATGGTAGGGGATAGAATTTACAATATCATTATGATGTCACAATCTAGTAATAACAAAAAATACAACGTAGAACAGCATTTTTATGTAATATAGAACTCCATTATGATGTCATAATGTGAAACTTCATTATAATGTCATAATGTATTTATTGTAGGGGATAGGATTTACAACTCCATTATGATGTCACAATCTAGTAATAACAGAAGATACTTTGTAGAACTTCATTATAATATAATATAGAACTCCATTATGATGTCATAATGTAAAACTGCATTATGATGTCATAATGTATTTATAGTAGGTGGTAGAATTTACAACTGCATTATGATGTCACAATCTAGTAATAACAAAAGATACAATGTAGAACTTCATTATAATGTAGTATAGAACTCTATTATGATGTCATAATGTAAAACTGCATTATGATGTCATAATCTATTCATAGCAAGTAATAGAATTTACAACTCCATTATGATATCACAATCTAGTAATAACAAAAGATGCAACGTAGAACAACACTACTTTGTAATATAGAACTCCATTATGATGTCATAATGTAAAACTGCATTAAGATGTCATAATCTATTCATGGTAGGGGATAGTATTTAAAACTCCATTATGATGTCACAAATTAGTAATAACAAAAGATACAACATACAACTTAATTATAATGTAATATAGAACTCCATTATGATGTCATAATGTAAAACTGCATTATGATGTCATAATCTGTTCATGGTAGGGGATAGAATTTACAACTCCATTATGATGTCACAATCTAGTAATAACAAAAGATACAACATAATTATAATGTAATATAGAACTCTATTATGATGTCATAATGTAAAACTGCATTATGATGTCATAATGTTTTTATAGTAGGGGATAGAATTTACAACTTCATTATGATGTCGCAATCTAGTAGTAACAAAAGATACAACGTAGAACAACATTATTATGTAATATAGAACGCCATTATGATGTCATAATGTGAAACTGCATTATGATGTAATAATGTATTCATAGTAGGGGATAGGATTTACAACTCCATTATGATGTCAGAATCTAGTAATAGCAAAAGATACAATGTAGAAAAACATTATTATGTAATACTAGCGTACCCGTCGCGCGTTGCTGCGAAGACAGACAGACATACATACATTCGTTTTTATATATCTAGATGACGGCAGCAGCGACCACTGAGGTTTTGTAGGCCGCTGCTTCCCCCTTGCAGGCTGAATAAAATAGCCGTTGTGTGGAACATCCAATTTATCCGGCTGCTGTGGCTTCTTGGGAAGATAGCCTAGTACATGTTTGCCCACTTCCAACTCCAATGGAGACTGACTGTAAATGGCTGGCGTGCTCTAGTATTTATGGTTCCAAGCTGTACGTGTCATTGCATACAGTCTGTCTATCTATCTATCTATCTATCTATCTATCTATCTATCTATCTATGACATCAGGAAATGAGAGAATTAGATTCCGTACGTAAAATTTGAACGCTAATTCTTTGGCGCTTTGAATTGAATAATCGAGTTGGGACCCATTAACTTTTCCTATTTATGACATAATCAATGCTCGTGCCAAATTTCAAGTTTCTATGACATTGGGAAATGAGAGAATTAAATTCCGTACATAAAATTTGGACGCTAATTCTTTTGCGCTTAGAATTGAATAATCGAGTTGGGATGAGACATAAGGCCTTGCCCATAAGCATTCCCCAACCTCCAAGAACTGAACCTACCTACCTGAATGAGATTTTGTAGGCCGCTGCTTCCCCCTTGCGGGCTGAATAAAATAGCCGTTGGGTGGAACATACAATTTATCCGGCTGCTGTGGCTTCTTAGGAAGATATCCTAGTACTTGTTTACCCACTTCCAACTCCAATGGTAATTGGCTGGCGTGCTCTAGTGGTTCCAAGCTGTACGTGTCATAATAGAGCCTTAATGACATCACAATGCAGCTTATGAGAACATGTTGGGGCATGTTCGCGCGTTGCTGCGAAGACAGACATACATACATACTACGTTTTTATATATCTAGATGACGGCAGCAGCGACCACTGAGGTTTACCGCTGGGGTATGTCACTCTTATTACTAATGGTGGGAGTGTCACTATTATTACTGCTGTGGGATGTCACTATTATCGCTGGGGTGAAGGTGTCACTATTACCGCTGGGGTATGTGTACATGTGGCAGAAATGGGCAGGGCTCTTTCAGAATAGACCGGGTGCAGATTTTGACTGCTTTTTAGATGCGGAAATGCTGCAGAATTTTCCACAGAAATCTCCGCTGAGCACATTCTGCAGTATTTCCGCGTCCAAAAAGCAGTCAGAATCTGCACCCGGTCTATTCTGAAACAGCCTTGTCCTTTTTAGAACGACGGGGGTAAAATCATACGTCGTGATAAGCCCCGCCCCCTGACGTGTTGGCACTTTGCGATACATAAGTGGGTTTTGGGTTGTAGTTTGGGCACTCGGTCCCTAAAAGGTTCGCCATCACTGGCCTAGTACATGTTTGCCCACTTCCAACTTCAATGGAGACTGACTGTAAATGGCTGGCGTGCTCTAGTATTTATGGTTTCAAGCTGTACGTGTCATTGCATACAGTCTATCTATCTATCTATCTATCAGGGTTATTGCATACAGTCTATCTATCTATCTATCTATCTATCTATCTATCTATCTATGACATCAGGAAATGAGAGAATTAGATTTTGTAGGCCGCTGCTTCCCCCTTGCGGGCTGAATAAAATATTTGTACTATGCCTATAATCTTCCCAGGAGTGTACTCAACAACTTCCCAAAGTTTCATGGCGATCGGATGAATGGTGTAGTAGCGCATAAAGGACAAACACGCACGCACGCACGCAGACAGACATACATTCAATTTTATATATATAGATAGAACGCCATTATGATGTCATAATGTAAAACTGCATTATGATGTCATAATGTATTTATGGCAGGGGATTGAATTTACAACTCCATTATGATGTCACAATCTAGTAATAACAAAAGATACAATGTAGAACTTCATTATAATGTAGTATAGAACTCCATTATGATGTCATAATGTAAAACTGCTTTATGATGTCATAATTTATTTATAGCAGGTAATATAATTTACAACTCCATTATGATGCCATAATCTAGTAATAACAAAAGATACAATGTAGAACAATATTATTATGTAATATAGAACTCCATTATGATGTCATAATGTAAAACTGCATTATGATGTCATAATGTAATTATAGTAGGGGGTAGAATTTACAACTCCATTATGATGTCACAATCTAGTAATAACAAAAGATACAACGTAAAACTTCATTATAATGTAATATAGAACTCCATTATGATGTCATAATTAGAGATGAGGGAGCACCAAAATGCTCAGGTGCTCGTTACTCAAGTCGAACTTTCCGCGATGCTCGAGGGTTCGTTTCGAGTAACGAACCCCATTGAAGTCAATGGGCGACCCGAGCATTTTTGTATATCGCCGATGCTCGCTAAGGTTCTCATTTCTGAAAATCTGGGAAATTCAAGAAATTGACACTGAAACGGATAGGGCAGGCGAAGGGCTACATGTTGGGCTGCATCTCAAGTTCCCAGGTCCCACTATTAAGCCACAATAGCGGCAAGAGTGGGCCCCCCCCCCAACAATTTTTACTTCTGAAAAACCCTCATTAGCAAGGCATACCTCAGCTAAGCACCACACTACCTCCAACAAGGCACAATCACTGCCTGCATGACACTCCGCTGCCACTTCTCCTGGGTTACATGCTGCCCAACCCCCCCCCCCCCCCGCACGACCCAGTGTCCACAGCGCACACCAAAGTGTCCTTGCGCAGCCTTCAGCTGCCCTCATGCCACACACTGGCCTCATAGCCACACCACCCTCATGTCTATTTATAAGTGCGTCTGCCATGAGGAGGAACCGGAGGCACACACTGCAGAGGGTTAGCAGGGCCAGGCAGCGACCCTCTTTAAAAGGGGCGGGGCGATAGCCCACAATGCTGTACAGAAGCAATGAGAACTCCAATCCTGTGCCACCTCCGTCAGGAGCTGCAAACGTGGGCATAGCAATGGGGAATCCATGTGCCACACAGTATTCATTCTGTCAAGGTGTCGCATAGCTCAATCCACACTGCAAGGGGAAAGCAGTCAGCGCTCTGCCCCCTACCCAAGTCAGTCAGTGCCTTTGTGCCAGACAGGTCAAACACCACAATGGGAACTAAGTTTGCACCAACAGCATAGGTGGGTCCTAGGAAACCCAAGACATGAACAAAAAATTGATCTGAGCGGCCAAACATGGCATAGGCCTCGGCCCACACATTCAGCAATCCTAGGCTGGAAGCGGACTTTCACTGCACCCAGGACATAGGCCTCTGCACAAACCATCAGCAATCGCGTGCCTACAGCGGACTCCAATGCTAGCGTAGTAGCATAAAAGCACTATCCGTACAAGAAAGACAGATCTACCAATCTCAAAACATTTTGCTGAATTTCACCATACAATCAGTCAGCTCAAATTTAGGGTCATTGACTCTGTTGCCCCACTGCCTCAAGGTGGGGACCGGGAGGGAATCCTTAAATGTAAAGAGATCCGTTGGATACACAAACTTGATACCCTTTCCCCCAAGGGTCTTAATATAGAGTATCCCATTATGTCCTGTATATAAATAGGTCCAGTTGATAGTCATGTGTCAGACTAATGTGCACTTTCTCTATCTGCAAATTATGTATACATAATCTCATCTACGGTATTTGATTTTAATTACCTTTTATTTTATGTTACAGATACCTGTTTGATGCATGTGCTCCGGACTCCTTGTTGTTCCATTACTTGTTGTTTGGCTTCCAGTATAAACTCCCCCCCCCCCCCCCAAAAAAAAATATTTTGTGCATTAATGTGTGCTAATGTGCATAATAAATAAATATGATATCATTCTATGTATTGGCTGCTTTATGAGGTATCACTATAGGTTATGATAATAGAGGGAGCTGTACTCTAATTGTTGGACCCATGAGTCATATGTATGAGATATGAACTATGATTAAAGACATATTGCTGTGAGATATGGTAGATTATTGATTATTAATATATTAGGGTTATTACCCAAGATTATTTATATTTTGACATTTATTTCAATAATGGACATCATTTTCTCCATATCTCACTCTCCAATAAAAAGTTTGTTGCTAAATCAACATACAGATATATGAGGCTGATCAATATTACCATTATTGTTTAATGTTGCTGTGGAATATATATATATATGTGTATATATGTATATATATATATGTGTATATGTATATGTGTGTGTATGTATGTATGTATGTATGTATATATATATATATATATATATATATATATATAATATGGATTTGTTGTGTTGGAGCTAGTTTTCCCTATAAGACTACCTATAAACAGCATCTTATTTATAATTAATACTGTTTGCCACTACATATAGTCTTCTCCGTGGACCAGCGATACTTCTATTGCTATTAGAGCAGTGGAACTGCTAGCGCATGCGCACTTAACTTCTGAAGTCTCTTTTACTAAATAGAGTCCAATAGTTATATCAGCGGCATCGCAGGACTCCAGGCGCATGCGCGATCAGTCCCTCAAGATTCCTCTTGCTCTTCTAAATCTCGCGATAGTGGCTAAATCATGCACAGGCGCACTCGTTCAGATGACAAACCGGAAGCATCGGGAGCCATGGAGGACGTGAGCACATGCGAATTAGGTACTGTTCAGCTGTTACATGTGGGATTTTAATTGTTGTTTCACTATATATAGTCTGTAACTAAGGGTGTATTTGTACTTGACAAAGATCACTGTGTTGATCGAAACGTCGTATGGAAGAAGGAAGAAGTTTTACTGCATCGCTGTCTGCTGCCACAGTATTTTCCTTCTTGATTGCGCTAATGATTGCAGCATCACCGCTCACCATCTGGGTAGACTCCTCAAAGTTTCCAAGGACCTGGCAGATGTCTGCCAACCAGGCCCACTCTTCTGTAAAGAATTGAGGAGGCTGACTCCCACTACGCCGCCCATGTTGGAGTTGGTATTCCACTATAGCTCTACGCTGCTCATAGAGCCTGGCCAACATGTGAAGCATAGAGTTCCACCGTGTGGGCACGTCGCACAGCAGTCAGTGCACTGGCAGATTAAACCGATGTTGCAGGGTCCGCAGGGTGGCAGCGTCCGTGTTGGACTTGCGGAAATGTGCGCTGAGCCGGCGCACCTTTCCGAGCAGGTCTGACAAGCGTGGGTAGCTTTTCAGAAACCGCTGAACCACCAAATTAAAGACGTGGGCCAGGCATGGCACGTGCGTGAGGCTGCAGAGCCGCCACCAGGTTACGGCCGTTGTCACACACGACCATGCCCGGTTGGAGGCTCAGTGGCGAAAGCCAGCGGTCGGTCTGCTCTCAGACCCTGCAGCAGTTCGTGGGCCATGTGCCTCTTCTCTCCTAAGCTGAGTAGTTTCAGCACGGCCTGCTGACGCTTGCCCACCGCTGTGCTGCCACGCCGCGCGACACCGACTGCTGGCGACATGCTGCTGCTGACACATCTTGATTGTGAGACAGAGGTTGCGTAGGAGGAGGAGGAGGAGGAGGAGGAGGGTGGTTTAGTGGAGGAAGCATACACCACCGCAGATACCACCACTGAGCTGGGGCCCGCAATTCTGGGGGTGGGTAGGACGTGAGCGGTCCCAGGCTCTGACTCGGTCCCAGCCTCCACTAAATTCACCCAATGTGCCGTCAGGGAGATATAGTTGCCCTCTCCGCCTGTGCTTGTCCACGTGTCCGTTGTTACGTGGACCTTGGCAGTAACCGCGTTGGTGAGGGTGCGTACAATGTTGCGGGAGACGTGGTCGTGCAGGGCTGGGACGGCACATCGGGAAAAGTAGTGGCGACTGGGAACCGAGTAGCGCGGGGCCGCCGCCGCCATCATGTTTTTGAAAGCCTCCGTTTCCACAAGCCTATACGGCAGCATCTCCAGGCTGATCAATTTGGCTATGTGCACGACGGCGTACTTGCGTTCAAACAGTTGCGCTAGCGACGGCTGGACGCTGCGCTGAGAGACATTGCTGGATGGGGCCGAGGACAGCGGAGGTGAGCATGTGGGTGCAGGCCAGGAGACGGTCGTGCCTGTGTCCTGAGAGGGGGGTTGGATCTCAGTGGCAGGTTGGGGCACAGGGGGAGAGGCAGTGGTGCAAACCAGAGGCTTGCACCACTGAATGACATCACTGAATGACATCATTGAATGGCTGTGATTGGTTAATCGGGCACTGGCTGATGCAGTGCTCCTCGGATACATGGAATACAGCAGCAACCACAGAGTACTAGAATGGAGGCAAATACTGACACAGAGACTAGTGTGGAGTATATGACTTGTGACCAGTGTCCGAACAAGCTTTCAACCAGTCCCTGAATGGATCGTCTATGCCAGAGTTATCAGCTAGTTCATTTTATTATGCATTTACCCCTTCCAGTGCTCAGGTATCATCTGGTGCCGTGTTATTAGGAATGAAAGTACAACAATATCCTCCAATCATTTTACAAACTTCTCCTTTTTCTGCTAGTAACATATCAAGAGCCATTCTATTTTGCCATGTAATAAGTAAGGTATGTCCTAGTTGTTCCTCTAGGCCCCTAATTGCATCTCTTGTATAATTAACAAATCTCTGTTGGTTATAGTATGTGTAATTAATCCAGTCTACATTTTTATCCACTGTTGCCCACCATGCAAGAAGAGACTCAAACCCGCTGCAGCCATCTGATTTCTTGCCCTATACTCGTTCAGTACCCCCCTTAGGACCCCTGATGGCGTCAAAGGAACCTTTGGGAGAGGAATTCCTAGTTTTCCGGACACGGCCCTTGCTGTTGCCCTCGGAGGTCATGAGGTGCACAGGCATTATCAGTTGTACCAAAGCACAATCCCGTTAGGGCCTGTACCTGGCACCTGTTCTAGGTACCTGTGACCACACAACCATCACACGTCTGCGTGTGCTCTTTGTAGCTCAGGCCATATCCCAGAAAACAGTGTGCCTCCATGGTTCTCCTCTCCATATAGTGTCCCTCAGGCAGTCTCCCGTAGTCTGCCTTGGTCCCATTACCAGGTAGCGCAAAGCAAGTATAACCCCAGGATCAGAGACAACAGCAGGTCCTTGCCCACAGGTGGAAACAGCAAACTCAATGTATAACATGGATCGCTTATCTGTGGGGTGTAGGTACAGTTAAGAAGCTTAATCCCACATTTTACGGTCATCACGGCTTGAAGACTTGTCATTAACTTTTTTTTTTATTCTTTATTTTTCAGATTATAACTTGATTACAGTTTACATAGTGTTCATTGCGCACCGTCACACCAACTTTATGAACATTACCATACCAAAGAATTAGAACAGTTTTTCTTTGTTGTGAATAAAAGGAAGACTTAACTTATTGCAACATTCAAGACTCGTTGTCCTTCTGTTCGTCATCTGTGTTTCTTTTCTTTCTATATTATATAAACTAACATGACCAATTAGACAGACGTGACACAAGGGGGATTAACCAGGGGGACACATTTAGGGGAAAAATAAAATAAAACTCAACCATTAAGTTGCGTGGAGTATAGCTATGTGGTCAGGTTTCGCTTTTGTCGTTTAGTGATCCATTAACGAGCGATATTCCTCAGATTCCTGGAACACCATCCAGTGATACCATATGTTCCTGAAGCTTTCCTGTGTGCCCCTTAGTGCCGCAGTGAAGTCCTCCATCTCCATGATCCTCCTTACTGTATTGAGCCATAGAGCCATTGTTGGTGAGGTTGTCTGTCTCCAAAGTTTAGGAATGCATGATCTTGCCGCACTCACTAGAAAACGTACTATAGATTCTTTGTAGGTCGCCAGTGGTATATCGCTGTGATGCAGGAGGAAGAAGGCCGGGGATTTTGGCAGGGGGTAGTGGGTGAATCTAGATGCTATCTGCCACACCTCTGATCAAAAAGCTCGCCAGGACCGAGCAGTCCCAAAAGACATGTAACATTGTCCCTTGCTCCGCCCCGCATCTCCAACATGTGGGGGGGACTGTCGGGAATATTCTATGCAAGTGGGAGGGCACCCTATACCACCTGGTGAGAACCTTGTATCCAGATTCTTGTATTTTGCTCAATATTGAAACCGAGTGTGTGATGATGAAAATTCTATCTCTTTCCTCCGGTGTAAGTGTGACTCCCAACTCTTCTTCCCATTTATTCATGTACTTAGGTGGTGAGGCCTCAGGTTGTGTGTTTAGTATGTTGTACATTTTGGATAGCGTATGCCTGAGGGTCCCTTCTCCCTACAGATGACTTCAAATTGTGTTTTTGGGCAGGCAAAAGTAGTGGGGCGGGGTAGCGTAGATAGAAAGTGTCTTACTTGTAATGCCTGCCATAATGGGAGTTGGGGTGAGTCCGTATTCCCTCTGAGCATTTCCAGTGGGAGCCACTGGCCTTCTTGCATAAAATGTTCTGCCCGGAATCTGCCTTCGGTAATCCTTGCACGGAATACTTTGTTCTCATTGCCTGGGGGAAATCTCGGGTTACCCAGAACCGGGAACATGGGTGAGGGCCTGGGAGAAATGTCTTTCCTGGCTAGTACTTTGATGGCGATCCCTAGCGTGGGGCCGATTGTAGGATGGAGTGCTAGTTCTGTGGGGGCTTGTCCCTCAGACCATGGGAGAGCTACTAACGGCGCCAGGGCTGCTGTTTGTTCTGTTGCTATCCACTGTTTAAGGGCTGCATGCCGGTGCCAGTCCACCATGCGTACTAAGTGTACTGCCTGGTGGTATTTTACGTAATCTAGTAGTCCCATGCCCCCCTCGCTTTTCGGCCGAGATAAAGTGTCTCTTGCTATCCGTGGGGCCTTTCCTGCCCATATGAATGTGGACGTGAGTGATTGTAAATGCTGGACGAAGAGCCTTGGCACTTGTATGGGAAGGGCCTGAAGTAGGTATAGTATACTGGGGAGTATATTAATTTTGATTATTGCTCCCCTGCCGAACCAAGAGAAAGTCCCTTTGGTCCAAGAGTTGAGGTCTTGTCGAATTTCGCTTAAGAGTGCTGGAAAGTAGGCGGGGTATAGGTCCTCAATGTTTGGCGTTAGCTTGGTCCCCAAGTATTGAATGTGATTCTTTTCCCACTGAAATGAGAACGAGTCCTTTAATTCCTCCACAAAATGTTGTGGGAGAGAGATGTTAAGAGCTGCTGACTTATGATAGTTTATTTTAAAGTTTGATATTTTGGAATAGTGGTTAATTTCTGCCAATAGGTTTGGTAAGGAGATTCGTGGGTTGGAGATAAAGAACAGGAGGTCGTCCGCATATGCGGCGATCTTATATTCTTCCTCCCCCACCGTGATCCCTTTAACGTTTGGGTTATTAAGTATTTGTGACAACAGTGGCTCCAGGCATATTATAAAGATCAGTGGCGATAGAGGGCAGCCCTGCCTTGTACCATTTGAAATGGAAAATGGCTTTGAAAGCTGGCTGTTTACTCTAACGGACGCGGATGGGCTGGAATATAGGCCTGTAATCCAGTGTAACATGTTAGGGCCCATACCCACGTGGGTAATTGTCGCAAATAGGAAGTCCCACTCCACCCTGTCAAATGCCTTTTCTGCATCTGTGGATAAAAGGCATATCGATTTGGAGAGTCTGTGCGCCTGGTGTATTAGGTTAATGGCTTTGGTTGTGTTGTCCCTTGCCTCTCTTAATGGGACGAAGCCGACTTGGTCTTTGTGTATTGTTACATAAGTAGGGGGAGATCCTATTTGCCAGAATTTTAGAAAATAATTTCAGGTCTGCGTTAAGTAAAGAGATGGGGCGGTAGCTCTGGCATTGCGCTGGGTCCTTCCCTTCTTTAGGGATGACCGCTATGTGTGCTGTTAGGGTATCTCTAGGTATTTTGTTTCCGGATGTTATGGAATTGAAGGCTTGGATGAAGTGGGGTGTAAGTGTTTCTGCGAATTTCTTATAATATGATAGGGTTAGCCCATCTGGACCTGGCGCTTTCCCTGTCTGAGAGTCTGTCAGCGCTTCTGCTAGCTCAGTCGGGGATATTGGGGCCTCCATCAGTTCTATGGCCTCCTTTGGGAATCTGCGAATGTTTGATCATTGTAGGCATTCGTGGATCCTAGCTTTCTTGTGTTCTCTGGCTTGCTCGGACTGTGGTGGAGATTGGTTATATAAAGAGTAGTAATATTGCCAAAACGCTTCTGTGATTTGTTCGGGAAGATGTAGTGTGTGGCCTTCGGAGTTCTTAATGTGTAGAACGTAGGCCCTAGCTCTTGCTGCGCGGAGGGCCCGGGCCAATATGCAGCTCGGTTTGTCTCCAAATTCAAAGAAATGACGTCTACATTTCGTCAGGCTCACTTTTGCCTTTCCCAGACAGTGGGAACGGACCTGCTCCTTCAACCGTAGTAATTCTGTTCCCTTCTCTCTGTCTAGTGTCGATTTGTGGGAGGACTCTAGTGCCTGGATCTGATCCAGGAGTCCCCTGAGATGTGCGCTACGTTCCTTTTTAATGCGTGAGCCAAGGCCTACACAGAAACCCCGTATCACGCACTTGTGTGCTTTCCATACCGTTAGTGGGTCAACCTCTGGAGTGACTTTGTGTTCAAAGTATTTCCTTAATGTTGTGCGGATTTCGTCTGAGTTCGCCGTGTATTGAATATCCAATGCCATATTCTATTGTGCAGGGTAGGTAATTTCAGCACTAGTATGATCATTGCGTGGTCTGAAAATGTGATGGTGTCTATTGTAGCCGAGACTAGATTCGCTAGGGATGAGAGTTGGAGGAGGAAAAAATCGATTCTGGAGTATGAGTTGTGTGGTTGGGAAAAGAACGTGTAGTCCTTTGTGGTGGGGTGTAAGGTTCTCCAGGCGTCTTCCAACTGATACTTGTGTAATGTATTTTTGATCCTGCGGTACGCTGACCTGGGAAGGTTACCGCTGCCTTTAGATGTGTCTATTCTTGGGTCCAACGGCATGTTAAAATCTCCTCCCAGGACCAGGGTGCCCTCCTGAAATTCCTCCAGCTCCTCCAGGATCTCCTCTAAGAAGGACACCTGGTTGGAGTTGGGTGAATAGATGGCCGCTAGTGTGATTTGTGTGCCAGTGAGTTTCCCCTTGAGGAAAATATATCTACCTCCCGGATCACAGCGGACCTCTTCCTGCTCCCATGGGACGGAGTTGGCGATAAGGATGGAGACCCCTTTGGACTTGGATTCCGCATTTGTGCTGTGGTAGGTGTTTGGAAATCTGTCGTTTGCAAATCTGGGGCTTTTGTTTGTGCGGAAGTGGGTCTCCTGGATAAAGGCCACATGTACTCTTCTTTTCCAGAGGAGGTGGAGGATGGAGGACCTCTTCTCTGGCACGTTCAGTTCCTGCGCATTAATGGAGATTATGGAGAGGTTAGCGGAGCCTGACATTGCGAAAGAGAGAAGATCAGGTTGCAAAAAGAAGGGGTAGTGAAAGCACCAAGTTGAGAATCAGGAAAGATATAGAGAGAGAGGGGGAAGGAGAGGGGAGAGTGGAAGAAGAAGAGAAAAAAAAAGAGGTGGGGGGATGGACACTTACACGACACACAAGGAAAACTAATCCGGGACAAACACAACTAAGGCTAGCCCGGTGGCTAGCAACTATATTTTAGTCAGGGAGCCTGTTTCCCCCCCTCAAAAAAGGGGTTAAGCCAGGCCCCCTGATGCCCTACTGGAGGTAACGTGGAAGTGCACTTACTGTTAAGGCCGCTGTCTAACTCGGAGATCAGATAACAAGGAAAACGACCACCGATTCCGTATCTGTTCCTCTATAACCTTCTTACTCGGAACTTGCGGGATGCCACTATCATTAGAAGTAGTACTGTGGGAAAAAAACAAGAGGAAGCAAAGAGACAAAATTAGACAGCTTTCAGCCCGTCCGGCGGGTAAGAGACTGGGGAACGCGCCGCCGTCATTCGTAGGGTATCTGCTGGCGGGGCACAATAAGTCTCGATTTCTTTGATTGGTTGTTAGTCTCGGTCCCTGCTGCCTTGCCGGTTGGAAAGGTTCCCTGGGTCCTTCGCGGGTCACGGGTTGCTCTGTGCCGTGTCCATGGGCATAGTCCAGTCTGGAATGGGCACCGCCAGGACTTCTAGGAACCTGAAAGCTCTGTCCAGGTCTGTGGGTGATCTGACGGTGTACAGGCGGCCTCGCTTGTGTAATATTAAATGAAAGGGGTGGCCCCATTTGTAGGTCGCGTCCGCCTGGCGTGCTGCGTCCACAAGTGGTCTTATCAGTCACCGACTATTGAGGGTCAGTCTGGAGACATCTGGTAAGATAGTAATTTCCACTCCGTTAAAGTTAACTGGACTTCTTTCCCATGCCATGCGTTGGATTTCCTCCTTTTGTCTGTAAAAGTGCACTCGGCAGATGACATCCCTTGGCAGATTGGGGTTCCTTGTTCTCCCGCCCATCATTCTGTGGACCCTGTCCAGCTCTATTGTCCTGTCTTCCGGACGGCATAGTAGCTTGTTGAAGACGGTTGTTACACACTCATAGAGCGCTTCTGGCGCCTCTCAGCTTTAGGTTGTTGCGGCGGCCTCTGTTTTCGACGTCGTCGAGGTGGAAAGTTAACTCACTGAGCTGTTTCTGCTGTTTTTCTATGAAGCTTGTTAGCTGTTGAAAGTCCATATAGGAGACCTCGGGGTTCTCTTCTAGCGCCATCACCCGTTCTGTAAAGGCCTGTACTGAGTGGTTAACTGCCGCGATGGCCCTCTCGTGTTTCTCTTCTATACATCGTATCTGCATCTCTAAGTCTGTTTTGGTCGGTAGGGCACGTATCATGACCCAGAGTGCTTGTAGTGTTTGGGAATCGTCTGCAGGTGGCGCTGTATGATTGCCAGGAGCTTCTGTTTCGGGAAATTACTGGGAGCTGTAGTCATGGAAGGTATTTATATCTCTGCTGTTGTCTCTCTGTTGAGAAGGAGGTCGGGCGATAGGGATAGGATTATCTCCCTGCATTACCCCGCTCTTGCTTGGGTTGTCCTTCCGGGGAGGGGTATGGTCTGCATCAGGTCCCTTTCTGCCACCCTTTGCGTTAGGGCTGTGTCCCTGGCTGGGGGTTTCATGGGATTCATTACCAATTGTGTAGAGTGTGGGTACAGTGGAATGTCTCGCTGGTGACCTCGGGGTCTCTGCCCTATTCCCCCTCCCATCCTGTTCAGGGTGTTGGGCTCTGTTTGGTGGTGAGGTACCTGGGTTCTTGGTCCACTGCTCCCTTAGTCCTTCTTGCTGCCCCTGCTCCGTGTTGGTGTGGAGCTGCGCTGCTCCTCCGGCATTTGAAGGTGGTGCTTCTGCACCCTGTACTGGCTGCCCGCTCTTTTCTGTCTGTAGCCCCTGGGTCTAGTCGGCAGGGGATTTTCTCCTTCCCTCAGGGTATGGCTCTGCTCCGCTGTTGTATGGGCTTCTCTCTCTGCCCTGGCGGTGTGCCAGCATGGGGCTCTCCTGCCTTCACCTGGCCTGTGGATAGGGTTGCTGGATCTCCACTCTGCTTCAGCGCGGGCTTGTCGCGCTGACCCAGTGCCATGTTGGAGAGCCGTCTTCCCGCTCCGGCGGCGTGTGTTCCGTGCAGGAACCGACTTATAGGGGATCCCTGGATCTGTGGCTGGTCTGCCTTCCTCTTCCCCACTCTAGTCATCATCGGGTATGGGCTATTTTCTTTGTTTTCTGGTTTTCTGAGAGTCAGTGGCAGCGGAGCTCCGAGATGTGCGGCCTCCCTCTCCTATGCCAAGCCACGCCCCCCATGCCACTTGTCATTAACTTTTATCTATCGTACAGTCATGTCTTTCTATCTCATATAATTATTAATAACATATAATTCTCTATACACTTAACCGCTTAATCCTCCAACCTTAACAACCCCCCCTCAGGAATTTCTCTTATCAAGGAGAGGTGATGGAGTAAGATAAACAAAGCTTTAACTGTTTTAGACTCCTACAGCTAACTGCAGTATCCTTGGAATATTTTTCCCTTAATAGGAACACTCAGGTCTCACATTATTAACAACTTAATTATTATTTTTTCTTACATGACATTATCACATTGAAAACACCATTTAACAATCAAACGCACTGCAAACCAATTACAGAACTAACATGTACACAAATAACAGCAAGAATGTATGTTCCCTATTCACACAAGTTTATATTAAACTTAATTCCTGATCATCTTCATTACAAGTCTATTCATTTCAAGCAAGCAGAGCATCGCTCTCAGACTACTACGTTAGAGAGTCAGTCACACACTCCCCCCTCCCTTCTTCTCACTAAACTCTAAAGCTGAAAGGTGAGGGTGAAAGTGAAACAAGCATTCCAATGTAACAGATGATTTAACCATTTGTGAGCTAACCCCACCACACAGAGCCAGCACTCAAGCCATTGTCTGTCAACTTCATTTAATACTACTGTAAACTTTCATTCCTTCACTGTCTTACCCCAGGACTATCTGCATCATGTAATCATCTCTGCTGTCCTGCTGCCTACTATCTCTGATCCTTGTCAGCACTACCGTCATCCATAGCAACCTGTCCCCTCACTACCTGACACTTATCTGAAGGAGACCATACATATTCCTCTGCTACGACTAAATATCCCACAGTATCATACTGACCCTATCTTATAACCCACACTTAATAAGGTAGACTACATATCATCAACACACAGAGGACAGTGATGGAGGGTTCTTACTATTCCTGCACAAGTCAAAGAAGGCACTAATCACTAGTGTTGTGTACTACAATCAGTGCAAGCATTGGGATGCTAGGTAAAAGGTACATCTATGGGAGGTGTGAAGCCAAGGTGGCGCCTGGGCGACAGCCGAGGGTATTGCAGCAGGTACTAAAATGGCCGCAGGCCATGACTAGCACTAAAATGGCCACCAGGGATGTGGCCTGACTAAGAGTACTATCAAGCCAGGCAAGCATCTAGCCACGCCTTATTCCTTTGTGTACAATGCCAACAAGTCCCTCATCTGACACATATCTATAATAATCTTTATGTGTATAGCGCCAACATTTCCACAGTGTTTACATAGACAGGGGGAATACAGAAAGACAAAAGTACAAAAAATACAGAACCACGGATACATAGTAATCAGCTGATGGAAACAATAGGGGTGAGGGTTCTGCTCCATCGAGCTTACACAAGTAATGGGGTGATACAGAAGGTAAAGGGGCTGGAGATGTGCACAGTATAGCGGGGTGGAGAGTGAGGGATACTATATACAGACAATGGTCAGAGCTCTTCCACCATTCCCCCATCGTGTAGGATCGGGTAATATGGTGATGACCTCTGACAATTTCAGGGCTGTCATCAATAGCGTTCCCCAGACTCACCAATACACCGAAAAGAAATGTTATTCCTGTTATTTTTGTCCTTACCGAGGAGGCCCATGGGGAAAGGGTGTGGATTTCTTCACCGAGTTGAGATGGAGACCACCTAATGTGCCCCCCCCCCACCCCCCTGTAATGGGCTAAACTAGACCCCCTCAGCACACTGTCCCTGCTCTGCCTGTGTTACCTTTTTACAGTGAGAATGGTGAATCCAGGTCTGCCATTCAGCAATCTTTATTGCAGCAGGAGTGGTCAGGAGTACCTGATAAGGTCTTTCTCACTTTGGGGTCTTCCAGTTCTTTTTCTTTATCCCCTTGATGAGGACCCAATCACCTGGTATTATTTCCCTTAGTAATGCTTTAGCCACTGAGGCTTCATGCGACTGACCTGTGAGAAACACTTCTATCCACTTGGCTAAAGCATCTATAATAACTAGGCAGTATTTCTTACCTTCACATTTGTTTAATTCTATGTAGTCCATACAAATGTGTTGGAGGGGATACTGAGGTGTAGGACAGCATCCCCTCCATGGTCTTGTATTATTTGTGCTAAACACAAGGCACAAGGGAATATAAGATAAACAAAAATTTTTAGAGTAGTTTGTAAACGCATAGGCTGTGAATACTTTCGATATGAGTGCTACCATCCCCCCTGTTGAGAAATGACACAGGCCATGGCTCAAATTTGCTGCATATCTGAAGAACGATTTAGGTAAGATAGTTTTTTTTCCTTCTGCGGAGATGTCCAACCCATCTACAAAGAGTGTATTCAGCATCTACAAGAGATACATCCTGCAGATCTGGTCTGGGTAACACCTTATGTGCCATCTCTCCTAGACAGTTGTATGGAGGACCGTCTGAAGAAATAGGCAGTAAGGTAGATGGATGGAGCGTAGTACATCCCTCAGTTGTCAGGTGTGGCTGTGAGAGCAGTAGTGTCATGTAGGAGGGATGTCTGGAAGGACAAAGATATGAGTATAACCAACTGCGTGCGGTACACAGTGTGAGTGGCGGAACAGCACTATAGTGGCAGGTCTGACTGCTTCAGCTGCCGCTGCTACCGCTTGTACACAGGGTGGGAGCGCTCGGCCACTGGATCTAGTCTGCAGGAGTAGTATGCCAGCGATCTGTTTCCCACTGTGTGCCTGAGTTAACACAGAGGTCATATATCCTTCCCTTGAGTCAACAGCACAAAGAGCTTGCTGTAGTTCAGCAGCCCCCAAGACTGATGTGCCCACCAGAGTCTGTTTTAACCTGACAAAGGCTTCCTCAGAGGGTGCATCCCACTGGATCCTGTCAGCTGCAGAAAGAGGTTCATCATAGATGAGTCTGGTAAGAGGTGCTGTCAGGGATGCATAATTTAGGATCCAGGCTCTGCAGACGTTTGTCATTCCCAAAAAGGACAGAATTTGCTCGTGGTTTTGGGACTTCCAGAATTGCTTGCCTACCTTCATCTGACAGGTTATACCCCAGATATTTAACTGTTTGCTGACAGTATTGGAGTTTCTACCTGTTTACTTTATGGCCTTGCTTATAAAGAAACCTCAAGGGTTCGACTGTGTCCCCCCACAATTCGCTCCACTGTCTGCTGCTAGCTACCAACATACAGTAGTAGCCCAGTTCCAGCATCCTAGAGGTAGTCAGCTAAGTTTGCTGACATAGCCTGGGAGAAAATTGTTGGAGATTCACAGCAGCCCTGAGGTACTCTGGTGAAGGTGTACCTAATTTTATCATAATATCTTATCTCAACCATTTTACTGGACATATTTAAGACTATATAATCTGACATTTCACAGGCTTATTTGTCTCTAGGTCTGTTATAACTGGTTCAGAGAGGGATTCCCTGTGGGTCCGTCCATTAACCCCTTTTACCATGATATGACTATTACTACATTTTACATTGGGTATATATTGGGATGTATTAATGCCCTGGTGGCTCCTGAGCCCACCAGGAAAGTAATCATCAGCCCATTCACCTGGAGATCTATCTCAGGCAGTAGAAATTGCCAAGAGATCCTCCAAGTGTTGTACATCCATCCCTCTTAGTCATTTTTCCCCAAGGTGCCTGTGAGCATTGTTTCTCTGGGCATCCTCAGGCAAAATCACCAGATTTCCAATCATTCAAACACACATTTAAATCCCCGAGCTGTATCCCACCTCTGCTTCTTCCTTTGCCTCTACTTTCACATCCTCTCGCTGTCCAATGACCTCTCTGACTTTCTTGAACCGTCGTGTCACATTCTTCTCCCTGTATAAAAACTCTCACTTTCCCAACCTTTTCTTTGTAAAACTTTTCTGCATGTTTTGCATATTCCAAAACATCCTGCAATGATCCCATCCTAAGGGTAATCATGTATCTCATTGTGGTGGAAGCCCAGTATATATCTATATGGATCGGTGGGCCTTGGCAGTAGACAGTTGTCAATTTAACATTCTGTATACATATTTGCTTTCTGTCTTGCTACAAATATAATGTTCTTACAGTTATGCAATAGGTACTTCCGCTCATATGAAAATATCTGTTTTATAACTCTGCTGACATGGGGAAGCCAACATGAAACTTCTGTACTCAAAACGCTGACAAGATAATATATAGTATAAACACGTTACATTTTCCATCTGTTTTGCAATTTTGGAGGACAGTATAACTCAGACGGACAACCACAGTCTGAAACAGCCACCGCAGAAATTACCCAAGCAATTTTACTGGAAACGTATGCAAATAATATGGGAGGTTTGTGCAATTTATAGTTCATGATGTAACATCCAATCATATCGAAGGAACCACACGTGGCTCCAGGACAACCCACTCATTTCATCCACCACCTGATGGCCAATCACAGATGACCGGAGGATGGAAGAATTGCAAGATGCTTATCCAATAATTAAACAATACGTTGTATCTATGTAATCTTTGACCTGCCCAGATGGGCGGATATGTTAAACTCTTAAAATAGGCTACACGCCGATCATTAAAGTTAGAATTGAGGAAGCTATGCATGCTGAACCTCGTGTCAGTGTGAAAACTTCTTATGCGCATTATCAATTCAGAATTAATATGGAGGGGTGTAAACATTCCAACTTGAGTAAGCCGTGATTCCGCAAAGGAATTCTACGACAGTGGCACCCCAGATGGGACTGTGATCGATAGGCTCCGAAGAAATCGGACACAAGGCACGGACATAGACAACCTTGGACTTAGCGGGCCCACCAAATACACGGTAGGATAAATTAATTATCTATACCTGTGTGGCTAACTCCGGGCTTGCCTATGTGCCGTGCCAGGCCGATAGATTTGGAGACGCACGACGACAGGTACTTCTTTAAGTCTCGATCACATGATAAGAACCTGTCATAAGATATAAAGGAATGTTTACATGCCTGTTGTTTTGAGAGTACTGGTCGAGTGGCGAGGTCAGTAGCTGCCTTAAGGGGGGGGGTTGACCCTGCGCAGGTGTCCCGATTACTCGGTCCAGGTTTGGTTACAAAACCTAAGAGTAAGGGACCTGTGAGGGTAGTTTGACGGGAAGGCTTTCCTGCTCTGGTCTGGTTTGGTTACAAAGCCTAAGGGTCAGAAAGCCGTCAAACGTCTGGGCAGGTATCGCTACTTCGGTAAAGTCTGGTAAAAGGCTTCCGAAGAAAGGGAACTGACAGACCGGATCCCGAGGGGCAGTAAGACTAAAACCAGCCGTACTGGTGCTCTGTCTATTTGTGTGTGTCCACAAATATTTGTTTATCGTTTGAATTTCCACGAGTAGATCCCTCCGTCTGAGGGTAGATTGATAAACTGTGTAGCGACAGAAATGCTAGAGACTCTAGGGCGGGGCATATTGTGTCTGGCGTCTGAGGAGACTTCTATAATCATAAATCTGGCAGCCATGATTGAAATTGAAAGGCAGCGAACATTGTACCGAGGTTAATTCTTACACCCTCCAGGAAAGTGTGGAAGGGGTGGAGAGTCAAGTTATCATTGATTAATCAAGCAATCTTTCTGTGTGTTTAAAACGTCCTGCCTGTCCTTTATATAAAGTTAGTGTGCTTGTCTGTTGTGTAGAGCTAATCCTGCTGAGTTATTATATAGAATTAGTATCAGTCCTGCTCAGCTGTAAGAAGGGATTGTTAGCAATGAGCATTGCATTGGCTGGGTTATAGCCAAGATAATGCACCGTACACAGTGGCGCGCTGTGGGTTTGGACTTTATAGGTTAGGTTGCATTATTGGATCCCTTCTAGTAAAAGACAGACTACTAAACTGTGTTGCCTTTGAATTGTTAAACGTTAACAATAGCATAGAAGTATAGGCTTGTGCCCGTAAGTGTGTTTGGAGGAAAAGAAGAAAAAAAAGGCTGCTAAGTTCATTTAAAAAGAAGAAGTGGAACTCCTAATAGAAGCAAAGCGATTCTTGTGCTCCAACATTTGTTAGTTATTTAACTAATGTTGGATGTTAAAACTACTCGTATGTTTTATTATGTAATCTCTAAACTTTGTTATACACCCGTCACATAATGTAAAAAGTTATATGCCACTCACATCCTGAGGGGGCTCTTAAGAATACAGACTGCGTAGCCCACCATGCCCACAAGAAAATACGTCTATGTTTGCCAAGTCCCCAACAGCATACATGTTAGCAGTCCCCAATTCAATTGTAACCACATACAATGTTAGGTGGTCACCGCTGTGACCGTAAAGTTACAACATAATATATGTGATTTATGCATTAGACGTTAGAATTTCCCTAAGAGACCTGAAAAGGGGAAGAGAAGGTGGGTTGAAATGGCGTCTGTATTAATACACGCCAAAGGCACCAGCGTTCAATATAACAGTTTAGTGAATAGAGAGAATTGCAGTACATTACCAATCAGATGGAGATGCCCGCAATCTAAGACTGCATCTGCCCGGTCGCCGGAAGTCTGGGACAAAAACTGTTGTAAAAGTAAAAATTGTAATCCCTTGTAATCCTGTCGCTGGGCTGTCACGGGAGGGAGAGATTCTGAAAAGAGGAAGTTACTTGCCCTGTAGTCCCAGCACAAGTAACGTATATTCACAGACAATATAAAATAAATAAATAAACTACAGGGAGTAAGAGAAACTGTGGAGAAACTGCAGAGAAGCCAAGGAATAGGAAACAAGCAGGTAACGATAAGGCCAGGTATCCACAGGAGGAACGGGGCAGATTGACTCGTAATTTGTAAAATGTAAATTGTGTGATGCATAAGACTTTATCTTTATTGAGTTGCGATGTGTGCCCAAGGACTGCCAAACATTGAATGAGAGAATAAGGAAGTAAGTGATTAGCCACACTCAGAGGGGTGGAGCTAGATGATGCAAGAACACGTCTCTTATCCAAGGAGGGGGTAAGAATCATAGATAGCCAGAAGAAAAAGTTTTGTTTTTTCTCTTGTCCCAAACTCAGCTTTCCACGGTTCCTGACAAATTATGGGACAACTACAAGACAGACATAGGAAAATTGAATATACCCACCATGATAATATATACGAGACCCGGATACACACCCCTGGGTCAAACAGTATTCCCCTAGTTAAAAAAAAAAAAAAAAAGGGGGTGAAGGGTCAGCCACGCAGATCAGGTGCTGTGTGCTGATGCTTCGGAAAAACTGCCAACCGGCCACAATTTCACTGTTAATTTCTCTTGCAGAAGGCTGTAAGGCCTGGAGGCCTCCAAAGACTAACCAAGTTCTGCAGGCCATACCTGTACATACACTGTTGCCAAATTCCGCACCTTTCAGGGCCTTGCTTCATACTGCCACCCATACGACAGTATTGACACAAAAGCACGGAGGACAACCACAGCCATGAGGTTAGATCCAGTGACTCGAGGAGCTCCCTCATCTGCTTGTGCGGTGGCAGCAGTACAGGCAATGGCTGACAAATCTTCTAAGTTGTTATTGGACTACCCCCTAGTGGTCCGCACCCCAAATGACACCCAGAACATACTCATGCAAGTGCAACCCAAGCACTTATCTCTGGCCTATTAGATCCGGCTACAATGTGCTCTTTCCATGCCTTCCCCAATATCTCTTCCCAATGTTGTAATACCTTGAACCCGGCTACTCTTCTTTTAATCAGGTATTCCTGGGGGGAGGGGAGGCATAGGTGATTTGAGTATGGCAGATCAGCTATTTTTTAAAATTGGTTAAAATTCTGTGCAACAAGATTCTGACATTATTGTAGTGATGTACACACTGTTAATGATGCATATTTTGAGGTTTCTTTGTAGATGGTATCAGGGTGAGGATTGATGATTCCGAACCAGATATGCAGAGGTGACACAACAAGATGTCCTAAACGCAGAAGCTCTGCCTCCGCATGTCTCAGGGCAAGAAGCGGAACCGGAGGCCCTCACTGAGGCGTGTGGAGTGGTGGAAGGTAAGTCGGCAACTTTTTACACTGACTCCTGGAATGCATTTGGCATAGCTCATGATTATGGCCCAATATGGAAGGCCAGACAGCTTGTTATCTCAGTAGGACAGCCAATTAAGAATGGTGCAGCGGTGCAGAGTCTCATGGAAACCCTACTACTACTACCTGGCAATGGAGAATCCACACCGATTTCTACAACGGAGAAGCGAGAGATGACACCCTCGCCAACAACACAGCAAAGGCAGCGGCCCTCAAGCCGTGGAAGAAAGAAGAATAAATACTGACAGCATGAGTCAGTGATAAAAACTTTGGACTTTGATAAAAACTTTGGACTTTGATAAATACTTTGGACTCTGATAAATACTTTGGACTTTGATATGTCAAGGACTTTACAGTTACAAGTCAACGAGGAAAGAAAGCAGATGGGCTAAAAGACGGGAGCGACAGAACAGGACGGCGTATGGCGAACAATCAACAGAACTTGCCTACAGAGGTCCCTGTCCCCCATGATGGCCCAACTGGTACACAGAATCAAAAGCAGCGATGACGTCGACACTGAACAAGAATGGGTGACACCTAGGTTCTCTGTAGCTGCTGCATCATTTGTCCAGTTAGCATGATCTTTGCCATATGCAAGTTCGGACAGAAGTAAGGTGGCCATATAACACTTGCCTTGACCACTCTACCCATTTCAGGGATTGCCAATTTGACCACATTCAGCTCACACCTGTTGGGGAGTATGAACATGTGCTTGTTGTTGCTTGAGTCTTTTTCAGGTTGGAGGCCCACCCTGATACTAAGGTAAATGAGCAGATAACCACACAGAAGCTCATGAATGAGGTAATCTGCAGATACAGGGTACCGGAAGTGAATGAGGTAAACGAAGGTACACAGGTGTTCTCTTCCAGACTCAGAGGCAGACACTGGGACACATATCTTGCAGCCTGGGGATTGGGTGCGCATCAAGAAGTTCCCCAGGAAGCACCCTCCTGAGCCCCGATTTGATGGCCCCTACCAGGTGCTTCTGACTACTGCCACAGCTGTGAAACTAGCCGAAAGACTTACATGGATCCATCCATGCTTCATACTGTAAGAAAGCTTCAGATCCGGGAGACCAGTCTTAGTTGTGCCAAGGACATTACTCTGGTTAGGGCTAGTGAGAGAGGAGGGTGGCAACTGGAATCCTTAGTCGGAAGAATATGGGGGTATGGTTACCTTCCAGTATAACTCGTTCAATGTTGATGAGGTACAATGCTAACAGGAGCAACAAGTCTAACTGTTGCGTGTGCGGTAGTGCCCGACTACACTCGGGGATGGTCCCCCTAAATCTCCCTGTAGATGCTGAAGAGTGGTTTATTAGTCTCTTCACGAACATTTCCGCTAATTACACTGTCCGTGAGAAATGGAAGAAGGAATACTCTATAACTACTTAAGTGTCTTGCACCGGAGAGAGTATTACTGACTACCCTGGAAACTACACCTGCCAGGCAATTAGGCAGGGTAGAGGGAGATTTTGGGGGAACTCACCAATATTTCCCTTATTTAAAAAAGATGAAGAGCCAGTTCCGATAATGCCAACCACATACGCTACCAAAGAAAAGGCGAAATGTACTAGTACTGTGCCTGCCCCGATCTCCTAAGATGGATTGTCAGTGGAATTCCCATTTGCCAAGGGATAGTGCAGAAGACCTTAGGTTCCGGCGAGGGCACACCCTGTGGGGTGTTAACTTGTACAGATAGAGGGTATGGATGCCCGGAAATGAGCCCAGGGAATCCATGGCCTCCCTCTAAGGTGAGGTAGGGATCCCCCCCCCTCCTAGGAGTAGGGACTTACGGGCAGTGGGAAAACCCTGACGCAAGGGTGAGGCGACCTGGACGTGTTCACCATTAGGACTATCTCCAGGAGGGACATTGGTGTGGGTGAAGATTAGGTAGTCCCACGCCGTGCGTACCTGTGCACACTACTAGTATGTACTTCTAGTACAGCACATTAGAGTGAGAAGAGAGGCTCCTGGTGATAGTTTTGACCCACACATGTACGTTGACGTCATAAGACAGCCAAGGGGGGTACCTGACGAGTTTTTAAAGAATTTTCCTGATTTATTAGGGTAAATAAATGTTGACTGGATTAATTATGTTTATTATAATTAACAGCGGTTTATAAATTATACTAGAGACGCCTTATAGGGACTAGTCTACCAATAGGACCTACCTCGACTATGACTTTCCAAAATAGAATGGCACTAGGTACGATTTAGCCAAAAAAGGGAGTGTCTGTAAGATGATAAGGGAGACTTGTACCTACATTCCAGACAAAACGTGACCCGCAGGTAAAGACGCAGTTGCCATTAAGAAGCACTAACTAAAAAGAGCTAACCTTAGTCTGTTTTCCTCAGTTAGGTACCTGACAGGAGAAGGGAAAAATATAGAAAAATAAGTTTTAAGACATTGTGTATTTAGAACACTGTGATAGGTTTTCGCTAAGATTTTGCTTTATTTTATCTGCAGTGCACTCTGCTTATGTCCACGCAACATACCGGTGCTACAACGCCCCTGGTCCTGTTACCTTGCCGCCTCTGGAAAAGGGAAGTGGGAATAATCACCTTGTAGCTCTTTCCTTCCAGACTAATATATATGATAATGCACGTACTAATAAGACAGGGGTTCAGTCATGTTGATCAGTTATTAGATAGTCCTGATTTTGCACTCTTGTCGATGAATCGAGGTAACGTCAAGAAGGCGGGTTCTATACCAGTTATGCAGTGTTTACCTGAAATAGTAAAGGTCGCACCTAATGCCTAATGCCTCGAGATCCCAGGTGGTAGCCTAGACCTCCACATGTACCAAAAGACCCGATTGCCATGAACCCACACCTAGGTATCAGAGGGGCATTTACAGCCTAAGCGACAGTTGTGAAAGACCGCCACTCTACTGAGTTTTCAGAACATTCTGCACAAGAGGTTATTCTGATAAGGAAGTTATTAATTATATTTGTCACCTTTATAGTCATCCTAATTTCTGTTTGTCGTTGCATACAGTGTATTCCGACCCTGATGACTGCCTGGTCCACCTGTCCCACTACGACGTCCAACAAAAAGCCCACTGTCAGCGCAACCGTCGTCATCATGGATCCAGAATGTGATGATGTCGAACCATCCTATACCCCCATGGCAGTAATAGGCCCAGTCGTCTACAACACAATGCGAGTCTAGGGTCAGCGGTGGGGGATTGGGGTGGGACGGAGCAGGGCGAGTTTAGTGAAACAGATAGTTTCAAGGGGGGTCTGTGGTGGAAGCCCAGTATATATCTATATGGATCCGTGGGCCTTGGCAGTAGACAGTTGTCAATTTAACATTCTGTATACATATTTGCTTTCTGTCTTGCTACAAATATAATGTTCTTACAGTTATGCAATAGGTACTTCCGCTCATATGAAAATATCTGTTTTATAACTCTGCTGACATGGGGAAGCCAACATGAAACTTCTGTACTCAAAACGCTGACAAGATAATATATAGTATAAACACGTTACATTTTCCATCTGTTTTGCAATTTTGGAGGACAGTATAACTCAGACGGACAACCACAGTCTGAAACAGCCACCGCAGAAATTACCCAAGCAATTTTACTGGAAACGTATGCAAATAATATGGGAGGTTTGTGCAATTTATAGTTCATGATGTAACATCCAATCATATCGAAGGAACCACACGTGGCTCCAGGACAACCCACTCATTTCATCCACCACCTGATGGCCAATCACAGATGACCGGAGGATGGAAGAATTGCAAGATGCTTATCCAATAATTAAACAATACGTTGTATCTATGTAATCTTTGACCTGCCCAGATGGGCGGATATGTTAAACTCTTAAAATAGGCTACACGCCGATCATTAAAGTTAGAATTGAGGAAGCTATGCATGCTGAACCTCGTGTCAGTGTGAAAACTTCTTATGCGCATTATCAATTCAGAATTAATATGGAGGGGTGTAAACATTCCAACTTGAGTAAGCCGTGATTCCGCAAAGGAATTCTACGACATCATTATATAACCTCCTATTTCCTTCTTTACTGCACTTACAAACGCATTCTTTATAATGGCTGATTATATGCAGTGTTAGTATCATCTCTCTCCCCCTAGTTATCCTATGGAAGAGTTCTACCATCTCCGCCCTTCCCATTCTAATTTCCTTCTACAGAACTCCAATCTGGCCCTAGAATTTTTCTATCTGCTCTTTCCATTTAATTGTAACTCCTCATTAACCCTTTGAATTGTTTATCAAAACTGTCGGGGCTCTATTTATATGGGCGTGACAGTTTGGGGCTTCTTTTAACCAGGCTTCAGCAGCGGATAATTCGTATTTCTGCTGATCTTTAGCTGATTTTGTCCGTATTTTATCACATAATTCTTTACAACTTGGAACTTTTAATTTATTTTTTAAATCCATATTTCTATCCCCCCTTATGTCACAATATTTGACAGTCAGGATCTAACTTGTCCATGTACTTCTTATCCCCTTCAAGGACTTCCTGTCATTGGCAACAACAGAGACATGCACAGGAGAATGCCTTACAATTTGTATTTCCCATTGTTAGTAATTATGTTCTTGACATCGATTTACAAGACAAACAACATAAAACAAGCCTCTGGCCACTAAAATGTATAGTGAAAACGCAGGGGTTCCTGACCAGAATCAGTGCTTCGCTATATACACGAAGACTCCTTCTTGCCTTTCCGAGTAGGGCCTGTGAACATAAAACACAATATGGGGCTTGTCCGAAAACAACCTGCACAGCAAGGCTGGTCCTTAATGTGTCCTAGAGGTCAGTGCCCACGTATCAGATCCGCTTATCTCAAATCACTCACACATTCGCTTCATGCAGTATAAGTCAACAATACAAATATTACAATATGTTAGTAGGCGGCCGCCCTCTTTATATTCTTAGTTACTCTATAACACAATATCAAAGAAAAAGTAGTAGTAGTAAGATAAGAAGTAAAGTTCCTGGACACCCCTGTGCCCCATGACGTCATCTAACCGATTCTTTTACGTGCTGCGTGGAGTAATTCTTTCCTGTAGCCTTCTCACAATGCCTATGGTCTCACATAGACTACTGCTATTGTCCCTTGACAACAAATTTGTCTATACTTGCTTCTAATTTACAATACACATCGCACATAGACTACTGCTATTGTCCCTTGACAACCCATTCCTCTATACTTGCTTCTCTTTTACAATACCCATTGTAAATTTTACTAACACCAAAGCATACAGAAGAAGAGAGAAGAAAAGTTTAACCATTGTTATACTTACTACACGTTATCTGGGAGGCTTCTAAATTCTTAGGCTAGTTCGGAAAAACATCACTGTTTCAGACAGGATGCCCGACTGGCCTCTAATGACGTCTAAGCAAGACGGAGGTCTTTTAATGATTGGAGAGTACTTCAGACCCACCTTTTCACAGCCAGGCTGTCCCTTCCCTCTGCAGTGAGTCTTTCCGTCTCGAAGGACCAAAAATGTAAGGAGAATTTATGTGTTTATCAAAGAGAAGATGATCCCAGATCTCGTGCAGAAGTCTGGACCCAGGAGAAATACATATCACACCAGCCTGTGCGGTATCAGATGATTTCTAATTTATTCAAAGGTGTATTTGGTTTATATACCATAAATGACATCACAGGAAAAGTATATACCTCCAAGGTTAATAATAATACATGATAGGCTGAAACTAAAATGTTTAACATAAGTTACACCTTTTAAGGTGTTACTATAACATACAATGAGACCGTTATGAGTTCAGTGAAAAGGAATGAAGGTGGGGGGGGGGGTTCTGGGAGACTGTCTTATCTGCTGTCTGTCCCACCAGTACCATGCACGAATATAGAAAGGTTTCGTTTATCCCCTTCACCATTTCTGGACCCAGGTATATGTTAAGGAAATTGTAGATCAATGTATCAATTAATAGCTCTTTTATTGGATTATAGACTAGAAAGATTTAGCATGCTAGTATAAGTAGTGAAGTCTGGGGCAATTCCACCATATATGTAAGAAGGTACCCTCACCCTCATAGGCCTGAAACCGGAGACCTGATACCCTAGGAAACATACAGGACAGTCTTTGAGGCTTCAGATACCATCACATTAAGAGTTTGCAGCCTGCTTTAATAATTGATACATTGACAGACAGCTTGGCAGTTGAATCAGCAATTTTATTCCGTTCCAAGACCAGAAGTTCCTCATCTGGTCCAACTCCTTGCTCAATGCAGGATCACTAAATCATACCAGACAGATGTCTGTCCAGCCTCTGTTTGAAGACTTCCATTGAAGTAGAACTCACCACCTCCCGTGGTAACCTGTTCCACTCATTGATCACCCTGACTGTCGAATATCTAATTTGTGTCTCCTCCCTTTCACTTTCATCCCATTGCTTCTAGTCTTTCCTTGTGCAGATGAGAATATGGCTGATCCCTCTGCACTGTGACAGCACTTCAGATATTTGTAGACAGCTATTAAGTCTCCTCTCAGCCCTCTTTTTTGCAAGCTAAACATTCCCATATCTCCTAACTGCTCCTCATAGGACATGATTTGCAGACGGCTCACAATCTTGGTAACTCTTCTCTGAACTTGCTTCAGTTTGCCTATGTCTTTTTTTAGAGTGGGGTGCTCAAAACTGGACAAAGTATTTCAGAACCAACGCAGGGTTCTTCTTCAGGCTTAAATCCTTGCCTTTAGTAACAACTGTTTTCCATCACTGAGCCCAAAGACACATTTTCCACCAGACCAAGCATTCTCATGTTATGTCCCAACCATTTATGTGTCACAATATCAAATGGTTTGGAAAAATCAGGACATACAGTACAATATCTAGTGTCTTACCATGATCCAGCTTAGAACTTACCTCCTCATAGAAGCTGATCAGATTGGTTTGACAGCAGCTTGTCGCTCTCACCTATTGAATGATATTGAACAACGCATCTCTACAGGGAGGTGTATGGCCATCTTCAAGCTTAAAGAGGTAAATTATTGATGGCGTTTTCTCGGGATGGGTTTAGTGCCAGGGACCCCCACCGGTCGATTGTTTTGTGGGTCAGTGAGCTCAAGTACCAAGCTGATTTCTGTTCCAACTGCACTGGCCTGGCTTGGTATTGCTAGCTAAGTTCTCAATTAAATGAATGGGCACTTGGCATGCAATACCAAGATGGGTTACTGCAGTGGGAACAGAGCTGTACACTTCTGCGGAAATCAGCTGAGTGCACCAGCCCAGAGAACAGCTGATTGGTGGGTCTGCCTCCCGCCTCTCTACTATTGATCACTCATCTTAAGAATAGGCCATCAACAATTGACAACTGAACAACCCCTTTAAGGGCAGTCCTCTTGAGACATTAATAGTATTTTTTAAAAGTAACTCCAACACAATATGCTTGATTCCATCATCGGAATCACTAACCAGGCAAAGAACAAGATTTTATTTCTCAACCATAGGAATACACAAATGGGTGTACATAGAGCAAAAGACAAAGGAGCTCCTCACCAGGTGCCACTACTCCCCCCTTCCCATTCGTGCAAGTGCATAAAAATACTGAATATATTTGTGCCTGCTCTGGCTATTCTGCTTCCCTTTTGCAAATGTTATATGCACTAGAGCTTTGAACACCTTCATAGCATCAATAGGAAAGAGTTTAACCAACCAATCACCTCCTTTTTTTCCTTCATGAGCCTCAATGCTGCAGCAGAAGTTCCTTATATATTATGTCCCCCCCCCCCCCCCCCGACAAACACACCCACATACAAAATATTCATGGAAAGGAAAATAAATTAGGCTTTGAATATACGTTAACCTAGAATAATTCTATTGACTCTTACTGTGATCCCAAATATTGTATTTCCTGCCTTGGGTTCTATTCATACCATGTTTGATCATATACAGTTGCAATCAAAATTATTCACCCCCAAATTACATTTCATTGCTAAATTTACGAACTCCCGGCTCTTTGCAAAAAAAAAACTAAAACGAACAAAAACTATTTAAGTATCTCAATGCAACTAATATAACAGGGGGCTTCTCCAAATTCAACACAAAATGACACTTTTAAAGAATCCTGCAGTCTCAGAATTGTTCAACCCCCTCATGAGAATTGTCTTTAGTACTAATTAGAGCTCTTTGCTGTTATGACCTGCTGTAACCGTGATGCATAGCCCGACAGCAGCTTCTGACAGCGTTCCTGAGGACTCTTACCCAATTTCTCATGGATAATGGCCTCCAGCTCACCAATATTCTTGGGTTTGAATGCTGCAATTGCCTTCTTCACATCCCGCAAAAGATTTTTTTCTACGGGGTTCAAGTCAGGCAACTGTGAAGACCCCTCCAGAAGCTTCCAGGACTTCTTCTGAAACCACGGCTTGGTGGAGTTTGAGGTATGTTTGGGATCATTGTCCTATTATAAAGGTCCAATGACATCCAAGCTTCAGCTTCCTCACAGAGGCATGATTTCTTCTAAGATGCCCTGGATACTTGATTGAATCCATCTTGCCCTCTACATACTGGAGGTTTCCAGAGCCAGAACAACACAAAGCAGCCCCAGAGTATCACCCAGCCACGGCCATACTTCACTGTAGCAGGGGGTTCTTTTTAGCATATGCTTTATTCTTCCCAACATACCGCTGATCCACAGGCCTGAAAAGTTTCACTTTTGTTTCATCGTTCCACAGAACAGAATCCCAAAACTTCTGTTGCTTATTTATATGGCTTTAGGCATGAGCTGACTTTTCTTGTGCTTTGGGTCAGTAGAGCTGTACTCCTGTGCAAATTGAAACCGCAGTATCTGCTGCCACCAAATCTTGCTGCAGGTGTTTTGCAGTTATACAAGGGTATTTGACCACCTACCTGTTTAGGAATCTGGTGTCAGCCGGTGATAGCTTCCTCTTTCTGTCACATTTAGGTAGTGTAGCCAGTGTGTCTTTAACTTTAAACTTGCAAACTATGCTTCCAACTGTATCTATAGGAACCGTCAGTGCCTTTGCTAACTTTTTATATAATTTTCCTTGTTTATGCAATGATGTCTTCACTTTCCGGGGAGAGGGGGTTGGAAACAGGTTGTACTAGATGGACATTGTCTTCTTTCAGCCTAACATACTATGTTAAGGCCCATTTAGACACAACAATAATCGCTCGAAAGATGTCTTTTGAGCGACTTTTCAGCAATAATCGTTGTGTCATTTAAGCACAAGGTGATTGCTCAAACGTAGAGCGATCACCTTGCGATCCCAGCAGAGGATGCAGATGACAAGCGGGGAGCCACTTGTTCTCTGCATCCAGCTGTTCCCCGCTGGGAGCCCCCGTCTGTCATACAGCCGAGCGCTCGGAGCGGAGGATGCAGAAGACAAGCGGGGTGGCCCTGCTTGTCTTCTGCATCCAGCTGTTTTCTGCATGTAGCGCCCGGCTGTTATCCAGCCGAACGCCCCGAGAAGGGTATGGAGAACGCAGCTAGACAGCTGTGTTCTTCATACCCAGCCTGTCAGCAGGGAGCGGGATACAGCTGAAACAATAGTATCAGCTGTATCCCGCTGTGAATCCCCGATAAGGCTCATTGTTGTCTTTCAGCATGCTGAAAGACAACGTTGAGCGACAGCTTAACGAAAACTGCATGAAGTCAGTGCAGTTAAACATAACGATTATCGCTCAAAAGGCGAATTTTGAGCGATAATTGTTGTGTCTAAATGGGCCTTTAACCATATTTCTAACATGCAGTCAAATGTCGTCCACAAACCTCTATCTAGTCCAGATAGATAATAAAGCCCTTGATTAGTTGCATCAGGTGTGCTTAAGACAACACCTAATTTGCAAATGTGTGCTCCCATGAGGGATTTTATTGAGGGAGGAAGGTGAATAATTCTAAAAGTGCAGTAGTCATGAAAAATTATATTTTGTGTTGTATTTGGAGAAACCACTTATGTTAGTTGTGTTGAGCTATTTAAATTGTTCATCCCCTGCTTTTTTGCAAACAGCTGAAAGTTTGTAAATTTGGCAAATAAACTTGCAATGGGATTGAACAATTTTCATTGCAATTATAGATGGCAAAATATGTTTAAAAATATCTAATCATACAGCATATAATACAGCATTTCTAAAGTAAAGGTGGCCATTCACATTAGTTGAAGGGCTTCTGTCATCACTAACTGTAAACTAAGTTATGGGGCTCAAAGGTGAGGGCCGGTGGTCTGCTTATTATACTCAGTGTCCCCTGTTTCAGTGCTGGGCCCCTGAGAAATCAGCACACACACACACAGTGACCATATCAGAAGGCTGTGCGCATACGCTCTCCCATCTATCTCTTTAGGAGAGTGGGCGCACACAGCCTTGGGAAGAGTGTCACCATATATATGCGAACACTAATTTCTCAGAAACACAGTCCTGGAACAGGGACCCTGTGGCTATAAAAAGCATCTTACCTGATCCCCCGTCCCTTTATCTTTGAGGCCCATTATACAGTTCATGGGGCCAACAGTTGAAGACAGAGGCTCTTTAAGTGCATTTTGCATGGAGCAATTTGCTCCGGTAGCCAAGCGCCAAATCATTGGCACTTGTATACCAAGCCTTTACATAAGCTGATTCAAACCTTCTGCAGGACTAATCGTTTGTCCCACATAGAGAATCATTGCTGTCGGCACCACATCCCTTGTTGACATCATGAGGTTTGCATCTGGCGATGATGATTTTGTTCAGCTGCATGAAAGTTGCGACCAGCTGCTGAACAAATGTTTGCTTATTAAATGGTGGATCAGGTACAGCTTTACATAGGTCAAAAGTCAGGCAAAAGGGTGTTCATGTGATCGTTCATGCCAGATTGTCAGCTCATGTACAAAGACGTATAGAAGGTGGTTGATCAGTCGTTAAATTTTCATCTAGTGAATGATTGTTTCACAGATGTAGCCATACGTTTGTAAGTCCGTGTTGGCTGCCACAGTTGTTCAAACTGGCCATACTAGTTCAATGACACTTGGCGACAGACTAATGAGCTTTTGTGCATGATTCTTCGAATCTTTTGCCTCACCCTTGGACAAAGATTTCCAGACAAGGTCTGTATGTCTAAGAAAGAGCTCTGTACTCCAACATACAATTGTAGATGTGAGGGTTTCATTAGACAGGCAATCCTAAGTCAGTAACATTTCATTCCACTCACATATTTGGACCCTTTTCAAACAATTGTTACTGGTAATCAAATATCATCACAAAGGATTAGCTGAATTGCACGAAGGAGAAGACATCGGTCACGTGTATGGCACCATATAATGCAGAGTTCTTACTTACATATATCAGATGGAACTCCTATTCTAGCACCCAGCTTACACCACAGTGCAGTCAACTATCTGACTAGATGAGTGTATGCGATTGGTCAGATGAAACAATTGTTGATTGTTAAATTTAACCTTATGAATGAGGATTTTGCTTGATATTGTCCATTTTCATCAACTTAAGTTTAATGTGTATGGGTACGAACATTGGGGAAGGCAATGGCAAACCACACGGCAAAAATGGTCTGCCAAGAAAATGTCATGACGTGACGTGGCCCTAGGAGTCAGTCATGACTCTGTGCTTGCACCAGGGGACTTTACTTTTACCTACCAACATACACCAAAAGTATATATGTCTTTATGGGATACATCTGGATACATTTTTTTTGGTACAGTACTAAAAACAATAAAATTATAAGTCAAGAGCAGAATCCAAGAATTATGCATATACACTACCACAGAATATGATTGGACCAACCCACATCCTCCTAATAATAAAAGGCGCATCCTCCATAGAAAACAAAACAATGTATCATCTAGATCCTGACTGTATTTTTGTATCTTCAAAACCAGCATACAATGGCATCCATGTGTTTTTTCTAACTATATCGTTGGTCATAGGATTTGGCAACAACAAACTGAATAACTTTACTTCCATCGTTACGAGGAAACTTTATAAAAGTTCGTCAAAAAGTACTCGGCGAAAACAACAGAAAAAGTAAAGCAATAAAAGTAAAAAGAAACTCATCACTGCGGAGATGGAGCAGCGCTGTACATTCTCTACTACACTTTTTTGAAGTCAGGAAACATAGGACAAAAGAAGAACAGATTTTATTTATTTATTTTTTAAATAATGGTCAAGGATTTAATTCATCTTGTTTCAATATCATTACAGAAAATGTTATGGTACAGAGTTCTTCAGTATTTTCTTTGCTTCTTTTTCTCCACATGAATGCTGGTACACTGTAATCTGTACAAGATCAGTTTTTGATTTTTTTTTCTGTACATTTCTTAAATGTATAGGTTAAAAAGGCTGTCAGCACTTAAGGAAGCAATTTTTTTTTCAAAGAAAAGGTATTCAGTTACTGCCCAATAGTACTGAGCGGAGTGATTGCCAGGACGTCTCTCCTCCTTGTTAAGAAGATGGGAGTCTGGATCCAGATGCAACCACTTGGCACATCAACACGTTATACAAGATAAAGAACAAGCAGAGCTCTCTTGTGAAGCGGTTATGAAGCATACTGATAAGGGAAACAGCAGTGTCATCTAAGCTAGTATAAAGTAAGCAGACAGCCTTGGTTAAGAGCTTAAGTATTTGTACTTTAAGGATGAGAGAAACACAACTTTTGCAGGCATCTACTGCTGTCTACTAAAAGCTACTGCTATTAGACCTTGCATTTTAACACACAAAGCAATTGCAATGAAGGAAAAGTTGCCTTGATATAATCAGAATAAGGTTTTATAAGAGTTTTTTTTTATAAGGTTTTTTGGGGGGGGGGGGGGGGGGAGATTTTTTTTTCAGTTTTTCTCCTCAAAGTCAGTTTTTGAAATTTAGTTCAAGATGTTGACTACACTGATCAACTTTATCCAAATCATAAAAACTAGCTGTGCCGTTGCATATTACAGGATACAGTCAATGATATGTGGACATGCATCAATGCTTCTCTCTTGCTTTTGTCATCATAGCCTTCCGATGACCATGACATCCACCACCTCTCCCTTGTGAAGTTCCACATACTGCTCTGTCTTTGGAGGTAGCATCAACAGTCCATTGGCACTGCGCATACTCATCAGGCGACTGCTCATCTGATTACCTGCGTGGAGAAGACATAGACGTTAGCACACTCCTCGTAAGACAAGATGACAATGGACATTTCCTATATGGGAGTTCTTGGTGTCTGGATCAGTCGACGTAATGTAAAGACTGGTTCATTAATCAGCTTACTCTACCTAGTGGCTAACGATTAACCTTCTAGTGTGATGGGTTATTCGTCTTTAGGGTCTGGAGGAAGTAGTTGACTATACTAATAGATCACAGACTGAACATGAGTCAACACTGTGACGTAGCAGCAAAAATGAAAAAACACAATTCTGTGATGTATTAAGAGAAGCATAGAGTCTAGATCATATGAGGTAATTATCTCCCTCTACTCTTCCTTAGTCAGACCTCAGCTGGAATACTGTGTCCAGTTCTGGGCACCCCAATTTTTTAAAAAATAGACAAACTGGATTAAGTTCAGAGAAGAGCTACCAGGATAGTGAGCGGTCTGCAAACCATGTCCTGTTAGGTACGGTTAAAGCATCTGGGAATGTTTAGCTTGCAAAAGTGAAGGCTGAGAGGAGACTTAATAGCGGTCTACAAATATCTGATGGGTTGTCACAGTGCAGAGAGATCAGCCCTATTCTCATCTGCACAAGGAAAGACTAGAAGCAATGGGATGAAAGTGAAAGGGAGGAGACACAAATTAGATATTCGACAGTCAGGGTGATCAATGGGTGGAACAGGTTACCACGGGAGGTGGTGAGTTCTACTTCAATGGAAGTCTTCAAACAGAGGCTGGACAGACATCTGTCTGGTATGATTTAGTGATCCTGCATTGAGCAAGGAGTTGGACCGGATGACCATGGAGGTCCCTTCCAAATCCACGATTCTATGATATTTATGGGAACTATAAAAAGATTTTCCAAACCTGGCATCCATTTTTTTGGTCCTTAGGAACATAAAGTAAAAACTAAAACAATGTAAGGTACAATATACTGTGTATAATTCAAGTTGACTCCTCTGACTTTCTTGATGTAGGTAGTGGGACCCTTAGTGGTCATCTATTGTGGTGACGGGTTGAGTAATGTCTGTTTGGCAATCAAGGTCAGGTTTCCAGCTAAAGGATTTTCAGATCTCCTGATGATACAATATAGAATAGAGCCAGCGGATTTCCATTTCATCCCATTGTATTTTTACACCATATTATGCACCACGCCTGTTCTTTTTGCAATGTTTTGCCACATCGACTGTTAACGCTTTACCATACAAGCAAGCTATAGGAACCTTTCCTAAAAATGGTTCTTGCCACCATTTGGTCAGTTTTTTTTTTACTTCTTCCATGACTGATATGATAAATTCTTTTTGCTTTATAGCGAGTCATCCACCAGCATATTTCCATTCAAATCCCTCTTCTTCCTTGCAGGGCTAATAGAAATCAACCTTTACAAGTCTAAAAGGAGCCTAAGGGTGGCTTCACCTGTGCCAACTATTGGCTGAAAAATCGTTCGAACTAGCAATTTTGACTGATAGTTTTTCTGTGCAATAACGCAGGATTCGATTGAGCGAGAAATTGCTCATTGATCATTTTGTTTTGGCTAAGTGTAACAAAGCAACTAGTGAGTTCTCATTGAACAACTGTTTGTTCACAGTAAACGGAGGTTGACAGCCGGAAGAGATCTCCAGCGCGCTTCGCCTCCATTAACTGAACGACTATCGCTCCTGTGTGAAAGTACAGAAGTCTTAGTTGTTGGAATGGCTTTCGAACGCTTACATACCCGAAAGTCATCCTGTGAAAAGCTACCCTAAGAAAAGAAAATGGTGGCTTCCATTACCGGTTATGCAGTTATTTTTTGTTAGAAGCTGTAGGGGTGGGCACCCCGCCATGGCACTTTCTGACTGTGTGATATCTGCTAGTTATATTATCAAGTTGATGGCAATGTTATTAAAATATCCAGTACAACCTAACTGATAGAAGTGTCCAGTTATATGTAGTCAATAGAGACCTGTACTTTGTGCCCAAGGCAGTGGCTCTTGGTGATGCCACGTAAGTATGCAGCGATGGTACTCTGGGCGAGGATCCAACTTTACATCACAAGATAACTGCAAGACAGAAAAGAAAATGTTCTCCTATATTCAGTCATATTCACCTATTTTTCTTGTTGTATTTCAATCATCTGTCCAACTTTAAATACCATCTACGAGAGTGAAGAGCGGCAGCTAGGAGCATCTGAAAAAACAGACACATCTATGTATTACACAGACATACCACTGATAGCAATGGACAAGTGTAGACGTTCCCCTTGCTGTCTTTTCCCTCATAGATTCCAATGGTTTGCTTGGGGTCCAGCAGTTGGACAAACTGGGATTAGCTTATTTTTAATGAGGGTCCCTTCTAACAAAAAGGAATGGTCTAAAGAGGACTTTGTAAATATATAGCATTACTTATCTTGTACTGATCATGACTTACAGTCTGCATTATAATCAAGAGCTGTGCCCATAATTCTGCTGGTCCCCATTGCACTCCTATGATGCAGTGAAACTATTCAGTGCCTGATGTGAAAATCACATTTCCCAAATATGCCAATATATATCCAGACATACATCCAGTAATAAATCATAGGGTATTTTGGCAATGAAACCTGAAGAATTGGGAATGCAGCTCTGGAGAATAATACAGGATGTAACTCCGTACAAGTGGAGCTGGTGTTCTGCTTGCATACCAATTAAATTACTAGTTTCTTCAAGCACAAAAATAAGCCATGGTGAAATTGAGCATTACACACAGCCCATTAAAATGAGTAAGAGGTCTGTGTAATGCAGGGCAGGTCAAGTCCTCCAGATCAGGAGACATTCTTTCTAACTGCTCTCCACTCCTCAGGAGACAGGGACCCTCAATGCCCTCTTCTAATCTAATTTTGGATTCCTATGAGGCTTTTTCTTTCTGTCATTATACAAGAGCGCCACCTGCTGGCTAAAACCAGCACTGCAGTATGTGGTGTACCTAAGAGGCTCTGATGACGGAGCAGCCGACAATATACAGTAAAAATACCCTGTCGGACGTCTTCAGGCTTTAATCAGAATGTCGGAAGCTGTCAGACAGTTGATTGGAAAGGGTTAACTCATAATTCCCTAATAGGGTACACGAAAATGTTTTTTTTTTTAAAACAGTACAACCCCTTTAACATAACATCCTCCAATTGTTAGCAACATATTGTAGTAGTGAAATTGGGGAACACAAAGACCGTATAGTGTAAAGTTAGGGTGGTTTTATATCTGCAGCCATGGTTCCACTTTTGTGCTCTGTTCGGGGAGCAGGAAAGGGGAATCTCTGCAACCAAATGGCTCATTCTCTGGACAGCACCACAAGCACCAGACAGACCCCATTGATTATAATGAGGTCCGTCTGTTTTCCACTCGGCTGCCTAACTTTAGATGAAAGAAAAAGCTCTGCATGCAGCACTTTTTCTTCCAGTACTTTGAGCCGAATCTGCGACTGAACCTCCGACTCCGATGTGAAATCGGCCTTAATCACATACACATTTACCTGGAGTTTTTCCTTAAAGCGGTATTCCGGGCGATGGGACATTTTTTCCAGTTTTCACCCATCCAGTGAAAACTGATAGATCAGTGGGATCGTCCGATTGCTGTGCTTGGCTGTTTGCCCCTTTGAAATGAATGAAGCAGACAATAATAGTCGAGCACAGCACTCGGCTATTTCTGTCTGCCCCGTTGAAATGAATGGAGTGGCACTACTCCATTCATTTCAATAGGTCAGACATATAGGCAAACACAGCACAGCACTCGGCTATCTGGCTGCACCGTTGAGAGGAATCAGCCTGTTCTGTGTGACCAGCAGCTCTATTCCCTGCTTCCCTGCAGAAGCGAGACGATGTATGCTGAACTGTGAAATAAGCGGGACGCAGGTCCCCCAGTCTCAGGAACACTGAACACTGGGGGTCCCAGCAGTCATACCCCCACCGTTGAAACATCCCATCGTTGAAAATCCCTCTTAAAGTAAACCTTCAAAATTCTGTCCTTGTACCTAACGAAGTGGAGGGTAAATTACCTGCACTTGTTCTTCTATGCCACGCCTCCCAATCTGCCAGTTTCAGGCCGTGGCTCCACCTGTCCAAGATGGCTACAGCTATTTTCTAACTACCTAATGCACTGCTCTCTGATTGTCCATTGGCAAGTCAGCGAACAGGTATAATGCATCGTTAGTCTAAGACTACCAATACACTGTAGAGATTAGCTAGATTGAAGACTGAATCGGCCATCTTGAATGCCCGAAAAGAGGACCTGGAACTGCAAATTGGAAAGACGGCAGAGAAGAACAACTGCAGATAATATACACACCCACGTTCCTCCTCCGGCTCCATTGCAGAATTTTGTCCAGAAAACTGGAGGGTCACTTTAACATTTACTTATAAAACAAAAACAATATAAGTTTTCAAACAGCGGCAAAGTAATGGAAATTGAGCAGCTATTTTGTGTCTTCATATACAGAGACATTCATGTTGATGTAAAGTCATATAACTGCTTTATATGGTAAATTCTCAAAATAAAGACCCTTTGTACGTGTATAGAGCCGCCTCACTAGACACTTGGACATGAAACACACACTGTTTTAGAGGTGTATAACATTTCCTAATAGGGGTGACTGCAATAAATAGCGATGGAACGGCAGATACGAATTCCGCTCTCCATATAACATGGGCGGTATAAATACCCTGGCTTTGATGATTGTAGGTCTTGGATCCAGGATTCCCTGCATCTTTCTTAGTGCTGGTACGACAAAAAGATTACAGGTAACTACTGCTGACACAGGGTTGCCTAGAGTGAATGGAAGACAAATACCATTAATCAGGAGAAGGCAGGTAGTAAACAACGTAAATTATGTGTAACACGTTCAGGCTTTTACTCCAGAATCCACATTTGATTTTGTAAGATGTAGAAATAGATTTTTCCCTTTAACCTTGTGAATGCACGGTAAGTTCTGATCAATAAGGCCTTTTTCGAGCTGGACCCCTTCAAGACCATAGCGCGACTAGTAAAACCAATGCTTTCCCTTGTATGGGTTAATTTATTAGGCATTACATATGTTGATTGAAAAAACAATCAAAATACTAACGACCACCCGTCTGTCGGTGAGTTACATGCTCCGCCCCTGATCACATGACAGTGACCTCATCAACTAGTTACAGCGAGGTAATGAGGTGCCCCAAGGATGTCTAACCACCACCTAACTAGTTACACCGAGTTAGTGAGGTGCCCCAAGGATGTCTAACAACCACCTAACTAGTTACACCGAGGTAGTGAGGCGCCCCAAGGATGTCTAACAACCAGCTAACTAGTTAGAGCGAGGTAGTGAGGCGCCCTAAGGATGTCTAACAACCACCTATCTAGTTACACCGAGGTAATGAGGTGCCCCAAGGTTGTCTAACAACCACCTAACTAGTTACACCGAGGTAGTGAGGCACCCCAAGGATGTCTAACAACCACCTCACTAGTTACATCCAGGTGGTGAGGCACCCCAAGGATGTCTAACAACCACCTAACTAGTTACACTGAGGAAACACAACCTCCCAGTAACCATTATTAACCATCTCTGTTCCTCCGGTCATCACAGCCTCATCCTCCGGTTACCCCACAGCCGACAGTCTGCATACAGCGGTCAGTTATCTCGCAGCTGACAGATACCAAGCAGTAGTTACCTCAGAGCTGACAGTGGACAGTTACCTCAGAACAGTCTCCTGCAGCGCTCAGTTACCTCAGCGCAGCGCTCAGTCACCTCAGAGCTCAGTTACCTCAGCGCAGCGCTCAGTCACCTCAGAGCTCAGTCACCTCAGAGCAGCGCCCAGTCACCTCAGAGCTCAGCTACCTCAGCTCAGACATGACACCATTAATAAAACACAATTGTTAAGCAGACATACATTCCCCATCATCACCCTGACTCACCCTTTCTTTACAGCCTAGTAAGGGTTACCACTAACACATTTAAAACTGACCAATCTACCTTAGGGGGCGCTCACCCCAATGTAATTGCATATGGGTATGTGTATATACAAGCCCATATATATATATATATATATATACACGTATTGGCTCTATCATGTGCATATATGTGGCAAAAATACAACATGCTGCGTTCTGTTTTGCGCTCATGTATTACACAATTCCGATACGCTAATTTGAGAGGAACTGCGTAAGGCAATGCGATTAATTGCCTGCGAGTTACCACCTTTCATACGGGCATACAGAACACACGTAATACATGGTAATCATATGGCGGCCTAATGGATGGACAATCTCAGACAACGGTCCCTCCTCTAAGTACCTCAGACCCACCAAGCCATAATACACAAAGGGGTGAAGCTGTGTCACTCACCTGTTTCAGCTTGAAGGTTTTTTTAAAATGATATCCTCCAGGTCCAACAAATCTGGTTCTCTTGGACAACGGCGCTTGGACAGTGTCTAGAAAACGAAGCAGAAATGGTAACAATTTCTACCATGATATTGCGGGAAAAGTACGGTTCATCCATCAAGTGTACCACTAGCTTCTTAAGAGCAACAGATCAAAGTATGAATAGCTTTTTTCCCCTAATTCAGCATAGAGCTGAAAAAAAATTCTAGAAAATTAAGCATTAGTTTATGATTCAGTTTAGTGATCGGGTTTACAAACTACTCAGCAATGTCTACTAAGTGGAAGGATAAAACCACTTCCACAGGCCGGTACTGGAATATAACATTGGCTAGGAGGACTTGTTTTTTTTAGTTGTAAATGGGTATTTCCAGAACGGACCGACCACCTATCCACAGAACAGTTGATAAAGTCTGATCAGCAGCGCGAATCTCACCACTGGGACACCCACCGATCCCAAAAACGCCAATCCCGTGTCCCTCTCTGCTGCTCACTTCAAACCCCGCAGTGAGGAGCAGCTTGACTAGTGTGGCGGCTGAGCATGTACAATGCCAGTCCATTACATTCTGTGGTCCTGCTTAAGTGCTTGTCCTGAGCTTTCTCCGGCAGCCCGATTGAAAGGAATTGAGCAGAAGCAAACAGTCATCCGCACCTTCATTCATGCACCAGGAGAGGCGGATACGGCGACCCTGTTCTTGGCATCAGTGCTGGTTTCGGTGGCGAGACCCTCACCAATCAGACTTTCGGCACCTATTTTGTGGATAGGTGCCAAGACAATCCTGAGATTAGTGCTTTATAGCAACCCTCTGGTTTCAGGACCAAACTTCTACCCTGGACTGAAGGAGGGTATATTACTTGCAGTTGTTCTTCTCTGCCATCTATCCGATTCACGAATTCCAGGTCACATTTTTCAGGCGCCCAAGATGGCTGTTGCAGTTTTCTAACTATCTAATGTATACTGTGCACTGCTCTCTGATTGACCAGTGTTGCTCATGTGATCAGTGCTGGCCAATCAGAGAGCAGGTATAGAAGGTTATATCAGCCACCTTAGACAACCAAAAACAGTACCCAGAACCAATGGATCAGAGGGACGGCAGAGAACAACTGCAGGTTATATACCCCCTTCTCCCTCCGACCCGGTAACAGATCTTTGTGAAGTATTCTACTTCACTAGACTTTAATTGGCTTCCATTTAGCACTGCACTTTAATATTATACATGTATTACCGGTTACAGGACTGTTTTCTCTCTGGGTTTCTCTTGGCTTTGAGATGGTTCTATTCATGATCTGCAGGATTTCTTTTTATGCAACTAGAAATAAAACAAGAGCATTTGAGAGGGAAGATTAAATATGTAAGACGGGTCTGACAGATGCATAATTAGCCCAACAACATTTAGAGAATATACAATCTATACTCCTTTCCCTTACAGAATATATTAAATGAGTTTCCCCACCGATAACACACATGGTATACAAAAATAATACTCAATATACACAAGCAAGGAGAAGATCTGCCAAGGCTGGATACTACCGGCAAGGAGCGCCCGCTGCGGCTCGGCCCCCTCACTTGAGTGTTGCGTCAAACTTCTAAGTAGATTTCTTTCTGTAGCGCAGCAGCGGTTCAGAATAAAACAAGACACATGCCAAATGGGCATCTCTGTCCTGGGTTCATGCTGCCCGTGGGTTTGGGTGGCATGAACCTAGTGACAGCTTCCTTTTAAGGATTAAAGATTACATACCGTACTGATTTCTCATTTTTATACAGCTCTATGCACACACTTGCTTCGGAACGGAAGACATAAGCATCAATTACAGGAGATTGTAAAATTGTGTGTATATAATAGAATATGAGAAACATCTATTTACAGTGAGCCGCTGAACAGAAAGGTGACAACTGGCCTGAAAGCACATTTATAGTCATGTATCTACTAGTAAACCATATCCTGTAGTGAAAATGTCAGCACTGACTCTGAGAAGAGACATTTACACAGAACTGAAGGGGTTAAATAAGCATAGACTATAGATGCGAGATGTGAGACAGGTAGGTGGGAGGCGGTAGGTGTGAGATGGGTAGACGAGAGACACCCATTAACAGACCCCAGCCGATCAACTATTGATATCCCGAGGGAAGATCTTCAATAGTATTTCCCTGGAAAACCCCTGTAAGTCCTCCTGCCCGCGGCCGGGTCGGAATCCGACTGCGAAATCTCACAGCGGAATCAGACCTGGTGACCCCCAGAGACTCTATACTCGCCTATCCGGATCCGCTACGAGTGTTTCGGCTGGGGCAGGGCGTAACGCGCCAGCGCTGGGCTCTAACACGGATTCCTGCGATACTACTGCGAAAGTGCTGACGGCCGGTCAGCTTCCATTGACTGCAATGGAAACTGTCTGTGCGTTTTTCTGCACTAAATAGAACCTGCTGCGACTCACCCCCGCAAACGGAAAATCACAGTTAATTTCCGCCAGTGGGCAGGGAAGAATCTTTTAACATTGCATGTCAATGGACGGACATTGCTGCGGATTTCGCGGCGGGCGTCTGACTGCGAATTCCGCAGCAAAAGTCCGTCCATGGGCATTGGGCCTAAGAGAAGAGATTATTACTTTTTATAGACAAGGAAAGGGATACAGAAAGATAACGAGGCGCTGAACGCCCCTAGAGACACAGCTGGAAGCCAGACGCTGCCCTACTAAGTACTAATGCTCCATTCTAAATTAGTTCAAACAAAAGAAATTGCGCCGTAATCCTTGCGTGTAAATGCGCAGCCATCGTGCGCTATTAGTTTACTTTTCGTTTCAACCAGCATAATAATCATTGCTGTTTGCTTACTTCTCGCTGCAACTAACCCCCCCGCTCCGTGCTTCTCACAGAATGTGATGATCTGCCTGTCTAAACGTTCTGCACGAGCGCGAACAACCAGCGGTGACGTCACATGTTCGCGCAGATCGTTTAGCCGACAGTTGTTTCATGTAAATGGGGCATGAGGTTATATGTACACAGGCAAGTGTGATAACTCAGACCTATATCGCACTCGTAAACCGCAGATTTACAGGCTTCTGCAATGCGCTTCCCCTTTAAAAACGTGTGATTTGCATCGCTGAACGTGTTTGTCACTCATGAAAACAATTGCTCATGCCTTCAATAGTTAAAATGGAAAAACACATCAAACTCATGAGAACTGCATTTGCAGATGTGTAATGCAGTATTTTTGTCTCCTCTACAGAATACTGGGTGATCCTTGCAGACAAAATCACCCAAAAATAAGACAAACTGTGATTTTTCACTTTCACTGTATTGGTACGAGCGAAACATTGCTGGATGAGAGCGAATCCACTGAAAATAATTGGTTCTTTAAACACGCAGGTTCTGTGCGCGGCGCAACAACACAGAACCCCCGGATTATTACAGCTGGTGTAAATACAGCCTAAGGGCTTACTCAGACGACCGTATATTGGCCAGGTATTCACGCCCGGCCAATATACGGTGTCCCTCTCTGCAGGGGGAGGAGGCTGGAAGAGATGGGAGTAGTGCACTGAGCTCCCACGCCCTCTCCACCCCTCGGCACTATTTGCAAAGGGAGGGGCGAGGCAGGGCAGAGCTAGGTCTCGAAACTTAGCTCTGTCCCCGCCCCGCCCTGCCCCCTCTCATGAATACCTATCCGATATACGGTCGTCTGAATAAGCCCTGAAGACGCTCGTCATGAAGGGGCTGAATACTTCTCAGACTGCAGGAGGTTTTAAAAGTGGCATTCTATCTTCAACTTGGAGAAACCACTTTTATATCAGTTGTGTAGATTTATTTAAATTGCTTTTATTTGATTGAGTTTTACAAACAGCCGTAAGTTCTTAAATCTGACAAGCCTAATTTGCAGGGGGGGGGGGGATAATTTTGATTGTAACTTTAGTTATGCCCTATCCTATGAGTAACTTTATATTACTGGAATACCTCTTTAAGCACTTACAGAACTCCAGTGTTGTGACCTCATCGTAACCAAGACATCTGCCATAAGTGGTATGACATCACTCTCTCTGCCACCTGAACAACAGCACTGACTCTGAAGAGGTGGAGACACATCTGAGACCAGAGGAAATGATACATCGCTTCTTCATCCAACAATACAGTAAGTAGATGGGAACTGGGTTATAGAGTCCGCATGGAGGGGGAGGAGGTGCACTGTGCTGTAGCGTTACATGAAATGCAGTATCATATATAAAATATAGATTTATTAATATATTTTACTTGAACTCAAAACTACCAATTACCTGATAGTTTTATTCTTTATGGAAAATAGGCGTCATAATAGCAATCCTATATAGATAGTAAATGTACATGCTGTCTCATGACATAGAGGTATTTCCTTATAAATTGTTTATGTTGCCATAGTAACGTCAGGAGACGACCACCAATAGGATTGCTGGTCATCAAATTGAAAGTTGTCAGTTGTGTGCAGTCAGTTATTGGTGGGTGATGTTCTTCTCTCCATTCAGTACTAGTAGACATGTGATGGAGATCTATACTGGAAGCTCGAGTAGAAGATCTATAGTTGTCCTGTGTTTAGGGCTCATTCACACGGGCGTAAGGGCATTTCAGCCACAGAAATACGCAGCATTTTGTGTGACTGGAATGCACTGATGCCCGCTTATTTTGCCGGCTTTGGCATGTATTTGCCACATGTTTGCGCACACAAATGTTGAGTGGATTGATTTCAATAGGCTCTTGCGGTGCACAAATGACACCAGGAAAGGTCATGTTGCAGATTTTTCACGCGATCGCAGATTGCATGAAATTGAGATCAATGGGTTCTATTTACTGAGGATTATGCATGCAAAATTTGTGTGGGTTTTATGTTGTGCGAATACGCCCAGGTGAACGAGCACTTATTCCCTATGGAGGGCATTTGCTGCCCGCAGGCTCCTCACTTGTAAGTCCTATTTTGGGTCTTTATCTCTGAGGATATAGAGGTCTTCTCTTGCTTTCTATGGTTACGTGTCAATGTGGCCTCTCGTATAGATATATCACAGCAATCACAGCCTATCAGTCACAAATATCAAATTATTTTGTTGATATAGAGCTGAAAGCAAGTGATGCCAAGAGAACATGACCGAAGCCAAAGGACAAGATGAGTTCATAATAGGGATCAATGGGAAGCCAGGTAAGTATAATAATGTGAAAAACACAGAAATACACAAATCATAAAAACACATTACATTAAAAAGATCCCCACATAATATAAGTCCCTGAAAGCATAATACAAAGCATATATTTATTATATAGCAGCCTGCTAGTATAAGCAGCAGCTAAATAGTTAAAATGAATTAGGGGACATATGTATTAAGTCTCCTAGACTGGGCAAGATATAGCACCCTGCTAGTATAAGCAGCAGCTAAATACTTCATATGAATAAGGGGACACATGTATTAAGTATCCTAGCCTGGGCAAGATATAGCACCCTGCTAGTATAAGCAGCAGCTAAATACTTCATATGAATAAGGGGACACATGTATTAAGTATCCTAGCCTGGGCAAGATATACAACCCTGCTAGTATAAGCAGCAGCTAAATAGTTAAAATGAATAAGGGGACATATGTATTAAGTCTCCTAGACTGGGCAAGATATAGCACCCTGCTAGTATAAGCAGCAGCTAAATAGTTAAAATGAATAAGGGGACACATGTATTAAGTCTCCTAGCCTGGGCAAGATATAGCACCCTGCTAGCATAAGCAGCAGCTAAATAGTTAACGTGTTTAATATTATATGCTTGTATGTGCAATGTTTTTCTATGTACCCCCACACCTCGTTCTCATGAGGCACCCATGCGAGAGATCCGCAAATCAAGCCACCCATAGGGATGCATTAGCACTACAAAATAACTAAAACCATGTGGATGTCAATTTTTCCTGGCATGCAAATCGTACATGCAGGAAAAAAAAAATCACAGCATGCTCCATTTTTCTGTGGATCCAGCACTGACGGCTTCCATTGAAGCTGACACTGTGGATGTGCAGCAGATCCGCGGGAAAACAGGAGATTTAAATGTTATAAAAAAAGCACAGCGCACCCGCAGTGCAGAAGAAAGAAGATCTGGCCGTGGACAGAAAAGACCCACACTGGCTTCGGACAAGTAAGAAAATGTTTTTTAGGCCTCATGGCTTTGGGCACGGGTGGAAACCACTGCGGGATTCCACACTTTGAAACCGTGCGTGTCCGTGGACATGAGGCATTATCACATACATGTCTGCTAGTAGTTTCATTCTTTTTGTGTCTTTGAAATCACACGTCTGAATAGTAGCACGTCTGTAACCTACACCTTAAAGGAGATGTCCCGCGCCGAAACGGGGTTTTTTTTTTTTTAACCCCCCCCCCCCCCCCCGTTCGGCGCGAGACAACCCCGATGCAGGGGTTAAAAAAACCACCCGCACAGCGCTTACCTGAATCCCGGCGGTCCGGCGTCTTCATACTCACCTGCTGAAGATGGCCGCCGGGATCCTCTGTCTTCGTGGACCGCAGCTCTTCTGTGCGGTCCACTGCCGATTCCAGCCTCCTGATTGGCTGGAATCGGCACGTGACGGGGCGGAGCTACACGGAGCCGCTCTCTGGCACGAGCGGCTCCATAGAAGACTGCTGAAGACCCGGACTGCGCAAGCGCGGCTAATTTGGCCATCGGAGGCCAAAAATTAGTCGGCACCATGGAGACGAGGACGCTAGCAACGGAGCAGGTAAGTAAAAAACTTTTTATAACTTCTGTATGGCTCATAATTAATGCACAATGTATATTACAAAGTGCATTATTATGGCCATACAGAAGTGTATAGACCCACTTGCTGCCTCGGAACAACCCCTTTAAGGCGTAAACATATGTTAATCATTAGCATTACAACCTGTTTTGAATACTCATTTGTTCTGCTTGTATATACTGTCTGCATGTATATAATGGTGTATATATATTCTGCAATGTCCACATATGTAATTTATATTCATGTTGGTAATATCATATGCAATGTACATAACATATTCTTGTATATAGTGTTTGTGTATGTATTATTAATATTGCAATGTCTGTACATATTATAAATGTCCACATGTTTTAGATATATTTATACACAATCTACACATAACGTGCACACAGTGTTTATACGTATAATATTTGTACTTTACTTTTTGGTGTTATGCCTGTTTATTTTTATATAAAGTTTGGATATACTGATGTCCATGTATATAATATATAACAAAAGTATCTCTCCCATGGGTTAGGCTGCCTTCACATCTGAAGACTGTGAGTATATATAAGTGTAACTGTATCTATACATGCATATACATCCGTGTACTATTAATTCTGTAATATATATGTGATATGTTTCTATATCCTGGTAATGTTTCCGTGCATTAGCACATCAATATCTGTATATATGATTGATGCCCACGCATGTATTTATGTTATATCCTTAGGGAGCCAGAAGACTGTGAGTATATAAAAGTGTATATGTACCTATATATGCATATACATCTGTGTACTATTATTTCTGTCATATAATATATGTATAGAGTATAATGGTAACAAAAGCATCTCTCCCATGAGTTAGGCTGCCTTCACATCTGAAGACTGTGAGTATCTATATATGCATACACATCCATGTACTAATAATTCTGTAATACATATGTGATATGTTTCTATATCCTGTTAATGTTTCTGTGTATTGCATTACCACATCAATATCTGTATATATGATTGGTGCCCACAAATGTATTCATGTTATATATTTAATGTATATATTGTTTGCATTGGTAATGTGTATATTTATGCCTGTATGGATATTATATGAATATGTGTATATGTGATGCTCTTCAATGTAATTAATGTTATGTTAATGTCATTGTATATATGTACACAGTATATATAATAAAGTATAATGTATTGTTAATTGCTTGAGATAATAGTAGTATCTTCAGTATAAGCTTCTTATTGTATCCTGTTAATGTTTATGTGACTGTATTATGTGATAAGTTCTGACCCTGATGTGACTGACCGTACAGAAGAAGCAGAATACAGGACAAGCTGCAATGGACAAAGCCTTCCAATTACACTCAGTATTGTCACTAAATAAGCAGAGCAGGATGTAAATGACATTTCTCTTCCCATCAGGCCCTCCAGGGCCCCTTATGGAGATGGGTCCCTATACTGACACTGTATATGTAGAACAGGAGATCTCCAGTGTAATTGGTCGGCTTTATAGGGATTCTCTGGTTATATGTAAGTAGCATTTATATAGCAGATACATAACTGATCACTACATGCGCTCTGACCTTCTTATATCATCACTGTGACCCTACAGAATCCTGAGCGCTGATCTCTGGTTCTGCCCTGCAGGGGGCGCACAGTGTAAAGATGCTCCTGATCATAGATGAGGATAACAGGTTAGAGCTCTAGTGACGGGTTATCTAGCAGCTAGTTATATATTCCCGGGGAATGCTTTACCATAGCAGTGTGATACTTTACCTGTATAGTCACTCACATCAGTATTATCTGTCCATGTGTTATTATATAAGGTAGCATACAGCAAGGCTCCTGCTGGAATGAAGGACATAATGTAGAATAAAAGCCACCTAGAAGTGTATAGATACAATGTGTGCAGTGTAACAACTGCAAACTAGATCAGTTATTAGAAGGTTCTGCATCATATTGATGCATATAGAGGACAATGTGATTCTGTGCTCTGACAGAGGATGACATGAGCCACATGGAGAAGTGACACATGCCACATCTGAGTATCTCCTCTTCTACAAATCTAGTCTTAGTGTAGGGACCCATCTGAATGAGGTCGCCGTGACGGGGCAGATGGGCTCGCACAATTGGAATAAAATGTGCGCCAAGAACCTCACATTTATACCTCTAGTTAGTAATATGTAAACTGTGTGGGAAAGAGTTTATCATTGGGATCTCTGCTCATATCAGTAGTATTAACTCAAATGGAAACTTTGCCAGGAAATCCCAGCAGCTCACGATAGGTAGACGAGAGCGCGAGATAGATAGATAGATAGATAGATAGATAGAGAGCGATAGATAGAATCATATATAGGCTATAGATTTAGTAATAAACATACAGCCAGTCTGCTCCTTGTAATATATGTAATGACGGTACACGTGATCCAAGATCATCCTACACAACCCAAGTGCAGACACGCTCCAATAATGCCAAGTGTTGGTTCACACTTCTGTTTACAATAGAAAACCGTGACACAAGAGCTCGACTATCTCTAGCTGTCCCATTGACGTGAATGCGACAATGCTGCAGTACTCAGTAGGGCTGCCAGGAATAGTACGATGCTCTGAGTAATGCTGCCTTATTACGATATCCATCAAAAAATGGTTCAAATGAGCGAAAGTGAAGATAATTGTTGGGTTTAAACAAAAGCCAATAACAGAATGAGATTCAGCAGGACTAACAGTCATTGTGAGCTCGTTCACTTATCATTGTGTTTAATCATCCCGCTCAGTTCCAGCGCAAATCCAACATGAAATGTCTGCAAGAGCCAAGCAGAACCCATATTATAGTCAATGGGGTTCATTCGGTCATTGAACCATTTGTCCAGAGGATTCCCTTTTTCAGCTTGCATAAACAGAGAAGGAAAATGGAATCCCCAATGCAAATGTGACTGTAGACTAAGAAGATGAATGCCGCCCTCAAATATGACCCCTGTTTATTAATCTGTCAGTGAGGAATCTCAGCCTCAGGTGAAGCTTCTGTCCAGCCTTGGACCATTCTCAAACTTCGAGAAGTAAATCTACATAAAGTGAATGTAGACCCCGCTGGGATCACACAAGTTTAGGCAAACATATACCTTCTCTTTTAGGGTTCTTCATGTGATTACATACAATAGTTTGACCATGGAGATTTACTATAAGTAGAGCGAATACAAATCATGTCCTGCCCGGTTTTTGTTTCCTTGCAGGTAACAGTGTGAAATGATAACGGTCTGTTCCTTATCTAACCAATGAAATAATTTGGCCGTGATCCGACCGACGGTAGAATGAGGTTGTCCAGAAAAGTTCTGCATTCCCTTGCCAGCACCGTGACCAGAGCCCTCAGTGACAAGAACAGTATCGCAATGAGTGGAACTGACTCTTCAGCGCCCCCATACACACATCCTGAATAACTGTGCCCCCCCCCCCCCCCCCGTCTGTATATTCTGTACATAACATTCTAAAGACCTGAGACAATGTATTTGATATCTCATTACATGACTTGTCATTCATTTCTTCTATCAGTCCTGCTTTGTTGTTGGGTTCTTCTCTCTTGTGTGGAAGGATTCATATTTGTGTCCAGTATATAGGCCTTCATTGTAAATTCACAAATGAAGTACACTCTATACACAACCGCTCCTCTTTAGTATTGCAGGATGATGTAACTAATGCATTCCATGCATCAGAATGTGCGCTATAACCATTAACCCCATACCACTGCAGGGCATATAGTTACATCCTGGAGGTTCAAGGTGTGTAATGGAGGGTGATCACGGGTCGATCCCGCTCTATACCATGCAGGTGTCAGCTATTTTTTACAGCCGATACCCGCCCACAATAGCCTTGAGAAGCAGTGCTGCTCATCGGGGTTTGTTAACCCTTCAAACGCTGCCATCAATTCTGACGTCCAATGCTATTATACACAGGCTGGACCGCACTGTCTACTGCCACAGTGTGTAACAAACAATGACTATTTCCCCATGCGTACCTTTCCGGTGGTAGGTCCTGGAAGTAGGTTAGGCCTACTAGTTCAAAGCAATCTTCAAGCACCCCTACATCGCCATCGCGTTAAAGCCGAACTATCTGAGTCTCACTTGGATTTGGACTTGAATGAGGAACAGGTCTCTAAACTCTCCTCTCTGGTTGGTAGCCTAATACTTGCAGTGAAAGTGAACCTTCACCTGAAGGGTCTGACACCTACTTCATCTGAGAAAACCTTTACCTTCAGACGCCCAAAGGTCTTCCCTTCCCATACAGAATTCGAGGACCTTTTAGCTAGGGAATGAAACCTTCCCAGCAAACACTTCACCAAACAAAAGCATTTAGATATCTTGTATCATTTCGTCTTTACCAGTAGTGCCTATGGCTGATGCCTCGTTCTTTAGGGAGGCAGGAGCCAAAAATTTTGAATCCCTAGCCAAAGTTTCCTTTGGGGCAGAGGGTTCGGCACTACAACCTGTTTTTGTCTTTACCTGGTTCGATAGGGCCACCAGCGAATCTGCCAAGCAACTACATTGCAGCAGTCTTTTGTCTCTTCGCCAGAAGAATTAGACATTGTGCAGGAGATAGGCTAGGCAGGAAAATTTATCTGCGAAGCGGATACAGCAAGATTATTGGCCCGCACCGCAGCAGTGTCGGGAACCTCCCTCTGGACTTTATGGCTCAAGTTCTGGGCCGCAGATTGAATTGCTTAGGCTTGAATCTTTTAACTTTAAAGTTAGATTTAAACTAGGCCAAATAAATGATTTGCCTCAGAGGTTGAAAAAAATCCTCCTGTGGTGGAGTATGAGTCTCACAAATAATCGGGAGAGGTTGATAGTAGGAGATGCAGAGTCTATGCATAGATTTCCTTATCGTGTCGGGACCACTAGATGACAGACTGGACATCTACAACACAAAGGCTAAAATTGGTGCCATATATCCTCCTACCTGAAATCCAAGGTAGAGTAGAGAAACACCAGGGCTGCTTAGCACACTAACCCAAACAGTGAAAAAATATCAAGATCAGATTTTTTTTCAAATTTAATTTTTTATTGAACATTTTGAAGCTGTAGAATTAAAGATGCTTAACGCTTTCCAACCCACTGTCTGACATCTGAAGACATTCTGATTGAAGCCTGTACAGCTTCGATGTCAGAAGATGTCCGGCAGGGTATTCTTACTGTATATTACTGGCTGCTCTGTTGTCGGGGGGCCTCTCCAGCATGTCACACATCGCAGTACTGGCTCTAGCCAGCAGATGGCGCCATTGTAAAATCTTAGACAAAAGTAATAATGTAAACTGTGTGGCGTGTCCGAAGACAAGGGTAATTACAGAGGCTGCTGGGGATGGGCACATGGGGCATTTAAACATGAGGTATCCCTCCTCCTCCCATGCTTTTTTGGGGGGTATTTCTTGACCTCAGCGGCAGGGATGGGGTGTAGAAAGTGGTGGTCTGTGAGGCTTTGTAATCTTGGTGAGGTGCGGCGGTCTCACACAGAAGGCGCTGAACAAGCTGCTCCTGGAACTGCAGGAAGGTGAGAGTTGCCAGGGCTTCTTGTAAATTACGTATTACTGGTAGCGGTCTGAATAACGCCAGGCTCACACGGCTGTATGTAGAATCCGCTTGTGAAGGCCCGCAGCGGATCCCAGCTGTGTGCCTGGCTGTGGCGCTACATATGGCCGTGTAATGTACTGCGCATAACTGCATACTTACACAGGCAGCCATGTGTAATACACCATTTTTTGTTTGTATTTCCTGCGCTGTCGCTTAGGAATGACACGGGTACCCGCAGCCCGTACATAATATAACTGCGTATGAGTTGTGGGTTTATACGTGACCATGGAGCACAATGGACTCTATGTCACGGATATCCGTGATAAAATAGAACATGCAGCGTTCTGTTTTCTGCGAGTGGATTACGTAATTCCGACCCTCTAGTCTGTGGAGAATTGCGTAATCCATTGATTTGATTCATCCGCGTATTACCGCAAATCAGACGCATGTGGAGTCGGAAATTTCTATCCAGTCGTATAAGACTGGCCTGAGGTAGATCGCTTCCTTTTTTATCAGGTGACCGGGGACCGCTCAACGAGGCCCCTGGTCACTGCTCCAGGCTCTCGATGACCTTTGATTGAAGGGAGCAAGGAGATTTTAAATTTCCCGGGCTCCCTGGCTCTAGCGAATGTGTCTGGCATTTTGCTGGCGGTCGCATGCGCAGAAGCCAGGAAGGTCCATGGAGAAGGATTACGTTGGGGTTCAAATATGCGGGCCTCCGGTAAAAAGTTTCATTTTCTCTCACCGATCGCATTGGTGAGGGAAGATGAAACTTCAACTTTTTAAAATATTTTTATGTGATCGCCATTATCCATTGACCAGGGACCATTTACTGCAGCCCCCCCCCCCCCCCCGTGACATCTCCAGGCTCTCAGCTACCTTCGGTAGCCAGGAACAGGAAGCTTTTTCATTTTCTGGGCAATCCTCGACTTTTGCACATGTGTCTGCTATTTTGCTGATGGGCGCATGTTCCGAAGCCGGGGTAAGGTCCGCAGATAAAGATCCTATTGTGGGACAAACCAGGGGACTTTAGTTATGCAATTTCATCTCCCCTCATGGATACGATTAAAGATGAGCGAGCACCAAAATGCTCGGGTGCTCGTTACTCAAACCGAGCTTTTTGTAACGCTCAAGAGCTCGTTTCGAGTAACGAACACCATTGAAGTCAATGAGAGACCCGAGCATTTTTCAGGGTGATCGATGCTCAGTAGCTGCCTGACTTGATTTCAATGGAGCCGCGGTTGCTGCCAGCGGCTCCATTGAAAACAATAGTCTACCGGCACCCCTGAAATGTTTTTCAGGGAAGGGCTTTACATATAAGCCCTTCCCTGAAAAACAAAATTAGTGTAAAAAAAAAAAAATTTACCTCTCTGCCGCTGCCTTGTCCCACGCAGATGCAGAACACATCTGCTGCTGTGACAGATGCAGCAGGGGAATTCTGAATCCCTGCGGAGAATAAAGGATTCCCTACCGCAGCTGTCACACATGACAGCTGCGGTGGAGGATCCTGCTGCCATCACCCCTGAAATGTTTTTCAGGGAAGGGCTTTAAATATAAGGGCAGAATAAGACAGAGGGGGAAAGGCTGAGCTTATAGAGATTTACAGTTTATGATCGGATTCAGTATTTTTATGTAAAACAATTTTGAGATACTGTCAAGACTCAATGAGAGGTTGAGAATTCTACTTCAACTGCCCATGCAGGGTGACTGACAGAAATGGCTATATACAGACTTAAGCCCCATTTACACGCAAATATGATCGCTCAAAATTCATTCAAAAGATAGGATGATTGACAGTTTTAAGCGATCATTTTACATAAGCTGCTAATGGGCACTTATTACCTTCGTTTGCATGTAAATGAGCCTCCCTGAGCTGTATATAGAGAACAACAGGTGGTCTGTTCTCTGCATACAGCCCCTATGTTTTCCTGCAGCACTGCAGCTGAACACAATGTTAACAGTGGTCCCAGGGAGAATCACAGCGTGCAGTCCCTGCTATCAGCTATCCGGCGAACGATGGATTTTAAGCTCAACTAAAAATCATTGTTTGGCAGAAAAGCAAACAATGGTAGCATTTACACACAACAGTTATCCCTCAAAAGACATTGTTTGATCAAATATTTAGTGATAATCGTTGCCTGTAAATGGGGCCTTATACAAGAAGAGCAATCAATCACTGTGTGTGGGCAGGGAAAGCAGCACTCACAGGCTCTCTATACAAGTCCTGCCAGCATTTAAGCAATGGCTTAGAAAAAAATTGAACAAAACCATAGAACTCTAGATTTCCCCGAGTTCAGGATCTCCCACTCTTTCCTATACTGACCTGAGATAGGGTAAGCATAGAAGTCATGAAAGATCCACTTTTAAGCTAGGAAGTCCAGCAGTAAGGGGATCCCCTTTAAGTATTAGGCTGGGTTCACATAGGGCAGATTTGCTGTGGTTTTACCGCGGATTGCCGTTGCATATCCACACTGCGGCAAAACCGCTGCGTTTGTAGTGCAATGCAGCACAAATGAGTTTTGGCAAAAAGCTGTTCTCACAGGATGGATTTTTTCCGCACAGCCGCAGTGCGGAAATGCAACTGCGGTGTGGTTTTCAAAGATGCAGCACGTCCATTCTTCTGTCTTTTCCGCAGCGCTTTTTTGTCCATTGACCTCTATGGACGCAGCAAAATCCGCGGCAAAAAGCAAAACCGCTGCGGAAAAAACTGCTTGCGGATTTTTCCGCGAGAAAATCCGTGAGCCAAAATTAACCTTTGAAGCGGTTTTGACGCAGAAGCAGTTCTTCTGCGGCAAAACTGCTACGGTAAAAGCTCATCAAAACTGCAACAAATCCGCCCTGTGTGAACCCAGCCTTAACTTTCTTCATATTACTTCATATTGTTTACTGGTTACTGTGATCTGGTTATTACGCCATACACACAGTCCTTGCACTTTCCCACTGTGGCATCTAATATTTTGTGTGATGTATGCTAACTAGGGATGAGCGAGTATACTCGCTAAAGCACTACTCGCTCGAGTAATGTGCTTTAGCCGAGTATCTCCCTGCTCGTCCCTGAAGATTCGGGAGCCGCCGCAGCTGACAGGTGAGTCGCAGCGGGGAGCAGGGGGGGGGGGAGGGAGAGTTACTTGCTGTAAACTCTGTTTTACAGACCCAAGTTTATTAACGAATCAATAACCATAACAGTTCATGTAAACTCTGTCTTACAGACACGAGTTTACCACCACCAAACTCTCCCCAAGTTTACCTGCCCACCCGCCTAATGCGGGCGACAATCCCCCACCAGGCCATGGCATCCACTAATGACATGGCCCCCTCAACACCCGCAGCCTCCTCAGTCATCTACACAAATCCATGTTAAAAATATCCAACTCAATCTCTGACAAGTATACTAGATCATTCCTATGGAAGCCTAGACCAAAACCTTCCAAATCAGTATATATAAAAGAAAAAAAATCCACTCCTGGCATGAGCTCTCTACCATCGGGTTACCCTTCTCCAAATTCTCTCGCTATATACAGACCTCGGCAATGACCATAATAATCGAGGAACAAAATCTGGAAAACAAAAACTATCACTGTATCCGGAACCTCTCCACATCTCCCTTTCAATGTCCCATGCCACATCAATGTGTTCTCTTCTATGTCATTAACCCCCTAAGTGTAAAATTAAAACATCTGGACAGGGCCCACGTGACTTTCTAAGCCCATGTGACTCTTTATAGATCAGTTCAGCCATTAATCCACTCCACCTCATACATCTATTACCGCAAACTGTGATCTGTACAATCCCAAATTTTCGGAATAGCAGTGATCCGCCGCCCTTCTCCAAGCCCAGTACACAAAGGAGTGTCCAACAATCCACACAATACTTTTCTTAATTCCTAGAATGAAAGAAGAATTAGTACACCATATTATTCAGGCACACGTACAACTTACACCGAGATGAACCCCATCTGTCTACCTTTTTCTTCAATAAAACCGCACCTGTAAACAGTTTTTAAGCACCATTATACATTAAAAGCTAAAGATTAAAAGATAATGATTCTCCATCATCCCCGTCTTCCCGAAAACAATACAGGGTCTTCTACTAATTGCTCCATAAGATCTTACTTTTGCCATGTATAGCTGCGTGGACACTATTTACATTGAGTTTTTTTTTTATTTTTATTAACTGCAACTTTTACCAACTTCCCTAGTAAGCTAAATGTGATAGCAGAGCGTTGATCAGCGGCATACACTACTGCCTTACAGCCCCTGATCAGCGGCGTACACTACTGCCTTACAGCCCCTGATCAGCGGCGTACACTACTGCCTTACAGCCCCTGATCAGCGGCGTACACTACTGCCTTACAACCCCTGATCAGCGGCGTACACTACTGCCTTACAGCCCCTGATCAGCGGCGTACACTACTGCCTTACAACCCCTGATGAGCGGCGTACACTACTGCCTTACAGCCCCTGATCAGCGGCGTACACTACTGCCTTACAGCCCCTGATCAGCGGCGTACACTACTGCCTTACAGCCCCTGATCAGCGGCGTACACTACTGCCCTGCCTTACAGCCCCTGATCAGCGGCGTACACTACTGCCTTACAGCCCCTGATCAGCGGCGTACACTACTGCCTTACAACCCCTGATCAGCGGCGTACACTACTGCCTTACAGCCCCTGATCAGCGGCGTACACTACTGCCTTACAACTCCTGATCAGCGGCGTACACTACTGCCTTACAGCCCCTGATGAGCGGCGTACACTACTGCCTTACAGCCCCTGATCAGCGGCGTACACTACTGCCCTGCCTTACAGCCCCTGATCAGCGGCGTACACTACTGCCTTACAGCCGCTGATCAGGGGCGTACACTTCTGCCTTACAGCCCCTGATCAGCGCGTACACTACTGCCTTACAGCCCCTGATCAGCGGCGTACACTACTGCCTTACAGCCCCTGATCAGTGGCGTACACTACTGCCTTGCAGCCCCTGATCAGCGGCATACGCTACTGCCCTACAGCCCCTGATCAATCGCTCTACCTGAAAAACAGAATTAATAGGTACCACATTATACCATCTTTGAAAGAAAGCCATACCCAACAATACCTTCCAAACTGAGCTATATGAGCTGCATCCTAAATGTTGGACTCTTCTTCCCTGAATTGCTGCATCAGCAAACAAGACTATGAAATAGCAGCCGCATTAATCTCACACTGACCATCTCTAACCCTCAATAAGAGGTTATATGTTAGACATAATCTGATTAGTATACGAACTAACTCCTGCCGACCGGCTCTTACCAACAATCACTCCATAACCATTATCCACTAATGATAACTCCTCCGCTTCCACAAACTCCCATCACCAAGCTGACTGACCATTAAAGTCACAGATACCAACCATACCACTAGATCCTGCTTTAGCTCCCTTGATATCTGCGCATGCGATGTATGGGCCTTCCAGTCGCACATCACCACACATAACTTGCGGGAATACCTGGACCAATAATAATCACCTGTGAAGCCAAACAGGACCGACCTGCTAATGGCTGCAACTCCCTCCATGTAATCGTCCTTCATACGTAATGTCTGACTAATTAAACCCATAAACTATACACCCCTGACATTGGCAATTAGAACAACCATCACAATGCTATCAATTGAATACCTAAAAATTCCAACCGAGTACATGGCCATGGGATTTTTTCCGTTCGCCAGCAGCACCCCCAAAATCCTCCATCCTGACCACATGCCCTCTAAAACTTGTGCACCCCTCATTACCCTGATGCCCCATAAACAACAATCATCTAAGTAGTGTATTACACCAACATCCGGAGATTCCTTCCTCCCACCTACTCTAAAAATAAGGATAGTCCTAAATAATAGTAGGATGCCTTAGATCCCATCGGTAACACCAAACCGGAAACCAAAGGATTAAAACCCCAACCAATAAGAAGTTATCCGAATACTGCATCACATGACCGAAGTGCCATATCAAAGCCAATGTAGTCACATGATGCATATCTTAATGCCAGCAGCTCAGGAGCGCCTCAGCATTCAGAGAAGACTGCTTGGGGTAAGATAGATGATAAATCACTGAGAGGAGATAGACTCCTTCTGTGGTATCACCCTTAAAGGGGACAACCTCAAATTGAAAAAAGGGGGGTATCAAAATGACCGGCAACTCTGCCCTCATCTATGTGATTAGCAATTTAACTACCTCAGGATCATAAACAGCTGAAATTAACTTATTAACCCCTTCACAGCCGGGTTTCTTTAACTCATGCACATATAAGCCGTACCGGGATCCTTCTTTATTGAGCCGGGCCTACTTCCAATATGAGAGGCTCACTGGAGTCTTGCCCTATTGCAGGAAACTATTTCCTGGATGCAAGGAATTTGTACTGATTTCTGACTAAAACAACCATAAATGGATGAGAGCGGCACAATATGAGCCCTCATGGCAGTACCCACAGCTCTCCATTACCTCGATCCCATAAATGTAAACACACATCCAGGTAGTGAGGCGCCCCAAGGATGTCTAACAGCCACCTAACTAGTCACACCGAGGTAGTGAGGCGCCCCAAGGATGTCTAACAACCACCTAACTAGTTACACCGAGGTAGTGAGGCGCCCCAAGGATGTCTATAAACCACCTAACTAGTTACACCGAGGTAGTGAGGCGCCCCAAGGATGTCTAACAACCACCTCACTAGTTACACCGAGGTAGTGAGGGGCCCCAAGGATGTCTAACCACCACCTAACTAGTTACACCGAGGTAGTGAGGCGTCCCAAGGATGTCTAACAACCACCTAACTAGTTACACCGAGGTAGTGAGGCGCCCCAAGGATGTCTATAAACCACCTAACTAGTTACACCGAGGTAGTGAGGCGCCCCAAGGATGTCTAACAACCACCTCACTAGTTACACCGAGGTAGTGAGGGGCCCCAAGGATGTCTAACAACCACCTGACCAGTTACACCGAGGTAGTGAGGCGCCCCAAGGATGTCTAACAACCACCTAACTAGTTACACTGAGGAAACACCAGCATCCCGGTAACCATTAATAACCATCTCTGTTCCTCCGGTCATCACAGCCTCATCCTCCAGTTACCCCACAGCCGACAGTCTGCATACAGTGGTTACCTCACAGCTGACTGCCTGCATACAGTGGCCAGTTATCTCACAGCTGACAGATACCAAGCAGTGGTTACCTCACAGCTGACTGCCTGCATACAGTGGTCAGTTATCTCGCACCCCCTTTATTTCAGGGGCATTGTGGAGTGCTGCTGTCAAATAAGGTATTTATTACGCCACTCCATACCCCTTCCCCTCTACGGTGCTGATGCTGCTCCCACTGAACACAGGCGAAGCCATCCCATGATGTCACAGCTGGGGGCATTGCAAGGAGCCCAGTGGTGAAGCCGCTTGAAGCTGAAAAGGAGGCATAGCACAGCAGAGACAGGAGCCAAGCCAATCAGCAGCTGTAGGTGTTCCCTATACCTTCCACAGCACAATCCCTGGTCTACACCCATTTTCGTGGTGGAGACAAGATACACCAGTACCCAAGAATCTAACTACTATAGTACTGCCCACTAAGTACAGGAATATAACTACTATAATACTGTCCCCTATGTACAAGAATATAACTGTTACAGTACTGCCCCGTATGTACAAGAATGCAACTACTATAATACTGTCTCATGTACAAGAATATAAGTACTAGAATACGGACTACTATGTACAAAGATTTTATTACTAGAATACTGCCCCCTATATAAAGTAATATAACTACTAGAATACTGTCTGTTACATACAAGAATATAACTAATATAATACTGCCCCCTATGTACAAGAATATAACTACTAAAATATAACTACGTAGAAGAATATAACTACTATAGAACTGCCCCTTATGTACAAAAATATAACTACTTTACTAATGTCTCCTATGTACAAGAATATTACTACTAGAATACTGTTCCCCCCCTGTGTACAAGAATATAACTACTAGAATACTGTCCCCTATGTACAAGAATATAACTACTAGAATACTGTCTCCTAAGTACAAGAATATAACTACTAGAATACTGTCTGTTACATACAAGAATATAACTAATATAATACTGCCCGCTATGTACAAGAATATAACTACTACTATACTTTCACCTATTAGCAGGAATATATTTACTAGTATACTGTCTCTTATGCACAAGACTATAACTACTAGGATACTGTCTCCTATGTACAAGAATATAACTACTATAATACTGTCTCCTATGTACAAGTATATAACTACTAGGATACTGTTCTCTATGTACAAGAATATAACTACTAGAATATTGTCCCCTATGTAGAAGAATGCAGCTACTAGAATATGGTCTACTATGTACAAAGATATAATTACTAGAACACTGCCATCTATGTACAGGAATATAACTACTATAATGCTGTCTCCTATGTAAAAGAATATAACTACAAGAATATTGTCTCCTATATACAATAATATAACTACTAGAATACTGTCTCCTATATACAATAATATAACTACTAGAATACTGTCTCCTATATACAAGAGTATAATTGCTATAGTAACAGGAAAATAACTGCTTGGATGATAATAATCATCGACTTGGCCTAAGAAGTTAAACGTACGGTATGCATTTTTTTTTTTTTTGCCGCAGATAACTAACTATATCGCTATATATGCATCTATATATAGATAGATAATATATATATGTATATACACATATACACAGTCATTTAGCTGACATGTGGCTAAGCCGTATTGGACCGCAGTGCGAGATATGGGCAGCTGGTCCTTGAAGCTCCACCACAGATCGAGGGCGAGGCTGATCCAGGGCAGCAACAGTAAGTACTGGATGATAAGAGGCAGCGGATGCCAACAGAAGGCCAGGATATTGAATTTGGGAACTCCTCTCAGAGATGTTTCTCCATGTCGGTGGTTAACGCCCCACCTCTTCCCGATATTACAGTAATTTATTTACTAAATCACACAGTCATTAACTATCAATTGAAAACCCCAAACAACTGCGCAGCGGTTACGTTTTTTTAACCAGAATGTGTAAACCCAGCTTGAAACCTCATATATTTAATGGACATAATACGGACAACCTACAACACCATTGATTTGCATTGGTGTATTCATGTGTGCGGTGTTTTTCAGCATGTCTTATTTTATTCCATATTTACACACCAAAATTGCACATTCAAATCTATAGATGCATAAAAAAAACTATCCTACGGCTGTCAAATGCATATTCACTGCATTTATGCCAGAAGACCGTGTGAAGAAGAGCGGACATCAGTTGGGCCTTTTTTTTGCACAAGTGAAAAAAAGCACAAATTACACACAGACCAAAATAGCATGCGCCCGTATGAATGAGCCCTAAAGCTGAGATCTCACTGTGGGGAGTTTTTAACTTATGAGATGCAAGGAAAAAAACACTGAAAACCCAGAAATAAAACATACTGTTTTATAACATACATGCATTGTACAAGCTTAACCAGTGATAATCAGTCCTTGCACTATCATCATTTACATTCATATATATATATATATTGTAATGGAGCGACATGGGCCCTTTAATTTAGCTCTTGTGAGACAAGACATAACAGTTATCCTCTGTGTAGTGCAGTGAAGTGGGCGGAGCTTGAAGTGGGCGGAGCTTCCAGAAGAAAAAGTGGCAGTTGGTCAGTCAGACGCCATCTTGAAGCCAGATGAGAACTGTTGCTGCTGCTGACAAGAAGCTAACCCTACTGGATTGGATTTTGCCAGGAACAGCTGGAGAAGCCAGAAGAGGAGAAATGGTGACAGTGGCAGATGAAGAAGAAAGAAGAGGCAACAGAAAGTCATAGTCCAAGGAGATCTATCCTGTAGCAAAGACCAGGCAGACAAAGAGCGCAGCGGAGACCCAACTAGGGGCCCAATACGTTGGATTGGAGGACAGAAGGAACAGACATTAAGGACTGGATTATTACCTGATAGGACCAGTGATCTGCAGCTGTCCGCGGGGAAGCCAGTGCCGGCCGCAGCGTCAGCCTCAAGGAGCGCCAGCGAGGGGGTCACCTGGAGCCGTAAGCAACCAAGTCACACAAAGATTAGCAGTCATTTAATTCACAGTTTAATGTTATAGATTTTGTCTTGCATTTTGGGTGGACTTGCCGCAGATTTCACACTTTGGATTCAAAAAGGTGAAATCTGCAGCACATAGTTAACCTGCTGCGGATATAAAGTCCACAGCGTATCCCTCGGGGAGATCGTCTGCACTCTGCGGGGGAGATTTGCTAAACTCTCATCCCCATGGCTTATATTGTAAATGCTGCTGATTCACCTTGCGCAAAGTCCACACCGAAAATCATTCTTGTCCCATGTGATATACCCTAATGCTCCAGGAGGATTTGGACGATTAGGCCTCCTTCCCACGGACAGATTTCCGCCACATAATATGCGGCAAAAATCCACCGCGTTGCCCGCAGCTATTAGGTTCTATTGAACCTAATAGCTCAATGCTCATGGTGCGGAATTCCGCACCGTGAAATCTCCCGTCCTCACCCGCGGCATGCTCTATTTGCCGCGGGTGTACACGCGGCCGGCTTCCATTGCAGTCAATGGAAGCCTTCCGCTCACACTATCTTCCGCTGTAGCACAGCGGAAGATAGCGTGAAATCGCCTCTCCGCCCATCGCCGCCGCGCGTCATATGACATGGCCGGCCGCGTCATGCGACGCTGTGGGCGTGTCTTGTGACGTGGCCGGCGTGTCACATGACGATGCGTGCTCGTCACGCCGAAGCGTCATGCGGGACCCAGAACACCAGATTCGCTGATAAGTATGGGGTCTCTGGGGGGCGCCATGACGGGCTTCGCCGTGGAATATTCCGCGGCGAAGCCCTTCACGGCCGTGTGCAGGCGGCCTAATTCTACATGTAGTATATTGGTGTGACTATTATATACAGAACAATAATATATGTATACACACACACTGAATAGCCATTGAGACTTGAAATAATAAAGTTAAAAGGGTTTTCCAATTCGGTGACATTTTTTGAAAATCGATCGATCAGTGGGGGTCCTACTGCTGGGAACCCCCTCCCATTGATCATCAGAATAATGGCTTTAAAGACGTTCAAATGGCCACCTTTAGCAGTCCTACTGCAATAAATGGAGCAGCAGTGTGTATGTACAGCCAACGCTCAATTAATTCTGCCAACTTCAGCACTACCATTGTGGTGATTGGTGGGGATGCCGGCAGTCGGACCCTCACCGATCTATCAGGTATCACCTATCCAGAGAACAGAAAGAGGAAACATGAAAAACGTCACCGAACCAGAAAACCCTTTAATATAGAAATATGACATTGCTGTATTTTCCTCAAATGGGCCGATACACAAGTAACGATTTTCTACTGAGTTATTTGGCCTATATGGTATTCATTGAGGACCCTTATCTATTTCATGTTTATCTAAGGAAACGGTTCTATAAGGAGCAGTCAGTCCACAATAGACTAATATGTAGGTGTAAGTAGTGATCGTTATTCCTCAATGACTGAAGCGCTTGTAGTGATGACATACGGGTCATTGGGGCTTTATTATAGATATTGGTAGAAATTACATCTCTGGAAATTACACAACTAAAATGCTGGTTATTTCATTAACCCCTTCATAATAAAGGTTGTACATGTTTGGGAGCCAAGCCCGCTCCAAGCACGGAGGGTGCCCAATGTGTTACATAGCAGACATCCACCTTCAGGGATCAGATGCCAGCTGCTTAACTTATTTCCCACTCAATGATGAACGTGGCATCTAAGCCGTTAGAGGGAATTCCTCCATCCCTCCCCAGCAACACAACTGTAGGGTGGCTATGGGTTACTATGGTAACCCAAGGCCTAGTTAATGCTACTGGGACTAGTGTATATTAAGGCCTTTTAAGTCTCAACAGTGAAAAGGTGTAATATATACAAGTATTGCAGTGTTTTCTGTCAGCAATCGCATGTTCCAGTCCCCTAATGGGACTAAAAAGTGTTTAATAACATTTTTAAAATAAAATATATTGAAAAGTTAAAAACCTCTCACATATATCTAGACAATAAATAAATATAATTGCTGTGACACAGTAGAAAGGATCACAGCACTACAGACATTACGTCATGTAAGTGTTGCAGGTTGTTCATATATTGTACATACCTACACAGTATTTGAATGGAAGAAGTCCGAAGTAGAAAACAGCCACAAATAAGGTAAGCTGCCAAAATGAACATTTCTTTCCTGTCTAAAGTTTATGGCGCTGTATGTATAAGAAGCGCTTTATGTACTTGTCCATTCCATATGGTATGCAGAATAATGTGCCCGGTTACAACAAACCTGTCAAGTCACCCAAATTCAGGGCTGCCAACCGTCCATAAATTCATGAACAGTTGACAAAAACTGGGTGCTATTTTTCTATCCCAAAAAAAAGCAACGTTCATTAATTTTCAGCTTTCATTTCTGAATTTGCACAGTGCGCATGTGCCAACATGGTTCCACTACTGCAGCCGACAGGAGAGGAAAGAGGATGTGACAAGAGAGGGGGGGATCTCATTCACCCAATCCCCACTCTCTTTAACCCCTTAAGGACACGTATTTTGGGCATATGGATGTCCACTTGTCAAAACTCATATTTTTTTTAATTTCTCTGATGACTTGAGGGCTTCTTTTACTTGCAAGGCGAAATGTAGTTTTTATTAGTACCATGTTTAGTGAAAAAATACCATATTTTGTAAATCTTAACTTTTTGGAGAGCAAAGAGAGAAAACACGTCAATTCTGCCATTGTTTCTTTTACAGCATTAATCATGCGGCATAATACATTTTTTATGAGAGTCAGTTCAATTATGACGATAACAAATTCTTATTTTTTTAGCTTTTCCACTTTTCCGCAATATTTCATTTCTACATCGCTGCAAAGTCCCATAACGTTTTTTCTGTCATGTTTGGAGCTCTGTGAGGGCTTGCTGTTAGCGTGACAAGATGTAGTTAATATTGGTTACCATTTTGGGGTACTGCTTTTTTAATCACTTCTATTGCGTTTTTGGGAGGCAAAAAGAAAATACCGTATATACCGGCGTATAAGACGACTTTTGAACCCCGAAAAATCTGCTCTGAAGTCGGGGGTCGTCTTATGCGCCGGTAATACAAAAAAAAAAAGGGTAAAAAAAAAAATCATTGCTCACCTCCCCCGGCGTTCTGTCGCGCTCCGGCAGGATGTCGCTCGCTCCTCGTCCCCGGCGCAGCATTGCTTTCTGAATGCGGGGCTTGAAATCCCCGCTTCCAGAAAGCTAATACACACGCCGTCAGCCAGTTACAGCCATTCAATGACAGCATTGAATGGCTGTGATTGGCTAAAACACACGTGGCTTGAGCCAATCACACTATTCAATGACATCATTGAATGGCTGTGATTGGCTGAAGGCGCACGTGTGTTAGCAATCACACCCATTCAATGATGTCATTGAATAATTTTTTAACTTTTTTTTTTTTGTCCCTTTGTCCTTCCACAGGGACCCATCAGGACCCCCTGATCACATTCCGGGGGTCTGATGGTGACAGCCCTTTACATGCTGTAGTGACAGCCCTTTACATGCTGCAGTCACATAGACTGCAGCATGTAAAGGGTTAACACAGCAGAGATCGGAGGTTTTCTCTGATCTCTGCTTTAAGAGCTGGTACCTAGCTGTCCTCTGATAGCCAAGCACCAAGCTCTCCCTGTCACAGAGACCATCGGCTTGCTTCTGACAAGCCGATGGTCTCTATGGCAACCTGTAAACAAAGCAGGACATTGCCGATATGCCGGCAATATCTTCTGCTGGTTTTTCAAAGCCCTTGCTTTCTTCTTTGTGGGTCTGTGCAGGCAGAGCACAGTGTCACAGCTTGTGGCATTGTGCTCTGCAGCTTCCATAGTGATACATAGCCCGGAAGATTTCCGGGCTGTCACTATGAGCAGTGGAGCTCGTCCCGGAAAATTTCCGGGCGTGCCACTCAAGGGGTTAAACGTTTCATTTTTTTCCCCCTTCATTTTCCTGTAGGGGATTTGAATCATAATGCGAATAATCGCTATTAAAAGGCATTGTAGGACTTCCGTAACGCAATGCCTTATTGATTGTAATAGCGATCATAGGCAATGGCAAGACGGGACACCAGTATCTGGCATGCTGTTGCCATAGCAACTCATCACCCGGCTGCAATTACATTGCGGGGGGCCAATAATGTCACGAATAGAGCGCCCGCCCTCTGTAAACCCTATTCATACCGTGATCTAAATAGATAGTGGCTTATAGGGGGTTAAAAGCAAAGATTAATGTTAATTGTTCTCAGGTGTTGCAACGCATGATATAAGTTTATGTCCTGGTGCATTAAGTAGCATGCTGCCATGACGTAAACTTACTTCATACAATGTTGATGTTAACCAACAGGAATCAGAGAAGCATGCCATTACCTCACTATCTGAAGAAAATGGTACACTCACCTGCTCTATACAGAACAAGCCGTTCATTTGTTTCAAAAAACAACTAAAATACCCACTTATCTTTCCATAAAGAGAGGCCCTCCGTGGGACAGACCGGCCGAGAGGCCCTCCGTGGGACAGACCGGCCGGGAGGCCCTCCGTGGGACAGACCGGCCGAGAGGCCCTCCGTGGGACAGACCGGCCGAGAGGCCCTCCGTGGGACAGACCGGCCGAGAGGCCCTCCGTGGGACAGACCGGCCGAGAGGCCCTCCGTGGGACAGACCGGCCGAGAGGCCCTCCGTGGGACAGACCGGCCGAGAGGCCCTCCGTGGGACAGACCGGCCGAGAGGCCCTCCGTGGGACAGACCGGCCGAGAGGCCCTCCGTGGGACAGACCGGCCGAGAGGCCCTCCGTGGGACAGACCGGCCGAGAGGCCCTCCGTGGGACAGACCGGCCGAGAGGCCCTCCGTGGGACAGACCGGCCGAGAGGCCCTCCGTGGGACAGACCGGCCGAGAGGCCCTCCGTGGGACAGACCGGCCGAGAGGCCCTCCGTGGGACAGACCGGCCGAGAGGCCCTCCGTGGGACAGACCGGCCGAGAGGCCCTCCGTGGGACAGACCGGCCGAGAGGCCCTCCGTGGGACAGACCGGCCGAGAGGCCCTCCGTGGGACAGACCGGCCGAGAGGCCCTCCGTGGGACAGACCGGCCGAGAGGCCCTCCGTGGGACAGACCGGCCGAGAGGCCCTCCGTGGGACAGACCGGCCGAGAGGCCCTCCGTGGGACAGACCGGCCGAGAGGCCCTCCGTGGGACAGACCGGCCGAGAGGCCCTCCGTGGGACAGACCGGCCGAGAGGCCCTCCGTGGGACAGACCGGCCGAGAGGCCCTCCGTGGGACAGACCGGCCGAGAGGCCCTCCGTGGGACAGACCGGCCGAGAGGCCCTCCGTGGGACAGACCGGCCGAGAGGCCCTCCGTGGGACAGACCGGCCGAGAGGCCCTCCGTGGGACAGACCGGCCGAGAGGCCCTCCGTGGGACAGACCGGCCGAGAGGCCCTCCGTGGGACAGACCGGCCGAGAGGCCCTCCGTGGGACAGACCGGCCGAGAGGCCCTCCGTGGGACAGACCGGCCGAGAGGCCCTCCGTGGGACAGACCGGCCGAGAGGCCCTCCGTGGGACAGACCGGCCGAGAGGCCCTCCGTGGGACAGACCGGCCGAGAGGCCCTCCGTGGGACAGACCGGCCGAGAGGCCCTCCGTGGGACAGACCGGCCGAGAGGCCCTCCGTGGGACAGACCGGCCGAGAGGCCCTCCGTGGGACAGACCGGCCGAGAGGCCCTCCGTGGGACAGACCGGCCGAGAGGCCCTCCGTGGGACAGACCGGCCGAGAGGCCCTCCGTGGGACAGACCGGCCGAGAGGCCCTCCGTGGGACAGACCGGCCGAGAGGCCCTCCGTGGGACAGACCGGCCGAGAGGCCCTCCGTGGGACAGACCGGCCGAGAGGCCCTCCGTGGGACAGACCGGCCGAGAGGCCCTCCGTGGGACAGACCGGCCGAGAGGCCCTCCGTGGGACAGACCGGCCGAGAGGCCCTCCGTGGGACAGACCGGCCGAGAGGCCCTCCGTGGGACAGACCGGCCGAGAGGCCCTCCGTGGGACAGACCGGCCGAGAGGCCCTCCGTGGGACAGACCGGCCGAGAGGCCCTCCGTGGGACAGACCGGCCGAGAGGCCCTCCGTGGGACAGACCGGCCGAGAGGCCCTCCGTGGGACAGACCGGCCGAGAGGCCCTCCGTGGGACAGACCGGCCGAGAGGCCCTCCGTGGGACAGACCGGCCGAGAGGCCCTCCGTGGGACAGACCGGCCGAGAGGCCCTCCGTGGGACAGACCGGCCGAGAGGCCCTCCGTGGGACAGACCGGCCGAGAGGCCCTCCGTGGGACAGACCGGCCGAGAGGCCCTCCGTGGGACAGACCGGCCGAGAGGCCCTCCGTGGGACAGACCGGCCGAGAGGCCCTCCGTGGGACAGACCGGCCGAGAGGCCCTCCGTGGGACAGACCGGCCGAGAGGCCCTCCGTGGGACAGACCGGCCGAGAGGCCCTCCGTGGGACAGACCGGCCGAGAGGCCCTCCGTGGGACAGACCGGCCGAGAGGCCCTCCGTGGGACAGACCGGCCGAGAGGCCCTCCGTGGGACAGACCGGCCGAGAGGCCCTCCGTGGGACAGACCGGCCGAGAGGCCCTCCGTGGGACAGACCGGCCGAGAGGCCCTCCGTGGGACAGACCGGCCGAGAGGCCCTCCGTGGGACAGACCGGCCGAGAGGCCCTCCGTGGGACAGACCGGCCGAGAGGCCCTCCGTGGGACAGACCGGCCGAGAGGCCCTCCGTGGGACAGACCGGCCGAGAGGCCCTCCGTGGGACAGACCGGCCGAGAGGCCCTCCGTGGGACAGACCGGCCGAGAGGCCCTCCGTGGGACAGACCGGCCGAGAGGCCCTCCGTGGGACAGACCGGCCGAGAGGCCCTCCGTGGGACAGACCGGCCGAGAGGCCCTCCGTGGGACAGACCGGCCGAGAGGCCCTCCGTGGGACAGACCGGCCGAGAGGCCCTCCGTGGGACAGACCGGCCGAGAGGCCCTCCGTGGGACAGACCGGCCGAGAGGCCCTCCGTGGGACAGACCGGCCGAGAGGCCCTCCGTGGGACAGACCGGCCGAGAGGCCCTCCGTGGGACAGACCGGCCGAGAGGCCCTCCGTGGGACAGACCGGCCGAGAGGCCCTCCGTGGGACAGACCGGCCGAGAGGCCCTCCGTGGGACAGACCGGCCGAGAGGCCCTCCGTGGGACAGACCGGCCGAGAGGCCCTCCGTGGGACAGACCGGCCGAGAGGCCCTCCGTGGGACAGACCGGCCGAGAGGCCCTCCGTGGGACAGACCGGCCGAGAGGCCCTCCGTGGGACAGACCGGCCGAGAGGCCCTCCGTGGGACAGACCGGCCGAGAGGCCCTCCGTGGGACAGACCGGCCGAGAGGCCCTCCGTGGGACAGACCGGCCGAGAGGCCCTCCGTGGGACAGACCGGCCGAGAGGCCCTCCGTGGGACAGACCGGCCGAGAGGCCCTCCGTGGGACAGACCGGCCGAGAGGCCCTCCGTGGGACAGACCGGCCGAGAGGCCCTCCGTGGGACAGACCGGCCGAGAGGCCCTCCGTGGGACAGACCGGCCGAGAGGCCCTCCGTGGGACCCCATATATTTAAAAAATTATGTACTATACTCACTTTTCTGTTTTTCTTTTTAGAGGCCGCCACCAGCTGCACCCAAGACAGAAGCCGCCACCAGCTGCACCCAAGACAGAAGCCGCCAGCAGCTGCACCCAAGACAGAAGCCGCCAGCAGCTGCACCCAAGACAGAAGCCGCCAGCAGCTGCACCCAAGACAGAAGCCGCCACCAGCTGCACCCAAGACAGAAGCCGCCACCAGCTGCACCCAAGACAGAAGCCGCCACCAGCTGCACCCAAGACAGAAGCCGCCACCAGCTGCACCCAAGACAGAAGCCGCCACCAGCTGCACCCAAGACAGAAGCCGCCACCAGCTGCACCCAAGACAGAAGCCGCCACCAGCTGCACCCAAGACAGAAGCCGCCACCAGCTGCACCCAAGACAGAAGCCGCCACCAGCTGCACCCAAGACAGAAGCCGCCACCAGCTGCACCCAAGACAGAAGCCGCCACCAGCTGCACCCAAGACAGAAGCCGCCACCAGCTGCACCCAAGACAGAAGCCGCCACCAGCTGCACCCAAGACAGAAGCCGCCACCAGCTGCACCCAAGACAGAAGCCGCCACCAGCTGCACCCAAGACAGAAGCCGCCACCAGCTGCACCCAAGACAGAAGCCGCCACCAGCTGCACCCAAGACAGAAGCCGCCACCAGCTGCACCCAAGACAGAAGCCGCCACCAGCTGCACCCAAGACAGAAGCCGCCACCAGCTGCACCCAAGACAGAAGCCGCCACCAGCTCCATAGTTTAAGACAGCGGTCCCCAACTCCAGTCCTCAGGGACCACCAACAGGTCATGTTTTCAGGATATCCTATGGCAAGAACAGCTGTGGCAATGTCTGAGGCTCCGGCAATAATTACATCACCTGTGCAACACTGAGGAAATCCTGAAAACATGACCTGTTGGCGGTCCCTGAGGACTGGAGTTGGGGAACACTGGTTTAAAAGACTCTTTGTTCCTGCAAAAGCTTGCATACAGAGACAGTGTTGTTTAATAGTAAAGCAAGCATAGTCAAAGTAGTTGAAACTGTTCCAAGTTTGTGACTGTACCACTAATTCAGCTGTCAAATAAAGACCTTTATTTTACTGCAATGTGTGTTGTTGTTAAATCTACCTACACACGCTTTCAGTAGTAGTCTGTGACCTGGTTCTTAATTTGAACTAGGGGCCCTCTAGACTCTGAATTGAGGACATATCCTCTGGCAGGCCTCAATGCAAGATTCTGCAAGGCTACCCATTGTATAGATTAGCACAGCGCTCTTTCTGTAGCTCTTATTGAAGAAAAAAGAGGCTACTGATACAGCATAAGGGCTTATTCAGATGTGCGTAAATCAGCCAGGTTTTCATGCCCAGCAGTACACTGAGCTCCCGCTCCCTCGCCACTCTTTGCAATGGGAGGGATGGGGTGGAGCTAAATTCCACCCTGCCCCTTCTATTGCAAATAGTGGCGAGGGGCGTAGAGGGGGCAAGAGCTCAGTGCACTGCTTCTGGCCTGGCCCACTTCCTCCCCCTGCAGAGAGGAACAGCGTATATCAGCCGGGCGTGAAAACCCCACCGATATACGCACGTCTGAATAAGCCCCAACACCGTGCACTGTGCTGCTTCCTTAACTCCCAGACTTTTGATAACAGTGTAGTGTTGGTCTGTGCCGTTTCCTTAGCCGCCATTTACTTCAATGAGATTAACAAAAACAGCCCTGTATTAAGCACTCAGTTCTCCTCTTTGACTGGTAAAATGCCGATCCAATATTCCCCTCTGCATAGGGTTTGTGTTGACAGTCTGCATTCAACCCGTTTACAGAAAATCAGACTACGGCAGCCAATCAGAGACCTCAGTGCTCGAATGCTGAGATCTGATTGGCTCCATCTGCCTGTGACATTCCATACACAGGCCAACTGCAGCCTGTCCACACTGCATTAGAGAGAAGACTGACGGATGTGACACTGCAGCTGCACAAACCTGGGAGAAGGGGCTATACATTATTTCTATGTAATATATATTTTTTTGCATTGTGAGCAGGAATATAAATGGAACCTGTCACGTCCCCACCGCACCATAGACAAAGTTAGTGCACCATTAGGGGATGTGACCGAGTCAGACGATGTATTATATATACTCACCGATCCCCATGATCCAGTGAAGAGTCTCATACATGTGCTCTCCAACAGACGTGTATGGGAGTGTGCATGCACAGGACTCGGAAAAGAATCGGAATTTCGTGCCATGCGTTGTCTTCAGAGGGGGCATCGTGAGAGTTTCTAAAAAATACTATATCTGGCTCCCTGTCACGTGTCTCAACAGCACCATAACTTTGTTTATGGTGCTGTGGGGACTAGACAGGTTTTCTGTAAAAAAAAAAACCAAAAAAAACTAAGTGACAAGCTATGCTGTTATTGCGCAATAGAAGAATAAAGAAAAATCTTCTACATAGTTGGCATCACTGTAATTGTACTGAGAATAAAGGTAACACATTATTGCCACTCGTTACTGTAGAATTTAAAATGCAAAATAAAAAGCAACACTTCTGGTTGTCTGAAAAAAGTGACAAAGTTGGCCTGGTAAGTAGTAGGAGATAAGTGCTTTGGTAATTGCCTCCGTTCAAACCGTCTATCCCATTTTTGGAGCAGAGCGACCAAAGTAAGGTCTCTTACACACTGGCGATAGGTTTTCTAGTGAGTGGAAATGCATGATTATGAAACCAATGTTTTTCAATGGTTTCTTTCTCATTTGCTGTATTTACTCAAGCCTCCGTGCGATACAAAAAAACTTGCAATATCACCCATTGTTTTTTATGGGGCCGGGGCCCCATTAAAATCAATAGGAGAAGATCGCACAACAGTCTTGGAATCCCCCATAGCGAGGGGAGAGAGCGGGCGGAGCTACACGGGATCTCTGACATATCTTGAAGAGATATGGGGCGCTGCTAAAGGGCTTTCTCAGGGTTTAGCTGAGAGAAGGGTGAGGCTAGAGGGATTCTCATAGTGATTCTTGTCTAGCAAAGAGAGAAGGCAGGGCTAGCGGGAGGATCCCGCTAACCCTACCCCCTCTCTTGGCCACAGATTGAATTACTATATCACTAGAAAAGTAAAGTTATGGGGGAAGAATTTACTAATACTGGAATTTGTTACAAACCTTGGCACAAAATGCCCCAAATTTATTAAGGGCTCAGGCCCATGGGCTATGTGTAAAACACGAGTTTAACTACAGAGGCCCCTCCCTCATATAAGTAGACCAAAGTATTATAAACACCGCATGTAAGTAGGGGGTCACTGTTATAGATTTTGCATCGGGGCCCAAGAGCTTCTAGTTACGCCTCTGCTTGTGACCAGAGAGCTGGCACAGACCGCGTATGGCACTGCACATGCCCGCGTATCATTTTTTATCTTGACTTTAGTAAAGCATTTGACAAAGTATCTCATACTATACTTATTGAAAAAAATGACCAAATATGGGATTAACAAGGCAACTGTTAGGTGGATTCACAACTGGCTGAGTGATTGTACTCAAAGAGTGGTCATAAATGGCTGCACATCCAAGTAGAAGAATGTATCAAGTGGGGTACCACAAGGCTCTGTCCTAGGCCCAGTGTTGTTCAACATTTTTATAAATGATCTGGAGGAGGGAATTGATGCGAAACTGATCAAATTTTCTGATGACACAAAGCTAGGAGGGATAGCTAACACTAGGGAAGAGAGGGAGTATTCAAAAAGATCTAGAAAAGCTTGAACAGTGGGTGGCGACTAACGGAATGGTATTTAACAAGGAGAAATGCAAAGTCCTACATCTAGGCAATAAAAATGAAAAAAGCACATACAGAATGGGAGGAATTGGGCTAAGCAGCACATGTGAAAGACTTGTGTATACGAATAGATCATAGACTGAACAGGAGTCAACAATATGATGCAGCAGTCAAAAAGGCAAACAATTCTGGGATGTATTAAGAGAAGCATAGAATCTAGATCATGTGAGGTAATTATCCCCCTCTACTCTTCCTTGGTCAGACCTCATCTGGAATACTGTGTCCAGTTCTGGGCACCCCACTTTAAAAAAGACATAGACAAACTGGAGCAAGTCCAAAGAAGAGTTACCAGGATGGTGGAATACTGTGTCCAGTTCTGGGCACCCCACTTTAAAAAAGACAGACAAACTGGAGCAAGTCCAAAGAAGAGTTACCAGGATGGTGAGCGGTCTGCAAATCATGTCCTATAAAGAACAGTTAAAGGATCTGGGAATGTTTAACTTGCAAAAAAGAAGGCTGAGAGGAGACCTAATAGCCTTCTACAACTATCTGAAGGGTTGCCACAGTGCAGAGGTATCAGCCCTATTCTCATTTGCACAAGGAAAGACCAGAAGCAATGGGATAAAACTGAAAGGGAGGACACACAAATTAGATATTAGAAAAAAACTTTCTGACAGTGAGGGGAATCAATGAGTGGAAGAGGTTACCACGGGAGGTGGCGAGTTTCCCTTCAATGGAAGTGTTCAAACAAAGGCTGGACAAATATCTGTCTGGGATGATTTAGTGAATCCTGCACTGAGCAGGGAATTGGACCCAATGACCTGGGAGGTCCCTTCCAACTCTATGAGTCTATGAGTATCACACAGACATGCAGGGATGCATATGAAAATGCTACACAATGTATTGCATAGCAGGGTCATACAAGCAGGACAGACCCATCAGCAGTCTATGCACTGGTCTTACCACTCTTGTCTGCTCCAGTCTTAAAGCCATCACTCACTAGTACTCCTCTGTGCTAGCAGGGCCATACTAGCAGCACAACCCCATCAGACATCTCTGCAGTGGTCTTACCCCTCTTGTCTGCTCCAGTCTTACAGCCATAACTCAGTAGTACTCCTCCATGCTAGCAGGGTCATACTAGCAGCACAGCCCCATCAGCAGTCTATGCCCCGTTCTTACCCCTCTTGTCTGCTTCAGTCTTACAGGCATCACTCAGTAGTACTCCTCCGTGCTAGCAGGGCCATACTAGCAGCACAGCCACATCAGCAGTCTATGCCCTGGTCTTACCCCTTTTGTCTGCTCCAGTCTTACAGCAATCACTCACTAGTACTCCTATAGAAAGAGCCAGCTCTTCTCACCTGGTCAGTCAGAGCAGCAGGTGTAATTCTTGGGATGGAATGAGGGTGGGGGATCCTCCCAACTCTTCCCCAAGCGGCTTCAGGACCCTCTCCATGCTGGACTGGGACAGAACACCGTTTTCTTCTATGTTTAAACACTATGGGGCTGATTTATTAAGACCAGTAACAGTAACCATGAATGTAACTTTGTGTCCTGTGGCATTAAGGGGTTAAGAGGTTTATGCCACTTAATAGATGTGTCTTGGATGGCTCATGTGCCAGAAGAAGAAATCTTTACCAGCTATGAGGAAGTTCCCTGGTGTAAATTCTACTAAATATAGTAGGTGCCCCCACCTACCTCTCTCAAAGTGTGGAGTGTGGTTCAAAAATCCCAAAAGTTACAAGTCTTAGTGCTGGCTATATTTGTGCACAAAATTAGCTACTTATTTTTTCCCAACATTTGTCCAAGTTGCCACCCCGCCAGAACATCATTTTTTCTCATAATTAAAATTGCCAGTAAAAAATTATTCCCCACACCGGCCTCTAGATGTAATTACTGTCCAGGCCGGTCATTTACCAGCAGGGTGGCAACCCTAGTAATGAATGGGGCATACTGGGAGATGAGGGGACAGTAATGAATGTGACACATGGGGAGATGAGGGGACAGTAATGAATGTGACACATGGGGAGATGAGGGGACAGTAATGAATGTGACACATGGGGAGATGAGGGGACAGTAATTAATGTGACTCATGGGGAGATGGGGGGACAACAAGGATATGTTCACAAGGTGGATTCCACCTGGAATTCCATTCTGCTGCAGTTTTTGCCGTGAATCCACACGTGGATGTAGCCATCAGTGGGCTAAATTTGCGAGCAAATTTTTGTGACGTGCATTCAAGAATAGAAGTCGTATGTTACTTCTTCATGCGGACCCATGCAAAAACGTGTCAGACATTCAGTACGCGGATTTTACCCATTGACAGAGCTAAATCCGCATATTGATCAAGAGCAAAAGCCTAATAAATGTGTCACACATGGAGATGAGAGGGCAGTAATGAATGTGACATAAATAGTATAAGATAGAGAGTGCCCCCATTGTGCCAGACAGACTACCATCATAAATAGTGCCAGACAGAGAATGCCTCCATATATAGTATCAGATGGAATGCCTTATAGTGACCCATAGAGAGCGACCCAATAAATAGTGCGAGATAGCGAATGTCACCCTAGTGCTACACAGAGTGCCCTCATAAATAGTATCAGATGGAGAGTGTCCCCACAAATAGTGCTAGACAGAGCGCCCCCATAAGCAGTGTCAGAATTCCTCTATAATGTAGGCAGTCAGCATTCCCCATGAACAGTGTCCGCCAAATAACGTCCCCGCAAAGAGCAGCCCCATAACCAGTGCCTGACAGTGACCCTGCAAAAACTATTAGCCAGTAAACAGTTCTAGCCCAACAACAGGCCCGTTCACAATATCAGGGCACTGCACAGTGCCAGCCACAGAGTGCCCACATTAACAGTGCCATGTAAGAGAACTGGAGGCAGGTTCACACGGATGGATATCTCATCATTGTCTGATTAGTGAGGGGTCCGCTGTTGGGACCCCTACCATTCCCACACCTTGCTGTAAAGGAAGTGCAGCTGTATTCACCAGCATTATGGCAAGGAAAAAGCTAAAGAGGCAGTTGGGCCGTTACCCGGGGGGTGCAGACATCCATGGATATCACATAGCATCAGATATCACATAATATGCCATCAATGACATTATGTGTTGGGTAGGATTATCCCTTCAAATGCAGTTTAATAAGCAGACACTAGAGGGAGGCAATGAGCCAACATAGTTAATACACTACATAGCTGTGCCATCTATAGACATCAATATCCTCCTCATCTAGGTTCTTACGTTTTGGCACATGTGGACGATAGTGATTATCATCCATATGTAAAGAGACCTTCCTCAAAGGGTTTTCTTAATGGCCAATTTTTGGTTTTACACTTTTGTGTTTTTCTCCCCATTAAAAAAAAAACATAACTTATTTATTTGTCCGGCAACATAACCATCTGAGGGCTTGTTTTTTGCGGACAAGTTGTAGGTTTCAATGGCATCATTTAATGTACCCCATAAAGTACTGAAAAGCTTTTAAAAATTTCTAAGTGGGCTGAAATGCAAAAAAAACCCGCCATTTTTTGGAAGGGAAGGGGTTACAGTAAACAACCTGCAGCTAAAATGGAATGTTGGCTTTATTTTGTTAGAATGATTACAACAATATCACATGTATCTAGTTTATTTTTAAAATGAATATATAAAATATATTTTTTCTGTCACCATCTTCTGACACCATCCCTTTTTCATTTTTCTATCAAGTTGGTTGTTTAAAGGCTTTCTTTTTTGGGGGGGTGAAGGGGGACTCTAGTTTCTATTGACACCATTTTGGGGTATGTACGGATTTTTAATCGCTTTCTATAACATTTTTTTCTTGGAAATAAAAGTGCACTTTTTGTACGATGTATCCTTTTTCTAATGGTGTTAGCCGTGCGGCAAAAATAATACACTCTTTGTCAAAAAAAAATCAAGCAGCTAGAATTAGTTGTCGTTTTACTACAAAACCCGCCATGCAGTTATATCTCCGGCAGATATGCAAATAATTATAGTGGTGGCATGATTAGATGAACAGTCCTGCCAGCTGTGGCCTCTTTCACATGGGCTACAAAATTGCCACTACAAAACGCATGTATGTGAAGTCCATGGTTTCCAATGGGTTCTTTCAGGCTACAAAGCATCTCATGTGAAAGAACCCAATGGACACCATGGGCTTCACATACATGCATTTTGTAGCCCATGTGAAGGAGGCCTTAAAGGGGTGGTCTCGCGAAACCAAGTGGGGTTATACACTTCCGTATGGCCATATTAATGCACTTTGTAATGTACATTGTGCATTAAATATGAGCCATACAGAAGTTATTCCACTTACCTGCTCCGTTGCTAGCATCCTCGTCTCCATGGTTCCGTCTAAATTCGCTGGCAGCTTGCTTTTTTAGACGCGCTTGCGCAGTCCGGTCTTCTCCATTCAGCACCAGCCGCTTCAGTGTGCTCCCCGCTACAGCTCTTCTGCGCATGCGCAGACGAGCTGTCACTGCTCGGGAGCGCGCTGCAGCGGCCATTCTGTACCTTCCTCTGTTAGAGGAAGGTGCAGAAAGTGGAGCGGCCCAGCGGAGAAGCCCAGCCCAGCCCAGCAGCCCCGAGAAGCCTCCCAGGTAAGTGATTTGTCTGGGGGGGGGGCTGCCGCTGCGCCGGGCTGCGCCGGGGGGGCTGTCGCTGCGCCAGGGGGGCTGTCGCTGCGCCAGGGGGGCTGTCGCTGCGCCAGGGGGGGCTGCCGCTGTGATGGGGGAACTAGCGCTAGGCCGGGGGGGCTGTCGCTGCGATGGGGGGGCTGTCGCTAGGCCGGGGGGGGGCTGCCGCTAGGCCGGGGGGGGGGGCTGCCGCTAGGCCGGGGGAACTAGCGCTGGGCTCCGGAACCTAGCGCTGGGCTCCGGGGCCTTCACCTGGGCTGAGGGTCTAGCGCTGGGGAGCCGGGGGCTAGCGCCGGTTACCTGCTGCCAGCGCCGGTTACCTGCTGCCTGGCGGTGGGCGTCTGGTCGGCGGCTGCGGGGCGTCTGGTCGGCGGCTGCGATGCGTCCGGTTGCCATGGAGACACAGCTGGCGGCGTCTCGGGAGCGCGCACGTCGGGCTGCAGCGAGCGACGGGGAAAGAGCCGGCGGCCATCTTGAGGAAACTTTTATAAGTTGCTGAAACGCTGGAACGGTAAGTACGAACCAGCTAGAAATGTCATTTACAAGGGGGCTTAGTAATGTGTACTTAATGGGGGGGACTGGGCAAAAAAAAAATTTAACTGCTTCCTCGAGACATCTCCTTTAAATTAGTTCCACCCTTGGCCTATAGAAAGGCTCTCAGAGACTACTTGTGTGTATTGGACCTCTTTTTCCGCTTGTGTAGAGCTTGTTGACCACTAGACGCCTCTACGTTATAATCAAAGAGATTTTGCCCAGTTAACGGAGTTTCAATGGGAAGGTATTATTGGAATGCGAGAACCTGGATGGTTCTATGTATAAATCGCCCATTACCTGGGCTGACCAGACTGTTAGGAGACATTGGGACCAGAGCATGTATGAGGGCACTTAATAGACCACCAGTATGGAGGATCATTTGATTGCCCGACAAGCATGAGCAGCTCCAACCGTATTATTGTCTGCCATCCACAGACAGGTGGCACCATTGTTACAGGCCACTGTGTCTTCTGTCGAAACATTTGCCGGCCACTTGGCTGAAAGAGATTTGGTGTCACGGCACCCATTATGCCTTTGACACTCACCCACCGTTTGCAGTGGCGTCGTGCACAGCTAAACTGGACTGCTACGGAGTGGAACTGGGCTGTCTTCAGCGAAAAATCCAAGTTTAGTTTGGGCACCGACGCCGCCGTGTTCCTGTCTGTAGACCTAGGGGTGAGCGCCTCAATTCTACCTTTGCTGTAGAGCTGCACACTGTCGCCAATGGTGTGATGGTCTGGGGGCCATCGAATATGATATACAGTCATCTCTAGTAATGACACGAGGGACAATGAGAGCTCAGCAATATGTTCAGGACATCCTGCAGCCACATGTGTTCTTCTCATGGCGGCTTCCAAGAGGCATTTTCCAACAGGATAATACTCGATCGCACACAAGTGTCACAGGAACGCCTCCACAATATTGCCACAATTCCGTGGCCCGCCGGGCACAAAATTTATCACCAATAGAACATGTATGGGACCATCTGGGACGCCAACTTCGACAGCCTACGAGTTTGTATGATCTAGAGCAGGGGTGTCAAACTCATTTTCACCGAGGGCCACATCGGGCTTATGGTGACCTTCAAAGGGCCGATTGTAATTGTAAGACAGTATAGTAAGGGCTCGTTCACACAAGCGTATTTGCGTACATAATATGCAGTGAATAGAAGCCATTGATTCCAATGAGTTCATTCACATGATGTAGATTTTCACACAGCATGACCTATTTTGTTACGTACTACACACCGCAGTAGGCCATTGAAGTGAATGGGCCGCGCAAATACGTGGTGAATGCGCAGGAAACCTATGTATTCACTGCATATTTGGGCACCATCTCAGTGGGCCCATCTGCGTTCTTTTTTCCGTGCCTAAATATGCAGGCATTAGCAATTTTTGATTGCGCAAATACACAGTGTATTTGTGCTACCGAAATACCCATGTGAACAAGCCCTAATAGTGACCCCTCTCAGCAGCCACCATTAACCCCCCCTCTCAGCAGCCACCATTAACCCCCCTCTCTCAGCAGCCACCATTAACCCCCCCCCTCTCAGGAGCCACCATTAACCCCCCCCCTCTCAGCAGCCACCATTAACCCCCCCTCTCTCAGCAGCCACCATTAACCCCCCCTCTCTCAGCAGCCACCATTAACCCCCCCTCTCTCAGCAGCCACCATTAACCCCCCCTCTCTCAGCAGCCACCATTAACCCCCCCTCTCTCAGCAGCCACCATTAACCCCCCCTCTCTCAGCAGCCACCATTAACCCCCCCTCTCTCAGCAGCCACCATTAACCCCCCCTCTCTCAGCAGCCACCATTAACCCCCCCTCTCTCAGCAGCCACCATTAACCCCCCCCTCTCAGCAGCCACCATTAACCCCCCCTCTCAGCAGCCACCATTAACCCCCCCTCTCAGCAGCCACCATTAACCCCCCCCTCTCAGCAGCCACCATTAACCCCCCCCTCTCAGCAGCCACCATTAACCCCCCCCTCTCAGCAGCCACCATTAACCCCCCCCTCTCAGCAGCCACCATTAACCCCCCCCTCTCAGCAGCCACCATTAACCCCCCTCTCAGCAGCCACCATTAACCCCCCTCTCAGCAGCCACCATTAACCCCCCCTCTCTCAGCAGCCACCATTAACCCCCCCTCTCTCAGCAGCCACCATTAACCCCCCCTCTCTCAGCAGCCACCATTAACCCCCCCTCTCTCAGCAGCCACCATTAACCCCCCCTCTCTCAGCAGCCACCATTAACCCCCCCTCTCTCAGCAGCCACCATTAACCCCCCCTCTCTCAGCAGCCACCATTAACCCCCCCTCTCTCAGCAGCCACCATTAACCCCCCCTCTCTCAGCAGCCACCATTAACCCCCCCCTCTCAGCAGCCACCATTAACCCCCCCTCTCAGCAGCCACCATTAACCCCCCCCTCTCAGCAGCCACCATTAACCCCCCCCTCTCAGCAGCCACCATTAACCCCCCCCTCTCATCAGCCACCATTAACCCCCCCCTCTCATCAGCCACCATTAACCCCCCTCTCAGCAGCCACCATATTAACTCCCCCCAGCAGCCACCATTAGCCCCCTAAACCACATACTTACCTCCTCCTTGCTGTCTGCGCTGCTTCCCCTCCGCTCACATATTAACATTTTCCACATCACTTCTGCTTATTCAGCAGTTCCAGCAGCCTGATTGGTTGTTTGGGTTGGCTGATTCACCAAGCAACCAATCAGGTTGCTGGAATTGCTGAATAGGGCAGAAGTGTTGTGAAAAATGTTAATATGCCAGCGGGGAGCTGCAGCACTCCAGCTGGTAATAGCTTATTGGTGAGCAGCGTCGGCACGCCGCGGGCCACATGAAACGAGGCAGCGGGCCGGATTCGGCCCGCGGGCCTTGTGTTTGACACATGTGATCTAGAGGCTCAGTTACAGCAAATCTGGACCGATATGCTGCCATACAGAACCCGTATGCTTCCATGCCCGTCCGTATTCTTGTATCCAAGCTAGAGACGGTACCACGGGGTACTAGAGCCTCCATGCCCGCCTATATCACATCTTACATCCAAGCTAGAGGCGGTACAATAGGGTACTAGAGCCTCCATGCCCGCCTGTATCACATCTTACATCCAAACTAGAGGTGACCCACCAGGGTACTGGAGCCTCCATGCCTGCCCGTATCACATCTTACATCCAAGCTAGAGGTGGTAGAATAGGGTACTAGAGCCTCCATGCCCGCCTATATTACATCTTACATCCACGCTAGAGGCGGTACAGCAGGGTACTAGAGCTTCCATGCCCGCCCGTATCACATCTTACATCCAAGCTAGAAGCGGTACAGCAGGGTACTAGAGCCTCCCTTCAAGTGTTCGGTTTTCTGCAGTAAATTCTCCTTTTGGTCTGATATCGTAATCACTTCTTGATATCATCGTTGCAATCACACAGAGAAAGGTTCATTTGATTCCAAGAACATCTTCTAGGGGAGGAATTTCTTTTGATAATGAGTATATGTTTTATTTCAAATCAAAATTCGCACCAATGTTGCGGATTTTGACTCTGTTTTGGATTTGGAAATACTGCAGACATTCTGGATTCATGATAGGGCTACGTATTGCTGGTTGATCTTTGTGTAATAATGTGTCAGAAGCTCACCGGATGCCACAATCGTGGGTCAAATTTGAAGACGGTGGTCAGCAGAAGGAAATGTGCATCATCATAGTGAGACTGGAGCACTGAGACGAACAATTCACATATCCGGTGTTAGAAGTAGCTGCTCCACAATCCGCTGCTGGTGACATTATGCAGAGTATATGGACAGATTACTGCAGCATTTATCAGCATTGCCCCAACACTTCACACTGCACCCCAACATTCAGCACCCTCCTATTTATTGGACTTTTTCATCCACTTCACCGCCATCTAACATCCCACTCCAGGGATTACTGTGCATTCCTCTCAAAACCTCAATATTTATTTACTTCCAAGCCTGTATCCCAATATCAAACTATATCATCAATGGTTATTAAAGCACCATCCCACAGCGGAGATGTACCCCAATATTCAACACCCTATGGCCTTAGTCAGACGGGCGTTTTTAGCCGCGATTTGCGCATGCGCATGCGCCCGGCGATTTTATAAAACCATTGCTTTACAATGGTATCGGACACATGAGCGCTTTTTATGCGCTCGTCCGATAAATTATAGAACAAAAAAAAATTTAATCGCAGATCGCACCTATCTGCGATTCCTGTTCTCTTCTGTATATGCGCTCAATGGGGCCGGCGGCAGCAGCGCCGACCCCATTGAGAACATATAGAAGACAAATCATTCTTCTCTGCTACAGCTGTAACAGCTGTGGCAGAGAAGAACGATGTTTGCCCATTGAATTCAATGGAGCGGCAATACAGCCGCTCCATTGAAAGCAATGGGCTGCCGGCGTGCGCGGGGTGAATTGTCGGGAAGGGGTTAAATATATAAGCCCTTCCCTGCAATTCATCCTAAAATGTGTTAAAATTAAAAAAAAAAATTGTATACTCACCTTTCCGCTGCAGCCGGAGTCCAGCCGCGGCCGCTGTCAGTTCTCCTGAACTGCTTCTCGGCACTATTCAGCCGGCGGGGCTTTAAAATCCCCGCCTGCTGAATGATCTGCCTCTGATTGGTCACAGCCCTGACCAATCAGAGGCCGGTTTCACTCACACACCCATTCATGAATGGGTGAGTGACTGCTGCCTCTCAGCGCTGAGCCAATCAGGGGCAGGTCTGACTCACATCCATTCATGAATTCATGAATGGGTGTGAGTGAGGCATGCCTCTGATTGGCTCAGCGCTGAGCCAATCAGGGGGCAGGTCTGACTCACACCCCCTTCACACCCACTGCAGGACGGCCGCACGGAGCTCCGGCTGCCGGGAGAAGGTGAGTATACAATTTTTTTTTATTTTAACACATTTTAGGATGAATTGCAGGGAAGGGCTTATATATTTAAGCCCTTACCGACAATTCATCCCGGGCTCGCCCGCAGCGCATTGCTTTAAATGGAGGCGGCTCTATTGCCGTCTCCATTGAATGCAATGCGCTGGACAGCTCCGGCCTGTTTCTAATGAAACGCGGCTAGGAGCAGATTTTCGGGCGATTTTCGGGCGACTTGCGCGCACCGGTCACGCGATTTGCGGATGCGCATCCGTCATGCGATCCGCAAATCGCGCGAAAAACCGCCCGTCTGACTAAGGCCTATAGGTGCATCTTACACTTAGGGCAGTCATCTGGTATTGCTTTATCCTCATCATCCAGCACCTGCACCCCAATATCCATGTACCATTGTGGTCTTGGTTTTGTGATCTTGATAACGGACGTTATTTTTCCCCCACATGCCCGTATTGTCATTGGCTTATCTAATGTCCATCACATCACACGTCAAAGTGTCTCCAGCGTTCGCAGTAGCCCGATAATTGTCGCCAAGTTCCATGTGATGAAAGAGGAGGGGTTCAGCTCATCATATGACACTCCCACATACAGACCTCACCTGCTCCATATATTACATGTTATTTTTATATTACTAAAATGTATTTTATCCCAGCGACTCTTAGGTTAGGACCAGTGGAGACCACAAAACTTGCTGCAGTCCTTTTGACCAGTCCCCCAATGCCCTAAGATGAAAGGCACCGGACCCAAAGATCTAGAGCTTGTGTCAAACAAAAGGCCTGCTGCCTCATTTTATGTGGCCCGCAGTTTGCCGACGGCTGCTCGCCACTGTACTGATTACCAGCTGGGGTGCCGCAGCTCCTCGCTGGTAATCACGCTGGCAGTGTTGATCCCGGCGCACACACTGACGTCAGTGTGCAGCCGGAATACTCCTCCCCTGAGTCCCCTGCTCTTCAGTTCCACAGGAGAGGACTCAGGGAGGAAGGGTTCTGGGTGCACACACTGATGTCAGTGTGCGCCCGGGCTCAGGGCGAGCAGAAAGGAAGCAGCGCTGACAGCAAGGAGGAGGCGAGTATATGGGTTAGGGGGGGAACTATTACTACTATAGGGGGGGGGGGGGGTTATATTACTGAGGGGGGGTTATTAATGCTGAGGGGGGTTATATTTCTGACTGGGGTTAATATTACTGAGGGGGATAATATTATTACTGAGGGGGTTTATTGTTACTGAGGGGGGTTAATAGTGCTATGGGGGTTAATATTACTGTGGAGGTTAATATTACTGACTGTGATAATATTATTACTAAGGGGGGTTAATATTACTATGGGGGGTTAAAATTATTACTTTGGGGGTTGCTATAACTAATGGGGCCACTGTGGGAGTCCCTTTTACTACTGGGGCAACTGTGGGGGGCGCTATTACTACTGAGGCCACTGTGGGGGGCGCCATTACTACTGGGGCCACTGTGGGGGTCACTATTTTTACTGGAGCCACTATGAGAGTCACTATTACTACTGCGACCACTATAGTGGTCACTATTAAGGCCCGTTCACATGGGCGTAATCATATTTCTGTCGCACAAATACGCTGTGTATTTGCGCAATCAAAAATCGCTTATGTCTGAATATTTGGTTACACAAAAAATAACGCAGATGGGCTCACTGAAAGGGTCAGCAAATATGCAGTGAATACATAGGTTTCCTGCGCATTCACCACGTATTTGCGCGGCCCATTCACTCCAATGGCCTATTGGGGTGCGTAGTACGCAACAAAATATGTCATACTGCGTGAAAATATACATCATGTGAATGAACTCATTGAAATCAATGGCTTCTATTCACTGCATATTATGTATGCAAATACACTTGTGTGAACAGGCCCTTACTATACTGTCTTCCATTCAGCCCTTTGAAGGTCACCATATGCCTGATGTGGCCCTTGGTGAAAAGGAGTTTGACACCCTTGATCTAGAGAAAGGCAATCCCTTCCAATATAATTCCTGCCAACACCAGATGTGGCAATCGGCTATCACCCTGGATCTAATCTGTCCTGCTGCATATATACATTAATTATAGATTTAGAAGAGCTAACGCTGTACAGAAATAGACATATACAACCTGTTCCTAAGAGCTTACAATCTAATGTACAATAGAAACTCTGCTGCTATGAGCTTCCAATCTAATAGAATATTAGATATACCTTAGTAGCAGCATATGCGTACCCTAAGGTAGCTGCAGGGCCGAGCACTCATTCAGCTGACAGTGATTCCTCCCAACTGCCCAAGGCCCGGGTCCTGTGAAAACAGCCTCGCATCACTTCAGGAATCCTCCGGTCTGGTTGTCACAGCCATGGCAGAGGACCGTGGAGTTCTCCTATTGCTTTTAATGAGGTGGGCATCTGCAAGTAATTAAATACCTACGGATGTCATTTTATCCTAGTGTGCGGATCGCACGAGCGGGATAAAAATCGCTGCAGACTTTATTTTCTGCAGCTTCCTGTAGGACAGCAGGAGATTTAAAGACTCTTGGACAGATCCGCCGGGCAGAAGAAAGAAGAACCGGCCATGATGAAAGAGTTGTGCCGCGTCCGGATAGGTGAGAAAATGTCATTTTTAGCCTTATGGCTGTGGGATTCTGCACTCGGATTCTATGCGTGCTCATGGACATGAGGCCTTAAACCGGCTGGCTCTGTCAGCTCACCGTCAGACATGCACAGTACAGATTGTTTGCTACATCTGCATGTATATATTTTACACACACACTATCTTATATGCACTCACATATATTATACAGGGTGTTTCACTGGAAGCGTAACCCTTATTCCAACTTATTTGTGTAGAACTGTAACCATGTTCAGGAGTCTAGAGTTTATTAATGACCCTTGCTCTGTCTCATGCCATGGGTGTATCGTTCAACTGCTGGTGTGCAGTTCACATTTCCAAGTAGGTGGGTCTCATTTATCCAAACTATCTTACAGTAAATGCCCATTTAGACACAAAGATTATTGCTCAAAAGCCATATTTTGAGTGATAACCGTTGGGTCTAAACGCGTCAACAGCTATCTACAAAAAAAACACTCCATTCCATTCGGTTCCACCTATTACTTCTCTCACACAAACACACACGTTGATCCAGAGGAAGGAAGGGGGAAAAAAAACAAACAATGAGTTAGAAGCCAATTTTCCCCATTTGGAGGAAAATATTTTCTCCCTGACTCTAATCTAGCAATTGGAATAATCCCTGGATAGACAACCCATCTGAATGGATTAATGAGAGGCAACTTGTCACATGTCCAACCACAACATGATGGAAGTTCATTCTTTCTTGGGGGACAGAATCAACTCGAAGGTGGGTTGTCCCACAGATCACTGGACCCTACCCCAGCAGACTTTTCCCTGTGGGCCACCAAAAGGGTTAACGGTTTGTCAATAAACCTTGCACTGAAGAACATTAGATATGAAATTGCCACCATTGATGTGGGCATGTTGCAGCACACTTGACTACAGAGTGCCGGGTTCAGCAGTGCTTGGAGGGTAGCGGTGGCCACTTTCAACATGCTCTGTGAGGACTGATGAGTTCACTCATGACATTGTTTCGAACACAAATATTACAATGTTACTGGGTTGCACTTCAAGTGAAGCACCCTGTACACACAATATATAATATAGAATAAATTGGATTCTGTTGATGGTTAGAGGACCGAGTTTATGTGGAAAACTAGACTGCTTGAATTATCAAGCACTTCTTATCACAGCAGTGATTGTTTTTCCTTTTCTCTCCTTCAAGAAAGAGAAAGTTTCTTCTGAATAAGGGAAGAGGTTTCTTATTGGGCTCCATCCATCTTTGCCATTTAAGAACATTGAATTATAGATACATTTAAGAGAATTCATGGGGTAAGTTTGCAAATACTTACTTCTATCTGTCATACAACATCCATTCCCTCCATCACCTCTCCAAACACAACATGTTTCCCATCAAGCCAGTCTGTCTTGTCACATGTGATGAAGAACTGTGATCCATTTGTATTTTGACCAGAATTTGCCATAGAGAGTAACCCTGTACAAAGACAGAACCTTAGAATTGAAAAACTAAACCGCCTAAAATACTGACCTAGTATAGGGGTGTTTCAATTGCTGCAGACTGAAGGATCCGCAAGTGACCCTGAATGACATTACTAGTCAATTTTGGTAAAATTCTTCTTTATCATTGACTATATACAGTGAGACATATGTTGTACAAATTGGGACATGTCTATTAAGTTATGTATGCCAAATTTCTGCAATACAAAGGTTGCAATGTTGGTACATATAAAATTATGACTTTTCAGGGGCTTTAGGTTTGATGCACTTTTTTAGAAGTGGTTGTGGTCTAGCTTTAGGAGGCATGGCCATCCATAGCCTACCAGAGTAGCTGAAACCTACACTAGCTTGGGGGTTAGTCTGGCACATGGAGGTACTGCCAATTGCCACAAATATATTAAGAGGCACGTTCCTCTTAATACATTTATCTCATCGAGTCAGCTCATAGTTTACTTTGATCAGAGTATAAGGCAACAGTTTAAGTAACTAGGCTCCTAAGTGTTTATGGGACTTTGTGTTTAGTATTACAAATTTGTATGGTTTGTTAATAAAGGTTAAGTTTTATTAGATACTTCGTATTATAGTCTTGATAACTGCGGTATAAGTATGAAGGTCTTGAAGTGATGATTTAGGAAACACCTCTGCTAGTGAAATCTATCAAAATAAGCTTACCCACCTGCACCTGTGTATTTTAGAATGAGGTTCTCATCATCAAATTTCCGTCCATAGATGGATTTTCCGCCTGTGCCATTGTGATTGGTGAAGTCACCTCCCTGACACATGAATTGAGGGATAACTCTATGGAAGCTGCTTCCTTTGCAGCCAAAGCCCTTGTCATGTGTACAGAGGAAGCGAAAGTCTTCTGCAAATTAAAAAAACAAAAACATAAAAACACAAATGTGGACATTCTTACGTACAAATCAATTAGCTCAATTTATTGAATGAAAGCATTGTGCCGAGATGGCATCCCCTCTTCATATTAAGGCTCATGAATGTCAAAAGACAAGGTTCACTGGCCGGAACAAACCAGTCATGTGAAAGTCCATCCTGTAATACCACATTTTCCCTGCAGTGGAAATATCTCACTAGCAGCAGCTTTCCCTCGCATTACCAGCTTTTAATGGGGGTGACAAGAGTTGAGCCTGAGGAAATCATCATTTTGAATGGGATTGTGCATGTTGGCATAACCTCTTTTAACCCCTTCTCGCCACATGACTTAAGGTTACATCTTTGCAGGCTGGTACTTAAGGCAACATGACGTAACCTTACGTCATATGGAACTCGCGGGATCTGAAGAGATCCTGCGGTATCCGGCAGCGGGCGCCAGCTATTACTGATAGTAGGGGTGCATTGGGACAGCGACCCATGCTGTTAACCCCATACACGCTGCAATCTTTGTAGATCGAGGTTTATAAAGGGTTCACAGAGGGAGCTCACTCCCTGTGATGTCATTGGATTCCCCCCCCCCCCCGATTTAATCGAGGAGAGCCGACGAGTTGCCATGGCAACATGACGTTAGCTACAGGCGTCCTGCTTTGCCATTGCCTATGATCGCTTTAACCAGCGATAAGGCATTGCAGGACAGAAGTCCTGCAATGCCTTACCACAGCGATCATAGCTGCAATGGATCAAGTTCCTGAGGACCTAAATAGTGTAAAAAAACTAAATAAATAGTGTAAAACGAAAAACATTAAAAAATAGAAAAAAAAACCCACAACCCCCTATTTATATGAAAAAACGTAAGAAACAAAAACGCACGTGTGGTATCATTGTGTCCGTAACGATCTGTGCTATAATTTGAGCACAGTAATCCTGTGCAGCAAAAACTGTTGAAAATAAGAAAAAAAGATTAAAGGGGTTGTCCCGCGCCGAAACGGGGTTTTTTTTTTTCAACCCCCCCCCCGTTTGGCGCGAGACAACCCCGATGCAGGGACTTAAAAAAACAACAGCACAGCGCTTACCTGAATCCCCGCGCTCCGGTGACTTCTATACTTACCGGTTGAAGATGGCCGCCGGGATCTTCTTCCTCCGTGGACCGCAGCTCTTCTGTGCGGTCCATTGCCGATTCCAGCCTCCTGATTGGCTGGAATCGGCACGTGACAGGGCGGAGCTACACGGAGCCCCATTGAGAAGAGAAGAAGACCCGGACTGCGCAAGCGCGTCTAATTTGGTCATTAGACGGCGAAAATTAGACGGCTCCATGGAAACGAGGACGCTAGCAACGGAGCAGGTAAGTGAAAAACTTTTTATAACTTCTGTATGGCTCATAATTAATGCACAATGTACATTACAAAGTGCATTATTATGGCCATACAGAAGTGTATAGACCCACTTGCTGCCGCGGGACAACCCCTTTAAAGGCTTATTTATTCATTTTACCTTCAAAAAGACGCAATAAAAGCGATCCAAAAAGCTATATGTACCCTAAAATGGGAAAAATAAAAGCTACAGCTCGTGACGCAAAACAACAATACCTCACATAGCTGCGACAATGGAACGATTGAAAAATAATTATAATTTCCAAAAGAAAAGAGTGTCTATTGTGCAAAAGTGGAAAAATCTAAAAAATTATGTTTTTGTTACAGTTGTAATCGTACCGACCGCTGAAAAAATGTATTGTGTCATTTATGACTTGCTCCACTCCAATCCATACTAAATGCAGCAGCTAGGCCCATTTCTCTATCCAGTCGTTACTCAGACGCCTCTGCATTATGCCAGTCGCTGCATTGGCTGCCCATCCACTGCAGAACTAAATTTAAACTCCTCTACCTCACTCACAAAGCTCTGCATGGCGCTGCACCAGCATACATCGCCTCTCTTCTGTCAGTACACCACCCAGCCTGCTCACTCCGATCGGCTAACACACTCAGACTAAACACCCCTGTAGTACGAACCTCACATGCTCGCCTACAGGACTTCACCAGAGCAGCACCCATCCTCTGGAACGCTCTACCCCAAGGTAATTAAAATGGATGTACTGCCCCGTTTCCTGTATCTTTGTCAAACAATTCCCATTGGGCTCCCAAGAACATACCTGAAAAAAATCCGATCTCTAATCTCCAACTTTGTTTGGAAAGGACGCAAACCGCGCCTGAGATACTCATTGCTAAAGAGGAGAAAAGAGAAGGGGGGCCTGGGCCTACCGGACTTCTCCCTCTACCAAAAAGCTAACATAGCAAACTGCGTACTTGACATCCTCAAAAAGCAGAAACTCAAAGCTATGGGTGGATATAGACCACACAGGCGAAACAGATGGCCTATACAGAGCTCCCTGGATTCCGCCAAAATGGATCAAGTCTATACCCAAATCTCCCCCTTCAGCCTCCAACTATTTAAGGCATGGGCGAGTTTCGCCCCTCAATATAGGCTGGTTACAGCCCCAGGCCCCCTAACTCTGCTCTTAGCAAATCCCCTCTTTGAAGCTACTACAAATCAGAAGGGCCTTCTGGCTATTCCTGCGGACCCAATCCCTAGATTGAGGGACGTAGTGACGCAAACGGGACTGAAACCCATGATGGAGATCTTAAACCAGTCTCCACCGCAGCCAGGATTCTGGTTGCAATATCTTCAGCTGAGAGGGTTTGTGAGCACGCTGATCCCGAAAGAAAATCTGACGGCACCCCTGACTGAGTATGAGCAACTCTGTTTGTCAAGTCTAAATCAGAGGCATATGATCTCCACGTTATATAAAATGTTGCTGGATCGGGAGACGGAGGATGAGACTCTGAATTATAGGGAGGCCTGGGAACGGGAGTTGGGAGAAAACATTACGGGGGAGGACTAGTGTAAAATCTGGGCACTATCCACAGCTGGCAAAATACAAGACCTCAACTATAAGATAGTCTCAAGGTGGTATAGGACCCCGGACCACCTACAGAGGATCTTTCACCAGTTCTTCCCTGCGTGCTGGAAATGCAGTGTGAGCCGAGGTACAATGACCCACATTTGGTGGGACTGCCGGCCAGTAGCGGACCTATGGGAAGGGGTGACAACTAGAGATGAGCGAGCGTACTCATCCGAGCTTGATGCTCATTCGAGTATTAGGGTACTCGAGATGCTCGTTACTCGAGACGAGGACCACGCGGTGTTCGAGTCACTTCCATTTTCTTCCCAGAAAAGTTTGCGCCCTTTTCTGGCCAATAGAAACACAGGGAAGGCATTACAACTTCCTCCTGTGAAGTTCCAGCCCTATCTCACCCCCCTGCAGTGAGTGGCTGGGGAGATCAGGTGACACCCGAGTATATAAACTGGGGCCGGCCGCGGCTCGCCACAGATGCACGCTGAGAGACATTAGGGAAAGTGCCGTCCTGCTGTAGCTGCTATAGGGAGAGTGTTAGGCTGTTATCTTCGTCTTCAAAAACCCCAACGGTCCTTCTTAGGGCCACATCTGACCGTGTGCAGTACTGTTGAGGCTGCTTTTAGCAGTTTTGCACATTTTTTTTTTTTGTATATCGGGCGTGCAGACCATAGCGTCCTCAGTCTGCAGTCATTTTACTGAGTATAGGGGCAGTACTGGTGAGGCAGGGACAGTGGTACAGGGAAAGAGATATACTGGCTATATAGGCAGTGGGCTTTTTCAAAAAAATTGGAAAAAAAAAAATCTTTGGGCTGCCTGTGACCGTGTTCAGTTTACTGCGTGTCTGCTGGGGGTAGTAGTCACTCACTATTACCCAGCTAGGTGTTACTGCAGCCTTGCGCATAATGTTTTCTGGCTGCACTGTGCTTTCAATAACCACAGTCATCCTCCAACAGGGAAATCCATATACAGGCTATATAGGCAGTGGGCTTTTTCCCAAAAATTGGAAAAAAATACTATATTTGGGCTGCCTGTGACCGTCTTCAGTTTACTGCGTGTGTGCTGGGGGTAGTAGTCGCTCATTATTACCCAGCTAAGCCTGTGACCGTCTACAGTTTACTGCGTGTCTGCTGGGGGTAGTAGTCGCTCATTAATACCCAGCCTTGCGCATAATTCTTTCTGGCTGCACTGTGCTTTCAATACCCACAGTCATCCTCCAACAGGGAAATCCATATACAGGCTATATAGGCAGTGGGCTTTTTCCCAAAAATTGGAAAAAAATACTATATTTGGGCTGCCTGTGACCGTCTTCAGTTTACTGCGTGTCTGCTGGGGGTAGTAGTCGCTCATTATTACCCAGCTAAGCGTTAAAGCAGGCTTGCGCATAATTGTTTCCTGGCTCTGCTGTGTCCGTTACATGATCGCCGTCATCCAGCCAGAGGGAAAGAGTATACATATATACGCTGCATACAGTGTCTGTCTGGTTTTTCACCTCACCATTTTAAAAAATTGAAGCAAAATACTTAAGGCCTACCACTAGCCTTTTGCCACTTGACTGGTTCTGCCCTGTGAATTCCAGTAGCTCAGTCATACGCACCTAGGTCTCACTACAGGCTTGCGCATAATTGTTTCCTGGCTCTGTTGTGCGTTCCGTAAGCGAAGTCAGCCTCCAACCACAGGCCAATAAGCGGCACAATTAATTACAGCGTTCTGTTTCTGCTCTACTCGTAATACACCATGCTGAGGGGTAGGGGTAGGCCTAGAGGACGTGGACGCGCGCGAAGACGCGGAGGCCCAAGTCAGGGTGTGGGCACAGGCTGAGCTCTTGGTTCAGGCGTATCGCAGCCGACTGCTGCGGGATTAGGAGAGAGGCAAGTTTCTGGGGTCCCCAGATTCATCTCACAATTAATGGGTCCACGCGGTAGACCTTTATTAGAAACTGAGCAGCGTGAGCAGGTCCTGTCGTGGATGGCAGAAAGTGCATCCAGCAAACTATCCACCGTCACCACCCAGTCTTCTACGCCTGAATGCTCTCGCTGCTGCTCCTCCCTTCTCCCAGCCTCCTCCCTCCCAGCAAATGACACATTCAGAAGAGCAGGCAGGCTCCCAGGAACTGTTCTCGGGTCCCGGCCTTGAGTGCGAAAAAATGGATCCTCTAACACCTGAGGAGTTTCTCATGACCAATGCCCAACTTTGGAAAGTTCCCGGGGTCCGGGTGAGGAGACTGGGGACTTCCGGCAACTGTCTCAAGAGCTTTCAGTGGGTGAGGAGGACGATGATGATGAGACACAGTTGTCTATCAGTGAGGTAGTAGTAAGGGCAGTAAGTCCGAGGGAGGAGCGCACAGAGGATTCGGAGGAAGAGCAGCTGGACGATGAGGTGACTGACCCCACCTGGTTTGCTAAGCCTACTGAGGACAGGTCTTCAGAGGGGGAGGCAAGTGCAGCAGCAGGGCAGGTTGGAAGAGGCAGTGCGGTGGCCAAGGGTAGAGGCAGGGCCAGACCGAATAATCCACCAACTGTTTCAAAGGTGTGGCAGTTTTTCACTGAGAGTGCAGACGACCGACGAACTGTGGTATGCAAGGTTTGTCGCGATAAGATCAGCCGGGGAGCCACCACCACTAGCATGCGCAGGCATATGATGGCCAAGCACCCCACAAGGTGGGACGAAGGCCGCTCACCGCCTCCGGTTTGCACCACTGCCTCTCCCCCTGTGCCCCAACCTGCCACTGAGATCCAACCCCCCTCTCAGGACACAGGCACTACCGTCTCCCGGCCTGCACCCACACCCTCACCTCTGCTGTCCTCGGCCCCATCCAGCAATGTCTCTCAGCGCTCCGTCCAGCCGTCGCTAGCGCAACTGTTTGAGCGCAAGCGCAAGTACGCCGCCACGCACCCGCACGCTCCAGCGTTAAACGTGCACATAGTCAAATTGATCAGCCTGGAGATGCTGCTGTATAGGCTTGTGGAAACGGAGGCTTTCAAAAACATGATGGCGGCGGCGGCCCTGCGCTACTCGGTTCCCAGTCGCCACTACTTTTCCTGATGTGCCGTCCCAGCCCTGCACGACAACGTCACCAACGCGGTTACTGCCAAGGTCCACTTAACAACGGACACGTGGACAAGCACAGGCGGGCAGGGCCACTATATCTCCCTGACGGCACATTGGGTGAATTTAGTGGAGGCTGGGACCGCTCACTTCCTACCCACCCCCAGAATTGCGGGCCCCAGCTCGGTGCTGGTATCTGCGGCGGTGTAGGCTTCCTCCACTAAACCACCCTCCTCCTCCTCCTATGCAACCTCTGTCTCGCAATCAAGATGTGTCAGCAGCAGCACGTCGCCAGCAGTCGGTGTCGCGCGGCGTGGCAGCACAGCGGTGGGCAAGCGTCAGCAGGCCGTGCTGAAACTACTCAGCTTAGGAGAGAAGAGGCCCACGGCCCACGAACTGCTGCAGGGTCTGACAGAGCAGACCGACCGCTGGCTTTCACTGCTGAGCCTCCAACTGGGCATGGTCGTGTGTGACAACGGCCGTAACCTGGTGGCGGCTCTGCAGCTTGGCAGCCTCACGCATGTGCCATCCCTGGCCCACGTCTTTAATTTGGTGGTTCAGCGCTTTCTGAAAAGCTACCCACACTTTTCAGACCTGCTCGGAAAGGTGCGCCGGGTCAGCGCACATTTCCGCAAGTCCAACACGGATGCTGCCACCCTGCGGACCCTGCAACATCAGTTTAATCTGCCAGTGCACCGACTGCTGTGCGACGTGCTCACACGGTGGAACTCTACGCTCCACATGTTGGCCAGGCTCTATGAGCAGCGTAGAGCTATAGTGGAATACCAACTCCAACATGGGCGGCGTAGTGGGAGTCAGCCTCCTCAATTCTTTAGAAGAGTGGGCCTGGATGGCAGATATCTGCCAGGTCCTTGGAAACTTTGAGGAGTCCACCCTGATGGTGAGCGGCGATGCTGTAATCAAATCATTAGCGTCACCATTCTCCTGCTATGCCTGTTGAGAAGTTCCCTGCAAAGCATAAAGGCTGATGCTTTGCGGGCAGAAACGGAGGCGGGGGAAGACAGTATGTCGCTGGATAGTCAGAGCACCCTCATGTCTATATCTCAGCGCGTGGAAGAGGAGGAGGAGGGGGAGGAGCCTGAGGAAGAGACAGCTGGGCCCACTGCAGAGGGTGCCCATGCAGCTTGCCTCTCTTCCATTCAGCGTGCATGGCCGGAGGAGGATACTCAAAGTGATCGTCCTAGTGAGGACAGCCATATGTTGCATCCAGGTACCCTGGCACACATGGCTGACTTTATGTTAGCATGCCTTTCTCGTGACCCTCGTGTTAGACGCATTCTGGCCACTACGGATTACTGGATGTACACACTGCTTGACCCACAGTATAAGGAGAACCTTTCCACTCTCATTCCCGAAGAGGAAAGGGGTTTGAGAGTGATGCAATACCACAGGGCCCTGGTGGACAAACTGATGGTAAACTTCCCATCTGACAGCGCTAGTGGCAGAAGGTGCAGTTCCGAGGGCCACGTAGAAGGGGAGGCGCGGAGATCAGGCAGCATGTTCAGCGCAGGCAGGGGAACACTCTCCAAGGCCTTTGCCAGCTTTATGGCTCCCCAGCAAGACTGTCTCACACCTCCCAAGTCCAGGCTGAGTCGGAGGGAGCACTGTAAGAAGATGGTGAGGGAGTACGCAGCCGATCGTACCACCGTCCTCCGTGACGCCTCTGCTCCGTTTCTGTGTCGTTTCCAGCACTTTCTTGGGTTTTGCAGATTTTCACCAATGAAAACCTTAGAGAGCATCAGCGATATACAAAAATGCTCGAGTCGCCCATTGACTTCAATGGGGTTCATTACTCGAAACGAACCCTCGAGCATCGCGGAAAGTTCCACTCGAGCAACGAGCACCCGAGCATTTTGGTGCTCGCTCATCTCTAGTGACAACCCTATATAATCACATCAACCACTCAAGAGTGATTATGACACCGAAATTAGCCCTGCTCTCGCTGTTCCCGGACAGCATGAGAGCCGCCAAATTATGCCTTCTAAAACATTTCATACTAGCGGTGAGAAGACTTATCCTAAGGTTCTGGCGCTCTTCAACCGTTCCCACTAGGGGCGTGTGGGTGGAGGAACTCCACACCCTCATGAGATTTGATGAACTGGGAGCCGATGACCCCAAAACTTGGGAAGCATACTACAAGACATGGCAACCATGGGTAGCGTTCAGAGGGTCGGACGATCTGAAGCGATGGCTGGATTATGGTTCATTTGACTAAATCACCTGGCGGGCAGGCGCTCAGAGGTCTCCCCACCCAGAATCATGCCTCTGCAAGTATCTCTCCAATACTCATGAATGTACAATAGTAAAATAGCTTTGCAGCTTTCTAACATCCCTTCTGCTTTAATTGCTCCATTTTAATTCTATTTTGCAGATCTCTGCTTGCCATCAGTGAGTGTGGAAATTTGTTACATTGCAATGGCTGAAAAACTTGCCTTGAACATGTCAAACTTCATGGGTTGTACCAAAGCTGGACAACGCTTGGACATGATCAGGTGTAGATCTAGATGTAAACATAAATGCTTTAAATCACTGAAAGCAAACATCTCAAAAAGTGAGAAACTGAAATAAATTAAAATACTATTTCATCATACATTGGACAAGATTAACGAACATAAAACTAGAAGAAAAAAAAAAAGATTTTTTGGATAAAGACAGGAAATGCAAATGAAACATGCAGGTCATTGACAGAGAAATATCCTGCAATAGTCTGTAATAACCCAGCTCTGACAGAGCCGTGTATACATTGCCAGAACAGCTCTGATCCCATCAACAGCAAGTAGATTCAATTTTTATTTTTAAACCTAAGGCCCAATGTCCACGGGTGGATTTGATTTGCTGAATCTACGCGTGGCATCTGTGTGTGAGATCTGCAAATCAAGCCGCCCATAGGGAAGCATTGGGCATCTGCACTTCATTTAACATCAGCGGATTTTCAATTTGATTTGGGGATAATAAATCGCAGCATGCTCCATTTTACCGCGGATGTGGCTCCATTCATCTCTATGGGAGCTTACGATCCGCAGTGCATCCACAAATACATTTGCAGATTTAAAGGTTATAATCTATTCGGGAGGTGGCGGAAAGGCTGGGAGGTGGGGCTGCGGATTTGTTCCACACGGATGATCCGAAGGGCATCTGCGTGGGAAAAAAAAACGCAATCCGCGATCTCCTGCAAGCAATAAAAAAATCAATTTAATGACTCGCAGTGCATCCGCTGCGGAAATCCGCATAAAAAATCTGCATGAGGCCTAAGAAAGGTTTTCCCAAGTACACAGGATAGCATTGATCCTATTCCCAGCACCTGGATAGAATGCTAGGCAGCCCAACCTCTGTATCTTAATTCTTGATTAAAGGGGTATTCTGGCCTTCTTTCAACTGATGATCTATTCTGTGGATGTCAGTGCAGCAGGACATTGTCATCAGCGTGCAGGGGAGGCTTCACTACCATTGAAATCAATGGGAGCGCTGCACTTCTATCACACTACCCTGCTCTTCATCCGCGTTCCCGAATTGCTGGCATCACGGTGTTCAGAATGAGAGTACCAACGCCGATAGAATGAGCAGCGACACCACAGCAGTCACCTAACTTCCCGTGGCATTAGCCCTATTAAATGGATGTTATCTGGTAACCAGGGAACAGCTATAAAAACTATAAACTACAAAACTGTTTGACTTTTCAAAAGGCACCGGAGAGGGAAGTAATATAACCTGCGGCTCTCCTTTCACAGCTTTCTCCCCTGGATCTAATAGTTCCTAGCCCCCCTTCAGTCTTTCAAGATGCTGGTACAGCTCCTGTCACTACTCCGTGCACACCACCACGGTTGCAGATTTCTCATGTAAGCATTGCTGCCCAATCAAAGCAATGTGGAGCGCCTCAGAGTACCTATGCACCGACACTACACCATGTGCATCAGATAGTTAGGGAACCTATGTGACCATCTCCGAGAACTAAAAAGGGCCCATCAATTGGTGAATTTGTAGCAAGAAGCTGGAAAAGAAGAGCAGCAGGTAAAATGAACGCCGGCGTCTGGTACCAAGAAAAATTTTGTTTCAGGACCGGAAGGTTGCTTTAAGGCCATATATATTACTGGTACAACCCTTCTATTCAAGGACTTTGTGTAATCTATTAACCCCTTAGTGACCAAGCCAGTTTGCGCCTTAATGACCAGACCAAATTTTGGAAATCTGACATGTGTCACTTTAACATAAATTATTATTACTCTGTAAAGCTTTTGCATATCCAGGTGATTCTGACATTGTTTTTTCGCCACGTGTTGTACTTTATTTAGAAATTAGACCGACAGAATTTGTGTATAATTTATTTAAAGCGCCAAAATTGGAAAAAAAAGTTGTAATTTTTTCTTATTTTCAATTGCAATGTCTCAAACATACCGTACACATGTTTGATAAGATATATATTTCCATCCGTTTACTCTATTCTGGAATCACATTTGAAAACCTTTTTTTTCTCTCTTTTTTTTTTTTTTTTTTTTACACACGCGATTTAGCAGATGTACAAATTTAACATTAATTAACATTTTGAGGAATACTTTGTTTTCCTACACCAAGCCAAGATTGCAAAGGCTCATAAGTGTCAGAATTATAGACACCCCCACAAATGACCCTATTTTAAAAAAATACACATCTTAATATATTCACTGTCATGGGTGTCATGAGTATTTTGATCCCACAGTTTCTTTTCAGAAGTTAATACAATTTTGAGGGGAAAAAATGAAATTTCATAATTTTGAAAATATGTCATTTTAAAATACATTTTTTTTTCTACAGTGCACATGAAAATGAGGATTTGCACCCCAAAATGGATACCAGTATTTGTCTTGTGTTTAGTAACATACCCATTCGTGTGCACAGAAGCCAGATAAAGTCCGCAGATAAAGCGGGGGGCCTTATGGACGTAATTTCATCTGCCCTCACAAATATGATCCATGAGGAAAGATGAAACAAACTTTTTTTCTTTTTTAAAATTTTTTTACATGATCACTGTTATCCATTGGATAACAGCGATCATGTGACTGGGGACCACATACAGCGGCTCCCAGTGACAACTCCGTGTTCTCGGCTACTCATACTAGCCGAGAGCAGGGAGTTTTTAAATTTCCCAGGCCTCCCGGCCCTGTGCGCATTCGTGTGACGTAATGCTGTCTGGCGCGCATGCACAGACGCCAGGTCCTGCAGGACCAGAACGCCGGGGGACATCGCGAAGGATGGTGAGTAATTTGAGATCTGATCCATTAAGGGGAGCTAAAACTAACTTTTTTAAACTTTACATTGCCTTTAATGCGATCGCTGGGGTGGGGGGTACTTGACAGCATGGAGCTGTCATGTCCAGAGCCTGCAGGGCTTTAATCCCTGAAGGAAGCATGTTTTTACCTCCTCTGGGATAAAGCCCAGCGGGCCAGGACTATGGGGTGGTCACTAAGGGGTTAAACACTGCTAAACGAGTTGAGTGTAATTGACAAATTGTAAGAATGAATGTATGTCTTCTCACAAAGGAAATGTTATTTCTAATACCAATGTTATCTGCTTTTCTTCTGATCTAGAACTATTATGTACAGCCAACGCAACGTGACCATGAATTATTTATGCAATATCAGATTCCGACACTCACCTACCGTCATCGGAACAACATCTGCTCGTAACAGGAAGCGAATACGTCCAGCAAGCTTGTTGCCAATCTTGATATCCATGTATACCTGGGGGTTAGCTCGTACCTTTTTAGCAGGTGGCTCTCCCTGCAAGTAATAAAGAAGATAAAAGAAAAAAAGAGGCACGAGATGACAGACACTAAATACATTTACAGGCATGCATGTTCGGCTGTAGGGGTTGCCTGGTTATCGGATAACAATTTCTCCTACAGGTCCAACTGTTCTAGAAATAACTAAATCAGCTGTACTTACCCTTCCATTGCCATGGTGATGAGCCCAACCGTGCTCCCGATGTTAAGTTAAGGAAGACATCAACAGATATCCTCTGACCGCTGCAGCCAATTGTAAATCGCAGTAAGTAACACTATTACAAACTCCTGGCATCATGGTGCCGGGATGTGAGTGTTGATGCCAGGAGAGCGGGCAGTGACATTACAGAAGTCAGGTGATAACCTGTGACGACATCTTCCACTTCAAACAGCGGGTGGATGGTGGTGCTGCAGTGATGGGTCCCTGCGGCAGATGACGGGTAAGTACAGCTACTTATGTTATGTTAGCACAGTTAGTGCTATGGGTGAACATTGTCCAGTAACCATCAAACACTTAGGATACCTCCACATGGAATGTATTGTCCAGATTTTTTTTTTTTACTTTATTTTCTTTATTAAGGAAAATTTGCACAGTACATAATAAAATCATATGGTAAACAAACTCGATATTACAAATAGTACATACTGTGTTGTAACTTGCTTAAACGTAATAACATAACATATTCCTTGTACATTTTTTCTTTTAGGTTGCGATAAACTTAAACAATTAAACTCAAACCGTCCATGCCTATTGGATGAATTCTTTATGAGATAAAGCTCTGCGTTTGCTATTTGCTTAGTAAATGGGGACACAGGAGAGCGTGTGGGGGGGGGGGGGTGGAGAGAGGGAACATGAGTCTGGGAGTTCATTCTACAGATAAAGTGGAATTGGTATCTAGCCAGATATCCCATATTTTTTTTAATTTGTTTGGGCAGCCTCTGTTTTGGTAAATAATTTTTTCGTAGGAGATTACTGTATTCACCGACCGAACCCAACATGAGATCGTAGGGATTCCCGCAGCCATCCAATAAGTAGCTATTGTTTTACGCGCCAAGAATAAGGTCTTCTGTAGGAAAATGCGGGTGTGGTACGGCCATTCCTCTTCCTCCAATAGGCCAAATAGGATCGGTATTGTCCAGATTTTGGTGCAAATTCACGGCAGATTACAACCCTAAACATTTGACGTACTGAGATCCATAGTGAAAGCCCACAGCATAAGTTGACATACTGCGGATTTAAAATTCGCACTGCGGGTCAATTAACAATCGTCAGGATGTGGATAAGATGAGACTTCTTATAATCTCATCCACTTCGTCTGTATTGTAATATGCTGCGGATTTTCCGCACGCAAATCCATGGTAGAAAATATGCCGCTTATATGCCACATGTGAAGATACTTTTTCCCTAGGATAAGAGTTAAGGTAATAAGATTTAAGGTTTTGTATCCTCCTAATATCTGTACTTGGAGCTATGATTATTATAGGACCAGTACCTCTTGTGCTGCAGGTTTAGGAGCTTCTGTCCCCTCAGCCTGTTCGCTCTCCTCTAGTGTTTTACCAGAAAATCTTTTGAGCCAGTCGTCATCAGACCAAACTAGAATAAAAAAAATGAAGTGTAAACTTTAGAACATGGAAGTAAAGTAGACATTTGTAAAGGCCCATTTATACACAACGACCTGAGCGATTATCGCTGTGTCATTTACAGCGCAATATGCAGAAGGCAAGCGGGGTGACTTAGAAAGAGTCAGCTCTTCTCACCTGGTCAGTCAGAGCAGCAGGTGTAATTCATGGGATGGAATGAGGGTTGAGTATCCTCCCAACTCTTCCCCAAGCGGCTCCAGGACCCTCTCCATGCTGGACTGAGACACAACACGGCTTTCTTCTATGTTTAAACACTATGGGGCTGATTTATTAAGACCAGTAACTGTAACCAGTAATGTAACTTTATGTCCTGTGGCATTAAGGGTAAGAGGTCTATGCCACTTAATACAAGTGTCTTGGGCGGCTCATGTGCCAGAAGAAGAAATCGTTACCAGCTATGAGGAAGTTCCCTGGTGTAAATTCTACTAAATATAGTGGGTGCCCCCACTTACTTCTCTAAAAGTGTGGAGTGTGGTGCAAAAATCCCAAAAGTTACAAGTCTTAGTGCTGGCTATATTTGTGCACAAAATCAGCTACTTATTTTTTCCCAACATTTGTCCAAGTTGCCACCCCGCCATAACATCATTTTTTCTCATAATTAAAATTGCCAGTAAAAAATTATTACCCGCACCGGCCTCTAGATGTAATTACTGGCCAGGCCGGTCATTTACCAGGAGGGTGGCAACCCTAGTAATGGATGGGACATACTGGGAGATGAGGGGACAGTAATGAATGTGACACATGGGGAGATGAGGGGACGGTAATGAATGTGACACATGGGGAGATGAGGGGACGGTAATGAATGTGACACATGGGGAGATGAGGGGACGGTAATGAATGTGACACATGGGGAGATGAGGGGACGGTAATGAATGTGACACATGGGGAGATGAGGGGACGGTAATGAATGTGACACATGGGGAGATGAGGGGACGGTAATGAATGTGACACATGGGGAGATGAGGGGACGGTAATGAATGTGACACATGGGGAGATGAGGGGACGGTAATGAATGTGACACATGGGGAGATGAGGGGACGGTAATGAATGTGACACATGGGGAGATGAGGGGACGGTAATGAATCTGACATATGGGGAGATGAGGGGACGGTAATGAATGTAACACATGGGGAGATGAGGAGACGGTATTGAATGTAACACATGGGGAGATGAGGGGACAGTAATGAATGTGACATATGGGGAGATGAGGGGACAGTAATGAATGTAACATATGGGGAGATGAGGGGACAGTAAGGAATGTAACATATGGGGAGATGAGGGGACAGTAAGGAATGTAACATATGGGGAGATGAGGGGACAGTAATGAATGTAACACATGGGGAGATGAGGGGACAGTAAGGAATGTAACATATGGGGAGATGAGGGGACAGTAAGGAATGTAACATATGGGGAGATGAGGGGACAGTAAGGAATGTAACATATGGGGAGATGAGGGGACCGTAATGAATGTAACATATGGGGAGATGAGGGGACAATAATGAATGTAACATATGGGGAGATGAGGAGACGGTATTGAATGTAACACATGGGGAGATGAGGGGACAGTAATGAATGTGACACATGGGGAGATGAGGGGACAGTAATGAATGTAACACATGGGGAGATGAGGGGACAGTAATGAATGTAACACATGGGGAGATGAGGGGACAGTAATGAATGTAACACATGGGGAGATGAGGGGACAGTAATGAATGTAACACATGGGGAGATGAGGGGACAGTAAGGAATGTAACATATGGGGAGATGAGGGGACAGTAATGAATGTAACATATGGGGAGATGAGGGGACAGTAATGAATGTAACATATGGGGAGATGAGAGGACAGTAATGAATGTAACATATGGGGAGATGAGGGGACAGTAAGGAATGTAACATATGGGGAGATGAGGGGACAGTAAGGAATGTAACATATGGGGAGATGAGGGGACAGTAATGAATGTGACTCATGGTGAGATGAGGGGACAGTAAGGATATGTTCACAAGGTGGATTCCACCTGGAATTCCATTCTGCTGCAGTTTTTGCCGTGGATCCACACGTGGCTGCAGCCATCAGTGGGAAAAATTTGCAAGCACGTTTTTTGACGTGTATTCAAGAAAAAAAAGTCGTATGTTACTTCTTCATGCGGATCCAAGAAAAAATGTGTCAGACATTCAGTACGCGGATTTTGCCCACTGACAGATCTAAATCCACATATTGATCACGAGCAAAAGCCATAAATAGTGCCAAATGGTATCAGATAGAATGCCCTCATAGTGACCCATAGAGAGCGACCCAATAAATAGGGCAAGATACTGAATGCCACCCGAGTGCTACACAGAGTGCCCTCATAAATAGTATCAGATAGAGTGTCCCCACAAATAGTGCTAGACAGAGCGCCCCCATTAATAGTGCTAGATAGAGTGCCCCCATAAACAAGTGTACACAGGCAGCTTGCGTGCCCCTATGAACAGCTCGATCACACGTGCCTGACAGTGACCCTATAAAGAGTAGCAGCCATAGTGTCCCAGTAAACAGTTCAACCCCAACAACAGCCCCGTTCACAATATCAGAGCACTGCACAGTGCCAGCCACGGGGTGCCCACGTTAGCAGTGCCATATGACAGAATTGGAGGCAGGTTCACACGGATGGTATATTGATAGAATATCTCATCATTGTCTGATTAGTGAGGGGTCCGCTGTTGGGACCCCTACAATCCCCACACCTTGCTGTAAAGGAAGTGCAGCTGCATTCACCAGCATTATTATGAGAAAAAAGCTAAAGGGACAGTTGAGCCGTTACCCGGGGGGTGCAGACATCCATGGATATCACATAGCATCAGATATCACATAATATGCCATCAATGACATTATGTGTTGGGTAGGATTATCCCTTCAAATGCAGTTTAATAAGCAGACACTAGAGGGAGGCACTGAGCCAACATAGTTAATACACTACATAGCTGTGCCATCTATAGACATCAATGCCCTCCTCATCTGCGTTCTTGCGTTGTGGCACATGTGGACGATAGTGATTATCATCCATATGTAAAGAGACCGTCCTTAAAGGGGTTTTTTAACGGCCAATTTTTGGTTTAACATTTTTCTTTTTTTTCTCCCCATTAAAAAAAAAAACAAAAAAAAAAAAACATACCTTATTTATTTGTCCGGCAACATATCCACCTGAGGGCTTGATTTTTACGGACAAGTTGTATGTTTCAATTGTATTATTTAATGTACCACATAATGTACTGAAAAGCTTTTAAAGGGGTTGTCCCGCGCCGAAACGTTTTTTTTTAAAATTCAATAGGCCCCCCGTTCGGCGCGAGACAAACCCAATGCATGGGTTAAAAAAAACAAAAACTTTTAGTACTTACCCGAATCCCCGCGCTGCGGCGACTTCTTATTTACCTTACCAAGATGGCCGCCGGGATCTTCACCCACGATGCACCGCCGTCTTCTCCCATGGTGCACCGTGGGCTCTGTGCGGTCCATTGCCGATTCCAGCCTCCTGATTGACTGGAATCGGCACACGTGACAGGGCGGAGCTACGAGGACCAGGTCTCTGGCACGAGCGGCCCCATTCACCAGGGAGAAGACAGGACTGCGCAAGCGCGTCCAATCAGGCGATTAGACGCTGAAATTAGACGGCACCATGGCGACGGGGATGCTAGCAATGGAGCAGGTAAGTGAATAACTTCTGTATGGCTCATAATTAATGCACGATGTACATTACAAAGTGCATTAAAGGGGTTGTCCCACGCCGAAACGTTTTTTTTTTTTTTTCAACAGCCCCCCCCCCCCCCCCGTTCGGCGCGAGACAAACCCGATGCGGGGACCTAAAAAAAAATCCGCACAGCGCTTACCTGAATCCCCGCGCTCCGGTGACTTCTTACTTACCGGTTGAAGATGGCCGCCGGGATCTTCTCCCTCGGTGGACCGCAGCTCTTCTGTGCGGTCCATTGCCGATTCCAGCCTCCTGATTGGCTGGAATTGGCACGTGACGGGGCGGAAAACACGGAGCCGGCATCCGGCACGAGCGGCCCCATTGAGAAAAGAAGAAGACCCAGACTGCGCAAGCGCGTCTAATTTGGCGATTAGATGCTGAAAATTAGACGGCACCATGGAGACGGGGACGCTGGTAACGGAACAGGAAAGTGAATAACTTCTTATAACTTCTGTATGGCTCATAATTAATGCACAATGTACATTACAAAGTGCATTAATATGGCCATACAGAAGTGTATAACCCCACTTGCTTTCGCGGGACAACCCCTTTAAACATTTCTAAGTGAGCTGAAATGAAAAACAAACCCTCAGGTTTGCCATTTTTTGTAAAGGGGGGGGGGGGGGGGGTTACAGTAAACAACCTGCAGCTAAAATGACATGTTGACTTTATTTTGTCAGAATAATTACAACAATATCAGATGTATCTAGTTTAGAGATGAGTGAACTAGGGTACTCGAGATGCTCGTTACTCGAGACGATCACCACGCGGTACTGGAGTCAATTGCATTTCCTTCCTCGCATGTTTAGCGCCATTTTCTAGCCATTAAAGAGAGAAGGCATTACCACTTCCTGCTGTGACGTGCCCCCCTTCCCCCAGTAGTGAGTGGCTGGGCCGATCAGGTGACCGCCGAGTACTTAAACTGGTCCCGCCCGCGGCTCGCCTCAGACGCATGCTGGCAGGGGTTAGGGAAAGTGCTGCTGCTGATATAGGGACAGTGTTAGAGTAGGATCCTGTCGTCAAGAACCCCAACGGTCCTTCTTAGGGCTACTCCACATCGTCTGCATTACTGTTGTTGCTGGCTGGGAGCAGTAGTGCACCAATTTTTTTTTTAACCATCTCGGGCTGTGCAGGCCATTTCAACTTTAGCGTTCTCAGTCTGCAGTGTATTACGCAGAGTTTAGGGACGGAGCTGCCTATACAGGGAAAGTTTTACAGTACTCCTGATCCTCTGTGCAAGAACCCCAACGGTCCTTCTTAGGGCTACATCTGACCGTGTGCATTATAGTTGTGGCTGGCTGGTAGCAGTAGTGCATCAAGTTTTGTATTACGCATCTAGGCCTGTTCCCAGCCTTGCAGTTATAGCGTTCTCAGCCTGCAGTGCATAACGCAGAGTTTAGGGACAGAGCTGCTTCTATAGGGAAAGTTATACAGTCCTCATCCTCCGTACAAGAACCCCAACGGTCCTTCTTAGGGCTACATCTGATCCGTGTACTTTACAATTGTGGCTGGCTGGGAGCAGTAGTGCACCAACTTTTGTATTACGCATCTAGGCCTGTTCCCAGTCTTTCCGTAATAGCGTTCTCAGCCTGCAGTGCCGTACAACCAGCTCTCACCATGAAACTGCACTCTAAGGCTGGGTTCACACAGGGCGGATTTGCCGCAGTTTTTCCGTTGCGGTTCGGCCGCAGAAGAAATGCTTCTGCGGCAAAACGACTTCAAAAGGTTAATTTTGGCTTGCGGATTTTCCTGTGGAAAAATCCGCAAGCATTCTTTTCCGCAGTTTTTTAAAAGTTTTTGCCGAGTATTTTGGTAGGGATTTTGCTGCGTCCATAGAGGTCTATGGAAAAAAGAGCTGCGGAAAAGACAGAAGAGTGGACATGCTGCATCTTTGAAAAACGCTCCGCAGTTGCATTTACGCACTGCGGCTGTGCGGAAAAAATCCGCCCTGTGAGAACAGCTTTTTTGCAAAACTCATTTGTGCTGCATTGCACTGCAAAGGCAGCGGTTTTGCCGCAGTGCGGATATGTAACGGCAATCCGCGGCAAAACCGCAGCAAATCCGCCCTGTGTGAACCCAGGCTAACATTTCCTAGCCTACTGCAAACAACTTCAGTTATACCGTTCTGTGTCTGCAGTGCATTAGACAGAGGTCTCACCACTAAACAGTACTGTAATATTTCCTGGGCCACTGCAAAATATTTCAGCTCTGCCGCTGTGCAGAGCGTCTCACCATACCCTTTTCTTGGTGGGGTTGAGATAGCCACAGTTACCAGCACTATCCACTGGCTTTAGAGTCTTCTCCCACTCCATACAGCCTCTATTATCTACAAATCTCTGCGAGCAGTAAATTACCCCTAGGTATCAGCGCAAGACAGCGGGTTAATTTTTTCAAGTCACAGCATAGCATTCCACTATCTACAAGTCTCTGTGTGCGGTGAATTAAGCCATAGTTGTCAGTGCTGTACAGTCGGCTAATTAATTTGGGCCCTGCTCTATTCTTAATCCGCCATGATGAGGAGTAGGGGTAAGGGTCGAGGGCACGGACATCCAAGTGAGGGTGTGGGTCATCAGATTAATCACCAATAGAACATATATATGACCATTTGGGACGCCAACTCCCACAGCCCACGAGTTTGCATGATCTAGAGCAGTGGTCCCCAACCTTTTTGGCACTAGGGACCGGCTTCAAGCAAGACCATTTTTACAAGGCCCGGCAGAGTGGGGCGGGACATGGGTGGGGCTTTGGTTATATGGGGCGGGGTTATGAAGGGGGCAGTATAATATATCCCCCCCCAGCCTGGCAGCACACACAGAGCAGTATATAATGTATTTCCCCCTGCCCCCCCAGCACACACACAGGGCAGCAAAAATTTATTCCCCCCCCCCAAGCACACACATAGGGCAGCATATAATTTATCTCCCCCCCCCCCAGTAATAGGAAGCCCCCACTCCTCAGTAATAAGCAGCCCCCCCCCAGTAATAGGCAGCCTCCTCCACAGTAATAAGCACCCCCCACCCCAGTAATAGGCAGCCACCACCTCTCAGAAATAAACAGCCCCCCTAGTAATAAGCACCCCCCCCCAACCCATATACTTACCTCCTCCCTGCTGTCAGCGTCGCTCCCTCTCTAATTGCCCTGAGCACACTGTAGTCAGTGTGTAGCCTGGCATGCTTCCTCCCCGAGTCCTCTCCTGCGGAACTAATGAGCAGGGGAGGAGGATCCTGACGTCAGTGTGCGCTGGATCAGTGGGAATAGCGCGATTACCAGCGGGGAGCTGCGGCACCTGAGCTGGTAATCGGTTTAGTGGTGAGCGGCGTCGGCACGCCGCACATGACACGAGGCAGTGGGCCTTGTGTTTAGAACAAAACTTCCCGCCGATGCCGCGGACCGGCGCTAAACACCTAAAGAAAGGCAGTACAACAGGGTACTAGAGCCTCCATGCCCACTGTATCACATGCTGTATCCCAGCTAGAGGTAGTACAACAGGGTACTAGAGCCTCCATGCCCATCCATATTGCATCTTGTATCCAAGCTAGAGGCGGTACAACAGAGTACTAAGCCACCATGCCAGCCCGTATCACATCTTGTATTCAAGCTAGAGGTGGTACAACAGGGTACTAGAGTCTCCATGCCCGCCTGTATCATACCTTGTATCATAGCTAGAGGCAGTACAACAGGGTACTAGAGTCTCCTTTCCGGCAAAAAAACAAAAAAGAAAAACAAGCACTCAGAGGATCCATTGATGGAAAAATAAAAAACATAATGTCTCCTGGAATGCAGCGACTGAAAAGTAAGTATAAAAAATACAAATTCAAAGCGCATCAATTCTGCTATAGATTTTTTTGGTTGGGTTTCTTACAGCGTTAATCATCAGCATAAATGACACAAAACATTTTTTCCACGGGCCGTAACGATTACGATGATACCAAAACTTTTTTTTTTGTTTTTTTCACTTTTTCGCAATAAAAACCCTTTTTTGGAAATTATTTTCTTTTTCTAAATCGCGGCATTCAAAGTCCTATAACTTTTATTTTTCCATGGATGGAGCTCGGTGAGGGCTTATTTTTTGCGAGACGAGCAGTAGTTTTTACTGGTACCATTTTGGGGTACATACGGATTTTTTGATCACTTTTATTGCGTTTTTTGGGAGGCAAAATACTAAAAATTAGCATGTTGCCTCAGTTTTTTGCGTTTAACGCTTTTTGCCGTGCAGGATAAAAACCATGTTTGATTTATTCTACAAGTCTTTATGGACACGACGATACCAAATATGTGGGGTTTTTTATGCTAATATGAGAAAAAGCATTTAAAAAGTGGCAGGGAAGGAGATGCCCTCCCCACTGTTGCAGCGGGACGCCGGCTATGACTGACAGCCAGCTCCTCATATGTGATCTCGCGCTATCCCCAGGACGTAAGTTTACGCCCTGTCGCAGGAAGTACCCTGCTGCCAGGACGTAAACTTACGCCCTGGGGCGGGAAGGGGTTAATTAAAAAAAAAAAAAAAAAGTAGTATAGCAAAAAAAAAACAAAAAAAAAAAAAACCCTACACAAGTTTGGTATCGTATAGAATAAAGTTATCATGTCATTTTTGTATGTTGTAGAAACAAGACCACTGAAAGATGGCAGAATGTCAATTTTTTCCCCATTTCACTGCATTAGGAATTTTTTAAAAGTTTTTCAGTACCTTATATGGTACATTAAATAACACCATTGAAAAATACAACTCGTCCCGCAAAAAACAAGCCCTCATACAGCGACGTCGATGGATAAACAAAGGAGTTATGATTTTATAAAAGGGGGAGGAAAAAACAAACATGATAACAAAGGATGGCGTCCTGCCTCCCTCACACAGGCGATATTTTTGGCTTTAGGCGCAGCCTCTCACACGGCCTCAGACTGCTGCGATTTCCGTGTCTGGTCTATTTTTGAGCGTGCACTGCTCCTCAATGACGAGGACTGCTGAAAGCCAGTGAAAACGTAACGTGCGGCAAAGCGCCGGAATTTAAATTGCGCTGCTTTCCCGCGTTCCTGTGTGAGGGAGGGGCTAAAAGCAGCCGGGTGCATATTTACTGTGGGATCCGCCTGTAGTTGCCAGTTGAGTGGGCCTGCCCTTACTACCATCAGCTTGGTCCAAGGCCTTTCTTCCCCTCAGGTAACGCTGACCACAGTACACATCACCGTGTTCCCTGCCGCAGGCACTCCCCTCCTGTGCCGCTCACGTCCCCATATGAGCCGCACTACCCTCAGCCGCCAGAGGAGGCACGTTACCTTGTTCACGTGAGACAACCGTACCACGTGATGTAATGGGTCAGGTGCTTCATCACGTGTTGTGGTGACGTAAGAGGACCTTACGGAGAGGGAAAGGTAATGGGCTCCGCACTCCTCAGAGAAGCTGGCGGTTCATTCATAGCCGGTATATTGGGGGCACCATGCAGCGCAGTGTGGGTGCCTGGATGTGGAGAGCCCTTCATACACGCCTGCTGAACGAGGGATGCGTCTAGCATTAACCCCTTCCTGCATGCTGGAGGCGGGATGTCTGGTATTAACCCCTTCATACACGGATATGCTTCTACTCTTGTTTCTCTATAGACCCCTGTAGCCTAATATCAGAGCAGGGCACGTATATTGGTGGCTGCCTGTCTGGTCGTTTAGTATAATTGGCCGCCCATATGGCTATCAGAGTGCTGCTGACGGGCGCAGGAACGCTGTAGTGTCGATGCACCTTCATTCTTCTGCTTGGCAGAAGTACTGGCAGTGAGATTCCTACTGGCTGGGCAGTAAGGCCTCCTTCCAACGAGCGCTGACGGGCTCCGCCGCGTAATATTCCGCAGTGAAGCCCGTCACGGCGCCCCATACTTACCAGCGGAAGATAGCGTGAAGACGCTTCCCCGCCCACCGCCGTCGCGTCATGTGACACGCCCACCACGTCACATGACGCGCGGCGGTAGGTGGGGGAACGTTTTTTCACGCTATCTTCCGCTGGTTGCAGTGGGAGATAGCGTGAATGGACGGCTTCCATTGACTGCAATGGAAGCCGTCAGCGCGTACACCCGCAGCAAATAGAACATGCTGCGGGTGAGGACGGGAGATTTCATGGTGCGTAATTCCGCGGTGGAATTACGCATCGTGAGCATTGAGCTATTAGGTTCAATAGAACCTAATAGCAGGGGGCAAAGCAGCGGATCTTTGCCGCGGATTTACGCGGCGTAAATCCGTTCGTGGGAAGGAGGCCTAATGGTGTATCGTGGTCATACTACATCATACGGCCAAAGGCTGTACAGTTAGAGCTTCCCAAAGCAGAGCGCATGACGGTCCTAGAGGTGCAAAGGAAGAACAATGGTGGCGCCCGACTGTCCTGCATACGTTCTTGTGCGGAATCAGGAATGCGCCTTTCCTTCCAGTTATGGCTGTGGCTCAGGGCTTATTCAGACGACCGTATATCGGCCGGGTATTCACGCCGGCCGATATACGGCGTCTCTCTCTGCAGGGGGAGGAGGCTGGAAGAGCCGGGAGCAGTGCTCTGACCTCCCGCCCCCTCTCCGCCCCTCCACACTATTTGCAATGAGGGGAGATGGGACAGGGCGGAGCTAATTCCAGGAACTTAGCCCCCGCCTCCATCCTGCCCCTTCTCATTGCAGATAGTGGAGAGGGGGCAGGAGCTCAGTGCAGTGCTCCCGCCTCTTCCAACCTTCTCCCCCTGCAGAGAGGGACACCGTATATCGGCCGGCGTGAATACGCTTACAAATAAAGAACGTATCTAGCTGCCTACACGCGGGTGAGTGCGATCTCAGGTGGAGAAATTCGGCCCCATATTGCGCTCGTCAATGTGAATTTTCACAGCAACGTGAGGCATTTTACTGACAAAAGTGTCTCCCATCCTTTCTGTGGAGCAGTGATCCTCCGCCAAGTGTTACCATTGTTTTCAATGGGTAACCTCGCATCACACTTACGTACACCTCGCACGCCGTGCAATGCAGTTTCCTGTTCCATTGAAAACAGTGGGTGAAGCGTTCCAAGGGTCGCAAAAATATAGCACATTGTTTCCTGCACCGCATTGTTAACAACTCACTGCAGGACGCACAGATCTGGCGCTACTATTGTTCTGGATTATGATTTTCTCCAGCAGGCTTCGGGGTATTTTGCCGCTTCCGAATTGTATCGTGTGCACACATCATCGAACCAGATCAGACACAAATGCTGGTCTAAAACTGGGAGAGTCTCTACAATGTATAGAGGCTCAAGCCTTTTATTATAACACATGACAACCGCCCTTCAATGGGCGTGCAACAGATTACATCAGTAACATATAAGATTCTCATTTGTCGGATCATATAGAATCTCCCACCTCTCTGCCCACCCTCTTCCAAGTGCTGATGTAGCATGGACCTTTGTCCTAGCTCCAGTCATGTCTGTGTATAAGCAAGTCTTATCAACATGTGCTCAGGCTGAAGCAATTCCTTTGTTTGTAGAAGTTTCAGGATGGGAGGGGTGAAGAAGTGCTAGTTCAACACTCAGTGTTGTACACAAATATACATGTAACACTATGACCCTTAACTCTTAGAGGCTTCTTGTGCAATTCCTATGTACTTAGCTAACATTAACATCATACATCCATTGTCTAGCAAATACCATGATTAGATTGTGTGTGTGTCCTTTAAACTCCACAGAGCTAAGAGTCATTACAACAGCAAAATACATTTCGTTTATACAAATCGATAGACATTTTATACCAGCAATCATAATGTCTATCACACTATGAGGCCCATTTTTTTGAATGGAGTCCTATACGTGAGCGATCGCAGCGAGTCGTATCTTTTCCTGTTCCTCGGAACGCATCGCCCATTCCTTTCAATGGAACAGTAAAACACATGACACAGTGTGCAATGTGAGGAATCCCACTGAAAACAATGGGAACCGCTCATCCTCTGACGTGGCAGAGGATCGCTGCTTTACTGAAGTGATGGGAGGCGGTTTTGCCATAAAAACATTTGGCATCGCGGTGAGAATGCACGTTAGCGAGCGCAATATTGGGCTGAGAAACTCCGGATGATATCCGCCCGCCCATGTGCAGGTAGCCTAAAGTAAATCTTATGGATTGCTTTTTTGTACATGTATGATAAATGTTAATAACATATATATTCTTTTATAAATGTATAGATTCTTTGGTGTCTTCCGTTATATATTTGATAACTATCAAAAAATGACATAAACCCCTTAACAACACAGGATGTAAGATTACGTCCTCCACGTTTGGGGTATCCATTGAGGGAGATCATGGGGTGATTCCCTTTCATACAGCGCAGGTGCCAGCTGTTTCTGACATCCGCCTGCAACATCCATCGGCCAATGTTCCAGCGGGCCGTGCGGGTGTCATGGCAGCTTGGGGCCTTCTTGAAGGCCCCAGGACTGTATTAGCAAAATGCCTATCAAACCATGCCTGAGGCATGGCTTGATAGGATGCCTGTTAGGCCTCAGTCAGACGGGCGATTTTTCGCACAATTTGCGCATGCGTCTGGCGATTTTTTTTTTTTTTAAACCATTGCTTTGCAATGGTATCGGACACATGAGCGCTTTTTATGCGCTCATCCGATAAATTATAGAACAGAAATCGCAGTTCGCACCTATGTGCGATCTGCGATTCCTGTTCTCTTCTCTATATGCGCTCAACGGGGCTGGCGGCAGCAGCGACGACCCCATTGAGAACATATAGAAGACAAATCATTCTTCTCTGCCACAGCTGTAACAGCTGTGGCAGAGAAGAACGATGTTTGCCCATTGAATTCAATGGAGCTGGCAATACAGCCGGCTCCATTGAAAGCAATGGGCTGCCGGACAGCGCTGGATGAATTGTCGGGAAGGGCTTAAATATATAAGCCCTTCCCTGCAATTCATCCAGAAATGTGTTAAAATAAAAAATATATATATACTCACCTTGTCCCAGGAGTCGGAGTTCAGCACGGCTGGCCTGCAGTGGGTGTGAAGGGGGTGTGACTCAAAGCTGCCCCTGATTGGCTCAGGGCTGAGCCAATCAGGGGCAGGTCTGACTCACACCCACTGCAGGCCGGCCGCGCTGAACTCCATCTGCCGGGACAAGGTAAGTATATATATTTTTTTTATTTTAACACATTTCTGGATGAATTGCAGGGAAGGGCTTATATATTTAAGCCCTTCCCGACAATTCATCCCGCACTCGCCCACAGCACATTGCTTTCATAGAGCCGGCTGTATTGCCGGCTCCATTGAATGCAATGCGCTGGACAGCTCCAGCCTGTTTCTAATGAAACGCGGCTAGGAGCAGCTTTTCGGGCGATTTTTGGGCATCGGTCACGCGATTTGCGGATGCGCATCCATCATGCGATCCGCAAACCGTGCGAAAAAACGCCCGTGTGACTAAGGCCTTAGAATGCGGTATGATGTTATGCTATGACAGTACATCGTACTGCAGGAGCGATCAAAACATCACTAGTTCTTGTTCCCTCGGGGGACTTAAAAAAAAAAAAAAATGTCATTTAAAAAAAGTTTTACTAATTATGAAAAAAAAAACGGTAATAAAAGTTAAAAAAATCCTTTTGCTATTTTATAATAAAAGAATCGAAATAATAAAACAAGAATACATGTTTGGTATCGCTGTGCCTGCAAAAGTCCGATCTATCAATGTAAAACATTATATACTCCGCATGGTGAACGTCGTCAGAAAAAAAATAAAGAATGCCAGAATTGCACTTTTATGGTCACTTCGTCTCCAAGAAAAAATGTAATAAAAAGTCATATGTACTCCAGAATGGTACCAACGAAAACTACAGGACATCTCGCAGAATATGAGATGTAGCATAACAATGTCAACGGAAAAACTAAAAAGTTATAGCTGTCAGAAAATGGCAGCAGATAGTAATTTTAAAAATTTTTTAATAAAAGCAATACAACAACAAAAACTTGGTAAATTTGGTATCCTAGTAATCGTACTGACCCTTAAAATAAAGTTATCAGGTCATTTTTGTTGCAATGTTTACACCGTAGAAAGAAGACGCAATCAAAGATGGCGGAATTTAAAATAAAAGAGTTATGATTTTTTAAAATTGGGGAGGAAAAAACAAAAATGGGGGAAAAAAAGGTGACAGTCCCTAACCCCTTCCCTCTATATGACGTACATTTACATCATGCAGCATTGGGGTATTATGAAGAGAGATTGTGGGGCGCCTGCTGTTTATTACAGCTGACACCCGCGGGCAATAGCTGCAATCAGCAGCACAGCCAATCGCGGTTTTTAACCCTTTAACGCCCCGTGTGAGATTGCAGGAAGCTGTGCTGGTGGCAGCCAGGGATGGATTGATAGGCTGCCTGTCAGATTGCAGTATGATGTAATGCCATGGCAGGAGCGATCAAGTTGTGGTCCTAAAAAAAAAAAAAGTTAAAATCAGATCAATAAAGTTTTACTAATTGTGTAAAAAAAAAAAAAAAAATTATAATAAAAATTTAAATCACCCTCCTTTTGCCATATCTATAATAAAATCTAAATCATAAAACAAAAATACATAATTGGTATCGCTGCGTCTGTAAAAGTCTGATCTATTTACAGCGCATTATTTACAGCACACGGTGAACTTCGTCCGGAAAAAAAAAAAGAACATCAGAAATGCACTTTTTCAGTCACCATCTCCCAGAAAAAATGCAATAAAAAAGCGATCAAAAAGTCTTATGTATTCCGAAATGGTACGAACATAAACTACAGGATGTCTCGCCAGAAATGAGCCCATACTCAACTATGTCGATGGAAAAATAAAAACGTTTTTTGCAGCAGAGAATAATTCTAAAAAATTAAATGTCTTGTATTTTTTTCTTAGTAGTACAGCAAAAAAACACTATAAAAGTTTGGTATAATAATAATAGTAGTAACTCATAGAATAAAGTTATTGTGTCATTTTTGTTGTAGCTAGAAACAGGATGCACTGAAAGATGGCGGAATGACGTGGGTTTTTTTTTGTTTTTTTTAAATTTTACTCCACTTAGAATTTTTTAAACATTTTTCAGTACCTTATAAGGTACATTAAATAGCACCATTGAAAAATACAACTCGTCCCGCAAAAAACAAGCCCTCATACATGGACAAATAAGGGAGATACAATTTTTTAAAAGGGGGGAGGAAGAAACAAAAGTAGAAAAAAAAGGCGCTGCATCATTAAGGGGTTAAAAGAGAATTCTTTTTTTCCCCTTTAACAAAAATATTCCATAGGGTGCGTTCAGACGCAGCTGCAGATTTACACCAACGTTACGGAAACGGTGCGGATTTCACCCTTTCCATAGAAGGGGTAAAGTCCGCTGCAGATCTGCACCAAGAATGATACGGAAATGATGCAGACTTTCCACTAGGTGTGAACGTACCCATAAATGGATTCTAATTAGTGATCTTTATCTCTAGCACGTTCATATAGCAGTGCAGTAGTCGGTGTATGACTGGATACGCAGATAACATCACACTAACGTCTGTTTGTCATTCTTACAGGATGAAACATTTATCGTCTCTGACAATCTGCCCGCATCTCTGGCGCTCCATGCCATGCCATCTCTCTGAGCTCCGCCTGGATTATGTTCTGGCAAGTGGTCAGTCCTTTCAGTTGGTTTGGTTTTGGTGTATTTTTTGTTTCTTTTATAAGTGTAACATATTCCTGATAACAAGTAAATGTACTACGTTTGTCCCCCTTTGTGACTGCAAACTTCTTGCAAATTCGTGACTGGAAAACTCTGTAGCTTATCTCCCGCAGCCTCATTTTAGCACCCTTACTTTTTCCGGAACACATTAGGCCTCATGTCCTCGGAGCGGAATCCGACCCTCTGTGTGTCTGTCCGGATCTTCAATTTTCTTCACTGCAGATGTGTGCAGGAGCGCCGGCCATCGCACATGTGCAGTGGAGATTTTTTTTAAACTCCTGCTTTACCGTGGGAACCGCACTGCAATGGAGCATGCTGCGACTTGTTTTCTGTGCTAAAAGGTCAGCAAAACAAATCTGCATGCTTTTACCCCTTAGTGACGGCCCCATAGTGTTTTTACATCCTAGCTAAGTGGGCTTTAATCCCAGAGGACGTAAAAACATGCATCTTCTAAGGATTAAAGCCCCATGGGCTGTGGACGTGACAGCTCCATGTTGTCGGTTCCAGGGGGTAGCTGACAACATGGAGCAATCATGAGGGCCCACGGGGAGCCCCCACCCAGCAATGCGATCGGTGCTATCCGATGGATGGCGCCGATCGCAATAAGGTAAATAAAAAGTTAAAGTTTCAGCTCCCCTCACAGAATGTACCCACGAGGGAGGCTAAAACTACTCACCTCCATCCTGCGTGATGTCCGGCGACGATCTGGGCGGGAGCGGACCCTCCGGCGTCTTCTGCGCATGTGCGCCTTAGTTAAAATGGTGATGCATGTGCAGATAACCAGATCGCCATGGGGCATTTGAAATCTCCTGTTTTCCGGCTACTGAAGGTAGCCGGGAGGCAGGAGATGTTGCCGGGCTCCGTGATCGCCGCTATCCAATGGATATCCTATAAGTCTTCAGTAGGGGCAAAAAATAATGACCTTATTTATGGAGAATGAACGTCTCTAGAGAGCTCAAACACCTTTGAGACGCCTCAGAGATTCCTATTACCAACATGTTAGAATCCAAGCAATCCCTGAGTCAAGGTAAAAACCCTGCAACTCTCCGACTGCTCAGCGCCCATCAGTCCTGGGCAGGTACTTAGTGAGTATGCTCGCTCATCTCTACGCTTAAGTAATACGGATATGCCCCCTTGTTTCTTCTGCCCATGAACATATTACATATATCATATCTGCACTTGTATTTTTATATAGAGTCTCGGTCAACACAGTCAATAGCAAGTCAGGACCCCAATGCTGAGATTACAGAGGCAGTGGCACCAATCTAGCATTGCGTCCCATTCACAATGTTTCCCCCATACAGGGGTTCCCCAATAGCATCCTTATTTCAGAACATTCAGTGTTGAGATATTACAATCTCCTCTGAGCATCCCCAGTCCTCCGAGAACAAGGCCTTCACACATATGGTGCGTCCGCTACCTTTAGATGGCGCTTTCCCTCCTACCTTTATATCTCAAGTTACTTCCCAAGATACTTTAGGCTGTATTCACACGGGGCGGTTGGAGTTCAGTAAAAAACAACATTGACCAAACTGCCCACGTTTTTGCTACGGCTTTGATGCAATTGTGGTGAAAACTGAAACCGCATCAAAACCGCGGCAACAACATAAGCAGTTTTCCTGCTGCGGTTTTGTACATTGTTTCCACCATAAATCCCGGCCAGCGGCCATATTTACCTATACAGCGGTACCTCGGGTTACGAGTGCCTTGGCTGGAGAGTTTTTCACGTGCGAGCAGGCTCTTTCCCTAAGGCCTCATGTCCACGGGGAAAATCGGGCCCGCTACGGATTCTACATGTAGAATCTGCAGCGGGTCCCTCCTGCCCCGCGGACATGAGCGCTGAAAATACAAATAAATGACAATAAACTCACCTCCCATCCGCTCCGTTTCTTCTCTTCGCGGCGGCGTCATCTTCTCTCGTCGCGGCCGGATCTTCATTCTTCGGCTCGGCGGATGTGCACGATGACGTCGGTGACGTGCCCCGCGCATGCGCCGGGCCGAAGCAAAATGATCCGGCCGCGGCTGAGAGAGGATGGCGCGGCGCCGAAGAGAAGAACCGGAGCGGGTAAGTAAAATGTGATTTTTGTGTCCCGCGGATCCGGACGGCTTCCATAGGCTTCAATAGAAGCCCGCGGGAGACCCGCATGAAAATGGAGCATGGTCCAGATTTTTTCATGCTCCATTTTTTTTTAAATCACTTTTATTGACGATCCGCGGGTATTTATCTACCCGCGGGTGGTCAATGCATCCCTATGGGGTGCGGATCCGCGCGCGGGAGAAGAGTTAAAATCCGCTACGGATTTTAATTCTTCTTTTCCCCGTGGACATGAGCCCTAATTTTTGCTCCAATTTCCGAGCAAAAATTCGGGATACGAGCCTGCTTGCAAGTCAAAAACTCACAAGCTAAGGCTCGGGGGGGAGCGGGAGTTTCTATACTCACCTGTCGCCGGCGTGTCGTCTTCCCAATGGTCTGCAGGCTGTCACTCCCTCCTCTACGCTGACAAGAGAATTGCTTTCTGGATCTGGGGCTTAAATGTCCTGCCTCCAGCAAGCATTGAATTTAATAAATGGTAGAGCGCTGCCTGTGATTGGCTGAGCACTGTGACCAATCATAGGCATCGCTCAGCTGTTCAATAAATGGCTGAGCGCTGCCTGTGATTGGCTGAGCACTCAGCCAATCAGACGCAGCCCTTTCAGCAGCGGGGATTTTAAGTCCCTGCCTGCTGAAAAGCTTCACAGCCGTGCGGGGAGAAGACAGGCCAGTATAGATTTTACTTTTTACTACAGCTAGGGATGATTTTTTAGGCTTCGATTTAAAGCCCTTCCCCTAAAATTACTGCAGGTGTGACGGCAGGGCATTGCAGTGGCCCCCGGATCCCCCACAAGCTGGGAGCGCCTCACACGGAGAGTATGTGTGTAATACGCACCAAGACGGTGCACGCCGCTGTCTGTTTTGCGCTCACATTCTGTCCGCTGTCCCCGGAGGCACAAATAGAGCCATGTAGCGGTTGTTACCGGGTCTTACACACTCCACACAGTAAAGCCGCTGCTCATTTACATGTGAAGGTACACTTGTTTTACAGCCCCAAAATACCAGAATTTCTGCCTAATAGTCTCAGCATTGTGATGCCCTTTAAGGCTCATTCACACGAGCGTGCGGGAAATCGCTGGGTGTATAAGGGGGCGACCTGCTGATTGGGGGTCTCACTGCTCAGAGCCCACCGATCTAGAGAACAGGACTCCGATGTCCCCCTCTGCCCGGCACTTCAGGGGTCGCCCCTCCCCCGCAGGGACACCATTGTGGCTGGCCACGAATCAGCTTCAGTGTGGCTGATGGACGGGCGGTGCGGCTACCTCGGCAGCCCCATGTAAAGTGACAGGTGTCAGCGCACAGCGTGATCCAGCCAGTTACCTCCTCACACAGGATTACCAGTGTGACCGCCATACCGCCACATACTGCATATCTCACACATGCCGTCCTGCACGGTCTTCCTGGTTTCCCGCTGTCACCCGGCGGCATGGTGTATAAATGCCACAATAATTGTGCCCAGAGGTTTATATGCCACCATGGGAAACAGGGCTGCAGTGCAGACAATACACCACAACATGCCGGGTCCTGGAGAGGCCGTGAGAACTGCGAGCAGCACAACACAGAGGGGGATTACATCTAACGCCATATCATACACACTACAGCACACAATACACAGGAGGGCGCCCCCTGGGGGAAGAGCCACAACTGCATGAGAGCGCTAACCATGAGGGAATACTAGCGCCCCTCACAGGAGCCGGCCGCGTCCCCCCTGTCAGCGCTGAGCTGCCGCTACAGGACGCTGCCAGCCTGACGGGCCTCCACGGATGAAGTTACCTCACGAGCCGCATCCTCCCGCCGCGCGGTCGGCCTCTGCTGACTGGATGCGCGCGGGCCGAACTCTGAAAGCCGCCTGCTGTGTCTTTCTCTCTCTCTCCCCCCGAATCCATAAAACCTATGTCCCGCCCACCACTTCCGGTTGGAGCCCCGATGAAGTGCAGGAATGTTCTGGAAGGAGGACGGCGGGTTTCCTGCTCCATGAGCCCCACGTGATCGGCTCCTTTCCCGCGCAGTGAGCTCTCTGCACTGAGGGGGGAAGCGTGAAAGGCGGCTGCGAGCTGAGGTGCCGGACAAGAGGCTTCACGGACTATGAGTGGGCTCCGTGCTCGGCTTATTAGACTGCTTTCTCATTGGCAGCAGTGTATGAAGAGACGGCCTGGTGTCAGTACAGCTGCTTGTGGGGCATTATGTGTCTAGGAAGTTGGGTGGGAAACAGTCAGCCATCTTGGAGGTAATCGGTGAGCCCCTCGCATTACTGACCGATACAAGCAGATGTGTCATATGGCCCAGACAACTACAGTTTGTGGTCAGCTGATAAGGGCTATGTGATATTATTCAACTAAACCACCGAAACAGAAATACTGGGGTGGTGCGGTGCATAGCTCTACAGCTGCGTCCCCGAGGTGGTGCGTTGTGTGGCCCCGGTGGCTGCGTCCCCGGGGTGGTGCGGTGCGTGGCCCCCGCCGGCTGCGTCCCCGGGGTGGTGCGGTGCGTGGCCCCCGCCGGCTGCGTCCCCGGGGTTGGGCGGTGCGTGGCCCCCGCTGGCTGCGTCCCCAAGGTTGGAGTTTTGCTCTGTATGGCTTGTGGTCGCTGCTCCTTGCTGCTCACCCTTCACCCCCATTGACCCCAATGATATTGCGAGGTTGGATGACGACACAAGATCTCTGCTGGCCCGGCTACAGTCTGCTGTCACCTTCGGGGCCTGAAGGAACAAAAATGGCTGAACCACTTCCCTGCCCGCCTGATGCAGACTGTTCACAGTACTCATCCGTAGCCTAAACCAGAGTTGCACAACCATATTTGTGCACACAATATGCTGAAAATAGAACCCATTGTTTCTTTCCCCCTCCATCCTCTCCCCAGTGGGTTCGTTCACACGCACGTATTTGGCGCTCGTGCACAATGCGGTTGTGCAATAAAAATGTGCAGCCTTTTCTATCTCTCCGTGCATTTGTGCATAGAGAGAACATTTGGAACTCCTGAAGCTATCAGCCATTTAAATGGCTGAGAGCATTGGTGCATGTTTTTTTTTTTGTTTTTTTTTGCATGCAATTGCGCACATCTTGCGTAGTTTACAGTGCATTTTGCATGGGCAAATCCCACTTCGCAAATACGCTTACACTACGCTCTGATCGGACTTGGCAGCACTGGTTACTCCGCAGGTGTGATGTCTTAGACTAATGCAGTGTGCAGCAGGCGGTCCGAGAAGCTGGGCGGCCATCTTCATGTCTCCAGGTCTGCTTTAGGGGTTTTCTCACTAGACAGTATATCCCATCTGCACAGGACCCCCAGTGAACAGCGCACTCTGAACGCACTGTGACTGGAGTAGCGGTGCACATGCTTAAGCGCCATTTCACTCCCTTCTATAAGATGAATGGAGGTTGCTGAGCGCAAAAAAGCGATAGTCACGCATGTACACCGCTGCTCCATTCCACGAGGCATTCAGGGGGGATGCTGCTCTCTGGACCGCTGGGGGGTCTCAGCCGTTGGATCCTCAGTGATTAGACATCTGCAATACTGTGGGGTTTTCCAGAACTGAATTATTAAGCCAAGGATACAGACCTAATTTCTCCCCCAGATTTTTGATTTCAATAAATTGTAACTTGCCCAACTTTCAATAAATCATAACTAATTTTCTGCTGCCGTTGTATGAGGGCTTGTTTTGTTTTGTGGGAGTTGTATTTTTTAATGGCACTATTCAAGCCCTATAGAGGTATAAAAAGTCCATGTGCACTAATTATGTCCCATGTGAAAGGTTGCTTAATAGCAAGTAGAGCCAGGCTTCCACTAAATATAGCAACTACAGAGCCACACACTCCCACCCCAAACCGCAACTACAGAGCCACACACTCCCACCCCAAACTGCAACTACAGAGCCTTTACTTTTTGCAGTAATAAAAAGTTTTTTTCTTTTAGTCCTTTTAAGGGGATTTGAACTTGTGATTGTTTGATCACTCTTACAGTATAATGCAATACCATAGTATTGCATTATGCCACATTTTGACAGGCTTTGTGGATCTTTATTTGCAATTTCGTGGGGTACTGGTGGATTATGTCGCTATGAAGCTAGGGATTTGACAGTAGGAACACCCCTGTCACACCCCTAGCTCCCGATTGGCTCAATGCTTTAAGGTGCTAGGAGCGTGTGGAAGTATTTTTGCCTGCCCTGCCCTGTTATGGTAAGGGGTTAGTTTTCCCCTTAGGCTTAGCTTATTTGCTGTAAATGCTGCCATGTTACAGCATTTACAGCGAATAAGCGAAGCCAAACAGGAAAACTAACCCCTAACCAGGCAGGGCAGGCAAAAGTACTTCCACATGCTGCAGCCATCAGTCAGTGCTCGTTGTGGGCCGGTCTGCCGCCGGCGGTGTGCTCTGTGGCGCCCCGCTAATTCACAGTTGTGGTCTGCTGTCCCTCAGCCAGCGCCACTCCTGCTTTGGCCACTGTCTCCTCCTGCTGTGTGTAACGGCACTTGGGGTATTTCAGAGGCTGGCAGTCGCAGCCTCTGCACTGTCCTCTGGTGCCTCCAGCCTCTGGCAGCTGTGCAGCTCGATGCAGTCCTCTCTGTCGCTTCCCAGGCTCGGCGCTGTCCTCTGCCGCCACTGCTCCCAGCCACACCGCAGTCCTCTGTCCCCAGCCAATCAGAAGTTGACAGGTGTATTATGTCGCCACCCCTTACTTCCGGTGACGACATAATACACCAATACCATTTAGTGGAAACCTTGTGGCTCTGTAGTTGCTGTTTAGTAGGGGGTGGACGTTGTAGCTCTGTATTTGTTGTATAGGGAGAGACCTCGGGGCTCTGTAGTTTGGGGGGGCGGGGGGACCTTGGGGCTCTGTAGTTATATTTAGTGGAAACCTTCTTGTTGTATATGCTATTATGGGGGAAGGGTGGGGAACCTTGGGGCTCTGTAATTGCAGCATGTGACTGCAGCATGTAAAGGGCTGTCACCATGGGTCCCCCCAGAATGTGATCAGGGAGTCCTGATGGGTCTCTGTGGAAGTCCCCTAAAGAGACAAAACGAAAAAAAAAATTGTTAAAAATTATTTAAAAAATAAAATAAATAAAATTAAATTAAAAACACTTGTCTGCCTTTACTTTATGAAAAATTAAAAATACAATTACACATGTGGTATCCCTGCGTCGTAATGACCCAGAGAAGGAAGTTAGTACATTATTTAACCCCTTAATGACACGGTCCCTTTTTTTCTTCTTTCCCCAATTGTTTTTTTCCTCCCCCCGTTTAAAAAATCATAACTCCTTTATTTATCCTTCGACGTCGCTGTATGAGGGCTTGTTTCTTGCGGAACGAGTTATATTTTTCAATGGTGCTATTTAAAGTACCATATAATGTACTAAAAAACTTTTACAAAAATCTAAGTGGAGTAAAATGAAAGAAAAATGACATTCCACCATCTTTCAGTGCGTCTTGCTTCTATGGTAGAGAAACTGCAACAAAAATGACCTGATAACTTTATTCTATGGGTCAGTACGATTACTATGATACCAAATGTGTAAACTTTTTTTTACTATAGCACTTGTATTTTTTTGCAAAGACATTTCATTTTTTAAAATTATTTTCTGCTGCATCTTCTGCGCGCAATAACTTCTTTATTTTTCCATCGACATACTTGAGCAAGGGCTCGTTTTTTGCGGGACGTCCTGTAGTTAACGTGGTACCATTTTGGAATACATACGACTTTTTGATCACTTTTTATTGCATTTTTTCTGGGAGACAGGGTGACTGAAAAAGTGCAGTTCTGGCGTTCTTTATTTTTTTTTTCGGATTACGTTCACCATGGGGGGTAAATAATGCACTATTTTGATAGATCAGACATTTACGGACGCGGCGATACCAAATATGTATTTTTCTTTTATGATTTAGATTTTTTATTATAGATATGGCAAAAGGAGGGGGATTTAACTTGTATTACTTTTTTTCCCTAATCTCCCTACAAATTTTTTCACAAAAGTTATGCAATACATTATATATACCCAAAAATGATGCCATCAAAAAGTACAACTTCTCCAGCAAAAAACAAGCCCTCACATGGCCGTGTCAATGGAAAAATGAAAAAGTTATAGCTCTTGGAACGCGACTGCAAAATTAGTTAAAATTAAATGATTGTCCAATTTAAAAAAACCTGCCCTGATGGGCACGACAGGGGGGTAGGAAACCCGCCACTCAAGGGGTTAATGTTTTCCACCTATCATAAATAGAGAGTGGGTCACGGCTTATCTTGGCCGACAGCAAGTGTGTGTAAAGTGCTGATATTAGTCCTCTAGGTCCCTGTAATTTAAGAATACCTACTGTTGGGTATTTGGAGATTTTGGTAGAATTCGGTGGAAATTCTGCATTCAAAGCATGTCTCAACTGAAAGTACCTGAAAAGTTGAAGTCTAGGTACTTTTAGATTCTCTCGTAATTGTATATAGGACAGCAGTATATTATCCTCGTATATATCTCCTAGAGTTTGTATCCCTAGTTTAACCCAGTATCCAACACCCTGCATCATCTTGAGTGAGGGCAAAGTAGGGTTATTCCATAAAGGAGTGTCAGTCATTGTATCTGTGTATTGTTGGATACGCTTTGCTGCGTGCCACACAGGGCCACTTTATGCATGGTTATAAGTCTTGATGATTTTCTAAAATCTGGATGTTCCAAAAACCCAATTAGATTCTGACCCTCTAACTCATCGGCTAGGTAATGATCTGTGATTGGCATCTCTTCCCAAAATGAACCAATCCCTGAGATTACGTAACTGTCTTGCTATGTAATACACTTTAAAGTCGGATAACGCCATTCCGGCTTGGTTTTTAGGGCGTTGTAGTGCAGTGAGTTTAAGCTTGGAGTGAGACGGGCCCCAAACAAATCTAATACCGACAGTTTAAGGTTTGGAAGAAACTTTCTGGAACTTTAACCGACATATGTTGTAACGAATATAAACATTTGGGTTGGATTACCATCCTAATAAGGTTTATACGACCTGCCACGGATATAGGTAATTTCCACCAGGCCTTCATTTTCGTTTGTATTAGGTTTTGCAGCGGACTTGTATTTTTTATGGTCTTGCACTATATTAATTCCTACATACTTGAATTTGGTTATTTCCAATATACCACAGGCTGACACATCAGAAATTGTGGTCGCGTTTTGGGCTGTATACATTATTGCAGATTTGGACCAGTGTATATAAAGTCCAGAATGTTGAGAGAGAGTCTATTATCTCAAGGGCTTGTGAGAAGGAATGCTCTGGGTTACGGAGGAAAAGAACCATATCATCTGCATATAGACCAACTTTACTCTCTCTACCCCTCCAACTCACTCCCGTAACCGCAGAAGTATTGCGCAAACGGATGGCCAGTGCCTCAATTGCTATTGCAAAAAGGGAGGGAGACAAAGGACATCCCTGACGCGTCCCCCGAGACAGTAGAAAGTTTGCCGAAGATATACCGTTTACTATAACGTTGGCTGTGGGGGATTCATACAGTAACCTGATCCACCCTAGGAATCGGGACCAGAAACCAAAATGTATCAAACATGCCTCCAGGAAACTCCACTCCAATGAGTCAAATGCTTTTTTTGTATCTAGTGACACTACTGCCCAAGGCATATCATGCAGTCTCCCTATTTATACAATTGTTTGGACTCTGCGTATATTTATTGTGGTTGATTTTCCGGGCATAAACCCTATCTAGTCTTCATGGATTATGGAAAGGATTACTTGGTTAAGTCTAGTAGCCAGTATTTCTGTCAATATTTTATAATCCACATTAGGCAGTGATATTGGCCTATATGAGTCACAATTATCGGGTTCTTTACCAGGTTTCAACAACGCGATTATAGACGCTTTATAAAAGGAGGGTGGGAGGGAATTTCCCTGATAAACCCGCTGCAGAGTATCATATAGTATTGGAGAAAGCTGTTCTATATATTTATGATCTACCCCCAAGAGGAGGCCATCTGGCCCAGGGGACTTATTTAGTGCCATATCCATGATAGCTTGATGGATTTCCTCTAATGTTATTGGGGCATCTAAGGCCTCATGTCAACGGGGAAAATCAGGCCCGCTACGGATTCTCCATGGAGAATCCGTAGCGGGTCCCTCCTCCCCCGCGGACATGAGCGCTGAAAATAAGAATAAACTTACCCGCAGAGGACCGGGCAGGTCTTCTCTTCTTCGCGGCCGGATCTTCTTTCTGCGGCCTGTGGATGTGCCCGGCATGTCGGCGGCGTGCCGCTCGAATGCGCCGGGCACATCCGCTGGGCCGAAGAAAGAAGATCTGGCCGCGAAGAAGAGAAGACCTGCCCGGTCCGCTGCGGGTAAGTTTATTCTTATTTTAGGTCTCCCGCAGATCCGGACGGCTTCTATAGGCTTCAATAGAAGCCTGCGGGAGCTGTCCCCACGGGAGACCCGCACGAAAATGGAGCATGTCCGGATTTTTTCATGCTCCATATTTTTTTTTATTCACTTTTATTGACTATCCGCAGGTATTCACCTACCGGCGGGTGGTCAATGTATCCTTATGGGGTGCGGATCCGCGGGCGGGAGAAGAGTTAAAATCCGCTGCGGATTTTCATTCTTCTTTTCCCCGTAGACATGAGGCCTAATAGTGCTATTTGTTCAGCAGAAAGGGACGGGAAGGCAAGGTCTTCTAGATAGGCCAAATTATCCAACATCGACATTTCACTTGTTGAAGTATATAGATTGGTATAGTATTCCCTAAACCTGGTTGTTATAGATTGGGCCTCCGTGAGTATCCGTCCATCAGCCGCTTTAATTGTGAGGACAGAGTTGGTTAGCCCGTTTTGTTTCATTAATTGGCCAAACGGGGACTCGACTGGTTACCCATTTCTAAAAAATATTGCCGCGTAAAGAAGATTTTCCATTTGGTTTTAACATGTAATTAATGTCTAAGTAAGCTAAGTAATCCTAGCCAGCTTGTTTTGTTGGTGTCTGTAGGGTTCGCTATGTATTGTTTTTCGGCCTCTGCTGTCTGCTCCTCTAACAGAAAGTCAGCTTGGGAAGTAGATCTTTTTATGCAGGATATTGGTGATTTAAAACAACCTCTAAGGTAAGCTTTTAGTGTATCCCATATTAAGGCATTTCTCGTATCTTCTTCATGGATTTGGAGGAATGTGGTTATTTGATCTGGTATCCGGTCATTTGATCCTATTAGCTTAAGCCAAAAGAGATTAAGCTTCCAGGTCGGGGCAAAATACTGTCCTGGGAATTGTAATTTAAGGATGATTGGTTTATGATCAGATACTCCCCGAGTGCCATGAACTATTGAGGTTAAGTAGAGGGCAAGTGTTTGGAGAGCCAAATATGTATTCTATTCGAGAGAGATACCTGCTCCCAGGAGACTGACAAGTGTACTCACATGTGTAGGGTGTGTTTATTGAATAAATTGGAGTTTTTCATTGGATCAAGTAGGATTGACCTACAAAAAGGGAGGTAGTAGAGGATATTATAAAGGGTCTACTGACTTAGCTATCAGTTACCCTCCAGCAACCTATTGTCACTATTTCCACTAAACTATTTTTGCTTGTAGCTAGGTTAGGTCCTCTTATGCTGCGTTGACTTGGGTCTTACATAGAGCTGATCTGGAGATAAATCATCCATTTATCTCCAGGTGTCTCTGCCCATCCTGCTGGCTCCCATTGTTCCTTTTCCCCCTTGATTGCCTGCTTTTGTAACTGAATCAACGGGTCATAATCCACAAGGGGTGAGGTCTGAGGGGGTACCTGTACCACCCCAAGCCCTGAAGGATCAATCTGGGCTTCTGTGTGGTTGTATTCACAGCCTTCTCAGCCAGGTGATATCTGATTGCCTCTTTTGAGCCATCCTTAGAGTGGCCTTTTGTTATGGAGTGGCTTTCAGGCCACTCTTTTGGGCAGCAGGAGGGTTTCCATCAGTGCCTTCACACCTTTACTGTTTTTAATTGTTTTTTTCATTTGCTTGTCAAGAATGACCTTGCTTTCGAGATGGGTCCATGGTAATCAGTAATGCCAAAGGCATAGTATGAGTCCTTGTAGATGTTAGCCGTGTCTTCTTGAGCATGCTTGCATGCTTCTTCCAGAGCTCGTAATTCTGACTGACATGTGAGATGGAAGGGGTTCGGCTTTGGCCACAACATAACCTGTTTAGAACCTGCCTGCTTGACCATACCACAATGCATCCACAAAGAGTGTAAAATCAGGGTTGTCTAATGACTGATCAACAACATGACTGAATCCCCTGTCTCCCGGGCCATTAGCTTGTGCATGGTCATGTGTATCAGGCTGAAAGGAAAACTGTAAAATGATTATTTGCTTTTGCAGCAGCAGCTGGTTGTCATTGTGTTAAGGCACTCTGCCCCCCCCCCCCCCGGGCGCCAGGTGGGGTGCCCTGATCTTCCCGCACCCCACTGTCCCTGTCTACTTGCCTCAGCCCTGGCTAACCACAGGCGGACAACTGGACGGCCGCACCCTGCACTGGCTAGGGACCTGGCGACTGACAAGATGTGACTAACTGATGGAGGGAACAGAGTGCCGACAGAGAAGGCAGATGGAAATGACCAACAGAAAATACAGAGAAAGCAAAGCTGGAAATGGAAGCTGACAGGCAAACTAGAGGGTGAACTAAGACTTAGCTGCAGAAAGGACCGACTAGATGCTAGCAGAACCAATAACTGGCAGTGAGCTCAGGTCACTGCCAGCCTTAAAACTGCAAGCCTCCGCCCAGGGGCGGAGAGTGGGAGGAGCCCACTGCTGCATAAGAAAGGTGGATGAGTGCGGGCGGCACCCTACGGGCGGACACGCCCATGCCGCCGCACACTGGCTGCCCCACGCCGCCGGGAGAGCCCTGACTCCAGAGCTCCAGGACGCCGGAGCCGACAACGGAGCGGCGCGCGCCGACCACGGGACCTTGCACCGCCATGCATGGTAACAGTTATTATTGAAGGGGATAGAATTTACAACTTCATTATCATGTCAAAATCTAGTAATAACAAAAGATACAACGTAGAACTTCATTATAATGCTATATAGAACTCCATTATGATGTCATAATGTAATGTAAAACTGCATTATGATGTCATAATCTACTGATAGTAGGGGGAAGAACTTACAACTCCATTATGATGTCACAATCTAGTAATAACAAAAGATACAATGTAGAATTTCATTATAATGTAGCATAGAACTCCATTATGATGTCATAATGTAATGTAAAACTGCATTATGATGTCATAATCTATTCATGGTAGGGGATAGAATTTACAACTCCATGATGATGTCACAATCTAGTAGTAACAAAGGATACAACGTAGAACAACATTATTATGTAATATAGAACTCCATTATGTCATAATGAAAAACTGCATTATGATGTCATAATGTATTTATAGTAGGGGATAGAATTTGCAACACCATTATGATGTCACAATCTAGTAATAACAAAAGATGCAATGTAGAACGTCATTATAATGTAGTATAGAACTCCATTATGATGTCATAATGTAATGTAAAACTGCATTATGATGTCATAATCTATTAATCGTAGGGGATAGAATTTACAACTCCATTATTATGTCACAATCTAGTAATAGCAAAAGATACAACATACAACGTAATTATAATGTAATATACAGCTCCATTACGTCATAATGTGAAACTGCATTATGCCGTCTTAATCTATTCATAGTAGGGGATAGGATTTACAACTCCATTATGATGTCACAATCTAGTAATAACAAAATATACAATGTAGAACAACATAATTCTGTAATATAGAACTCCATTATGATGTCATAATGTATTCATAGTAGGGGATAGAATTTACAACTCCATTATGATGTCACAATCTAGTAATAACAAAAGATACAATGTAGAACTTCATTATAATGCTATATAGAACTCCATTATGATGTCATAATCTACTCATAGTAGGGGGTAGAACTTTAAACTCCATTATGATGTCACAATCTAGTAATAACAAAAGATACAATGTAGAACAACATTATTATGTAATATAGAATTCCATTATGATGTCATAATGCAAAACTGCATTATAATGTCATAATCTATTAATGGTAGGGTATAGAATTTACAACTCCATTATGATGTCACAATCTAGTAATAACAAAAGATACAACGTAGAACAACATTTTTATGTAATATAGAACTGCATTATGATGTCATAATCTAAAACTGCATTATGATGTCATAATCTATTAATAGCAGGTGATAGAATTTACAACTCCATTATGATGTCACAATCTAGTAATAACAAAACATACAATGTAGAACTTCATTATAATGTAGTATAGAACTCCATTATGATGTCATAATGTAAAACTGCATGATGATGTCATAATCTATTCATAGCAGGTAATAGAATTTACAACTTCATTATGATGTCACAATCTAGTAACAACAAAAGATACAACGCAGAACAACATTATTATGTAATATAGAACTCCATTATGATGTCATAATCTAAAACTGCATTATGATGTCATAATCTATTAAGAGCAGGTGATAGAATTTACAACTCCATTATGATGTCACAATCTAGTAATAACAATAGATGCAATGTAGAACGTCATTATAATGTAGTATAGAACTCCATTATGATGTCATAATGTAATGTAAAACTGCATTATGATGTCCGAATCTATTAATTGTAGGGGATAGAATTTACAACTCCATTATTATGTCACAATCTAGTAATAGCAAAAGATACAACATACAACGTAATTATAATGTAATATACAGCTCCATTATGTCATAATGTGAAACTGCATTATGCCGTCTTAATCTATTCATAGTAGGGGATAGGATTTACAACTCCATTATGATGTCACAATCTAGTAATAACAAAAGATACAATGTAGAACAACATAATTCTGTAATATAGAACTCCATTATGATGTCATAATGTATTCATAGTAGGGGATAGAATTTACAGCTCCATTATGATGTCACAATCTAGTAATAACAAAAGATACAATGTAGAACTTCATTATAATGCTATATAGAACTCCATTATGATGTCATAATCTACTCATAGTAGGGGGTAGAACTTTAAACTCCATTATGATGTCACAATCTAGTAATAACAAAAGATACAATGTAGAATTTCATTATAATGTAGTATAGAACTCCATTATGATGTCATAATGTAAAACTGCATGATGATGTCATAATCTATTCATAGCAGGTAATAGAATTTACAACTCCATTATGATGTCACAATCTAGTAATAACAAAAGATGCAACGTAGAAAAACATTATTATGTAATATAGAACTCCATTATGATGTCATAATCTAAAACTGCATTATGATGTCATAATCTATTCATGGTAGGGGATAGTATTTAAAACTCCATTATGATGTCACAAATTAGTAATAAAAGATACAACGTAGATCTTCATTATAATGTAATATAGAACTCCATTATGATGTCATAATGTGATGTTAAACTGCATTATGATGTCATAATCTATTAATGGTAGGGGATAGAATTTACAACTCCATTATCATGTCACAATCTAGTAGTAACAAAAGATACAACGTAGAACATTATTATGTAATATAGAACTCCATTATGATGTCATAATGTAAAACTGCATTATGATGTCATAATGTATTTGTAGTAGGGAGTAGAATTTACAACTCCATCATGATCTCACAATCTAGTAATAACAAAAGATACAATGTAGAACTTCATTATAATTTAGTATAGAACTACATTATGTTGTCATAATGTTATGTAAAACTGCTTTATGATGTCATAATCTATTCATGGTAGGAGATAGTATTTAAAACTCCATTATGATGTCACTAATTAGTAGTAACAAAAGATACAACGTAGAACAACATTATTATGTAATATAGAACTCCATTATGATGTCATAATGTAAAACTGCATTATGATGTCATAATCTATTCATAGCAGGTAATAGAGTTTACAACTCCATTATGATGTCACAATCTAGTAATACCAAAAGATAGAATGTAGAACTTCATTATAATGTAGTATAGAACTGCATTATAATGTCATAATGTAAAACTGCATTATAATGTCATAATCTATTCATAGCAGGTAATAGAATTTACAACTCCATTATGATGTCACAATCTAGTAATAACAAAAGATACAATATAGAACAACATTATTATGTAATATAGAATTCAATTATGATGTCATAATGCAAAACTGCATTATGATGTCATAATGTATTCATAGGGGATAGAATTTACAACTCCATTATGATGTCACAATCTAGTAATAACAAAACATACAACGTAGAACAACATCATTATGTAATATAGAACTCCATTATGATCTCATAATGTGAAACTGCATTATGACGTCATAATCTATTCATAGTAAGTGATAGGATTTGCAACTCCATTATGATGTCACAATCTAGAAATAACAAAAGATACAATGTAGAACATTATTATGTAAGATAGAACTCCATTGTGATGTCATAATGTAATGTAAAACTGCATTATGATGTCATAATTTATTCATGGTAGGGGGTAGACTTTACAACTCCATTATGATGTCACAATCCAGTAATAACAAAAGATAGAATGTAGAACTTCATTATAATGTAGTATAGAACTGCATTATAATGTCATAATGTAAAACTGCATTATAATGTCATAATCTATTTATAGCAGGTAATAGAATTTGCAACTCCATTATGATGTCACAATCTAGTAATAACAAAAGATACAATGTAGAACAACATTATTATGTAATATAGAATTCCATTATGATGTCATAATGCAAAACTGCATTATGATGTCATAATGTATTCATAGTGGATAGAATTTACAACTCCATTATGATGTCACAATCTAGTAATAACAAAACATACAACGTAGAACAACATCATTATGTAATATAGAACTCCATTATGATGTCATAATGTGAAACTGCATTATGACGTCATAATCTATTCATAGTAAGTGATAGGATTTGCAACTTAAAATTTACAACTCCATTATGATGTCACAATCTAGTAATAACAAAACATACAACGTAGAACAACATCATTATGTAATATAGAACTCCATTATGATGTCATAATGTGAAACTGCATTATGACGTCAAAATCTATTCATAGTAAGTGATAGGATTTGCAACTCCATTATGATGTCACAATCTAGAAATAACAAAAGATACAATGTAGAACATTATTATGTAAGATAGAACTCCATTGTGATGTCATAATGTAATGTAAAACTGCATTATGATGTCATAATCTATTCATGGTAGGGGTAGACTTTACAACTCCATTATGATGTCACAATCTAGTAATATTAAAAGATACAACGTAGAAAAACATTATGTAATATAGAACTCCATTATGATGTCATAATGTAAAACTGCATTATGATGTCATGATGTATTTATGGTAGGGGATAGAATTTACAACTCCATTATGATGTCACAATCCAGTAATAGCAAAAGATAGAATGTAGAACTTCATTATAATGTAGTATAGAACTGCATTATAATGTCATAATGTAAAACTGCATTATAATGTCATAATCTATTCATAGCAGGTAATAGAATGTACAACTCCATTATGATGTCACACTCTAGTAATAACAAAAGATACAATGTAGAACAACATTATTATGTAATATAGAATTCCATTATGATGTCATAATGCAAAACTGCATTATAATGTCATAATCTATTAATGGTAGGGTATAGAATTTACAACTCCATTATGATGTCACAATCTAGTAATAACAAAACATACAATGTAGAACTTCATTATAATGTAGTATAGAACTCCATTATGATGTCATAATGTAAAACTGCATGATGATGTCATAATTAGGGATGAGCGAACGTGTCCGTTACGGACACATCCGCACCCGGACACCGGCTTTGCCGAACACTGCAGTGTTCGCGCGTAAGTGTCCGGGTGCCGCCGGGGGGCGGGGAGATGCGCGGCGGCGCGGGCGGCAGTAGCGGGGAACAGGGGGGAGCCCTCTCTCTCTCCCTCTCCCCCCCACTCCCCGCCACACCCCCCCGCGCTGCCACGGCGGCCCCCGAACTTTTTCGCCCGAACACTGAAGTGTTCGCAAAGTTCGGTGTTCGGGCGAAAAAGGGGCGGAGCCGAACGTGTTCGCTCATCTCTAGTCATAATCTATTCATAGCAGGTAATAGAATTTACAACTCCATTATGATGTCACAATCTAGTAACAACAAAAGATACAACGCAGAACAACATTATTATGTAATATAGAACTCCATTATGATGTCATAATCTAAAACTGCATTATGATGTCATAATCTATTAAGAGCAGGTGATAGAATTTACAACTCCATTATGATGTCACAATCTAGTAATAACAAAACATACAACGTAGAACAACATCATCTATATATATAAAATTGAATGTATGTCTGTCTGCGTGCGTGTCTGTCTGTCTGTCTGCGTGTCTGTCTGTTTGTCCTTTATGCGCTACTACACCATTCATCCGATCGCCATGAAACTTTGGGAAGTTGTTGAGTACACTCCTGGGAAGATTATAGGCATAGTACAACTATCCTACGATAAATGGCGCGCGCGCGAGCGTCGTCGAAAGTTACGACCCCCCACGTAGATCGAATAAGTAAGCCACCTGCTATTGTGATGTCATCACTGCCATTGTGATGTCATCAACATTGGACGCCCTTGAACATGCCCCAACATGTTCTATAAAGCTGCATTGTGATGTCATTAAGGCTCTATTATGACACGTACAGCACGCCAGCCATTTACAGTCAGTCTCCATTGGAGTTGGAAGTGGGTAAACAAGTACTAGGATATCTTCCTAAGAAGCCACAGCAGCCGGATAAATTGTATGTTCCACCCAACGGCTATTTTATTCAGCCCGCAAGGGGGAAGCAGCGGCCTACAAAATCTCATTCAGGTAGGTAGGTTCAGTTCTTGGAGGTTGGGGAATGCTTATGGGCAAGGCCTTATGTCTCATCCCAACTCGATTATTCAATTCTAAGCGCAAAAGAATTAGCGTCCAAATTTTATGTACGGAATTTAATTCTCTCACTTCCCAATTTCATAGAAACTTGAAATTTGGCATGAGCATTGATTATGTCATAAATGGGAAAAGCTAATCGGTCCCAACTTGATTATTCAATTCAAAGCGCCAAAGAATTAGCGTTCAAATTTTACGTACGGAATCTAATTCTCTCATTTTCTGATTTCATAGATAGATAGATAGATAGATAGATAGACTGTATGCAATAACCCTGATAGATAGATAGATAGATAGACTGTATGCAATGACACGTACAGCTTGGAACCATAAATACTAGAGCACGCCAGCCATTTACAGTCAGTCTCCATTGGAGTTGGAAGTGGGCAAACATGTACTAGGCTATCTTCCCAAGAAGCCACAGCAGCCAGATAAATTGGATGTTCCACACAACGGCTATTTTATTCAGCCTGCAAGGGGGAAGCAGCGGCCTACAAAGCTTATTGGTCGCTGCTGCCGTCATTTTTAAAAAAGGTACGCTCAGTTCTTTCATGGAGAACAATGTTTAGTGGAGAACTCGCTTATTGGATACAATGTTGCGAGCTGGGCAAAACCCCTAGAATAATCCATGGCACACAGGCAGACAAGCAAAGTGTAAATAACTGGATTGGATAGCTGCGCTAAAATTCTTGCTTGGTTGCTATTTCTTATACTGCTGAGGTAACATAAAAGCTGTGCTGTGATTGGTTGTTATTTCCTATACCCCTGAGGTAAAATAAAAGCTGCACTGTGATTGGTTGCTATTTCTTATACTGCTGAGGTAACATGAAAGCTACTGTGCTGTGATTGGTTGTTATATATTATACCGCTGAGGTAACTTGAAAGCTACGCTGTGATTGGTTGTTATCTAGATATATAAAAACGAATGTATGTATGTATGTATGTATGTCTGTCTTCGCAGCAACGCGCGACGGGTACGCTAGTGTAATATAAAACTCCATTATGATGTCATAATGTGAAACTGCATTATGACGTCATAATCTATTCATAGTAGGGGATAGGATTTACAACTCCATTATGATGTCACAATCTAGTAATTACAAAAGATAGAATGTAGAACTTCATTATAATGTAGTATAGAACTGCATTATGATGTCCTAATGTAAAACTGCATTATGATGTCATAATCTATTCATAGCAGGTAATAGAATTTACAACTCCATTATGATGTCACAATCTAGTAACAACAAAAGATACAACGCAGAACAACATTATTATGTAATATAGAACTCCATTATGATGTCATAATCTAAAACTGCATTATGATGTCATAATCTATTAAGAGCAGGTGATAGAATTTACAACTCCATTATGATGTCACAATCTAGTAATAAAAAAAGATGCAATGTAGAACGTCATTATAATGTAGTATAGAACTCCATTATGATGTCATAATGTAATGTAAAACTGCATTATGATGTCAGAATCTATTAATTGTAGGGGATAGAATTTACAACTCCATTATTATGTCACAATCTAGTAATAGCAAAAGATACAACGTACAACGTAATTATAATGTAATATACAGCTCCATTATGTCATAATGTGAAACTGCATTATGCCGTCTTAATCTATTCATAGTAGGGGATAGGATTTACAACTCCATTATGATGTCACAATCTAGTAATAACAAAAGATACAATGTAGAACAACATAATTCTGTAATATAGAACTCCATTATGATGTCATAATGTATTCATAGTAGGGGATAGAATTTACAACTCCATTATGATGTCACAATCTAGTAATAACAAAAGATACAATGTAGAACTTCATTATAATGCTATATAGAACTCCATTATGATGTCATAATCTACTCATAGTAGGGGGTAGAACTTTAAACTCCATTATGATGTCACAATCTAGTAATAACAAAAGATACAATGTAGAACTTCATTATAATGTAGTATAGAACTCCATTATGATGTCATAATGTAAAACTGCATGATGATGTCATAATCTATTCATAGCAGGTAATAGAATTTACAACTCCATTATGATGTCACAATCTAGTAATAACAAAAGATGCAACGTAGAAAAACATTATTATGTAATATAGAACTCCATTATGATGTCATAATCTATTCATGGTAGGGGATAGTATTTAAAACTCCATTATGATGTCACAAATTAGTAATAAAAGATACAACGTAGATCTTCATTATAATGTAATATAGAACTCCATTATGATGTCATAATGTGATGTAAAACTGCATTATGATGTCATAATCTATTCATGGTAGGGGATAGAATTTACAACTTCATTATCATGTCACAATCTAGTAGTAACAAAAGATACAACGTAGAACATTATTATGTAATATAGAACTCCATTATGATGTCATAATGTAAAACTGCATTATGATGTCATAATGTATTTGTAGTAGGGAGTAGAATTTACAACTCCATCATGATCTCACAATCTAGTAATAACAAAAGATACAATGTAGAACTTCATTATAATTTAGTATAGAACTACATTATGTTGTCATAATGTTATGTAAAACTGCTTTATGATGTCATAATCTATTCATGGTAGGAGATAGTATTTAAAACTCCATTATGATGTCACTAATTAGTAGTAACAAAAGATACAACGTAGAACAACATTATTATGTAATATAGAACTCCATTATGATGTCATAATGTAAAACTGCATTATGATGTCATAATCTATTCATAGCAGGTAATAGAGTTTACAACTCCATTATGATGTCACAATCTAGTAATAACAAAAGATAGAATGTAGAACTTCATTATAATGTAGTATAGAACTGCATTATAATGTCATAATGTAAAACTGCATTATAATGTCATAATCTATTCATAGCAGGTAATAGAATTTACAACTCCATTATGATGTCACAATCTAGTAATAACAAAAGATACAATATAGAACAACATTATTATGTAATATAGAATTCCATTATGATGTCATAATGCAAAACTGCATTATGATGTCATAATGTATTCATAGGGGATAGAATTTACAACTCCATTATGATGTCACAATCTAGTAATAACAAAACATACAACGTAGAACAACATCATTATGTAATATAGAACTCCATTATGATGTCATAATGTGAAACTGCATTATGACGTCATAATCTATTCATAGTAAGTGATAGGATTTGCAACTCCATTATGATGTCACAATCTAGAAATAACAAAAGATACAATGTAGAACATTATTATGTAAGATAGAACTCCATTGTGATGTCATAATGTAATGTAAAACTGCATTATGATGTCATAATTTATTCATGGTAGGGGGTAGACTTTACAACTCCATTATGATGTCACAATCTAGTAATATTAAAAGATACAACATAGAAAAACATTATGTAATATAGAACTCCATTATGATGTCATAATGTAAAACTGCATTATGATGTCATGATGTATTTATGGTAGGGGATAGAATTTACAACTCCATTATGATGTCACAATCTAGTAATAACAAAAGATAGAATGTAGAACTTCATTATAATGTAGTATAGAACTGCATTATAATGTCATAATGTAAAACTGCATTATAATGTCATAATCTATTTATAGCAGGTAATAGAATTTGCAACTCCATTATGATGTCACAATCTAGTAATAACAAAAGATACAATGTAGAACAACATTATTATGTAATATAGAATTCCATTATGATGTCATAATGCAAAACTTCATTATGATGTCATAATGTATTCATAGTGGATAGAATTTACAACTCCATTATGATGTCACAATCTACTAATAACAAAACATACAACGTAGAACAACATCATTATGTAATATAGAACTCCATTATGATGTCATAATGTGAAACTGCATTATGACGTCATAATTTATTCATAGTAAGTGATAGGATTTGCAACTTAAAATTTACAACTCCATTATGATGTCACAATCTAGTAATAACAAAACATACAACGTAGAACAACATCATTATGTAATATAGAACTCCATTATGATGTCATAATGTGAAACTGCATTATGACGTCAAAATCTATTCATAGTAAGTGATAGGATTTGCAACTCCATTATGATGTCACAATCTAGAAATAACAAAAGATACAATGTAGAACATTATTATGTAAGATAGAACTCCATTGTGATGTTATAATGTAATGTAAAACTGCATTATGATGTCATAATCTATTGATGGTAGGGGTAGACTTTACAACTCCATTATGATGTCACAATCTAGTAATATTAAAAGATACAACGTAGAAAAACACTATGTAATATAGAACTCCATTATGATATCATAATGTAAAACTGCATTATGATGTCATGATGTATTTATGGTAGGGGATAGAATTTACAACTCCATTATGATGTCACAATCCAGTAATAGCAAAAGATAGAATGTAGAACTTCATTATAATGTAGTATAGAACTGCATTATAATGTCATAATGTAAAACTGCATTATAATGTCATAATCTATTCATAGCAGGTAATAGAATTTACAACTCCATTATGATGTCACACCCTAGTAATAACAAAAGATACAATGTAGAACAACATTATTATGTAATATAGAATTCCATTATGATGTCATAATGCAAAACTGCATTATAATGTCATAATCTATTAATGGTAGGGTATAGAATTTACAACTCCATTATGATGTCACAATCTAGTAATAACAAAAGATACAACGTAGAACAACCTTTTTATGTAATATAGAACTGCATTATGATGTCATAATCTAAAACTGCATTATGATGTCATAATCTATTAATAGCAGGTGATAGAATTTACAACTCCATTATGATGTCACAATCTAGTAATAACAAAACATACAATGTAGAACTTCATTATAATGTAGTATAGAACTCCATTAGGATGTCATAATGTAAAACTGCATGATGATGTCATAATCTATTCATAGCAGGTAATAGAATTTACAACTCCATTATGATGTCACAATCTAGTAACAACAAAACATACAACGTAGAACAACATCATTATCTATATATATAAAATTGAATGTATGTCTGTCTGCGTGCGTGCGTGCGTGTTTGTCCTTTATGCGCTACTACACCATTCATCCGATCGCCATGAAACTTTGGGAAGTTGTTGAGTACACTCCTGGGAAGATTATAGGCATAGTACAAATATCCTACGATAAATGGCGCGCGAGCGTCGTCGAAAGTTACGCCCCCCCCCACGTAGATCGAATAAGTAAGCCACCTGCTATTGTGATGTCATCACTGATGTCATCAACATCGGACGCCCTTGAACATGCCCCAACATGTTCTATAAAGCTGCATTGTGAGACCTCCTGCTCATATACTAATATATTAAACAGACGACCTCCTCCTCATATACTAATATATTACACAAGACGACCTCCTCCTCATATACTAATTCTATGCGCAAAAGAATTAGCGTCCAAATTTTACGTACGGAATCTAATTCTCTCGCTTCGCGATGTAATAGAAACTTGAAATTTGGCACGAGCATTGAATATGTCATAAATAGGAAAAGCTAATCGGTCCCAACTCGATTATTCAATTCTAGGCGCAAAAGAATTGGCGTCCAAATTTTACATACGGAATGTAATTTTCTCACATAGAAACTTGAAATTTGGCACGAGCATTGAATATGTCATAAATAGGAAACGCTAATGGGTCCCAACTCGATTATTCGAGATTCTATGCGCAAAAGAATTAGCCTCCAAATTTTACATACGGAATGTAATTTTCTCACATAGAAACTTGAAATTTGGCACGGGCATTGAATATGTCATAAATAGGAAACGCTAATGGGTCCCAACTCGATTATTCGAGATTCTATGCGCAAAAGAATTAGCCTCCAAATTTTACATACGGAATGTAATTTTCTCACATAGAAACTTGAAATTTGGCACGGGCATTGAATATGTCATAAATAGGAAACGCTAATGGGTCCCAACTCCATTATTCAATTCTATGCGCAAAAGAATTAGCGTCCAACATGTTCTATAAAGCTGCATTGTGATGTCATTAAGGCTCTATTATGACACGTACAGCTTGGAACCACTAGAGCACGCCAGCCAATTACCATTGGAGTTGGAAGTGGGTAAACAAGTACTAGGATATCTTCCTAAGAAGCCACAGCAGCCGGATAAATTGTATGTTCCACCCAACGGCTATTTTATTCAGCCCGCAAGGGGGAAGCAGCGGCCTACAAAATCTAATTCTCTCATTTCCTGATGAGATAGATAGATAGATAGATAGACTGTATGCAATAACCCTGATAGATAGATAGATAGATAGACTGTATGCAATGACACGTACAGCTTGAAACCATAAATACTAGAGCACGCCACCATGCCCCCCTCCCCCCAACGATTCTCCCAGCAGTCATGCCTCCGCTCCCCCGCCAGCGATTCTCCCAGCAGTCAGAATGTCTCCCATCCCCCCCCCCCCCCAGCGATTCTCCCAGTCAGAATGTCTCCGATCCCCCCCCCAGCGATTCTCCCAGCAGTCAGAATGTCTCCCATCCCCCCCCCCAGCGATTCTCCCAGCAGTCAGAATGTCTCCCATCCCCCCCCCAGCGATTATCCCAGCAGTCAGAATGTCTCCCATCCCCCCCCCAGCAATTCTCCCAGCAGTAAGAATGTCTCCCCCTCCCCCCCCCCAGCAATTCTCCCAGCAGTAAGAATGTCTCCCCCCCCAGCAATTCTCACACAACGGCTATTTTATTCAGCCTGGAAGGGGGAAGCAGCGGCCTACAAAACCTCAGTGGTCGCCACCTGCTATTGCGACCACTGAGGTTTTGTAGGCCGCTGCTTCCCCCTTGCAGGCTGAATAAAATAGCCGTTGTGTGGAACATCCAATTTATCCGGCTGCTGTGGCTTCTTGGGAAGATAGCCTAGTACATGTTTGCCCACTTCCAACTCCAATGGAGACTGACTGTAAATGGCTGGCGTGCTCTAGTATTTATGGTTTCAAGCTGTACGTGTCATTGCAAACAGTCTATCTATCTATCTATCTATCTATCTATCTATCTATCTATCTCCATATCTATCTATCAGGGTTATTGCATACAGTCTATCTATCTATCTATCTATCTATCTATCTATCTATCTATCTATCTATGACATCAGGAAATGAGAGAATTAGATTCCGTACGTAAAATTTGAACGCTAATTCTTTGGCGCTTTGAATTGAATAATCGAGTTGGGACCCATTAACTTTTCCTATTTATGACATAATCAATGCTCGTGGCAAATTTCAAGTTTCTATGACATTGGGAAGTGAGAGAATTAAGTTGGGATGAGACATAAGGCCTTGCCCATAAGCATTCCCCAACCTCCAAGAACTGAACCTACCTACCTGAATGAGATTTTGTAGGCCGCTGCTTCCCCCTTGCGGGCTGAATAAAATAGCCGTTGGGTGGAACATACAATTTATCCGGCTGCTGTGGCTTCTTGGGAAGATAGCCTAGTACTTGTTTACCCACTTCCAACTCCAATGGTAATTGGCTGGCGTGCTCTAGTGGTTCCAAGCTGTACGTGTCATAATAGAGCCTTAATGACATCACAATGCAGCTTTATAGAACATGTTGGGGCATGTTCAAGGGCGTCAGATGTTGATGACATCAGTGATGACATCACAATAGCAGGTGGCTTACTTATTCGATCTACGTGGGGGGGGGTGTAACTTTCGACGACGCTCGCGCGCAGCGCCATTTATCGTAGGATATTTGTACTATGCCTATAATCTTCCCAGGAGTGTACTTAACAACTTCCCAAAGTTTCATGGCGATCGGATGGTGTAGTAGCGCATAAAGGACAAACAGACACGCAGACACGCACGCACGCAGACAGACATACATTCAATTTTATATATATAGATAAAAGTCCATTATGATGTCATAATGTAAAACTGCATTATGATGTCATAATGTATTTATAGTAGGGGATAGAGTTTACAACTCCATTATGATGTCATAATGTAATATAAAACTGCATTATGATGTCATAATCTATTCATGGTAGGGGATAGAATTTACAACTCCATTATGATGTCACAATCTAGTAATAACAAAAGATATAACGTAGAACAACATTATTATGTAATATAGAACTCCAGTATGATGTCATAATTTGAAACTGCATGATGATGTCATAATCTATTCATAGCAGGTAATAGAGTTTACAACTCCATTATGATGTCACAATCTAGTAATAACAAAAGATACAATGTAGAACTTCATTATAATGTAGTATAGAACTCCATTATGATGTCATAATGTAAAAATGCATGATGATGTCATAATCTATTTATGGTAGGGGATAGTATTTAAAACTCCATTATGATGTCACAAATTAGTAATAACAAAAGATACAATGTAGATCTTCATTATAATGTAACTAGCGTACCCGTCGCGCGTTGCTGCGAAGACAGACATACATACATACATTCGTTTATATATATCTAGATGACGGCAGCAGCGACCACTGAGGTTTTGTAGGCCGCTGCTTCCCCCTTGCAGGCTGAATAAAATAGCCGTTGTGTGGAACATCCAATTTATCCGGCTGCTGTGGCTTCTTGGGAAGATAGCCTAGTACATGTTTGCCCACTTCCAACTCCAATGGAGACTGACTGTAAATGGCTGGCGTGCTCTAGTATTTATGGTTTCAAGCTGTACGTGTCATTGCATACAGTCTGTCTATCTATCTATCTATCTATCTCCATATCTATCTATCAGGGTTATTGCATACAGTCTATCTATCTATCTATCTATCTATCTATGACATCAGGAAATGAGAGAATTAGATTCCGTACGTAAAATTTGAACGCTAATTCTTTGGCGCTTTGAATTGAATAATCGAGTTGGGACCCATTAACTTTTCCTATTTATGACATAATCAATGCTCGTGGCAAATTTCAAGTTTCTATGACATTGGGAAGTGAGAGAATTAAGTTGGGATGAGACATAAGGCCTTGCCCATAAGCATTCCCCAACCTCCAAGAACTGAACCTACCTACCTGAATGAGATTTTGTAGGCCGCTGCTTCCCCCTTGCGGGCTGAATAAAATAGCCGTTGGGTGGAACATACAATTTATCCGGCTGCTGTGGCTTCTTGGGAAGATAGCCTAGTACTTGTTTACCCACTTCCAACTCCAATGGTAATTGGCTGGCGTGCTCTAGTGGTTCCAAGCTGTACGTGTCATAATAGAGCCTTAATGACATCACAATGCAGCTTTATAGAACATGTTGGGGCATGTTCAAGGGCGTCCGATGTTGATGACATCAGTGATGACATCACAATAGCAGGTGGCTTACTTATTCGATCTACGTGGGGGGGGGTGTAACTTTCGACGACGCTCGCGCGCGCGCCATTTCTCGTAGGATATTTGTACTATGCCTATAATCTTCCCAGGAGTGTACTTAACAACTTCCCAAAGTTTCATGGCGATCGGATGAATGGTGTAGTAGCGCATAAAGGACAAACAGACACGCAGACACGCACGCACGCAGACAGACATACATTCAATTTTATATATATAGACTAGCGTACCCGTCGCGCGTTGCTGCGAAGACAGACAGACATACATACATTCGTTTTTATATATCTAGATGACGGCAGCAGCGACCACTGAGGTTTTGTAGGCCGCTGCTTCCCCCTTGCAGGCTGAATAAAATAGCCGTTGTGTGGAACATCCAATTTATCCGGCTGCTGTGGCTTCTTGGGAAGATAGCCTAGTACATGTTTGCCCACTTCCAACTCCCATGGAGACTGACTGTAAATGGCTGGCGTGCTCTAGTATTTATGGTTCCAAGCTGTACGTGTCATTGCATACAGTCTGTCTATCTATCTATCTATCTATCTATCTATCTATCTATCTATCTATCTGGGTTATTGCATACAGTCTATCTATCTATCTATCTATCTATCTATCTATCTATCTATGACATCAGGAAATGAGAGAATTAGATTCCGTACGTAAAATTTGAACGCTAATTCTTTGGCGCTTTGAATTGAATAATCGAGTTGGGACCCATTAACTTTTCCTATTTATGACATAATCAATGCTCGAGCCAAATTTCAAGTTTCTATGACATTGGGAAATGAGAGAATTAAATTCCGTACATAAAATTTGGACGCTAATTCTTTTGCGCTTAGAATTGAATAATCGAGTTGGGATGAGACATAAGGCCTTGCCCATAAGCATTCCCCAACCTCCAAGAACTGAACCTACCTACCTGAATGAGATTTTGTAGGCCGCTGCTTCCCCCTTGCGGGCTGAATAAAATAGCCGTTGGGTGGAACATACAATTTATCCGGCTGCTGTGGCTTCTTAAGAAGATATCCTAGTACTTGTTTACCCACTTCCAACTCCAATGGTAATTGGCTGGCGTGCTCTAGTGGTTCCAAGCTGTACGTGTCATAATAGAGCCTTAATGACATCACAATGCAGCTTATGAGAACATGTTGGGGCATGTTCGCGCGTTGCTGCGAAGACAGACATACATACATACTACGTTTTTATATATCTAGATGACGGCAGCAGCGACCACTGAGGTTTACCGCTGGGGTATGTCACTCTTATTACTAATGGGGGGAGTGTCACTATTATTACTGCTGTGGGATGTCACTATTATCGCTGGGGTGAAGGTGTCACTATTACCGCTGGGGTATGTGTACATGTGGCAGAAATGGGCAGGGCTCTTTCAGAATAGACCGGGTGCAGATTTTGACTGCTTTTTAGATGCGGAAATGCTGCAGAATTTTCCACAGAAATCTCCGCTGAGCACATTCTGCAGTATTTCCGCGTCCAAAAAGCAGTCAGAATCTGCACCCGGTCTATTCTGAAACAGCCTTGTCCTTTTTAGAACGACGGGGGTAAAATCATACGTTGTGATAAGCCCCGCCCCCTGACGTGTTGGCACTTTGCGATACATAAGTGGGTTTTGGGTTGTAGTTTGGGCACTCGGTCCCTAAAAGGCTCGCCATCACTGGCCTAGTACATGTTTGCCCACTTCCAACTTCAATGGAGACTGACTGTAAATGGCTGGCGTGCTCTAGTATTTATGGTTTCAAGCTGTACGTGTCATTGCATACAGTCTATCTATCTATCTATCTATCTATCTATCTATCTATCTATCTATCTATCTGGGTTATTGCATACAGTCTATCTATCTATCTATCTATCTATCTATCTATCTATCTATCTATCTATGACATCAGGAAATGAGAGAATTAGATTTTGTAGGCCGCTGCTTCCCCCTTGCGGGCTGAATAAAATAGCCGTTGGGTGGAACATACAATTTATCCGGCTGCTGTGGCTTCTTAGGAAGATATCCTAGTACTTGTTTACCCACTTCCAACTCCAATGGTAATTGGCTGGCGTGCTCTAGTGGTTCCAAGCTGTACGTGTCATAATAGAGCCTTAATGACATCACAATGCAGCTTTATAGAACATGTTGGGGCATGTTCAAGGGCGTCCGATGTTGATGACATCAGTGATGACATCACAATAGCAGGTGGCTTACTTATTCGATCTACGTGGGGGGGGGCGTAACTTTCGACGACGCTCGCGCGCCATTTATCGTAGGATATTTGTACTATGCCTATAATCTTCCCAGGAGTGTACTCAACAACTTCCCAAAGTTTCATGGCGATCGGATGAATGGTGTAGTAGCGCATAAAGGACAAACACGCACGCACGCAGACAGACATACATTCAATTTTATATATATAGATAAAAGTCCATTATGATGTCATAATGTAAAACTGCATTATGATGTCATAATGTATTTATAGTAGGGGATAGAGTTTACAACTCCATTATGATGTCATAATCTATATATATAAAATTGAATGTATGTCTGTCTGTGTGCGTGCGTGTCTGCGTGCGTGTCTGTTTGTCCTTTATGCGCTACTACACCATTCATCCGATCGCCATGAAACTTTGGGAAGTTGTTAAGTACACTCCTGGGAAGATTATAGGCATAGTACAAATATCCTACGATAAATGGCTCGCGAGCGTCGTCGACAGTTACGCCCCCCCCCCACGTAGATCGAATAAGTAAGCCACCTGCTATTGTGATGTCATCACTGATGTCATCAACATCGGACGCCCTTGAACATGCCCCAACATGTTCTATAAAGCTGCATTGTGAGACCTCCTGCTCATATATTAATATATTAAACAGACGACCTCCTCCTCATATACTAATATATTACACAAGACGACCTCCTCCTCATATACTAATTCTATGCGCAAAAGAATTAGCGTCCAAATTTTACGTACGGAATCTAATTCTCTCGCTTCGCGATGTAATAGAAACTTGAAATTTGGCACGAGCATTGAATATGTCATAAATAGGAAAAGCTAATGGGTCCCAACTCGATTATTCAATTCTAGGCGCAAAAGAATTGGCGTCCAAATTTTACATACGGAATGTAATTTTCTCACATAGAAACTTGAAATTTGGCACGAGCATTGAATATGTCATAAATAGGAAACGCTAATGGGTCCCAACTCGATTATTCGAGATTCTATGCGCAAAAGAATTAGCCTCCAAATTTTACATACGGAATGTAATTTTCTCACATAGAAACTTGAAATTTGGCACGGGCATTGAATATGTCATAAATAGGAAACGCTAATGGGTCCCAACTCGATTATTCGAGATTCTATGCGCAAAAGAATTAGCCTCCAAATTTTACATACGGAATGTAATTTTCTCACATAGAAACTTGAAATTTGGCACGGGCATTGAATATGTCATAAATAGGAAACGCTAATGGGTCCCAACTCCATTATTCAATTCTATGCGCAAAAGAATTAGCGTCCAACATGTTCTATAAAGCTGCATTGTGATGTCATTAAGGCTCTATTATGACACGTACAGCTTGGAACCACTAGAGCACGCCAGCCAATTACCATTGGAGTTGGAAGTGGGTAAACAAGTACTAGGATATCTTCCTAAGAAGCCACAGCAGCCGGATAAATTGTATGTTCCACCCAACGGCTATTTTATTCAGCCCGCAAGGGGGAAGCAGCGGCCTACAAAATCTAATTCTCTCATTTCCTGATGAGATAGATAGATAGATAGATAGACTGTATGCAATAACCCTGATAGATAGATAGATAGATAGATAGACTGTATGCAATGACACGTACAGCTTGAAACCATAAATACTAGAGCACGCCACCATGCCCCCCTCCCCCCAACGATTCTCCCAGCAGTCATGCCTCCGCTCCCCCGCCAGCGATTCTCCCAGCAGTCAGAATGTCTCCCATCCCCCCCCCCCCAGCGATTCTCCCAGTCAGAATGTCTCCGATCCCCCCCCAGCGATTCTCCCAGCAGTCAGAATGTCTCCCATCCCCCCCCCAGCGATTCTCCCAGCAGTCAGAATGTCTCCCATCCCCCCCCCAGCGATTATCCCAGCAGTCAGAATGTCTCCCATCCCCCCCCCAGCAATTCTCCCAGCAGTAAGAATGTCTCCCCCTCCCCCCCCCCAGCAATTCTCCCAGCAGTAAGAATGTCTCCCCCCCAGCAATTCTCACACAACGGCTATTTTATTCAGCCTGGAAGGGGGAAGCAGCGGCCTACAAAACCTCAGTGGTCGCCACCTGCTATTGCGACCACTGAGGTTTTGTAGGCCGCTGCTTCCCCCTTGCAGGCTGAATAAAATAGCCGTTGTGTGGAACATCCAATTTATCCGGCTGCTGTGGCTTCTTGGGAAGATAGCCTAGTACATGTTTGCCCACTTCCAACTCCAATGGAGACTGACTGTAAATGGCTGGCGTGCTCTAGTATTTATGGTTTCAAGCTGTACGTGTCATTGCATACAGTCTATCTATCTATCTATCTATCTATCTATCTATCTCCATATCTATCTATCAGGGTTATTGCATACAGTCTATCTATCTATCTATCTATCTATCTATCTATCTATCTATCTATCTATCTATGACATCAGGAAATGAGAGAATTAGATTCCGTACGTAAAATTTGAACGCTAATTCTTTGGCGCTTTGAATTGAATAATCGAGTTGGGACCCATTAACTTTTCCTATTTATGACATAATCAATGCTCGTGGCAAATTTCAAGTTTCTATGACATTGGGAAGTGAGAGAATTAAGTTGGGATGAGACATAAGGCCTTGCCCATAAGCATTCCCCAACCTCCAAGAACTGAACCTACCTACCTGAATGAGATTTTGTAGGCCGCTGCTTCCCCCTTGCGGGCTGAATAAAATAGCCGTTGGGTGGAACATACAATTTATCCGGCTGCTGTGGCTTCTTGGGAAGATAGCCTAGTACTTGTTTACCCACTTCCAACTCCAATGGTAATTGGCTGGCGTGCTCTAGTGGTTCCAAGCTGTACGTGTCATAATAGAGCCTTAATGACATCACAATGCAGCTTTATAGAACATGTTGGGGCATGTTCAAGGGCGTCAGATGTTGATGACATCAGTGATGACATCACAATAGCAGGTGGCTTACTTATTCGATCTACGTGGGGGGGGGGTGTAACTTTCGACGACGCTCGCGCGCGCGCCATTTATCGTAGGATATTTGTACTATGCCTATAATCTTCCCAGGAGTGTACTTAACAACTTCCCAAAGTTTCATGGCGATCGGATGAATGGTGTAGTAGCGCATAAAGGACAAACAGACACGCAGACACGCACGCACGCAGACAGACATACATTCAATTTTATATATATAGATAAAAGTCCATTATGATGTCATAATGTAAAACTGCATTATGATGTCATAATGTATTTATAGTAGGGGATAGAGTTTACAACTCCATTATGATGTCATAATGTAATATAAAACTGCATTATGATGTCATAATCTATTCATGGTAGGGGATAGAATTTACAACTCCATTATGATGTCACAATCTAGTAATAACAAAAGATATAACGTAGAACAACATTATTATGTAATATAGAACTCCAGTATGATGTCATAATTTGAAACTGCATGATGATGTCATAATCTATTCATAGCAGGTAATAGAGTTTACAACTCCATTATGATGTCACAATCTAGTAATAACAAAAGATACAATGTAGAACTTCATTATAATGTAGTATAGAACTCCATTATGATGTCATAATGTAAAAATGCATGATGATGTCATAATCTATTTATGGTAGGGGATAGTATTTAAAACTCCATTATGATGTCACAAATTAGTAATAACAAAAGATACAATGTAGATCTTCATTATAATGTAACTAGCGTACCCGTCGCGCGTTGCTGCGAAGACAGACATACATACATACATTCGTTTATATATATCTAGATGACGGCAGCAGCGACCACTGAGGTTTTGTAGGCCGCTGCTTCCCCCTTGCAGGCTGAATAAAATAGCCGTTGTGTGGAACATCCAATTTATCCGGCTGCTGTGGCTTCTTGGGAAGATAGCCTAGTACATGTTTGCCCACTTCCAACTCCAATGGAGACTGACTGTAAATGGCTGGCGTGCTCTAGTATTTATGGTTTCAAGCTGTACGTGTCATTGCATACAGTCTGTCTATCTATCTATCTATCTATCTCCATATCTATCTATCAGGGTTATTGCATACAGTCTATCTATCTATCTATCTATCTATCTATCTATCTATCTATCTATCTATCTATCTATCTATGACATCAGGAAATGAGAGAATTAGATTCCGTACGTAAAATTTGAACGCTAATTCTTTGGCGCTTTGAATTGAATAATCGAGTTGGGACCCATTAACTTTTCCTATTTATGACATAATCAATGCTCGTGGCAAATTTCAAGTTTCTATGACATTGGGAAGTGAGAGAATTAAGTTGGGATGAGACATAAGGCCTTGCCCATAAGCATTCCCCAACCTCCAAGAACTGAACCTACCTACCTGAATGAGATTTTGTAGGCCGCTGCTTCCCCCTTGCGGGCTGAATAAAATAGCCGTTGGGTGGAACATACAATTTATCCGGCTGCTGTGGCTTCTTGGGAAGATAGCCTAGTACTTGTTTACCCACTTCCAACTCCAATGGTAATTGGCTGGCGTGCTCTAGTGGTTCCAAGCTGTACGTGTCATAATAGAGCCTTAATGACATCACAATGCAGCTTTATAGAACATGTTGGGGCATGTTCAAGGGCGTCCGATGTTGATGACATCAGTGATGACATCACAATAGCAGGTGGCTTACTTATTCGATCTACGTGGGGGGGGGGTGTAACTTTCGACGACGCTCGCGCGCGCGCCATTTATCGTAGGATATTTGTACTATGCCTATAATCTTCCCAGGAGTGTACTTAACAACTTCCCAAAGTTTCATGGCGATCGGATGAATGGTGTAGTAGCGCATAAAGGACAAACAGACACGCAGACACGCACGCACGCAGACAGACATACATTCAATTTTATATATATAGACTAGCGTACCCGTCGCGCGTTGCTGCGAAGACAGACAGACATACATACATTCGTTTTTATATATCTAGATGACGGCAGCAGCGACCACTGAGGTTTTGTAGGCCGCTGCTTCCCCCTTGCAGGCTGAATAAAATAGCCGTTGTGTGGAACATCCAATTTATCCGGCTGCTGTGGCTTCTTGGGAAGATAGCCTAGTACATGTTTGCCCACTTCCAACTCCCATGGAGACTGACTGTAAATGGCTGGCGTGCTCTAGTATTTATGGTTCCAAGCTGTACGTGTCATTGCATACAGTCTGTCTATCTATCTATCTATCTATCTATCTATCTATCTATCTATCTATCTATCTATCTATCTATCTGGGTTATTGCATACAGTCTATCTATCTATCTATCTATCTATCTATCTATCTATGACATCAGGAAATGAGAGAATTAGATTCCGTACGTAAAATTTGAACGCTAATTCTTTGGCGCTTTGAATTGAATAATCGAGTTGGGACCCATTAACTTTTCCTATTTATGACATAATCAATGCTCGAGCCAAATTTCAAGTTTCTATGACATTGGGAAATGAGAGAATTAAATTCCGTACATAAAATTTGGACGCTAATTCTTTTGCGCTTAGAATTGAATAATCGAGTTGGGATGAGACATAAGGCCTTGCCCATAAGCATTCCCCAACCTCCAAGAACTGAACCTACCTACCTGAATGAGATTTTGTAGGCCGCTGCTTCCCCCTTGCGGGCTGAATAAAATAGCCGTTGGGTGGAACATACAATTTATCCGGCTGCTGTGGCTTCTTAAGAAGATATCCTAGTACTTGTTTACCCACTTCCAACTCCAATGGTAATTGGCTGGCGTGCTCTAGTGGTTCCAAGCTGTACGTGTCATAATAGAGCCTTAATGACATCACAATGCAGCTTATGAGAACATGTTGGGGCATGTTCGCGCGTTGCTGCGAAGACAGACATACATACATACTACGTTTTTATATATCTAGATGACGGCAGCAGCGACCACTGAGGTTTACCGCTGGGGTATGTCACTCTTATTACTAATGGGGGGAGTGTCACTATTATTACTGCTGTGGGATGTCACTATTATCGCTGGGGTGAAGGTGTCACTATTACCGCTGGGGTATGTGTACATGTGGCAGAAATGGGCAGGGCTCTTTCAGAATAGACCGGGTGCAGATTTTGACTGCTTTTTAGATGCGGAAATGCTGCAGAATTTTCCACAGAAATCTCCGCTGAGCACATTCTGCAGTATTTCCGCGTCCAAAAAGCAGTCAGAATCTGCACCCGGTCTATTCTGAAACAGCCTTGTCCTTTTTAGAACGACGGGGGTAAAATCATACGTTGTGATAAGCCCCGCCCCCTGACGTGTTGGCACTTTGCGATACATAAGTGGGTTTTGGGTTGTAGTTTGGGCACTCGGTCCCTAAAAGGCTCGCCATCACTGGCCTAGTACATGTTTGCCCACTTCCAACTTCAATGGAGACTGACTGTAAATGGCTGGCGTGCTCTAGTATTTATGGTTTCAAGCTGTACGTGTCATTGCATACAGTCTATCTATCTATCTATCTATCTATCTATCTATCTATCTATCTATCTATCTATCTATCTGGGTTATTGCATACAGTCTATCTATCTATCTATCTATCTATCTATCTATCTATCTATGACATCAGGAAATGAGAGAATTAGATTTTGTAGGCCGCTGCTTCCCCCTTGCGGGCTGAATAAAATAGCCGTTGGGTGGAACATACAATTTATCCGGCTGCTGTGGCTTCTTAGGAAGATATCCTAGTACTTGTTTACCCACTTCCAACTCCAATGGTAATTGGCTGGCGTGCTCTAGTGGTTCCAAGCTGTACGTGTCATAATAGAGCCTTAATGACATCACAATGCAGCTTTATAGAACATGTTGGGGCATGTTCAAGGGCGTCCGATGTTGATGACATCAGTGATGACATCACAATAGCAGGTGGCTTACTTATTCGATCTACGTGGGGGGGGGCGTAACTTTCGACGACGCTCGCGCGCCATTTATCGTAGGATATTTGTACTATGCCTATAATCTTCCCAGGAGTGTACTCAACAACTTCCCAAAGTTTCATGGCGATCGGATGAATGGTGTAGTAGCGCATAAAGGACAAACACGCACGCACGCAGACAGACATACATTCAATTTTATATATATAGATAAAAGTCCATTATGATGTCATAATGTAAAACTGCATTATGATGTCATAATGTATTTATAGTAGGGGATAGAGTTTACAACTCCATTATGATGTCATAATCTATATATATAAAATTGAATGTATGTCTGTCTGTGTGCGTGCGTGTCTGCGTGCGTGTCTGTTTGTCCTTTATGCGCTACTACACCATTCATCCGATCGCCATGAAACTTTGGGAAGTTGTTAAGTACACTCCTGGGAAGATTATAGGCATAGTACAAATATCCTACGATAAATGGCTCGCGAGCGTCGTCGACAGTTACGCCCCCCCCCACGTAGATCGAATAAGTAAGCCACCTGCTATTGTGATGTCATCACTGATGTCATCAACATCGGACGCCCTTGAACATGCCCCAACATGTTCTATAAAGCTGCATTGTGAGACCTCCTGCTCATATATTAATATATTAAACAGACGACCTCCTCCTCATATACTAATATATTACACAAGACGACCTCCTCCTCATATACTAATTCTATGCGCAAAAGAATTAGCGTCCAAATTTTACGTACGGAATCTAATTCTCTCGCTTCGCGATGTAATAGAAACTTGAAATTTGGCACGAGCATTGAATATGTCATAAATAGGAAAAGCTAATGGGTCCCAACTCGATTATTCAATTCTAGGCGCAAAAGAATTGGCGTCCAAATTTTACATACGGAATGTAATTTTCTCACATAGAAACTTGAAATTTGGCACGAGCATTGAATATGTCATAAATAGGAAACGCTAATGGGTCCCAACTCGATTATTCGAGATTCTATGCGCAAAAGAATTAGCCTCCAAATTTTACATACGGAATGTAATTTTCTCACATAGAAACTTGAAATTTGGCACGGGCATTGAATATGTCATAAATAGGAAACGCTAATGGGTCCCAACTCGATTATTCGAGATTCTATGCGCAAAAGAATTAGCCTCCAAATTTTACATACGGAATGTAATTTTCTCACATAGAAACTTGAAATTTGGCACGGGCATTGAATATGTCATAAATAGGAAACGCTAATGGGTCCCAACTCCATTATTCAATTCTATGCGCAAAAGAATTAGCGTCCAACATGTTCTATAAAGCTGCATTGTGATGTCATTAAGGCTCTATTATGACACGTACAGCTTGGAACCACTAGAGCACGCCAGCCAATTACCATTGGAGTTGGAAGTGGGTAAACAAGTACTAGGATATCTTCCTAAGAAGCCACAGCAGCCGGATAAATTGTATGTTCCACCCAACGGCTATTTTATTCAGCCCGCAAGGGGGAAGCAGCGGCCTACAAAATCTAATTCTCTCATTTCCTGATGAGATAGATAGATAGATAGACTGTATGCAATAACCCTGATAGATAGATAGATAGATAGATAGATAGATAGATAGACTGTATGCAATGACACGTACAGCTTGAAACCATAAATACTAGAGCACGCCACCATGCCCCCCTCCCCCCAACGATTCTCCCAGCAGTCATGCCTCCGCTCCCCCGCCAGCGATTCTCCCAGCAGTCAGAATGTCTCCCATCCCCCCCCAGCGATTCTCCCAGCAGTCAGAATGTCTCCCATCCCCCCCCCCCAGCGTATCTCCCAGTCAGAATGTCTCCGATCCCCCCCCAGCGATTCTCCCAGCAGTCAGAATGTCTCCCATCCCCCCCCCAGCGATTCTCCCAGCAGTCAGAATGTCTCCCATCCCCCCCCAGCGATTATCCCAGCAGTCAGAATGTCTCCCCTCCCCCCCCAGCAATTCTCCCAGCAGTAAGAATGTCTCCCCCCCCCCAGCGATTCTCACACAACGGCTATTTTATTCAGCCTGGAAGGGGGAAGCAGCGGCCTACAAAACCTCAGTGGTCGCTGCTGCCGTCATCTAGATATATAAAAACGAAGTATGTATGTATGTCTGTCTTCGCAGCAACGCGCGACGGGTACGCTAGTGTAATATAAAACTGCATTATGATGTCATAATCTATTCATGGTAGGGGATAGAGTTTACAACTCCATTATGATGTCACAATCTAGTAATAACAAAACATACAACGTAGAACAACATCATTATATAATATAGAACTCCATTATGATGTCATAATGTAAAAACTGCATTATGACGTCATAATCTATTCATAGTAGGGGATAGGATTTACAACTCCATTAAGATGTCACAATCTAGTAATAACAAAAGATACAATGTAGAACAACATTATTATGTAATATAGAACTCCATTGTGATGTCATAAAGTAAAACTGCATTATGATGTCATAATCTATTCATGGTAGGGGATAGAATTTACAACTCCATGATGATGTCTTAATCTAGTAATAACAAAAGATACAATGTAGAACTTCATTATAATGTAGTATAGAACTCCATTATGATGTCATAATGTGAAACTGCATTATGACGTCATAATCTATTCATAGTAGGTGATAGGATTTACAACTCCATTATGATGTCACAATCTAGTAATAACAAAAGATACAATGTAGAACTTAATTATATTGTACTATAGAACTCCATTATGATGTCATAATGTAAAACTGCATTATGATGTCATAATCTATTCATGGTAGGGGATAGTATTTAAAACTTCATTATGATGTCAGAAATTAGTAGTAAGAAAAGATACAACGTAGAGCAACATTATTATCTATATATATAAAATTGAATGTATGTCTGTCTGCGTGCGTGCGTGTCTGCGTGTCTGTTTGTCCTTTGTGCGCTACTACACCATTCATCCGATCGCCATGAAACTTTGGGAAGTTGTTAAGTACACTCCTGGGAAGATTATAGGCATAGTACAAATATCCTACGATAAATGGCGCGCGCGCGAGCGTCGTCGAAAGTTACACCCCCCCCCACGTAGATCGAATAAGTAAGCCACCTGCTATTGCGACCACTGAGGTTTTGTAGGCCGCTGCTTCCCCCTTGCAGGCTGAATAAAATAGCCGTTGTGTGGAACATCCAATTTATCCGGCTGCTGTGGCTTCTTGGGAAGATAGCCTAGTACATGTTTGCCCACTTCCAACTCCAATGGAGACTGACTGTAAATGGCTGGCGTGCTCTAGTATTTATGGTTTCAAGCTGTACGTGTCATTGCATACAGTCTATCTATCTTTCTATCTATCTATCTATCTCCATATCTATCTATCAGGGTTATTGCATACAGTCTATCTATTTATCTATCTATCTATCTATCTATCTATCTATCGATCTATCGATCTATCTATCTATGACATCAGGAAATGAGAGAATTAGATTCCGTACGTAAAATTTGAACGCTAATTCTTTGGCGCTTTGAATTGAATAATCGAGTTGGGACCCATTAACTTTTCCTATTTATGACATAATCAATGCTCGTGGCAAATTTCAAGTTTCTATGACATTGGGAAGTGAGAGAATTAAGTTGGGATGAGACATAAGGCCTTGCCCATAAGCATTCCCCAACCTCCAAGAACTGAACCTACCTACCTGAATGAGATTTTGTAGGCCGCTGCTTCCCCCTTGCGGGCTGAATAAAATAGCCGTTGGGTGGAACATACAATTTATCCGGCTGCTGTGGCTTCTTGGGAAGATAGCCTAGTACTTGTTTACCCACTTCCAACTCCAATGGTAATTGGCTGGCGTGCTCTAGTGGTTCCAAGCTGTACGTGTCATAATAGAGCCTTAATGACATCACAATGCAGCTTTATAGAACATGTTGGGGCATGTTCAAGGGCGTCCGATGTTGATGACATCAGTGATGACATCACAATAGCAGGTGGCTTACTTATTCGATCTACGTGGGGGGGGGTGTAACTTTCGACGACGCTCGCGCGCGCGCCATTTGTCGTAGGATATTTGTACTATGCCTATAATCTTCCCAGGAGTGTACTTAACAACTTCCCAAAGTTTCATGGCGATCGGATGAATGGTGTAGTAGCGCATAAAGGACAAACAGACACGCAGACACGCACGCACGCAGACAGACATACATTCAATTTTATATATATAGATATAGAACTCCATTATGATGTCATAATGTAATGTAAAACTGCATTATGATGTCATAATCTATTCATGGTAAGGGATAGAATTTACAACTCCATTATGATGTCACAATCTAGTAGTAACAAAGGATACAATGTAGAACAACATTATTATGTAATATAGAACTCCATTATGATGTCATAATGTAAAACTGCATTATGATGTCATAATGTATTTATAGTAGGGGATAGAATTTGCAACACCATTATGATGTCACAATCTATTAATAACAAGAGATGCAATGTAGAACTTCATTATAATGTAGTATAGAACTCCATTAACATGTCATAATGTAATGTAAAACTGCATTATGATGTCATAATCTATTAATCGTAGGGGATAGAATTTACAACTCCATTATGATGTCACAATGTAGTAATAACAAGATACAACATACAACTTATTTATAATGTAAAATAGAACTCCATTATGATGTCATAATGTAAAACTGCATTATGATGTCATAATCTATTCATAGCAGGTGATAGAATTTACAACTCCATTATGATGTGACAATTTAGTAATAACAAAAAAAACGATACAATGTAGAACTTCTTTATAATGTAGTATAGAACTCCATTATGATGTCATAATGTAATGTAAAACTGCATTATGATCTCATAATCTATTTATGGTAGGGGATAGAATTTACAACTCCATTATGATCTCTTAATCTAGTAATAACAAAAGATAGAATGTAGAACTTCATTATAATGTAGTCTAGAACTGCTTTATAATGTCATAATTAGAGATGAGCGAGCGTACTCGGAAAAGCACTACTCGCTCGAGTAATTTGCTTTATCCGAGTATCGCTGTGCTCGTCCCTGAAGATTCGGGTGCCGGCACGGAGCGGGGAGCTGCAGGGGAGAGCGGGGAGGAACGGAGGTAAGATCTTTTTTCTCCCTCTCTCCCACCCGCTCTCCCCTGCCCCCTGCTGCGACTCACCTGTCAGCCGCAGTGGCACCCGAATCTTCAGGGACGAGCACAGCGATACTCGAATAAAGCAAATTACTCGAGCGAGTAGTGCTTTTCCGAGTACGCTCGCTCATCTCTAGTCATAATGTAAAACTGCATTATAATGTCATAATCTATTCATAGCAGGTAATAGAATTTACAACTCCATTATGATGTCACAATCTAGTGATAACAAAAGATACAATGTAGAACAACATTATTATGTAATATAGAATTCCATTATGATGTCATAATGCAAAACTGCATTATGATGTCATAATCTATTCATGGTAGGGGATAGAATTTACAACTCCATTATGATCTCTTAATCTAGTAATAACAAAATATACAATGTAGAACTTCATTATAATGTAGTATAGAACTGCATTATGATGTCATAATGTAAGACTGCCTTATGATGTCATAATCTATTCATAACAGGTAATAGAATTTACAACTCCATTATGATGTCACAATCCAGTAATAACAAAACATACAATGTAGAACTTCATTATAATGTAGTATAGAACTGCATTATGATGTCATATTGTAAAACTGCATTATGATGTCATAATGTATTTATGGTAGGGGATAGAATTTTCAACTCCATTATGATGTCATAATTTAAAACTGCATTATGATGTCATAATGTATTCATAATAAGGGATATAATTTACAACACCATTATGATGTCACAATCTAGTAATAACAAAAGATACAATGTAGAACAACATTAATATGTAATATAGAACTCTATTATGATGTCATAATGTAAAAGTGCATTATGATGTCATAATGTATTTATAGTAGGGGATAGAATTTACAACTCAATTGTCATGTCACAATCTAGTAATAACAGAAAAGACAATGTAGAACTTCATTATAATTTAGTATAGAACTCTGTTATGATGTCATAATGTAATGTAAAACTGTATTATGATGTCATAATCTATTCATGGTAGGGGATAGAATCTACAACTCCATTATGTCACAATCTAATAATAATAAAAGATACAAAGTAGAAAAACATTATGTGGTATAGAACTTCATTATGATGTCATAATGTGAAACTGCATTATGACATCATAATCTATTCATAGTAGGGGATAGCATTTACAACTGCATTATGATGTCACAATCTAGTAATAACAAAAGATACAATGTAGAAATCCATTATATTTTAGTATAGAACTCTATTATGATGTCGTAATGTAAAACTGCATTAGGATGTCATAATCTATTCATGGTAGGGGATCAAATTTACAATATCATTATGATGTCACAATCTAGTAATAACAAAAGATACAATGTAGAACAGCCTTTTTATGTAATATAGAACTCATTATGATGTCATAATGTGAAACTTCATTATGATGTCATAATGTATTTATAGTAGGGGGTAGAATTTACAACTCCATTATGATGTCACAATCTAGTAATAACAAAAGATACAATGTAGAACAGCATTTTTATGTAATATAGAACTCCATTATGATGTCATAACGTGAAACTGCATTATGATGTCATAATGTATTCATTGTAGTGGATAGGATTTACAACTCCATTATGATGTCACAATTTAGTAATAACAAAAGATACAATGTAGAACTTCATTATAATTTAGTATAGAACTCTGTTATGATGTCATAACGTAATGTAAAACTGCATTATGATGTCATAATCTATTCATGGTAGGGGATAGAATTTACAACTCCATTATGATGTCACAATCTAGTAATAACAGAAGATACTTTGTAGAACTTCATTATAATGTAGTATAGAACTCCATTATGATGTCATAATGTAAAACTGCATTATGATGTCATAATCTATTCATAGCAGGTAATAGAATTTACAACTCCATTATGATGTCACAATCTAGTAATAACAAAAGATACAACGTAGAACAACATTATTATATAATATAGAACTCTATTATGATGTCATAATGTAAAACTGCATTATGATGTCACAATCTAGTAATAACAAAAGATACAATGTAGAACTTCATTATAATTTAGTATACAGTCGTCACTGGGACAGGTGGGGTCCTTTAAATGAAATACAATTTCACTGTGAAACTACCCCAGAAATATTAGATTAGATAATCTGTTCTATTATTAAAATATAACTTTTATTATAGGACTTTATTTAAAATACACTAAATCACACCACCAAATGGCCCAGCACACATCAGAAAACTAGACGAACATAAACATACAAACACCCAAAGAACATACAGGACAGGGGATAGGTATATCACCTTATCGTGGTGATCCGCTATACCGATGTTAATTACCGTTCCCTTAATAGATTTACAGGTACGGTTATATTGCTATTTATACAGTGGTAATAACGGTATAAATTTTATTTCAGAAGGCTAAGGATGATAGACAAATAATATTTAATCGACGTGTTTCTACGGCCCTGATGTAATAAGTGAGCCGATTCATCAGGATCAAGACAAATAGCCTCTGTCTTTTGTACTCAAATGCCCCAAATGAAGAATGGTAATCTAATATTTCTGGGGTACTTTCACAGTGAAATTATAATTTAGTATAGAACTATATTAGGATGTCATAATGTAATGTAAAACTGCATTATGATGTCATAATCTATTCATGGTAGGGGATAGTATTTAAAACTGCATTATGATGTCACAAATTAGTAATAACAAAAGATGCAACGTAGAACTTCATTATATTGTAATATAGAGCTCCATTATGATGTCATCATGTAATGTAAAACTGCATTATGATGTCATAATCTATTCATGGTAGGGGATAGAATTTACAACTCCATTATGATGTCACAATCTAGTATTATTAAAGGATACAACGTAGAACAACATTATTATGTAATATAGAACTCCATTATGATGTCATAATGTAAAACTGCATTATGATGTCATCATGTATTTATAGTAGGGGATAGAATTTACAACTGCATTATGATGTCACAATCTAGTAATAACAAAAGATACAACATAGAACAACATTATTATGTAATATAGAACTCCATTATGATGTCATAATATTAAACTGCATTATGACGTCATAATGTATTCATAGTAGGGGATAGAATTTACAACACCATCATGATGTCAGAATATAGTAATAACAAAAGATGTAATGTAGAACTTCATTATAATGTAGTATAGAACTCTATTATGATGTCATAATGTAAAACTGCATTATGATGTCATAATCTATTCATAGCAAGTAATAGAATTTACAACTCCATTATGATATCACAATCTATATATATAAAATTGAATGTATGTCTGTCTGCGTGCGTGTCTGCGTGCGTGCGTGTCTGTTTGTCCTTTATGCGCTACTACACCATTCATCCGATCGCCATGAAACTTTGGGAAGTTGTTAAGTACACTCCTGGGAAGATTATAGGCATAGTACAAATATCCTACGATAAATGGCGCGCGAGCGTCGTCGAAAGTTACGCCCCCCCCCCCACGTAGATCGAATAAGTAAGCCACCTGCTATTGTGATGTCATCACTGATGTCATCAACATCGGACGCCCTTGAACATGCCCCAACATGTTCTATAAAGCTGCATTGTGATGTCATTAAGGCTGTATTATGACACGTACAGCTTGGAACCACTAGAGCACGCCAGCCAATTACCATTGGAGTTGGAAGTGGGTAAACAAGTACTAGGATATCTTCCTAAGAAGCCACAGCAGCCGGATAAATTGTATGTTCCACCCAACGGCTATTTTATTCAGCCCGCAAGGGGGAAGCAGCGGCCTACAAAATCTCATTCAGGTAGGTAGGTTCAGTTCTTGGAGGTTGGGGAATGCTTATGGGCAAGGCCTTATGTCTCATCCCAACTCGATTATTCAATTCTAAGCGCAAAAGAATTAGCGTCCAAATTTTATGTACGGAATTTAATTCTCTCACTTCCCAATGTCATAGAAACTTGAAATTTGGCACGAGCATTGATTATGTCATAAATAGGAAAAGTTAATGGGTCCCAACTCGATTATTCAATTCAAAGCGCCAAAGAATTAGCGTTCAAATTTTATGTACGGAATCTAATTCTCTCATTTCCGGATGTCATAGATAGATAGATAGATAGATAGATAGATAGATAGATAGACTGTATGCAATAACCTAGATAGATAGATAGATAGATAGATAGATAGATAGATAGATAGATAGATAGACTGTATGCAATGACACGTACAGCTTGAAACCATAAATACTAGAGCACGCCAGCCATTTACAGTCAGTCTCCATTGGAGTTGGAAGTGGGCAAACATGTACTAGGCTATCTTCCCAAGAAGCCACAGCAGCCGGATAAATTGGATGTTCCACCCAACGGCTATTTTATTCAGCCTGCAAGGGGGAAGCAGCGGCCTACAAAACCTCAGTGGTCGCTGCTGCCGTCATCTAGATATATAAAAACGAATGTATGTATGTATGTCTGTCTTCGCAGCAACGCGCGACGGGTACGCTAGTCTAGTAATAACAAAAGATGCAACGTAGAACAACACTACTTTGTAATATAGAACTCCATTATGATGTCATAATGTAAAACTGCTTATGATGTCATAATCTATTCATGGTAGGGGATAGAATTTACAATATCATTATGATGTCACAATCTAGTAATAACAAAAAATACAACGTAGAACAGCATTTTTATGTAATATAGAACTCCATTATGATGTCATAATGTGAAACTTCATTATGATGTCATAATGTATTTATTGTAGGGGATAGGATTTACAACTCCATTATGATGTCACAATCTAGTAATAACAGAAGATACTTTGTAGAACTTCATTATAGTATAATATAGAACTCCATTATGATGTCATAATGTAAAACTGCATTATGATGTCATAATGTATTTATAGTAGGGGGTAGAATTTACAACTGCATTATGATGTCACAATCTAGTAATAACAAAAGATACAATGTAGAACTTCATTATAATTTAGTATAGAACTATATTAGGATGTCATAATGTAATGTAAAACTGCATTAAGATGTCATAATCTATTCATGGTAGGGGATAGTATTTAAAACTCCATTATGATGTCACAAATTAGTAATAACAAAAGATACAACATACAACTTAATGATAATGTAATATAGAACTCCATTATGATGTCATAATGTAAAACTGCATTATGATGTCATAATCTGTTCATGGTAGGGGATAGAATTTACAACTCCATTATGATGTCACAATCTTGTAATAACAAAAGATACAACATAAGTATAATGTAATATAGAACTCTATTATGATGTCATAATGTAAAACTGCATTATGATGTCATAATGTATTTATGGCAGGGGATTGAATTTACAACTCCATTATGATGTCACAATCTAGTAATAACAAAAGATACAATGTAGAACTTCATTATAATGTAGTATAGAACTCCATTATGATGTCATAATGTAAAACTGCTTTATGATGTCATAATTTATTTATAGTAGGTAATATAATTTACAACTCCATTATGATGTCATAATCTAGTAATAACAAAAGATACAATGTAGAACAATATTATTATGTATTATAGAACTCCATTATGATGTCATAATGTAAAACTGCATTATGATGTCATAATGTAATTATAGTAGGGGGTAGAATTTACAACTCCATTATGATGTCACAATCTAGTAATAACAAAAGATACAACGTAAAACTTCATTATAATGTAATATAGAACTCCATTATGATGTCATAATTAGAGATGAGGGAGCACCAAAATGCTCAGGTGCTCGTTACTCAAGTCGAACTTTCCGCGATGCTCGAGGGTTCGTTTCGAGTAACGAACCCCATTGAAGTCAATGGGCGACCCGAGCATTTTTGTATATCGCCGATGCTCGCTAAGGTTCTCATTTCTGAAAATCTGGGAAATTCAAGAAATTGACACTGAAACGGATAGGGCAGGCGAAGGGCTACATGTTGGGCTGCATCTCAAGTTCCCAGGTCCCACTATTAAGCCACAATAGCGGCAAGAGTGGGCCCCCCCCCCCCCCAACAATTTTTACTTCTGAAAAACCCTCATTAGCAAGGCATACCTCAGCTAAGCACCACACTACCTCCAACAAGGCACAATCACTGCCTGCATGACACTCCGCTGCCACTTCTCCTGGGTTACATGCTGCCCAACCCCCCCCCCCCCCCGCACGACCCAGTGTCCACAGCGCACACCAAAGTGTCCTTGCGCAGCCTTCAGCTGCCCTCATGCCACACACTGGCCTCATAGCCACACCACCCTCATGTCTATTTATAAGTGCGTCTGCCATGAGGAGGAACCGGAGGCACACACTGCAGAGGGTTAGCAGGGCCAGGCAGCGACCCTCTTTAAAAGGGGCGGGGCGATAGCCCACAATGCTGTACAGAAGCAATGAGAACTCCAATCCTGTGCCACCTCCGTCAGGAGCTGCAAACGTGGGCATAGCAATGGGGAATCCATGTGCCACACAGTATTCATTCTGTCAAGGTGTCGCATAGCTCAATCCACACTGCAAGGGGAAAGCAGTCAGCGCTCTGCCCCCTACCCAAGTCAGTCAGTGCCTTTGTGCCAGACAGGTCAAACACCACAATGGGAACTAAGTTTGCACCAACAGCATAGGTGGGTCCTAGGAAACCCAAGACATGAACAAAAAATTGATCTGAGCGGCCAAACATGGCATAGGCCTCGGCCCACACATTCAGCAATCCTAGGCTGGAAGCGGACTTTCACTGCACCCAGGACATAGGCCTCTGCACAAACCATCAGCAATCGCGTGCCTACAGCGGACTCCAATGCTAGCGTAGTAGCATAAAAGCACTATCCGTACAAGAAAGACAGATCTACCAATCTCAAAACATTTTGCTGAATTTCACCATACAATCAGTCAGCTCAAATTTAGGGTCATTGACTCTGTTGCCCCACTGCCTCAAGGTGGGGACCGGGAGGGAATCCTTAAATGTAAAGAGATCCGTTGGATACACGAACTTGATACCCTTTCCCCCAAGGGTCTTAATATAGAGTATCCCATTATGTCCTGTATATAAATAGGTCCAGTTGATAGTCATGTGTCAGACTAATGTGCACTTTCTCTATCTGCAAATTATGTATACATAATCTCATCTACGGTATTTGATTTTAATTACCTTTTATTTTATGTTACAGATACCTGTTTGATGCATGTGCTCCGGACTCCTTGTTGTTCCATTACTTGTTGTTTGGCTTCCAGTATAAACTCCCCCCCCCCCCCAAAAAAAAAATATTTTGTGCATTAATGTGTGCTAATGTGCATAATAAATAAATATGATATCATTCTATGTATTGGCTGCTTTATGAGGTATCACTATAGGTTATGATAATAGAGGGAGCTGTACTCTAATTGTTGGACCCATGAGTCATATGTATGAGATATGAACTATGATTAAAGACATATTGCTGTGAGATATGGTAGATTATTGATTATTAATATATTAGGGTTATTACCCAAGATTACTTATATTTTGACATTTATTTCAATAATGGACATCATTTTCTCCATATCTCACTCTCCAATAAAAAGTTTGTTGCTAAATCAACATACAGATATATGAGGCTGATCAATATTACCATTATTGTTTAATGTTGCTGTGGAATATATATATATATGTGTATATATGTATATATATATGTGTATATGTATATGTGTGTGTATGTATGTATGTATGTATGTATGTATATATATATATATATATATATATATATAATATGGATTTGTTGTGTTGGAGCTAGTTTTCCCTATAAGACTACCTATAAACAGCATCTTATTTATAACTAGCGTACCCGTCGCGCGTTGCTGCGAAGACAGACAGACATACATACATTCGTTTTTATATATCTAGATGACGGCAGCAGCGACCACTGAGGTTTTGTAGGCCGCTGCTTCCCCCTTGCAGGCTGAATAAAATAGCCGTTGTGTGGAACATCCAATTTATCCGGCTGCTGTGGCTTCTTGGGAAGATAGCCTAGTACATGTTTGCCCACTTCCAACTCCAATGGAGACTGACTGTAAATGGCTGGCGTGCTCTAGTATTTATGGTTCCAAGCTGTACGTGTCATTGCATACAGTCTGTCTATCTATCTATCTATCTATCTATCTATCTATCTATGACATCAGGAAATGAGAGAATTAGATTCCGTACGTAAAATTTGAACGCTAATTCTTTGGCGCTTTGAATTGAATAATCGAGTTGGGACCCATTAACTTTTCCTATTTATGACATAATCAATGCTCGAGCCAAATTTCAAGTTTCTATGACATTGGGAAATGAGAGAATTAAATTCCGTACATAAAATTTGGACGCTAATTCTTTTGCGCTTAGAATTGAATAATCGAGTTGGGATGAGACATAAGGCCTTGCCCATAAGCATTCCCCAACCTCCAAGAACTGAACCTACCTACCTGAATGAGATTTTGTAGGCCGCTGCTTCCCCCTTGCGGGCTGAATAAAATAGCCGTTGGGTGGAACATACAATTTATCCGGCTGCTGTGGCTTCTTAAGAAGATATCCTAGTACTTGTTTACCCACTTCCAACTCCAATGGTAATTGGCTGGCGTGCTCTAGTGGTTCCAAGCTGTACGTGTCATAATAGAGCCTTAATGACATCACAATGCAGCTTATGAGAACATGTTGGGGCATGTTCGCGCGTTGCTGCGAAGACAGACATACATACATACTACGTTTTTATATATCTAGATGACGGCAGCAGCGACCACTGAGGTTTACCGCTGGGGTATGTCACTCTTATTACTAATGGGGGGAGTGTCACTATTATTACTGCTGTGGGATGTCACTATTATCGCTGGGGTGAAGGTGTCACTATTACCGCTGGGGTATGTGTACATGTGGCAGAAATGGGCAGGGCTCTTTCAGAATAGACCGGGTGCAGATTTTGACTGCTTTTTAGATGCGGAAATGCTGCAGAATTTTCCACAGAAATCTCCGCTGAGCACATTCTGCAGTATTTCCGCGTCCAAAAAGCAGTCAGAATCTGCACCCGGTCTATTCTGAAACAGCCTTGTCCTTTTTAGAACGACGGGGGTAAAATCATACGTTGTGATAAGCCCCGCCCCCTGACGTGTTGGCACTTTGCGATACATAAGTGGGTTTTGGGTTGTAGTTTGGGCACTCGGTCCCTAAAAGGCTCGCCATCACTGGCCTAGTACATGTTTGCCCACTTCCAACTTCAATGGAGACTGACTGTAAATGGCTGGCGTGCTCTAGTATTTATGGTTTCAAGCTGTACGTGTCATTGCATACAGTCTATCTATCTATCTATCTATCTATCTATCTATCTATCTATCTGGGTTATTGCATACAGTCTATCTATCTATCTATCTATCTATCTATCTATCTATCTATCTATCTATCTATCTATCTATCTATCTATCTATGACATCAGGAAATGAGAGAATTAGATTTTGTAGGCCGCTGCTTCCCCCTTGCGGGCTGAATAAAATAGCCGTTGGGTGGAACATACAATTTATCCGGCTGCTGTGGCTTCTTAGGAAGATATCCTAGTACTTGTTTACCCACTTCCAACTCCAATGGTAATTGGCTGGCGTGCTCTAGTGGTTCCAAGCTGTACGTGTCATAATAGAGCCTTAATGACATCACAATGCAGCTTTATAGAACATGTTGGGGCATGTTCAAGGGCGTCCGATGTTGATGACATCAGTGATGACATCACAATAGCAGGTGGCTTACTTATTCGATCTACGTGGGGGGGGGGCGTAACTTTCGACGACGCTCGCGCGCCATTTATCGTAGGATATTTGTACTATGCCTATAATCTTCCCAGGAGTGTACTCAACAACTTCCCAAAGTTTCATGGCGATCGGATGAATGGTGTAGTAGCGCATAAAGGACAAACACGCACGCACGCACGCAGACAGACATACATTCAATTTTATATATATAGATAAACTAACATGACCAATTAGACAGACGTGACACAAGGGGGATTAACCAGGGGGACACATTTAGGGGAAAAATAAAATAAAACTCAACCATTAAGTTGCGTGGAGTATAGCTATGTGGTCAGGTTTCGCTTTTGTCGTTTAGTGATCCATTAACGAGCGATATTCCTCAGATTCCTGGAACACCATCCAGTGATACCATATGTTCCTGAAGCTTTCCTGTGTGCCCCTTAGTGCCGCAGTGAAGTCCTCCATCTCCATGATCCTCCTTACTGTATTGAGCCATAGAGCCATTGTTGGTGAGGTTGTCTGTCTCCAAAGTTTAGGAATGCATGATCTTGCCGCACTCACTAGAAAACGTACTATAGATTCTTTGTAGGTCGCCAGTGGTATATCGCTGTGATGCAGGAGGAAGAAGGCCGGGGATTTTGGCAGGGGGTAGTGGGTGAATCTAGATGCTATCTGCCACACCTCTGATCAAAAGCTTGCCAGGACCGAGCAGTCCCAAAAGACATGTAACATTGTCCCTTGCTCCGCCCCGCATCTCCAACATGTGGGGGGGACTGTCGGGAATATTCTATGCAAGTGGGAGGGCACCCTATACCACCTGGTGAGAACCTTGTATCCAGATTCTTGTATTTTGCTCAATATTGAAACCGAGTGTGTGATGATGAAAATTCTATCTCTTTCCTCCGGTGTAAGTGTGACTCCCAACTCTTCTTCCCATTTATTCATGTACTTAGGTGGTGAGGCCTCAGGTTGTGTGTTTAGTATGTTGTACATTTTGGATAGCGTATGCCTGAGGGTCCCTTCTCCCTACAGATGACTTCAAATTGTGTTTTTGGGCAGGCAAAAGTAGTGGGGCGGGGTAGCGTAGATAGAAAGTGTCTTACTTGTAATGCCTGCCATAATGGGAGTTGGGGTGAGTCCGTATTCCCTCTGAGCATTTCCAGTGGGAGCCACTGGCCTTCTTGCATAAAATGTTCTGCCCGGAATCTGCCTTCGGTAATCCTTGCACGGAATACTTTGTTCTCATTGCCTGGGGGAAATCTCGGGTTACCCAGAACCGGGAACATGGGTGAGGGCCTGGGAGAAATGTCTTTCCTGGCTAGTACTTTGATGGCGATCCCTAGCGTGGGGCCGATTGTAGGATGGAGTGCTAGTTCTGTGGGGGCTTGTCCCTCAGACCATGGGAGAGCTACTAACGGCGCCAGGGCTGCTGTTTGTTCTGTTGCTATCCACTGTTTAAGGGCTGCATGCCGGTGCCAGTCCACCATGCGTACTAAGTGTACTGCCTGGTGGTATTTTACGTAATCTAGTAGTCCCATGCCCCCCTCGCTTTTCGGCCGAGATAAAGTGTCTCTTGCTATCCGCGGGGCCTTTCCTGCCCATATGAATGTGGACGTGAGTGATTGTAAATGCTGGACGAAGAGCCTTGGCACTTGTATGGGAAGGGCCTGAAGTAGGTATAGTATACTGGGGAGTATATTAATTTTGATTATTGCTCCCCTGCCGAACCAAGAGAAAGTCCCTTTGGTCCAAGAGTTGAGGTCTTGTCGAATTTCGCTTAAGAGTGCTGGAAAGTAGGCGGGGTATAGGTCCTCAATGTTTGGCGTTAGCTTGGTCCCCAAGTATTGAATGTGATTCTTTTCCCACTGAAATGAGAACGAGTCCTTTAATTCCTCCACAAAATGTTGTGGGAGAGAGATGTTAAGAGCTGCTGACTTATGATAGTTTATTTTAAAGTTTGATATTTTGGAATAGTGGTTAATTTCTGCCAATAGGTTTGGTAAGGAGATTCGTGGGTTGGAGATAAAGAACAGGAGGTCGTCCGCATATGCGGCGATCTTATATTCTTCCTCCCCCACCATGATCCCTTTAACGTTTGGGTTATTAAGTATTTGTGACAACAGTGGCTCCAGGCATATTATAAAGATCAGTGGCGATAGAGGGCAGCCCTGCCTTGTACCATTTGAAATGGAAAATGGCTTTGAAAGCTGGCTGTTTACTCTAACGGACGCGGATGGGCTGGAATATAGGCCTGTAATCCAGTGTAACATGTTAGGGCCCATACCCACGTGGGTAATTGTCGCAAATAGGAAGTCCCACTCCACCCTGTCAAATGCCTTTTCTGCATCTGTGGATAAAAGGCATATCGATTTGGAGAGTCTGTGCGCCTGGTGTATTAGGTTAATGGCTTTGGTTGTGTTGTCCCTTGCCTCTCTTAATGGGACGAAGCCGACTTGGTCTTTGTGTATTGTTACATAAGTAGGGGGAGATCCTATTTGCCAGAATTTTAGAAAATAATTTCAGGTCTGCGTTAAGTAAAGAGATGGGGCGGTAGCTCTGGCATTGCGCTGGGTCCTTCCCTTCTTTAGGGATGACCGCTATGTGTGCTGTTAGGGTATCTCTAGGTATTTTGTTTCCGGATGTTATGGAATTGAAGGCTTGGATGAAGTGGGGTGTAAGTGTTTCTGCGAATTTCTTATAATATGATAGGGTTAGCCCATCTGGACCTGGCGCTTTCCCTGTCTGAGAGTCTGTCAGCGCTTCTGCTAGCTCAGTCGGGGATATTGGGGCCTCCATCAGTTCTATGGCCTCCTTTGGGAATCTGCGAATGTTTGATCATTGTAGGCATTCGTGGATCCTAGCTTTCTTGTGTTCTCTGGCTTGCTCGGACTGTGGTGGAGATTGGTTATATAAAGAGTAGTAATATTGCCAAAACGCTTCTGTGATTTGTTCGGGAAGATGTAGTGTGTGGCCTTCGGAGTTCTTAATGTGTGGAACGTAGGCCCTAGCTCTTGCTGCGCGGAGGGCCCGGGCCAATATGCAGCTCGGTTTGTCTCCAAATTCAAAGAAATGACGTCTACATTTCGTCAGGCTCACTTTTGCCTTTCCCAGACAGTGGGAACGGACCTGCTCCTTCAACCGTAGTAATTCTGTTCCCTTCTCTCTGTCTAGTGTCGATTTGTGGGAGGACTCTAGTGCCTGGATCTGATCCAGGAGTCCCCTGAGATGTGCGCTACGTTCCTTTTTAATGCGTGAGCCAAGGCCTACACAGAAACCCCGTATCACGCACTTGTGTGCTTTCCATACCGTTAGTGGGTCAACCTCTGGAGTGACTTTGTGTTCAAAGTATTTCCTTAATGTTGTGCGGATTTCGTCTGAGTTCGCCGTGTATTGAATATCCAATGCCATATTCTATTGTGCAGGGTAGGTAATTTCAGCGCTAGTATGATCATTGCGTGGTCTGAAAATGTGATGGTGTCTATTGTAGCCGAGACTAGATTCGCTAGGGATGAGAGTTGGAGGAGGAAAAAATTGATTCTGGAGTATGAGTTGTGTGGTTGGGAAAAGAACGTGTAGTCCTTTGTGGTGTGGTGTAAGGTTCTCCAGGCGTCTTCCAACTGATACTTGTGTAATGTATTTTTGATCCTGCGGTACGCTGACCTGGGAAGGTTACCGCTGCCTTTAGATGTGTCTATTCTTGGGTCCAACGGCATGTTAAAATCTCCTCCCAGGACCAGGGTGCCCTCCTGAAATTCCTCCAGCTCCTCCAGGATCTCCTCTAAGAAGGACACCTGGTTGGAGTTGGGTGAATAGATGGCCGCTAGTGTGATTTGTGTGCCAGTGAGTTTCCCCTTGAGGAAAATATATCTACCTCCCGGATCACAGCGGACCTCTTCCTGCTCCCATGGGACGGAGTTGGTGATAAGGATGGAGACCCCTTTGGACTTGGATTCCGCATTTGTGCTGTGGTAGGTGTTTGGAAATCTGTCGTTTGCAAATCTGGGGCTTTTGTTCGTGCGGAAGTGGGTCTCCTGGATAAAGGCCACATGTACTCTTCTTTTCCAGAGGAGGTGGAGGATGGAGGACCTCTTCTCTGGCACGTTCAGTTCCTGCGCATTAATGGAGATTATGGAGAGGTTAGCGGAGCCTGACATTGCGAAAGAGAGAAGATCAGGTTGCAAAAAGAAGGGGTAGTGAAAGCACCAAGTTGAGAATCAGGAAAGATATAGAGAGAGAGGGGGAAGGAGAGGGGAGAGTGGAAGAAGAAGAGAAAAAAAAAGAGGAGGGGGGATGGACACTTACACGACACACAAGGAAAACTAATCCGGGACAAACACAACTAAGGCTAGCCCGGTGGCTAGCAACTATATTTTAGTCAGGGAGCCTGTTTCCCCCCCTCAAAAAAGGGGTTAAGCCAGGCCCCCTGATGCCCTACTGGAGGTAACGTGGAAGTGCACTTACTGTTAAGGCCGCTGTCTAACTCGGAGATCAGATAACAAGGAAAACGACCACCGATTCCGTATCTGTTCCTCTATAACCTTCTTACTCGGAACTTGCGGGATGCCACTATCATTAGAAGTAGTACTGTGGGAAAAAAACAAGAGGAAGCAAAGAGACAAAATTAGACAGCTTTCAGCCCGTCCGGCGGGTAAGAGACTGGGGAACGCGCCGCCGTCATTCGTAGGGTATCTGCTGGCGGGGCACAATAAGTCTCGATTTCTTTGATTGGTTGTTAGTCTCGGTCCCTGCTGCCTTGCCGGTTGGAAAGGTTCCCTGGGTCCTTCGCGGGTCACGGGTTGCTCTGTGCCGTGTCCATGGGCATAGTCCAGTCTGGAATGGGCACCGCCAGGACTTCTAGGAACCTGAAAGCTCTGTCCAGGTCTGTGGGTGATCTGACGGTGTACAGGCGGCCTCGCTTGTGTAATATTAAATGAAAGGGGTGGCCCCATTTGTAGGTCGCGTCCGCCTGGCGTGCTGCGTCCACAAGTGGTCTTATCAGTCACCGACTATTGAGGGTCAGTCTGGAGACATCTGGTAAGATAGTAATTTCCACTCCGTTAAAGTTAACTGGACCTCTTTCCCATGCCATGCGTTGGATTTCCTCCTTTTGTCTGTAAAAGTGCACTCGGCAGATGACATCCCTTGGCAGATTGGGGTTCCTTGTTCTCCCGCCCATCATTCTGTGGACCCTGTCCAGCTCTATTGTCCTGTCTTCCGGACGGCGTAGTAGCTTGTTGAAGACGGTTGTTACACACTCATAGAGCGCTTCTGGCGCCTCTCAGCTTTAGGTTGTTGCGGCGGCCTCTGTTTTCGACGTCGTCGAGGTGGAAAGTTAACTCACTGAGCTGTTTCTGCTGTTTTTCTATGAAGCTTGTTAGCTGTTGAAAGTCCATATAGGAGACCTCGGGGTTCTCTTCTAGCGCCATCACCCGTTCTGTAAAGGCCTGTACTGAGTGGTTAACTGCCGCGATGGCCCTCTCGTGTTTCTCTTCTATACATCGTATCTGCATCTCTAAGTCTGTTTTGGTCGGTAGGGCACGTATCATGACCCAGAGTGCTTGTAGTGTTTGGGAATCGTCTGCAGGTGGCGCTGTATGATTGCCAGGAGCTTCTGTTTCGGGAAATTACTGGGAGCTGTAGTCATGGAAGGTATTTATATCTCTGCTGTTGTCTCTCTGTTGAGAAGGAGGTTGGGCGATAGGGATAGGATTATCTCCCTGCATTACCCCGCTCTTGCTTGGGTTGTCCTTCCGGGGAGGGGTATGGTCTGCATCAGGTCCCTTTCTGCCACCCTTTGCGTTAGGGCTGTGTCCCTGGCTGGGGGTTTCATGGGATTCATTACCAATTGTGTAGAGTGTGGGTACAGTGGAATGTCTCGCTGGTGACCTCGGGGTCTCTGCCCTATTCCCCCTCCCGTCCTGTTCAGGGTGTTGGGCTCTGTTTGGTGGTGAGGTACCTGGGTTCTTGGTCCACTGCTCCCTTAGTCCTTCTTGCTGCCCCTGCTCCGTGTTGGTGTGGAGCTGCGCTGCTCCTCCGGCATTTGAAGGTGGTGCTTCTGCACCCTGTACTGGCTGCCCGCTCTTTTCTGTCTGTAGCCCCTAGGTCTAGTCGGCAGGGGATTTTCTCCTTCCCTCAGGGTATGGCTCTGCTCCGCTGTTGTATGGGCTTCTCTCTCTGCCCTGGCGGTGTGCCAGCATGGGGCTCTCCTGCCTTCACCTGGCCTGTGGATAGGGTTGCTGGATCTCCACTCTGCTTCAGCGCGGGCTTGTCGCGCTGACCCAGTGCCATGTTGGAGAGCCGTCTTCCCGCTCCGGCGGCGTGTGTTCCGTGCAGGAACCGACTTATAGGGGATCCCTGGATCTGTGGCTGGTCTGCCTTCCTCTTCCCCACTCTGGTCATCATCGGGTATGGGCTATTTTCTTTGTTTTCTGGTTTTCTGAGAGTCAGTGGCAGCGGAGCTCCGAGATGTGCGGCCTCCCTCTCCTATGCCAAGCCACGCCCCCCATGCCACTTGTCATTAACTTTTATCTATCGTACAGTCATGTCTTTCTATCTCATATAATTATTAATAACATATAATTCTCTATACACTTAACCGCTTAATCCTCCAACCTTAACAACCCCCCCTCAGGAATTTCTCTTATCAAGGAGAGGTGATGGAGTAAGATAAACAAAGCTTTAACTGTTTTAGACTCCTACAGCTAACTGCAGTATCCTTGGAATATTTTTCCCTTAATAGGAACACTCAGGTCTCACATTATTAACAACTTAATTATTATTATTTTTTCTTACATGACATTATCACATTGAAAACACCATTTAACAATCAAACGCACTGCAAACCAATTACAGAACTAACATGTACACAAATAACAGCAAGAATGTATGTTCCCTATTCACACAAGTTTATATTAAACTTAATTCCTGATCATCTTCATTACAAGTCTATTCATTTCAAGCAAGCAGAGCATCGCTCTCAGACTACTACGTTAGAGAGTCAGTCACACACTCCCCCCTCCCTTCTTCTCACTAAACTCTAAAGCTGAAAGGTGAGGGTGAAAGTGAAACAAGCATTCCAATGTAACAGATGATTTAACCATTTGTGAGCTAACCCCACCACACAGAGCCAGCACTCAAGCCATTGTCTGTCAACTTCATTTAATACTACTGTAAACTTTCATTCCTTCACTGTCTTACCCCAGGACTATCTGCATCATGTAATCATCTCTGCTGTCCTGCTGCCTACTATCTCTGATCCTTGTCAGCACTACCGTCACCCATAGCAACCTGTCCCCTCACTACCTTACACTTATCTGAAGGAGACCATACATATTCCTCTGCTACGACTAAATATCCCACAGTATCATACTGACCCTATCTTATAACCCACACTTAATAAGGTAGACTACATATCATCAACACACAGAGGACAGTGATGGAGGGTTCTTACTATTCCTGCACAAGTCAAAGAAGGCACTAATCACTAGTGTTGTGTACTACAATCAGTGCAAGCATTGGGATGCTAGGTAAAAGGTACATCTATGGGAGGTGTGAAGCCAAGGTGGCGCCTGGGCGACAGCCGAGGGTATTGCAGCAGGTACTAAAATGGCCGCAGGCCATGACTAGCACTAAAATGGCCACCAGGGATGTGGCCTGACTAAGAGTACTATCAAGCCAGGCAAGCATCTAGCCACGCCTTATTCCTTTGTGTACAATGCCAACAAGTCCCTCATCTGACACATATCTATAATAATCTTTATGTGTATAGCGCCAACATTTCCACAGTGTTTACATAGACAGGGGGAATACAGAAAGACAAAAGTACAAAAAATACAGAACCACGGATACATAGTAATCAGCTGATGGAAACAATAGGGGTGAGGGTTCTGCTCCATCGAGCTTACACAAGTAATGGGGTGATACAGAAGGTAAAGGGGCTGGAGATGTGCACAGTATAGCGGGGTGGAGAGTGAGGGATGCTATATACAGACAATGGTCAGAGCTCTTCCACCATTCCCCCATCGTGTAGGATCGGGTAATATGATGATGACCTCTGACAATTTCAGGGCTGTCATCAATAGCGTTCCCCAGACTCACCAATACACCGAAAAGAAATGTTATTCCTGTTATTTTTGTCCTTACCGAGGAGGCCCATGGGGAAAGGGTGTGGATTTCTTCACCGAGTTGAGATGGAGACCACCTAATGTGCCCCCCCCACCCCCCTGTAATGGGCTAAACTAGACCCCCTCAGCACACTGTCCCTGCTCTGCCTGTGTTACCTTTTTACAGTGAGAATGGTGAATCCAGGTCTGCCATTCAGCAATCTTTATTGCAGCAGGAGTGGTCAGGAGTACCTGGTAAGGTCTTTCTCACTTTGGGGTCTTCCAGTTCTTTTTCTTTATCCCCTTGATGAGGACCCAATCACCTGGTATTATTTCCCTTAGTAATGCTTTAGCCACTGAGGCTTCATGCGACTGACCTGTGAGAAACACTTCTATCCACTTGGCTAAAGCATCTATAATAACTAGGCAGTATTTCTTACCTTCACATTTGTTTAATTCTATGTAGTCCATACAAATGTGTTGGAGGGGATACTGAGGTGTAGGACAGCATCCCCTCCATGGTCTTGTATTATTTGTGCTAAACACAAGGCACAAGGGAATATAAGATAAACAAAAATTTTCAGAGTAGTTTGTAAACGCATAGGCTGTGAATACTTTCGATATGAGTGCTACCATCCCCCTGTTGAGAAATGACACAGGCCATGGCTCAAATTTCCTGCATATCTGAAGAACGATTTAGGTAAGATAGTTTTTTTTCCTTCTGCGGAGATGTCCAACCCATCTACAAAGAGTGTATTCAGCATCTACAAGAGATACATCCTGCAGATCTGGTCTGGGTAACACCTTATGTGCCATCTCTCCTAGACAGTTGTATGGAGGACCGTCTGAAGAAATAGGCAGTAAGGTAGATGGATGGAGCGTAGTACATCCCTCAGTTGTCAGGTGTGGCTGTGAGAGCAGTAGTGTCATGTAGGAGGGATGTCTGGAAGGACAAAGATATGAGTATAACCAACTGCGTGCGGTACACAGTGTGAGTGGCGGAACAGCACTATAGTGGCAGGTCTGACTGCTTCAGCTGCCGCTGCTACCGCTTGTACACAGGGTGGGAGCGCTCGGCCACTGGATCTAGTCTGCAGGAGTAGTATGCCAGCGATCTGTTTCCCACTGTGTGCCTGAGTTAACACAGAGGTCATATATCCTTCCCTTGAGTCAACAGCACAAAGAGCTTGCTGTAGTTCAGCAGCCCCCAAGACTGATGTGCCCACCAGAGTCTGTTTTAACCTGACAAAGGCTTCCTCAGAGGGTGCATCCCACTGGATCCTGTCAGCTGCAGAAAGAGGTTCATCATAGATGAGTCTGGTAAGAGGTGCTGTCAGGGATGCATAATTTAGGATCCAGGCTCTGCAGACGTTTGTCATTCCCAAAAAGGACAGAATTTGCTCGTGGTTTTGGGACTTCCAGAATTGCTTGCCTACCTTCATCTGACAGGTTATACCCCAGATATTTAACTGTTTGCTGACAGTATTGGAGTTTCTACCTGTTTACTTTATGGCCTTGCTTATAAAGAAACCTCAAGGGTTCGACTGTGTCCCCCCACAATTCGCTCCACTGTCTGCTGCTAGCTACCAACATACAGTAGTAGCCCAGTTCCAGCATCCTAGAGGTAGTCAGCTAAGTTTGCTGACATAGCCTGGGAGAAAATTGTTGGAGATTCACAGCAGCCCTGAGGTACTCTGGTGAAGGTGTACCTAATTTTATCATAATATCTTATCTCAACCATTTTACTGGACATATTTAAGACTATATAATCTGACATTTCACAGGCTTATTTGTCTCTAGGTCTGTTATAACTGGTTCAGAGAGGGATTCCCTGTGGGTCCGTCCATTAACCCCTTTTACCATGATATGACTATTACTACATTTTACATTGGGTATATATTGGGATGTATTAATGCCCTGGTGGCTCCTGAGCCCACCAGGAAAGTAATCATCCGCCCATTCACCTGGAGATCTATCTCAGGCAGTAGAAATTGCCAAGAGATCCTCCAAGTGTTGTACATCCATCCCTCTTAGTCATTTTTCCCCAAGGTGCCTGTGAGCATTGTTTCTCTGGGCATCCTCAGGCAAAATCACCAGATTTCCAATCATTCAAACACACATTTAAATCCCCGAGCTGTATCCCACCTCTGCTTCTTCCTTTGCCTCTACTTTCACATCCTCTCGCTGTCCAATGACCTCTCTGACTTTCTTGAACCGTCGTGTCACATTCTTCTCCCTGTATAAAAACTCTCACTTTCCCAACCTTTTCTTTGTAAAACTTTTCTGCATGTTTTGCATATTCCAAAACATCCTGCAATGATCCCATCCTAAGGGTAATCATGTATCTCATTATATAACCTCCTATTTCCTTCTTTACTGCACTTACAAACGCATTCTTTATAATGGCTGATTATATGCAGTGTTAGTATCATCTCTCTCCCCCTAGTTATCCTATGGAAGAGTTCTACCATCTCCGCCCTTCCCATTCTAATTTCCTTCTACAGAACTCCAATCTGGCCCTAGAATTTTTCTATCTGCTCTTTCCATTTAATTGTAACTCCTCATTAACCCTTTGAATTGTTTATCAAAACTGTCGGGGCTCTATTTATATGGGCGTGACAGTTTGGGGCTTCTTTTAACCAGGCTTCAGCAGCGGATAATTCGTATTTCTGCTGATCTTTAGCTGATTTTGTCCATATTTTATCACATAATTCTTTACAACTTGGAACTTTTAATTTATTTTTTAAATCCATATTTCTATCCCCCCTTATGTCACAATATTTGACAGTCAGGATCTAACTTGTCCATGTACTTCTTATCCCCTTCAAGGACTTCCTGTCATTGGCAACAACAGAGACATGCACAGGAGAATGCCTTACAATTTGTATTTCCCATTGTTAGTAATTATGTTCTTGACATCGATTTACAAGACAAACAACATAAAACAAGCCTCTGGCCACTAAAATGTATAGTGAAAACGCAGGGGTTCCTGACCAGAATCAGTGCTTCGCTATATACACGAAGACTCCTTCTTGCCTTTCCGAGTAGGGCCTGTGAACATAAAACACAATATGGGGCTTGTCCGAAAACAACCTGCACAGCAAGGCTGGTCCTTAATGTGTCCTAGAGGTCAGTGCCCACGTATCAGATCCGCTTATCTCAAATCACTCACACATTCGCTTCATGCAGTATAAGTCAACAATACAAATATTACAATATGTTAGTAGGCGGCCGCCCTCTTTATATTCTTAGTTACTCTATAACACAATATCAAAGAAAAAGTAGTAGTAGGAAGATAAGAAGTAAAGTTCCTGGACACCCCTGTGCCCCATGACGTCATCTAACCGATTCTTTTACGTGCTGCGTGGAGTAATTCTTTCCTGTAGCCTTCTCACAATGCCTATGGTCTCACATAGACTACTGCTATTGTCCCTTGACAACCAATTTGTCTATACTTGCTTCTAATTTACAATACACATCGCACATAGACTACTGCTATTGTCCCTTGACAACCCATTCCTCTATACTTGCTTCTCTTTTACAATACCCATTGTAAATTTTACTAACACCAAAGCATACAGAAGAAGAGAGAAGAAAAGTTTAACCATTGTTATACTTACTACACGTTATCTGGGAGGCTTCTAAATTCTTAGGCTAGTTCGGAAAAACATCACTGTTTCAGACAGGATGCCCGACTGGCCTCTAATGACGTCTAAGCAAGACGGAGGTCTTTTAATGATTGGAGAGTACTTCAGACCCACCTTTTCACAGCCAGGCTGTCCCTTCCCTCTGCAGTGAGTCTTTCCGTCTCGAAGGACCAAAAATGTAAGGAGAATTTATGTGTTTATCAAAGAGAAGATGATCCCAGATCTCGTGCAGAAGTCTGGACCCAGGAGAAATACATATCACACCAGCCTGTGCGGTATCAGATGATTTCTAATTTATTCAAAGGTGTATTTGGTTTATATACCATAAATGACATCACAGGAAAAGTATATACCTCCAAGGTTAATAATAATACATGATAGGCTGAAACTAAAATGTTTAACATAAGTTACACCTTTTAAGGTGTTACTATAACATACAATGAGACCGTTATGAGTTCAGTGAAAAGGAATGAAGGTGGGGGGGGGGGTTCTGGGAGACTGTCTTATCTGCTGTCTGTCCCACCAGTACCATGCACGAATATAGAAAGGTTTCGTTTATCCCCTTCACCATTTCTGGACCCAGGTATATGTTAAGGAAATTGTAGATCAATGTATCAATTAATAGCTCTTTTATTGGATTATAGACTAGAAAGATTTAGCATGCTAGTATAAGTAGTGAAGTCTGGGGCAATTCCACCATATATGTAAGAAGGTACCCTCACCCTCATAGGCCTGAAACCGGAGACCTGATACCCTAGGAAACATACAGGACAGTCTTTGAGGCTTCAGATACCATCACATTAAGAGTTTGCAGCCTGCTTTAATAATTGATACATTGACAGACAGCTTGGCAGTTGAATCAGCAATTTTATTCCGTTCCAAGACCAGAAGTTCCTCATCTGGTCCAACTCCTTGCTCAATGCAGGATCACTAAATCATACCAGACAGATGTCTGTCCAGCCTCTGTTTGAAGACTTCCATTGAAGTAGAACTCACCACCTCCCGTGGTAACCTGTTCCACTCATTGATCACCCTGACTGTCGAATATCTAATTTGTGTCTCCTGCCTTTCACTTTCATCCCATTGCTTCTAGTCTTTCCTTGTGCAGATGAGAATATGGCTGATCCCTCTGCACTGTGACAGCACTTCAGATATTTGTAGACAGCTATTAAGTCTCCTCTCAGCCCTCTTTTTTGCAAGCTAAACATTCCCATATCTCCTAACTGCTCCTCATAGGACATGATTTGCAGACGGCTCACAATCTTGGTAACTCTTCTCTGAACTTGCTTCAGTTTGCCTATGTCTTTTTTTAGAGTGGGGTGCTCAAAACTGGACAAAGTATTTCAGAACCAACGCAGGGTTCTTCTTCAGGCTTAAATCCTTGCCTTTAGTAACAACTGTTTTCCATCACTGAGCCCAAAGACACATTTTCCACCAGACCAAGCATTCTCATGTTATGTCCCAACCATTTATGTGTCACAATATCAAATGGTTTGGAAAAATCAGGACATACAGTACAATATCTAGTGTCTTACCATGATCCAGCTTAGAACTTACCTCCTCATAGAAGCTGATCAGATTGGTTTGACAGCAGCTTGTCGCTCTCACCTATTGAATGATATTGAACAACGCATCTCTACAGGGAGGTGTATGGCCATCTTCAAGCTTAAAGAGGTAAATTATTGATGGCGTTTTCTCGGGATGGGTTTAGTGCCAGGGACCCCCACCGGTCGATTGTTTTGTGGGTCAGTGAGCTCAAGTACCAAGCTGATTTCTGTTCCAACTGCACTGGCCTGGCTTGGTATTGCTAGCTAAGTTCTCAATTAAATGAATGGGCACTTGGCATGCAATACCAAGATGGGTTACTGCAGTGGGAACAGAGCTGTACACTTCTGCGGAAATCAGCTGAGTGCACCAGCCCAGAGAACAGCTGATCGGTGGGTCTGCCTCCCGCCTCTCTACTATTGATCACTCATCTTAAGAATAGGCCATCAACAATTGACAACTGAACAACCCCTTTAAGGGCAGTCCTCTTGAGACATTAATAGTATTTTTTAAAAGTAACTCCAACACAATATGCTTGATTCCATCATCGGAATCACTAACCAGGCAAAGAACAAGATTTTATTTCTCAACCATAGGAATACACAAATGGGTGTACATAGAGCAAAAGACAAAGGAGCTCCTCACCAGGTGCCACTACTCCCCCCTTCCCATTCGTGCAAGTGCATAAAAATACTGAATATATTTGTGCCTGCTCTGGCTATTCTGCTTCCCTTTTGCAAATGTTATATGCACTAGAGCTTTGAACACCTTCATAGCATCAATAGGAAAGAGTTTAACCAACCAATCACCTCCTTTTTTTCCTTCATGAGCCTCAATGCTGCAGCAGAAGTTCCTTATATATTATGTCCCCCCCCCCCCCCCCCGACAAACACACCCACATACAAAATATTCATGGAAAGGAAAATAAATTAGGCTTTGAATATACGTTAACCTAGAATAATTCTATTGACTCTTACTGTGATCCCAAATATTGTATTTCCTGCCTTGGGTTCTATTCATACCATGTTTGATCATATACAGTTGCAATCAAAATTATTCACCCCCAAATTACATTTCATTGCTAAATTTACGAACTCCCGGCTCTTTGCAAAAAAAAAACTAAAACTAACAAAAACTATTTAAGTATCTCAATGCAACTAATATAACAGGGGGCTTCTCCAAATTCAACACAAAATGACACTTTTAAAGAATCCTGCAGTCTCAGAATTGTTCAACCCCCTCATGAGAATTGTCTTTAGTACTAATTAGAGCTCTTTGCTGTTATGACCTGCTGTAACCGTGATGCATAGCCCGACAGCAGCTTCTGACAGCGTTCCTGAGGACTCTTACCCAATTTCTCATGGATAATGGCCTCCAGCTCACCAATATTCTTGGGTTTGAATGCTGCAATTGCCTTCTTCACATCCCGCAAAAGATTTTTTTCTACGGGGTTCAAGTCAGGCAACTGTGAAGACCCCTCCAGAAGCTTCCAGGACTTCTTCTGAAACCACGGCTTGGTGGAGTTTGAGGTATGTTTGGGATCATTGTCCTATTATAAAGGTCCAATGACATCCAAGCTTCAGCTTCCTCACAGAGGCATGATTTCTTCTAAGATGCCCTGGATACTTGATTGAATCCATCTTGCCCTCTACATACTGGAGGTTTCCAGAGCCAGAACAACACAAAGCAGCCCCAGAGTATCACCCAGCCACGGCCATACTTCACTGTAGCAGGGGGTTCTTTTTAGCATATGCTTTATTCTTCCCAACATACCGCTGATCCACAGGCCTGAAAAGTTTCACTTTTGTTTCATCGTTCCACAGAACAGAATCCCAAAACTTCTGTTGCTTATTTATATGGCTTTAGGCATGAGCTGACTTTTCTTGTGCTTTGGGTCAGTAGAGCTGTACTCCTGTGCAAATTGAAACCGCAGTATCTGCTGCCACCAAATCTTGCTGCAGGTGTTTTGCAGTTATACAAGGGTATTTGACCACCTACCTGTTTAGGAATCTGGTGTCAGCCGGTGATAGCTTCCTCTTTCTGTCACATTTAGGTAGTGTAGCCAGTGTGTCTTTAACTTTAAACTTGCAAACTATGCTTCCAACTGTATCTATAGGAACCGTCAGTGCCTTTGCTAACTTTTTATATAATTTTCCTTGTTTATGCAATGATGTCTTCACTTTCCGGGGAGAGGGGGTTGGAAACAGGTTGTACTAGATGGACATTGTCTTCTTTCAGCCTAACATACTATGTTAAGGCCCATTTAGACACAACAATAATCGCTCGAAAGATGTCTTTTGAGCGACTTTTCAGCAATAATCGTTGTGTCATTTAAGCACAAGGTGATTGCTCAAACGTTGAGCGATCACCTTGCGATCCCAGCAGAGGATGCAGATGACAAGCAGGGAGCCACTTGTTCTCTGCATCCAGCTGTTCCCCGCTGGGAGCCCCCGTCTGTCATACAGCCGAGCGCTCGGAGCGGAGGATGCAGAAGACAAGCGGGGTGGCCCTGCTTGTCTTCTGCATCCAGCTGTTTTCTGCATGTAGCGCCCGGCTGTTATCCAGCCGAACGCCCCGAGAAGGGTATGGAGAACGCAGCTAGACAGCTGTGTTCTTCATACCCAGCCTGTCAGCAGGGAGCAGGATACAGCTGAAACAATAGTATCAGCTGTATCCCGCTGTGAATCCCCGATAAGGCTCATTGTTGTCTTTCAGCATGCTGAAAGACAACGTTGAGCGACAGCTTAACGAAAACTGCATGAAGTCAGTGCAGTTAAACATAACGATTATCGCTCAAAAGGCGAATTTTGAGCGATAATTGTTGTGTCTAAATGGGCCTTTAACCATATTTCTAACATGCAGTCAAATGTCGTCCACAAACCTCTATCTAGTCCAGATAGATAATAAAGCCCTTGATTAGTTGCATCAGGTGTGCTTAAGACAACACCTAATTTGCAAATGTGTGCTCCCATGAGGGATTTTATTGAGGGAGGAAGGTGAATAATTCTAAAAGTGCAGTAGTCATGAAAAATTATATTTTGTGTTGTATTTGGAGAAACCACTTATGTTAGTTGTGTTGAGCTATTTAAATTGTTCATCCCCTGCTTTTTTGCAAACAGCTGAAAGTTTGTAAATTTGGCAAATAAACTTGCAATGGGATTGAACAATTTTCATTGCAATTATAGATGGCAAAATATGTTTAAAAATATCTAATCATACAGCATATAATACAGCATTTCTAAAGTAAAGGTGGCCATTCACATTAGTTGAAGGGCTTCTGTCATCACTAACTGTAAACTAAGTTATGGGGCTCAAAGGTGAGGGCCGGTGGTCTGCTTATTATACTCAGTGTCCCCTGTTTCAGTGCTGGGCCCCTGAGAAATCAGCACACACACACACACACACAGTGACCATATCAGAAGGCTGTGCGCATACGCTCTCCCATCTATCTCTTTAGGAGAGTGGGCGCACACAGCCTTGGGAAGAGTGTCACCATATATATGCGAACACTAATTTCTCAGAAACACAGTCCTGGAACAGGGACCCTGTGGCTATAAAAAGCATCTTACCTGATCCCCCGTCCCTTTATCTTTGAGGCCCATTATACAGTTCATGGGGCCAACAGTTGAAGACAGAGGCTCTTTAAGTGCATTTTGCATGGAGCAATTTGCTCCGGTAGCCAAGCGCCAAATCATTGGCACTTGTATACCAAGCCTTTACATAAGCTGATTCAAACCTTCTGCAGGACTAATCGTTTGTCCCACATAGAGAATCATTGCTGTCGGCACCACATCCCTTGTTGACATCATGAGGTTTGCAGCTGGCGATGATTTTGTTCAGCTGCATGAAAGTTGCGACCAGCTGCTGAACAAATGTTTGCTTATTAAATGGTGGATCAGGTACAGCTTTACATAGGTCAAAAGTCAGGCAAAAGGGTGTTCATGTGATCGTTCATGCCAGATTGTCAGCTCATGTACAAAGACGTATAGAAGGTGGTTGATCAGTCGTTAAATTTTCATCTAGTGAATGATTGTTTCACAGATGTAGCCATACGTTTGTAAGTCCGTGTTGGCTGCCACAGTTGTTCAAACTGGCCATACTAGTTCAATGACACTTGGCGACAGACTAATGAGCTTTTGTGCATGATTCTTCGAATCTTTTGCCTCACCCTTGGACAAAGATTTCCAGACAAGGTCTGTATGTCTAAGAAAGAGCTCTGTACTCCAACATACAATTGTAGATGTGAGGGTTTCATTAGACAGGCAATCCTAAGTCAGTAACATTTCATTCCACTCACATATTTGGACCCTTTTCAAACAATTGTTACTGGTAATCAAATATCATCACAAAGGATTAGCTGAATTGCACGAAGGAGAAGACATCGGTCACGTGTATGGCACCATATAATGCAGAGTTCTTACTTACATATATCAGATGGAACTCCTATTCTAGCACCCAGCTTACACCACAGTGCAGTCAACTATCTGACTAGATGAGTGTATGCGATTGGTCAGATGAAACAATTGTTGATTGTTAAATTTAACCTTATGAATGAGGATTTTGCTTGATATTGTCCATTTTCATCAACTTAAGTTTAATGTGTATGGGTACGAACATTGGGGAAGGCAATGGCAAACCACACGGCAAAAATGGTCTGCCAAGAAAATGTCATGACGTGACGTGGCCCTAGGAGTCAGTCATGACTCTGTGCTTGCACCAGGGGACTTTACTTTTACCTACCAACATACACCAAAAGTATATATGTCTTTATGGGATACATCTGGATACATTTTTTTTGGTACAGTACTAAAAACAATAAAATTATAAGTCAAGAGCAGAATCCAAGAATTATGCATATACACTACCACAGAATATGATTGGACCAACCCACATCCTCCTAATAATAAAAGGCGCATCCTCCATAGAAAACAAAACAATGTATCATCTAGATCCTGACTGTATTTTTGTATCTTCAAAACCAGCATACAATGGCATCCATGTGTTTTTTCTAACTATATCGTTGGTCATAGGATTTGGCAACAACAAACTGAATAACTTTACTTCCATCGTTACGAGGAAACTTTATAAAAGTTCGTCAAAAAGTACTCGGCGAAAACAACAGAAAAAGTAAAGCAATAAAAGTAAAAAGAAACTCATCACTGCGGAGATGGAGCAGCGCTGTACATTCTCTACTACACTTTTTTGAAGTCAGGAAACATAGGACAAAAGAAGAACAGATTTTATTTATTTATTTTTTAAATAATGGTCAAGGATTTAATTCATCTTGTTTCAATATCATTACAGAAAATGTTATGGTACAGAGTTCTTCAGTATTTTCTTTGCTTCTTTTTCTCCACATGAATGCTGGTACACTGTAATCTGTACAAGATCAGTTTTTGATTTTTTTTTCTGTACATTTCTTAAATGTATAGGTTAAAAAGGCTGTCAGCACTTAAGGAAGCAATTTTTTTTTCAAAGAAAAGGTATTCAGTTACTGCCCAATAGTACTGAGCGGAGTGATTGCCAGGACGTCTCTCCTCCTTGTTAAGAAGATGGGAGTCTGGATCCAGATGCAACCACTTGGCACATCAACACGTTATACAAGATAAAGAACAAGCAGAGCTCTCTTGTGAAGCGGTTATGAAGCATACTGATAAGGGAAACAGCAGTGTCATCTAAGCTAGTATAAAGTAAGCAGACAGCCTTGGTTAAGAGCTTAAGTATTTGTACTTTAAGGATGAGAGAAACACAACTTTTGCAGGCATCTACTGCTGTCTACTAAAAGCTACTGCTATTAGACCTTGCATTTTAACACACAAAGCAATTGCAATGAAGGAAAAGTTGCCTTGATATAATCAGAATAAGGTTTTATAAGAGTTTTTTTTTATAAGGTTTTTGGGGGGGGGGGGGGGGGGAGATTTTTTTTTCAGTTTTTCTCCTCAAAGTCAGTTTTTGAAATTTAGTTCAAGATGTTGACTACACTGATCAACTTTATCCAAATCATAAAAACTAGCTGTGCCGTTGCATATTACAGGATACAGTCAATGATATGTGGACATGCATCAATGCTTCTCTCTTGCTTTTGTCATCATAGCCTTCCGATGACCATGACATCCACCACCTCTCCCTTGTGAAGTTCCACATACTGCTCTGTCTTTGGAGGTAGCATCAACAGTCCATTGGCACTGCGCATACTCATCAGGCGACTGCTCATCTGATTACCTGCGTGGAGAAGACATAGACGTTAGCACACTCCTCGTAAGACAAGATGACAATGGACATTTCCTATATGGGAGTTCTTGGTGTCTGGATCAGTCGACGTAATGTAAAGACTGGTTCATTAATCAGCTTACTCTACCTAGTGGCTAACGATTAACCTTCTAGTGTGATGGGTTATTCGTCTTTAGGGTCTGGAGGAAGTAGTTGACTATACTAATAGATCACAGACTGAACATGAGTCAACACTGTGACGTAGCAGCAAAAATGAAAAAACACAATTCTGTGATGTATTAAGAGAAGCATAGAGTCTAGATCATATGAGGTAATTATCTCCCTCTACTCTTCCTTAGTCAGACCTCAGCTGGAATACTGTGTCCAGTTCTGGGCACCCCAATTTTTTAAAAAATAGACAAACTGGATTAAGTTCAGAGAAGAGCTACCAGGATAGTGAGCGGTCTGCAAACCATGTCCTGTTAGGTACGGTTAAAGCATCTGGGAATGTTTAGCTTGCAAAAGTGAAGGCTGAGAGGAGACTTAATAGCGGTCTACAAATATCTGATGGGTTGTCACAGTGCAGAGAGATCAGCCCTATTCTCATCTGCACAAGGAAAGACTAGAAGCAATGGGATGAAAGTGAAAGGGAGGAGACACAAATTAGATATTCGACAGTCAGGGTGATCAATGGGTGGAACAGGTTACCACGGGAGGTGGTGAGTTCTACTTCAATGGAAGTCTTCAAACAGAGGCTGGACAGACATCTGTCTGGTATGATTTAGTGATCCTGCATTGAGCAAGGAGTTGGACCGGATGACCATGGAGGTCCCTTCCAAATCCACGATTCTATGATATTTATGGGAACTATAAAAAGATTTTCCAAACCTGGCATCCATTTTTTTGGTCCTTAGGAACATAAAGTAAAAACTAAAACAATGTAAGGTACAATATACTGTGTATAATTCAAGTTGACTCCTCTGACTTTCTTGATGTAGGTAGTGGGACCCTTAGTGGTCATCTATTGTGGTGACGGGTTGAGTAATGTCTGTTTGGCAATCAAGGTCAGGTTTCCAGCTAAAGGATTTTCAGATCTCCTGATGATACAATATAGAATAGAGCCAGCGGATTTCCATTTCATCCCAATGTATTTTTACACCATATTATGCACCACGCCTGTTCTTTTTGCAATGTTTTGCCACATCGACTGTTAACGCTTTACCATACAAGCAAGCTATAGGAACCTTTCCTAAAAATGGTTCTTGCCACCATTTGGTCAGTTTTTTTTTTACTTCTTCCATGACTGATATGATAAATTCTTTTTGCTTTATAGCGAGTCATCCACCAGCATATTTCCATTCAAATCCCTCTTCTTCCTTGCAGGGCTAATAGAAATCAACCTTTACAAGTCTAAAAGGAGCCTAAGGGTGGCTTCACCTGTGCCAACTATTGGCTGAAAAATCGTTCGAACTAGCAATTTTGACTGATAGTTTTTCTGTGCAATAACGCAGGATTCGATTGAGCGAGAAATTGCTCATTGATCATTTTGTTTTGGCTAAGTGTAACAAAGCAACTAGTGAGTTCTCATTGAACAACTGTTTGTTCACAGTAAACGGAGGTTGACAGCCGGAAGAGATCTCCAGCGCGCTTCGCCTCCATTAACTGAACGACTATCGCTCCTGTGTGAAAGTACAGAAGTCTTAGTTGTTGGAATGGCTTTCGAACGCTTACATACCCGAAAGTCATCCTGTGAAAAGCTACCCTAAGAAAAGAAAATGGTGGCTTCCATTACCGGTTATGCAGTTATTTTTTGTTAGAAGCTGTAGGGGTGGGCACCCCGCCATGGCACTTTCTGACTGTGTGATATCTGCTAGTTATATTATCAAGTTGATGGCAATGTTATTAAAATATCCAGTACAACCTAACTGATAGAAGTGTCCAGTTATATGTAGTCAATAGAGACCTGTACTTTGTGCCCAAGGCAGTGGCTCTTGGTGATGCCACGTAAGTATGCAGCGATGGTACTCTGGGCGAGGATCCAACTTTACATCACAAGATAACTGCAAGACAGAAAAGAAAATGTTCTCCTATATTCAGTCATATTCACCTATTTTTCTTGTTGTATTTCAATCATCTGTCCAACTTTAAATACCATCTACGAGAGTGAAGAGCGGCAGCTAGGAGCATCTGAAAAAACAGACACATCTATGTATTACACAGACATACCACTGATAGCAATGGACAAGTGTAGACGTTCCCCTTGCTGTCTTTTCCCTCATAGATTCCAATGGTTTGCTTGGGGTCCAGCAGTTGGACAAACTGGGATTAGCTTATTTTTAATGAGGGTCCCTTCTAACAAAAAGGAATGGTCTAAAGAGGACTTTGTAAATATATAGCATTACTTATCTTGTACTGATCATGACTTACAGTCTGCATTATAATCAAGAGCTGTGCCCATAATTCTGCTGGTCCCCATTGCACTCCTATGATGCAGTGAAACTATTCAGTGCCTGATGTGAAAATCACATTTCCCAAATATGCCAATATATATCCAGACATACATCCAGTAATAAATCATAGGGTATTTTGGCAATGAAACCTGAAGAATTGGGAATGCAGCTCTGGAGAATAATACAGGATGTAACTCCGTACAAGTGGAGCTGGTGTTCTGCTTGCATACCAATTAAATTACTAGTTTCTTCAAGCACAAAAATAAGCCATGGTGAAATTGAGCATTACACACAGCCCATTAAAATGAGTAAGAGGTCTGTGTAATGCAGGGCAGGTCAAGTCCTCCAGATCAGGAGACATTCTTTCTAACTGCTCTCCACTCCTCAGGAGACAGGGACCCTCAATGCCCTCTTCTAATCTAATTTTGGATTCCTATGAGGCTTTTTCTTTCTGTCATTATACAAGAGCGCCACCTGCTGGCTAAAACCAGCACTGCAGTATGTGGTGTACCTAAGAGGCTCTGATGACGGAGCAGCCGACAATATACAGTAAAAATACCCTGTCGGACGTCTTCAGGCTTTAATCAGAATGTCGGAAGCTGTCAGACAGTTGATTGGAAAGGGTTAACTCATAATTCCCTAATAGGGTACACGAAAATGTTTTTTTTTTTAAAACAGTACAACCCCTTTAACATAACATCCTCCAATTGTTAGCAACATATTGTAGTAGTGAAATTGGGGAACACAAAGACCGTATAGTGTAAAGTTAGGGTGGTTTTATATCTGCAGCCATGGTTCCACTTTTGTGCTCTGTTCGGGGAGCAGGAAAGGGGAATCTCTGCAACCAAATGGCTCATTCTCTGGACAGCACCACAAGCACCAGACAGACCCCATTGATTATAATGAGGTCCGTCTGTTTTCCACTCGGCTGCCTAACTTTAGATGAAAGAAAAAGCTCTGCATGCAGCACTTTTTCTTCCAGTACTTTGAGCCGAATCTGCGACTGAACCTCCGACTCCGATGTGAAATCGGCCTTAATCACATACACATTTACCTGGAGTTTTTCCTTAAAGCGGTATTCCGGGCGATGGGACATTTTTTCCAGTTTTCACCCATCCAGTGAAAACTGATAGATCAGTGGGATCGTCCGATTGCTGTGCTTGGCTGTTTGCCCCTTTGAAATGAATGAAGCAGACAATAATAGTCGAGCACAGCACTCGGCTATTTCTGTCTGCCCCGTTGAAATGAATGGAGTGGCACTACTCCATTCATTTCAATAGGTCAGACATATAGGCAAACACAGCACAGCACTCGGCTATCTGGCTGCACCGTTGAGAGGAATCAGCCTGTTCTGTGTGACCAGCAGCTCTATTCCCTGCTTCCCTGCAGAAGCGAGACGATGTATGCTGAACTGTGAAATAAGCGGGACGCAGGTCCCCCAGTCTCAGGAACACTGAACACTGGGGGTCCCAGCAGTCATACCCCCACCGTTGAAACATCCCATCGTTGAAAATCCCTCTTAAAGTAAACCTTCAAAATTCTGTCCTTGTACCTAACGAAGTGGAGGGTAAATTACCTGCACTTGTTCTTCTATGCCACGCCTCCCAATCTGCCAGTTTCAGGCCGTGGCTCCACCTGTCCAAGATGGCTACAGCTATTTTCTAACTACCTAATGCACTGCTCTCTGATTGTCCATTGGCAAGTCAGCGAACAGGTATAATGCATCGTTAGTCTAAGACTACCAATACACTGTAGAGATTAGCTAGATTGAAGACTGAATCGGCCATCTTGAATGCCCGAAAAGAGGACCTGGAACTGCAAATTGGAAAGACGGCAGAGAAGAACAACTGCAGATAATATACACACCCACGTTCCTCCTCCGGCTCCATTGCAGAATTTTGTCCAGAAAACTGGAGGGTCACTTTAACATTTACTTATAAAACAAAAACAATATAAGTTTTCAAACAGCGGCAAAGTAATGGAAATTGAGCAGCTATTTTGTGTCTTCATATACAGAGACATTCATGTTGATGTAAAGTCATATAACTGCTTTATATGGTAAATTCTCAAAATAAAGACCCTTTGTACGTGTATAGAGCCGCCTCACTAGACACTTGGACATGAAACACACACTGTTTTAGAGGTGTATAACATTTCCTAATAGGGGTGACTGCAATAAATAGCGATGGAACGGCAGATACGAATTCCGCTCTCCATATAACATGGGCGGTATAAATACCCTGGCTTTGATGATTGTAGGTCTTGGATCCAGGATTCCCTGCATCTTTCTTAGTGCTGGTACGACAAAAAGATTACAGGTAACTACTGCTGACACAGGGTTGCCTAGAGTGAATGGAAGACAAATACCATTAATCAGGAGAAGGCAGGTAGTAAACAACGTAAATTATGTGTAACACGTTCAGGCTTTTACTCCAGAATCCACATTTGATTTTGTAAGATGTAGAAATAGATTTTTCCCTTTAACCTTGTGAATGCACGGTAAGTTCTGATCAATAAGGCCTTTTTCGAGCTGGACCCCTTCAAGACCATAGCGCGACTAGTAAAACCAATGCTTTCCCTTGTATGGGTTAATTTATTAGGCATTACATATGTTGATTGAAAAAACAATCAAAATACTAACGACCACCCGTCTGTCGGTGAGTTACATGCTCCGCCCCTGATCACATGACAGTGACCTCATCAACTAGTTACAGCGAGGTAATGAGGTGCCCCAAGGATGTCTAACCACCACCTAACTAGTTACACCGAGTTAGTGAGGTGCCCCAAGGATGTCTAACAACCACCTAACTAGTTACACCGAGGTAGTGAGGCGCCCCAAGGATGTCTAACAACCAGCTAACTAGTTAGAGCGAGGTAGTGAGGCGCCCTAAGGATGTCTAACAACCACCTATCTAGTTACACTGAGGTAATGAGGTGCCCCAAGGTTGTCTAACAACCACCTAACTAGTTACACCGAGGTAGTGAGGCGCCCCAAGGATGTCTAACAACCACCTAACTAGTTACATCCAGGTGGTGAGGCACCCCAAGGATGTCGAACAACCACCTAACTAGTTACACTGAGGAAACACAACCTCCCAGTAACCATTATTAACCATCTCTGTTCCTCCGGTCATCACAGCCTCATCCTCCGGTTACCCCACAGCCGACAGTCTGCATACAGCGGTCAGTTATCTCGCAGCTGACAGATACCAAGCAGTAGTTACCTCAGAGCTGACAGTGGACAGTTACCTCAGAACAGTCTCCTGCAGCGCTCAGTTACCTCAGCGCAGCGCTCAGTCACCTCAGAGCTCAGTTACCTCAGCGCAGCGCTCAGTCACCTCAGAGCTCAGTCACCTCAGAGCAGCGCCCAGTCACCTCAGAGCTCAGCTACCTCAGCTCAGACATGACACCATTAATAAAACACAATTGTTAAGCAGACATACATTCCCCATCATCACCCTGACTCACCCTTTCTTTACAGCCTAGTAAGGGTTACCACTAACACATTTAAAACTGACCAATCTACCTTAGGGGGCGCTCACCCCAATGTAATTGCATATGGGTATGTGTATATACAAGCCCATATATATATATATATATATACACGTATTGGCTCTATCATGTGCATATATGTGGCAAAAATACAACATGCTGCGTTCTGTTTTGCGCTCATGTATTACACAATTCCGATACGCTAATTTGAGAGGAACTGCGTAAGGCAATGCGATTAATTGCCTGCGAGTTACCACCTTTCATACGGGCATACAGAACACACGTAATACATGGTAATCATATGGCGGCCTAATGGATGGACAATCTCAGACAACGGTCCCTCCTCTAAGTACCTCAGACCCACCAAGCCATAATACACAAAGGGGTGAAGCTGTGTCACTCACCTGTTTCAGCTTGAAGGTTTTTTTAAAATGATATCCTCCAGGTCCAACAAATCTGGTTCTCTTGGACAACGGCGCTTGGACAGTGTCTAGAAAACGAAGCAGAAATGGTAACAATTTCTACCATGATATTGCGGGAAAAGTACGGTTCATCCATCAAGTGTACCACTAGCTTCTTAAGAGCAACAGATCAAAGTATGAATAGCTTTTTTCCCCTAATTCAGCATAGAGCTGAAAAAAAATTCTAGAAAATTAAGCATTAGTTTATGATTCAGTTTAGTGATCGGGTTTACAAACTACTCAGCAATGTCTACTAAGTGGAAGGATAAAACCACTTCCACAGGCCGGTACTGGAATATAACATTGGCTAGGAGGACTTGTTTTTTTTAGTTGTAAATGGGTATTTCCAGAACGGACCGACCACCTATCCACAGAACAGTTGATAAAGTCTGATCAGCAGCGCGAATCTCACCACTGGGACACCCACCGATCCCAAAAACGCCAATCCCGTGTCCCTCTCTGCTGCTCACTTCAAACCCCGCAGTGAGGAGCAGCTTGACTAGTGTGGCGGCTGAGCATGTACAATGCCAGTCCATTACATTCTGTGGTCCTGCTTAAGTGCTTGTCCTGAGCTTTCTCCGGCAGCCCGATTGAAAGGAATTGAGCAGAAGCAAACAGTCATCCGCACCTTCATTCATGCACCAGGAGAGGCGGATACGGCGACCCTGTTCTTGGCATCAGTGCTGGTTTCGGTGGCGAGACCCTCACCAATCAGACTTTCGGCACCTATTTTGTGGATAGGTGCCAAGACAATCCTGAGATTAGTGCTTTATAGCAACCCTCTGGTTTCAGGACCAAACTTCTACCCTGGACTGAAGGAGGGTATATTACTTGCAGTTGTTCTTCTCTGCCATCTATCCGATTCACGAATTCCAGGTCACATTTTTCAGGCGCCCAAGATGGCTGTTGCAGTTTTCTAACTATCTAATGTATACTGTGCACTGCTCTCTGATTGACCAGTGTTGCTCATGTGATCAGTGCTGGCCAATCAGAGAGCAGGTATAGAAGGTTATATCAGCCACCTTAGACAACCAAAAACAGTACCCAGAACCAATGGATCAGAGGGACGGCAGAGAACAACTGCAGGTTATATACCCCCTTCTCCCTCCGACCCGGTAACAGATCTTTGTGAAGTATTCTACTTCACTAGACTTTAATTGGCTTCCATTTAGCACTGCACTTTAATATTATACATGTATTACCGGTTACAGGACTGTTTTCTCTCTGGGTTTCTCTTGGCTTTGAGATGGTTCTATTCATGATCTGCAGGATTTCTTTTTATGCAACTAGAAATAAAACAAGAGCATTTGAGAGGGAAGATTAAATATGTAAGACGGGTCTGACAGATGCATAATTAGCCCAACAACATTTAGAGAATATACAATCTATACTCCTTTCCCTTACAGAATATATTAAATGAGTTTCCCCACCGATAACACACATGGTATACAAAAATAATACTCAATATACACAAGCAAGGAGAAGATCTGCCAAGGCTGGATACTACCGGCAAGGAGCGCCCGCTGCGGCTCGGCCCCCTCACTTGAGTGTTGCGTCAAACTTCTAAGTAGATTTCTTTCTGTAGCGCAGCAGCGGTTCAGAATAAAACAAGACACATGCCAAATGGGCATCTCTGTCCTGGGTTCATGCTGCCCGTGGGTTTGGGTGGCATGAACCTAGTGACAGCTTCCTTTTAAGGATTAAAGATTACATACCGTACTGATTTCTCATTTTTATACAGCTCTATGCACACACTTGCTTCGGAACGGAAGACATAAGCATCAATTACAGGAGATTGTAAAATTGTGTGTATATAATAGAATATGAGAAACATCTATTTACAGTGAGCCGCTGAACAGAAAGGTGACAACTGGCCTGAAAGCACATTTATAGTCATGTATCTACTAGTAAACCATATCCTGTAGTGAAAATGTCAGCACTGACTCTGAGAAGAGACATTTACACAGAACTGAAGGGGTTAAATAAGCATAGACTATAGATGCGAGATGTGAGACAGGTAGGTGGGAGGCGGTAGGTGTGAGATGGGTAGACGAGAGACACCCATTAACAGACCCCAGCCGATCAACTATTGATATCCCGAGGGAAGATCTTCAATAGTATTTCCCTGGAAAACCCCTGTAAGTCCTCCTGCCCGCGGCCGGGTCGGAATCCGACTGCGAAATCTCACAGCGGAATCAGACCTGGTGACCCCCAGAGACTCTATACTCGCCTATCCGGATCCGCTACGAGTGTTTCGGCTGGGGCAGGGCGTAACGCGCCAGCGCTGGGCTCTAACACGGATTCCTGCGATACTACTGCGAAAGTGCTGACGGCCGGTCAGCTTCCATTGACTGCAATGGAAACTGTCTGTGCGTTTTTCTGCACTAAATAGAACCTGCTGCGACTCACCCCCGCAAACGGAAAATCACAGTTAATTTCCGCCAGTGGGCAGGGAAGAATCTTTTAACATTGCATGTCAATGGACGGACATTGCTGCGGATTTCGCGGCGGGCGTCTGACTGCGAATTCCGCAGCAAAAGTCCGTCCATGGGCATTGGGCCTAAGAGAAGAGATTATTACTTTTTATAGACAAGGAAAGGGATACAGAAAGATAACGAGGCGCTGAACGCCCCTAGAGACACAGCTGGAAGCCAGACGCTGCCCTACTAAGTACTAATGCTCCATTCTAAATTAGTTCAAACAAAAGAAATTGCGCCGTAATCCTTGCGTGTAAATGCGCAGCCATCGTGCGCTATTAGTTTACTTTTCGTTTCAACCAGCATAATAATCATTGCTGTTTGCTTACTTCTCGCTGCAACTAACCCCCCCGCTCCGTGCTTCTCACAGAATATGATGATCTGCCTGTCTAAACGTTCTGCACGAGCGCGAACAACCAGCGGTGACGTCACATGTTCGCGCAGATCGTTTAGCCGACAGTTGTTTCATGTAAATGGGGCATGAGGTTATATGTACACAGGCAAGTGTGATAACTCAGACCTATATCGCACTCGTAAACCGCAGATTTACAGGCTTCTGCAATGCGCTTCCCCTTTAAAAACGTGTGATTTGCATCGCTGAACGTGTTTGTCACTCATGAAAACAATTGCTCATGCCTTCAATAGTTAAAATGGAAAAACACATCAAACTCATGAGAACTGCATTTGCAGATGTGTAATGCAGTATTTTTGTCTCCTCTACAGAATACTGGGTGATCCTTGCAGACAAAATCACCCAAAAATAAGACAAACTGTGATTTTTCACTTTCACTGTATTGGTACGAGCGAAACATTGCTGGATGAGAGCGAATCCACTGAAAATAATTGGTTCTTTAAACACGCAGGTTCTGTGCGCGGCGCAACAACACAGAACCCCCGGATTATTACAGCTGGTGTAAATACAGCCTAAGGGCTTACTCAGACGACCGTATATTGGCCAGGTATTCACGCCCGGCCAATATACGGTGTCCCTCTCTGCAGGGGGAGGAGGCTGGAAGAGATGGGAGTAGTGCACTGAGCTCCCACGCCCTCTCCACCCCTCGGCACTATTTGCAAAGGGAGGGGCGAGGCAGGGCAGAGCTAGGTCTCGAAACTTAGCTCTGTCCCCGCCCCGCCCCCTCTCATGAATACCTATCCGATATACGGTCGTCTGAATAAGCCCTGAAGACGCTCGTCATGAAGGGGCTGAATACTTCTCAGACTGCAGGAGGTTTTAAAAGTGGCATTCTATCTTCAACTTGGAGAAACCACTTTTATATCAGTTGTGTAGATTTATTTAAATTGCTTTTATTTGATTGAGTTTTACAAACAGCCGTAAGTTCTTAAATCTGACAAGCCTAATTTGCAGGGGGGGGGGGATAATTTTGATTGTAACTTTAGTTATGCCCTATCCTATGAGTAACTTTATATTACTGGAATACCTCTTTAAGCACTTACAGAACTCCAGTGTTGTGACCTCATCGTAACCAAGACATCTGCCATAAGTGGTATGACATCACTCTCTCTGCCACCTGAACAACAGCACTGACTCTGAAGAGGTGGAGACACATCTGAGACCAGAGGAAATGATACATCGCTTCTTCATCCAACAATACAGTAAGTAGATGGGAACTGGGTTATAGAGTCCGCATGGAGGGGGAGGAGGTGCACTGTGCTGTAGCGTTACATGAAATGCAGTATCATATATAAAATATAGATTTATTAATATATTTTACTTGAACTCAAAACTACCAATTACCTGATAGTTTTATTCTTTATGGAAAATAGGCGTCATAATAGCAATCCTATATAGATAGTAAATGTACATGCTGTCTCATGACATAGAGGTATTTCCTTATAAATTGTTTATGTTGCCATAGTAACGTCAGGAGACGACCACCAATAGGATTGCTGGTCATCAAATTGAAAGTTGTCAGTTGTGTGCAGTCAGTTATTGGTGGGTGATGTTCTTCTCTCCATTCAGTACTAGTAGACATGTGATGGAGATCTATACTGGAAGCTCGAGTAGAAGATCTATAGTTGTCCTGTGTTTAGGGCTCATTCACACGGGCGTAAGGGCATTTCAGCCACAGAAATACGCAGCATTTTGTGTGACTGGAATGCACTGATGCCCGCTTATTTTGCCGGCTTTGGCATGTATTTGCCACATGTTTGCGCACACAAATGTTGAGTGGATTGATTTCAATAGGCTCTTGCGGTGCACAAATGACACCAGGAAAGGTCATGTTGCAGATTTTTCACGCGATCGCAGATTGCATGAAATTGAGATCAATGGGTTCTATTTACTGAGGATTATGCATGCAAAATTTGTGTGGGTTTTATGTTGTGCGAATACGCCCAGGTGAACGAGCACTTATTCCCTATGGAGGGCATTTGCTGCCCGCAGGCTCCTCACTTGTAAGTCCTATTTTGGGTCTTTATCTCTGAGGATATAGAGGTCTTCTCTTGCTTTCTATGGTTACGTGTCAATGTGGCCTCTCGTATAGATATATCACAGCAATCACAGCCTATCAGTCACAAATATCAAATTATTTTGTTGATATAGAGCTGAAAGCAAGTGATGCCAAGAGAACATGACCGAAGCCAAAGGACAAGATGAGTTCATAATAGGGATCAATGGGAAGCCAGGTAAGTATAATAATGTGAAAAACACAGAAATACACAAATCATAAAAACACATTACATTAAAAAGATCCCCACATAATATAAGTCCCTGAAAGCATAATACAAAGCATATATTTATTATATAGCAGCCTGCTAGTATAAGCAGCAGCTAAATAGTTAAAATGAATTAGGGGACATATGTATTAAGTCTCCTAGCCTGGGCAAGATATAGCACCCTGCTAGTATAAGCAGCAGCTAAATACTTCATATGAATAAGGGGACACATGTATTAAGTATCCTAGCCTGGGCAAGATATACAACCCTGCTAGTATAAGCAGCAGCTAAATAGTTAAAATGAATAAGGGGACATATGTATTAAGTCTCCTAGACTGGGCAAGATATAGCACCCTGCTAGTATAAGCAGCAGCTAAATAGTTAAAATGAATAAGGGGACACATGTATTAAGTCTCCTAGCCTGGGCAAGATATAGCACCCTGCTAGCATAAGCAGCAGCTAAATAGTTAACGTGTTTAATATTATATGCTTGTATGTGCAATGTTTTTCTATGTACCCCCACACCTCGTTCTCATGAGGCACCCATGCGAGAGATCCGCAAATCAAGCCACCCATAGGGATGCATTAGCACTACAAAATAACTAAAACCATGTGGATGTCAATTTTTCCTGGCATGCAAATCGTACATGCAGGAAAAAAAAAATCACAGCATGCTCCATTTTTCTGTGGATCCAGCACTGACGGCTTCCATTGAAGCTGACACTGTGGATGTGCAGCAGATCCGCGGGAAAACAGGAGATTTAAATGTTATAAAAAAAGCACAGCGCACCCGCAGTGCAGAAGAAAGAAGATCTGGCCGTGGACAGAAAAGACCCACACTGGCTTCGGACAAGTAAGAAAATGTTTTTTTAGGCCTCATGGCTTTGGGCACGGGTGGAAACCACTGCGGGATTCCACACTTTGAAACCGTGCGTGTCCGTGGACATGAGGCATTATCACATACATGTCTGCTAGTAGTTTCATTCTTTTTGTGTCTTTGAAATCACACGTCTGAATAGTAGCACGTCTGTAACCTACACCTTAAAGGAGATGTCCCGCGCCGAAACGGGGTTTTTTTTTTTTTAACCCCCCCCCCCCCCCCCCCCCCGTTCGGCGCGAGACAACCCCGATGCAGGGGTTAAAAAAACCACCCGCACAGCGCTTACCTGAATCCCGGCGGTCCGGCGTCTTCATACTCACCTGCTGAAGATGGCCGCCGGGATCCTCTGTCTTCGTGGACCGCAGCTCTTCTGTGCGGTCCACTGCCGATTCCAGCCTCCTGATTGGCTGGAATCGGCACGTGACGGGGCGGAGCTACACGGAGCCGCTCTCTGGCACGAGCGGCTCCATAGAAGACTGCTGAAGACCCGGACTGCGCAAGCGCGGCTAATTTGGCCATCGGAGGCCAAAAATTAGTCGGCACCATGGAGACGAGGACGCTAGCAACGGAGCAGGTAAGTAAAAAACTTTTTATAACTTCTGTATGGCTCATAATTAATGCACAATGTATATTACAAAGTGCATTATTATGGCCATACAGAAGTGTATAGACCCACTTGCTGCCTCGGAACAACCCCTTTAAGGCGTAAACATATGTTAATCATTAGCATTACAACCTGTTTTGAATACTCATTTGTTCTGCTTGTATATACTGTCTGCATGTATATAATGGTGTATATATATTCTGCAATGTCCACATATGTAATTTATATTCATGTTGGTAATATCATATGCAATGTACATAACATATTCTTGTATATAGTGTTTGTGTATGTATTATTAATATTGCAATGTCTGTACATATTATAAATGTCCACATGTTTTAGATATATTTATACACAATCTACACATAATGTGCACACAGTGTTTATACGTATAATATTTGTACTTTACTTTTTGGTGTTATGCCTGTTTATTTTTATATAAAGTTTGGATATACTGATGTCCATGTATATAATATATAACAAAAGTATCTCTCCCATGGGTTAGGCTGCCTTCACATCTGAAGACTGTGAGTATATATAAGTGTAACTGTATCTATACATGCATATACATCCGTGTACTATTAATTCTGTAATATATATGTGATATGTTTCTATATCCTGGTAATGTTTCCGTGCATTAGCACATCAATATCTGTATATATGATTGATGCCCACGCATGTATTTATGTTATATCCTTAGGGAGCCAGAAGACTGTGAGTATATAAAAGTGTATATGTACCTATATATGCATATACATCTGTGTACTATTATTTCTGTCATATAATATATGTATAGAGTATAATGGTAACAAAAGCATCTCTCCCATGAGTTAGGCTGCCTTCACATCTGAAGACTGTGAGTATCTATATATGCATACACATCCATGTACTAATAATTCTGTAATACATATGTGATATGTTTCTATATCCTGTTAATGTTTCTGTGTATTGCATTACCACATCAATATCTGTATATATGATTGGTGCCCACAAATGTATTCATGTTATATATTTAATGTATATATTGTTTGCATTGGTAATGTGTATATTTATGCCTGTATGGATATTATATGAATATGTGTATATGTGATGCTCTTCAATGTAATTAATGTTATGTTAATGTCATTGTATATATGTACACAGTATATATAATAAAGTATAATGTATTGTTAATTGCTTGAGATAATAGTAGTATCTTCAGTATAAGCTTCTTATTGTATCCTGTTAATGTTTATGTGACTGTATTATGTGATAAGTTCTGACCCTGATGTGACTGACCGTACAGAAGAAGCAGAATACAGGACAAGCTGCAATGGACAAAGCCTTCCAATTACACTCAGTATTGTCACTAAATAAGCAGAGCAGGATGTAAATGACATTTCTCTTCCCATCAGGCCCTCCAGGGCCCCTTATGGAGATGGGTCCCTATACTGACACTGTATATGTAGAACAGGAGATCTCCAGTGTAATTGGTCGGCTTTATAGGGATTCTCTGGTTATATGTAAGTAGCATTTATATAGCAGATACATAACTGATCACTACATGCGCTCTGACCTTCTTATATCATCACTGTGACCCTACAGAATCCTGAGCGCTGATCTCTGGTTCTGCCCTGCAGGGGGCGCACAGTGTAAAGATGCTCCTGATCATAGATGAGGATAACAGGTTAGAGCTCTAGTGACGGGTTATCTAGCAGCTAGTTATATATTCCCGGGGAATGCTTTACCATAGCAGTGTGATACTTTACCTGTATAGTCACTCACATCAGTATTATCTGTCCATGTGTTATTATATAAGGTAGCATACAGCAAGGCTCCTGCTGGAATGAAGGACATAATGTAGAATAAAAGCCACCTAGAAGTGTATAGATACAATGTGTGCAGTGTAACAACTGCAAACTAGATCAGTTATTAGAAGGTTCTGCATCATATTGATGCATATAGAGGACAATGTGATTCTGTGCTCTGACAGAGGATGACATGAGCCACATGGAGAAGTGACACATGCCACATCTGAGTATCTCCTCTTCTACAAATCTAGTCTTAGTGTAGGGACCCATCTGAATGAGGTCGCCGTGACGGGGCAGATGGGCTCGCACAATTGGAATAAAATGTGCGCCAAGAACCTCACATTTATACCTCTAGTTAGTAATATGTAAACTGTGTGGGAAAGAGTTTATCATTGGGATCTCTGCTCATATCAGTAGTATTAACTCAAATGGAAACTTTGCCAGGAAATCCCAGCAGCTCACGATAGGTAGACGAGAGCGCGAGATAGATAGATAGATAGAGAGCGATAGATAGAATCATATATAGGCTATAGATTTAGTAATAAACATACAGCCAGTCTGCTCCTTGTAATATATGTAATGACGGTACACGTGATCCAAGATCATCCTACACAACCCAAGTGCAGACACGCTCCAATAATGCCAAGTGTTGGTTCACACTTCTGTTTACAATAGAAAACCGTGACACAAGAGCTCGACTATCTCTAGCTGTCCCATTGACGTGAATGCGACAATGCTGCAGTACTCAGTAGGGCTGCCAGGAATAGTACGATGCTCTGAGTAATGCTGCCTTATTACGATATCCATCAAAAAATGGTTCAAATGAGCGAAAGTGAAGATAATTGTTGGGTTTAAACAAAAGCCAATAACAGAATGAGATTCAGCAGGACTAACAGTCATTGTGAGCTCGTTCACTTATCATTGTGTTTAATCATCCCGCTCAGTTCCAGCGCAAATCCAACATGAAATGTCTGCAAGAGCCAAGCAGAACCCATATTATAGTCAATGGGGTTCATTCGGTCATTGAACCGTTTGTCCAGAGGATTCCCTTTTTCAGCTTGCATAAACAGAGAAGGAAAATGGAATCCCCAATGCAAATGTGACTGTAGACTAAGAAGATGAATGCCGCCCTCAAATATGACCCCTGTTTATTAATCTGTCAGTGAGGAATCTCAGCCTCAGGTGAAGCTTCTGTCCAGCCTTGGACCATTCTCAAACTTCGAGAAGTAAATCTACATAAAGTGAATGTAGACCCCGCTGGGATCACACAAGTTTAGGCAAACATATACCTTCTCTTTTAGGGTTCTTCATGTGATTACATACAATAGTTTGACCATGGAGATTTACTATAAGTAGAGCGAATACAAATCATGTCCTGCCCGGTTTTTGTTTCCTTGCAGGTAACAGTGTGAAATGATAACGGTCTGTTCCTTATCTAACCAGTGAAATAATTTGGCCGTGATCCGACCGACGGTAGAATGAGGTTGTCCAGAAAAGTTCTGCATTCCCTTGCCAGCACCGTGACCAGAGCCCTCAGTGACAAGAACAGTATCGCAATGAGTGGAACTGACTCTTCAGCTCCCCCATACACACATCCTGAATAACTGTGCCCCCCCCCCCCTGTATATTCTGTACATAACATTCTAAAGACCTGAGACAATGTATTTGATATCTCATTACATGACTTGTCATTCATTTCTTCTATCAGTCCTGCTTTGTTGTTGGGTTCTTCTCTCTTGTGTGGAAGGATTCATATTTGTGTCCAGTATATAGGCCTTCATTGTAAATTCACAAATGAAGTACACTCTATACACAACCGCTCCTCTTTAGTATTGCAGGATGATGTAACTAATGCATTCCATGCATCAGAATGTGCGCTATAACCATTAACCCCATACCACTGCAGGGCATATAGTTACATCCTGGAGGTTCAAGGTGTGTAATGGAGGGTGATCACGGGTCGATCCCGCTCTATACCATGCAGGTGTCAGCTATTTTTTACAGCCGATACCCGCCCACAATAGCCTTGAGAAGCAGTGCTGCTCATCGGGGTTTGTTAACCCTTCAAACGCTGCCATCAATTCTGACGTCCAATGCTATTATACACAGGCTGGACCGCACTGTCTACTGCCACAGTGTGTAACAAACAATGACTATTTCCCCATGCGTACCTTTCCGGTGGTAGGTCCTGGAAGTAGGTTAGGCCTACTAGTTCAAAGCAATCTTCAAGCACCCCTACATCGCCATCGCGTTAAAGCCGAACTATCTGAGTCTCACTTGGATTTGGACTTGAATGAGGAACAGGTCTCTAAACTCTCCTCTCTGGTTGGTAGCCTAATACTTGCAGTGAAAGTGAACCTTCACCTGAAGGGTCTGACACCTACTTCATCTGAGAAAACCTTTACCTTCAGACGCCCAAAGGTCTTCCCTTCCCATACAGAATTTGAGGACCTTTTAGCTAGGGAATGAAACCTTCCCAGCAAACACTTCACCAAACAAAAGCATTTAGATATCTTGTATCATTTCGTCTTTACCAGTAGTGCCTATGGCTGATGCCTCGTTCTTTAGGGAGGCAGGAGCCAAAAATTTTGAATCCCTAGCCAAAGTTTCCTTTGGGGCAGAGGGTTCGGCACTACAACCTGTTTTTGTCTTTACCTGGTTCGATAGGGCCACCAGCGAATCTGCCAAGCAACTACATTGCAGCAGTCTTTTGTCTCTTCGCCAGAAGAATTAGACATTGTGCAGGAGATAGGCTAGGCAGGAAAATTTATCTGCGAAGCGGATACAGCAAGATTATTGGCCCGCACCGCAGCAGTGTCGGGAACCTCCCTCTGGACTTTATGGCTCAAGTTCTGGGCCGCAGATTGAATTGCTTAGGCTTGAATCTTTTAACTTTAAAGTTAGATTTAAACTAGGCCAAATAAATGATTTGCCTCAGAGGTTGAAAAAAATCCTCCTGTGGTGGAGTATGAGTCTCACAAATAATCGGGAGAGGTTGATAGTAGGAGATGCAGAGTCTATGCATAGATTTCCTTATCGTGTCGGGACCACTAGATGACAGACTGGACATCTACAACACAAAGGCTAAAATTGGTGCCATATATCCTCCTACCTGAAATCCAAGGTAGAGTAGAGAAACACCAGGGCTGCTTAGCACACTAACCCAAACAGTGAAAAAATATCAAGATCAGATTTTTTTTCAAATTTAATTTTTTATTGAACATTTTGAAGCTGTAGAATTAAAGATGCTTAACGCTTTCCAACCCACTGTCTGACATCTGAAGACATTCTGATTGAAGCCTGTACAGCTTCGATGTCAGAAGATGTCCGGCAGGGTATTCTTACTGTATATTACTGGCTGCTCTGTTGTCGGGGGGCCTCTCCAGCATGTCACACATCGCAGTACTGGCTCTAGCCAGCAGATGGCGCCATTGTAAAATCTTAGACAAAAGTAATAATGTAAACTGTGTGGCGTGTCCGAAGACAAGGGTAATTACAGAGGCTGCTGGGGATGGGCACATGGGGCATTTAAACATGAGGTATCCCTCCTCCTCCCATGCTTTTTTGGGGGGTATTTCTTGACCTCAGCGGCAGGGATGGGGTGTAGAAAGTGGTGGTCTGTGAGGCTTTGTAATCTTGGTGAGGTGCGGCGGTCTCACACAGAAGGCGCTGAACAAGCTGCTCCTGGAACTGCAGGAAGGTGAGAGTTGCCAGGGCTTCTTGTAAATTACGTATTACTGGTAGCGGTCTGAATAACGCCAGGCTCACACGGCTGTATGTAGAATCCGCTTGTGAAGGCCCGCAGCGGATCCCAGCTGTGTGCCTGGCTGTGGCGCTACATATGGCCGTGTAATGTACTGCGCATAACTGCATACTTACACAGGCAGCCATGTGTAATACACCATTTTTTGTTTGTATTTCCTGCGCTGTCGCTTAGGAATGACACGGGTACCCGCAGCCCGTACATAATATAACTGCGTATGAGTTGTGGGTTTATACGTGACCATGGAGCACAATGGACTCTATGTCACGGATATCCGTGATAAAATAGAACATGCAGCGTTCTGTTTTCTGCGAGTGGATTACGTAATTCCGACCCTCTAGTCTGTGGAGAATTGCGTAATCCATTGATTTGATTCATCCGCGTATTACCGCAAATCAGACGCATGTGGAGTCGGAAATTTCTATCCAGTCGTATAAGACTGGCCTGAGGTAGATCGCTTCCTTTTTTATCAGGTGACCGGGGACCGCTCAACGAGGCCCCTGGTCACTGCTCCAGGCTCTCGATGACCTTTGATTGAAGGGAGCAAGGAGATTTTAAATTTCCCGGGCTCCCTGGCTCTAGCGAATGTGTCTGGCATTTTGCTGGCGGTCGCATGCGCAGAAGCCAGGAAGGTCCATGGAGAAGGATTACGTTGGGGTTCAAATATGCGGGCCTCCGGTAAAAAGTTTCATTTTCTCTCACCGATCGCATTGGTGAGGGAAGATGAAACTTCAACTTTTTAAAATATTTTTATGTGATCGCCATTATCCATTGACCAGGGACCATTTACTGCAGCCCCCCCCCCCCCCCCGTGACATCTCCAGGCTCTCAGCTACCTTCGGTAGCCAGGAACAGGAAGCTTTTTCATTTTCTGGGCAATCCTCGACTTTTGCACATGTGTCTGCTATTTTGCTGATGGGCGCATGTTCCGAAGCCGGGGTAAGGTCCGCAGATAAAGATCCTATTGTGGGACAAACCAGGGGACTTTAGTTATGCAATTTCATCTCCCCTCATGGATACGATTAAAGATGAGCGAGCACCAAAATGCTCGGGTGCTCGTTACTCAAACCGAGCTTTTTGTAACGCTCAAGAGCTCGTTTCGAGTAACGAACACCATTGAAGTCAATGAGAGACCCGAGCATTTTTCAGGGTGATCGATGCTCAGTAGCTGCCTGACTTGATTTCAATGGAGCCGCGGTTGCTGCCAGCGGCTCCATTGAAAACAATAGTCTACCGGCACCCCTGAAATGCTTTTCAGGGAAGGGCTTTACATATAAGCCCTTCCCTGAAAAACAAAATTAGTGTAAAAAAAAAAAAATTTACCTCTCTGCCGCTGCCTTGTCCCACGCAGATGCAGAACACATCTGCTGCTGTGACAGATGCAGCAGGGGAATTCTGAATCCCTGCGGAGAATAAAGGATTCCCTACCGCAGCTGTCACACATGACAGCTGCGGTGGAGGATCCTGCTGCCATCACCCCTGAAATGTTTTTCAGGGAAGGGCTTTAAATATAAGGGCAGAATAAGACAGAGGGGGAAAGGCTGAGCTTATAGAGATTTACAGTTTATGATCGGATTCAGTATTTTTATGTAAAACAATTTTGAGATACTGTCAAGACTCAATGAGAGGTTGAGAATTCTACTTCAACTGCCCATGCAGGGTGACTGACAGAAATGGCTATATACAGACTTAAGACCCATTTACACGCAAATATGATCGCTCAAAATTCATTCAAAAGATAGGATGATTGACAGTTTTAAGCGATCATTTTACATAAGCTGCTAATGGGCACTTATTACCTTCGTTTGCATGTAAATGAGCCTCCCTGAGCTGTATATAGAGAACAACAGGTGGTCTGTTCTCTGCATACAGCCCCTATGTTTTCCTGCAGCACTGCAGCTGAACACAATGTTAACAGTGGTCCCAGGGAGAATCACAGCGTGCAGTCCCTGCTATCAGCTATCCGGCGAACGATGGATTTTAAGCTCAACTAAAAATCATTGTTTGGCAGAAAAGCAAACAATGGTAGCATTTACACACAACAGTTATCCCTCAAAAGACATTGTTTGATCAAATATTTAGTGATAATCGTTGCCTGTAAATGGGGCCTTATACAAGAAGAGCAATCAATCACTGTGTGTGGGCAGGGAAAGCAGCACTCACAGGCTCTCTATACAAGTCCTGCCAGCATTTAAGCAATGGCTTAGAAAAAAAATTGAACAAAACCATAGAACTCTAGATTTCCCCGAGTTCAGGATCTCCCACTCTTTCCTATACTGACCTGAGATAGGGTAAGCATAGAAGTCATGAAAGATCCACTTTTAAGCTAGGAAGTCCAGCAGTAAGGGGATCCCCTTTAAGTATTAGGCTGGGTTCACATAGGGCAGATTTGCTGTGGTTTTACCGCGGATTGCCGTTGCATATCCACACTGCGGCAAAACCGCTGCGTTTGTAGTGCAATGCAGCACAAATGAGTTTTGGCAAAAAGCTGTTCTCACAGGATGGATTTTTTCCGCACAGCCGCAGTGCGGAAATGCAACTGCGGTGTGGTTTTCAAAGATGCAGCACGTCCATTCTTCTGTCTTTTCCGCAGCGCTTTTTTGTCCATTGACCTCTATGGACGCAGCAAAATCCGCGGCAAAAAGCAAAACCGCTGCGGAAAAAACTGCTTGCGGATTTTTCCGCGAGAAAATCCGTGAGCCAAAATTAACCTTTGAAGCGGTTTTGACGCAGAAGCAGTTCTTCTGCGGCAAAACTGCTACGGTAAAAGCTCATCAAAACTGCAACAAATCCGCCCTGTGTGAACCCAGCCTTAACTTTCTTCATATTACTTCATATTGTTTACTGGTTACTGTGATCTGGTTATTACGCCATACACACAGTCCTTGCACTTTCCCACTGTGGCATCTAATATTTTGTGTGATGTATGCTAACTAGGGATGAGCGAGTATACTCGCTAAAGCACTACTCGCTCGAGTAATGTGCTTTAGCCGAGTATCTCCCTGCTCGTCCCTGAAGATTCGGGAGCCGCCGCAGCTGACAGGTGAGTCGCAGCGGGGAGCAGGGGGGGGGGGAGGGAGAGTTACTTGCTGTAAACTCTGTTTTACAGACCCAAGTTTATTAACGAATCAATAACCATAACAGTTCATGTAAACTCTGTCTTACAGACACGAGTTTACCACCACCAAACTCTCCCCAAGTTTACCTGCCCACCCGCCTAATGCGGGCGACAATCCCCCACCAGGCCATGGCATCCACTAATGACATGGCCCCCTCAACACCCGCAGCCTCCTCAGTCATCTACACAAATCCATGTTAAAAATATCCAACTCAATCTCTGACAAGTATACTAGATCATTCCTATGGAAGCCTAGACCAAAACCTTCCAAATCAGTATATATAAAAGAAAAAAAATCCACTCCTGGCATGAGCTCTCTACCATCGGGTTACCCTTCTCCAAATTCTCTCGCTATATACAGACCTCGGCAATGACCATAATAATCGAGGTACAAAATCTGGAAAAAAAAAAACTATCACTGTATCCGGAACCTAGTTTCAATGCTCCACATCTCCCTTTCAATGTCCCATGCCACATCAATGTGTTCTCTTCTATGTCATTAACCCCCTAAGTGTAAAATTAAAACATCTGGACAGGGCCCACGTGACTTTCTAAGCCCATGTGACTCTTTATAGATCAGTTCAGCCATTAATCCACTCCACCTCATACATCTATTACCGCAAACTGTGATCTGTACAATCCCAAATTTTCGGAATAGCAGTGATCCGCCGCCCTTCTCCAAGCCCAGTACACAAAGGAGTGTCCAACAATCCACACAATACTTTTCTTAATTCCTAGAATGAAAGAAGAATTAGTACACCATATTATTCAGGCACATGTACAACTTACACCGAGATGAACCCCATCTGTCTACCTTTTTCTTCAATAAAACCGCACCTGTAAACAGTTTTTAAGCACCATTATACATTAAAAGCTAAAGATTAAAAGATAATGATTCTCCATCATCCCCGTCTTCCCGAAAACAATACAGGGTCTTCTACTAATTGCTCCATAAGATCTTACTTTTGCCATGTATAGCTGCGTGGACACTATTTACATTGAGTTTTTTTTTTATTTTTATTAACTGCAACTTTTACCAACTTCCCTAGTAAGCTAAATGTGATAGCAGAGCGTTGATCAGCGGCATACACTACTGCCTTACAGCCCCTGATCAGCGGCGTACACTACTGCCTTACAGCCCCTGATCAGCGGCGTACACTACTGCCTTACAGCCCCTGATCAGCGGCGTACACTACTGCCTTACAACCCCTGATCAGCGGCGTACACTACTGCCTTACAGCCCCTGATCAGCGGCGTACACTACTGCCTTACAACCCCTGATGAGCGGCGTACACTACTGCCTTACAGCCCCTGATGAGCGGCGTACACTACTGCCTTACAGCCCCTGATCAGCGGCGTACACTACTGCCTTACAGCCCCTGATCAGCGGCGTACACTACTGCCCTGCCTTACAGCCCCTGATCAGCGGCGTACACTACTGCCTTACAGCCCCTGATCAGCGGCGTACACTACTGCCTTACAACCCCTGATCAGCGGCGTACACTACTGCCTTACAGCCCCTGATGAGCGGCGTACACTACTGCCTTACAGCCCCTGATCAGCGGCGTACACTACTGCCTTACAGCCCCTGATCAGCGGCGTACACTACTGCCCTGCCTTACAGCCCCTGATCAGCGGCGTACACTACTGCCTTACAGCCGCTGATCAGGGGCGTACACTTCTGCCTTACAGCCCCTGATCAGCGCGTACACTACTGCCTTACAGCCCCTGATCAGCGGCGTACACTACTGCCTTACAGCCCCTGATCAGTGGCGTACACTACTGCCTTACAGCCCCTGATCAGTGGCGTACACTACTGCCTTGCAGCCCCTGATCAGCGGCATACGCTACTGCCCTACAGCCCCTGATCAATCGCTCTACCTGAAAAACAGAATTAATAGGTACCACATTATACCATCTTTGAAAGAAAGCCATACCCAACAATACCTTCCAAACTGAGCTATATGAGCTGCATCCTAAATGTTGGACTCTTCTTCCCTGAATTGCTGCATCAGCAAACAAGACTATGAAATAGCAGCCGCATTAATCTCACACTGACCATCTCTAACCCTCAATAAGAGGTTATATGTTAGACATAATCTGATTAGTATACGAACTAACTCCTGCCGACCGGCTCTTACCAACAATCACTCCATAACCATTATCCACTAATGATAACTCCTCCGCTTCCACAAACTCCCATCACCAAGCTGACTGACCATTAAAGTCACAGATACCAACCATACCACTAGATCCTGCTTTAGCTCCCTTGATATCTGCGCATGCGATGTATGGGCCTTCCAGTCGCACATCACCACACATAACTTGCGGGAATACCTGGACCAATAATAATCACCTGTGAAGCCAAACAGGACCGACCTGCTAATGGCTGCAACTCCCTCCATGTAATCGTCCTTCATACGTAATGTCTGACTAATTAAACCCATAAACTATACACCCCTGACATTGGCAATTAGAACAACCATCACAATGCTATCAATTGAATACCTAAAAATTCCAACCGAGTACATGGCCATGGGATTTTTTCCGTTCGCCAGCAGCACCCCCAAAATCCTCCATCCTGACCACATGCCCTCTAAAACTTGTGCACCCCTCATTACCCTGATGCCCCATAAACAACAATCATCTAAGTAGTGTATTACACCAACATCCGGAGATTCCTTCCTCCCACCTACTCTAAAAATAAGGATAGTCCTAAATAATAGTAGGATGCCTTAGATCCCATCGGTAACGCCAAACCGGAAACCAAAGGATTAAAACCCCAACCAATAAGAAGTTATCCGAATACTGCATCACATGACCGAAGTGCCATATCAAAGCCAATGTAGTCACATGATGCATATCTTAATGCCAGCAGCTCAGGAGCGCCTCAGCATTCAGAGAAGACTGCTTGGGGTAAGATAGATGATAAATCACTGAGAGGAGATAGACTCCTTCTGTGGTATCACCCTTAAAGGGGACAACCTCAAATTGAAAAAAGGGGGGTATCAAAATGACCGGCAACTCTGCCCTCATCTATGTGATTAGCAATTTAACTACCTCAGGATCATAAACAGCTGAAATTAACTTATTAACCCCTTCACAGCCGGGTTTCTTTAACTCATGCACATATAAGCCGTACCGGGATCCTTCTTTATTGAGCCGGGCCTACTTCCAATATGAGAGGCTCACTGGAGTCTTGCCCTATTGCAGGAAACTATTTCCTGGATGCAAGGAATTTGTACTGATTTCTGACTAAAACAACCATAAATGGATGAGAGCGGCACAATATGAGCCCTCATGGCAGTACCCACAGCTCTCCATTACCTCGATCCCATAAATGTAAACACACATCCAGGTAGTGAGGCGCCCCAAGGATGTCTAACAGCCACCTAACTAGTCACACCGAGGTAGTGAGGCGCCCCAAGGATGTCTAACAACCACCTAACTAGTTACACCGAGGTAGTGAGGCGCCCCAAGGATGTCTATAAACCACCTAACTAGTTACACCGAGGTAGTGAGGCGCCCCAAGGATGTCTAACAACCACCTCACTAGTTACACCGAGGTAGTGAGGGGCCCCAAGGATGTCTAACCACCACCTAACTAGTTACACCGAGGTAGTGAGGCGTCCCAAGGATGTCTAACAACCACCTAACTAGTTACACCGAGGTAGTGAGGCGCCCCAAGGATGTCTATAAACCACCTAACTAGTTACACCGAGGTAGTGAGGCGCCCCAAGGATGTCTAACAACCACCTCACTAGTTACACCGAGGTAGTGAGGGGCCCCAAGGATGTCTAACAACCACCTGACCAGTTACACCGAGGTAGTGAGGCGCCCCAAGGATGTCTAACAACCACCTAACTAGTTACACTGAGGAAACACCAGCGTCCCGGTAACCATTAATAACCATCTCTGTTCCTCCGGTCATCACAGCCTCATCCTCCAGTTACCCCACAGCCGACAGTCTGCATACAGTGGTTACCTCACAGCTGACTGCCTGCATACAGTGGCCAGTTATCTCACAGCTGACAGATACCAAGCAGTGGTTACCTCACAGCTGACTGCCTGCATACAGTGGTCAGTTATCTCGCACCCCCTTTATTTCAGGGGCATTGTGGAGTGCTGCTGTCAAATAAGGTATTTATTACGCCACTCCATACCCCTTCCCCTCTACGGTGCTGATGCTGCTCCCACTGAACACAGGCGAAGCCATCCCATGATGTCACAGCCGGGGGCATTGCAAGGAGCCCAGTGGTGAAGCCGCTTGAAGCTGAAAAGGAGGCATAGCACAGCAGAGACAGGAGCCAAGCCAATCAGCAGCTGTAGGTGTTCCCTATACCTTCCACAGCACAATCCCTGGTCTACACCCATTTTCGTGGTGGAGACAAGATACACCAGTACCCAAGAATCTAACTACTATAGTACTGCCCACTAAGTACAGGAATATAACTACTATAATACTGTCCCCTATGTACAAGAATATAACTGTTACAGTACTGCCCCGTATGTACAAGAATGCAACTACTATAATACTGTCTCATGTACAAGAATATAAGTACTAGAATACGGACTACTATGTACAAAGATTTTATTACTAGAATACTGCCCCCTATATAAAGTAATATAACTACTAGAATACTGTCTGTTACATACAAGAATATAACTAATATAATACTGCCCCCTATGTACAAGAATATAACTACTAAAATATAACTACGTAGAAGAATATAACTACTATAGAACTGCCCCTTATGTACAAAAATATAACTACTTTACTAATGTCTCCTATGTACAAGAATATTACTACTAGAATACTGTTCCCCCCCTGTGTACAAGAATATAACTACTAGAATACTGTCCCCTATGTACAAGAATATAACTACTAGAATACTGTCTCCTAAGTACAAGAATATAACTACTAGAATACTGTCTGTTACATACAAGAATATAACTAATATAATACTGCCCGCTATGTACAAGAATATAACTACTACTATACTTTCACCTATTAGCAGGAATATATTTACTAGTATACTGTCTCTTATGCACAAGACTATAACTACTAGGATACTGTCTCCTATGTACAAGAATATAACTACTATAATACTGTCTCCTATGTACAAGTATATAACTACTAGGATACTGTTCTCTATGTACAAGAATATAACTACTAGAATATTGTCCCCTATGTAGAAGAATGCAGCTACTAGAATATGGTCTACTATGTACAAAGATATAATTACTAGAACACTGCCATCTATGTACAGGAATATAACTACTATAATGCTGTCTCCTATGTAAAAGAATATAACTACAAGAATACTGTCTCCTATATACAATAATATAACTACTAGAATACTGTCTCCTATATACAAGAGTATAATTGCTATAGTAACAGGAAAATAACTGCTTGGATGATAATAATCATCGACTTGGCCTAAGAAGTTAAACGTACGGTATGCATTTTTTTTTTTTTTGCCGCAGATAACTAACTATATCGCTATATATGTATCTATATATAGATAGATAATATATATATGTATATACACATATACACAGTCATTTAGCTGACATGTGGCTAAGCCGTATTGGACCGCAGTGCGAGATATGGGCAGCTGGTCCTTGAAGCTCCACCACAGATCGAGGGCGAGGCTGATCCAGGGCAGCAACAGTAAGTACTGGATGATAAGAGGCAGCGGATGCCAACAGAAGGCCAGGATATTGAATTTGGGAACTCCTCTCAGAGATGTTTCTCCATGTCGGTGGTTAACGCCCCACCTCTTCCCGATATTACAGTAATTTATTTACTAAATCACACAGTCATTAACTATCAATTGAAAACCCCAAACAACTGCGCAGCGGTTACGTTTTTTTAACCAGAATGTGTAAACCCAGCTTGAAACCTCATATATTTAATGGACATAATACGGACAACCTACAACACCATTGATTTGCATTGGTGTATTCATGTGTGCGGTGTTTTTCAGCATGTCTTATTTTATTCCATATTTACACACCAAAATTGCACATTCAAATCTATAGATGCATAAAAAAAACTATCCTACGGCTGTTAAATGCATATTCACTGCATTTATGCCAGAAGACCGTGTGAAGAAGAGCGGACATCAGTTGGGCCTTTTTTTTGCACAAGTGAAAAAAAGCACAAATTACACACAGACCAAAATAGCATGCGCCCGTATGAATGAGCCCTAAAGCTGAGATCTCACTGTGGGGAGTTTTTAACTTATGAGATGCAAGGAAAAAAACACTGAAAACCCAGAAATAAAACATACTGTTTTATAACATACATGCATTGTACAAGCTTAACCAGTGATAATCAGTCCTTGCACTATCATCATTTACATTCATATATATATATATATATTGTAATGGAGCGACATGGGCCCTTTAATTTAGCTCTTGTGAGACAAGACATAACAGTTATCCTCTGTGTAGTGCAGTGAAGTGGGCGGAGCTTGAAGTGGGCGGAGCTTCCAGAAGAAAAAGTGGCAGTTGGTCAGTCAGACGCCATCTTGAAGCCAGATGAGAACTGTTGCTGCTGCTGACAAGAAGCTAACCCTACTGGATTGGATTTTGCCAGGAACAGCTGGAGAAGCCAGAAGAGGAGAAATGGTGACAGTGGCAGATGAAGAAGAAAGAAGAGGCAACAGAAAGTCATAGTCCAAGGAGATCTATCCTGTAGCAAAGACCAGGCAGACAAAGAGCGCAGCGGAGACCCAACTAGGGGCCCAATACGTTGGATTGGAGGACAGAAGGAACAGACATTAAGGACTGGATTATTACCTGATAGGACCAGTGATCTGCAGCTGTCCGCGGGGAAGCCAGTGCCGGCCGCAGCGTCAGCCTCAAGGAGCGCCAGCGAGGGGGTCACCTGGAGCCGTAAGCAACCAAGTCACACAAAGATTAGCAGTCATTTAATTCACAGTTTAATGTTATAGATTTTGTCTTGCATTTTGGGTGGACTTGCCGCAGATTTCACACTTTGGATTCAAAAAGGTGAAATCTGCAGCACATAGTTAACCTGCTGCGGATATAAAGTCCACAGCGTATCCCTCGGGGAGATCGTCTGCACTCTGCGGGGGAGATTTGCTAAACTCTCATCCCCATGGCTTATATTGTAAATGCTGCTGATTCACCTTGCGCAAAGTCCACACCGAAAATCATTCTTGTCCCATGTGATATACCCTAATGCTCCAGGAGGATTTGGACGATTAGGCCTCCTTCCCACGGACAGATTTCCGCCACATAATATGCGGCAAAAATCCACCGCGTTGCCCGCAGCTATTAGGTTCTATTGAACCTAATAGCTCAATGCTCATGGTGCGGAATTCCGCACCGTGAAATCTCCCGTCCTCACCCGCGGCATGCTCTATTTGCCGCGGGTGTACACGCGGCCGGCTTCCATTGCAGTCAATGGAAGCCTTCCGCTCACACTATCTTCCGCTGTAGCACAGCGGAAGATAGCGTGAAATCGCCTCTCCGCCCATCGCCGCCGCGCGTCATATGACATGGCCGGCCGCGTCATGCGACGCTGTGGGCGTGTCTTGTGACGTGGCCGGCGTGTCACATGACGATGCGTGCTCGTCACGCCGAAGCGTCATGCGGGACCCAGAACACCAGATTCGCTGATAAGTATGGGGTCTCTGGGGGGCGCCATGACGGGCTTCGCCGTGGAATATTCCGCGGCGAAGCCCTTCACGGCCGTGTGCAGGCGGCCTAATTCTACATGTAGTATATTGGTGTGACTATTATATACAGAACAATAATATATGTATACACACACACTGAATAGCCATTGAGACTTGAAATAATAAAGTTAAAAGGGTTTTCCAATTCGGTGACATTTTTTGAAAATCGATCGATCAGTGGGGGTCCTACTGCTGGGAACCCCCTCCCATTGATCATCAGAATAATGGCTTTAAAGACGTTCAAATGGCCACCTTTAGCAGTCCTACTGCAATAAATGGAGCAGCAGTGTGTATGTACAGCCAACGCTCAATTAATTCTGCCAACTTCAGCACTACCATTGTGGTGATTGGTGGGGATGCCGGCAGTCGGACCCTCACCGATCTATCAGGTATCACCTATCCAGAGAACAGAAAGAGGAAACATGAAAAACGTCACCGAACCAGAAAACCCTTTAATATAGAAATATGACATTGCTGTATTTTCCTCAAATGGGCCGATACACAAGTAACGATTTTCTACTGAGTTATTTGGCCTATATGGTATTCATTGAGGACCCTTATCTATTTCATGTTTATCTAAGGAAACGGTTCTATAAGGAGCAGTCAGTCCACAATAGACTAATATGTAGGTGTAAGTAGTGATCGTTATTCCTCAATGACTGAAGCGCTTGTAGTGATGACATACGGGTCATTGGGGCTTTATTATAGATATTGGTAGAAATTACATCTCTGGAAATTACACAACTAAAATGCTGGTTATTTCATTAACCCCTTCATAATAAAGGTTGTACATGTTTGGGAGCCAAGCCCGCTCCAAGCACGGAGGGTGCCCAATGTGTTACATAGCAGACATCCACCTTCAGGGATCAGATGCCAGCTGCTTAACTTATTTCCCACTCAATGATGAACGTGGCATCTAAGCCGTTAGAGGGAATTCCTCCATCCCTCCCCAGCAACACAACTGTAGGGTGGCTATGGGTTACTATGGTAACCCAAGGCCTAGTTAATGCTACTGGGACTAGTGTATATTAAGGCCTTTTAAGTCTCAACAGTGAAAAGGTGTAATATATATAAGTATTGCAGTGTTTTCTGTCAGCAATCGCATGTTCCAGTCCCCTAATGGGACTAAAAAGTGTTTAATAACATTTTTAAAATAAAATATATTGAAAAGTTAAAAACCTCTCACATATATCTAGACAATAAATAAATATAATTGCTGTGACACAGTAGAAAGGATCACAGCACTACAGACATTACGTCATGTAAGTGTTGCAGGTTGTTCATATATTGTACATACCTACACAGTATTTGAATGGAAGAAGTCCGAAGTAGAAAACAGCCACAAATAAGGTAAGCTGCCAAAATGAACATTTCTTTCCTGTCTAAAGTTTATGGCGCTGTATGTATAAGAAGCGCTTTATGTACTTGTCCATTCCATATGGTATGCAGAATAATGTGCCCGGTTACAACAAACCTGTCAAGTCACCCAAATTCAGGGCTGCCAACCGTCCATAAATTCATGAACAGTTGACAAAAACTGGGTGCTATTTTTCTATCCCAAAAAAAAGCAACGTTCATTAATTTTCAGCTTTCATTTCTGAATTTGCACAGTGCGCATGTGCCAACATGGTTCCACTACTGCAGCCGACAGGAGAGGAAAGAGGATGTGACAAGAGAGGGGGGGATCTCATTCATCCAATCCCCACTCTCTTTAACCCCTTAAGGACACGTATTTTGGGCATATGGATGTCCACTTGTCAAAACTCATATTTTTTTTAATTTCTCTGATGACTTGAGGGCTTCTTTTACTTGCAAGGCGAAATGTAGTTTTTATTAGTACCATGTTTAGTGAAAAAATACCATATTTTGTAAATCTTAACTTTTTGGAGAGCAAAGAGAGAAAACACGTCAATTCTGCCATTGTTTCTTTTACAGCATTAATCATGCGGCATAATACATTTTTTATGAGAGTCAGTTCAATTATGACGATAACAAATTCTTATTTTTTTAGCTTTCCACTTTTCCGCAATATTTCATTTCTACATCGCTGCAAAGTCCCATAACGTTTTTTCTGTCATGTTTGGAGCTCTGTGAGGGCTTGCTGTTAGCGTGACAAGATGTAGTTAATATTGGTTACCATTTTGGGGTACTGCTTTTTTAATCACTTCTATTGCGTTTTTGGGAGGCAAAAAGAAAATACCGTATATACCGGCGTATAAGACGACTTTTGAACCCCGAAAAATCTGCTCTGAAGTCGGGGGTCGTCTTATGCGCCGGTAATACAAAAAAAAAAAGGGTAAAAAAAAAAATCATTGCTCACCTCCCCCGGCGTTCTGTCGCGCTCCGGCAGGATGTCGCTCGCTCCTCGTCCCCGGCGCAGCATTGCTTTCTGAATGCGGGGCTTGAAATCCCCGCTTCCAGAAAGCTAATACACACGCCGTCAGCCAGTTACAGCCATTCAATGACAGCATTGAATGGCTGTGATTGGCTAAAACACACGTGGCTTGAGCCAATCACACTATTCAATGACATCATTGAATGGCTGTGATTGGCTGAAGGCGCACGTGTGTTAGCAATCACACCCATTCAATGATGTCATTGAATAATTTTTTAACTTTTTTTTTTTTGTCCCTTTGTCCTTCCACAGGGACCCATCAGGACCCCCTGATCACATTCCGGGGGTCTGATGGTGACAGCCCTTTACATGCTGTAGTGACAGCCCTTTACATGCTGCAGTCACATAGACTGCAGCATGTAAAGGGTTAACACAGCAGAGATCGGAGGTTTTCTCTGATCTCTGCTTTAAGAGCTGGTACCTAGCTGTCCTCTGATAGCCAAGCACCAAGCTCTCCCTGTCACAGAGACCATCGGCTTGCTTCTGACAAGCCGATGGTCTCTATGGCAACCTGTAAACAAAGCAGGACATTGCCGATATGCCGGCAATATCTTCTGCTGGTTTTTCAAAGCCCTTGCTTTCTTCTTTGTGGGTCTGTGCAGGCAGAGCACAGTGTCACAGCTTGTGGCATTGTGCTCTGCAGCTTCCATAGTGATACATAGCCCGGAAGATTTCCGGGCTGTCACTATGAGCAGTGGAGCTCGTCCCGGAAAATTTCCGGGCGTGCCACTCAAGGGGTTAAACGTTTCATTTTTTTCCCCCTTCATTTTCCTGTAGGGGATTTGAATCATAATGCGAATAATCGCTATTAAAAGGCATTGTAGGACTTCCGTAACGCAATGCCTTATTGATTGTAATAGCGATCATAGGCAATGGCAAGACGGGACACCAGTATCTGGCATGCTGTTGCCATAGCAACTCATCACCCGGCTGCAATTACATTGCGGGGGGCCAATAATGTCACGAATAGAGCGCCCGCCCTCTGTAAACCCTATTCATACCGTGATCTAAATAGATAGTGGCTTATAGGGGGTTAAAAGCAAAGATTAATGTTAATTGTTCTCAGGTGTTGCAACGCATGATATAAGTTTATGTCCTGGTGCATTAAGTAGCATGCTGCCATGACGTAAACTTACTTCATACAATGTTGATGTTAACCAACAGGAATCAGAGAAGCATGCCATTACCTCACTATCTGAAGAAAATGGTACACTCACCTGCTCTATACAGAACAAGCCGTTCATTTGTTTCAAAAAACAACTAAAATACCCACTTATCTTTCCATAAAGAGAGGCCCTCCGTGGGACAGACCGGCCGAGAGGCCCTCCGTGGGACAGACCGGCCGAGAGGCCCTCCGTGGGACAGACCGGCCGAGAGGCCCTCCGTGGGACAGACCGGCCGAGAGGCCCTCCGTGGGACAGACCGGCCGAGAGGCCCTCCGTGGGACAGACCGGCCGAGAGGCCCTCCGTGGGACAGACCGGCCGAGAGGCCCTCCGTGGGACAGACCGGCCGAGAGGCCCTCCGTGGGACAGACCGGCCGAGAGGCCCTCCGTGGGACAGACCGGCCGAGAGGCCCTCCGTGGGACAGACCGGCCGAGAGGCCCTCCGTGGGACAGACCGGCCGAGAGGCCCTCCGTGGGACAGACCGGCCGAGAGGCCCTCCGTGGGACAGACCGGCCGAGAGGCCCTCCGTGGGACAGACCGGCCGAGAGGCCCTCCGTGGGACAGACCGGCCGAGAGGCCCTCCGTGGGACAGACCGGCCGAGAGGCCCTCCGTGGGACAGACCGGCCGAGAGGCCCTCCGTGGGACAGACCGGCCGAGAGGCCCTCCGTGGGACAGACCGGCCGAGAGGCCCTCCGTGGGACAGACCGGCCGAGAGGCCCTCCGTGGGACAGACCGGCCGAGAGGCCCTCCGTGGGACAGACCGGCCGAGAGGCCCTCCGTGGGACAGACCGGCCGAGAGGCCCTCCGTGGGACAGACCGGCCGAGAGGCCCTCCGTGGGACAGACCGGCCGAGAGGCCCTCCGTGGGACAGACCGGCCGAGAGGCCCTCCGTGGGACAGACCGGCCGAGAGGCCCTCCGTGGGACAGACCGGCCGAGAGGCCCTCCGTGGGACAGACCGGCCGAGAGGCCCTCCGTGGGACAGACCGGCCGAGAGGCCCTCCGTGGGACAGACCGGCCGAGAGGCCCTCCGTGGGACAGACCGGCCGAGAGGCCCTCCGTGGGACAGACCGGCCGAGAGGCCCTCCGTGGGACAGACCGGCCGAGAGGCCCTCCGTGGGACAGACCGGCCGAGAGGCCCTCCGTGGGACAGACCGGCCGAGAGGCCCTCCGTGGGACAGACCGGCCGAGAGGCCCTCCGTGGGACAGACCGGCCGAGAGGCCCTCCGTGGGACAGACCGGCCGAGAGGCCCTCCGTGGGACAGACCGGCCGAGAGGCCCTCCGTGGGACAGACCGGCCGAGAGGCCCTCCGTGGGACAGACCGGCCGAGAGGCCCTCCGTGGGACAGACCGGCCGAGAGGCCCTCCGTGGGACAGACCGGCCGAGAGGCCCTCCGTGGGACAGACCGGCCGAGAGGCCCTCCGTGGGACAGACCGGCCGAGAGGCCCTCCGTGGGACAGACCGGCCGAGAGGCCCTCCGTGGGACAGACCGGCCGAGAGGCCCTCCGTGGGACAGACCGGCCGAGAGGCCCTCCGTGGGACAGACCGGCCGAGAGGCCCTCCGTGGGACAGACCGGCCGAGAGGCCCTCCGTGGGACAGACCGGCCGAGAGGCCCTCCGTGGGACAGACCGGCCGAGAGGCCCTCCGTGGGACAGACCGGCCGAGAGGCCCTCCGTGGGACAGACCGGCCGAGAGGCCCTCCGTGGGACAGACCGGCCGAGAGGCCCTCCGTGGGACAGACCGGCCGAGAGGCCCTCCGTGGGACAGACCGGCCGAGAGGCCCTCCGTGGGACAGACCGGCCGAGAGGCCCTCCGTGGGACAGACCGGCCGAGAGGCCCTCCGTGGGACAGACCGGCCGAGAGGCCCTCCGTGGGACAGACCGGCCGAGAGGCCCTCCGTGGGACAGACCGGCCGAGAGGCCCTCCGTGGGACAGACCGGCCGAGAGGCCCTCCGTGGGACAGACCGGCCGAGAGGCCCTCCGTGGGACAGACCGGCCGAGAGGCCCTCCGTGGGACAGACCGGCCGAGAGGCCCTCCGTGGGACAGACCGGCCGAGAGGCCCTCCGTGGGACAGACCGGCCGAGAGGCCCTCCGTGGGACAGACCGGCCGAGAGGCCCTCCGTGGGACAGACCGGCCGAGAGGCCCTCCGTGGGACAGACCGGCCGAGAGGCCCTCCGTGGGACAGACCGGCCGAGAGGCCCTCCGTGGGACAGACCGGCCGAGAGGCCCTCCGTGGGACAGACCGGCCGAGAGGCCCTCCGTGGGACAGACCGGCCGAGAGGCCCTCCGTGGGACAGACCGGCCGAGAGGCCCTCCGTGGGACAGACCGGCCGAGAGGCCCTCCGTGGGACAGACCGGCCGAGAGGCCCTCCGTGGGACAGACCGGCCGAGAGGCCCTCCGTGGGACAGACCGGCCGAGAGGCCCTCCGTGGGACAGACCGGCCGAGAGGCCCTCCGTGGGACAGACCGGCCGAGAGGCCCTCCGTGGGACAGACCGGCCGAGAGGCCCTCCGTGGGACAGACCGGCCGAGAGGCCCTCCGTGGGACAGACCGGCCGAGAGGCCCTCCGTGGGACAGACCGGCCGAGAGGCCCTCCGTGGGACAGACCGGCCGAGAGGCCCTCCGTGGGACAGACCGGCCGAGAGGCCCTCCGTGGGACAGACCGGCCGAGAGGCCCTCCGTGGGACCCCATATATTTAAAAAATTATGTACTATACTCACTTTTCTCTTTTTCTTTTTAGAGGCCGCCCCCAGCGCCATCCAACACAGAGGCCGCCACCAGCTGCACCCAAGACAGAAGCCGCCACCAGCTGCACCCAAGACAGAAGCCGCCACCAGCTGCACCCAAGACAGAAGCCGCCACCAGCTGCACCCAAGACAGAAGCCGCCACCAGCTGCACCCAAGACAGAAGCCGCCACCAGCTGCACCCAAGACAGAAGCCGCCACCAGCTGCACCCAAGACAGAAGCCGCCACCAGCTGCACCCAAGACAGAAGCCGCCACCAGCTGCACCCAAGACAGAAGCCGCCACCAGCTGCACCCAAGACAGAAGCCGCCACCAGCTGCACCCAAGACAGAAGCCGCCACCAGCTGCACCCAAGACAGAAGCCGCCACCAGCTGCACCCAAGACAGAAGCCGCCACCAGCTGCACCCAAGACAGAAGCCGCCACCAGCTGCACCCAAGACAGAAGCCGCCACCAGCTGCACCCAAGACAGAAGCCGCCACCAGCTGCACCCAAGACAGAAGCCGCCACCAGCTCCATAGTTTAAGACAGCGGTCCCCAACTCCAGTCCTCAGGGACCACCAACAGGTCATGTTTTCAGGATATCCTATGGCAAGAACAGCTGTGGCAATGTCTGAGGCTCCGGCAATAATTACATCACCTGTGCAACACTGAGGAAATCCTGAAAACATGACCTGTTGGCGGTCCCTGAGGACTGGAGTTGGGGAACACTGGTTTAAAAGACTCTTTGTTCCTGCAAAAGCTTGCATACAGAGACAGTGTTGTTTAATAGTAAAGCAAGCATAGTCAAAGTAGTTGAAACTGTTCCAAGTTTGTGACTGTACCACTAATTCAGCTGTCAAATAAAGACCTTTATTTTACTGCAATGTGTGTTGTTGTTAAATCTACCTACACACGCTTTCAGTAGTAGTCTGTGACCTGGTTCTTAATTTGAACTAGGGGTCCTCTAGACTCTGAATTGAGGACATATCCTCTGGCAGGCCTCAATGCAAGATTCTGCAAGGCTACCCATTGTATAGATTAGCACAGCGCTCTTTCTGTAGCTCTTATTGAAGAAAAAAGAGGCTACTGATACAGCATAAGGGCTTATTCAGATGTGCGTAAATCAGCCAGGTTTTCATGCCCAGCAGTACACTGAGCTCCCGCTCCCTCGCCACTCTTTGCAATGGGAGGGATGGGGTGGAGCTAAATTCCACCCTGCCCCTTCTATTGCAAATAGTGGCGAGGGGCGTAGAGGGGGCAAGAGCTCAGTGCACTGCTTCTGGCCTGGCCCACTTCCTCCCCCTGCAGAGAGGAACAGCGTATATCAGCCGGGCGTGAAAACCCCACCGATATACGCACGTCTGAATAAGCCCCAACACCGTGCACTGTGCTGCTTCCTTAACTCCCAGACTTTTGATAACAGTGTAGTGTTGGTCTGTGCCGTTTCCTTAGCCGCCATTTACTTCAATGAGATTAACAAAAACAGCCCTGTATTAAGCACTCAGTTCTCCTCTTTGACTGGTAAAATGCCGATCCAATATTCCCCTCTGCATAGGGTTTGTGTTGACAGTCTGCATTCAACCCGTTTACAGAAAATCAGACTACGGCAGCCAATCAGAGACCTCAGTGCTCGAATGCTGAGATCTGATTGGCTCCATCTGCCTGTGACATTCCATACACAGGCCAACTGCAGCCTGTCCACACTGCATTAGAGAGAAGACTGACGGATGTGACACTGCAGCTGCACAAACCTGGGAGAAGGGGCTATACATTATTTCTATGTAATATATATTTTTTTGCATTGTGAGCAGGAATATAAATGGAACCTGTCACGTCCCCACCGCACCATAGACAAAGTTAGTGCACCATTAGGGGATGTGACCGAGTCAGACGATGTATTATATATACTCACCGATCCCCATGATCCAGTGAAGAGTCTCATACATGTGCTCTCCAACAGACGTGTATGGGAGTGTGCATGCACAGGACTCGGAAAAGAATCGGAATTTCGTGCCATGCGTTGTCTTCAGAGGGGGCATCGTGAGAGTTTCTAAAAAATACTATATCTGGCTCCCTGTCACGTGTCTCAACAGCACCATAACTTTGTTTATGGTGCTGTGGGGACTAGACAGGTTTTCTGTAAAAAAAAAAACCAAAAAAAACTAAGTGACAAGCTATGCTGTTATTGCGCAATAGAAGAATAAAGAAAAATCTTCTACATAGTTGGCATCACTGTAATTGTACTGAGAATAAAGGTAACACATTATTGCCACTCGTTACTGTAGAATTTAAAATGCAAAATAAAAAGCAACACTTCTGGTTGTCTGAAAAAAGTGACAAAGTTGGCCTGGTAAGTAGTAGGAGATAAGTGCTTTGGTAATTGCCTCCGTTCAAACCGTCTATCCCATTTTTGGAGCAGAGCGACCAAAGTAAGGTCTCTTACACACTGGCGATAGGTTTTCTAGTGAGTGGAAATGCATGATTATGAAACCAATGTTTTTCAATGGTTTCTTTCTCATTTGCTGTATTTACTCAAGCCTCCGTGCGATACAAAAAAACTTGCAATATCACCCATTGTTTTTTATGGGGCCGGGGCCCCATTAAAATCAATAGAAGATCGCACAACAGTCTTGGAATCCCCCATAGCGAGGGGAGAGAGCGGGCGGAGCTACACGGGATCTCTGACATATCTTGAAGAGATATGGGGCGCTGCTAAAGGGCTTTCTCAGGGTTTAGCTGAGAGAAGGGTGAGGCTAGAGGGATTCTCATAGTGATTCTTGTCTAGCAAAGAGAGAAGGCAGGGCTAGCGGGAGGATCCCGCTAACCCTACCCCCTCTCTTGGCCACAGATTGAATTACTATATCACTAGAAAAGTAAAGTTATGGGGGAAGAATTTACTAATACTGGAATTTGTTACAAACCTTGGCACAAAATGCCCCAAATTTATTAAGGGCTCAGGCCCATGGGCTATGTGTAAAACACGAGTTTAACTACAGAGGCCCCTCCCTCATATAAGTAGACCAAAGTATTATAAACACCGCATGTAAGTAGGGGGTCACTGTTATAGATTTTGCATCGGGGCCCAAGAGCTTCTAGTTACGCCTCTGCTTGTGACCAGAGAGCTGGCACAGACCGCGTATGGCACTGCACATGCCCGCGTATCATTTTTTATCTTGACTTTAGTAAAGCATTTGACAAAGTATCTCATACTATACTTATTGAAAAAAATGACCAAATATGGGATTAACAAGGCAACTGTTAGGTGGATTCACAACTGGCTGAGTGATTGTACTCAAAGAGTGGTCATAAATGGCTGCACATCCAAGTAGAAGAATGTATCAAGTGGGGTACCACAAGGCTCTGTCCTAGGCCCAGTGTTGTTCAACATTTTTATAAATGATCTGGAGGAGGGAATTGATGCGAAACTGATCAAATTTTCTGATGACACAAAGCTAGGAGGGATAGCTAACACTAGGGAAGAGAGGGAGTATTCAAAAAGATCTAGAAAAGCTTGAACAGTGGGTGGCGACTAACGGAATGGTATTTAACAAGGAGAAATGCAAAGTCCTACATCTAGGCAATAAAAATGAAAAAAGCACATACAGAATGGGAGGAATTGGGCTAAGCAGCACATGTGAAAGAGACTTGTGTATACAAATAGATCATAGACTGAACATGAGTCAACAATATGATGCAGCAGTCAAAAAGGCAAACACAATTCTGGGATGTATTAAGAGAAGCATAGAATCTAGATCATGTGAGGTAATTATCCCCCTCTACTCTTCCTTGGTCAGACCTCATCTGGAATACTGTGTCCAGTTCTGGGCACCCCACTTTAAAAAAGACAGACAAACTGGAGCAAGTCCAAAGAAGAGTTACCAGGATGGTGAGCGGTCTGCAAATCATGTCCTATAAAGAACAGTTAAAGGATCTGGGAATGTTTAACTTGCAAAAAAGAAGGCTGAGAGGAGACCTAATAGCCTTCTACAACTATCTGAAGGGTTGCCACAGTGCAGAGGTATCAGCCCTATTCTCATTTGCACAAGGAAAGACCAGAAGCAATGGGATAAAACTGAAAGGGAGGACACACAAATTAGATATTAGAAAAAAACTTTCTGACAGTGAGGGGAATCAATGAGTGGAAGAGGTTACCACGGGAGGTGGCGAGTTTCCCTTCAATGGAAGTGTTCAAACAAAGGCTGGACAAATATCTGTCTGGGATGATTTAGTGAATCCTGCACTGAGCAGGGAATTGGACCCAATGACCTGGGAGGTCCCTTCCAACTATGAGTCTATGAGTATCACACAGACATGCAGGGATGCATATGAAAATGCTACACAATGTATTGCATAGCAGGGTCATACAAGCAGGACAGACCCATCAGCAGTCTATGCACTGGTCTTACCACTCTTGTCTGCTCCAGTCTTAAAGCCATCACTCACTAGTACTCCTCTGTGCTAGCAGGGCCATACTAGCAGCACAACCCCATCAGACATCTCTGCAGTGGTCTTACCCCTCTTGTCTGCTCCAGTCTTACAGCCATAACTCAGTAGTACTCCTCCATGCTAGCAGGGTCATACTAGCAGCACAGCCCCATCAGCAGTCTATGCCCCGTTCTTACCCCTCTTGTCTGCTTCAGTCTTACAGGCATCACTCAGTAGTACTCCTCCGTGCTAGCAGGGCCATACTAGCAGCACAGCCACATCAGCAGTCTATGCCCTGGTCTTACCCCTTTTGTCTGCTCCAGTCTTACAGCAATCACTCACTAGTACTCCTATAGAAAGAGCCAGCTCTTCTCACCTGGTCAGTCAGAGCAGCAGGTGTAATTCTTGGGATGGAATGAGGGTGGGGGATCCTCCCAACTCTTCCCCAAGCGGCTTCAGGACCCTCTCCATGCTGGACTGGGACAGAACACCGTTTTCTTCTATGTTTAAACACTATGGGGCTGATTTATTACGACCAGTAACAGTAACCATGAATGTAACTTTGTGTCCTGTGGCATTAGGGGTTAAGAGGTTTATGCCACTTAATAGATGTGTCTTGGATGGCTCATGTGCCAGAAGAAGAAATCTTTACCAGCTATGAGGAAGTTCCCTGGTGTAAATTCTACTAAATATAGTAGGTGCCCCCACCTACCTCTCTCAAAGTGTGGAGTGTGGTTCAAAAATCCCAAAAGTTACAAGTCTTAGTGCTGGCTATATTTGTGCACAAAATTAGCTACTTATTTTTTCCCAACATTTGTCCAAGTTGCCACCCCGCCATAACATCATTTTTTCTCATAATTAAAATTGCCAGTAAAAAATTATTCCCCACACCGGCCTCTAGATGTAATTACTGTCCAGGCCGGTCATTTACCAGCAGGGTGGCAACCCTAGTAATGAATGGGGCATACTGGGAGATGAGGGGACAGTAATGAATGTGACACATGGGGAGATGAGGGGACAGTAATGAATGTGACACATGGGGAGATGAGGGGACAGTAATGAATGTGACACATGGGGAGATGAGGGGACAGTAATTAATGTGACTCATGGGGAGATGGGGGGACAACAAGGATATGTTCACAAGGTGGATTCCACCTGGAATTCCATTCTGCTGCAGTTTTTGCCGTGAATCCACACGTGGATGTAGCCATCAGTGGGCTAAATTTGCGAGCAAATTTTTGTGACGTGCATTCAAGAATAGAAGTCGTATGTTACTTCTTCATGCGGACCCATGCAAAAACGTGTCAGACATTCAGTACGCGGATTTTACCCATTGACAGAGCTAAATCCGCATATTGATCAAGAGCAAAAGCCTAATAAATGTGTCACACATGGAGATGAGAGGGCAGTAATGAATGTGACATAAATAGTATAAGATAGAGTGCCCCCATTGTGCCAGACAGACTACCATCATAAATAGTGCCAGACAGAGAATGCCTCCATATATAGTATCAGATGGAATGCCTTATAGTGACCCATAGAGAGCGACCCAATAAATAGTGCGAGATAGCGAATGTCACCCTAGTGCTACACAGAGTGCCCTCATAAATAGTATCAGATGGAGAGTGTCCCCACAAATAGTGCTAGACAGAGCGCCCCCATAAGCAGTGTCAGAATTCCTCTATAATGTAGGCAGTCAGCATTCCCCACGAACAGTGTCCGCCAAATAACGTCCCCGCAAAGAGCAGCCCCATAACCAGTGCCTGACAGTGACCCTGCAAAAACTATTAGCCAGTAAACAGTTCTAGCCCAACAACAGGCCCGTTCACAATATCAGGGCACTGCACAGTGCCAGCCACAGAGTGCCCACATTAACAGTGCCATGTAAGAGAACTGGAGGCAGGTTCACACGGATGGATATCTCATCATTGTCTGATTAGTGAGGGGTCCGCTGTTGGGACCCCTACCATTCCCACACCTTGCTGTAAAGGAAATGCAGTTGTATTCACCAGCATTATGGCAAGGAAAAAGCTAAAGAGGCAGTTGGGCCGTTACCCGGGGGGTGCAGACATCCATGGATATCACATAGCATCAGATATCACATAATATGCCATCAATGACATTATGTGTTGGGTAGGATTATCCCTTCAAATGCAGTTTAATAAGCAGACACTAGAGGGAGGCAATGAGCCAACATAGTTAATACACTACATAGCTGTGCCATCTATAGACATCAATATCCTCCTCATCTAGGTTCTTACGTTTTGGCACATGTGGACGATAGTGATTATCATCCATATGTAAAGAGACCTTCCTCAAAGGGTTTTCTTAATGGCCAATTTTTGGTTTTACACTTTTGTGTTTTTCTCCCCATTAAAAAAAAACCATAACTTATTTATTTGTCCGGCAACATAACCATCTGAGGGCTTGTTTTTTGCGGACAAGTTGTAGGTTTCAATGGCATCATTTAATGTACCCCATAAAGTACTGAAAAGCTTTTAAAAATTTCTAAGTGGGCTGAAATGCAAAAAAAACCCCGCCATTTTTTGGAAGGGAAGGGGTTACAGTAAACAACCTGCAGCTAAAATGGAATGTTGGCTTTATTTTGTTAGAATGATTACAACAATATCACATGTATCTAGTTTATTTTTAAAATGAATATATAAAATATATTTTTTCTGTCACCATCTTCTGACACCATCCCTTTTTCATTTTTCTATCAAGTTGGTTGTTTAAAGGCTTTCTTTTTTGGGGGGGGGGGAAGGGGGACTCTAGTTTCTATTGACACCATTTTGGGGTATGTACGGATTTTTAATCGCTTTCTATAACATTTTTTTCTTGGAAATAAAAGTGCACTTTTTGTACGATGTATCCTTTTTCTAATGGTGTTAGCCGTGCGGCAAAAATAATACACTCTTTGTCAAAAAAAAATCAAGCAGCTAGAATTAGTTGTCGTTTTACTACAAAACCCGCCATGCAGTTATATCTCCGGCAGATATGCAAATAATTATAGTGGTGGCATGATTAGATGAACAGTCCTGCCAGCTGTGGCCTCTTTCACACGGGCTACAAAATTGCCACTACAAAACGCATGTATGTGAAGTCCATGGTTTCCAATGGGTTCTTTCAGGCTACAAAGCATCTCATGTGAAAGAACCCAATGGACACCATGGGCTTCACATACATGCATTTTGTAGCCCATGTGAAGGAGGCCTTAAAGGGGTGGTCTCGCGAAACCAAGTGGGGTTATACACTTCCGTATGGCCATATTAATGCACTTTGTAATGTACATTGTGCATTAAATATGAGCCATACAGAAGTTATTCCACTTACCTGCTCCGTTGCTAGCGTCCTCGTCTCCATGGTTCCGTCTAAATTCGCTGGCAGCTTGCTTTTTTAGACGCGCTTGCGCAGTCCGGTCTTCTCCATTCAGCACGAGCCGCTTCAGTGTGCTCCCCGCTACAGCTCTTCTGCGCATGCGCAGACGAGCTGTCACTGCTCGGGAGCGCGCTGCAGCGGCCATTCTGTACCTTCCTCTGTTAGAGGAAGGTGCAGAAAGTGGAGCTGCCCAGCGGAGAAGCCCAGCCCAGCAGCCCCGAGAAGCCTCCCAGGTAAGTTATTTGTTCGGGGGGGGGGGCTGCCGCTGCGCCGGGCTGCGCCGGGGGGGGGCTGCCGCTGCGCCGGGGGGGGGGGCTGCCGCTGTGATGGGGGAACTAGCGCTAGGCCGGGGGGGGGGGGGGGGGCTGCCGCCAGGCCGGGGGGGGGGCTGCCGCTAGGCCGGGGGAACTAGCGCTGGGCTCCGGAACCTAGCGCTGGGCTCCGGGGCCTTCACCTGGGCTGAGGGTCTAGCGCTGGGGAGCCGGGGGCTAGCGCCGGTTACCTGCTGCCTGGCGATGGGCGTCTGGTCGGCGGCTGCGGGGCGTCTGGTCGGCGGCTGCGATGCGTCCGGTTGCCATGGAGACACAGCTAGCGGCGTCTCGGGAGCGCGCACGTCGGGCTGCAGCGAGCGACGGGGAAAGAGCCGGCGGCCATCTTGAGGAAACTTTTATAAGTTGCTGAAACGCTGGAACGGTAAGTACGAACCAGCTAGAAATGTCATTTACAGGGGGGCTTAGTAATGTGTACTTAATGGGGGGGACTGGGCAAAAAAAAAATTTAACTGCTTCCTCGAGACATCTCCTTTAAATTAGTTCCACCCTTGGCCTATAGAAAGGCTCTCAGAGACTACTTGTGTGTATTGGACCTCTTTTTCCGCTTGTGTAGAGCTTGTTGACCACTAGACGCCTCTACGTTATAATCAAAGAGATTTTGCCCAGTTAACGGAGTTTCAATGGGAAGGTATTATTGGAATGCGAGAACCTGGATGGTTCTATGTATAAATCGCCCATTACCTGGGCTGACCAGACTGTTAGGAGACATTGGGACCAGAGCATGTATGAGGGCACTTAATAGACCACCAGTATGGAGGATCATTTGATTGCCCGACAAGCATGAGCAGCTCCAACCGTATTATTGTCTGCCATCCACAGACAGGTGGCACCATTGTTACAGGCCACTGTGTCTTCTGTCGAAACATTTGCCGGCCACTTGGCTGAAAGAGATTTGGTGTCACGGCACCCATTATGCCTTTGACACTCACCCACCGTTTGCAGTGGCGTCGTGCACAGCTAAACTGGACTGCTACGGAGTGGAACTGGGCTGTCTTCAGCGAAAAATCCAAGTTTAGTTTGGGCACCGACGCCGCCGTGTTCCTGTCTGTAGACCTAGGGGTGAGCGCCTCAATTCTACCTTTGCTGTAGAGCTGCACACTGTCGCCAATGGTGTGATGGTCTGGGGGCCATCGAATATGATATACAGTCATCTCTAGTAATGACACGAGGGACAATGAGAGCTCAGCAATATGTTCAGGACATCCTGCAGCCACGTGTGTTCTTCTCATGGCGGCTTCCAAGAGGCATTTTCCAACAGGATAATACTCGATCGCACACAAGTGTCACAGGAACGCCTCCACAATATTGCCACAATTCCGTGGCCCGCCGGGCACAAAATTTATCACCAATAGAACATGTATGGGACCATCTGGGACGCCAACTTCGACAGCCTACGAGTTTGTATGATCTAGAGGCTCAGTTACAGCAAATCTGGACCGATATGCTGCCATACAGAACCCGTATGCTTCCATGCCCGTCCGTATTCTTGTATCCAAGCTAGAGACGGTACCACGGTGTACTAGAGCCTCCATGCCCGCCTATATCACATCTTACATCTAAGCTACAGGCGGTACAACAGGGTACTAGAGCCTCCATGCCCGCCTGTATCACATCTTACATCCAAACTAGAGGTGACCCACCAGGGTACTAGAGCCTCCATGCCTGCCCGTATCACATCTTACATCCACGCTAGAGGCGGTACAGCAGGGTACTAGAGCTTCCATGCCCGCCCGTATCACATCTTACATCCAAGCTAGAAGCGGTACAGCAGGGTACTAGAGCCTCCCTTCAAGTGTTCGGTTTTCTGCAGTAAATTCTCCTTTTGGTCTGATATCGTAATCACTTCTTGATATCATCGTTGCAATCACACAGAGAAAGGTTCATTTGATTCCAAGAACATCTTCTAGGGGAGGAATTTCTTTTGATAATGAGTATATGTTTTATTTCAAATCAAAATTCGCACCAATGTTGCGGATTTTGACTCTGTTTTGGATTTGGAAATACTGCAGACATTCTGGATTCATGATAGGGCTACGTATTGCTGGTTGATCTTTGTGTAATAATGTGTCAGAAGCTCACCGGATGCCACAATCGTGGGTCAAATTTGAAGACGGTGGTCAGCAGAAGGAAATGTGCATCATCATAGTGAGACTGGAGCACTGAGACGAACAATTCACATATCCGGTGTTAGAAGTAGCTGCTCCACAATCCGCTGCTGGTGACATTATGCAGAGTATATGGACAGATTACTGCAGCATTTATCAGCATTGCCCCAACACTTCACACTGCACCCCAACATTCAGCACCCTCCTATTTATTGGACTTTTTCATCCACTTCACCGCCATCTAACATCCCACTCCAGGGATTACTGTGCATTCCTCTCAAAACCTCAATATTTATTTACTTCCAAGCCTGTATCCCAATATCAAACTATATCATCAATGGTTATTAAAGCACCATCCCACAGCGGAGATGTACCCCAATATTCAACACCCTATGGCCTTAGTCAGACGGGCGTTTTTAGCCGCGATTTGCGCATGTGTCCGGCGATTTTTTAAAACCATTGCTTTACAATGGTATCGGACACGAGCGCTTTTTATGCGCTCGTCCGATAAATTATAGAACAAAAAAAAATTTAAAAAAAAAAAAAAAAAAAAAAAAAAAAAAAAAAAAAAAAAATCGCAGATCGCACCTATCTGCGATTCCTGTTCTCTTCTGTATATGCGCTCAATGGGGCCGGTGGCAGCAGCGCCGACCCCATTGAGAACATATAGAAGACAAATCATTCTTCTCTGCTACAGCTGTAACAGCTGTGGCAGAGAAGAACGATGTTTGCCCATTGAATTCAATGGAGCGGCAATACAGCCGCTCCATTGAAAGCAATGGGCTGCCGGCGTGAATTGTCGGGAAGGGGTTAAATATATAAGCCCTTCCCTGCACTTCATCCTAAAATGTGTTAAAATAAAAAAAAAAAATTGTATACTCACCTTTCCGCTGCAGCCGGAGTCCAGCCGCGGCCGCTGTCAGTTCTCCTGAACTGCTTCTCGGCACTATTCAGCCGGCGGAGCTTTAAAATCCCCGCCTGCTGAATGATCTGCCTCTGATTGGTCACAGCCCTGACCAATCAGAGGCCGGTTTCACTCACACACCCATTCATGAATGGGTGAGTGACTGCTGCCTCTCAGCGCTGAGCCAATCAGGGGCAGGTCTGACTCACATCCATTCATGAATTCATGAATGGGTGTGAGTGAGGCATGCCTCTGATTGGCTCAGCGCTGAGCCAATCAGGGGGCAGGTCTGACTCACACCCCCTTCACACCCACTGCAGGACGGCCGCACGGAGCTCCGGCTGCCGGGAGAAGGTGAGTATACAATTTTTTTTTATTTTAACACATTTTAGGATGAATTGCAGGGAAGGGCTTATATATTTAAGCCCTTACCGACAATTCATCCCGGGCTCGCCCGCAGCGCATTGCTTTAAATGGAGGCGGCTCTATTGCCGTCTCCATTGAATGCAATGCGCTGGACAGCTCCGGCCTGTTTCTAATGAAACGCGGCTAGGAGCAGATTTTCGGGCGATTTTCGGGCGACTTGCGCGCACCGGTCACGCGATTTGCGGATGCGCATCCGTCATGCGATCCGCAAATCGCGCGAAAAACCGCCCGTCTGACTAAGGCCTATAGGTGCATCTTACACTTAGGGCAGTCATCTGGTATTGCTTTATCCTCATCATCCAGCACCTGCACCCCAATATCCATGTACCATTGTGGTCTTGGTTTTGTGATCTTGATAACGGACGTTATTTTTCCCCCACATGCCCGTATTGTCATTGGCTTATCTAATGTCCATCACATCACACGTCAAAGTGTCTCCAGCGTTCGCAGTAGCCTGATAATTGTCGCCAAGTTCCATGTGATGAAAGAGGAGGGGTTCAGCTCATCATATGACACTCCCACATACAGACCTCACCTGCTCCATATATTACATGTTATTTTTATATTACTAAAATGTATTTTATCCCAGCGACTCTTAGGTTAGGACCAGTGGAGACCACAAAACTTGCTGCAGTCCTTTTGACCAGTCCCCCAATGCCCTAAGATGAAAGGCACCGGACCCAAAGATCTAGAGCTTGTGTCAAACAAAAGGCCCGCTGCCTCATTTTATGTGGCCCGCAGTTTGCCGACGGCTGCTCGCCACTGTACTGATTACCAGCTGGGGTGCCGCAGCTCCTCGCTGGTAATCACGCTGGCAGTGTTGATCCCGGCGCACACACTGACGTCAGTGTGCAGCCGGAATACTCCTCCCCTGAGTCCCCTGCTCTTCAGTTCCACAGGAGAGGACTCAGGGAGGAAGGGTTCTGGGTGCACACACTGATGTCAGTGTGCGCCCGGGCTCAGGGCGAGCAGAAAGGAAGCAGCGCTGACAGCAAGGAGGAGGCGAGTATATGGGTTAGGGGGGGAACTATTACTACTATAGGGGGGGGGGTTATATTACTGAGGGGGGGTTATTAATGCTGAGGGGGGTTATATTTCTGACTGGGGTTAATATTACTGAGGGGGATAATATTATTACTGAGGGGGTTTATTGTTACTGAGGGGGGTTAATAGTGCTATGGGGGTTAATATTACTGTGGAGGTTAATATTACTGACTGTGATAATATTATTACTAAGGGGGGTTAATATTACTATGGGGGGTTAAAATTATTACTTTGGGGGTTGCTATAACTAATGGGGCCACTGTGGGAGTCCCTTTTACTACTGGGGCCACTGTGGGGGGCGCTATTACTACTGAGGCCACTGTGGGGGGTGCTATTACTACTGAGGCCACTGTGGGGGGCGCCATTACTACTGGGGCCACTGTGGGGGTCACTATTTTTACTGGAGCCACTATGAGAGTCACTATTACTACTGCGACCACTATAGTGGTCACTATTAAGGCCCGTTCACATGGGCGTAATCATATTTCTGTCGCACAAATACGCTGTGTATTTGCGCAATCAAAAATCGCTTATGTCTGAATATTTGGTTACACAAAAAATAACGCAGATGGGCTCACTGAAAGGGTCAGCAAATATGCAGTGAATACATAGGTTTCCTGCGCATTCACCACGTATTTGCGCGGCCCATTCACTCCAATGGCCTATTGGGGTGCGTAGTACGCAACAAAATATGTCATACTGTGTGAAAATATACATCATGTGAATGAACTCATTGAAATCAATGGCTTCTATTCACTGCATATTATGTATGCAAATACACTTGTGTGAACAGGCCCTTACTATACTGTCTTCCATTCAGCCCTTTGAAGGTCACCATATGCCTGATGTGGCCCTTGGTGAAAAGGAGTTTGACACCCTTGATCTAGAGAAAGGCAATCCCTTCCAATATAATTCCTGCCAACACCAGATGTGGCAATCGGCTATCACCCTGGATCTAATCTGTCCTGCTGCATATATACATTAATTATAGATTTAGAAGAGCTAACGCTGTACAGAAATAGACATATACAACCTGTTCCTAAGAGCTTACAATCTAATGTACAATAGAAACTCTGCTGCTATGAGCTTCCAATCTAATAGAATATTAGATATACCTTAGTAGCAGCATATGCGTACCCTAAGGTAGCTGCAGGGCCGAGCACTCATTCAGCTGACAGTGATTCCTCCCAACTGCCCAAGGCCCGGGTCCTGTGAAAACAGCCTCGCATCACTTCAGGAATCCTCCGGTCTGGTTGTCACAGCCATGGCAGAGGACCGTGGAGTTCTCCTATTGCTTTTAATGAGGTGAGCATCTGCAAGTAATTAAATACCTACGGATGTCATTTTATCCTAGTGTGCGGATCGCACGAGCGGGATAAAAATCGCTGCAGACTTTATTTTCTGCAGCTTCCTGTAGGACAGCAGGAGATTTAAAGACTCTTGGACAGATCCGCCGGGCAGAAGAAAGAAGAACCGGCCATGATGAAAGAGTTGTGCCGCGTCCGGATAGGTGAGAAAATGTCATTTTTAGCCTTATGGCTGTGGGATTCTGCACTCGGATTCTATGCGTGCTCATGGACATGAGGCCTTAAACCGGCTGGCTCTGTCAGCTCACCGTCAGACATGCACAGTACAGATTGTTTGCTACATCTGCATGTATATATTTTACACACACACTATCTTATATGCACTCACATATATTATACAGGGTGTTTCACTGGAAGCGTAACCCTTATTCCAACTTATTTGTGTAGAACTGTAACCATGTTCAGGAGTCTAGAGTTTATTAATGACCCTTGCTCTGTCTCATGCCATGGGTGTATCGTTCAACTGCTGGTGTGCAGTTCACATTTCCAAGTAGGTGGGTCTCATTTATCCAAACTATCTTACAGTAAATGCCCATTTAGACACAAAGATTATTGCTCAAAAGCCATATTTTGAGTGATAACCGTTGGGTCTAAACGCGTCAACAGCTATCTACAAAAAAAACACTCCATTCCATTCGGTTCCACCTATTACTTCTCTCACACAAACACACACGTTGATCCAGAGGAAGGAAGGGGAAAAAAAACAAACAATGAGTTAGAAGCCAATTTTCCCCATTTGGAGGAAAATATTTTCTCCCTGACTCTAATCTAGCAATTGGAATAATCCCTGGATAGACAACCCATCTGAATGGATTAATGAGAGGCAACTTGTCACATGTCCAACCACAACATGATGGAAGTTCATTCTTTCTTGGGGGACAGAATCAACTCGAAGGTGGGTTGTCCCACAGATCACTGGACCCTACCCCAGCAGACTTTTCCCTGTGGGCCACCAAAAGGGTTAACGGTTTGTCAATAAACCTCGCACTGAAGAACATTAGATATGAAATTGCCACCATTGATGTGGGCATGTTGCAGCACACTTGACTACAGAGTGCCGGGTTCAGCAGTGCTTGGAGGGTAGCGGTGGCCACTTTCAACATGCTCTGTGAGGACTGATGAGTTCACTCGTGACATTGTTTCGAACACAAATATTACAATGTTACTGGGTTGCACTTCAAGTGAAGCACCCTGTACACACAATATATAATATAGAATAAATTGGATTCTGTTGATGGTTAGAGGACCGAGTTTATGTGGAAAACTAGACTGCTTGAATTATCAAGCACTTCTTATCACAGCAGTGATTGTTTTTCCTTTTCTCTCCTTCAAGAAAGAGAAAGTTTCTTCTGAATAAGGGAAGAGGTTTCTTATTGGGCTCCATCCATCTTTGCCATTTAAGAACATTGAATTATAGATACATTTAAGAGAATTCATGGGGTAAGTTTGCAAATACTTACTTCTATCTGTCATACAACATCCATTCCCTCCATCACCTCTCCAAACACAACATGTTTCCCATCAAGCCAGTCTGTCTTGTCACATGTGATGAAGAACTGTGATCCATTTGTATTTTGACCAGAATTTGCCATAGAGAGTAACCCTGTACAAAGACAGAACCTTAGAATTGAAAAACTAAACCGCCTAAAATACTGACCTAGTATAGGGGTGTTTCAATTGCTGCAGACTGAAGGATCCGCAAGTGACCCTGAATGACATTACTAGTCAATTTTGGTAAAATTCTTCTTTATCATTGACTATATACAGTGAGACATATGTTGTACAAATTGGGACATGTCTATTAAGTTATGTATGCCAAATTTCTGCAATACAAAGGTTGCAATGTTGGTACATATAAAATTGTGACTTTTCAGGGGCTTTAGGTTTGATGCACTTTTTTAGAAGTGGTTGTGGTCTAGCTTTAGGAGGCATGGCCATCCATAGCCTACCAGAGTAGCTGAAACCTACACTAGCTTGGGGGTTAGTCTGGCACATGGAGGTACTGCCAATTGCCACAAATATATTAAGAGGCACGTTCCTCTTAGTACATTTATCTCATCGAGTCAGCTCATAGTTTACTTTGATCAGAGTATAAGGCAACAGTTTAAGTAACTAGGCTCCTAAGTGTTTATGGGACTTTGTGTTTAGTATTACAAATTTGTATGGTTTGTTAATAAAGGTTAAGTTTTATTAGATACTTCGTATTATAGTCTTGATAACTGCGGTATAAGTATGAAGGTCTTGAAGTGATGATTTAGGAAACACCTCTGCTAGTGAAATCTATCAAAATAAGCTTACCCACCTGCACCTGTGTATTTTAGAATGAGGTTCTCATCATCAAATTTCCGTCCATAGATGGATTTTCCGCCTGTGCCATTGTGATTGGTGAAGTCACCTCCCTGACACATGAATTGAGGGATAACTCTATGGAAGCTGCTTCCTTTGCAGCCAAAGCCCTTGTCATGTGTACAGAGGAAGCGAAAGTCTTCTGCAAATTAAAAAAACAAAAACATAAAAAACACAAATGTGGACATTCTTACGTACAAATCAATTAGCTCAATTTATTGAATGAAAGCATTGTGCCGAGATGGCATCCCCTCTTCATATTAAGGCTCATGAATGTCAAAAGACAAGGTTCACTGGCCGGAACAAACCAGTCATGTGAAAGTCCATCCTGTAATACCACATTTTCCCTACAGTGGAAATATCTCACTAGCAGCAGCTTTCCCTCGCATTACCAGCTTTTAATGGGGGTGACAAGAGTTGAGCCTGAGGAAATCATCATTTTGAATGGGATTGTGCATGTTGGCATAACCTCTTTTAACCCCTTCTCGCCACATGACTTAAGGTTACATCTTTGCAGGCTGGTACTTAAGGCAACATGACGTAACCTTACGTCATATGGAACTCGCGGGATCTGAAGAGATCCTGCGGTATCCGGCAGCGGGCGCCAGCTATTACTGATAGTAGGGGTGCATTGGGACAGCGACCCATGCTGTTAACCCCATACACGCTGCAATCTTTGTAGATCGAGGTTTATAAAGGGTTCACAGAGGGAGCTCACTCCCTGTGATGTCATTGGATCCCCCCCCCCGATTTAATCGAGGAGAGCCGACGAGTTGCCATGGCAACATGACGTTAGCTACAGGCGTCCTGCTTTGCCATTGCCTATGATCGCTTTAACCAGCGATAAGGCATTGCAGGACAGAAGTCCTGCAATGCCTTACCACAGCGATCATAGCTGCAATGGATCAAGTTCCTGAGGACCTAAATAGTGTAAAAAAACTAAATAAATAGTGTAAAACGAAAAACATTAAAAAATAGAAAAAAAAACCCACAACCCCCTATTTATATGAAAAAACGTAAGAAACAAAAACGCACGTGTGGTATCATTGTGTCCGTAACGATCTGTGCTATAATTTGAGCACAGTAATCCTGTGCAGCAAAAACTGTTGAAAATAAGAAAAAAAGATTAAAGGGGTTGTCCCGCGCCGAAACGGGTTTTTTTTTTTCAACCCCCCCCCCCCCCGTTTGGCGCGAGACAACCCCGATGCAGGGACTTAAAAAAACAACAGCACAGCGCTTACCTGAATCCCCGCGCTCCGGTGACTTCTATACTTACCGGTTGAAGATGGCCGCCGGGATCTTCTTCCTCCGTGGACCGCAGCTCTTCTGTGCGGTCCATTGCCGATTCCAGCCTCCTGATTGGCTGGAATCGGCACGTGACAGGGCGGAGCTACACGGAGCCCCATTGAGAAGAGAAGAAGACCCGGACTGCGCAAGCGCGTCTAATTTGGCCATTAGACGGCGAAAATTAGACGGCTCCATGGAAACGAGGACGCTAGCAACGGAGCAGGTAAGTGAAAAACTTTTTATAACTTCTGTATGGCTCATAATTAATGCACAATGTACATTACAAAGTGCATTATTATGGCCATACAGAAGTGTATAGACCCACTTGCTGCCGCGGGACAACCCCTTTAAAGGCTTATTTATTCATTTTACCTTCAAAAAGACGCAATAAAAGCGATCCAAAAAGCTATATGTACCCTAAAATGGGAAAAATAAAAGCTATTGCTCGTGACGCAAAACAACAATACCTCACATAGCTGCGACAATGGAACGATTGAAAAATAATTATAATTTCCAAAAGAAAAGAGTGTCTATTGTGCAAAAGTGGAAAAATCTAAAAAATTATGTTTTTGTTACAGTTGTAATCGTACGGACCGCTGAAAAAATGTATTGTGTCATTTATGACTTGCTCCACTCCAATCCATACTAAATGCAGCAGCTAGGCCCATTTCTCTATCCAGTCGTTACTCAGACGCCTCTGCATTATGCCAGTCGCTGCATTGGCTGCCCATCCACTGCAGAACTAAATTTAAACTCCTCTACCTCACTCACAAAGCTCTGCATGGCGCTGCACCAGCATACATCGCCTCTCTTCTGTCAGTACACCACCCAGCCTGCTCACTCCGATCGGCTAACACACAGACTAAACACCCCTGTAGTACGAACCTCACATGCTCGCCTACAGGACTTCACCAGAGCAGCACCCATCCTCTGGAACGCTCTACCCCAAGGTAATTAAAATGGATGTACTGCCCCGTTTCCTGTATCTTTGTCAAACAATTCCCATTGGGCTCCCAAGAACATACCTGAAAAAAATCCGATCTCTAATCTCCAACTTTGTTTGGAAAGGACGCAAACCGCGCCTGAGATACTCATTGCTAAAGAGGAGAAAAGAGAAGGGGGGCCTGGGCCTACCGGACTTCTCCCTCTACCAAAAAGCTAACATAGCAAACTGCGTACTTGACATCCTCAAAAAGCAGAAACTCAAAGCTATGGGTGGATATAGACCACACAGGCGAAACAGATGGCCTATACAGAGCTCCCTGGATTCTGCCAAAATGGATCAAGTCTATACCCAAATCTCCCCCTTCAGCCTCCAACTATTTAAGGCATGGGCGAGTTTCGCCCCTCAATATAGGCTGGTTACAGCCCCAGGCCCCCTAACTCTGCTCTTAGCAAATCCCCTCTTTGAAGCTACTACAAATCAGAAGGGCCTTCTGGCTATTCCTGCGGACCCAATCCCTAGATTGAGGGACGTAGTGACGCAAACGGGACTGAAACCCATGATGGAGATCTTAAACCAGTCTCCACCGCAGCCAGGATTCTGGTTGCAATATCTTCAGCTGAGAGGGTTTGTGAGCACGCTGATCCCGAAAGAAAATCTGACGGCACCCCTGACTGAGTATGAGCAACTCTGTTTGTCAAGTCTAAATCAGAGGCATATGATCTCCACGTTATATAAAATGTTGCTGGATCGGGAGACGGAGGATGAGACTCTGAATTATAGGGAGGCCTGGGAACGGGAGTTGGGAGAAAACATTACGGGGGAGGACTAGTGTAAAATCTGGGCACTATCCACAGCTGGCAAAATACAAGACCTCAACTATAAGATAGTCTCAAGGTGGTATAGGACCCCGGACCACCTACAGAGGATCTTTCACCAGTTCTTCCCTGCGTGCTGGAAATGCAGTGGGAGCCGAGGTACAATGACCCACATTTGGTGGGACTGCCGGCCAGTAGCGGACCTATGGGAAGGGGTGACAACTAGAGATGAGCGAGCGTACTCATCCGAGCTTGATGCTCATTCGAGTATTAGGGTACTCGAGATGCTCGTTACTCGAGACGAGGACCACGCGGTGTTCGAGTCACTTCCATTTTCTTCCCAGAAAAGTTTGCGCCCTTTTCTGGCCAATAGAAACACAGGGAAGGCATTAGAACTTCCTCCTGTGAAGTTCCAGCCCTATCTCACCCCCCTGCAGTGAGTGGCTGGGGAGATCAGGTGACACCCGAGTATATAAACTGGGGCCGGCCGCGGCTCGCCACAGATGCACGCTGAGAGACATTAGGGAAAGTGCCATCCTGCTGTAGCTGCTATAGGGAGAGTGTTAGGCTGTTATCTTCGTCTTCAAAAACCCCAACGGTCCTTCTTAGGGCCACATCTGACCGTGTGCAGTACTGTTGAGGCTGCTTTTAGCAGTTTTGCACATTTTTTTTTTTTGTATATCGGGCGTGCAGACCATAGCGTCCTCAGTCTGCAGTCATTTTACTGAGTATAGGGGCAGTACTGGTGAGGCAGGGACAGTGGTACAGGGAAAGAGATATACTGGCTATATAGGCAGTGGGTTTTTCCAAAAAAATTGGAAAAAAAAAATCTTTGGGCTGCCTGTGACCGTGTTCAGTTTACTGCGTGTCTGCTGGGGGTAGTAGTCACTCACTATTACCCAGCTAGGTGTTACTGCAGCCTTGCGCATAATGTTTTCTGGCTGCACTGTGCTTTCAATACCCACAGTCATCCTCCAACAGGGAAATCCATATACAGGCTATATAGGCAGTGGGCTTTTTCCCAAAAATTGGAAAAAAATACTATATTTGGGCTGCCTGTGACCGTCTTCAGTTTACTGCGTGTGTGCTGGGGGTAGTAGTCGCTCATTATTACCCAGCTAAGCCTGTGACCGTCTACAGTTTACTGCGTGTCTGCTGGGGGTAGCAGTCGCTCATTAATACCCAGCCTTGCGCATAATTCTTTCTGGCTGCACTGTGCTTTCAATACCCACAGTCATCCTCCAACAGGGAAATCCATATACAGGCTATATAGGCAGTGGGCTTTTTCCCAAAAATTGGAAAAAAATACTATATTTGGGCTGCCTGTGACCGTCTTCAGTTTACTGCGTGTCTGCTGGGGGTAGTAGTCGCTCATTATTACCCAGCTAAGCGTTAAAGCAGGCTTGCGCATAATTGTTTCCTGGCTCTGCTGTGTCCGTTACATGATCGCCGTCATCCCGCCAGAGGGAAAGAGTATACATATATACGCTGCATACAGTGTCTGTCTGGTTTTTCACCTCACCATTTTAAAAAATTGAAGCAAAATACTTAAGGCCTACCACTAGCCTTTTGCCACTTGACTGGTTCTGCCCTGTGAATTCCAGTAGCTCAGTCATACGCACCTAGGTCTCACTACAGGCTTGCGCATAATTGTTTCCTGGCTCTGTTGTGCGTTCCGTAAGCGAAGTCAGCCTCCAACCACAGGCCAATAAGCGGCACAATTAATTACAGCGTTTTGTTTCTGCTCTACTCGTAATACACCATGCTGAGGGGTAGGGGTAGGCCTAGAGGACGTGGACGCGCGCGAAGACGCGGAGGCCCAAGTCAGGGTGTGGGCACAGGCCGAGCTCTTGGTTCAGGCGTATCGCAGCCGACTGCTGCGGGATTAGGAGAGAGGCAAGTTTCTGGGGTCCCCAGATTCATCTCACAATTAATGGGTCCACGCGGTAGACCTTTATTAGAAACTGAGCAGCGTGAGCAGGTCCTGTCGCGGATGGCAGAAAGTGCATCCAGCAAACTATCCACCGTCACCACCCAGTCTTCTACGCCTGAATGCTCTCGCTGCTGCTCCTCCCTTCTCCCAGCCTCCTCCCTCCCAGCAAATGACACATTCAGAAGAGCAGGCAGGCTCCCAGGAACTGTTCTCGGGTCCCGGCCTTGAGTGCGAAAAAATGGATCCTCTAACACCTGAGGAGTTTCTCATGACCAATGCCCAACTTTGGAAAGTTCCCGGGGTCCGGGTGAGGAGACTGGGGACTTCCGGCAACTGTCTCAAGAGCTTTCAGTGGGTGAGGAGGACGATGATGATGAGACACAGTTGTCTATCAGTGAGGTAGTAGTAAGGGCAGTAAGTCCGAGGGAGGAGCGCACAGAGGATTCGGAGGAAGAGCAGCTGGACGATGAGGTGACTGACCCCACCTGGTTTGCTAAGCCTACTGAGGACAGGTCTTCAGAGGGGGAGGCAAGTGCAGCAGCAGGGCAGGTTGGAAGAGGCAGTGCGGTGGCCAAGGGTAGAGGCAGGGCCAGACCGAATAATCCACCAACTGTTTCAAAAGTGTGGCAGTTTTTCACTGAAAGTGCAGACGACCGACGAACTGTGGTATGCAAGGTTTGTCGCGATAAGATCAGCCGGGGAGCCACCACCACTAGCATGCGCAGGCATATGATGGCCAAGCACCCCACAAGGTGGGACGAAGGCCGCTCACCGCCTCCGGTTTGCACCACTGCCTCTCCCCCTGTGCCCCGACCTGCCACTGAGATCCAACCCCCCTCTCAGGACACAGGCACTACCGTCTCCCGGCCTGCACCCACACCCTCACCTCTGCTGTCCTCGGCCCCATCCAGCAATGTCTCTCAGCGCTCCGTCCAGCCGTCGCTAGCGCAACTGTTTGAGCGCAAGCGCAAGTACGCCGCCACGCACCCGCACGCTCCAGCGTTAAACGTGCACATAGCCAAATTGATCAGCCTGGAGATGCTGCTGTATAGGCTTGTGGAAACGGAGGCTTTCAAAAACATGATGGCGGCGGCAGCCCTGCGCTACTCGGTTCCCAGTCGCCACTACTTTTCCCGATGTGCCGTCCCAGCCCTGCACGACAACGTCACCAACGCGGTTACTGCCAAGGTCCACTTAACAACGGACACGTGGACAAGCACAGGCGGGCAGGGCCACTATATCTCCCTGACGGCACATTGGGTGAATTTAGTGGAGGCTGGGACCGCTCACTTCCTACCCACCCCCAGAATTGCGGGCCCCAGCTCGGTGCTGGTATCTGCGGCGGTGTAGGCTTCCTCCACTAAACCACCCTCCTCCTATGCAACCTCTGTCTCGCAATCAAGATGTGTCAGCAGCAGCACGTCGCCAGCAGTCGGTGTCGCGCGGCGTGGCAGCACAGCGGTGGGCAAGCGTCAGCAGGCCGTGCTGAAACTACTCAGCTTAGGAGAGAAGAGGCCCACGGCCCACGAACTGCTGCAGGGTCTGACAGAGCAGACCGACCGCTGGCTTTCACTGCTGAGCCTCCAACAGGGCATGGTCGTGTGTGACAACGGCCGTAACCTGGTGGCGGCTCTGCAGCTTGGCAGCCTCACGCACGTGCCATCCCTGGCCCACGTCTTTAATTTGGTGGTTCAGCGCTTTCTGAAAAGCTACCCACACTTTTCAGACCTGCTCGGAAAGGTGCGCCGGGTCAGCGCACATTTCCGCAAGTCCAACACGGATGCTGCCACCCTGCGGACCCTGCAACATCAGTTTAATCTGCCAGTGCACCGACTGCTGTGCGACGTGCTCACACGGTGGAACTCTACGCTCCACATGTTGGCCAGGCTCTATGAGCAGCGTAGAGCTATAGTGGAATACCAACTCCAACATGGGCGGCGTAGTGGGAGTCAGCCTCCTCAATTCTTTAGAGGAGTGGGCCTGGATGGCAGATATCTGCCAGGTCCTTGGAAACTTTGAGGAGTCCACCCTGATGGTGAGCGGCGATGCTGTAATCAAATCATTAGCGTCACCATTCTCCTGCTATGCCTGTTGAGAAGTTCCCTGCAAAGCATAAAGGCTGATGCTTTGCGGGCAGAAACGGAGGCGGGGGAAGACAGTATGTCGCTGGATAGTCAGAGCACCCTCATGTCTATATCTCAGCGCGTGGAGGAGGAGGGGGAGGAGCCTGAGGAGGAAGAGACAGCTGGGCCCACTGCAGAGGGTGCCCATGCAGCTTGCCTCTCTTCCATTCAGCGTGCATGGCCGGAGGAGGATACTCAAAGTGATCGTCCTAGTGAGGACAGCCATATGTTGCATCCAGGTACCCTGGCACACATGGCTGAGTTTATGTTAGCATGCCTTTCTCGTGACCCTAGTGTTAGACGCATTCTGGCCACTACGGATTACTGGGTGTACACACTGCTTGACCCACAGTATAAGGAGAACCTTTCCACTCTCATTCCCGAAGAGGAAAGGGGTTTGAGAGTGATGCAATACCACAGGGCCCTGGTGGACAAACTGATGGTAAACTTCCCATCTGACAGCGCTAGTGGCAGAAGGTGCAGTTCCGAGGGCCACGTAGAAGGGGAGGCGCGGAGATCAGGCAGCATGTTCAGCGCAGGCAGGGGAACACTCTCCAAGGCCTTTGCCAGCTTTATGGCTCCCCAGCAAGACTGTCTCACACCTCCCAAGTCCAGGCTGAGTCGGAGGGAGCACTGTAAGAAGATGGTGAGGGAGTACGCAGCCGATCGTACCACCGTCCTCCGTGACGCCTCTGCTCCGTTTCTGTGTCGTTTCCAGCACTTTCTTGGGTTTTGCAGATTTTCACCAATGAAAACCTTAGAGAGCATCAGCGATATACAAAAATGCTCGAGTCGCCCATTGACTTCAATGGGGTTCATTACTCGAAACGAACCCTCGAGCATCGCGGAAAGTTCCACTCGAGCAACGAGCACCCGAGCATTTTGGTGCTCGCTCATCTCTAGTGACAACCCTATATAATCACATCAACCACTCAAGAGTGATTATGACACTGAAATTAGCCCTGCTCTCGCTGTTCCCGGACAGCATGAGAGCCGCCAAATTATGCCTTCTAAAACATTTCATACTAGCGGTGAGAAGACTTATCCTAAGGCTCTAGCGCTCTTCAACCGTTCCCACTAGGGGCGTGTGGGTGGAGGAACTCCACACCCTCATGAGATTTGATGAACTGGGAGCCGATGACCCCAAAACTTGGGAAGCATACTACAAGACATGGCAACCATGGGTAGCGTTCAGAGGGTCGGACGATCTGAAGCGATGGCTGGATTATGGTTCATTTGACTAAATCACCTGGCGGGCAGGCGCTCAGAGGTCTCCCCACCCAGAATCATGCCTCTGCAAGTATCTCTCCAATACTCATGAATGTACAATAGTAAAATAGCTTTGCAGCTTTCTAACATCCCTTCTGCTTTAATTGCTCCATTTTAATTCTATTTTGCAGATCTCTGCTTGCCATCAGTGAGTGTGGAAATTTGTTACATTGCAATGGCTGAAAAACTTGCCTTGAACATGTCAAACTTCATAGGTTGTACCAAAGCTGGACAACGCTTGGACATGATCAGGTGTAGATCTAGATGTAAACATAAATGCTTTAAATCACTGAAAGCAAACATCTCAAAAAGTGAGAAACTGAAATAAATTAAAATACTATTTCATCATACATTGGACAAGATTAACGAACATAAAACTAGAAGAAAAAAAAAAAGATTTTTTGGATAAAGACAGGAAATGCAAATGAAACATGCAGGTCATTGACAGAGAAATATCCTGCAATAGTCTGTAATAACCCAGCTCTGACAGAGCCGTGTATACATTGCCAGAACAGCTCTGATCCCATCAACAGCAAGTAGATTCAATTTTTATTTTTAAACCTAAGGCCCAATGTCCACGGGTGGATTTGATTTGCTGAATCTACGCGTGGCATCTGTGTGTGAGATCTGCAAATCAAGCCGCCCATAGGGAAGCATTGGGCATCTGCACTTCATTTAACATCAGCGGATTTTCAATTTGATTTGGGGATAATAAATCGCAGCATGCTCCATTTTACCGCGGATGTGGCTCCATTCATCTCTATGGGAGCTTACGATCCGCAGTGCATCCACAAATACATTTGCAGATTTAAATGTTATAATCTATTCGGGAGGTGGCGGAAAGGCTGGGAGGTGGGGCTGCGGATTTGTTCCACACGGATGATCCGAAGGGCATCTGCGTGGGAAAAAAAACGCAATCCGCGATCTCCTGCAAGCAATAAAAAAATCAATTTAATGACTCGCAGTGCATCCGCTGCGGAAATCCGCATAAAAAATCTGCATGAGGCCTAAGAAAGGTTTTCCCAAGTACACAGGATAGCATTGATCCTATTCCCAGCACCTGGATAGAATGCTAGGCAGCCCAACCTCTGTATCTTAATTCTTGATTAAAGGGGTATTCTGGCCTTCTTTCAACTGATGATCTATTCTGTGGATGTCAGTGCAGCAGGACATTGTCATCAGCGTGCAGGGGAGGCTTCACTACCATTGAAATCAATGGGAGCGCTGCACTTCTATCACACTACCCTGCTCTTCATCCGCGTTCCCGAATTGCTGGCATCACAGTGTTCAGAATGAGAGTACCAACGCCGATAGAATGAGCAGCGACACCACAGCAGTCACCTAACTTCCCGTGGCATTAGCCCTATTAAATGGATGTTATCTGGTAACCAGGGAACAGCTATAAAAACTATAAACTACAAAACTGTTTGACTTTTCAAAAGGCACTGGAGAGGGAAGTAATATAACCTGCGGCTCTCCTTTCACAGCTTTCTCCCCTGGATCTAATAGTTCCTAGCCCCCCTTCAGTCTTTCAAGATGCTGGTACAGCTCCTGTCACTACTCCGTGCACACCACCACGGTTGCAGATTTCTCATGTAAGCATTGCTGCCCAATCAAAGCAATGTGGAGCGCCTCAGAGTACCTATGCACCGACACTACACCATGTGCATCAGATAGTTAGGGAACCTATGTGACCATCTCCGAGAACTAAAAAGGGCCCATCAATTGGTGAATTTGTAGCAAGAAGCTGGAAAAGAAGAGCAGCAGGTAAAATGAACGCCGGCGTCTGGTACCAAGAAAAATTTTGTTTCAGGACCGGAAGGTTGCTTTAAGGCCATATATATTACTGGTACAACCCTTCTATTCAAGGACTTTGTGTAATCTATTAACCCCTTAGTGACCAAGCCAGTTTGCGCCTTAATGACCAGACCAAATTTTGGAAATCTGACATGTGTCACTTTAACATAAATTATTATTACTCTGTAAAGCTTTTGCATATCCAGGTGATTCTGACATTGTTTTTTCGCCACGTGTTGTACTTTATTTAGAAATTAGACCGACAGAATTTGTGTATAATTTATTTAAAGCGCCAAAATTGGAAAAAAAAGTTGTAATTTTTTCTTATTTTCAATTGCAATGTCTCAAACATATGCAAACATACCGTACACATGTTTGATAAGATATATATTTCCATCCGTTTACTCTATTCTGGAATCACATTTGAAAACCTTTTTTTTCTCTCTTTTTTACACACGCGATTTAGCAGATGTACAAATTTAACATTAATTAACATTTTGAGGAATACTTTGTTTTCCTACACCAAGCCAAGATTGCAAAGGCTCATAAGTGTCAGAATTATAGACACCCCCACAAATGACCCTATTTTAAAAAAATACACATCTTAATATATTCACTGTCATGGGTGTCATGAGTATTTTGATCCCACAGTTTCTTTTCAGAAGTTAATACAATTTTGAGGGGAAAAAATGAAATTTCATAATTTTGAAAATATGTCATTTTAAAATACATTTTTTTTTCTACAGTGCACATGAAAATGAGGATTTGCACCCCAAAATGGATACCAGTATTTGTCTTGTGTTTAGTAACATACCCATTCGTGTGCACAGAAGCCAGATAAAGTCCGCAGATAAAGCCGGGGGCCTTATGGACGTAATTTCATCTGCCCTCACAGATATGATCCATGAGGAAAGATGAAACAAACTTTTTTTCTTTTTTAAAATTTTTTTACATGATCACTGTTATCCATTGGATAACAGCGATCATGTGACTGGGGACCACATACAGCGGCTCCCAGTGACAACTCCGTGTTCTCGGCTACTCATACTAGCCGAGAGCAGGGAGTTTTTAAATTTCCCAGGCCTCCCGGCCCTGTGCGCATTCGTGTGACGTAATGCTGTCTGGCGCGCATGCACAGACGCCAGGTCCTGCAGGACCAGAACGCCGGGGGACATCGCGAAGGATGGTGAGTATCCTGAGATCTGATCCATTAAGGGGAGCTAAAACTAACTTTTTTAAACTTTACATTGCCTTTAATGCGATCGCTGGGGTGGGGGGTACTTGACAGCATGGAGCTGTCATGTCCAGAGCCTGCAGGGCTTTAATCCCTGAAGGAAGCATGTTTTTACCTCCTCTGGGATAAAGCCCAGCGGGCCAGGACTATGGGGTGGTCACTAAGGGGTTAAACACTGCTAAACGAGTTGAGTGTAATTGACAAACTGTAAGAATGAATGTATGTCTTCTCACAAAGGAAATGTTATTTCTAATACCAATGTTATCTGCTTTTCTTCTGATCTAGAACTATTATGTACAGCCAACGCAACGTGACCATGAATTATTTATGCAATATCAGATTCCGACACTCACCTACCGTCATCGGAACAACATCTGCTCGTAACAGGAAGCGAATACGTCCAGCAAGCTTGTTGCCAATCTTGATATCCATGTATACCTGGGGGTTAGCTCGTACCTTTTTAGCAGGTGGCTCTCCCTGCAAGTAATAAAGAAGATAAAAGAAAAAAAGAGGCACGAGATGACAGACACTAAATACATTTACAGGCATGCATGTTCGGCTGTAGGGGTTGCCTGGTTATCGGATAACAATTTCTCCTACAGGTCCAACTGTTCTAGAAATAACTAAATCAGCTGTACTTACCCTTCCATTGCCATGGTGATGAGCCCAACCGTGCTCCCGATGTTAAGTTAAGGAAGACATCAACAGATATCCTCTGACCGCTGCAGCCAATTGTAAATCGCAGTAAGTAACACTATTACAAACTCCTGGCATCATGGTGCCGGGATGTGAGTGTTGATGCCAGGAGAGCGGGCAGTGACATTACAGAAGTCAGGTGATAACCTGTGACGACATCTTCCACTTCAAACAGCGGGTGGATGGTGGTGCTGCAGTGATGGGTCCCTGCGGCAGATGACGGGTAAGTACAGCTACTTATGTTATGTTAGCACAGTTAGTGCTATGGGTGAACATTGTCCAGTAACCATCAAACACTTAGGATACCTCCACATGGAATGTATTGTCCAGATTTTTTTTTTTTACTTTATTTTCTTTATTAAAGGAGATGTCTCGAGGAAGCAGTTAATTTTTTTTTTTGCCCAGTCCCCCCCATTAAACATACATTACAAAGCCCCCTGTAAATGACATTTCTAGCTGGTTCGTACTTAACGTTCCAGCGTTTCAGCAACTTATAAAAGTTTCCTCAAGATGGCCGCCAGCTCTTTCCCCGTCGCTCGCTGCAGCCCGACGTGCGCGCTCCCGAGACGCCGCCAGCTGTGTCTCCATGGCAACCGGACGCATCGCAGCCGCCGACCAGACGCCCCGCAGCCGCCGACCAGACAGCAGGTAACCGGCGCTAGCCCCCGGCTCCCCAGCGCTAGACCCTCAGCCCAGGTGAAGGCCCCGGAGCCCAGCGCTAGTTCCCCCGGCCTAGCGGCAGCCCCCCCAGCGCAGCCCGGCGCAGCGGCAGCCCCCCCCGGCCTAGCGACAGCCCCCCCATCACAGCGGCAGCCCCCCCCGGCCTAGCGACAGCCCCCCCATCACAGCGGCAGCCCCCCCCGGCCTAGCGACAGCCCCCCCGGCGCAGCGACAGCCCCCCCCCGGCCTAGCGACAGCCCCCCCATCACAGCGGCAGCCCCCCCCGGCCTAGCGACAGCCCCCCCGGCGCAGCGGCAGCCCCCCCCCGGCCTAGCGACAGCCCCCCCGGCGCAGCGGCAGCCCCCCCCGGCCTAGCGACAGCCCCCCCGGCGCAGCGGCAGCCCCCCCCGGCCTAGCGACAGCCCCCCCATCACAGCGGCAGCCCCCCCTGGCCTAGCGACAGCCCCCCCGGCGCAGCGACAGCCCCCCCGGCGCAGCGACAGCCCCCCCCCCGACCCATCACTTACCTGGGAGGCTTCTCGGGGCTGCTGGGCTGGGCTTCTCCGCTGGGCAGCTCCACTTTCTGCACCTTCCTCTAACAGAGGATGGTGCAGAATGGCCGCTTCAGCGCGCTCCCGAGCAGTGACAGCTCGTCTGCGCATGCGCAGAAGAGCTGTAGCGGGGAGCACACTGAAGCGGCTCGTGCTGAATGGAGAAGACCGGACTGCGCAAGCGCGTCTAAAAAAGCAAGCTGCCAGCGAATTTAGACGGAACCATGGAGACGAGGACGCTAGCAACGGAGCAGGTAAGTGGAATAACTTCTGTATGGCTCATATTTAATGCACAATGTACATTACAAAGTGCATTAATATGGCCATACGGAAGTGTATAACCCCACTTGGTTTCGCGAGACCACCCCTTTAAGGAAAATTTGCACAGTACATAATAAAATCATATGGTAAACAAACTCGATATTACAAATAGTACATACTGTGTTGTAACTTGCTTAAACGTAATAACATAACATATTCCTTGTACATTTTTTCTTTTAGGTTGCGATAAACTTAAACAATTAAACTCAAACCGTCCATGCCTATTGGATGAATTCTTTATGAGATAAAGCTCTGCGTTTGCTATTTGCTTAGTAAATGGGGACACAGGAGAGCGTGTGGGGGGGGGGGGGGGTGGAGAGAGGGAACATGAGTCTGGGAGTTCATTCTACAGATAAAGTGGAATTGGTATCTAGCCAGATATCCCATATTTTTTTTAAATTTGTTTGGGCAGCCTCTGTTTTGGTAAATAATTTTTTCGTAGGAGATTACTGTATTCACCGACCGAACCCAACATGAGATCGTAGGGATTCCCGCAGCCATCCAATAAGTAGCTATTGTTTTACGCGCCAAGAATAAGGTCTTCTGTAGGAAAATGCGGGTGTGGTACGGCCATTCCTCTTCCTCCAATAGGCCAAATAGGATCGGTATTGTCCAGATTTTGGTGCAAATTCACGGCAGATTACAACCCTAAACATTTGACGTACTGAGATCCATAGTGAAAGCCCACAGCATAAGTTGACATACTGCGGATTTAAAATTCGCACTGCGGGTCAATTAACAATCGTCAGGATGTGGATAAGATGAGACTTCTTATAATCTCATCCACTTCGTCTGTATTGTAATATGCTGCGGATTTTCCGCACGCAAATCCATGGTAGAAAATATGCCGCTTATATGCCACATGTGAAGATACTTTTTCCCTAGGATAAGAGTTAAGGTAATAAGATTTAAGGTTTTGTATCCTCCTAATATCTGTACTTGGAGCTATGATTATTATAGGACCAGTACCTCTTGTGCTGCAGGTTTAGGAGCTTCTGTCCCCTCAGCCTGTTCGCTCTCCTCCAGTGTTTTACCAGAAAATCTTTTGAGCCAGTCGTCATCAGACCAAACTAGAATAAAAAAAATGAAGTGTAAACTTTAGAACATGGAAGTAAAGTAGACATTTGTAAAGGCCCATTTATACACAACGACCTGAGCGATTATCGCTGTGTCATTTACAGCGCAATATGCAGAAGGCAAGCGGGGTGACTTAGAAAGAGTCAGCTCTTCTCACCTGGTCAGTCAGAGCAGCAGGTGTAATTCATGGGATGGAATGAGGGTTGAGTATCCTCCCAACTCTTCCCCAAGCGGCTCCAGGACCCTCTCCATGCTGGACTGAGACACAACACGGCTTTCTTCTATGTTTAAACACTATGGGGCTGATTTATTAAGACCAGTAACTGTAACCAGTAATGTAACTTTATGTCCTGTGGCATTAAGGGTAAGAGGTCTATGCCACTTAATACAAGTGTCTTGGGCGGCTCATGTGCCAGAAGAAGAAATCGTTACCAGCTATGAGGAAGTTCCCTGGTGTAAATTCTACTAAATATAGTAGGTGCCCCCACTTACTTCTCTAAAAGTGTGGAGTGTGGTGCAAAAATCCCAAAAGTTACAAGTCTTAGTGCTGGCTATATTTGTGCACAAAATCAGCTACTTATTTTTTCCCAACATTTGTCCAAGTTGCCACCCCGCCATAACATCATTTTTTCTCATAATTAAAATTGCCAGTAAAAAATTATTACCCGCACCGGCCTCTAGATGTAATTACTGGCCAGGCCGGTCATTTACCAGGAGGGTGGCAACCCTAGTAATGGATGGGACATACTGGGAGATGAGGGGACAGTAATGAATGTGACACATGGGGAGATGGTAATGAATGTGACACATGGGGAGATGAGGGGACGGTAATGAATGTGACACATGGGGAGATGAGGGGACGGTAATGAATGTGACACATGGGGAGATGAGGGGACGGTAATGAATGTGACACATGGGGAGATGAGGGGACGGTAATGAATGTGACACATGGGGAGATGAGGGGACGGTAATGAATGTGACACATGGGGAGATGAGGGGACGGTAATGAATGTGACACATGGGGAGATGAGGGGACGGTAATGAATGTGACACATGGGGAGATGAGGGGACGGTAATGAATGTGACACATGGGGAGATGAGGGGACGGTAATGAATGTGACACATGGGGAGATGAGGGGACGGTAATGAATGTGACACATGGGGAGATGAGGGGACGGTAATGAATGTGACACATGGGGAGATGAGGGGACGGTAATGAATGTGACACATGGGGAGATGAGGGGACGGTAATGAATGTGACACATGGGGAGATGAGGGGACGGTAATGAATGTGACACATGGGGAGATGAGGGGACGGTAATGAATGTGACACATGGGGAGATGAGGGGACGGTAATGAATGTGACACATGGGGAGATGAGGGGACGGTAATGAATGTGACACATGGGGAGATGAGGGGACGGTAATGAATGTGACACATGGGGAGATGAGGGGACGGTAATGAATGTGACACATGGGGAGATGAGGGGACGGTAATGAATGTGACACATGGGGAGATGAGGGGACGGTAATGAATGTGACACATGGGGAGATGAGGGGACGGTAATGAATGTGACACATGGGGAGATGAGGGGACGGTAATGAATGTGACACATGGGGAGATGAGGGGACGGTAATGAATGTGACACATGGGGAGATGAGGGGACGGTAATGAATGTAACACATGGGGAGATGAGGGGACAGTAATGAATGTAACACATGGGGAGATGAGGAGACGGTATTGAATGTAACACATGGGGAGATGAGGGGACAGTAATGAATGTGACACATGGGGAGATGAGGGGACGGTAATGAATGTGACACATGGGGAGATGAGGGGACAGTAATGAATGTAACATATGGGGAGATGAGGGGACAGTAATGAATGTAACATATGGGGAGATGAGGGGACAGTAATGAATGTAACATATGGGGAGATGAGGGGACAGTAATGAATGTAACATATGGGGAGATGAGGGGACAGTAATGAATGTAACATATGGGGAGATGAGGGGACAGTAATGAATGTAACATATGGGGAGATGAGGGGACAGTAATGAATGTAACATATGGGGAGATGAGGGGACAGTAATGAATGTAACATATGGGGAGATGAGAGGACAGTAATGAATGTAACATATGGGGAGATGAGGGGACAGTAATGAATGTAACATATGGGGAGATGAGGGGACAGTAATGAATGTAACATATGGGGAGATGAGGGGACAGTAAGGAATGTAACATATGGGGAGATGAGGGGACAGTAATGAATGTAACATATGGGGAGATGAGGGGACAGTAATGAATGTAACATATGGGGAGATGAGAGGACAGTAATGAATGTAACATATGGGGAGATGAGGGGACAGTAAGGAATGTAACATATGGGGAGATGAGGGGACAGTAATGAATGTGACTCATGGTGAGATGAGGGGACAGTAAGGATATGTTCACAAGGTGGATTCCACCTGGAATTCCATTCTGCTGCAGTTTTTGCCGTGGATCCACACGTGGCTGCAGCCATCAGTGGGAAAAATTTGCGAGCACGTTTTTTGACGTGTATTCAAGAAAAAAAAGTCGTATGTTACTTCTTCATGCGGATCCATGAAAAAATGTGTCAGACATTCAGTACGCGGATTTTGCCCACTGACAGATCTAAATCCACATATTGATCACGAGCAAAAGCCATAAATAGTGCCAAATGGTATCAGATAGAATGCCCTCATAGTGACCCATAGAGAGCGACCCAATAAATAGGGCAAGATACTGAATGTCACCCGAGTGCTACACAGAGTGCCCTCATAAATAGTATCAGATAGAGTGTCCCCACAAATAGTGCTAGACAGAGCGCCCCCATTAATAGTGCTAGACAGAGCGCCCCCATTAATAGTGCTAGATAGAGTGCCCCCATAAACAGTGTACACAGGCAGCTTGCGTGCCCCTATGAACAGCTCGGTCACACATGCCTGACAGTGACCCTATAAAGAGTAGCAGCCATAGTGTCCCAGTAAACAGTTCAACCCCAACAACAGCCCCGTTCACAATATCAGAGCACTGCACAGTGCCAGCCACGGGGTGCCCACGTTAGCAGTGCCATATGACAGAATTGGAGGCAGGTTCACACGGATGGTATATTGATAGAATATCTCATCATTGTCTGATTAGTGAGGGGTCCGCTGTTGGGACCCCTACAATCCCCACACCTTGCTGTAAAGGAAGTGCAGCTGCATTCACCAGCATTATTATGAGAAAAAAGCTAAAGGGACAGTTGAGCCGTTACCCGGGGGGTGCAGACATCCATGGATATCACATAGCATCAGATATCACATAATATGCCATCAATGACATTATGTGTTGGGTAGGATTATCCCTTCAAATGCAGTTTAATAAGCAGACACTAGAGGGAGGCACTGAGCCAACATAGTTAATACACTACATAGCTGTGCCATCTATAGACATCAATGCCCTCCTCATCTGCGTTCTTGCGTTGTGGCACATGTGGACGATAGTGATTATCATCCATATGTAAAGAGACCGTCCTTAAAGGGGTTTTTTAACGGCCAATTTTTGGTTTAACATTTTTCTTTTTTTTCTCCCCATTAAAAAAAAAAACAAAAAAAAAAAAACATACCTTATTTATTTGTCCGGCAACATATCCACCTGAGGGCTTGATTTTTACGGACAAGTTGTATGTTTCAATTGTATTATTTAATGTACCACATAATGTACTGAAAAGCTTTTAAAGGGGTTGTCCCGCGCCGAAACGTTTTTTTTTTTTAATTCAATAGGCCCCCCGTTCGGCGCGAGACAAACCCAATGCATGGGTTAAAAAAAACAAAAACGTTTAGTACTTACCCGAATCCCCGCGCTGCGGCGACTTCTTATTTACCTTACCAAGATGGCCGCCGGGATCTTCACCCACGATGCACCGCCGTCTTCTCCCATGGTGCACCGTGGGCTCTGTGCGGTCCATTGCCGATTCCAGCCTCCTGATTGACTGGAATCGGCACACGTGACGGGGCGGAGCTACGAGGACCAGGTCTCTGGCACGAGCGGCCCCATTCACCAGGGAGAAGACAGGACTGCGCAAGCGCGTCTAATCAGGCGATTAGACGCTGAAATTAGACGGCACCATGGCGACGGGGACGCTAGCAACGGAGCAGGTAAGTGAATAACTTCTGTATGGCTCATAATTAATGCACGATGTACATTACAAAGTGCATTAAAGGGGTTGTCCCACGCCGAAACGGGTTTTTTTTTTTTTCAACAGCCCCCCCCCCCCCCCTCCCCCGTTCGGCACGAGACAAACCCGATGCGGGGACCTAAAAAAAAATCCGCACAGCGCTTACCTGAATCCCCGCGCTCCGGTGACTTCTTACTTACCGGTTGAAGATGGCCGCCGGGATCTTCTCCCTCGGTGGACCGCAGCTCTTCTGTGCGGTCCATTGCCGATTCCAGCCTCCTGATTGGCTGGAATTGGCACGTGACGGGGCGGAAAACACGGAGCCGGCATCCGGCACGAGCGGCCCCATTGAGAAAAGAAGAAGACCCAGACTGCGCAAGCGCGTCTAATTTGGCGATTAGATGCTGAAAATTAGACGGCACCATGGAGACGGGGACGCTGGTAACGGAACAGGAAAGTGAATAACTTCTTATAACTTCTGTATGGCTCATAATTAATGCACAATGTACATTACAAAGTGCATTAATATGGCCATACAGAAGTGTATAACCCCACTTGCTTTCGCGGGACAACCCCTTTAAACATTTCTAAGTGAGCTGAAATGAAAAACAAACCCTCAGGTTTGCCATTTTTTGTAAAGGGGGGGGGGGGGGGGGGGGGGGGGGGTTACAGTAAACAACCTGCAGCTAAAATGACATGTTGACTTTATTTTGTCAGAATAATTACAACAATATCAGATGTATCTAGTTTAGAGATGAGTGAACTAGGGTACTCGAGATGCTCGTTACTCGAGACGATCACCACGCGGTACTGGAGTCAATTGCATGTTTAGCGCCATTTTCTAGCCATTAAAGAGAGAAGGCATTACCACTTCCTGCTGTGACGTGCCCCCCTTCCCCCAGTAGTGAGTGGCTGGGCCGATCAGGTGACCGCCGAGTACTTAAACTGGTCCCGCCCGTGGCTCGCCTCAGACGCATGCTGGCAGGGGTTAGGGAAAGTGCTGCTGCTGATATAGGGACAGTGTTAGAGTAGGATCCTGTCGTCAAGAACCCCAACGGTCCTTCTTAGGGCTACTCCACATCGTCTGCATTACTGTTGTTGCTGGCTGGGAGCAGTAGTGCACCAATTTTTTTTTTAACCATCTCGGGCTGTGCAGGCCATTTCAACTTTAGCATTCTCAGTCTGCAGTGTATTACGCAGAGTTTAGGGACAGAGCTGCCTATACAGGGAAAGTTTTACAGTACTCCTGATCCTCTGTGCAAGAACCCCAACGGTCCTTCTTAGGGCTACATCTGACCGTGTGCATTATAGTTGTGGCTGGCTGGTAGCAGTAGTGCATCAAGTTTTGTATTACGCATCTAGGCCTGTTCCCAGCCTTGCAGTTATAGCGTTCTCAGCCTGCAGTGCATAACGCAGAGTTTAGGGACAGAGCTGCTTCTATAGGGAAAGTTATACAGTCCTCATCCTCCGTACAAGAACCCCAACGGTCCTTCTTAGGGCTACATCTGATCCGTGTACTTTACAATTGTGGCTGGCTGGGAGCAGTAGTGCACCAACTTTTGTATTACGCATCTAGGCCTGTTCCCAGTCTTTCCGTAATAGCGTTCTCAGCCTGCAGTGCCGTACAACCAGCTCTCACCATGAAACTGCACTCTAAGGCTGGGTTCACACAGGGCGGATTTGCCGCAGTTTTTCCGTTGCGGTTTGGCCGCAGAAGAAATGCTTCTGCGGCAAAACGACTTCAAAAGGTTAATTTTGGCTTGCGGATTTTCCTGTGGAAAAATCCGCAAGCATTCTTTTCCGCAGTTTTTTAAAAGTTTTTGCCGAGTATTTTGGTAGGGATTTTGCTGCGTCCATAGAGGTCTATGGAAAAAAGAGCTGCGGAAAAGACAGAAGAGTGGACATGCTGCATCTTTGAAAAACGCTCCGCAGTTGCATTTACGCACTGCGGCTGTGCGGAAAAAATCCGCCCTGTGAGAACAGCTTTTTTGCAAAACTCATTTGTGCTGCATTGCACTGCAAAGGCAGCGGTTTTGCCGCAGTGCAGATATGTAACGGCAATCCGCGGCAAAACCGCAGCAAATCCGCCCTGTGTGAACCCAGGCTAACATTTCCTAGCCTACTGCAAACAACTTCAGTTATACCGTTCTGTGTCTGCAGTGCATTAGACAGAGGTCTCACCGCTAAACAGTACTGTAATATTTCCTGGGCCACTGCAAAATATTTCAGCTCTGCCGCTGTGCAGAGCGTCTCACCATACCCTTTTCTTGGTGGGGTTGAGATAGCCACAGTTACCAGCACTATCCACTGGCTTTAGAGTCTTCTCCCACTCCATACAGCCTCTATTATCTACAAATCTCTGCGAGCAGTAAATTACCCCTAGGTATCAGCGCAAGACAGAGGGTTAATTTTTTCAAGTCACAGCATAGCATTCCGCTATCTACAAGTCTCTGTGTGCGGTGAATTAAGCCATAGTTGTCAGTGCTGTACAGTCGGCTAATTAATTTGGGCCCTGCTCTATTCTTAATCCGCCATGATGAGGAGTAGGGGTAAGGGTCGAGGGCACGGACATCCAAGTGAGGGTGTGGGTCATCAGATTAATCACCAATAGAACATATATATGACCATTTGGGACGCCAACTTCCACAGCCCACGAGTTTGCATGATCTAGAGCAGTGGTCCCCAACCTTTTTGGCACTAGGGACCGGCTTCAAGCAAGACCATTTTTACAAGGCCCGGCAGAGTGGGGCGGGACATGGGTGGGGCTTTGGTTATATGGGGCGGGGTTATGAAGGGGGCAGTATAATATATCCCCCCCCCAGCCTGGCAGCACACACATAGAGCAGTATATAATGTATTTCCCCCTGCCCCCCCAGCACACACATAGGGCAGCAAAAATTTATCCCCCCCCCCCCCCCCCCAAGCACACACATAGGGCAGCATATAATTTATCTCCCCCCCCCCCCAGTAATAGGAAGCCCCCACTCCTCAGTAATAAGCAGCCCCCCCCCCAGTAATAGGCAGCCTCCTCCACAGTAATAAGCACCCCCCACCCCAGTAATAGGCAGCCACCACCTCTCAGAAATAAACAGCCCCCCTAGTAATAAGCACCCCCCCCCAACCCATATACTTACCTCCTCCCTGCTGTCAGCGTCGCTCCCTCTCTAATTGCCCTGAGCACACTGTAGTCAGTGTGTAGCCTGGCATGCTTCCTCCCCGAGTCCTCTCCTGCGGAACTAATGAGCAGGGGACTCGGGGAGGAGGATCCTGGCTGCACACTGACGTCAGTGTGTGCTGGATCAGTGGGAATAGCGCGATTACCAGCGGGGAGCTGCGACACCTGAGCTGGTAATCGCTTTAGTGGTGAGCGGCGTCGGCACGCCGCACATGACACGAGGCAGCGGGCCTTGTGTTTAGAACAAAACTTCCCGCCGATGCCGCGGACCGGCGCTAAACACCTAAAGAAAGGCAGTACAACAGGGTACTAGAGCCTCCATGCCCACTGTATCACATGCTGTATCCCAGCTAGAGGTAGTACAACAGGGTACTAGAGCCTCCATGCCCATCCATATTGCATCTTGTATCCAAGCTAGAGGCGGTACAACAGAGTACTAAGCCACCATGCCAGCCCGTATCACATCTTGTATTCAAGCTAGAGGTGGTACAACAGGGTACTAGAGTCTCCATGCCCGCCTGTATCATACCTTGTATCATAGCTAGAGGCAGTACAACAGGGTACTAGAGTCTCCTTTCCGGCAAAAAAACAAAAAAGAAAAACAAGCACTCAGAGGATCCATTGATGGAAAAATAAAAAACATAATGTCTCCTGGAATGCAGCGACTGAAAAGTAAGTATAAAAAATACAAATTCAAAGCGCATCAATTCTGCTATAGATTTTTTTGGTTGGGTTTCTTACAGCGTTAATCATCAGCATAAATGACACAAAACATTTTTTCCACGGGCCGTAACGATTACGATGATACCAAAACTTTTTTTTTTGTTTTTTTCACTTTTTCGCAATAAAAACCCTTTTTTGGAAATTATTTTCTTTTTCTAAATCGCGACATTCAAAGTCCTATAACTTTTATTTTTCCATGGACGGAGCTCGGTGAGGGCTTATTTTTTGCGAGACGAGCAGTAGTTTTTACTGGTACCATTTTGGGGTACATACGGATTTTTTTGATCACTTTTATTGCGTTTTTTGGGAGGCAAAATACTAAAAATTAGCATGTTGCCTCAGTTTTTTGCGTTTAACGCTTTTTGCCGTGCAGGATAAAAACCATGTTTGATTTATTCTACAAGTCTTTATGGACACGACGATACCAAATATGTGGGGTTTTTTATGCTAATATGAGAAAAAGCATTTAAAAAGTGGCAGGGAAGGAGATGCCCTCCCCACTGTTGCAGCGGGACGCCGGCTATGACCGACAGCCAGCTCCTCATATGTGATCTCGCGCTATCCCCAGGACGTAAGTTTACGCCCTGTCGCAGGAAGTACCCTGCTGCCAGGACGTAAACTTACGTCCTGGGGCGGGAAGGGGTTAATTAAAAAAAAAAAAAAGTAGTACAGCAAAAAAAAAACAAAAAAAAAAAAACCCTACACAAGTTTGGTATCGTATAGAATAAAGTTATCATGTCATTTTTGTATGTTGTAGAAACAAGACCACTGAAAGATGGCAGAATGTCAATTTTTTCCCCATTTCACTGCATTAGGAATTTTTTAAAAGTTTTTCAGTACCTTATATGGTACATTAAATAACACCATTGAAAAATACAACTCGTCCCGCAAAAAACAAGCCCTCATACAGCGACGTCGATGGATAAACAAAGGAGTTATGATTTTATAAAAGGGGGAGGAAAAAACAAACATGATAACAAAGGATGGCGTCCTGCCTCCCTCACACAGGCGATATTTTTGGCTTTAGGCGCAGCCTCTCACACGGCCTCAGACTGCTGCGATTTCCGTGTCTGGTCTATTTTTGAGCGTGTAGTGCTCCTCAATGACGAGGACTGCTGAAAGCCAGTGAAAACGTAACGTGCGGCAAAGCGCCGGAATTTAAATTGCGCTGCTTTCCCGCGTTCCTGTGTGAGGGAGGGGCTAAAAGCAGCCGGGTGCATATTTACTGTGGGATCCGCCTGTAGTTGCCATTTGAGTGGGCCTGCCCTTACTACCATCAGCTTGGTCCAAGGCCTTTCTTCCCCTCAAGTAACGCTGACCACAGTACACATCACCCTGTTCCCTGCCGCAGGCACTCCCCTCCTGTGCCGCTCACGTCCCCATATGAGCCGCACTACCCTCAGCCGCCAGAGGAGGCACGTTACCTTGTTCACGTGAGACAACCGTACCACGTGATGTAATGGGTCAGGTGCTTCATCACGTGTTGTGGTGACGTAAGAGGACCTTACGGAGAGGGAAAGGTAATGGGCTCCGCACTCCTCAGAGAAGCTGGCGGTTCATTCATAGCCGGTATATTGGGGGCACCATGCAGCGCAGTGCATTGTGGGTGCCTGGATGTGGAGATCCCTTCATACACGCCTGCTGAACGAGGGATGCGTCTAGCATTAACCCCTTCCTGCATGCTGGAGGCGGGATGTCTGGTATTAACCCCTTCATACACGGATATGCTTCTACTCTTGTTTCTCTATAGACCCCTGTAGCCTAAAATCAGAGCAGGGCACGTATATTGGTGGCTGCCTGTCTGGTCGTTTAGTATAATTGGCCGCCCATATGGCTATCAGAGTGCTGCTGACGGGCGCAGGAACGCTGTAGTGTCGATGCACCTTCATTCTTCTGCTTGGCAGAAGTACTGGCAGTGAGATTCCTACTGGCTGGGCAGTAAGGCCTCCTTCCAACGAGCGCTGACGGGCTCCGCCGCGTAATATTCCGCAGTGAAGCCCGTCACGGCGCCCCATACTTACCAGCGGAAGATAGCGTGAAGACGCTTCCCCGCCCACCGCCGTCGCGTCATGTGACACGCCCACCGCGTCACATGACGCGGCCGGCCGTGTCACGTGACTCGCCGGCCGCGTCATATGACGCGCGGCGGTAGGCGGGGAAGCGTTTTTTCACGCTATCTTCCGCTGGTTGCAGTGGGAGATAGCGTGAATGGACGGCTTCCATTGACTGCAATGGAAGCCGTCAGCGCGTACACCCGCAGCAAATAGAACATGCTGCGGGTGAGGACGGGAGATTTCATGGTGCGTAATTCCGCGGTGGAATTACGCATCGTGAGCATTGAGCTATTAGGTTCAATAGAACCTAATAGCAGGGGGCAAAGCAGCAGATTTTTGCCGCGGATTTACGCGGCGTAAATCCGTTCGTGGGAAGGAGGCCTAATGGTGTATCGTGGTCATACTACATCATACGGCCAAAGGCTGTACAGTTAGAGCTTCCCAAAGCAGAGCGCATGACGGTCCTAGAGGTGCAAAGGAAGAACAATGGTGGCGCCCGACTGTCCTGCATACGTTCTTGTGCGGAATCAGGAATGCGCCTTTCCTTCCAGTTATGGCTGTGGCTCAGGGCTTATTCAGACGACCGTATATCGGCCGGGTATTCACGCCGGCCGATATACGGCGTCTCTCTCTGCAGGGGGAGGAGGCTGGAAGAGCCGGGAGCAGTGCTCTGACCTCCCGCCCCCTCTCCGCCAACTCTCCGCCCCTCCACACTATTTGCAATGAGGGGAGATGGGACGGGGCGGAGCTAATTCCAGGAACTTAGCCCCCGCCTCCATCCTGCCCCTTCTCATTGCAGATAGTGGAGAGGGGGCAGGAGCTCAGTGCAGTGCTCCCGCCTCTTCCAACCTTCTCCCCCTGCAGAGAGGGACACCGTATATCGGCCGGCGTGAATACGCTTACAAATAAAGAACGTATCTAGCTGCCTACACGCGGGTGAGTGCGATCTCAGGTGGAGAAATTCGGCCCCATATTGCGCTCGTCAATGTGAATTTTCACAGCAACGTGAGGCATTTTACTGACAAAAGTGTCTCCCATCCTTTCTGTGGAGCAGTGATCCTCCACCAAGTGTTACCATTGTTTTCAATGGGTAACCTCGCATCACACTTACGTACACCTCGCACGCCGTGCAATGCAGTTTCCTGTTCCATTGAAAACAGTGGGTGAAGCGTTCCAAGGGTCGCAAAAATATAGCACATTGTTTCCTGCACCGCATTGTTAACAACTCACTGCAGGACGCACAGATCTGGCGCTACTATTGTTCTGGATTATGATTTTCTCCAGCAGGCTTCGGGGTATTTTGCCGCTTCCGAATTGTATCGTGTGCACACATCATCGAACCAGATCAGACACAAATGCTGGTCTAAAACTGGGAGAGTCTCTACAATGTATAGAGGCTCAAGCCTTTTATTATAACACATGACAACCGCCCTTCAATGGGCGTGCAACAGATTACATCAGTAACATATAAGATTCTCATTTGTCGGATCATATAGAATCTCCCACCTCTCTGCCCACCCTCTTCCAAGTGCTGATGTAGCATGGACCTTTGTCCTAGCTCCAGTCATGTCTGTGTATAAGCAAGTCTTATCAACATGTGCTCAGGCTGAAGCAATTCCTTTGTTTGTAGAAGTTTCAGGATGGGAGGGGTGAAGAAGTGCTAGTTCAACACTCAGTGTTGTACACAAATATACATGTAACACTATGACCCTTAACTCTTAGAGGCTTCTTGTGCAATTCCTATGTACTTAGCTAACATTAACATCATACATCCATTGTCTAGCAAATACCATGATTAGATTGTGTGTGTGTCCTTTAAACTCCACAGAGCTAAGAGTCATTACAACAGCAAAATACATTTCGTTTATACAAATCGATAGACATTTTATACCAGCAATCATAATGTCTATCACACTATGAGGCCCATTTTTTTGAATGGAGTCCTATACGTGAGCGATCGCAGCGAGTCGTATCTTTTCCTGTTCCTCGGAAAGCATCGCCCATTCCTTTCAATGGAACAGTAAAACACATGACACAGTGTGCAATGTGAGGAATCCCACTGAAAACAATGGGAACCGCTCATCCTCCGACGTGGCAGAGGATCGCTGCTTTACTGAAGTGATGGGAGGCGGTTTTGCCATAAAAACATTTGGCATCGCGGTGAGAATGCACGTTAGCGAGCGCAATATTGGGCTGAGAAACTCCGGATGATATCCGCCCGCCCATGTGCAGGTAGCCTAAAGTAAATCTTATGGATTGCTTTTTTGTACATGTATGATAAATGTTAATAACATATATTCTTTTATAAATGTATAGATTCTTTGGTGTCTTCCGTTATATATTTGATAACTATCAAAAAATGACATAAACCCCTTAACAACACAGGATGTAAGATTACGTCCTCCACGTTTGGGGTATCCATTGAGGGAGATCATGGGGTGATTCCCTTTCATACAGCGCAGGTGCCAGCTGTTTCTGACATCCGCCTGCAACATCCATCGGCCAATGTTCCAGCGGGCCGTGCGGGTGTCATGGCAGCTTGGGGCCTTCTTGAAGGCCCCAGGACTGTATTAGCAAAATGCCTATCAAACCATGCCTGAGGCATGGCTTGATAGGATGCCTGTTAGGCCTCAGTCAGACGGGCGACTTTTCGCACAATTTGCGCATGCGTCTGGCGATTTTTTTTTTTTTTTTTAAACCATTGCTTTGCAATGGTATCGGACACATGAGCGCTTTTTATGCGCTCATCCGATAAATTATAGAACAGAAATCGCAGTTCGCACCTATGTGCGATCTGCGATTCCTGTTCTCTTCTCTATATGCGCTCAACGGGGCTGGCGGCAGCAGCGACGACCCCATTGAGAACATATAGAAGACAAATCATTCTTCTCTGCCACAGCTGTAACAGCTGTGGCAGAGAAGAACGATGTTTGCCCATTGAATTCAATGGAGCTGGCAATACAGCCGGCTCCATTGAAAGCAATGGGCTGCCGGACAGCGCTGGATGAATTGTCGGGAAGGGCTTAAATATATAAGCCCTTCCCTGCAATTCATCCAGAAATGTGTTAAAATAAAAAATATATATATACTCACCTTGTCCCAGGAGTCGGAGTTCAGCACGGCCGGCCTGCAGTGGGTGTGAAGGGGGTGTGACTCAAAGCTGCCCCTGATTGGCTCAGGGCTGAGCCAATCAGGGGCAGGTCTGACTCACACCCACTGCAGGCCGGCCGCGCTGAACTCCATCTGCCGGGACAAGGTAAGTATATATATTTTTTTTATTTTAACACATTTCTGGATGAATTGCAGGGAAGGGCTTATATATTTAAGCCCTTCCCGACAATTCATCCCGCACTCGCCCACAGCACATTGCTTTCATAGAGCCGGCTGTATTGCCGGCTCCATTGAATGCAATGCGCTGGACAGCTCCAGCCTGTTTCTAATGAAACGCGGCTAGGAGCAGCTTTTCGGGCGATTTTTGGGCATCGGTTACGCGATTTGCGGATGCGCATCCGTCATGCGATCCGCAAACCGTGCGAAAAAACGCCCGTGTGACTAAGGCCTTAGAATGCGGTATGATGTTATGCTATGACAGTACATCGTACTGCAGGAGCGATCAAAACATCACTAGTTCTTGTTCCCTCGGGGGACTTAAAAAAAAAAAAAAAAAAAAAAAAAAAAAAATGTCATTTTAAAAAAGTTTTACTAATTATGAAAAAAAAAAACGGTAATAAAAGTTAAAAAAATCCTTTTGCTATTTTATAATAAAAGAATCGAAATAATAAAACAAGAATACGTTTGGTATCGCTGTGCCTGCAAAAGTCCGATCTATCAATGTAAAACATTATATACTCCGCATGGTGAACGTCGTCAGAAAAAAAATAAAGAATGCCAGAATTGCACTTTTATGGTCACTTCGTCTCCAAGAAAAAATGTAATAAAAAGTCATATGTACTCCAGAATGGTACCAACGAAAACTACAGGACATCTCGCAGAATATGAGATGTAGCATAACAATGTCAACGGAAAAACTAAAAAGTTATAGCTGTCAGAAAATGGCAGCAGATAGTAATTTTAAAAATTTATTAATAAAAGCAATACAACAACAAAAACTTGGTAAATTTGGTATCCTAGTAATCGTACTGACCCTTAAAATAAAGTTATCAGGTCATTTTTGTTGCAATGTTTACACCGTAGAAAGAAGACGCAATCAAAGATGGCGGAATTTAAAATAAAAGAGTTATGATTTTTTAAAATTAGGGAGGAAAAAACAAAAATGGGGGAAAAAAAGGTGACAGTCCCTAACCCCTTCCCTCTATATGACGTACATTTACATCATGCAGCATTGGGGTATTATGAAGAGAGATCGTGGGGCGCCTGCTGTTTACTACAGCTGACACCCGCGGGCAATAGCTGCAATCAGCAGCACAGCCAATCGCGGTTTTTAACCCTTTAACGCCCTGTGTGAGATTGCAGGAAGCTGTGCTGGTGGCAGCCAGGGATGGATTGATAGGCTGCCTGTCAGATTGCAGTATGATGTAATGCCATGGCAGGAGCGATCAAGTTGTGGTCCTAAAAAAAAAAAAAGTTAAAATCAGATCAATAAAGTTTTACTAATTGTGTAAAAAAAAAAAAAATTATAATAAAAATTTAAATCACCCTCCTTTTGCCATATCTATAATAAAATCTAAATCATAAAACAAAAATACATAATTGGTATCGCTGCGTCTGTAAAAGTCTGATCTATTTACAGCGCATTATTTACAGCACACGGTGAACTTCGTCCGGAAAAAAAAAAAGAACATCAGAAATGCACTTTTTCAGTCACCATCTCCCAGAAAAAATGCAATAAAAAAGCGATCAAAAAGTCTTATGTATTCCGAAATGGTACGAACATAAACTACAGGATGTCTCGCCAGAAATGAGTCCATACTCAACTATGTCGATGGAAAAATAAAAACGTTTTTTGCAGCAGAGAATAATTCTAAAAAATTAAATGTCTTGTATTTTTTTCTTAGTAGTACAGCAAAAAAACACTATAAGGCCTCCTTCCCACGAGCGTGACGGGCTCCGCAGCGTAATATTCCGCTGCGAAGCCCGTCACGGCGCCCCCCAGAGCCCCTATACTTACCTGCGGGAGATAGCGTGAAATCGCTTCCCCGCCCACCGCCGCGCGTCACCGCCCACCGCCCTCGCGTCACCAGCCGTGTCACGTGCACGGCCGGCCGTGTCACGTGACGCGGCCGGACCGCGTCATTTGGCGTCATATGACGCTCGGCGGTGGGCGGGAAAGCGTTTTTTCACGCTATCTCCCGCTGGTTACAGCGGGAGATAGCGTGAATGGACGGCTTCCATTGACTGCAATGGAAGCCGTCAGTGCGTACAGCCCGTCCTCACCCGCAGAAAATAGAGCATGCTGCGGGTGAGGACGGGAGAAATCGCGGTGCGTAATTCCGCGGTGGAATTACGCATCGTGAGCATTGTGCTATTAGGTTCAATAGAACCTAATAGCTGCGGGCAACGCAGCGGATTTTCGCCGCGAATTACGCGGCGGAAATCCGTTCGTGGGAAGGAGGCCTAAAAGTTTGGTATAATAATAATAGTAGTGACTCATAGAATAAAGTTATTGTGTCATTTTTGTTGTAGCTAGAAACAGGATGCACTGAAAGATGGCGGAATGACGTGGGGTTTTTTTTGTTTTTTTTAAATTTTACTCCACTTAGAATTTTTTAAACATTTTTCAGTACCTTATAAGGTACATTAAATAGCACCATTGAAAAATACAACTCGTCCCGCAAAAAACAAGCCCTCATACATGGACAAATAAGGGAGATACAATTTTTTAAAAGGGGGGAGGAAGAAACAAAAGTAGAAAAAAAAGGCGCTGCATCATTAAGGGGTTAAAAGAGAATTCTTTTTTTCCCCTTTAACAAAAATATTCCATAGGGTGCGTTCAGACGCAGCTGCAGATTTACACCAACGTTACGGAAACGGTGCGGATTTCACCCTTTCCATAGAAGGGGTAAAGTCCGCTGCAGATCTGCACCAAGAATGATACGGAAATGATGCAGACTTTCCACTAGGTGTGAACGTACCCATAAATGGATTCTAATTAGTGATCTTTATCTCTAGCACCTTCATATAGCAGTGCAGTAGTCGGTGTATGACTGGATACGCAGATAACATCACACTAACGTCTGTTTGTCATTCTTACAGGATGAAACATTTATCGTCTCTGACAATCTGCCCGCATCTCTGGCGCTCCATGCCATGCCATCTCTCTGAGCTCCGCCTGGATTATGTTCTGGCAGGTGGTCAGTCCTTTCAGTTGGTTTGGTTTTGGTGTATTTTTTGTTTCTTTTATAAGTGTAACATATTCCTGATAACAAGTAAATGTACTACGTTTGTCCCCCTTTGTGACTGCAAACTTCTTGCAAATTCGTGACTGGAAAACTCTGTAGCTTATCTCCCGCAGCCTCATTTTAGCACCCTTACTTTTTCCGGAACACATTAGGCCTCATGTCCTCGGAGCGGAATCCGACCCTCTGTGTGTCTGTCCGGATCTTCAATTTTCTTCACTGCAGATGTGTGCAGGAGCGCCGGCCATCGCACATGTGCAGTGGAGATTTTTTTTAAACTCCTGCTTTACCGTGGGAACCGCACTGCAATGGAGCATGCTGCGACTTGTTTTCTGTGCTAAAAGGTCAGCAAAACAAATCTGCATGCTTTTACCCCTTAGTGACGGCCCCATAGTGTTTTTACATCCTAGCTAAGTGGGCTTTAATCCCAGAGGACGTAAAAACATGCATCTTCTAAGGATTAAAGCCCCATGGGCTGTGGACGTGACAGCTCCATGTTGTCGGTTCCAGGGGGTAGCTGACAACATGGAGCAATCATGAGGGCCCACGGGGAGCCCCCACCCAGCAATGCGATCGGTGCTATCCGATGGATGGCGCCGATCGCAATAAGGTAAATAAAAAGTTAAAGTTTCAGCTCCCCTCACAGAATGTACCCACGAGGGAGGCTAAAACTACTCACCTCCATCCTGCGTGATGTCCGGCGACGATCTGGGCGGGAGCGGACCCTCCGGCGTCTTCTGCGCATGTGCGCCTTAGTTAAAATGGTGATGCATGTGCAGATAACCAGATCGCCATGGGGCATTTGAAATCTCCTGTTTTCCGGCTACTGAAGGTAGCCGGGAGGCAGGAGATGTTGCCGGGCTCCGTGATCGCCGCTATCCAATGGATATCCTATAAGTCTTCAGTAGGGGCAAAAAATAATGACCTTATTTATGGAGAATGAACGTCTCTAGAGAGCTCAAACACCTTTGAGACGCCTCAGAGATTCCTATTACCAACATGTTAGAATCCAAGCAATCCCTGAGTCAAGGTAAAAACCCTGCAACTCTCCGACTGCTCAGCGCCCATCAGTCCTGGGCAGGTACTTAGTGAGTATGCTCGCTCATCTCTACGCTTAAGTAATACGGATATGCCCCCTTGTTTCTTCTGCCCATGAACATATTACATATATCATATCTGCACTTGTATTTTTATATAGAGTCTCGGTCAACACAGTCAATAGCAAGTCAGGACCCCAATGCTGAGATTACAGAGGCAGTGGCACCAATCTAGCATTGCGTCCCATTCACAATGTTTCCCCCATACAGGGGTTCCCCAATAGCATCCTTATTTCAGAACATTCAGTGTTGAGATATTACAATCTCCTCTGAGCATCCCCAGTCCTCCGAGAACAAGGCCTTCACACATGTGGTGCGTCCGCTACCTTTAGATGGCGCTTTCCCTCCTACCTTTATATCTCAAGTTACTTCCCAAGATACTTTAGGCTGTATTCACACGGGGCGGTTGGAGTTCAGTAAAAAACAACATTGACCAAACTGCCCACGTTTTTGCTACGGCTTTGATGCAATTGTGGTGAAAACTGAAACCGCATCAAAACCGCGGCAACAACATAAGCAGTTTTCCTGCTGCGGTTTTGTACATTGTTTCCACCATAAATCCCGGCCAGCGGCCATATTTACCTATACAGCGGTACCTCGGGTTACGAGTGCCTTGGCTGGAGAGTTTTTCACTTGCGAGCAGGCTCTTTCCCTAATTTTTGCTCCAATTTCCGAGCAAAAATTTGGGATACAAGCCTGCTTGCAAGTCAAAAACTCACAAGCTAAGGCTCGGGGGGGAGCGGGAGTTTCTATACTCACCTGTCGCCGGCGTGTCGTCTTCCCAATGGTCTGCAGGTTGTCACTCCCTCCTCTACGCTGACAGAGAATTGCTTTCTGGATCTGGGGCTTAAATGTCCTGCCTCCAGCAAGCATTGAATTTAATAAATGGTAGAGCGCTGCCTGTGATTGGCTGAGCACTGTGACCAATCATAGGCATCGCTCAGCTGTTCAATAAATGGCTGAGCGCTGCCTGTGATTGGCTGAGCACTCAGCCAATCAGACGCAGCCCTTTCAGCAGCGGGGATTTTAAGTCCCTGCCTGCTGAAAAGCTTCACAGCCGTGCGGGGAGAAGACAGGCCAGTATAGATTTTACTTTTTACTACAGCTAGGGATGATTTTTTAGGCTTCGATTTAAAGCCCTTCCCCTAAAATTACTGCAGGTGTGACGGCAGGGCATTGCAGTGGCCCCCGGATCCCCCACAAGCTGGGAGCGCCTCACACGGAGAGTATGTGTGTAATACGCACCAAGACGGTGCACGCCGCTGTCTGTTTTGCGCTCACATTCTGTACGCTGTCCCCGGAGGCACAAATAGAGCCATGTAGCGGTTGTTACCGGGTCTTACACACTCCACACAGTAAAGCCGCTGCTCATTTACATGTGAAGGTACACTTGTTTTACAGCCCCAAAATACCAGAATTTCTGCCTAATAGTCTCAGCATTGTGATGCCCTTTAAGGCTCATTCACACGAGCGTGCGGGAAATCGCTGGGTGTATAAGGGGGCGACCTGCTGATTGGGGGTCTCACTGCTCAGAGCCCACCGATCTAGAGAACAGGACTCCGATGTCCCCCTCTGCCCGGCACTTCAGGGGTCGCCCCTCCCCCGCAGGGACACCATTGTGGCTGGCCACGAATCAGCTTCAGTGTGGCTGATGGACGGGCGGTGCGGCTACCTCGGCAGCCCCATGTAAAGTGACAGGTGTCAGCGCACAGCGTGATCCAGCCAGTTACCTCCTCACACAGGATTACCAGTGTGACCGCCATACCGCCACATACTGCATATCTCACACATGCCGTCCTGCACGGTCTTCCTGGTTTCCCGCTGTCACCCGGCGGCATGGTGTATAAATGCCACAATAATTGTGCCCAGAGGTTTATATGCCACCATGGGAAACAGGGCTGCAGTGCAGACAATATACCACAACATGCCGGGTCCTGGAGAGGCCGTGAGAACTGCGAGCAGCACAACACAGAGGGGGATTACATCTAACGCCATATCATACACACTACAGCACACAATACACAGGAGGGCGCCCCCTGGGGGAAGAGCCACAACTGCATGAGAGCGCTAACCATGAGGGAATACTAGCGCCCCTCACAGGAGCCGGCCGCGTCCCCCCTGTCAGCGCTGAGCTGCCGCTACAGGACGCTGCCAGCCTGACGGGCCTCCACGGATGAAGTTACCTCACGAGCCGCATCCTCCCGCCGCGCGGTCGGCCTCTGCTGACTGGATGCGCGCGGGCCGACCTCTGAAAGCTGCCTGCTGTGTCTTTCTCTCTCTCTCCCCCCGAATCCATAAAACCTATGTCCCGCCCACCACTTCCGGTTGGAGCCCCGATGAAGTGCAGGAATGTTCTGGAAGGAGGACGGCGGGTTTCCTGCTCCATGAGCCCCACGTGATCGGCTCCTTTCCCGCGCAGTGAGCTCTCTGCACTGAGGGGGGAAGCGTGAAAGGCGGCTGCGAGCTGAGGTGCCGGACAAGAGGCTTCACGGACTATGAGTGGGCTCCGTGCTCGGCTTATTAGACTGCTTTCTCATTGGCAGCAGTGTATGAAGAGACGGCCTGGTGTCAGTACAGCTGCTTGTGGGGCATTATGTGTCTAGGAAGTTGGGTGGGAAACAGTCAGCCATCTTGGAGGTAATCGGTGAGCCCCTCGCATTACTGACCGATACAAGCAGATGTGTCATATGGCCCAGACAACTACAGTTTGTGGTCAGCTGATAAGGGCTATGTGATATTATTCAACTAAACCACCGAAACAGAAATACTGGGGTGGTGCGGTGCATAGCTCTACAGCTGCGTCCCCGAGGTGGTGCGTTGTGTGGCCCCGGTGGCTGCGTCCCTGGGGTGGTGCGGTGCGTGGCCCCCGCCGGCTGCGTCCCCGGGGTTGGGCGGTGCGTGGCCCCCGCTGGCTGCGTCCCCAAGGTTGGAGTTTTGCTCTGTATGGCTTGTGGTCGCTGCTCCTTGCTGCTCACCCTTCACCCCCATTGACCCCAATGATATTGCGAGGTTGGATGACGACACAAGATCTCTGCTGGCCCGGCTACAGTCTGCTGTCACCTTCGGGGCCTGAAGGAACAAAAATGGCTGAACCACTTCCCTGCCCGCCTGATGCAGACTGTTCACAGTGCTCATCCGTAGCCTAAACCAGAGTTGCACAACCATATTTGTGCACACAATATGCTGAAAATAGAACCCATTGTTTCTTTCCCCCTCCATCCTCTCCCCAGTGGGTTCGTTCACACGCACGTATTTGGCGCTCGTGCACAATGCGGTTGTGCAATAAAAATGTGCAGCCTTTTCTATCTCTCCGTGCATTTGTGCATAGAGAGAACATTTGGAACTCCTGAAGCTATCAGCCATTTAAATGGCTGAGAGCATTGGTGCATGTTTTTTTTTTTTCCGCATGCAATTGCGCACATCTTGCGTAGTTTACAGTGCATTTTGCATGGGCAAATCCCACTTCGCAAATACGCTTACACTACGCTCTGATCGGACTTGGCAGCACTGGTTACTCCGCAGGTGTGATGTCTTAGACTAATGCAGTGTGCAGCAGGCGGTCCGAGAAGCTGGGCGGCCATCTTCATGTCTCCAGGTCTGCTTTAGGGGTTTTCTCACTAGACAGTATATCCCATCTGCACAGGACCCCCAGTGAACAGCGCACTCTGAACGCACTGTGACTGGAGTAGCGGTGCGCATGCTTAAGCGCCATTTCACTCCCTTCTATAAGATGAATGGAGGTTGCTGAGCGCAAAAAAGCGATAGTCACGCATGTACACCGCTGCTCCATTCCACGAGGCATTCAGGGGGGATGCTGCTCTCTGGACCGCTGGGGGGTCTCAGCCGTTGGATCCTCAGTGATTAGACATCTGCAATACTGTGGGGTTTTCCAGAACTGAATTATTAAGCCAAGGATACAGACCTAATTTCTCCCCCAGATTTTTGATTTCAATAAATTGTAACTTGCCCAACTTTCAATAAATCATAACTAATTTTCTGCTGCCGTTGTATGAGGGCTTGTTTTGTTTTGTGGGAGTTGTATTTTTTAATGGCACTATTCAAGCCCTATAGAGGTATAAAAAGTCCATGTGCACTAATTGTCCCATGTGAAAGGTTGCTTAATAGCAAGTAGAGCCAGGCTTCCACTAAATATAGCAACTACAGAGCCACACACTCCCACCCCAAACCGCAACTACAGAGCCACACACTCCCACCCCAAACCACAACTACAGAGCCACACACTCCCACCCCAAACTGCAACTACAGAGCCTTTACTTTTTGCAGTAATAAAAAGTTTTTTTCTTTTAGTCCTTTTAAGGGGATTTGAACTTGTGATTGTTTGATCACTCTTACAGTATAATGCAATACCATAGTATTGCATTATGCCACATTTTGACAGGCTTTGTGGATCTTTATTTGCAATTTCGTGGGGTACTGGTGGATTATGTCGCCACCGGAAGCTAGGGATTTGACAGTAGGAACACCCCTGTCACACCCCTAGCTCCCGATTGGCTCAATGCTTTAAGGTGCTAGGAGCGTGTGGAAGTATTTTTGCCTGCCCTGCCCTGTTATGGTAAGGGGTTAGTTTTCCCCTTAGGCTTAGCTTATTTGCTGTAAATGCTGCCATGTTACAGCATTTACAGCGAATAAGCGAAGCCAAACAGGAAAACTAACCCCTAACCAGGCAGGGCAGGCAAAAGTACTTCCACATGCTGCAGCCATCAGTCAGTGCTCGTTGTGGGCCGGTCTGCCGCCGGCGGTGTGCTCTGTGGCGCCCCGCTAATTCACAGTTGTGGTCTGCTGTCCCTCAGCCAGCGCCACTCCTGCTTTGGCCACTGTCTCCTCGTGCTGTGTGTAACGGCACTTGGGGTATTTCAGAGGCTGGCAGTCGCAGCCTCTGCACTGTCCTCTGGTGCCTCCAGCCTCTGGCAGCTGTGCAGCTCGATGCAGTCCTCTCTGTCGCTTCCCAGGCTCGGCGCTGTCCTCTGCCGCCACTGCTCCCAGCCACACCGCAGTCCTCTGTCCCCAGCCAATCAGAAGTTGACAGGTGTATTATGTCGCCACCCCTTACTTCCGGTGACGACATAATACACCAATACCATTTAGTGGAAACCTTGTGGCTCTGTAGTTGCTGTTTAGTAGGGGGTGGATGTTGTAGCTCTGTATTTGTTGTATAGGGAGAGACCTCGGGGCTCTGTAGTTTGGGGGGGCGGGGGGACCTTGGGGCTCTGTAGTTATATTTAGTGGAAACCTTCTTGTTGTATATGCTATTATGGGGGAAGGGTGGGGAACCTTGGGGCTCTGTAATTGCAGCATGTGACTGCAGCATGTAAAGGGCTGTCACCATGGGTCCCCCCAGAATGTGATCAGGGAGTCCTGATGGGTCTCTGTGGAAGTCCCCTAAAGAGACAAAACGAAAAAAAAAATTGTTAAAAATTATTTAAAAAATAAAATAAATAAAATTAAATTAAAAACACTTGTCTGCCTTTACTTTATGAAAAATTAAAAATACAATTACACATGTGGTATCCCTGCGTCGTAATGACCCAGAGAAGGAAGTTAGTACATTATTTAACCCCTTAATGACACGGTCCCTTTTTTTCTTCTTTCCCCAATTGTTTTTTTCCTCCCCCCGTTTAAAAAATCATAACTCCTTTATTTATCCTTCGACGTCGCTGTATGAGGGCTTGTTTCTTGCGGAACGAGTTATATTTTTCAATGGTGCTATTTAAAGTACCATATAATGTACTGAAAAACTTTTACAAAAATCTAAGTGGAGTAAAATGAAAGAAAAATGACATTCCACCATCTTTCAGTGCGTCTTGCTTCTATGGTAGAGAAACTGCAACAAAAATGACCTGATAACTTTATTCTATGGGTCAGTACGATTACTATGATACCAAATGTGTAAACTTTTTTTTACTATAGCACTTGTATTTTTTTGCAAAGACATTTCATTTTTTAAAATTATTTTCTGCTGCATCTTCTGCGCGCAATAACTTCTTTATTTTTCCATCGACATACTTGAGCAAGGGCTCGTTTTTTGCGGGACGTCCTGTAGTTAACGTTGGTACCATTTTGGAATACATACGACTTTTTGATCACTTTTTATTGCATTTTTTCTGGGAGACAGGGTGACTGAAAAAGTGCAGTTCTGGCGTTCTTTATTTTTTTTTTCGGATTACGTTCACCATGGGGGGTAAATAATGCACTATTTTGATAGATCAGACATTTACGGACGCGGCGATACCAAATATGTATTTTTCTTTTATGATTTAGATTTTTTATTATAGATATGGCAAAAGGAGGGAGATTTAACTTGTATTACTTTTTTTCCCTAATCTCCCTACAAATTTTTTCACAAAAGTTATGCAATACATTATATATACCCAAAAATGATGCCATCAAAAAGTACAACTTCTCCAGCAAAAAACAAGCCCTCACATGGCCGTGTCAATGGAAAAATGAAAAAGTTATAGCTCTTGGAACGCGACTGCAAAATTAGTTAAAATTAAATGATTGTCCAATTTAAAAAAACCTGCCCTGATGGGCACGACAGGGGGGTAGGAAACCCGCCACTCAAGGGGTTAATGTTTTCCACCTATCATAAATAGAGAGTGGGTCACGGCTTATCTTGGCCGACAGCAAGTGTGTGTAAAGTGCTGATATTAGTCCTCTAGGTCCCTGTAATTTAAGAATACCTACTGTTGGGTATTTGGAGATTTTGGTAGAATTCGGTGGAAATTCTGCATTCAAAGCATGTCTCAACTGAAAGTACCTGAAAAGTTGAAGTCTAGGTACTTTTAGATTCTCTCGTAATTGTATATAGGACAGCAGTATATTATCCTCGTATATATCTCCTAGAGTTTGTATCCCTAGTTTAACCCAGTATCCAACACCCTGCATCATCTTGAGTGAGGGCAAAGTAGGGTTATTCCATAAAGGAGTGTCAGTCATTGTATCTGTGTATTGTTGGATACGCTTTGCTGCGCGCCACACAGGGCCACTTTATGCATGGTTATAAGTCTTGATGATTTTCTAAAATCTGGATGTTCCAAAAACCCAATTAGATTCTGACCCTCTAACTCATCGGCTAGGTAATGATCTGTGATTGGCATCTCTTCCCAAAATGAACCAATCCCTGAGATTACGTAACTGTCTTGCTATGTAATACACTTTAAAGTCGGATAACGCCATTCCGGCTTGGTTTTTAGGGCGTTGTAGTGCAGTGAGTTTAAGCTTGGAGTGAGACGGGCCCCAAACAAATCTAATACCGACAGTTTAAGGTTTGGAAGAAACTTTCTGGAACTTTAACCGACATATGTTGTAACGAATATAAACATTTGGGTTGGATTACCATCCTAATAAGGTTTATACGACCTGCCACGGATATAGGTAATTTCCACCAGGCCTTCATTTTCGTTTGTATTAGGTTTTGCAGCGGACTTGTAGTTTTTATGGTCTTGCACTATATTAATTCCTACATACTTGAATTTGGTTATTTCCAATAGACCACAGGCTGACACATCAGAAATTGTGGTCGCGTTTTGGGCTGTATACATTATTGCAGATTTGGACCAGTGTATATAAAGTCCAGAATGTTGAGAGAGAGTCTATTATCTCAAGGGCTTGTGAGAAGGAATGCTCTGGGTTACGGAGGAAAAGAACCATATCATCTGCATATAGACCAACTTTACTCTCTCTACCCCTCCAACTCACTCCCGTAACCGCAGAAGTATTGCGCAAACGGATGGCCAGTACCTCAATTGCTATTGCAAAAAGGGAGGGAGACAAAGGACATCCCTGACGCGTCCCCCGAGACAGTAGAAAGTTCGCCGAAGATATACCGTTTACTATAACGTTGGCTGTGGGGGATTCATACAGTAACCTGATCCACCCTAGGAATCGGGACCAGAAACCAAAATGTATCAAACATGCCTCCAGGAAACTCCACTCCAATGAGTCAAATGCTTTTTTTGTATCTAGTGACACTACTGCCCAAGGCATATCATGCAGTCTCCCTATTTATACAATTGTTTGGACTCTGCGTATATTTATTGTGGTTGATTTTCCGGGCATAAACCCTATCTAGTCTTCATGGATTATGGAAAGGATTACTTGGTTAAGTCTAGTAGCCAGTATTTCTGTCAATATTTTATAATCCACATTAGGCAGTGATATTGGCCTATATGAGTCACAATTATCGGGTTCTTTACCAGGTTTCAACAACGCGATTATAGACGCTTTATAAAAGGAGGGTGGGAGGGAATTTCCCTGATAAACCCGCTGCAGAGTATCATATAGTATTGGAGAAAGCTGTTCTATATATTTATGATCTACCCCCAAGAGGAGGCCATCTGGCCCAGGGGACTTATTTAGTGCCATATCCATGATAGCTTGATGGATTTCCTCTAATGCTATTGGGGCATCTAAGGCCTCATGTCAACGGGGAAAATCAGGCCCGCTACGGATTCTCCATGGAGAATCCGTAGCGGGTCCCTCCTCCCCCGCGGACATGAGCGCTGAAAATAAGAATAAACTTACCCGCAGAGGACCGGGCAGGTCTTCTCTTCTTCGCGGCCGGATCTTCTTTCTGCGGCCTGCGGATGTGCCCGGCATGTCGTCGGCGTGCCGCTCGAATGCGCCGGGCACATCCGCTGGGCCGAAGAAAGAAGATCTGGCCGCGAAGAAGAGAAGACCTGCCCGGTCCGCTGCGGGTAAGTTTATTCTTATTTTAGGTCTCCCGCAGATCCGGACGGCTTCTATAGGCTTCAATAGAAGCCTGCGGGAGCTGTCCCCACGGGAGACCCGCACGAAAATGGAGCATGTCCGGATTTTTTCATGCTCCATATTTTTTTTTATTCACTTTTATTGACCATCCGCAGGTATTCACCTACCGGCGGGTGGTCAATGTATCCTTATGGGGTGCGGATCCGCGGGCGGGAGAAGAGTTAAAATCCGCTGCGGATTTTCATTCTTCTTTTCCCCGTAGACATGAGGCCTAATAGTGCTATTTGTTCAGCAGAAAGGGACGGGAAGGCAAGGTCTTCTAGATAGGCCAAATTATCCAACATCGACATTTCACTTGTTGAAGTATATAGATTGGTATAGTATTCCCTAAACCTGGTTGTTATAGATTGGGCCTCCGTGAGTATCCGTCCATCAGCCGCTTTAATTGTGAGGACAGAGTTGGTTAGCCCGTTTTGTTTCATTAATTGGCCAAACGGGGACTCGACTGGTTACCCATTTCTAAAAAATATTGCCGCGTAAAGAAGATTTTCCATTTGGTTTTAACATGTAATTAATGTCTAAGTAAGCTAAGTAATCCTAGCCAGCTTGTTTTGTTGGTGTCTGTAGGGTTCGCTATGTATTGTTTTTCGGCCTCTGCTGTCTGCTCCTCTAACAGAAAGTCAGCTTGGGAAGTAGATCTTTTTATGCAGGATATTGGTGATTTAAAACAACCTCTAAGGTAAGCTTTTAGTGTATCCCATATTAAGGCATTTCTCGTATCTTCTTCATGGATTTGGAGGAATGTGGTTATTTGATCTGGTATCCGGTCATTTGATCCTATTAGCTTAAGCCAAAAGAGATTAAGCTTCCAGGTCCGGGCAAAATACTGTCCTGGGAATTGTAATTTAAGGATGATTGGTTTATGATCAGATACTCCCCGAGTGCCATGAACTATTGAGGTTAAGTAGAGGGCAAGTGTTTGGAGAGCCAAATATGTATTCTATTCGAGAGAGAGACCTGCTCCCAGGAGACTGACAAGTGTACTCACATGTGTAGGGTGTGTTTATTGAATAAATTGGAGTTTTTCATTGGATCAAGTAGGATTGACCTACAAAAAGGGAGGTAGTAGAGGATATTATAAAGGGTCTACTGACTTAGCTATCAGTTACCCTCCAGCAACCTATTGTCACTATTTCCACTAAACTATTTTTGCTTGTAGCTAGGTTAGGTCCTCTTATGCTGCGCTGACTTGGGTCTTACATAGAGCTGATCTGGAGATAAATCATCCATTTATCTCCAGGTGTCTCTGCCCATCCTGCTGGCTCCCATTGTTCCTTTTCCCCCTTGATTGCCTGCTTTTGTAACTGAATCAACGGGTCATAATCCACAAGGGGTGAGGTCTGAGGGGGTACCTGTACCACCCCAAGCCCTGAAGGATCAATCTGGGCTTCTGTGTGGTTGTATTCACAGCCTTCTCAGCCAGGTGATATCTGATTGCCTCTTTTGAGCCATCCTTAGAGTGGCCTTTTGTTATGGAGTGGCTTTCAGGCCACTCTTTTGGGCAGCAGGAGGGTTTCCATCAGTGCCTTCACACCTTTACTGTTTTTAATTGTTTTTTTCATTTGCTTGTCAAGAATGACCTTGCTTTCCAGATGGGTCCATGGTAATCAGTAATGCCAAAGGCATAGTATGAGTCCTTGTAGTCCGTGTCTTCTTGAGCATGCTTGCATGCTTCTTCCAGAGCTCGTAATTCTGACTGACATGTGAGATGGAAGGGGTTCGGCTTTGGCCACAACATAACCTGTTTAGAACCTGCCTGCTTGACCATACCACAATGCATCCACAAAGAGTGTAAAATCAGGGTTGTCTAATGACTGATCAACAACATGACTGAATCCCCTGTCTCCCGGGCCATTAGCTTGTGCATGGTCATGTGTATCAGGCTGAAAGGAAAACTGTAAAATGATTATTTGCTTTTGCAGCAGCAGCTGGTTGTCATTGTGTTAAGGCACTCTGCCCCCCCCCCCCCCGAGCGCCAGGTGGGGTGCCCTGATCTTCCCGCACCCCACTGTCCCTGTCTACTTGCCTCAGCCCTGGCTAACCACAGGCGGACAACTGGACGGCGGTCCCTGCACTGGCTAGGGACCTGGCGACTGACAAGATGTGACTAACTGATGGAGGGAACAGAGTGCCGACAGAGAAGGCAGATGGAAATGACCAACAGAAAATACAGAGAAAGCAAAGCTGGAAATGGAAGCTGACAGGCAAACTAGAGGGTGAACTAAGACTTAGCTGCAGAAAGGACCGACTAGATGCTAGCAGAACCAATAACTGGCAGTGAGCTCAGGTCACTGCCAGCCTTAAAACTGCAAGCCTCCGCCCAGGGGCGGAGAGTGGGAGGAGCCGACTCTCCCACTGCTGCATAAGAAAGGTGGATGAGTGCGGGCGGCACCCTACGGGCGGACACGCCCATGCCGCCGCACACTGGCTGCCCCACGCCGCCGGGAGAGCCCCGACTCCAGAGCTCCAGGACGCCGGAGCCGACAACGGAGCGGCGCGCGCCGACCACGGGACCTTGCACCGCCATGCATGGTAACAGTTATTATTGAAGGGGATAGAATTTACAACTTCATTATCATGTCAAAATCTAGTAATAACAAAAGATACAACGTAGAACTTCATTATAATGCTATATAGAACTCCATTATGATGTCATAATGTAATGTAAAACTGCATTATGATGTCATAATCTACTCATAGTAGGGGGTAGAACTTACAACTCCATTATGATGTCACAATCTAGTAATAACAAAAGATACAATGTAGAATTTCATTATAATGTAGCATAGAACTCCATTATGATGTCATAATGTAATGTAAAACTGCATTATGATGTCATAATCTATTCATGGTAGGGGATAGAATTTACAACTCCATGATGATGTCACAATCTGGTAGTAACAAAGGATACAACGTAGAACAACATTATTATGTAATATAGAACTCCATTATGTCATAATGAAAAACTGCATTATGATGTCATAATGTATTTATAGTAGGGGATAGAATTTGCAACACCATTATGATGTCACAATCTAGTAATAACAAAAGATGCAATGTAGAACGTCATTATAATGTAGTATAGAACTCCATTATGATGTCATAATGTAATGTAAAACTGCATTATGATGTCATAATCTATTAATCGTAGGGGATAGAATTTACAACTCCATTATTATGTCACAATCTAGTAATAGCAAAAGATACAACATACAACGTAATTATAATGTAATATACAGCTCCATTATGTCATAATGTGAAACTGCATTATGCCGTCTTAATCTATTCATAGTAGGGGATAGGATTTACAACTCCATTATGATGTCACAATCTAGTAATAACAAAAGATACAATGTAGAACAACATAATTCTGTAATATAGAACTCCATTATGATGTCATAATGTATTCATAGTAGGGGATAGAATTTACAACTCTATTATGATGTCACAATCTAGTAATAACAAAAGATACAATGTAGAACTTCATTATAATGCTATATAGAACTCCATTATGATGTCATAATCTACTCATAGTAGGGGGTAGAACTTTAAACTCCATTATGATGTCACAATCTAGTAATAACAAAAGATACAATGTAGAACAACATTATTATGTAATATAGAATTCCATTATGATGTCATAATGCAAAACTGCATTATAATGTCATAATCTATTAATGGTAGGGTATAGAATTTACAACTCCATTATGATGTCACAATCTAGTAATAACAAAACATACAACGTAGAACAACATTTTTATGTAATATAGAACTGCATTATGATGTCATAATCTAAAACTGCATTATGATGTCATAATCTATTAATAGCAGGTGATAGAATTTACAACTCCATTATGATGTCACAATCTAGTAATAACAAAACATACAATGTAGAACTTCATTATAATGTAGTATAGAACTCCATTATGATGTCATAATGTAAAACTGCATGATGATGTCATAATCTATTCATAGCAGGTAATAGAATTTACAACTTCATTATGATGTCACAATCTAGTAACAACAAAAGATACAACGCAGAACAACATTATTATGTAATATAGAACTCCATTATGATGTCGTAATCTAAAACTGCATTATGATGTCATAATCTATTAAGAGCAGGTGATAGAATTTACAACTCCATTATGATGTCACAATCTAGTAATAACAAAAGATGCAATGTAGAACGTCATTATAATGTAGTATAGAACTCCATTATGATGTCATAATGTAATGTAAAACTGCATTATGATGTCAGAATCTATTAATTGTAGGGGATAGAATTTACAACTCCATTATTATGTCACAATCTAGTAATAGCAAAAGATACAACATACAACGTAATTATAATGTAATATACAGCTCCATTATGTCATAATGTGAAACTGCATTATGCCGTCTTAATCTATTCATAGTAGGGGATAGGATTTACAACTCCATTATGATGTCACAATCTAGTAATAACAAAAGATACAATGTAGAACAACATAATTCTGTAATATAGAACTCCATTATGATGTCATAATGTATTCATAGTAGGGGATAGAATTTACAACTCCATTATGATGTCACAATCTAGTAATAACAAAAGATACAATGTAGAACTTCATTATAATGCTATATAGAACTCCATTATGATGTCATAATCTACTCATAGTAGGGGGTAGAACTTTAAACTCCATTATGATGTCACAATCTAGTAATAACAAAAGATACAATGTAGAATTTCATTATAATGTAGTATAGAACTCCATTATGATGTCATAATGTAAAACTGCATGATGATGTCATAATCTATTCATAGCAGGTAATAGAATTTACAACTCCATTATGATGTCACAATCTAGTAATAACAAAAGATGCAACGTAGAAAAACATTATTATGTAATATAGAACTCCATTATGATGTCATAATCTAAAACTGCATTATGATGTCATAATCTATTCATGGTAGGGGATAGTATTTAAAACTCCATTATGATGTCACAAATTAGTAATAAAAGATACAACGTAGATCTTCATTATAATGTAATATAGAACTCCATTATGATGTCATAATGTGATGTAAAACTGCATTATGATGTCATAATCTATTCATGGTAGGGGATAGAATTTACAACTCCATTATCATGTCACAATCTAGTAGTAACAAAAGATACAACGTAGAACATTATTATGTAAATTAGAACTCCATTATGATGTCATAATGTAAAACTGCATTATGATGTCATAATGTATTTGTAGTAGGGAGTAGAATTTACAACTCCATCATGATCTCACAATCTAGTAATAACAAAAGATACAATGTAGAACTTCATTATAATTTAGTATAGAACTACATTATGTTGTCATAATGTTATGTAAAACTGCTTTATGATGTCATAATCTATTCATGGTAGGAGATAGTATTTAAAACTCCATTATGATGTCACTAATTAGTAGTAACAAAAGATACAACGTAGAACAACATTATTATGTAATATAGAACTCCATTATGATGTCATAATGTAAAACTGCATTATGATGTCATAATCTATTCATAGCAGGTAATAGAGTTTACAACTCCATTATGATGTCACAATCTAGTAATAACAAAAGATAGAATGTAGAACTTCATTATAATGTAGTATAGAACTGCATTATAATGTCATAATGTAAAACTGCATTATAATGTCATAATCTATTCATAGCAGGTAATAGAATTTACAACTCCATTATGATGTCACAATCTAGTAATAACAAAAGATACAATATAGAACATTATTATGTAATATAGAATTCCATTATGATGTCATAATGCAAAACTGCATTATGATGTCATAATGTATTCATAGGGGATAGAATTTACAACTCCATTATGATGTCACAATCTAGTAATAACAAAACATACAACGTAGAACAACATCATTATGTAATATAGAACTCCATTATGATGTCATAATGTGAAACTGCATTATGACGTCATAATCTATTCATAGTAAGTGATAGGATTTGCAACTCCATTATGATGTCACAATCTAGAAATAACAAAAGATACAATGTAGAACATTATTATGTAAGATAGAACTCCATTGTGATGTCATAATGTAATGTAAAACTGCATTATGATGTCATAATTTATTCATGGTAGGGGGTAGACTTTACAACTCCATTATGATGTCACAATCCAGTAATAACAAAAGATAGAATGTAGAACTTCATTATAATGTAGTATAGAACTGCATTATAATGTCATAATGTAAAACTGCATTATAATGTCATAATCTATTTATAGCAGGTAATAGAATTTGCAACTCCATTATGATGTCACAATCTAGTAATAACAAAAGATACAATGTAGAACAACATTATTATGTAATATAGAATTCCATTATGATGTCATAATGCAAAACTGCATTATAATATCATAATCTATTAATGGTAGGGTATAGAATTTACAACTCCATTATGATGTCACACTCTAGTAATAACAAAAGATACAATGTAGAACAACATTATTATGTAATATAGAATTCCATTATGATGTCATAATGCAAAACTGCATTATAATGTCATAATCTATTAATGGTAGGGTATAGAATTTACAACTCCATTATGATGTTACAATCTAGTAATAACAAAAGATACAACGTAGAACAACCTTTTTATGTAATATAGAACTGCATTATGATGTCATAATCTAAAACTGCATTATGATGTCATAATCTATTAATAGCAGGTGATAGAATTTACAACTCCATTATGATGTCACAATCTAGTAATAACAAAACATACAATGTAGAACTTCATTATAATGTAGTATAGAACTCCATTATGATGTCATAATGTAAAACTGCATGATGATGTCATAATCTATTCATAGCAGGTAATAGAATTTACAACTCCATTATGATGTCACAATCTAGTAACAACAAAAGATACAACGCAGAACAACATTATTATGTAATATAGAACTCCATTATGATGTCATAATCTAAAACTGCATTATGATGTCATAATCTATTAAGAGCAGGTGATAGAATTTACAACTCCATTATGATGTCACAATCTAGTAATAACAAAACATACAACGTAGAACAACATCATTATCTATATATCTAAAATTGAATGTATGTCTGTCTGCGTGCGTGTCTGTCTGTCTGTCTGCGTGTCTGTCTGTTTGTCCTTTATGCGCTACTACACCATTCATCCGATCGCCATGAAACTTTGGGAAGTTGTTGAGTACACTCCTGGGAAGATTATAGGCATAGTACAACTATCCTACGATAAATGGCGCGCGCGCGAGCGTCGTCGAAAGTTACGACCCCCCACGTAGATCGAATAAGTAAGCCACCTGCTATTGTGATGTCATCACTGCCATTGTGATGTCATCAACATCGGACGCCCTTGAACATGCCCCAACATGTTCTATAAAGCTGCATTGTGATGTCATTAAGGCTCTATTATGACACGTACAGCACGCCAGCCATTTACAGTCAGTCTCCATTGGAGTTGGAAGTGGGTAAACAAGTACTAGGATATCTTCCTAAGAAGCCACAGCAGCCGGATAAATTGTATGTTCCACCCAACGGCTATTTTATTCAGCCCACAAGGGGGAAGCAGCGGCCTACAAAATCTCATTCAGGTAGGTAGGTTCAGTTCTTGGAGGTTGGGGAATGCTTATGGGCAAGGCCTTATGTCTCATCCCAACTCGATTATTCAATTCTAAGCGCAAAAGAATTAGCGTCCAAATTTTATGTACGGAATTTAATTCTCTCACTTCCCAATTTCATAGAAACTTGAAATTTGGCATGAGCATTGATTATGTCATAAATGGGAAAAGCTAATCGGTCCCAACTTGATTATTCAATTCAAAGCGCCAAAGAATTAGTGTTCAAATTTTACGTACGGAATCTAATTCTCTCATTTTCTGATGTCATAGATAGATAGATAGATAGATAGACTGTATGCAATAACCCTGATAGATAGATAGATAGATAGATAGACTGTATGCAATGACACGTACAGCTTGGAACCATAAATACTAGAGCACGCCAGCCATTTACAGTCAGTCTCCATTGGAGTTGGAAGTGGGCAAACATGTACTAGGCTATCTTCCCAAGAAGCCACAGCAGCCAGATAAATTGGATGTTCCACACAACGGCTATTTTATTCAGCCTGCAAGGGGGAAGCAGCGGCCTACAAAGCTTATTGGTCGCTGCTGCCGTCATTTTTAAAAAAGGTACGCTCAGTTCTTTCATGGAGAACAATGTTTAGTGGAGAACTCGCTTATTGGATACAATGTTGCGAGCTGGGCAAAACCCCTAGAATAATCCACGGCACACAGGCAGACAAGCAAAGTGTAAATAACTGGATTGGATAGCTGCGCTAAAATTCTTGCTTGGTTGCTATTTCTTATACTGCTGAGGTAACATAAAAGCTGTGCTGTGATTGGTTGTTATTTCCTATACCCCTGAGGTAAAATAAAAGCTGCACTGTGATTGGTTGCTATTTCTTATACTGCTGAGGTAACATGAAAGCTGCTGTGCTGTGATTGGTTGTTATATATTATACCGCTGAGGTAACTTGAAAGCTACGCTGTGATTGGTTGTTATCTAGATATATAAAAACGAATGTATGTATGTATGTATGTCTGTCTTCGCAGCAACGCGCGACGGGTACGCTAGTGTAATATAAAACTCCATTATGATGTCATAATGTGAAACTGCATTATGACGTCATAATCTATTCATAGTAGGGGATAGGATTTACAACTCCATTATGATGTCACAATCTAGTAATTACAAAAGATAGAATGTAGAACTTCATTATAATGTAGTATAGAACTGCATTATGATGTCCTAATGTAAAACTGCATTATGATGTCATAATCTATTCATAGCAGGTAATAGAATTTACAACTCCATTATGATGTCACAATCTAGTAACAACAAAAGATACAACGCAGAACAACATTATTATGTAATATAGAACTCCATTATGATGTCATAATCTAAAACTGCATTATGATGTCATAATCTATTAAGAGCAGGTGATAGAATTTACAACTCCATTATGATGTCACAATCTAGTAATAACAAAAGATGCAATGTAGAACGTCATTATAATGTAGTATAGAACTCCATTATGATGTCATAATGTAATGTAAAACTGCATTATGATGTCAGAATCTATTAATTGTAGGGGATAGAATTTACAACTCCATTATTATGTCACAATCTAGTAATAGCAAAAGATACAACGTACAACGTAATTATAATGTAATATACAGCTCCATTATGTCATAATGTGAAACTGCATTATGCCGTCTTAATCTATTCATAGTAGGGGATAGGATTTACAACTCCATTATGATGTCACAATCTAGTAATAACAAAAGATACAATGTAGAACAACATAATTCTGTAATATAGAACTCCATTATGATGTCATAATGTATTCATAGTAGGGGATAGAATTTACAACTCCATTATGATGTCACAATCTAGTAATAACAAAAGATACAATGTAGAACTTCATTATAATGCTATATAGAACTCCATTATGATGTCATAATCTACTCATAGTAGGGGGTAGAACTTTAAACTCCATTATGATGTCACAATCTAGTAATAACAAAAGATACAATGTAGAACTTCATTATAATGTAGTATAGAACTCCATTATGATGTCATAATGTAAAACTGCATGATGATGTCATAATCTATTCATAGCAGGTAATAGAATTTACAACTCCATTATGATGTCACAATCTAGTAATAACAAAAGATGCAACGTAGAAAAACATTATTATGTAATATAGAACTCCATTATGATGTCATAATCTATTCATGGTAGGGGATAGTATTTAAAACTCCATTATGATGTCACAAATTAGTAATAAAAGATACAACGTAGATCTTCATTATAATGTAATATAGAACTCCATTATGATGTCATAATGTGATGTTAAACTGCATTATGATGTCATAATCTATTCATGGTAGGGGATAGAATTTACAACTCCATTATCATGTCACAATCTAGTAGTAACAAAAGATACAACGTAGAACATTATTATGTAATATAGAACTCCATTATGATGTCATAATGTAAAACTGCATTATGATGTCATAATGTATTTGTAGTAGGGAGTAGAATTTACAACTCCATCATGATCTCACAATCTAGTAATAACAAAAGATACAATGTAGAACTTCATTATAATTTAGTATAGAACTACATTATGTTGTCATAATGTTATGTAAAACTGCTTTATGATGTCATAATCTATTCATGGTAGGAGATAGTATTTAAAACTCCATTATGATGTCACTAATTAGTAGTAACAAAAGATACAACGTAGAACAACATTATTATGTAATATAGAACTCCATTATGATGTCATAATGTAAAACTGCATTATGATGTCATAATCTATTCATAGCAGGTAATAGAGTTTACAACTCCATTATGATGTCACAATCTAGTAATAACAAAAGATAGAATGTAGAACTTCATTATAATGTAGTATAGAACTGCATTATAATGTCATAATGTAAAACTGCATTATAATGTCATAATCTATTCATAGCAGGTAATAGAATTTACAACTCCATTATGATGTCACAATCTAGTAATAACAAAAGATACAATATAGAACATTATTATGTAATATAGAATTCCATTATGATGTCATAATGCAAAACTGCATTATGATGTCATAATGTATTCATAGGGGATAGAATTTACAACTCCATTATGATGTCACAATCTAGTAATAACAAAACATACAACATAGAACAACATCATTATGTAATATAGAACTCCATTATGATGTCATAATGTGAAACTGCATTGTGACGTCATAATCTATTCATAGTAAGTGATAGGATTTGCAACTCCATTATGATGTCACAATCTAGAAATAACAAAAGATACAATGTAGAACATTATTATGTAAGATAGAACTCCATTGTGATGTCATAATGTAATGTAAAACTGCATTATGATGTCATAATTTATTCATGGTAGGGGGTAGACTTTACAACTCCATTATGATGTCACAATCTAGTAATATTAAAAGATACAACATAGAAAAACATTATGTAATATAGAACTCCATTATGATGTCATAATGTAAAACTGCATTATGATGTCATGATGTATTTATGGTAGGGGATAGAATTTACAACTCCATTATGATGTCACAATCTAGTAATAACAAAAGATAGAATGTAGAACTTCATTATAATGTAGTATAGAACTGCATTATAATGTCATAATGTAAAACTGCATTATAATGTCATAATCTATTTATAGCAGGTAATAGAATTTGCAACTCCATTATGATGTCACAATCTAGTAATAACAAAAGATACAATGTAGAACAACATTATTATGTAATATAGAATTCCATTATGATGTCATAATGCAAAACTGCATTATGATGTCATAATGTATTCATAGTGGATAGAATTTACAACTCCATTATGATGTCACAATCTAGTAATAACAAAACATACAACATAGAACAACATCATTATGTAATATAGAACTCCATTATGATGTCATAATGTGAAACTGCATTAGGACGTCATAATCTATTCATAGTAGGGGATAGGATTTACAACTCCATTATGATGTCACAATCTAGTAATTACAAAAGATAGAATGTAGAACTTCATTATAATGTAGTATAGAACTGCATTATGATGTCCTAATGTAAAACTGCATTATGATGTCATAATCTATTCATAGCAGGTAATAGAATTTACAACTCCGTTATGATGTCACAATTTAGTAATAACAAAAGATACAATGTAGAACAACATTATTATGTAATATAGAACTCCATTATGATGTCATAATGCAAAACAGCATTATGATGTCATAATGTACTTATGGTAGGGGAAAGAATTTACAACTCCATTATGATGTCATAATTTAAAACTGCATTATGATGTCATAATGTATTCATAGGGGATAGAGTTTACAACTCCATTATGATGTCACAATCTAGTAATAACAAAACATACAACGTAGAACAACATCATTATATAATATAGAACTCCATTATGATGTCATAATGTAAAAACTGCATTATGACGTCATAATCTATTCATAGTAGGGGATAGGATTTACAACTCCATTAAGATGTCACAATCTAGTAATAACAAAAGATACAATGTAGAACAACATTATTATGTAATATAGAACTCCATTGTGATGTCATAAAGTAAAACTGCATTATGATGTCATAATCTATTCATGGTAGGGGATAGAATTTACAACTCCATGATGATGTCTTAATCTAGTAATAACAAAAGATACAATGTAGAACTTCATTATAATGTAGTATAGAACTCCATTATGATGTCATAATGTGAAACTGCATTATGACGTCATAATCTATTCATAGTAGGTGATAGGATTTACAACTCCATTATGATGTCACAATCTAGTAATAACAAAAGAAACAGTGTAGAACTTAATTATATTGTACTATAGAACTCCATTATGATGTCATAATGTAAAACTGCATTATGATGTCATAATCTATTCATGGTAGGGGATAGTATTTAAAACTTCATTATGATGTCAGAAATTAGTAGTAAGAAAAGATACAACGTAGAGCAACATTATTATCTATATATATAAAATTGAATGTATGTCTGTCTGCGTGCGTGTCTGCGTGTCTGTTTGTCCTTTATGCGCTACTACACCATTCATCCGATCGCCATGAAACTTTGGGAAGTTGTTAAGTACACTCCTGGGAAGATTATAGGCATAGTACAAATATCCTACGATAAATGGCGCGCGCGCGAGCGTCGTCGAAAGTTACACCCCCCCCCACGTAGATCGAATAAGTAAGCCACCTGCTATTGCGACCACTGAGGTTTTGTAGGCCGCTGCTTCCCCCTTGCAGGCTGAATAAAATAGCCGTTGTGTGGAACATCCAATTTATCCGGCTGCTGTGGCTTCTTGGGAAGATAGCCTAGTACATGTTTGCCCACTTCCAACTCCAATGGAGACTGACTGTAAATGGCTGGCGTGCTCTAGTATTTATGGTTTCAAGCTGTACGTGTCATTGCATACAGTCTATCTATCTATCTATCTATCTATCTCCATATCTATCTATCAGGGTTATTGCATACAGTCTATCTATCTATCTATCTATCTATCTATCTATCTATCTATCTATGACATCAGGAAATGAGAGAATTAGATTCCGTACGTAAAATTTGAACGCTAATTCTTTGGCGCTTTGAATTGAATAATCGAGTTGGGACCCATTAACTTTTCCTATTTATGACATAATCAATGCTCGTGGCAAATTTCAAGTTTCTATGACATTGGGAAGTGAGAGAATTAAGTTGGGATGAGACATAAGGCCTTGCCCATAAGCATTCCCCAACCTCCAAGAACTGAACCTACCTACCTGAATGAGATTTTGTAGGCCGCTGCTTCCCCCTTGCGGGCTGAATAAAATAGCCGTTGGGTGGAACATACAATTTATCCGGCTGCTGTGGCTTCTTGGGAAGATAGACTAGTACTTGTTTACCCACTTCCAACTCCAATGGTAATTGGCTGGCGTGCTCTAGTGGTTCCAAGCTGTACGTGTCATAATAGAGCCTTAATGACATCACAATGCAGCTTTATAGAACATGTTGGGGCATGTTCTAGGGCGTCCGATGTTGATGACATCAGTGATGACATCACAATAGCAGGTGGCTTACTTATTCGATCTACGTGGGGGGGGTGTAACTTTCGACGACGCTCGCGCGCGCGCCATTTATCGTAGGATATTTGTACTATGCCTATAATCTTCCCAGGAGTGTACTTAACAACTTCCCAAAGTTTCATGGCGATCGGATGAATGGTGTAGTAGCGCATAAAGGACAAACAGACACGCAGACACGCACGCACGCAGACAGACATACATTCAATTTTATATATATAGATAAAAGTCCATTATGATGTCATAATGTAAAACTGCATTATGATGTCATAATGTATTTATAGTAGGGGATAGAGTTTACAACTCCATTATGATGTCATAATGTAATATAAAACTGCATTATGATGTCATAATCTATTCATGGTAGGGGATAGAATTTACAACTCCATTATGATGTCACAATCTAGTAATAACAAAAGATATAACGTAGAACAACATTATTATGTAATATAGAACTCCAGTATGATGTCATAATTTGAAACTGCATGATGATGTCATAATCTATTCATAGCAGGTAATAGAGTTTACAACTCCATTATGATGTCACAATCTAGTAATAACAAAAGATACAATGTAGAACTTCATTATAATGTAGTATAGAACTCCATTATGATGTCATAATGTAAAAATGCATGATGATGTCATAATCTATTTATGGTAGGGGATAGTATTTAAAACTCCATTATGATGTCACAAATTAGTAATAACAAAAGATACAATGTAGATCTTCATTATAATGTAACTAGCGTACCCGTCGCGCGTTGCTGCGAAGACAGACATACATACATACATTCGTTTTTATATATCTAGATGACGGCAGCAGCGACCACTGAGGTTTTGTAGGCCGCTGCTTCCCCCTTGCAGGCTGAATAAAATAGCCGTTGTGTGGAACATCCAATTTATCCGGCTGCTGTGGCTTCTTGGGAAGATAGCCTAGTACATGTTTGCCCACTTCCAACTCCAATGAAGACTGACTGTAAATGGCTGGCGTGCTCTAGTATTTATGGTTTCAAGCTGTACGTGTCATTGCATACAGTCTATCTATCTATCTATCTATCTATCTATCTATCTATCTATCTATCTCCATATCTATCTATCAGGGTTATTGCATACAGTCTATCTATCTATCTATCTATCTATCTATCTATCTATCTATCTATCTATCTATGACATCAGGAAATGAGAGAATTAGATTCCGTACGTAAAATTTGAACGCTAATTCTTTGGCGCTTTGAATTGAATAATCGAGTTGGGACCCATTAACTTTTCCTATTTATGACATAATCAATGCTCGTGGCAAATTTCAAGTTTCTATGACATTGGGAAGTGAGAGAATTAAGTTGGGATGAGACATAAGGCCTTGCCCATAAGCATTCCCCAACCTCCAAGAACTGAACCTACCTACCTGAATGAGATTTTGTAGGCCGCTGCTTCCCCCTTGCGGGCTGAATAAAATAGCCGTTGGGTGGAACATACAATTTATCCGGCTGCTGTGGCTTCTTAGGAAGATATCCTAGTACTTGTTTACCCACTTCCAACTCCAATGGTAATTGGCTGGCGTGCTCTAGTGGTTCCAAGCTGTACGTGTCATAATAGAGCCTTAATGACATCACAATGCAGCTTTATAGAACATGTTGGGGCATGTTCAAGGGCGTCCGATGTTGATGACATCAGTGATGACATCACAATAGCAGGTGGCTTACTTATTCGATCTACGTGGGGGGGGGGGCGTAACTTTCGACGACGCTCGCGCGCCATTTATCGTAGGATATTTGTACTATGCCTATAATCTTCCCAGGAGTGTACTTAACAACTTCCCAAAGTTTCATGGCGATCGGATGAATGGTGTAGTAGCGCATAAAGGACAAACAGACACGCACGCAGACACGCACGCACGCAGACAGACATACATTCAATTTTATATATATAGATATAGAACTCCATTATGATGTCATAATGTAATGTAAAACTGCATTATGATGTCATAATCTATTCATGGTAAGGGATAGAATTTACAACTCTATTATGATGTCACAATCTAGTAGTAACAAAGGATACAATGTAGAACAACATTATTATGTAATATAGAACTCCATTATGATGTCATAATGTAAAACTGCATTATGATGTCATAATGTATTTATAGTAGGGGATAGAATTTGCAACACCATTATGATGTCACAATCTAGTAATAACAAGAGATGCAATGTAGAATTTCATTATAATGTAGTATAGAACTCCATTAACATGTCATAATGTAATGTAAAACTGCATTATGATGTCATAATCTATTAATCGTAGGGGATAGAATTTACAACTCCATTATGATGTCACAATGTATTAATAACAAGATACAACATACAACTTATTTATAATGTAAAATAGAACTCCATTATGATGTCATAATGTAAAACTGCATTATGATGTCATAATCTATTCATAGCAGGTGATAGAATTTACAACTCCATTATGATGTGACAATTTAGTAATAACAAACGATACAATGTAGAACTTCTTTATAATGTAGTATAGAACTCCATTATGATGTCATAATGTAATGTAAAACTGCATTATGATGTCATAATCTATTTATGGTAGGGGATAGAATTTACAACTCCATTATGATCTCTTAATCAAGTAATAACAAAAGATAGAATGTAGAACTTCATTATAATGTAGTCTAGAACTGCTTTATAATGTCATAATTAGAGATGAGCGAGCGTACTCGGAAAAGCACTACTCGCTCGAGTAATTTGCTTTATCCGAGTATCGCTGTGCTCGTCCCTGAAGATTCGGGTGCCGGCACGGAGCGGGGAGCTGCAGGGGAGAGCGGGGAGGAACGGAGGTAAGATCTTTTTTCTCCCTCTCTCCCACCCGCTCTCCCCTGCCCCCCGCTGCGACTCACCTGTCAGCCGCAGCGGCACCCGAATCTTCAGGGACGAGCACAGCGATACTCGAATAAAGCAAATTACTCGAGCGAGTAGTGCTTTTCCGAGTACGCTCGCTCATCTCTAGTCATAATGTAAAACTGCATTATAATGTCATAATCTATTCATAGCAGGTAATAGAATTTACAACTCCATTATGATGTCACAATCTAGTGATAACAAAAGATACAATGTAGAACAACATTATTATGTAATATAGAATTCCATTATGATGTCATAATGCAAAACTGCATTATGATGTCATAATCTATTCATGGTAGGGGATAGAATTTACAACTCCATTATGATCTCTTAATCTAGTAATAACAAAAGATACAATGTAGAACTTCATTATAATGTAGTATAGAACTCCATTATGATGTCATAATGTAAAACTGCATTATGATGTCATAATCTATTCATAGCAGGTAATAGAATTTACAACTCCATTATGATGTCACAATCTAGTAATAACAAAAGATACAACGTAGAACAACATTATTATATAATATAGAACTCTATTATGATGTCATAATGTAAAACTGCATTATGATGTCATAATGTATTTATAGTAGGGGGTAGAATTTACAACTCCATTATGATGTCACAATCTAGTAATAACAAAAGATACAATGTAGAACTTCATTATAATTTAGTATACAGTCGTCACTGGGACAGGTGGGGTCCTTTAAATGAAATACAATTTCACTGTGAAACTACCCCAGAAATATTAGATTAGATAATCTGTTCTATTATTAAAATATAACTTTTATTATAGGACTTTATTTAAAATACACTAAATCACACCACCAAATGGCCCAGCACACATCAGAAAACTAGACGAACATAAACATACAAACACCCAAAGAACATACAGGACAGGGGATAGGTATATCACCTTATCGTGGTGATCCGCTATACCGATGTTAATTACCGTTCCCTTAATAGATTTACAGGTACGGTTATATTGCTATTTATACAGTGGTAATAACGGTATAAATTTTATTTCAGAAGGCTAAGGATGATAGACAAATAATATTTAATCGACGTGTTTCTACGGCCCTGATGTAATAAGTGAGCCGATTCATCAGGATCAAGACAAATAGCCTCTGTCTTTTGTACTCAAATGCCCCAAATGAAGAATGGTAATCTAATATTTCTGGGGTACTTTCACAGTGAAATTATAATTTAGTATAGAACTATATTAGGATGTCATAATGTAATGTAAAACTGCATTATGATGTCATAATCTATTCATGGTAGGGGATAGTATTTAAAACTGCATTATGATGTCACAAATTAGTAATAACAAAAGATGCAACGTAGAACTTCATTATATTGTAATATAGAGCTTCATTATGATGTCATCATGTAATGTAAAACTGCATTATGATGTCATAATCTATTCATGGTAGGGGATAGAATTTACAACTCCATTATGATGTCACAATCTAGTACTATTAAAGGATACAACGTAGAACAACATTATTATGTAATATAGAACTCCATTATGATGTCATAATGTAAAACTGCATTATGATGTCATCATGTATTTATAGTAGGGGATAGAATTTACAACTGCATTATGATGTCACAATCTAGTAATAACAAAAGATACAACATAGAACAACATTATTATGTAATATAGAACTCCATTATGATGTCATAATATTAAACTGCATTATGACGTCATAATGTATTCATAGTAGGGGATAGAATTTACAACACCATTATGATGTCAGAATATAGTAATAACAAAAGATGTAATGTAGAACTTCATTATAATGTAGTATAGAACTCTATTATGATGTCATAATGTAAAACTGCATTATGATGTCATAATGTGAAACTGCATTATGATGTCATAATGTATTTATTGTAGGGGATAGGATTTACAACTCCATTATGATGTCACAATCTAGTAATAACAGAAGATACTTTGTAGAACTTCATTATAATGTAGTATAGAACTCCATTATGATGTCATAATGTAAAACTGCATTATGATGTCATAATCTATTCATAGCAGGTAATAGAATTTACAACTCCATTATGATGTCACAATCTAGTAATAACAAAAGATACAACGTAGAACAACATTATTATGTAATATAGAACTCTATTATGATGTCATAATGTAAAACTGCATTATGATGTCATAATGTATTTATAGTAGGGGGTAGAATTTACAACTCCATTATGATGTCACAATCTAGTAATAACAAAAGATACAATGTAGAACTTCATTATAATTTAGTATACAGTCGTCACTGGGACAGGTGGGGTCCTTTAAATGAAATACAATTTTACTGTGAAAGTACCCCAGAAATATTAGATTAGATAATCTGTTCTATTATTAAAATATAACTTTTATTATAGGACTTTATTTAAAATACACTAAATCACACCACCAAATGGCCCAGCACACATCAGAAAACTAGACGAACATAAACATACAAACACCCAAAGAACATACAGGACAGGGGATAGGTATATCACCTTATCGTGGTGATCCGCTATACCGATGTTAATTACCGTTCCCTTAATAGATTTACAGGTACGGTTATATTGCTATTTATACAGTGGTAATAACGGTATAAATTTTATTTCAGAAGGCTAAGGATGATAGACAAATAATATTTAATCGACGTGTTTCTACGGCCCTGATGTAATAAGTGAGCCGATTCATCAGGATCAAGACAAATAGCCTCTGTCTTTTGTACTCAAATGCCCCAAATGAAGAATGGTAATCTAATATTTCTGGGGTACTTTCACAGTGAAATTATAATTTAGTATAGAACTATATTAGGATGTCATAATGTAATGTAAAACTGCATTATGATGTCATAATCTATTCATGGTAGGGGATAGTATTTAAAACTGCATTATGATGTCACAAATTAGTAATAACAAAAGATGCAACCTAGAACTTCATTATATTGTAATATAGAGCTCCATTATGATGTCATCATGTAATGTAAAACTGCATTATGATGTCATAATCTATTCATGGTAGGGGATAGAATTTACAACTCCATTATGATGTCACAATCTAGTATTATTAAAGGATACAACGTAGAACAACATTATTATGTAATATAGAACTCCATTATGATGTCATAATGTAAAACTGCATTATGATGTCATCATGTATTTATAGTAGGGGATAGAATTTACAACTGCATTATGATGTCACAATCTAGTAATAACAAAAGATACAACATAGAACAACATTATTATGTAATATAGAACTCCATTATGATGTCATAATATTAAACTGCATTATGACGTCATAATGTATTCATAGTAGGGGATAGAATTTACAACACCATTATGATGTCAGAATATAGTAATAACAAAAGATGTAATGTAGAACTTCATTATAATGTAGTATAGAACTCTATTATGATGTCATAATGTAAAACTGCATTATGATGTCATAATCTATTCATAGCAAGTAATAGAATTTACAACTCCATTATGATATCACAATCTAGTAATAACAAAAGATGCAACGTAGAACAACACTACTTTGTAATATAGAACTCCATTATGATGTCATAATGTAAAACTGCTTATGATGTCATAATCTATTCATGGTAGGGGATAGAATTTACAATATCATTATGATGTCACAATCTAGTAATAACAAAAAATACAACGTAGAACAGCATTTTTATGTAATATAGAACTCCATTATGATGTCATAATGTGAAACTTCATTATGATGTCATAATGTATTTATTGTAGGGGATAGGATTTACAACTCCATTATGATGTCACAATCTAGTAATAACAGAAGATACTTTGTAGAACTTCATTATAATATAATATAGAACTCCATTATGATGTCATAATGTAAAACTGCATTATGATGTCATAATGTATTTATAGTAGGGGGTAGAATTTACAACTGCATTATGATGTCACAATCTAGTAATAACAAAAGATACAATGTAGAACTTCATTATAATTTAGTATAGAACTATATTAGGATGTCATAATGTAATGTAAAACTGCATTAAGATGTCATAATCTATTCATGGTAGGGGATAGTATTTAAAACTCCATTATGATGTCACAAATTAGTAATAACAAAAGATACAACATACAACTTAATGATAATGTAATATAGAACTCCATTATGATCTCATAATGTAAAACTGCATTATGATGTCATAATCTGTTCATGGTAGGGGATAGAATTTACAACTCCATTATGATGTCACAATCTAGTAATAACAAAAGATACAACATAATTATAATGTAATATAGAACTCTATTATGATGTCATAATGTAAAACTGCATTATGATGTCATAATGTTTTTATAGTAGGGGATAGAATTTACAACTTCATTATGATGTCGCAATCTAGTAGTAACAAAAGATACAACGTAGAACAACATTATTATGTAATATAGAACGCCATTATGATGTCATAATGTGAAACTGCATTATGATGTAATAATGTATTCATAGTAGGGGATAGGATTTACAACTCCATTATGATGTCAGAATCTAGTAATAACAAAAGATACAATGTAGAAAAACATTATTATGTAATATAGAACGCCATTATGATGTCATAATGTAAAACTGCATTATGATGTCATAATGTATTTATGGCAGGGGATTGAATTTACAACTCCATTATGATGTCACAATCTAGTAATAACAAAAGATACAATGTAGAACTTCATTATAATGTAGTATAGAACTCCATTATGATGTCATAATGTAAAACTGCTTTATGATGTCATAATTTATTTATAGCAGGTAATATAATTTACAACTCCATAATGTCACAATCTAATAATAATAAAAGATACAAAGTAGAAAAACATTATGTAATATAGAACTTCATTATGATGTCATAATGTGAAACTGCATTATGACATCATAATCTATTCATAGTAGGGGATAGCATTTAGAACTCCATTATGATGTCACAATCTAGTAATAACAAAAGATACAATGTAGAAATCCATTATATTTTAGTATAGAACTCTATTATGATGTCGTAATGTAAAACTGCATTAGGATGTCATAATCTATTCATGGTAGGGGATCAAATTTACAATATCATTATGATGTCACAATCTAGTAATAACAAAAGATACAATGTAGAACAGCCTTTTTATGTAATATAGAACTCATTATGATGTCATAATGTGAAACTTCATTATGATGTCATAATGTATTTATAGTAGGGGGTAGAATTTACAACTCCATTATGATGTCACAATCTAGTAATAACAAAAGATACAATGTAGAACAGCATTTTTATGTAATATAGAACTCCATTATGATGTCATAACGTGAAACTGCTTTATGATGTCATAATGTATTCATTGTAGTGGATAGGATTTACAACTCCATTATGATGTCACAATTTAGTAATAACAAAAGATACAATGTAGAACTTCATTATAATTTAGTATAGAACTCTGTTATGATGTCATAACGTAATGTAAAACTGCATTATGATGTCATAATCTATTCGTGGTAGGGGATAGAATTTACAACTGCATTATGATGTCACAATCTAGTAATAACAAAAGATACAACATAGAACAACATTATAATGTAATATAGAACTCCATTATGATGTCATAATATTAAACTGCATTATGACGTCATAATGTATTCATAGTAGGGGATAGAATTTACAACACCATTATGATGTCAGAATCTAGTAATAACAAAAGATACAACGTAGAACAACATTATTATGTAATATAGAACTCCATTATGATGTCATAATGTGAAACTGCATTATGACGTAATTATGTATTCATAGTATGGGATAGGATTTACAACTCCATTATGATGTCAGAATCTAGTAATAACAAAAGATACAATGTAGAAAAACATTATTATGTAATATAGAACGCCATTATGATGTCATAATGTGAAACTGCATTATGATGTCATAATGTATTTATTGTAGGGGATAGGATTTACAACTCCATTATGATGTCACAATCTAGTAATAACAGAAGATACTTTGTAGAACTTCATTATAATGTAGTATAGAACTCCATTATGATGTCATAATGTAAAACTGCATTATGATGTCATAATCTATTCATAGCAGATAATAGAATTTACAACTCCATTATGATGTCACAATCTAGTAATAACAAAAGATACAACGTAGAACAACATTATTATGTAATATAGAACTCTATTATGATGTCATAATGTAAAACTGCATTATGATGTCATAATGTATTTATAGTAGGGGGTAGAATTTACAACTCCATTATGATGTCACAATCTAGTAATAACAAAAGATACAATGTAGAACTTCATTATAATTTAGTATACAGTCGTCACTGGGACAGGTGGGGTCCTTTAAATGAAATACAATTTCACTGTGAAACTACCCCAGAAATATTAGATTAGATAATCTGTTCTATTATTAAAATATAACTTTTATTATAGGACTTTATTTAAAATACACTAAATCACACCACCAAATGGCCCAGCACACATCAGAAAACTAGACGAACATAAACATACAAACACCCAAAGAACATACAGGACAGGGGATAGGTATATCACCTTATCGTGGTGATCCGCTATACCGATGTTAATTACCGTTCCCTTAATAGATTTACAGGTACGGTTATATTGCTATTTATACAGTGGTAATAACGGTATAAATTTTATTTCAGAAGGCTAAGGATGATAGACAAATAATATTTAATCGACGTGTTTCTACGGCCCTGATGTAATAAGTGAGCCGATTCATCAGGATCAAGACAAATAGCCTCTGTCTTTTGTACTCAAATGCCCCAAATGAAGAATGGTAATCTAATATTTCTGGGGTACTTTCACAGTGAAATTATAATTTAGTATAGAACTATATTAGGATGTCATAATGTAATGTAAAACTGCATTATGATGTCATAATCTATTCATGGTAGGGGATAGAATTTACAACTCCATTATGATGTCACAATCTAGTACTATTAAAGGATACAACGTAGAACAACATTATTATGTAATATAGAACTCCATTATGATGTCATAATGTAAAACTGCATTATGATGTCATCATGTATTTATAGTAGGGGATAGAATTTACAACTGCATTATGATGTCACAATCTAGTAATAACAAAAGATACAACATAGAACAACATTATTATGTAATATAGAACTCCATTATGATGTCATAATATTAAACTGCATTATGACGTCATAATGTATTCATAGTAGGGGATAGAATTTACAACACCATTATGATGTCAGAATATAGTAATAACAAAAGATACAACGTAGAACAACATTATTATGTAATATAGAACTCCATTATGATGTCATAATGTGAAACTGCATTATGACGTAATAATGTATTCATAGTATGGGATAGGATTTACAACTCCATTATGATGTCAGAATCTAGTAATAACAAAAGATACAATGTAGAAAAACATTATTATGTAATATAGAACGCCATTATGATGTCATAATGTGAAACTGCATTATGATGTCATAATGTATTTATTGTAGGGGATAGGATTTACAACTCCATTATGATGTCACAATCTAGTAATAACAGAAGATACTTTGTAGAACTTCATTATAATGTAGTATAGAACTCCATTATGATGTCATAATGTAAAACTGCATTATGATGTCATAATCTATTCATAGCAGATAATAGAATTTACAACTCCATTATGATGTCACAATCTAGTAATAACAAAAGATACAACGTAGAACAACATTATTATGTAATATAGAACTCTATTATGATGTCATAATGTAAAACTGCATTATGATGTCATAATGTATTTATAGTAGGGGGTAGAATTTACAACTCCATTATGATGTCACAATCTAGTAATAACAAAAGATACAATGTAGAACTTCATTATAATTTAGTATACAGTCGTCACTGGGACAGGTGGGGTCCTTTAAATGAAATACAATTTCACTGTGAAACTACCCCAGAAATATTAGATTAGATAATCTGTTCTATTATTAAAATATAACTTTTATTATAGGACTTTATTTAAAATACACTAAATCACACCACCAAATGGCCCAGCACACATCAGAAAACTAGACGAACATAAACATACAAACACCCAAAGAACATACAGGACAGGGGATAGGTATATCACCTTATCGTGGTGATCCGCTATACCGATGTTAATTACCGTTCCCTTAATAGATTTACAGGTACGGTTATATTGCTATTTATACAGTGGTAATAACGGTATAAATTTTATTTCAGAAGGCTAAGGATGATAGACAAATAATATTTAATCGACGTGTTTCTACGGCCCTGATGTAATAAGTGAGCCGATTCATCAGGATCAAGACAAATAGCCTCTGTCTTTTGTACTCAAATGCCCCAAATGAAGAATGGTAATCTAATATTTCTGGGGTACTTTCACAGTGAAATTATAATTTAGTATAGAACTATATTAGGATGTCATAATGTAATGTAAAACTGCATTATGATGTCATAATCTATTCATGGTAGGGGATAGAATTTACAACTCCATTATGATGTCACAATCTAGTACTATTAAAGGATACAACGTAGAACAACATTATTATGTAATATAGAACTCCATTATGATGTCATAATGTAAAACTGCATTATGATGTCATCATGTATTTATAGTAGGGGATAGAATTTACAACTGCATTATGATGTCACAATCTAGTAATAACAAAAGATACAACATAGAACAACATTATTATGTAATATAGAACTCCATTATGATGTCATAATATTAAACTGCATTATGACGTCATAATGTATTCATAGTAGGGGATAGAATTTACAACACCATTATGATGTCAGAATCTAGTAATAACAAAAGATACAACGTAGAACAACATTATTATGTAATATAGAACTCCATTATGATGTCATAATGTGAAACTGCATTATGACGTAATAATGTATTCATAGTATGGGATAGGATTTACAACTCCATTATGATGTCAGAATCTAGTAATAACAAAAGATACAATGTAGAAAAACATTATTATGTAATATAGAACGCCATTATGATGTCATAATGTGAAACTGCATTATGATGTCATAATGTATTTATTGTAGGGGATAGGATTTACAACTCCATTATGATGTCACAATCTAGTAATAACAGAAGATACTTTGTAGAACTTCATTATAATGTAGTATAGAACTCCATTATGATGTCATAATGTAAAACTGCATTATGATGTCATAATCTATTCATAGCAGATAATAGAATTTACAACTCCATTATGATGTCACAATCTAGTAATAACAAAAGATACAACGTAGAACAACATTATTATGTAATATAGAACTCTATTATGATGTCATAATGTAAAACTGCATTATGATGTCATAATGTATTTATAGTAGGGGGTAGAATTTACAACTCCATTATGATGTCACAATCTAGTAATAACAAAAGATACAATGTAGAACTTCATTATAATTTAGTATACAGTCGTCACTGGGACAGGTGGGGTCCTTTAAATGAAATACAATTTCACTGTGAAACTACCCCAGAAATATTAGATTAGATAATCTGTTCTATTATTAAAATATAACTTTTATTATAGGACTTTATTTAAAATACACTAAATCACACCACCAAATGGCCCAGCACACATCAGAAAACTAGACGAACATAAACATACAAACACCCAAAGAACATACAGGACAGGGGATAGGTATATCACCTTATCGTGGTGATCCGCTATACCGATGTTAATTACCGTTCCCTTAATAGATTTACAGGTACGGTTATATTGCTATTTATACAGTGGTAATAACGGTATAAATTTTATTTCAGAAGGCTAAGGATGATAGACAAATAATATTTAATCGACGTGTTTCTACGGCCCTGATGTAATAAGTGAGCCGATTCATCAGGATCAAGACAAATAGCCTCTGTCTTTTGTACTCAAATGCCCCAAATGAAGAATGGTAATCTAATATTTCTGGGGTACTTTCACAGTGAAATTATAATTTAGTATAGAACTATATTAGGATGTCATAATGTAATGTAAAACTGCATTATGATGTCATAATCTATTCATGGTAGGGGATAGAATTTACAACTCCATTATGATGTCACAATCTAGTACTATTAAAGGATACAACGTAGAACAACATTATTATGTAATATAGAACTCCATTATGATGTCATAATGTAAAACTGCATTATGATGTCATCATGTATTTATAGTAGGGGATAGAATTTACAACTGCATTATGATGTCACAATCTAGTAATAACAAAAGATACAACATAGAACAACATTATTATGTAATATAGAACTCCATTATGATGTCATAATATTAAACTGCATTATGACGTCATAATGTATTCATAGTAGGGGATAGAATTTACAACACCATTATGATGTCAGAATCTAGTAATAACAAAAGATACAACGTAGAACAACATTATTATGTAATATAGAACTCCATTATGATGTCATAATGTGAAACTGCATTATGACGTAATAATGTATTCATAGTATGGGATAGGATTTACAACTCCATTATGATGTCAGAATCTAGTAATAACAAAAGATACAATGTAGAAAAACATTATTATGTAATATAGAACGCCATTATGATGTCATAATGTGAAACTGCATTATGATGTCATAATGTATTTATTGTAGGGGATAGGATTTACAACTCCATTATGATGTCACAATCTAGTAATAACAGAAGATACTTTGTAGAACTTCATTATAATGTAGTATAGAACTCCATTATGATGTCATAATGTAAAACTGCATTATGATGTCATAATCTATTCATAGCAGATAATAGAATTTACAACTCCATTATGATGTCACAATCTAGTAATAACAAAAGATACAACGTAGAACAACATTATTATGTAATATAGAACTCTATTATGATGTCATAATGTAAAACTGCATTATGATGTCATAATGTATTTATAGTAGGGGGTAGAATTTACAACTCCATTATGATGTCACAATCTAGTAATAACAAAAGATACAATGTAGAACTTCATTATAATTTAGTATACAGTCGTCACTGGGACAGGTGGGGTCCTTTAAATGAAATACAATTTCACTGTGAAACTACCCCAGAAATATTAGATTAGATAATCTGTTCTATTATTAAAATATAACTTTTATTATAGGACTTTATTTAAAATACACTAAATCACACCACCAAATGGCCCAGCACACATCAGAAAACTAGACGAACATAAACATACAAACACCCAAAGAACATACAGGACAGGGGATAGGTATATCACCTTATCGTGGTGATCCGCTATACCGATGTTAATTACCGTTCCCTTAATAGATTTACAGGTACGGTTATATTGCTATTTATACAGTGGTAATAACGGTATAAATTTTATTTCAGAAGGCTAAGGATGATAGACAAATAATATTTAATCGACGTGTTTCTACGGCCCTGATGTAATAAGTGAGCCGATTCATCAGGATCAAGACAAATAGCCTCTGTCTTTTGTACTCAAATGCCCCAAATGAAGAATGGTAATCTAATATTTCTGGGGTACTTTCACAGTGAAATTATAATTTAGTATAGAACTATATTAGGATGTCATAATGTAATGTAAAACTGCATTATGATGTCATAATCTATTCATGGTAGGGGATAGAATTTACAACTCCATTATGATGTCACAATCTAGTACTATTAAAGGATACAACGTAGAACAACATTATTATGTAATATAGAACTCCATTATGATGTCATAATGTAAAACTGCATTATGATGTCATCATGTATTTATAGTAGGGGATAGAATTTACAACTGCATTATGATGTCACAATCTAGTAATAACAAAAGATACAACATAGAACAACATTATTATGTAATATAGAACTCCATTATGATGTCATAATATTAAACTGCATTATGACGTCATAATGTATTCATAGTAGGGGATAGAATTTACAACACCATTATGATGTCAGAATCTAGTAATAACAAAAGATACAACGTAGAACAACATTATTATGTAATATAGAACTCCATTATGATGTCATAATGTGAAACTGCATTATGACGTAATAATGTATTCATAGTATGGGATAGGATTTACAACTCCATTATGATGTCAGAATCTAGTAATAACAAAAGATACAATGTAGAAAAACATTATTATGTAATATAGAACGCCATTATGATGTCATAATGTGAAACTGCATTATGATGTCATAATGTATTTATTGTAGGGGATAGGATTTACAACTCCATTATGATGTCACAATCTAGTAATAACAGAAGATACTTTGTAGAACTTCATTATAATGTAGTATAGAACTCCATTATGATGTCATAATGTAAAACTGCATTATGATGTCATAATCTATTCATAGCAGATAATAGAATTTACAACTCCATTATGATGTCACAATCTAGTAATAACAAAAGATACAACGTAGAACAACATTATTATGTAATATAGAACTCTATTATGATGTCATAATGTAAAACTGCATTATGATGTCATAATGTATTTATAGTAGGGGGTAGAATTTACAACTCCATTATGATGTCACAATCTAGTAATAACAAAAGATACAATGTAGAACTTCATTATAATTTAGTATACAGTCGTCACTGGGACAGGTGGGGTCCTTTAAATGAAATACAATTTCACTGTGAAACTACCCCAGAAATATTAGATTAGATAATCTGTTCTATTATTAAAATATAACTTTTATTATAGGACTTTATTTAAAATACACTAAATCACACCACCAAATGGCCCAGCACACATCAGAAAACTAGACGAACATAAACATACAAACACCCAAAGAACATACAGGACAGGGGATAGGTATATCACCTTATCGTGGTGATCCGCTATACCGATGTTAATTACCGTTCCCTTAATAGATTTACAGGTACGGTTATATTGCTATTTATACAGTGGTAATAACGGTATAAATTTTATTTCAGAAGGCTAAGGATGATAGACAAATAATATTTAATCGACGTGTTTCTACGGCCCTGATGTAATAAGTGAGCCGATTCATCAGGATCAAGACAAATAGCCTCTGTCTTTTGTACTCAAATGCCCCAAATGAAGAATGGTAATCTAATATTTCTGGGGTACTTTCACAGTGAAATTATAATTTAGTATAGAACTATATTAGGATGTCATAATGTAATGTAAAACTGCATTATGATGTCATAATCTATTCATGGTAGGGGATAGAATTTACAACTCCATTATGATGTCACAATCTAGTACTATTAAAGGATACAACGTAGAACAACATTATTATGTAATATAGAACTCCATTATGATGTCATAATGTAAAACTGCATTATGATGTCATCATGTATTTATAGTAGGGGATAGAATTTACAACTGCATTATGATGTCACAATCTAGTAATAACAAAAGATACAACATAGAACAACATTATTATGTAATATAGAACTCCATTATGATGTCATAATATTAAACTGCATTATGACGTCATAATGTATTCATAGTAGGGGATAGAATTTACAACACCATTATGATGTCAGAATCTGGTAATAACAAAAGATACAACGTAGAACAACATTATTATGTAATATAGAACTCCATTATGATGTCATAATGTGAAACTGCATTATGACGTAATAATGTATTCATAGTATGGGATAGGATTTACAACTCCATTATGATGTCAGAATCTAGTAATAACAAAAGATACAATGTAGAAAAACATTATTATGTAATATAGAACGCCATTATGATGTCATAATGTGAAACTGCATTATGATGTCATAATGTATTTATTGTAGGGGATAGGATTTACAACTCCATTATGATGTCACAATCTAGTAATAACAGAAGATACTTTGTAGAACTTCATTATAATGTAGTATAGAACTCCATTATGATGTCATAATGTAAAACTGCATTATGATGTCATAATCTATTCATAGCAGATAATAGAATTTACAACTCCATTATGATGTCACAATCTAGTAATAACAAAAGATACAACGTAGAACAACATTATTATGTAATATAGAACTCTATTATGATGTCATAATGTAAAACTGCATTATGATGTCATAATGTATTTATAGTAGGGGGTAGAATTTACAACTCCATTATGATGTCACAATCTAGTAATAACAAAAGATACAATGTAGAACTTCATTATAATTTAGTATACAGTCGTCACTGGGACAGGTGGGGTCCTTTAAATGAAATACAATTTCACTGCGAAACTACCCCAGAAATATTAGATTAGATAATCTGTTCTATTATTAAAATATAACTTTTATTATAGGACTTTATTTAAAATACACTAAATCACACCACCAAATGGCCCAGCACACATCAGAAAACTAGACGAACATAAACATACAAACACCCAAAGAACATACAGGACAGGGGATAGGTATATCACCTTATCGTGGTGATCCGCTATACCGATGTTAATTACCGTTCCCTTAATAGATTTACAGGTACGGTTATATTGCTATTTATACAGTGGTAATAACGGTATAAATTTTATTTCAGAAGGCTAAGGATGATAGACAAATAATATTTAATCGACGTGTTTCTACGGCCCTGATGTAATAAGTGAGCCGATTCATCATGGTTCAAGACAAATAGCCTCTGTCTTTTGTACTCAAATGCCCCAAATGAAGAATGGTAATCTAATATTTCTGGGGTACTTTCACAGTGAAATTATAATTTAGTATAGAACTATATTAGGATGTCATAATGTAATGTAAAACTGCATTATGATGTCATAATCTATTCATGGTAGGGGATGTAATGTAGAACTTCATTATAATGTAGTATAGAACTCTATTATGATGTCATAATGTAAAACTGCATTATGATGTCATAATCTATTCATAGCAAGTAATAGAATTTACAACTCCATTATGATATCACAATCTAGTAATAACAAAAGATGCAACGTAGAACAACACTACTTTGTAATATAGAACTCCATTATGATGTCATAATGTAAAACTGCTTATGATGTCATAATCTATTCATGGTAGGGGATAGAATTTACAATATCATTATGATGTCACAATCTAGTAATAACAAAAAATACAACGTAGAACAGCATTTTTATGTAATATAGAACTCCATTATGATGTCATAATGTGAAACTTCATTATGATGTCATAATGTATTTATTGTAGGGGATAGGATTTACAACTCCATTATGATGTCACAATCTAGTAATAACAGAAGATACTTTGTAGAACTTCATTATAATATAATATAGAACTCCATTATGATGTCATAATGTAAAACTGCATTATGATGTCATAATGTATTTATAGTAGGGGGTAGAATTTACAACTGCATTATGATGTCACAATCTAGTAATAACAAAAGATACAATGTAGAACTTAATGATAATGTAATATAGAACTCCATTATGATGTCATAATGTAAAACTGCATTATGATGTCATAATCTGTTTATGGTAGGGGATAGAATTTACAACTCCATTATGATGTCACAATCTAGTAATAACAAAAGATACAACATAATTATAATGTAATATAGAACTCTATTATGATGTCATAATGTAAAACTGCATTATGATGTCATAATGTTTTTATAGTAGGGGATAGAATTTACAACTTCATTATGATGTCGCAATCTAGTAGTAACAAAAGATACAACGTAGAACAACATTATTATGTAATATAGAACGCCATTATGATGTCATAATGTGAAACTGCATTATGACGTTATAATGTATTCATAGTAGGGGATAGGATTTACAACTCCATTATGATGTCAGAATCTAGTAATAACAAAAGATACAATGTAGAAAAACATTATTATGTAATATAGAACGCCATTATGATGTCATAATGTAAAACTGCATTATGATGTCATAATGTATTTATGGCAGGGGATTGAATTTACAACTCCATTATGATGTCACAATCTAGTAATAACAAAAGATACAATGTAGAACTTCATTATAATGTAGTATAGAACTCCATTATGATGTCATAATGTAAAACTGCTTTATGATGTCATAATTTATTTATAGCAGGTAATATAATTTACAACTCCATTATGTCACAATCTAATAATAATAAAAGATACAAAGTAGAAAAACATTATGTAATATAGAACTTCATTATGATGTCATAATGTGAAACTGCATTATGACATCATAATCTATTCATAGTAGGTGATAGCATTTACAACTCCATTAAGATGTCACAATCTAGTAATAACAAAAGATACAATGTAGAAATCCATTATATTTTAGTATAGAACTCTATTATGATGTCGTAATGTCAAACTGCATTAGGATGTCATAATCTATTCATGGTAGGGGATCAAATTTACAATATCATTATGATGTCACAATCTAGTAGTAACAAAAGATACAATGTAGAACAGCCTTTTTATGTAATATACAACTCATTATGATGTCATAATGTGAAACTTCATTATGATGTCATAATGTATTTATAGTAGGGGGTAGAATTTACAACTCCATTATGATGTCACAATCTAGTAATAACAAAAGATACAATGTAGAACAGCATTTGTATGTAATATAGAACTCCATTATGATGTCATAACGTGAAACTGCATTATGATGTCATAATGTATTCATTGTAGTGGATAGGATTTACAACTCCATTATGATGTCACAATTTAGTAATAACAAAAGATACAATGTAGAACTTCATTATAATTTAGTATAGAACTCTGTTATGATGTCATAACGTAATGTAAAACTGCATTATGATGTCATAATCTATTCATGGTAGGGGATAGAATTTACAACTCCATTATGATGTCACAATCTTGTAATAGCAAAAGATACAATGTAGAACTTCATTATAATGTAGTATAGAACTCTATTTTGATGTCGTAATGTAAAACTGCATTATGATGTCATAATCTATTCATAGCAGGTAATAGAATTTACAACTCCATTATGATGTCAGAATCTAGTAATAACAAAAGATACAACGTAGAACAACATTATTATGTAATATAGAACTCCATTATGATGTCATAATGTGAAACTGCATTATGACGTAATAATGTATTCATAGTATGGGATAGGATTTACAACTCCATTATGATGTCAGAATCTAGTAATAACAAAAGATACAATGTAGAAAAACATTATTATGTAATATAGAACGCCATTATGATGTCATAATGTGAAACTGCATTATGATGTCATAATGTATTTATTGTAGGGGATAGGATTTACAACTCCATTATGATGTCACAATCTAGTAATAACAGAAGATACTTTGTAGAACTTCATTATAATGTAGTATAGAACTCCATTATGATGTCATAATGTAAAACTGCATTATGATGTCATAATCTATTCATAGCAGGTAATAGAATTTACAACTCCATTATGATGTCACAATCTAGTAATAACAAAAGATACAACGTAGAACAACATTATTATGTAATATAGAACTCTATTATGATGTCATAATGTAAAACTGCATTATGATGTCATAATGTATTTATAGTAGGGGGTAGAATTTACAACTCCATTATGATGTCACAATCTAGTAATAACAAAAGATACAATGTAGAACTTCATTATAATTTAGTATACAGTCGTCACTGGGACAGGTGGGGTCCTTTAAATGAAATGCAATTTCACTGTGAAAGTACCCCAGAAATATTAGATTAGATAATCTGTTCTATTATTAAAATATAACTTTTATTATAGGACTTTATTTAAAATACACTAAATCACACCACCAAATGGCCCAGCACACATCAGAAAACTAGACGAACATAAACATACAAACACCCAAAGAACATACAGGACAGGGGATAGGTATATCACCTTATCGTGGTGATCCGCTATACCGATGTTAATTACCGTTCCCTTAATAGATTTACAGGTACGGTTATATTGCTATTTATACAGTGGTAATAACGGTATAAATTTTATTTCAGAAGGCTAAGGATGATAGACAAATAATATTTAATCGACGTGTTTCTACGGCCCTGATGTAATAAGTGAGCCGATTCATCAGGATCAAGACAAATAGCCTCTGTCTTTTGTACTCAAATGCCCCAAATGAAGAATGGTAATCTAATATTTCTGGGGTACTTTCACAGTGAAATTATAATTTAGTATAGAACTATATTAGGATGTCATAATGTAATGTAAAACTGCATTATGATGTCATAATCTATTCATGGTAGGGGATAGTATTTAAAACTGCATTATGATGTCACAAATTAGTAATAACAAAAGATGCAACGTAGAACTTCATTATATTGTAATATAGAGCTTCATTATGATGTCATCATGTAATGTAAAACTGCATTATGATGTCATAATCTATTCATGGTAGGGGATAGAATTTACAACTCCATTATGATGTCACAATCTAGTACTATTAAAGGATACAACGTAGAACAACATTATTATGTAATATAGAACTCCATTATGATGTCATAATGTAAAACTGCATTATGATGTCATCATGTATTTATAGTAGGGGATAGAATTTACAACTGCATTATGATGTCACAATCTAGTAATAACAAAAGATACAACATAGAACAACATTATTATGTAATATAGAACTCCATGATGATGTCATAATATTAAACTGCATTATGACGACATAATGTATTCATAGTAGGGGATAGAATTTACAACACCATTATGATGTCAGAATATAGTAATAACAAAAGATGTAATGTAGAACTTCATTATAATGTAGTATAGAACTCTATTATGATGTCATAATGTAAAACTGCATTATGATGTCATAATGTGAAACTGCATTATGATGTCATAATGTGAAACTGCATTATGATGTCATAATGTATTTATTGTAGGGGATAGGATTTACAACTCCATTATGATGTCACAATCTAGTAATAACAGAAGATACTTTGTAGAACTCCATTATAATGTAGTATAGAACTCCATTATGATGTCATAATGTAAAACTGCATTATGATGTCATAATCTATTCATAGCAGGTAATAGAATTTACAACTCCATTATGATGTCACAATCTAGTAATAACAAAAGATACAACGTAGAACAACATTATTATGTAATATAGAACTCTATTATGATGTCATAATGTAAAACTGCATTATGATGTCATAATGTATTTATAGTAGGGGGTAGAATTTACAACTCCATTATGATGTCACAATCTAGTAATAACAAAAGATACAATGTAGAACTTCATTATAATTTAGTTTACAGTCGTCACTGGGACAGGTGGGGTCCTTTAAATGAAATACAATTTCACTGTGAAAGTACCCCAGAAATATTAGATTAGATAATCTGTTCTATTATTAAAATATAACTTTTATTATAGGACTTTATTTAAAATACACTAAATCACACCACCAAATGGCCCAGCACACATCAGAAAACTAGACGAACATAAACATACAAACACCCAAAGAACATACAGGACAGGGGATAGGTATATCACCTTATCGTGGTGATCCGCTATACCGATGTTAATTACCGTTCCCTTAATAGATTTACAGGTACGGTTATATTGCTATTTATACAGTGGTAATAACGGTATAAATTTTATTTCAGAAGGCTAAGGATGATAGACAAATAATATTTAATCGACGTGTTTCTACGGCCCTGATGTAATAAGTGAGCCGATTCATCAGGATCAAGACAAATAGCCTCTGTCTTTTGTACTCAAATGCCCCAAATGAAGAATGGTAATCTAATATTTCTGGGGTACTTTCACAGTGAAATTATAATTTAGTATAGAACTATATTAGGATGTCATAATGTAATGTAAAACTGCATTATGATGTCATAATCTATTCATGGTAGGGGATAGTATTTAAAACTGCATTATGATGTCACAAATTAGTAATAACAAAAGATGCAACGTAGAACTTCATTATATTGTAATATAGAGCTCCATTATGATGTCATCATGTAATGTAAAACTGCATTATGATGTCATAATCTATTCATGGTAGGGGATAGAATTTACAACTCCATTATGATGTCACAATCTAGTACTATTAAAGGATACAACGTAGAACAACATTATTATGTAATATAGAACTCCATTATGATGTCATAATGTAAAACTGCATTATGATGTCATCATGTATTTATAGTAGGGGATAGAATTTACAACTGCATTATGATGTCACAATCTAGTAATAACAAAAGATACAACATAGAACAACATTATTATGTAATATAGAACTCCATTATGATGTCATAATATTAAACTGCATTATGACGTCATAATGTATTCATAGTAGGGGATAGAATTTACAACACCATTATGATGTCAGAATATAGTAATAACAAAAGATGTAATGTAGAACTTCATTATAATGTAGTATAGAACTCTATTATGATGTCATAATGTAAAACTGCATTATGATGTCATAATCTATTCATAGCAAGTAATAGAATTTACAACTCCATTATGATATCACAATCTAGTAATAACAAAAGATGCAACGTAGAACAACACTACTTTGTAATATAGAACTCCATTATGATGTCATAATGTAAAACTGCTTATGATGTCATAATCTATTCATGGTAGGGGATAGAATTTACAATATCATTATGATGTCACAATCTAGTAATAACAAAAAATACAACGTAGAACAGCATTTTTATGTAATATAGAACTCCATTATGATGTCATAATGTGAAACTTCATTATGATGTCATAATGTATTTATTGTAGGGGATAGGATTTACAACTCCATTATGATGTCACAATCTAGTAATAACAGAAGATACTTTGTAGAACTTCATTATAATATAATATAGAACTCCATTATGATGTCATAATGTAAAACTGCATTATGATGTCATAATGTATTTATAGTAGGGGGTAGAATTTACAACTGCATTATGATGTCACAATCTAGTAATAACAAAAGATACAATGTAGAACTTCATTATAATTTAGTATAGAACTATATTAGGATGTCATAATGTAATGTAAAACTGCATTAAGATGTCATAATCTATTCATGGTAGGGGATAGTATTTAAAACTCCATTATGATGTCACAAATTAGTAATAACAAAAGATACAACATACAACTTAATGATAATGTAATATAGAACTCCATTATGATCTCATAATGTAAAACTGCATTATGATGTCATAATCTGTTCATGGTAGGGGATAGAATTTACAACTCCATTATGATGTCACAATCTAGTAATAACAAAAGATACAACATAATTATAATGTAATATAGAACTCTATTATGATGTCATAATGTAAAACTGCATTATGATGTCATAATGTTTTTATAGTAGGGGATAGAATTTACAACTTCATTATGATGTCGCAATCTAGTAGTAACAAAAGATACAACGTAGAACAACATTATTATGTAATATAGAACGCCATTATGATGTCATAATGTGAAACTGCATTATGATGTAATAATGTATTCATAGTAGGGGATAGGATTTACAACTCCATTATGATGTCAGAATCTAGTAATAACAAAAGATACAATGTAGAAAAACATTATTATGTAATATAGAACGCCATTATGATGTCATAATGTAAAACTGCATTATGATGTCATAATGTATTTATGGCAGGGGATTGAATTTACAACTCCATTATGATGTCACAATCTAGTAATAACAAAAGATACAATGTAGAACTTCATTATAATGTAGTATAGAACTCCATTATGATGTCATAATGTAAAACTGCTTTATGATGTCATAATTTATTTATAGCAGGTAATATAATTTACAACTCCATAATGTCACAATCTAATAATAATAAAAGATACAAAGTAGAAAAACATTATGTAATATAGAACTTCATTATGATGTCATAATGTGAAACTGCATTATGACATCATAATCTATTCATAGTAGGGGATAGCATTTAGAACTCCATTATGATGTCACAATCTAGTAATAACAAAAGATACAATGTAGAAATCCATTATATTTTAGTATAGAACTCTATTATGATGTCGTAATGTAAAACTGCATTAGGATGTCATAATCTATTCATGGTAGGGGATCAAATTTACAATATCATTATGATGTCACAATCTAGTAATAACAAAAGATACAATGTAGAACAGCCTTTTTATGTAATATAGAACTCATTATGATGTCATAATGTGAAACTTCATTATGATGTCATAATGTATTTATAGTAGGGGGTAGAATTTACAACTCCATTATGATGTCACAATCTAGTAATAACAAAAGATACAATGTAGAACAGCATTTTTATGTAATATAGAACTCCATTATGATGTCATAACGTGAAACTGCTTTATGATGTCATAATGTATTCATTGTAGTGGATAGGATTTACAACTCCATTATGATGTCACAATTTAGTAATAACAAAAGATACAATGTAGAACTTCATTATAATTTAGTATAGAACTCTGTTATGATGTCATAACGTAATGTAAAACTGCATTATGATGTCATAATCTATTCGTGGTAGGGGATAGAATTTACAACTGCATTATGATGTCACAATCTAGTAATAACAAAAGATACAACATAGAACAACATTATAATGTAATATAGAACTCCATTATGATGTCATAATATTAAACTGCATTATGACGTCATAATGTATTCATAGTAGGGGATAGAATTTACAACACCATTATGATGTCAGAATCTAGTAATAACAAAAGATACAACGTAGAACAACATTATTATGTAATATAGAACTCCATTATGATGTCATAATGTGAAACTGCATTATGACGTAATTATGTATTCATAGTATGGGATAGGATTTACAACTCCATTATGATGTCAGAATCTAGTAATAACAAAAGATACAATGTAGAAAAACATTATTATGTAATATAGAACGCCATTATGATGTCATAATGTGAAACTGCATTATGATGTCATAATGTATTTATTGTAGGGGATAGGATTTACAACTCCATTATGATGTCACAATCTAGTAATAACAGAAGATACTTTGTAGAACTTCATTATAATGTAGTATAGAACTCCATTATGATGTCATAATGTAAAACTGCATTATGATGTCATAATCTATTCATAGCAGATAATAGAATTTACAACTCCATTATGATGTCACAATCTAGTAATAACAAAAGATACAACGTAGAACAACATTATTATGTAATATAGAACTCTATTATGATGTCATAATGTAAAACTGCATTATGATGTCATAATGTATTTATAGTAGGGGGTAGAATTTACAACTCCATTATGATGTCACAATCTAGTAATAACAAAAGATACAATGTAGAACTTCATTATAATTTAGTATACAGTCGTCACTGGGACAGGTGGGGTCCTTTAAATGAAATACAATTTCACTGTGAAACTACCCCAGAAATATTAGATTAGATAATCTGTTCTATTATTAAAATATAACTTTTATTATAGGACTTTATTTAAAATACACTAAATCACACCACCAAATGGCCCAGCACACATCAGAAAACTAGACGAACATAAACATACAAACACCCAAAGAACATACAGGACAGGGGATAGGTATATCACCTTATCGTGGTGATCCGCTATACCGATGTTAATTACCGTTCCCTTAATAGATTTACAGGTACGGTTATATTGCTATTTATACAGTGGTAATAACGGTATAAATTTTATTTCAGAAGGCTAAGGATGATAGACAAATAATATTTAATCGACGTGTTTCTACGGCCCTGATGTAATAAGTGAGCCGATTCATCAGGATCAAGACAAATAGCCTCTGTCTTTTGTACTCAAATGCCCCAAATGAAGAATGGTAATCTAATATTTCTGGGGTACTTTCACAGTGAAATTATAATTTAGTATAGAACTATATTAGGATGTCATAATGTAATGTAAAACTGCATTATGATGTCATAATCTATTCATGGTAGGGGATAGAATTTACAACTCCATTATGATGTCACAATCTAGTACTATTAAAGGATACAACGTAGAACAACATTATTATGTAATATAGAACTCCATTATGATGTCATAATGTAAAACTGCATTATGATGTCATCATGTATTTATAGTAGGGGATAGAATTTACAACTGCATTATGATGTCACAATCTAGTAATAACAAAAGATACAACATAGAACAACATTATTATGTAATATAGAACTCCATTATGATGTCATAATATTAAACTGCATTATGACGTCATAATGTATTCATAGTAGGGGATAGAATTTACAACACCATTATGATGTCAGAATCTAGTAATAACAAAAGATACAACGTAGAACAACATTATTATGTAATATAGAACTCCATTATGATGTCATAATGTGAAACTGCATTATGACGTAATAATGTATTCATAGTATGGGATAGGATTTACAACTCCATTATGATGTCAGAATCTAGTAATAACAAAAGATACAATGTAGAAAAACATTATTATGTAATATAGAACGCCATTATGATGTCATAATGTGAAACTGCATTATGATGTCATAATGTATTTATTGTAGGGGATAGGATTTACAACTCCATTATGATGTCACAATCTAGTAATAACAGAAGATACTTTGTAGAACTTCATTATAATGTAGTATAGAACTCCATTATGATGTCATAATGTAAAACTGCATTATGATGTCATAATCTATTCATAGCAGATAATAGAATTTACAACTCCATTATGATGTCACAATCTAGTAATAACAAAAGATACAACGTAGAACAACATTATTATGTAATATAGAACTCTATTATGATGTCATAATGTAAAACTGCATTATGATGTCATAATGTATTTATAGTAGGGGGTAGAATTTACAACTCCATTATGATGTCACAATCTAGTAATAACAAAAGATACAATGTAGAACTTCATTATAATTTAGTATACAGTCGTCACTGGGACAGGTGGGGTCCTTTAAATGAAATACAATTTCACTGTGAAACTACCCCAGAAATATTAGATTAGATAATCTGTTCTATTATTAAAATATAACTTTTATTATAGGACTTTATTTAAAATACACTAAATCACACCACCAAATGGCCCAGCACACATCAGAAAACTAGACGAACATAAACATACAAACACCCAAAGAACATACAGGACAGGGGATAGGTATATCACCTTATCGTGGTGATCCGCTATACCGATGTTAATTACCGTTCCCTTAATAGATTTACAGGTACGGTTATATTGCTATTTATACAGTGGTAATAACGGTATAAATTTTATTTCAGAAGGCTAAGGATGATAGACAAATAATATTTAATCGACGTGTTTCTACGGCCCTGATGTAATAAGTGAGCCGATTCATCAGGATCAAGACAAATAGCCTCTGTCTTTTGTACTCAAATGCCCCAAATGAAGAATGGTAATCTAATATTTCTGGGGTACTTTCACAGTGAAATTATAATTTAGTATAGAACTATATTAGGATGTCATAATGTAATGTAAAACTGCATTATGATGTCATAATCTATTCATGGTAGGGGATAGAATTTACAACTCCATTATGATGTCACAATCTAGTACTATTAAAGGATACAACGTAGAACAACATTATTATGTAATATAGAACTCCATTATGATGTCATAATGTAAAACTGCATTATGATGTCATCATGTATTTATAGTAGGGGATAGAATTTACAACTGCATTATGATGTCACAATCTAGTAATAACAAAAGATACAACATAGAACAACATTATTATGTAATATAGAACTCCATTATGATGTCATAATATTAAACTGCATTATGACGTCATAATGTATTCATAGTAGGGGATAGAATTTACAACACCATTATGATGTCAGAATATAGTAATAACAAAAGATACAACGTAGAACAACATTATTATGTAATATAGAACTCCATTATGATGTCATAATGTGAAACTGCATTATGACGTAATAATGTATTCATAGTATGGGATAGGATTTACAACTCCATTATGATGTCAGAATCTAGTAATAACAAAAGATACAATGTAGAAAAACATTATTATGTAATATAGAACGCCATTATGATGTCATAATGTGAAACTGCATTATGATGTCATAATGTATTTATTGTAGGGGATAGGATTTACAACTCCATTATGATGTCACAATCTAGTAATAACAGAAGATACTTTGTAGAACTTCATTATAATGTAGTATAGAACTCCATTATGATGTCATAATGTAAAACTGCATTATGATGTCATAATCTATTCATAGCAGATAATAGAATTTACAACTCCATTATGATGTCACAATCTAGTAATAACAAAAGATACAACGTAGAACAACATTATTATGTAATATAGAACTCTATTATGATGTCATAATGTAAAACTGCATTATGATGTCATAATGTATTTATAGTAGGGGGTAGAATTTACAACTCCATTATGATGTCACAATCTAGTAATAACAAAAGATACAATGTAGAACTTCATTATAATTTAGTATACAGTCGTCACTGGGACAGGTGGGGTCCTTTAAATGAAATACAATTTCACTGTGAAACTACCCCAGAAATATTAGATTAGATAATCTGTTCTATTATTAAAATATAACTTTTATTATAGGACTTTATTTAAAATACACTAAATCACACCACCAAATGGCCCAGCACACATCAGAAAACTAGACGAACATAAACATACAAACACCCAAAGAACATACAGGACAGGGGATAGGTATATCACCTTATCGTGGTGATCCGCTATACCGATGTTAATTACCGTTCCCTTAATAGATTTACAGGTACGGTTATATTGCTATTTATACAGTGGTAATAACGGTATAAATTTTATTTCAGAAGGCTAAGGATGATAGACAAATAATATTTAATCGACGTGTTTCTACGGCCCTGATGTAATAAGTGAGCCGATTCATCAGGATCAAGACAAATAGCCTCTGTCTTTTGTACTCAAATGCCCCAAATGAAGAATGGTAATCTAATATTTCTGGGGTACTTTCACAGTGAAATTATAATTTAGTATAGAACTATATTAGGATGTCATAATGTAATGTAAAACTGCATTATGATGTCATAATCTATTCATGGTAGGGGATAGAATTTACAACTCCATTATGATGTCACAATCTAGTACTATTAAAGGATACAACGTAGAACAACATTATTATGTAATATAGAACTCCATTATGATGTCATAATGTAAAACTGCATTATGATGTCATCATGTATTTATAGTAGGGGATAGAATTTACAACTGCATTATGATGTCACAATCTAGTAATAACAAAAGATACAACATAGAACAACATTATTATGTAATATAGAACTCCATTATGATGTCATAATATTAAACTGCATTATGACGTCATAATGTATTCATAGTAGGGGATAGAATTTACAACACCATTATGATGTCAGAATCTAGTAATAACAAAAGATACAACGTAGAACAACATTATTATGTAATATAGAACTCCATTATGATGTCATAATGTGAAACTGCATTATGACGTAATAATGTATTCATAGTATGGGATAGGATTTACAACTCCATTATGATGTCAGAATCTAGTAATAACAAAAGATACAATGTAGAAAAACATTATTATGTAATATAGAACGCCATTATGATGTCATAATGTGAAACTGCATTATGATGTCATAATGTATTTATTGTAGGGGATAGGATTTACAACTCCATTATGATGTCACAATCTAGTAATAACAGAAGATACTTTGTAGAACTTCATTATAATGTAGTATAGAACTCCATTATGATGTCATAATGTAAAACTGCATTATGATGTCATAATCTATTCATAGCAGATAATAGAATTTACAACTCCATTATGATGTCACAATCTAGTAATAACAAAAGATACAACGTAGAACAACATTATTATGTAATATAGAACTCTATTATGATGTCATAATGTAAAACTGCATTATGATGTCATAATGTATTTATAGTAGGGGGTAGAATTTACAACTCCATTATGATGTCACAATCTAGTAATAACAAAAGATACAATGTAGAACTTCATTATAATTTAGTATACAGTCGTCACTGGGACAGGTGGGGTCCTTTAAATGAAATACAATTTCACTGTGAAACTACCCCAGAAATATTAGATTAGATAATCTGTTCTATTATTAAAATATAACTTTTATTATAGGACTTTATTTAAAATACACTAAATCACACCACCAAATGGCCCAGCACACATCAGAAAACTAGACGAACATAAACATACAAACACCCAAAGAACATACAGGACAGGGGATAGGTATATCACCTTATCGTGGTGATCCGCTATACCGATGTTAATTACCGTTCCCTTAATAGATTTACAGGTACGGTTATATTGCTATTTATACAGTGGTAATAACGGTATAAATTTTATTTCAGAAGGCTAAGGATGATAGACAAATAATATTTAATCGACGTGTTTCTACGGCCCTGATGTAATAAGTGAGCCGATTCATCAGGATCAAGACAAATAGCCTCTGTCTTTTGTACTCAAATGCCCCAAATGAAGAATGGTAATCTAATATTTCTGGGGTACTTTCACAGTGAAATTATAATTTAGTATAGAACTATATTAGGATGTCATAATGTAATGTAAAACTGCATTATGATGTCATAATCTATTCATGGTAGGGGATAGAATTTACAACTCCATTATGATGTCACAATCTAGTACTATTAAAGGATACAACGTAGAACAACATTATTATGTAATATAGAACTCCATTATGATGTCATAATGTAAAACTGCATTATGATGTCATCATGTATTTATAGTAGGGGATAGAATTTACAACTGCATTATGATGTCACAATCTAGTAATAACAAAAGATACAACATAGAACAACATTATTATGTAATATAGAACTCCATTATGATGTCATAATATTAAACTGCATTATGACGTCATAATGTATTCATAGTAGGGGATAGAATTTACAACACCATTATGATGTCAGAATCTAGTAATAACAAAAGATACAACGTAGAACAACATTATTATGTAATATAGAACTCCATTATGATGTCATAATGTGAAACTGCATTATGACGTAATAATGTATTCATAGTATGGGATAGGATTTACAACTCCATTATGATGTCAGAATCTAGTAATAACAAAAGATACAATGTAGAAAAACATTATTATGTAATATAGAACGCCATTATGATGTCATAATGTGAAACTGCATTATGATGTCATAATGTATTTATTGTAGGGGATAGGATTTACAACTCCATTATGATGTCACAATCTAGTAATAACAGAAGATACTTTGTAGAACTTCATTATAATGTAGTATAGAACTCCATTATGATGTCATAATGTAAAACTGCATTATGATGTCATAATCTATTCATAGCAGATAATAGAATTTACAACTCCATTATGATGTCACAATCTAGTAATAACAAAAGATACAACGTAGAACAACATTATTATGTAATATAGAACTCTATTATGATGTCATAATGTAAAACTGCATTATGATGTCATAATGTATTTATAGTAGGGGGTAGAATTTACAACTCCATTATGATGTCACAATCTAGTAATAACAAAAGATACAATGTAGAACTTCATTATAATTTAGTATACAGTCGTCACTGGGACAGGTGGGGTCCTTTAAATGAAATACAATTTCACTGTGAAACTACCCCAGAAATATTAGATTAGATAATCTGTTCTATTATTAAAATATAACTTTTATTATAGGACTTTATTTAAAATACACTAAATCACACCACCAAATGGCCCAGCACACATCAGAAAACTAGACGAACATAAACATACAAACACCCAAAGAACATACAGGACAGGGGATAGGTATATCACCTTATCGTGGTGATCCGCTATACCGATGTTAATTACCGTTCCCTTAATAGATTTACAGGTACGGTTATATTGCTATTTATACAGTGGTAATAACGGTATAAATTTTATTTCAGAAGGCTAAGGATGATAGACAAATAATATTTAATCGACGTGTTTCTACGGCCCTGATGTAATAAGTGAGCCGATTCATCAGGATCAAGACAAATAGCCTCTGTCTTTTGTACTCAAATGCCCCAAATGAAGAATGGTAATCTAATATTTCTGGGGTACTTTCACAGTGAAATTATAATTTAGTATAGAACTATATTAGGATGTCATAATGTAATGTAAAACTGCATTATGATGTCATAATCTATTCATGGTAGGGGATAGAATTTACAACTCCATTATGATGTCACAATCTAGTACTATTAAAGGATACAACGTAGAACAACATTATTATGTAATATAGAACTCCATTATGATGTCATAATGTAAAACTGCATTATGATGTCATCATGTATTTATAGTAGGGGATAGAATTTACAACTGCATTATGATGTCACAATCTAGTAATAACAAAAGATACAACATAGAACAACATTATTATGTAATATAGAACTCCATTATGATGTCATAATATTAAACTGCATTATGACGTCATAATGTATTCATAGTAGGGGATAGAATTTACAACACCATTATGATGTCAGAATCTGGTAATAACAAAAGATACAACGTAGAACAACATTATTATGTAATATAGAACTCCATTATGATGTCATAATGTGAAACTGCATTATGACGTAATAATGTATTCATAGTATGGGATAGGATTTACAACTCCATTATGATGTCAGAATCTAGTAATAACAAAAGATACAATGTAGAAAAACATTATTATGTAATATAGAACGCCATTATGATGTCATAATGTGAAACTGCATTATGATGTCATAATGTATTTATTGTAGGGGATAGGATTTACAACTCCATTATGATGTCACAATCTAGTAATAACAGAAGATACTTTGTAGAACTTCATTATAATGTAGTATAGAACTCCATTATGATGTCATAATGTAAAACTGCATTATGATGTCATAATCTATTCATAGCAGATAATAGAATTTACAACTCCATTATGATGTCACAATCTAGTAATAACAAAAGATACAACGTAGAACAACATTATTATGTAATATAGAACTCTATTATGATGTCATAATGTAAAACTGCATTATGATGTCATAATGTATTTATAGTAGGGGGTAGAATTTACAACTCCATTATGATGTCACAATCTAGTAATAACAAAAGATACAATGTAGAACTTCATTATAATTTAGTATACAGTCGTCACTGGGACAGGTGGGGTCCTTTAAATGAAATACAATTTCACTGCGAAACTACCCCAGAAATATTAGATTAGATAATCTGTTCTATTATTAAAATATAACTTTTATTATAGGACTTTATTTAAAATACACTAAATCACACCACCAAATGGCCCAGCACACATCAGAAAACTAGACGAACATAAACATACAAACACCCAAAGAACATACAGGACAGGGGATAGGTATATCACCTTATCGTGGTGATCCGCTATACCGATGTTAATTACCGTTCCCTTAATAGATTTACAGGTACGGTTATATTGCTATTTATACAGTGGTAATAACGGTATAAATTTTATTTCAGAAGGCTAAGGATGATAGACAAATAATATTTAATCGACGTGTTTCTACGGCCCTGATGTAATAAGTGAGCCGATTCATCATGGTTCAAGACAAATAGCCTCTGTCTTTTGTACTCAAATGCCCCAAATGAAGAATGGTAATCTAATATTTCTGGGGTACTTTCACAGTGAAATTATAATTTAGTATAGAACTATATTAGGATGTCATAATGTAATGTAAAACTGCATTATGATGTCATAATCTATTCATGGTAGGGGATGTAATGTAGAACTTCATTATAATGTAGTATAGAACTCTATTATGATGTCATAATGTAAAACTGCATTATGATGTCATAATCTATTCATAGCAAGTAATAGAATTTACAACTCCATTATGATATCACAATCTAGTAATAACAAAAGATGCAACGTAGAACAACACTACTTTGTAATATAGAACTCCATTATGATGTCATAATGTAAAACTGCTTATGATGTCATAATCTATTCATGGTAGGGGATAGAATTTACAATATCATTATGATGTCACAATCTAGTAATAACAAAAAATACAACGTAGAACAGCATTTTTATGTAATATAGAACTCCATTATGATGTCATAATGTGAAACTTCATTATGATGTCATAATGTATTTATTGTAGGGGATAGGATTTACAACTCCATTATGATGTCACAATCTAGTAATAACAGAAGATACTTTGTAGAACTTCATTATAATATAATATAGAACTCCATTATGATGTCATAATGTAAAACTGCATTATGATGTCATAATGTATTTATAGTAGGGGGTAGAATTTACAACTGCATTATGATGTCACAATCTAGTAATAACAAAAGATACAATGTAGAACTTCATTATAATTTAGTATAGAACTATATTAGGATGTCATAATGTAATGTAAAACTGCATTAAGATGTCATAATCTATTCATGGTAGGGGATAGTATTTAAAACTCCATTATGATGTCACAAATTAGTAATAACAAAAGATACAACATACAACTTAATGATAATGTAATATAGAACTCCATTATGATGTCATAATGTAAAACTGCATTATGATGTCATAATCTGTTTATGGTAGGGGATAGAATTTACAACTCCATTATGATGTCACAATCTAGTAATAACAAAAGATACAACATAATTATAATGTAATATAGAACTCTATTATGATGTCATAATGTAAAACTGCATTATGATGTCATAATGTTTTTATAGTAGGGGATAGAATTTACAACTTCATTATGATGTCGCAATCTAGTAGTAACAAAAGATACAACGTAGAACAACATTATTATGTAATATAGAACGCCATTATGATGTCATAATGTGAAACTGCATTATGACGTTATAATGTATTCATAGTAGGGGATAGGATTTACAACTCCATTATGATGTCAGAATCTAGTAATAACAAAAGATACAATGTAGAAAAACATTATTATGTAATATAGAACGCCATTATGATGTCATAATGTAAAACTGCATTATGATGTCATAATGTATTTATGGCAGGGGATTGAATTTACAACTCCATTATGATGTCACAATCTAGTAATAACAAAAGATACAATGTAGAACTTCATTATAATGTAGTATAGTACTCCATTATGATGTCATAATGTAAAACTGCTTTATGATGTCATAATTTATTTATAGCAGGTAATATAATTTACAACTCCATTATGTCACAATCTAATAATAATAAAAGATACAAAGTAGAAAAACATTATGTAATATAGAACTTCATTATGATGTCATAATGTGAAACTGCATTATGACATCATAATCTATTCATAGTAGGTGATAGCATTTACAACTCCATTAAGATGTCACAATCTAGTAATAACAAAAGATACAATGTAGAAATCCATTATATTTTAGTATAGAACTCTATTATGATGTCGTAATGTCAAACTGCATTAGGATGTCATAATCTATTCATGGTAGGGGATCAAATTTACAATATCATTATGATGTCACAATCTAGTAGTAACAAAAGATACAATGTAGAACAGCCTTTTTATGTAATATACAACTCATTATGATGTCATAATGTGAAACTTCATTATGATGTCATAATGTATTTATAGTAGGGGGTAGAATTTACAACTCCATTATGATGTCACAATCTAGTAATAACAAAAGATACAATGTAGAACAGCATTTGTATGTAATATAGAACTCCATTATGATGTCATAACGTGAAACTGCATTATGATGTCATAATGTATTCATTGTAGTGGATAGGATTTACAACTCCATTATGATGTCACAATTTAGTAATAACAAAAGATACAATGTAGAACTTCATTATAATTTAGTATAGAACTCTGTTATGATGTCATAACGTAATGTAAAACTGCATTATGATGTCATAATCTATTCATGGTAGGGGATAGAATTTACAACTCCATTATGATGTCACAATCTTGTAATAGCAAAAGATACAATGTAGAACTTCATTATAATGTAGTATAGAACTCTATTTTGATGTCGTAATGTAAAACTGCATTATGATGTCATAATCTATTCATAGCAGGTAATAGAATTTACAACTCCATTATGATGTCAGAATCTAGTAATAACAAAAGATACAACGTAGAACAACATTATTATGTAATATAGAACTCCATTATGATGTCATAATGTGAAACTGCATTATGACGTAATAATGTATTCATAGTATGGGATAGGATTTACAACTCCATTATGATGTCAGAATCTAGTAATAACAAAAGATACAATGTAGAAAAACATTATTATGTAATATAGAACGCCATTATGATGTCATAATGTGAAACTGCATTATGATGTCATAATGTATTTATTGTAGGGGATAGGATTTACAACTCCATTATGATGTCACAATCTAGTAATAACAGAAGATACTTTGTAGAACTTCATTATAATGTAGTATAGAACTCCATTATGATGTCATAATGTAAAACTGCATTATGATGTCATAATCTATTCATAGCAGGTAATAGAATTTACAACTCCATTATGATGTCACAATCTAGTAATAACAAAAGATACAACGTAGAACAACATTATTATGTAATATAGAACTCTATTATGATGTCATAATGTAAAACTGCATTATGATGTCATAATGTATTTATAGTAGGGGGTAGAATTTACAACTCCATTATGATGTCACAATCTAGTAATAACAAAAGATACAATGTAGAACTTCATTATAATTTAGTATACAGTCGTCACTGGGACAGGTGGGGTCCTTTAAATGAAATGCAATTTCACTGTGAAAGTACCCCAGAAATATTAGATTAGATAATCTGTTCTATTATTAAAATATAACTTTTATTATAGGACTTTATTTAAAATACACTAAATCACACCACCAAATGGCCCAGCACACATCAGAAAACTAGACGAACATAAACATACAAACACCCAAAGAACATACAGGACAGGGGATAGGTATATCACCTTATCGTGGTGATCCGCTATACCGATGTTAATTACCGTTCCCTTAATAGATTTACAGGTACGGTTATATTGCTATTTATACAGTGGTAATAACGGTATAAATTTTATTTCAGAAGGCTAAGGATGATAGACAAATAATATTTAATCGACGTGTTTCTACGGCCCTGATGTAATAAGTGAGCCGATTCATCAGGATCAAGACAAATAGCCTCTGTCTTTTGTACTCAAATGCCCCAAATGAAGAATGGTAATCTAATATTTCTGGGGTACTTTCACAGTGAAATTATAATTTAGTATAGAACTATATTAGGATGTCATAATGTAATGTAAAACTGCATTATGATGTCATAATCTATTCATGGTAGGGGATAGTATTTAAAACTGCATTATGATGTCACAAATTAGTAATAACAAAAGATGCAACGTAGAACTTCATTATATTGTAATATAGAGCTTCATTATGATGTCATCATGTAATGTAAAACTGCATTATGATGTCATAATCTATTCATGGTAGGGGATAGAATTTACAACTCCATTATGATGTCACAATCTAGTACTATTAAAGGATACAACGTAGAACAACATTATTATGTAATATAGAACTCCATTATGATGTCATAATGTAAAACTGCATTATGATGTCATCATGTATTTATAGTAGGGGATAGAATTTACAACTGCATTATGATGTCACAATCTAGTAATAACAAAAGATACAACATAGAACAACATTATTATGTAATATAGAACTCCATGATGATGTCATAATATTAAACTGCATTATGACGACATAATGTATTCATAGTAGGGGATAGAATTTACAACACCATTATTATGTCAGAATATAGTAATAACAAAAGATGTAATGTAGAACTTCATTATAATGTAGTATAGAACTCTATTATGATGTCATAATGTAAAACTGCATTATGATGTCATAATGTGAAACTGCATTATGATGTCATAATGTGAAACTGCATTATGATGTCATAATGTATTTATTGTAGGGGATAGGATTTACAACTCCATTATGATGTCACAATCTAGTAATAACAGAAGATACTTTGTAGAACTCCATTATAATGTAGTATAGAACTCCATTATGATGTCATAATGTAAAACTGCATTATGATGTCATAATCTATTCATAGCAGGTAATAGAATTTACAACTCCATTATGATGTCACAATCTAGTAATAACAAAAGATACAACGTAGAACAACATTATTATGTAATATAGAACTCTATTATGATGTCATAATGTAAAACTGCATTATGATGTCATAATGTATTTATAGTAGGGGGTAGAATTTACAACTCCATTATGATGTCACAATCTAGTAATAACAAAAGATACAATGTAGAACTTCATTATAATTTAGTTTACAGTCGTCACTGGGACAGGTGGGGTCCTTTAAATGAAATACAATTTCACTGTGAAAGTACCCCAGAAATATTAGATTAGATAATCTGTTCTATTATTAAAATATAACTTTTATTATAGGACTTTATTTAAAATACACTAAATCACACCACCAAATGGCCCAGCACACATCAGAAAACTAGACGAACATAAACATACAAACACCCAAAGAACATACAGGACAGGGGATAGGTATATCACCTTATCGTGGTGATCCGCTATACCGATGTTAATTACCGTTCCCTTAATAGATTTACAGGTACGGTTATATTGCTATTTATACAGTGGTAATAACGGTATAAATTTTATTTCAGAAGGCTAAGGATGATAGACAAATAATATTTAATCGACGTGTTTCTACGGCCCTGATGTAATAAGTGAGCCGATTCATCAGGATCAAGACAAATAGCCTCTGTCTTTTGTACTCAAATGCCCCAAATGAAGAATGGTAATCTAATATTTCTGGGGTACTTTCACAGTGAAATTATAATTTAGTATAGAACTATATTAGGATGTCATAATGTAATGTAAAACTGCATTATGATGTCATAATCTATTCATGGTAGGGGATAGTATTTAAAACTGCATTATGATGTCACAAATTAGTAATAACAAAAGATGCAACGTAGAACTTCATTATATTGTAATATAGAGCTCCATTATGATGTCATCATGTAATGTAAAACTGCATTATGATGTCATAATCTATTCATGGTAGGGGATAGAATTTACAACTCCATTATGATGTCACAATCTAGTACTATTAAAGGATACAACGTAGAACAACATTATTATGTAATATAGAACTCCATTATGATGTCATAATGTAAAACTGCATTATGATGTCATCATGTATTTATAGTAGGGGATAGAATTTACAACTGCATTATGATGTCACAATCTAGTAATAACAAAAGATACAACATAGAACAACATTATTATGTAATATAGAACTCCATTATGATGTCATAATATTAAACTGCATTATGACGTCATAATGTATTCATAGTAGGGGATAGAATTTACAACACCATTATGATGTCAGAATATAGTAATAACAAAAGATGTAATGTAGAACTTCATTATAATGTAGTATAGAACTCTATTATGATGTCATAATGTAAAACTGCATTATGATGTCATAATCTATTCATAGCAAGTAATAGAATTTACAACTCCATTATGATATCACAATCTAGTAATAACAAAAGATGCAACGTAGAACAACACTACTTTGTAATATAGAACTCCATTATGATGTCATAATGTAAAACTGCTTATGATGTCATAATCTATTCATGGTAGGGGATAGAATTTACAATATCATTATGATGTCACAATCTAGTAATAACAAAAAATACAACGTAGAACAGCATTTTTATGTAATATAGAACTCCATTATGATGTCATAATGTGAAACTTCATTATGATGTCATAATGTATTTATTGTAGGGGATAGGATTTACAACTCCATTATGATATCACAATCTAGTAATAACAGAAGATACTTTGTAGAACTTCATTATAATATAATATAGAACTCCATTATGATGTCATAATGTAAAACTGCATTATGATGTCATAATGTATTTATAGTAGGGGGTAGAATTTACAACTGCATTATGATGTCACAATCTAGTAATAACAAAAGATACAATGTAGAACTTCATTATAATTTAGTATAGAACTATATTAGGATGTCATAATGTAATGTAAAACTGCATTAAGATGTCATAATCTATTCATGGTAGGGGATAGTATTTAAAACTCCATTATGATGTCACAAATTAGTAATAACAAAAGATACAACATAATTATAATGTAATATAGAACTCTATTATGATGTCATAATGTAAAACTGCATTATGATGTCATAATGTTTTTATAGTAGGGGATAGAATTTACAACTTCATTATGATGTCGCAATCTAGTAGTAACAAAAGATACAACGTAGAACAACATTATTATGTAATATAGAACGCCATTATGATGTCATAATGTGAAACTGCATTATGACGTAATAATGTATTCATAGTAGGGGATAGGATTTACAACTCCATTATGATGTCAGAATCTAGTAATAACAAAAGATACAATGTAGAAAAACATTATTATGTAATATAGAACGCCATTATGATGTCATAATGTAAAACTGCATTATGATGTCATAATGTATTTATGGCAGGGGATTGAATTTACAACTCCATTATGATGTCACAATCTAGTAATAACAAAAGATACAATGTAGAACTTCATTATAATGTAGTATAGAACTCCATTATGATGTCATAATGTAAAACTGCTTTATGATGTCATAATTTATTTATAGCAGGTAATATAATTTACAACTCCATTATGTCACAATCTAATAATAATAAAAGATACAAAGTAGAAAAACATTATGTAATATAGAACTTCATTATGATGTCATAATGTGAAACTGCATTATGACATCATAATCTATTCATAGTAGGTGATAGCATTTACAACTCCATTAAGATGTCACAATCTAGTAATAACAAAAGATACAATGTAGAAATCCATTATATTTTAGTATAGAACTCTATTATGATGTCGTAATGTAAAACTGCATTAGGATGTCATAATCTATTCATGGTAGGGGATCAAATTTACAATATCATTATGATGTCACAATCTAGTAATAACAAAAGATACAATGTAGAACAGCCTTTTTATGTAATATACAACTCATTATGATGTCATAATGTGAAACTTCATTATGATGTCATAATGTATTTATAGTAGGGGGTAGAATTTACAACTCCATTATGATGTCACAATCTAGTAATAACAAAAGATACAATGTAGAACAGCATTTGTATGTAATATAGAACTCCATTATGATGTCATAACGTGAAACTGCATTATGATGTCATAATGTATTCATTGTAGTGGATAGGATTTACAACTCCATTATGATGTCACAATTTAGTAATAACAAAAGATACAATGTAGAACTTCATTATAATTTAGTATAGAACTCTGTTATGATGTCATAACGTAATGTAAAACTGCATTATGATGTCATAATCTATTCATGGTAGGGGATAGAATTTACAACTCCATTATGATGTCACAATCTTGTAATAGCAAAAGATACAATGTAGAACTTCATTATAATGTAGTATAGAACTCTATTTTGATGTCGTAATGTAAAACTGCATTATGATGTCATAATCTATTCATAGCAGGTAATAGAATTTACAACTCCATTATGATGTCAGAATCTAGTAATAACAAAAGATACAACGTAGAACAACATTATTATGTAATATAGAACTCCATTATGATGTCATAATGTGAAACTGCATTATGACGTAATAATGTATTCATAGTATGGGATAGGATTTACAACTCCATTATGATGTCAGAATCTAGTAATAACAAAAGATACAATGTAGAAAAACATTATTATGTAATATAGAACGCCATTATGATGTCATAATGTGAAACTGCATTATGATGTCATAATGTATTTATTGTAGGGGATAGGATTTACAACTCCATTATGATGTCACAATCTAGTAATAACAGAAGATACTTTGTAGAACTTCATTATAATGTAGTATAGAACTCCATTATGATGTCATAATGTAAAACTGCATTATGATGTCATAATCTATTCATAGCAGGTAATAGAATTTACAACTCCATTATGATGTCACAATCTAGTAATAACAAAAGATACAACGTAGAACAACATTATTATATAATATAGAACTCTATTATGATGTCATAATGTAAAACTGCATTATGATGTCACAATCTAGTAATAACAAAAGATACAATGTAGAACTTCATTATAATTTAGTATACAGTCGTCACTGGGACAGGTGGGGTCCTTTAAATGAAATACAATTTCACTGTGAAAGTACCCCAGAAATATTAGATTAGATAATCTGTTCTATTAATAAAATATAACTTTTTTTATAGGACTTTATTTAAAATACACTAAATCACACCACCAAATGGCCCAGCACACATCAGAAAACTAGACGAACATAAACATACAAACACCCAAAGAACATACAGGACAGGGGATAGGTATATCACCTTATCGTGGTGATCCGCTATACCGATGTTAATTACCGTTCCCTTAATAGATTTACAGGTACGGTTATATTGCTATTTATACAGTGGTAATAACGGTATAAATTTTATTTCAGAAGGCTAAGGATGATAGACAAATAATATTTAATCGACGTGTTTCTACGGCCCTGATGTAATAAGTGAGCCGATTCATCAGGATCAAGACAAATAGCCTCTGTCTTTTGTACTCAAATGCCCCAAATGAAGAATGGTAATCTAATATTTCTGGGGTACTTTCACAGTGAAATTATAATTTAGTATAGAACTATATTAGGATGTCATAATGTAATGTAAAACTGCATTATGATGTCATAATCTATTCATGGTAGGGGATAGTATTTAAAACTGCATTATGATGTCACAAATTAGTAATAACAAAAGATGCAACGTAGAACTTCATTATATTGTAATATAGAGCTTCATTATGATGTCATCATGTAATGTAAAACTGCATTATGATGTCATAATCTATTCATGGTAGGGGATTGAATTTACAACTCCATTATGATGTCACAATCTAGTACTATTAAAGGATACAACGTAGAACAACATTATTATGTAATATAGAACTCCATTATGATGTCATAATGTAAAACTGCATTATGATGTCATCATGTATTTATAGTAGGGGATAGAATTTACAACTGCATTATGATGTCACAATCTAGTAATAACAAAAGATGCAACGTAGAACAACACTACTTTGTAATATAGAACTCCATTATGATGTCATAATGTAAAACTGCTTATGATGTCATAATCTATTCATGGTAGGGGATAGAATTTACAATATCATTATGATGTCACAATCTAGTAATAACAAAAAATACAACGTAGAACAGCATTTTTATGTAATATAGAACTCCATTATGATGTCATAATGTGAAACTTCATTATGATGTCATAATGTATTTATTGTAGGGGATAGGATTTACAACTCCATTATGATGTCACAATCTAGTAATAACAGAAGATACTTTGTAGAACTTCATTATAATATAATATAGAACTCCATTATGATGTCATAATGTAAAACTGCATTATGATGTCATAATGTATTTATAGTAGGGGGTAGAATTTACAACTGCATTATGATGTCACAATCTAGTAATAACAAAAGATACAATGTAGAACTTCATTATAATTTAGTATAGAACTATATTAGGATGTCATAATGTAATGTAAAACTGCATTAAGATGTCATAATCTATTCATGGTAGGGGATAGTATTTAAAACTCCATTATGATGTCACAAATTAGTAATAACAAAAGATACAACATACAACTTAATGATAATGTAATATAGAACTCCATTATGATGTCATAATGTAAAACTGCATTATGATGTCATAATCTGTTCATGGTAGGGGATAGAATTTACAACTCCATTATGATGTCACAATCTAGTAATAACAAAAGATACAACATAATTATAATGTAATATAGAACTCTATTATGATGTCATAATGTAAAACTGCATTATGATGTCATAATGTTTTTATAGTAGGGGATAGAATTTACAACTTCATTATGATGTCGCAATCTAGTAGTAACAAAAGATACAACGTAGAACAACATTATTATGTAATATAGAACGCCATTATGATGTCATAATGTGAAACTGCATTATGACGTAATAATGTATTCATAGTAGGGGATAGGATTTACAACTCCATTATGATGTCAGAATCTAGTAATAACAAAAGATACAATGTAGAAAAACATTATTATGTAATATAGAACGCCATTATGATGTCATAATGTAAAACTGCATTATGATGTCATAATGTATTTATGGCAGGGGATTGAATTTACAACTCCATTATGATGTCACAATCTAGTAATAACAAAAGATACAATGTAGAACTTCATTATAATGTAGTATAGAACTCCATTATGATGTCATAATGTAAAACTGCTTTATGATGTCATAATTTATTTATAGCAGGTAATATAATTTACAACTCCATTATGTCACAATCTAATAATAATAAAAGATACAAAGTAGAAAAACATTATGTAATATAGAACTTCATTATGATGTCATAATGTGAAACTGCATTATGACATCATAATCTATTCATAGTAGGTGATAGCATTTACAACTCCATTAAGATGTCACAATCTAGTAATAACAAAAGATACAATGTAGAAATCCATTATATTTTAGTATAGAACTCTATTATGATGTCGTAATGTAAAACTGCATTAGGATGTCATAATCTATTCATGGTAGGGGATCAAATTTACAATATCATTATGATGTCACAATCTAGTAATAACAAAAGATACAATGTAGAACAGCCTTTTTATGTAATATACAACTCATTATGATGTCATAATGTGAAACTTCATTATGATGTCATAATGTATTTATAGTAGGGGGTAGAATTTACAACTCCATTATGATGTCACAATCTAGTAATAACAAAAGATACAATGTAGAACAGCATTTGTATGTAATATAGAACTCCATTATGATGTCATAACGTGAAACTGCATTATGATGTCATAATGTATTCATTGTAGTGGATAGGATTTACAACTCCATTATGATGTCACAATTTAGTAATAACAAAAGATACAATGTAGAACTTCATTATAATTTAGTATAGAACTCTGTTATGATGTCATAACGTAATGTAAAACTGCATTATGATGTCATAATCTATTCATGGTAGGGGATAGAATTTACAACTCCATTATGATGTCACAATCTTGTAATAGCAAAAGATACAATGTAGAACTTCATTATAATGTAGTATAGAACTCTATTTTGATGTCGTAATGTAAAACTGCATTATGATGTCATAATCTATTCATAGCAGGTAATAGAATTTACAACTCCATTATGATGTCAGAATCTAGTAATAACAAAAGATACAACGTAGAACAACATTATTATGTAATATAGAACTCCATTATGATGTCATAATGTGAAACTGCATTATGACGTAATAATGTATTCATAGTATGGGATAGGATTTACAACTCCATTATGATGTCAGAATCTAGTAATAACAAAAGATACAATGTAGAAAAACATTATTATGTAATATAGAACGCCATTATGATGTCATAATGTGAAACTGCATTATGATGTCATAATGTATTTATTGTAGGGGATAGGATTTACAACTCCATTATGATGTCACAATCTAGTAATAACAGAAGATACTTTGTAGAACTTCATTATAATGTAGTATAGAACTCCATTATGATGTCATAATGTAAAACTGCATTATGATGTCATAATCTATTCATAGCAGGTAATAGAATTTACAACTCCATTATGATGTCACAATGTAGTAATAACAAAAGATACAACGTAGAACAACATTATTATGTAATATAGAACTCTATTATGATGTCATAATGTAAAACTGCATTATGATGTCATAATGTATTTATAGTAGGGGGTAGAATTTACAACTCCATTATGATGTCACAATCTAGTAATAACAAAAGATACAATGTAGAACTTCATTATAATTTAGTATACAGTCGTCACTGGGACAGGTGGGGTCCTTTAAATGAAATGCAATTTCACTGTGAAACTACCCCAGAAATATTAGATTAGATAATCTGTTCTATTATTAAAATATAACTTTTATTATAGGACTTTATTTAAAATACACTAAATCACACCACCAAATGGCCCAGCACACATCAGAAAACTAGACGAACATAAACATACAAACACCCAAAGAACATACAGGACAGGGGATAGGTATATCACCTTATCGTGGTGATCCGCTATACCGATGTTAATTACCGTTCCCTTAATAGATTTACAGGTACGGTTATATTGCTATTTATACAGTGGTAATAACGGTATAAATTTTATTTCAGAAGGCTAAGGATGATAGACAAATAATATTTAATCGACGTGTTTCTACGGCCCTGATGTAATAAGTGAGCCGATTCATCAGGATCAAGACAAATAGCCTCTGTCTTTTGTACTCAAATGCCCCAAATGAAGAATGGTAATCTAATATTTCTGGGGTACTTTCACAGTGAAATTATAATTTAGTATAGAACTATATTAGGATGTCATAATGTAATGTAAAACTGCATTATGATGTCATAATCTATTCATGGTAGGGGATAGTATTTAAAACTGCATTATGATGTCACAAATTAGTAATAACAAAAGATGCAACGTAGAACTTCATTATATTGTAATATAGAGCTTCATTATGATGTCATCATGTAATGTAAAACTGCATTATGATGTCATAATCTATTCATGGTAGGGGATAGAATTTACAACTCCATTATGATGTCACAATCTAGTACTATTAAAGGATACAACGTAGAACAACATTATTATGTAATATAGAACTCCATTATGATGTCATAATGTAAAACTGCATTATGATGTCATCATGTATTTATAGTAGGGGATAGAATTTACAACTGCATTATGATGTCACAATCTAGTAATAACAAAAGATACAACATAGAACAACATTATTATGTAATATAGAACTCCATGATGATGTCATAATATTAAACTGCATTATGACGTCATAATGTATTCATAGTAGGGGATAGAATTTACAACACCATTATGATGTCAGAATATAGTAATAACAAAAGATGTAATGTAGAACTTCATTATAATGTAGTATAGAACTCTATTATGATGTCATAATGTAAAACTGCATTATGATGTCATAATCTATTCATAGCAAGTAATAGAATTTACAACTCCATTATGATATCACAATCTAGTAATAACAAAAGATGCAACGTAGAACAACACTACTTTGTAATATAGAACTCCATTATGATGTCATAATGTAAAACTGCATTATGATGTCATAATCTATTCATGGTAGGGGATAGAATTTACAATATCATTATGATGTCACAATCTAGTAATAACAAAAAATACAACGTAGAACAGCATTTTTATGTAATATAGAACTCCATTATGATGTCATAATGTGAAACTTCATTATATGTCATAATGTATTTATTGTAGGGGATAGGATTTACAACTCCATTATGATGTCACAATCTAGTAATAACAGAAGATACTTTGTAGAACTTCATTATAATATAATATAGAACTCCATTATGATGTCATAATGTAAAACTGCATTATGATGTCATAATGTATTTATAGTAGGGGGTAGAATTTACAACTGCATTATGATGTCACAATCTAGTAATAACAAAAGATACAATGTAGAACTTCATTATAATTTAGTATAGAACTATATTAGGATGTCATAATGTAATGTAAAACTGCATTAAGATGTCATAATCTATTCATGGTAGGGGATAGTATTTAAAACTCCATTATGATGTCACAAATTAGTAATAACAAAAGATACAACATACAACTTAATGATAATGTAATATAGAACTCCATTATGTCATAATGTAAAACTGCATTATGATGTCATAATCTGTTCATGGTAGGGGATAGAATTTACAACTCCATTATGATGTCACAATCTAGTAATAACAAAAGATACAACATAATTATAATGTAATACAGAACTCTATTATGATGTCATAATGTAAAACTGCATTATGATGTCATAATGTTTTTATAGTAGGGGATAGAATTTACAACTTCATTATGATGTCGCAATCTAAGATACAACGTAGAACAACATTATTATGTAATATAGAACGCCATTATGATGTCATAATGTGAAACTGCATTATGACGTAATAATGTATTCATAGTAGGGGATAGGATTTACAACTCCATTATGATGTCAGAATCTAGTAATAACAAAAGATACAATGTAGAAAAACATTATGTAATATAGAACGCCATTATGATGTCATAATGTAAGACTGCATTATGATGTCATAATGTATTTATGGCAGGGGATTGAATTTACAACTCCATTATGATGTCACAATCTAGTAATAACAAAAGATACAATGTAGAACTTCATTATAATGTAATATAGAACTCCATTATGATGTCATAATGTAAAACTGCTTTATGATGTCATAATTTATTTATAGCAGGTAATATAATTTACAACTCCATAATGTCACAATCTAATAATAATAAAAGATACAAAGTAGAAAAACATTATGTAATATAGAACTTCATTATGATGTCATAATGTGAAACTGCATTATGACATCATAATCTATTCATAGTAGGGGATAGCATTTACAACTCCATTATGATGTCACAATCTAGTAATAACAAAAGATACAATGTAGAAATCCATTATATTTTAGTATAGAACTCTATTATGATGTCGTAATGTAAAACTGCATTAGGATGTCATAATCTATTCATGGTAGGGGATCAAATTTACAATATCATTATGATGTCACAATCTAGTAATAACAAAAGATACAATGTAGAACAGCCTTTTTTATGTAATATAGAACTCATTATGATGTCATAATGTGAAACTTCATTATGATATCATAATGTATTTATAGTAGGGGGTAGAATTTACAACTCCATTATTATGTCACAATCTAGTAATAACAAAAGATACAATGTAGAACAGCATTTTTATGTAATATAGAACTCCATTATGATGTCATAACGTGAAACTGCATTATGATGTCATAATGTATTCATTGTAGTGGATAGGATTTACAACTCCATTATGATGTCACAATTTAGTAATAACAAAAGATACAATGTAGAACTTCATTATAATTTAGTATAGAACTCTGTTATGATGTCATAACGTAATGTAAAACTGCATTATGATGTCATAATCTATTCATGGTAGGGGATAGAATTTACAACTCCATTATGATGTCACAATCTTGTAATAGCAAAAGATACAATGTAGAACTTCATTATAATGTAGTATAGAACTCTATTTTGATGTCGTAATGTAAAACTGCGTTATGATGTCATAATCTATTCATAGCAGGTAATAGAATTTACAACTCCATTATGATGTCAGAATCTAGTAATAACAAAAGATACAACGTAGAACAACATTATTATGTAATATAGAACTCCATTATGATGTCATAATGTGAAACTGCATTATGATGTCATAATGTATTTATAGTAGGGGGTAGAATTTACAACTGCATTATGATGTCACAATCTAGTAATAACAAAAGATACAATGTAGAACTTCATTATAATATAATATAGAACTCCATTATGATGTCATAATGTAAAACTGCATTATGATGTCATAATGTATTTATAGTAGGGGGTAGAATTTACAACTGCATTATGATGTCACAATCTAGTAATAACAAAAGATACAATGTAGAACTTCATTATAATTTAGTATAGAACTATATTAGGATGTCATAATGTAATGTAAAACTGCATTAAGATGTCATAATCTATTCATGGTAGGGGATAGTATTTAAAACTCCATTATGATGTCACAAATTAGTAATAACAAAAGATACAACATACAACTTAATGATAATGTAATATAGAACTCCATTATGTCATAATGTAAAACTGCATTATGATGTCATAATCTGTTCATGGTAGGGGATAGAATTTACAACTCCATTATGATGTCACAATCTAGTAATAACAAAAGATACAACATAATTATAATGTAATATAGAACTCTATTATGATGTCATAATGTAAAACTGCATTATGATGTCATAATGTTTTTATAGTAGGGGATAGAATTTACAACTTCATTATGATGTCGCAATCTAAGATACAACGTAGAACAACATTATTATGTAATATAGAACGCCATTATGATGTCATAATGTGAAACTGCATTATGACGTAATAATGTATTCATAGTAGGGGATAGGATTTACAACTCCATTATGATGTCAGAATCTAGTAATAACAAAAGATACAATGTAGAAAAACATTATTATGTAATATAGAACGCCATTATGATGTCATAATGTAAAACTGCATTATGATGTCATAATGTATTTATGGCAGGGGATTGAATTTACAACTCCATTATGATGTCACAATCTCGTAATAACAAAAGATACAATGTAGAACTTCATTATAATGTAGTATAGAACTCCATTATGATGTCATAATGTAAAACTGCTTTATGATGTCATAATTTATTTATAGCAGGTAATATAATTTACAACTCCATAATGTCACAATCTAATAATAATAAAAGATACAAAGTAGAAAAACATTATGTAATATAGAACTTCATTATGATGTCATAATGTGAAACTGCATTATGACATCATAATCTATTCATAGTAGGGGATAGCATTTACAACTCCATTATGATGTCACAATCTAGTAATAACAAAAGATACAATGTAGAAATCCATTATATTTTAGTATAGAACTCTATTATGATGTCGTAATGTAAAACTGCATTAGGATGTCATAATCTATTCATGGTAGGGGATCAAATTTACAATATCATTATGATGTCACAATCTAGTAATAACAAAAGATACAATGTAGAACAGCCTTTTTATGTAATATAGAACTCATTATGATGTCATAATGTGAAACTTCATTATGATGTCATAATGTATTTATAGTAGGGGGTAGAATTTACAACTCCATTATGATGTCACAATCTAGTAATAACAAAAGATACAATGTAGAACAGCATTTTTATGTAATATAGAACTCCATTATGATGTCATAACGTGAAACTGCATTATGATGTCATAATGTATTCATTGTAGTGGATAGGATTTACAACTCCATTATGATGTCACAATTTAGTAATAACAAAAGATACAATGTAGAACTTCATTATAATTTAGTATAGAACTCTGTTATGATGTCATAACGTAATGTAAAACTGCATTATGATGTCATAATCTATTCATGGTAGGGGATAGAATTTACAACTCCATTATGATGTCACAATCTTGTAATAGCAAAAGATACAATGTAGAACTTCATTATAATGTAGTATAGAACTCTATTTTGATGTCGTAATGTAAAACTGCATTATGATGTCATAATCTATTCATAGCAGGTAATAGAATTTACAACTCCATTATGATGTCAGAATCTAGTAATAACAAAAGATACAACGTAGAACAACATTATTATGTAATATAGAACTCCATTATGATGTCATAATGTGAAACTGCATTATGACGTAATAATGTATTCATAGTATGGGATAGGATTTACAACTCCATTATGATGTCAGAATCTAGTAATAACAAAAGATACAATGTAGAAAAACATTATTATGTAATATAGAACGCCATTATGATGTCATAATGTGAAACTGCATTATGATGTCATAATGTATTTATTGTAGGGGATAGGATTTACAACTCCATTATGATGTCACAATCTAGTAATAACAGAAGATACTTTGTAGAACTTCATTATAATGTAGTATAGAACTCCATTATGATGTCATAATGTAAAACTGCATTATGATGTCATAATCTATTCATAGCAGGTAATAGAATTTACAACTCCATTATGATGTCACAATGTAGTAATAACAAAAGATACAACGTAGAACAACATTATTATGTAATATAGAACTCTATTATGATGTCATAATGTAAAACTGCATTATGATGTCATAATGTATTTATAGTAGGGGGTAGAATTTACAACTCCATTATGATGTCACAATCTAGTAATAACAAAAGATACAATGTAGAACTTCATTATAATTTAGTATACAGTCGTCACTGGGACAGGTGGGGTCCTTTAAATGAAATGCAATTTCACTGTGAAACTACCCCAGAAATATTAGATTAGATAATCTGTTCTATTATTAAAATATAACTTTTATTATAGGACTTTATTTAAAATACACTAAATCACACCACCAAATGGCCCAGCACACATCAGAAAACTAGACGAACATAAACATACAAACACCCAAAGAACATACAGGACAGGGGATAGGTATATCACCTTATCGTGGTGATCCGCTATACCGATGTTAATTACCGTTCCCTTAATAGATTTACAGGTACGGTTATATTGCTATTTATACAGTGGTAATAACGGTATAAATTTTATTTCAGAAGGCTAAGGATGATAGACAAATAATATTTAATCGACGTGTTTCTACGGCCCTGATGTAATAAGTGAGCCGATTCATCAGGATCAAGACAAATAGCCTCTGTCTTTTGTACTCAAATGCCCCAAATGAAGAATGGTAATCTAATATTTCTGGGGTACTTTCACAGTGAAATTATAATTTAGTATAGAACTATATTAGGATGTCATAATGTAATGTAAAACTGCATTATGATGTCATAATCTATTCATGGTAGGGGATAGTATTTAAAACTGCATTATGATGTCACAAATTAGTAATAACAAAAGATGCAACGTAGAACTTCATTATATTGTAATATAGAGCTTCATTATGATGTCATCATGTAATGTAAAACTGCATTATGATGTCATAATCTATTCATGGTAGGGGATAGAATTTACAACTCCATTATGATGTCACAATCTAGTACTATTAAAGGATACAACGTAGAACAACATTATTATGTAATATAGAACTCCATTATGATGTCATAATGTAAAACTGCATTATGATGTCATCATGTATTTATAGTAGGGGATAGAATTTACAACTGCATTATGATGTCACAATCTAGTAATAACAAAAGATACAACATAGAACAACATTATTATGTAATATAGAACTCCATGATGATGTCATAATATTAAACTGCATTATGACGTCATAATGTATTCATAGTAGGGGATAGAATTTACAACACCATTATGATGTCAGAATATAGTAATAACAAAAGATGTAATGTAGAACTTCATTATAATGTAGTATAGAACTCTATTATGATGTCATAATGTAAAACTGCATTATGATGTCATAATCTATTCATAGCAAGTAATAGAATTTACAACTCCATTATGATATCACAATCTAGTAATAACAAAAGATGCAACGTAGAACAACACTACTTTGTAATATAGAACTCCATTATGATGTCATAATGTAAAACTGCATTATGATGTCATAATCTATTCATGGTAGGGGATAGAATTTACAATATCATTATGATGTCACAATCTAGTAATAACAAAAAATACAACGTAGAACAGCATTTTTATGTAATATAGAACTCCATTATGATGTCATAATGTGAAACTTCATTATATGTCATAATGTATTTATTGTAGGGGATAGGATTTACAACTCCATTATGATGTCACAATCTAGTAATAACAGAAGATACTTTGTAGAACTTCATTATAATATAATATAGAACTCCATTATGATGTCATAATGTAAAACTGCATTATGATGTCATAATGTATTTATAGTAGGGGGTAGAATTTACAACTGCATTATGATGTCACAATCTAGTAATAACAAAAGATACAATGTAGAACTTCATTATAATTTAGTATAGAACTATATTAGGATGTCATAATGTAATGTAAAACTGCATTAAGATGTCATAATCTATTCATGGTAGGGGATAGTATTTAAAACTCCATTATGATGTCACAAATTAGTAATAACAAAAGATACAACATACAACTTAATGATAATGTAATATAGAACTCCATTATGTCATAATGTAAAACTGCATTATGATGTCATAATCTGTTCATGGTAGGGGATAGAATTTACAACTCCATTATGATGTCACAATCTAGTAATAACAAAAGATACAACATAATTATAATGTAATACAGAACTCTATTATGATGTCATAATGTAAAACTGCATTATGATGTCATAATGTTTTTATAGTAGGGGATAGAATTTACAACTTCATTATGATGTCGCAATCTAAGATACAACGTAGAACAACATTATTATGTAATATAGAACGCCATTATGATGTCATAATGTGAAACTGCATTATGACGTAATAATGTATTCATAGTAGGGGATAGGATTTACAACTCCATTATGATGTCAGAATCTAGTAATAACAAAAGATACAATGTAGAAAAACATTATGTAATATAGAACGCCATTATGATGTCATAATGTAAGACTGCATTATGATGTCATAATGTATTTATGGCAGGGGATTGAATTTACAACTCCATTATGATGTCACAATCTAGTAATAACAAAAGATACAATGTAGAACTTCATTATAATGTAATATAGAACTCCATTATGATGTCATAATGTAAAACTGCTTTATGATGTCATAATTTATTTATAGCAGGTAATATAATTTACAACTCCATAATGTCACAATCTAATAATAATAAAAGATACAAAGTAGAAAAACATTATGTAATATAGAACTTCATTATGATGTCATAATGTGAAACTGCATTATGACATCATAATCTATTCATAGTAGGGGATAGCATTTACAACTCCATTATGATGTCACAATCTAGTAATAACAAAAGATACAATGTAGAAATCCATTATATTTTAGTATAGAACTCTATTATGATGTCGTAATGTAAAACTGCATTAGGATGTCATAATCTATTCATGGTAGGGGATCAAATTTACAATATCATTATGATGTCACAATCTAGTAATAACAAAAGATACAATGTAGAACAGCCTTTTTTATGTAATATAGAACTCATTATGATGTCATAATGTGAAACTTCATTATGATATCATAATGTATTTATAGTAGGGGGTAGAATTTACAACTCCATTATTATGTCACAATCTAGTAATAACAAAAGATACAATGTAGAACAGCATTTTTATGTAATATAGAACTCCATTATGATGTCATAACGTGAAACTGCATTATGATGTCATAATGTATTCATTGTAGTGGATAGGATTTACAACTCCATTATGATGTCACAATTTAGTAATAACAAAAGATACAATGTAGAACTTCATTATAATTTAGTATAGAACTCTGTTATGATGTCATAACGTAATGTAAAACTGCATTATGATGTCATAATCTATTCATGGTAGGGGATAGAATTTACAACTCCATTATGATGTCACAATCTTGTAATAGCAAAAGATACAATGTAGAACTTCATTATAATGTAGTATAGAACTCTATTTTGATGTCGTAATGTAAAACTGCGTTATGATGTCATAATCTATTCATAGCAGGTAATAGAATTTACAACTCCATTATGATGTCAGAATCTAGTAATAACAAAAGATACAACGTAGAACAACATTATTATGTAATATAGAACTCCATTATGATGTCATAATGTGAAACTGCATTATGATGTCATAATGTATTTATAGTAGGGGGTAGAATTTACAACTGCATTATGATGTCACAATCTAGTAATAACAAAAGATACAATGTAGAACTTCATTATAATATAATATAGAACTCCATTATGATGTCATAATGTAAAACTGCATTATGATGTCATAATGTATTTATAGTAGGGGGTAGAATTTACAACTGCATTATGATGTCACAATCTAGTAATAACAAAAGATACAATGTAGAACTTCATTATAATTTAGTATAGAACTATATTAGGATGTCATAATGTAATGTAAAACTGCATTAAGATGTCATAATCTATTCATGGTAGGGGATAGTATTTAAAACTCCATTATGATGTCACAAATTAGTAATAACAAAAGATACAACATACAACTTAATGATAATGTAATATAGAACTCCATTATGTCATAATGTAAAACTGCATTATGATGTCATAATCTGTTCATGGTAGGGGATAGAATTTACAACTCCATTATGATGTCACAATCTAGTAATAACAAAAGATACAACATAATTATAATGTAATATAGAACTCTATTATGATGTCATAATGTAAAACTGCATTATGATGTCATAATGTTTTTATAGTAGGGGATAGAATTTACAACTTCATTATGATGTCGCAATCTAAGATACAACGTAGAACAACATTATTATGTAATATAGAACGCCATTATGATGTCATAATGTGAAACTGCATTATGACGTAATAATGTATTCATAGTAGGGGATAGGATTTACAACTCCATTATGATGTCAGAATCTAGTAATAACAAAAGATACAATGTAGAAAAACATTATTATGTAATATAGAACGCCATTATGATGTCATAATGTAAAACTGCATTATGATGTCATAATGTATTTATGGCAGGGGATTGAATTTACAACTCCATTATGATGTCACAATCTCGTAATAACAAAAGATACAATGTAGAACTTCATTATAATGTAGTATAGAACTCCATTATGATGTCATAATGTAAAACTGCTTTATGATGTCATAATTTATTTATAGCAGGTAATATAATTTACAACTCCATAATGTCACAATCTAATAATAATAAAAGATACAAAGTAGAAAAACATTATGTAATATAGAACTTCATTATGATGTCATAATGTGAAACTGCATTATGACATCATAATCTATTCATAGTAGGGGATAGCATTTACAACTCCATTATGATGTCACAATCTAGTAATAACAAAAGATACAATGTAGAAATCCATTATATTTTAGTATAGAACTCTATTATGATGTCGTAATGTAAAACTGCATTAGGATGTCATAATCTATTCATGGTAGGGGATCAAATTTACAATATCATTATGATGTCACAATCTAGTAATAACAAAAGATACAATGTAGAACAGCCTTTTTATGTAATATAGAACTCATTATGATGTCATAATGTGAAACTTCATTATGATGTCATAATGTATTTATAGTAGGGGGTAGAATTTACAACTCCATTATGATGTCACAATCTAGTAATAACAAAAGATACAATGTAGAACAGCATTTTTATGTAATATAGAACTCCATTATGATGTCATAACGTGAAACTGCATTATGATGTCATAATGTATTCATTGTAGTGGATAGGATTTACAACTCCATTATGATGTCACAATTTAGTAATAACAAAAGATACAATGTAGAACTTCATTATAATTTAGTATAGAACTCTGTTATGATGTCATAACGTAATGTAAAACTGCATTATGATGTCATAATCTATTCATGGTAGGGGATAGAATTTACAACTCCATTATGATGTCACAATCTTGTAATAGCAAAAGATACAATGTAGAACTTCATTATAATGTAGTATAGAACTCTATTTTGATGTCGTAATGTAAAACTGCATTATGATGTCATAATCTATTCATAGCAGGTAATAGAATTTACAACTCCATTATGATGTCAGAATCTAGTAATAACAAAAGATACAACGTAGAACAACATTATTATGTAATATAGAACTCCATTATGATGTCATAATGTGAAACTGCATTATGACGTAATAATGTATTCATAGTATGGGATAGGATTTACAACTCCATTATGATGTCAGAATCTAGTAATAACAAAAGATACAATGTAGAAAAACATTATTATGTAATATAGAACGCCATTATGATGTCATAATGTGAAACTGCATTATGATGTCATAATGTATTTATTGTAGGGGATAGGATTTACAACTCCATTATGATGTCACAATCTAGTAATAACAGAAGATACTTTGTAGAACTTCATTATAATGTAGTATAGAACTCCATTATGATGTCATAATGTAAAACTGCATTATGATGTCATAATCTATTCATAGCAGATAATAGAATTTACAACTCCATTATGATGTCACAATCTAGTAATAACAAAAGATACAACGTTAAACAACATTATTATGTAATATAGAACTCTATTATGATGTCATAATGTAAAACTGCATTATGATGTCATAATGTATTTATAGTAGGGGGTAGAATTTACAACTCCATTATAATGTCACAATCTAGTAATAACAAAAGATACAATGTAGAACTTCATTATAATTTAGTATACAGTCGTCACTGGGACAGGTGGGGTCCTTTAAATGAAATACAATTTCACTGTGAAACTACCCCAGAAATATTAGATTAGATAATCTGTTCTATTATTAAAATATAACTTTTATTATAGGACTTTATTTAAAATACACTAAATCACACCACCAAATGGCCCAGCACACATCAGAAAACTAGACGAACATAAACATACAAACACCCAAAGAACATACAGGACAGGGGATAGGTATATCACCTTATCGTGGTGATCCGCTATACCGATGTTAATTACCGTTCCCTTAATAGATTTACAGGTACGGTTATATTGCTATTTATACAGTGGTAATAACGGTATAAATTTTATTTCAGAAGGCTAAGGATGATAGACAAATAATATTTAATCGACGTGTTTCTACGGCCCTGATGTAATAAGTGAGCCGATTCATCAGGATCAAGACAAATAGCCTCTGTCTTTTGTACTCAAATGCCCCAAATGAAGAATGGTAATCTAATATTTCTGGGGTACTTTCACAGTGAAATTATAATTTAGTATAGAACTATATTAGGATGTCATAATGTAATGTAAAACTGCATTATGATGTCATAATCTATTCATGGTAGGGGATAGTATTTAAAACTGCATTATGATGTCACAAATCAGTAATAACAAAAGATGCAACGCAGAACTTCATTAAATTATAATATAGAGCTCCATTATGATGTCATCATGTAATGTAAAACTGCATTATGATGTCATAATCTATTCATGGTAGGGGATAGAATTTACAACTCCATTATGATGTCACAATCTAGTACTATTAAAGGATACAACGTAGAACAACATTATTATGTAATATAGAACTCCATTATGATGTCATAATGTAAAACTGCATTATGATGTCATCATGTATTTATAGTAGGGGATAGAATTTACAACTGCATTATGATGTCACAATCTAGTAATAACAAAAGATACAACATAGAACAACATTATTATGTAATATAGAACTTCATTATGATGTCATAATATTAAACTGCATTATGACGTCATAATGTATTCATAGTAGGGGATAGAATTTACAACTCCATTATGATGTCAGAATTTAGTAATAACAAAAGATGTAATGTAGAACTTCATTATAATGTAGTATAGAACTCTATTATGATGTCATAATGTAAAACTGCATTATGATGTCATAATCTATTCATAGCAAGTAATAGAATTTACAACTCCATTATGATATCACAATCTAGTAATAACAAAAGATGCAACGTAGAACAACACTACTTTGTAATATAGAACTCCATTATGATGTCATAATGTAAAACTGCATTATGATGTCATAATCTATTCATGGTAGGGGATAGAATTTACAATATCATTATGATGTCACAATCTAGTAATAACAAAAAATACAATGTAGAACAGCATTTTTATGTAATATAGAACTCCATTATGATGTCATAATGTGAAACTTCATTATGATGTCATAATGTATTTATTGTAGGGGATAGGATTTACAACTCCATTATGATGTCACAATCTAGTAATAACAGAAGATACTTTGTAGAACTTCATTATAATATAATATAGAACTCCATTATGATGTCATAATGTAAAACTGCATTATGATGTCATAATGTATTTATAGTAGGGGGTAGAATTTACAACTGCATTATGATGTCACAATCTAGTAATAACAAAAGATACAATGTAGAACTTCATTATAATTTAGTATAGAACTATATTAGGATGTCATAATGTAATGTAAAACTGCATTAAGATGTCATAATCTATTCATGGTAGGGGATAGTATTTAAAACTCCATTATGATGTCACAAATTAGTAATAACAAAAGATACAACATACAACTTAATTATAATGTAATATAGAACTCCATTATGATGTCATAATGTAAAACTGCATTATGATGTCATAATCTGTTCATGGTAGGGGATAGAATTTACAACTCCATTATGATGTCACAATCTAGTAATAACAAAAGATACAACATAATTATAATGTAATATAGAACTCTATTATGATGTCATAATGTAAAACTGCATTATGATGTCATAATGTTTTTATAGTAGGGGATAGAATTTACAACTTCATTATGATGTCGCAATCTAGTAGTAACAAAAGATACAACGTAGAACAACATTATTATGTAATATAGAACGCCATTATGATGTCATAATGTGAAACTGCATTATGATGTAATAATGTATTCATAGTAGGGGATAGGATTTACAACTCCATTATGATGTCAGAATCTAGTAATAGCAAAAGATACAATGTAGAAAAACATTATTATGTAATATAGAACGCCATTATGATGTCATAATGTAAAACTGCATTATGATGTCATAATGTATTTATGGCAGGGGATTGAATTTACAACTCCATTATGATGTCACAATCTAGTAATAACAAAAGATACAATGTAGAACTTCATTATAATGTAGTATAGAACTCCATTATGATGTCATAATGTAAAACTGCTTTATGATGTCATAATTTATTTATAGCAGGTAATATAATTTACAACTCCATTATGATGTCATAATCTAGTAATAACAAAAGATACAATGTAGAACAATATTATTATGTAATATAGAACTCCATTATGATGTCATAATGTAAAACTGCATTATGATGTCATAATGTAATTATAGTAGGGGGTAGAATTTACAACTCCATTATGATGTCACAATCTAGTAATAACAAAAGATACAACGTAAAACTTCATTATAATGTAATATAGAACTCCATTATGATGTCATAATTAGAGATGAGGGAGCACCAAAATGCTCAGGTGCTCGTTACTCAAGTCGAACTTTCCGCGATGCTCGAGGGTTCGTTTCGAGTAACGAACCCCATTGAAGTCAATGGGCGACCCGAGCATTTTTGTATATCGCCGATGCTCGCTAAGGTTCTCATTTCTGAAAATCTGGGAAATTCAAGAAATTGACACTGAAACGGATAGGGCAGGCGAAGGGCTACATGTTGGGCTGCATCTCAAGTTCCCAGGTCCCACTATTAAGCCACAATAGCGGCAAGAGTGGGCCCCCCCCCCAACAATTTTTTCTTCTGAAAAACCCTCATTAGCAAGGCATACCTCAGCTAAGCACCACACTACCTCCAACAAGGCACAATCACTGCCTGCATGACACTCCGCTGCCACTTCTCCTGGGTTACATGCTGCCCAACCCCCCCCTTCCCCCCCGCACGACCCAGTGTCCACAGCGCACACCAAAGTGTCCTTGCGCAGCCTTCAGCTGCCCTCATGCCACACACTGGCCTCATAGCCACACCACCCTCATGTCTATTTATAAGTGCGTCTGCCATGAGGAGGAACCGGAGGCACACACTGCAGAGGGTTAGCAGGGCCAGGCAGCGACCCTCTTTAAAAGGGGCGGGGCGATAGCCCACAATGCTGTACAGAAGCAATGAGAACTCCAATCCTGTGCCACCTCCGTCAGGAGCTGCAAACGTGGGCATAGCAATGGGGAATCCATGTGCCACACAGTATTCATTCTGTCAAGGTGTCGCATAGCTCAATCCACACTGCAAAGGGAAAGCAGTCAGCGCTCTGCCCCCTACCCAAGTCAGTCAGTGCCTTTGTGCCAGACAGGTCAAACACCACAATGGGAACTAAGTTTGCACCAACAGCATAGGTGGGTCCTAGGAAACCCAAGACATGAACAAAAAATTGATCTGAGCGGCCAAACATGGCATAGGCCTCGGCCCACACATTCAGCAATCCTAGGCTGGAAGCGGACTTTCACTGCACCCAGGACATAGGCCTCTGCACAAACCATCAGCAATCGCGTGCCTACAGCGGACTCCAATGCTAGCGTAGTAGCATAAAAGCACTATCCGTACAAGAAAGACAGATCTACCAATCTCAAAACATTTTGCTGAATTTCACCATACAATCAGTCAGCTCAAATTTAGGGTCATTGACTCTGTTGCCCCACTGCCTCAAGGTGGGGACCGGGAGGGAATCCTTAAATGTAAAGAGATCCGTTGGATACACGAACTTGATACCCTTTCCCCCAAGGGTCTTAATATAGAGTATCCCATTATGTCCTGTATATAAATAGGTCCAGTTGATAGTCATGTGTCAGACTAATGTGCACTTTCTCTATCTGCAAATTATGTATACATAATCTCATCTACGGTATTTGATTTTAATTACCTTTTATTTTATGTTACAGATACCTGTTTGATGCATGTGCTCCGGACTCCTTGTTGTTCCATTACTTGTTGTTTGGCTTCCAGTATAAACTCCCCCCCCCCCCCCCCCAAAAAAAAATATTTTGTGCATTAATGTGTGCTAATGTGCATAATAAATAAATATGATATCATTCTATGTATTGGCTGCTTTATGAGGTATCACTATAGGTTATGATAATAGAGGGAGCTGTACTCTAATTGTTGGACCCATGAGTCATATGTATGAGATATGAACTATGATTAAAGACATATTGCTGTGAGATATGGTAGATTATTGATTATTAATATATTAGGGTTATTACCCAAGATTATTTATATTTTGACATTTATTTCAATAATGGACATCATTTTCTCCATATCTCACTCTCCAATAAAAAGTTTGTTGCTAAATCAACATACAGATATATGAGGCTGATCAATATTACCATTATTGTTTAATGTTGCTGTGGAATATATATATATATGTGTATATATGTATATATATATGTGTATATGTATATGTGTGTGTATGTATGTATGTATGTATGTATATATATATATATATATATATATATATATAATATGGATTTGTTGTGTTGGAGCTAGTTTTCCCTATAAGACTACCTATAAACAGCATCTTATTTATAATTAATACTGTTTGCCACTACATATAGTCTTCTCCGTGGACCAGCGATACTTCTATTGCTATTAGAGCAGTGGAACTGCTAGCGCATGCGCACTTAACTTCTGAAGTCTCTTTTACTAAATAGAGTCCAATAGTTATATCAGCGGCATCGCAGGACTCCAGGCGCATGCGCGATCAGTCCCTCAAGATTCCTCTTGCTCTTCTAAATCTCGCGATAGTGGCTAAATCATGCACAGGCGCACTCGTTCAGATGACAAACCGGAAGCATCGGGAGCCATGGAGGACGTGAGCACATGCGAATTAGGTACTGTTCAGCTGTTACATGTGGGATTTTAATTGTTGTTTCACTATATATAGTCTGTAACTAAGGGTGTATTTGTACTTGACAAAGATCACTGTGTTGATCGAAACGTCGTATGTGTGTGGAGGAATAAAGGAAGAAGTTTTACTGCATCGCTGTCTGCTGCCACAGTATTTTCCTTCTTGATTGCGCTAATGATTGCAGCATCACCGCTCACCATCTGGGTAGACTCCTCAAAGTTTCCAAGGACCTGGCAGATGTCTGCCAACCAGGCCCACTCTTCTGTAAAGAATTGAGGAGGCTGACTCCCACTACGCCGCCCATGTTGGAGTTGGTATTCCACTATAGCTCTACGCTGCTCATAGAGCCTGGCCAACATGTGAAGCATAGAGTTCCACCGTGTGGGCACGTCGCACAGCAGTCAGTGCACTGGCAGATTAAACCGATGTTGCAGGGTCCGCAGGGTGGCAGCGTCCGTGTTGGACTTGCGGAAATGTGCGCTGAGCCGGCGCACCTTTCCGAGCAGGTCTGACAAGCGTGGGTAGCTTTTCAGAAACCGCTGAACCACCAAATTAAAGACGTGGGCCAGGCATGGCACGTGCGTGAGGCTGCAGAGCCGCCACCAGGTTACGGCCGTTGTCACACACGACCATGCCCGGTTGGAGGCTCAGTGGCGAAAGCCAGCGGTCGGTCTGCTCTCAGACCCTGCAGCAGTTCGTGGGCCATGTGCCTCTTCTCTCCTAAGCTGAGTAGTTTCAGCACGGCCTGCTGACGCTTGCCCACCGCTGTGCTGCCACGCCGCGCGACACCGACTGCTGGCGACATGCTGCTGCTGACACATCTTGATTGTGAGATAGAGGTTGCGTAGGAGGAGGAGGAGGAGGGTGGTTTAGTGGAGGAAGCATACACCACCGCAGATACCACCACTGAGCTGGGGCCCGCAATTCTGGGGGTGGGTAGGACGTGAGCGGTCCCAGGCTCTGACTCGGTCCCAGCCTCCACTAAATTCACCCAATGTGCCGTCAGGGAGATATAGTTGCCCTCTCCGCCTGTGCTTGTCCACGTGTCCGTTGTTACGTGGACCTTGGCAGTAACCGCGTTGGTGAGGGTGCGTACAATGTTGCGGGAGACGTGGTCGTGCAGGGCTGGGACGGCACATCGGGAAAAGTAGTGGCGACTGGGAACCGAGTAGCGCGGGGCCGCCGCCGCCATCATGTTTTTGAAAGCCTCCGTTTCCACAAGCCTATACGGCAGCATCTCCAGGCTGATCAATTTGGCTATGTGCACAACGGCGTACTTGCGTTCAAACAGTTGCGCTAGCGACGGCTGGACGCTGCGCTGAGAGACATTGCTGGATGGGGCCGAGGACAGCGGAGGTGAGCATGTGGGTGCAGGCCAGGAGACGGTCGTGCCTGTGTCCTGAGAGGGGGGTTGGATCTCAGTGGCAGGTTGGGGCACAGGGGGAGAGGCAGTGGTGCAAACCAGAGGCTTGCACCACTGAATGACATCACTGAATGACATCATTGAATGGCTGTGATTGGTTAATCGGGCACTGGCTGATGCAGTGCTCCTCGGATACATGGAATACAGCAGCAACCACAGAGTACTAGAATGGAGGCAAATACTGACACAGAGACTAGTGTGGAGTATATGACTTGTGACCAGTGTCCGAACAAGCTTTCAACCAGTCCCTGAATGGATCGTCTATGCCAGAGTTATCAGCTAGTTCATTTTATTATGCATTTACCCCTTCCAGTGCTCAGGTATCATCTGGTGCCGTGTTATTAGGAATGAAAGTACAACAATATCCTCCAATCATTTTACAAACTTCTCCTTTTTCTGCTAGTAACATATCAAGAGCCATTCTATTTTGCCATGTAATAAGTAAGGTATGTCCTAGTTGTTCCTCTAGGCCCCTAATTGCATCTCTTGTATAATTAACAAATCTCTGTTGGTTATAGTATGTGTAATTAATCCAGTCTACATTTTTATCCACTGTTGCCCACCATGCAAGAAGAGACTCAAACCCGCTGCAGCCATCTGATTTCTTGCCCTATACTCGTTCAGTACCCCCCTTAGGACCCCTGATGGCGTCAAAGGAACCTTTGGGAGAGGAATTCCTAGTTTTCCGGACACGGCCCTTGCTGTTGCCCTCGGAGGTCATGAGGTGCACAGGCATTATCAGTTGTACCAAAGCACAATCCCGTTAGGGCCTGTACCTGGCACCTGTTCTAGGTACCTGTGACCACACAACCATCACACGTCTGCGTGTGCTCTTTGTAGCTCAGGCCATATCCCAGAAAACAGTGTGCCTCCATGGTTCTCCTCTCCATATAGTGTCCCTCAGGCAGTCTCCCGTAGTCTGCCTTGGTCCCATTACCAGGTAGCGCAAAGCAAGTATAACCCCAGGATCAGAGACAACAGCAGGTCCTTGCCCACAGGTGGAAACAGCAAACTCAATGTATAACATGGATCGCTTATCTGTGGGGTGTAGGTACAGTTAAGAAGCTTAATCCCACATTTTACGGTCATCACGGCTTGAAGACTTGTCATTACCTTTTTTTTTTATTCTTTATTTTTCAGATTATAACTTGATTACAGTTTACATAGTGTTCATTGCGCACCGTCACACCAACTTTATGAACATTACCATACCAAAGAATTAGAACAGTTTTTCTTTGTTGTGAATAAAAGGAAGACTTAACTTATTGCAACATTCAAGACTCGTTGTCCTTCTGTTCGTCATCTGTGTTTCTTTTCTTTCTATATTATATAAACTAACATGACCAATTAGACAGACGTGACACAAGGGGGATTAACCAGGGGGACACATTTAGGGGAAAAATAAAATAAAACTCAACCATTAAGTTGCGTGGAGTATAGCTATGTGGTCAGGTTTCGCTTTTGTCGTTTAGTGATCCATTAACGAGCGATATTCCTCAGATTCCTGGAACACCATCCAGTGATACCATATGTTCCTGAAGCTTTCCTGTGTGCCCCTTAGTGCCGCAGTGAAGTCCTCCATCTCCATGATCCTCCTTACTGTATTGAGCCATAGAGCCATTGTTGGTGAGGTTGTCTGTCTCCAAAGTTTAGGAATGCATGATCTTGCCGCACTCACTAGAAAACGTACTATAGATTCTTTGTAGGTCGCCAGTGGTATATCGCTGTGATGCAGGAGGAAGAAGGCCGGGGATTTTGGCAGGGGGTAGTGGGTGAATCTAGATGCTATCTGCCACACCTCTGATCAAAAAGCTCGCCAGGACCGAGCAGTCCCAAAAGACATGTAACATTGTCCCTTGCTCCGCCCCGCATCTCCAACATGTGGGGGGGACTGTCGGGAATATTCTATGCAAGTGGGAGGGCACCCTATACCACCTGGTGAGAACCTTGTATCCAGATTCTTGTATTTTGCTCAATATTGAAACCGAGTGTGTGATGATGAAAATTCTATCTCTTTCCTCCGGTGTAAGTGTGACTCCCAACTCTTCTTCCCATTTATTCATGTACTTAGGTGGTGAGGCCTCAGGTTGTGTGTTTAGTATGTTGTACATTTTGGATAGCGTATGCCTGAGGGTCCCTTCTCCCTACAGATGACTTCAAATTGTGTTTTTGGGCAGGCAAAAGTAGTGGGGCGGGGTAGCGTAGATAGAAAGTGTCTTACTTGTAATGCCTGCCATAATGGGAGTTGGGGTGAGTCCGTATTCCCTCTGAGCATTTCCAGTGGGAGCCACTGGGCTTCTTGCATAAAATGTTCTGCCCGGAATCTGCCTTCGGTAATCCTTGCACGGAATACTTTGTTCTCATTGCCTGGGGGAAATCTCGGGTTACCCAGAACCGGGAACATGGGTGAGGGCCTGGGAGAAATGTCTTTCCTGGCTAGTACTTTGATGGCGATCCCTAGCGTGGGGCCGATTGTAGGATGGAGTGCTAGTTCTGTGGGGGCTTGTCCCTCAGACCATGGGAGAGCTACTAACGGCGCCAGGGCTGCTGTTTGTTCTGTTGCTATCCACTGTTTAAGGGCTGCATGCCGGTGCCAGTCCACCATGCGTACTAAGTGTACTGCCTGGTGGTATTTTACGTAATCTAGTAGTCCCATGCCCCCCTCGCTTTTCGGCCGAGATAAAGTGTCTCTTGCTATCCGTGGGGCCTTTCCTGCCCATATGAATGTGGACGTGAGTGATTGTAAATGCTGGACGAAGAGCCTTGGCACTTGTATGGGAAGGGCCTGAAGTAGGTATAGTATACTGGGGAGTATATTAATTTTGATTATTGCTCCCCTGCCGAACCAAGAGAAAGTCCCTTTGGTCCAAGAGTTGAGGTCTTGTCGAATTTCGCTTAAGAGTGCTGGAAAGTAGGCGGGGTATAGGTCCTCAATGTTTGGCGTTAGCTTGGTCCCCAAGTATTGAATGTGATTCTTTTCCCACTGAAATGAGAACGAGTCCTTTAATTCCTCCACAAAATGTTGTGGGAGAGAGATGTTAAGAGCTGCTGACTTATGATAGTTTATTTTAAAGTTTGATATTTTGGAATAGTGGTTAATTTCTGCCAATAGGTTTGGTAAGGAGATTCGTGGGTTGGAGATAAAGAACAGGAGGTCGTCCGCATATGCGGCGATCTTATATTCTTCCTCCCCCACCGTGATCCCTTTAACGTTTGGGTTATTAAGTATTTGTGACAACAGTGGCTCCAGGCATATTATAAAGATCAGTGGCGATAGAGGGCAGCCCTGCCTTGTACCATTTGAAATGGAAAATGGCTTTGAAAGCTGGCTGTTTACTCTAACGGACGCGGATGGGCTGGAATATAGGCCTGTAATCCAGTGTAACATGTTAGGGCCCATACCCACGTGGGTAATTGTCGCAAATAGGAAGTCCCACTCCACCCTGTCAAATGCCTTTTCTGCATCTGTGGATAAAAGGCATATCGATTTGGAGAGTCTGTGCGCCTGGTGTATTAGGTTAATGGCTTTGGTTGTGTTGTCCCTTGCCTCTCTTAATGGGACGAAGCCGACTTGGTCTTTGTGTATTGTTACATAAGTAGGGGGAGATCCTATTTGCCAGAATTTTAGAAAATAATTTCAGGTCTGCGTTAAGTAAAGAGATGGGGCGGTAGCTCTGGCATTGCGCTGGGTCCTTCCCTTCTTTAGGGATGACCGCTATGTGTGCTGTTAGGGTATCTCTAGGTATTTTGTTTCCGGATGTTATGGAATTGAAGGCTTGGATGAAGTGGGGTGTAAGTGTTTCTGCGAATTTCTTATAATATGATAGGGTTAGCCCATCTGGACCTGGCGCTTTCCCTGTCTGAGAGTCTGTCAGCGCTTCTGCTAGCTCAGTCGGGGATATTGGGGCCTCCATCAGTTCTATGGCCTCCTTTGGGAATCTGCGAATGTTTGATCATTGTAGGCATTCGTGGATCCTAGCTTTCTTGTGTTCTCTGGCTTGCTCGGACTGTGGTGGAGATTGGTTATATAAAGAGTAGTAATATTGCCAAAACGCTTCTGTGATTTGTTCGGGAAGATGTAGTGTGTGGCCTTCGGAGTTCTTAATGTGTAGAACGTAGGCCCTAGCTCTTGCTGCGCGGAGGGCCCGGGCCAATATGCAGCTCGGTTTGTCTCCAAATTCAAAGAAATGACGTCTACATTTCGTCAGGCTCACTTTTGCCTTTCCCAGACAGTGGGAACGGACCTGCTCCTTCAACCGTAGTAATTCTGTTCCCTTCTCTCTGTCTAGTGTCGATTTGTGGGAGGACTCTAGTGCCTGGATCTGATCTAGGAGTCCCCTGAGATGTGCGCTACGTTCCTTTTTAATGCGTGAGCCAAGGCCTACACAGAAACCCCGTATCACGCACTTGTGTGCTTTCCATACTGTTAGTGGGTCAACCTCTGGAGTGACTTTGTGTTCAAAGTATTTCCTTAATGTTGTGCGGATTTCGTCTGAGTTCGCCGTGTATTGAATATCCAATGCCATATTCTATTGTGCAGGGTAGGTAATTTCAGCGCTAGTATGATCATTGCGTGGTCTGAAAATGTGATGGTGTCTATTGTAGCCGAGACTAGATTCGCTAGGGATGAGAGTTGGAGGAGGAAAAAATCGATTCTGGAGTATGAGTTGTGTGGTTGGGAAAAGAACGTGTAGTCCTTTGTGGTGGGGTGTAAGGTTCTCCAGGCGTCTTCCAACTGATACTTGTGTAATGTATTTTTGATCCTGCGGTACGCTGACCTGGGAAGGTTACCGCTGCCTTTAGATGTGTCTATTCTTGGGTCCAACGGCATGTTAAAATCTCCTCCCAGGACCAGGGTGCCCTCCTGAAATTCCTCCAGCTCCTCCAGGATCTCCTCTAAGAAGGACACCTGGTTGGAGTTGGGTGAATAGATGGCCGCTAGTGTGATTTGTGTGCCAGTGAGTTTCCCCTTGAGGAAAATATATCTACCTCCCGGATCACAGCGGACCTCTTCCTGCTCCCATGGGACGGAGTTGGCGATAAGGATGGAGACCCCTTTGGACTTGGATTCCGCATTTGTGCTGTGGTAGGTGTTTGGAAATCTGTCGTTTGCAAATCTGGGGCTTTTGTTCGTGCGGAAGTGGGTCTCCTGGATAAAGGCCACATGTACTCTTCTTTTCCAGAGGAGGTGGAGGATGGAGGACCTCTTCTCTGGCACGTTCAGTTCCTGCGCATTAATGGAGATTATGGAGAGGTTAGCGGAGCCTGACATTGCGAAAGAGAGAAGATCAGGTTGCAAAAAGAAGGGGTAGTGAAAGCACCAAGTTGAGAATCAGGAAAGATATAGAGAGAGAGGGGGAAGGAGAGGGGAGAGTGGAAGAAGAAGAGAAAAAAAAAGAGGAGGGGGGATGGACACTTACACGACACACAAGGAAAACTAATCCGGGACAAACACAACTAAGGCTAGCCCGGTGGCTAGCAACTATATTTTAGTCAGGGAGCCTGTTTCCCCCCCTCAAAAAAGGGGTTAAGCCAGGCCCCCTGATGCCCTACTGGAGGTAACGTGGAAGTGCACTTACTGTTAAGGCCGCTGTCTAACTCGGAGATCAGATAACAAGGAAAACGACCACCGATTCCGTATCTGTTCCTCTATAACCTTCTTACTCGGAACTTGCGGGATGCCACTATCATTAGAAGTAGTACTGTGGGAAAAAAACAAGAGGAAGCAAAGAGACAAAATTAGACAGCTTTCAGCCCGTCCGGCGGGTAAGAGACTGGGGAACGCGCCGCCGTCATTCGTAGGGTATCTGCTGGCGGGGCACAATAAGTCTCGATTTCTTTGATTGGTTGTTAGTCTCGGTCCCTGCTGCCTTGCCGGTTGGAAAGGTTCCCTGGGTCCTTCGCGGGTCACGGGTTGCTCTGTGCCGTGTCCATGGGCATAGTCCAGTCTGGAATGGGCACCGCCAGGACTTCTAGGAACCTGAAAGCTCTGTCCAGGTCTGTGGGTGATCTGACGGTGTACAGGCGGCCTCGCTTGTGTAATATTAAATGAAAGGGGTGGCCCCATTTGTAGGTCGCGTCCGCCTGGCGTGCTGCGTCCACAAGTGGTCTTATCAGTCACCGACTATTGAGGGTCAGTCTGGAGACATCTGGTAAGATAGTAATTTCCACTCCGTTAAAGTTAACTGGACCTCTTTCCCATGCCATGCGTTGGATTTCCTCCTTTTGTCTGTAAAAGTGCACTCGGCAGATGACATCCCTTGGCAGATTGGGGTTCCTTTTTCTCCCGCCCATCATTCTGTGGACCCTGTCCAGCTCTATTGTCCTGTCTTCCGGACGGCGTAGTAGCTTGTTGAAGACGGTTGTTACACACTCATAGAGCGCTTCTGGCGCCTCTCAGCTTTAGGTTGTTGCAGCGGCCTCTGTTTTCGACGTCGTCGAGGTGGAAAGTTAACTCACTGAGCTGTTTCTGCTGTTTTTCTATGAAGCTTGTTAGCTGTTGAAAGTCCATATAGGAGACCTCGGGGTTCTCTTCTAGCGCCATCACCCGTTCTGTAAAGGCCTGTACTGAGTGGTTAACTGCCGCGATGGCCCTCTCGTGTTTCTCTTCTATACATCGTATCTGCATCTCTAAGTCTGTTTTGGTCGGTAGGGCACGTATCATGACCCAGAGTGCTTGTAGTGTTTGGGAATCGTCTGCAGGTGGCGCTGTATGATTGCCAGGAGCTTCTGTTTCGGGAAATTACTGGGAGCTGTAGTCATGGAAGGTATTTATATCTCTGCTGTTGTCTCTCTGTTGAGAAGGAGGTCGGGCGATAGGGATAGGATTATCTCCCTGCATTACCCCGCTCTTGCTTGGGTTGTCCTTCCGGGGAGGGGTATGGTCTGCATCAGGTCCCTTTCTGCCACCCTTTGCGTTAGGGCTGTGTCCCTGGCTGGGGGTTTCATGGGATTCATTACCAATTGTGTAGAGTGTGGGTACAGTGGAATGTCTCGCTGGTGACCTCGGGGTCTCTGCCCTATTCCCCCTCCCATCCTGTTCAGGGTGTTGGGCTCTGTTTGGTGGTGAGGTACCTGGGTTCTTGGTCCACTGCTCCCTTAGTCCTTCTTGCTGCCCCTGCTCCGTGTTGGTGTGGAGCTGCGCTGCTCCTCCGGCATTTGAAGGTGGTGCTTCTGCACCCTGTACTGGCTGCCCGCTCTTTTCTGTCTGTAGCCCCTGGGTCTAGTCGGCAGGGGATTTTCTCCTTCCCTCAGGGTATGGCTCTGCTCCGCTGTTGTATGGGCTTCTCTCTCTGCCCTGGCGGTGTGCCAGCATGGGGCTCTCCTGCCTTCACCTGGCCTGTGGATAGGGTTGCTGGATCTCCACTCTGCTTCAGTGTGGGCTTGTCGCGCTGACCCAGTGCCATGTTGGAGAGCCGTCTTCCCGCTCCGGCGGCGTGTGTTCCGTGCAGGAACCGACTTATAGGGGATCCCTGGATCTGTGGCTGGTCTGCCTTCCTCTTCCCCACTCTAGTCATCATCGGGTATGGGCTATTTTCTTTGTTTTCTGGTTTTCTGAGAGTCAGTGGCAGCGGAGCTCTGAGATGTGCGGCCTCCCTCTCCTATGCCAAGCCACGCCCCCCATGCCACTTGTCATTAACTTTTATCTATCGTACAGTCATGTCTTTCTATCTCATATAATTATTAATAACATATAATTCTCTATACACTTAACCGCTTAATCCTCCAACCTTAACAACCCCCCCTCAGGAATTTCTCTTATCAAGGAGAGGTGATGGAGTAAGATAAACAAAGCTTTAACTGTTTTAGACTCCTACAGCTAACTGCAGTATCCTTGGAATATTTTTCCCTTAATAGGAACACTCAGGTCTCACATTATTAACAACTTAATTATTATTATTTTTTCTTACATGACATTATCACATTGAAAACACCATTTAACAATCAAACGCACTGCAAACCAATTACAGAACTAACATGTACACAAATAACAGCAAGAATGTATGTTCCCTATTCACACAAGTTTATATTAAACTTAATTCCTGATCATCTTCATTACAAGTCTATTCATTTCAAGCAAGCAGAGCATCGCTCTCAGACTACTACGTTAGAGAGTCAGTCACACACTCCCCCCTCCCTTCTTCTCACTAAACTCTAAAGCTGAAAGGTGAGGGTGAAAGTGAAACAAGCATTCCAATGTAACAGATGATTTAACCATTTGTGAGCTAACCCCACCACACAGAGCCAGCACTCAAGCCATTGTCTGTCAACTTCATTTAATACTACTGTAAACTTTCATTCCTTCACTGTCTTACCCCAGGACTATCTGCATCATGTAATCATCTCTGCTGTCCTGCTGCCTACTATCTCTGATCCTTGTCAGCACTACCGTCATCCATAGCAACCTGTCCCCTCACTACCTGACACTTATCTGAAGGAGACCATACATATTCCTCTGCTACGACTAAATATCCCACAGTATCATACTGACCCTATCTTATAACCCATATCACAGTTATAGACTAAAATGTATATACTTTAATGGAAATTTAACTTAAAAACATGAATGGGCTCACACACATGCGTATCGCATGGACGAACAAAACAACCACACAAAAACACAAAGGTCGCCTCTTCCTTATCTCAGGAAACTTATGGAGGCTAGAAAAATCAATATTGATAAAGGACTACTAATGTTATGTCCTCTATTTTTTATTTATATCACATAGGAGGTAAGAGGAAGGCTCTATCTGCTGTAGGGTGCCTGTAAGTATAATGCCCCCCGCAGAGTATTTTAGGTAGGGAACCTCTTCCTAACAAAAATTCGCCCCTCTGTGATTACAGTATAGCGCTTAGCGCATGACGAGATGGTTCAAATAGGAGAAACTCCAAGAGAACTAGACCCTTATGCGCAAGAATTACGGCGCAGACCAGGGTTATTCAATTGCAGTATGCTCGGCTCAACGCGTTTCCCCACACGAATGTGGTTCATCAGGAGCACAAATATTTTGAAGAAAGAATGATAAATCAGGATGATAACTGATTCTGCTTTTTGTTGTTTTTTCGTGATAAATAGATATTTTAAAATATTAGAACAGGGTGGCTTGGGAAAGCGCAATTTATGTGCTCGATCATATATAGACTGGATCACAGCATCTGATTTATTCAGGACAATTTCGAGCACTAAATCGCCATGGCGTGTCTCTATAGCCAAGTTCTTGGGAAATCCACACAATGGATAGCTATAGTGACAAATAACAGTACAGCTAGGGCTGAATGCGATTCACCACAAAAAGCCCACAAGTAGATCTTGCCCAGAACTAGGTATTGATTGCCGCAGGCAAAAGAAGTTGTTGCAGAGATAAATGCAACAGCCCCAAAAAGGCTAATAAGCCCTAGAGATTTTTTGACCCTTATTTGGTGTATTAGCTGCAGATGGTGCAGCCAGTTTCAAGAGTCAGCAGCTCATGAACAGCAAATAGTTGTTGCAGAGATAAATGCAACAGCCCCAAAAAGGCTAATAAGCCCTAGAGATTTTTTGAAAATAGAAAAACAAATAAATAAAAGGATAAAGCCTGTGGCTCTGATGGTGAGCCACAGGAGTAATGGCTCACCATCAGAGCCACAGGCTTTATCCTTTTATTTATTTGTTTTTCTATTATTGGGTGCTTTTAGGGATACTTTGGCGAATTAGATATCTGACATCTACTTGCAGGCTCTATTAGATAGCTCCTCTAATACCCTCACTTGGTTTTATGATAGAACTATTTGCTGTTCATGAGCTGCTGACTCTTGAAACTGGCTGCATCATCTGCAGCTAATACACCAAATAATCATCAAAAAAATCTCTAGGGCTTATTAGCCTTTTTGGGGCTGTTGCATTTATCTCTGCAACAACCATTTGCTGCTCATGAGCTGCTGACTCTTGAAATTGGCTGCACCATCTGCAGCTAATACACCAAATAAGGGTCAAAAAATCTCTAGGGCTTATTAGCCTTTTTGGGGCTGTTGCATTTATCTCTGCAACAACTATTTGCTGTTCATGAGCTGCTGACTCTTGAAACTGGCTGCACCATCTGCAGCTAATACACCAAATAAGGGTCAAAAAATCTCTAGGGCTTATTAGCCTTTTTGGGGCTGTTGCATTTATCTCTGCAACAACTTCTTTTGCCTGCGGCAATCAATACCTAGTTCTGGGCAAGATCTACTTGTGGGCTTTTTGTGGTGAATCGCATTCAGCCCTAGCTGTACTGTTATTTGTCACTATAGCTATCCATTGTGTGGATTTCCCAAGAACTTGGCTATAGAGACACGCCATGGCGATTTAGTGCTCGAAATTGTCCTGAATAAATCAGATGCTGTGATCCAGTCTATATATGATCGAGCACATAAATTGCGCTTTCCCAAGCCACCCTGTTCTAATATTTTAAAATATCTATTTATCACGAAAAAACAACAAAAAGCAGAATCAGTTATCATCCTGATTTATCATTCTTTCTTCAAAATATTTGTGCTCCTGATGAACCACATTCGTGTGGGGAAACGCGTTGAGCCGAGCATACTGCAATTGAATAACCCTGGTCTGCGCCGTAATTCTTGCGCATAAGGGTCTAGTTCTCTTGGAGTTTCTCCTATTTGAACCATCTCGTCATGCGCTAAGCGCTATACTGTAATCACAGAGGGGCGAATTTTTGTTAGGAAGAGGTTCCCTACCTAAAATACTCTGCGGGGGGCATTATACTTACAGGCGCCCTACAGCAGATAGAGCCTTCCTCTTACCTCCTATGTGATATAAATAAAAAATAGAGGACATAACATTAGTAGTCCTTTATCAATATTGATTTTTCTAGCCTCCATAAGTTTCCTGAGATAAGGAAGAGGCGACCTTTGTGTTTTTGTGTGGTTGTTTTGTTCGTCCATGCGATACGCATGTGTGTGAGCCCATTCATGTTTTTAAGTTAAATTTCCATTAAAGTATATACATTTTAGTCTATAACTGTGATAAGGGCCAAATAATTTAGTCTATAGACTTTTTCCGTCTCTGTGACAAGTATCTTATAACCCACACTTAATAAGGTAGACTACATATCATCAACACACAGAGGACAGTGATGGAGGGTTCTTACTATTCCTGCACAAGTCAAAGAAGGCACTAATCACTAGTGTTGTGTACTACAATCAGTGCAAGCATTGGGATGCTAGGTAAAAGGTACATCTATGGGAGGTGTGAAGCCAAGGTGGCGCCTGGGCGACAGCCGAGGGTATTGCAGCAGGTACTAAAATGGCCGCAGGCCATGACTAGCACTAAAATGGCCACCAGGGATGTGGCCTGACTAAGAGTACTATCAAGCCAGGCAAGCATCTAGCCACGCCTTATTCCTTTGTGTACAATGCCAACAAGTCCCTCATCTGACACATATCTATAATAATCTTTATGTGTATAGCGCCAACATTTCCACAGTGTTTACATAGACAGGGGGAATACAGAAAGACAAAAGTACAAAAAATACAGAACCACGGATACATAGTAATCAGCTGATGGAAACAATAGGGGTGAGGGTTCTGCTCCATCGAGCTTACACAAGTAATGGGGTGATACAGAAGGTAAAGGGGCTGGAGATGTGCACAGTATAGCGGGGTGGAGAGTGAGGGATGCTATATACAGACAATGGTCAGAGCTCTTCCACCATTCCCCCATCGTGTAGGATCGGGTAATATGATGATGACCTCTGACAATTTCAGGGCTGTCATCAATAGCGTTCCCCAGACTCACCAATACACCGAAAAGAAATGTTATTCCTGTTATTTTTGTCCTTACCGAGGAGGCCCATGGGGAAAGGGTGTGGATTTCTTCACCGAGTTGAGATGGAGACCACCTAATGTGCCCCCCCCCCACCCCCCTGTAATGGGCTAAACTAGACCCCCTCAGCACACTGTCCCTGCTCTGCCTGTGTTACCTTTTTACAGTGAGAATGGTGAATCCAGGTCTGCCATTCAGCAATCTTTATTGCAGCAGGAGTGGTCAGGAGTACCTGGTAAGGTCTTTCTCACTTTGGGGTCTTCCAGTTCTTTTTCTTTATCCCCTTGATGAGGACCCAATCACCTGGTATTATTTCCCTTAGTAATGCTTTAGCCACTGAGGCTTCATGCGACTGACCTGTGAGAAACACTTCTATCCACTTGGCTAAAGCATCTATAATAACTAGGCAGTATTTCTTACCTTCACATTTGTTTAATTCTATGTAGTCCATACAAATGTGTTGGAGGGGATACTGAGGTGTAGGACAGCATCCCCTCCATGGTCTTGTATTATTTGTGCTAAACACAAGGCACAAGGGAATATAAGATAAACAAAAATTTTTAGAGTAGTTTGTAAACGCATAGGCTGTGAATACTTTCGATATGAGTGCTACCATCCCCCCTGTTGAGAAATGACACAGGCCATGGCTCAAATTTGCTGCATATCTGAAGAACGATTTAGGTAAGATAGTTTTTTTTCCTTCTGCGGAGATGTCCAACCCATCTACAAAGAGTGTATTCAGCATCTACAAGAGATACATCCTGCAGATCTGGTCTGGGTAACACCTTATGTGCCATCTCTCCTAGACAGTTGTATGGAGGACCGTCTGAAGAAATAGGCAGTAAGGTAGATGGATGGAGCGTAGTACATCCCTCAGTTGTCAGGTGTGGCTGTGAGAGCAGTAGTGTCATGTAGGAGGGATGTCTGGAAGGACAAAGATATGAGTATAACCAACTGCGTGCGGTACACAGTGTGAGTGGCGGAACAGCACTATAGTGGCAGGTCTGACTGCTTCAGCTGCCGCTGCTACCGCTTGTACACAGGGTGGGAGCGCTCGGCCACTGGATCTAGTCTGCAGGAGTAGTATGCCAGCGATCTGTTTCCCACTGTGTGCCTGAGTTAACACAGAGGTCATATATCCTTCCCTTGAGTCAACAGCACAAAGAGCTTGCTGTAGTTCAGCAGCCCCCAAGACTGATGTGCCCACCAGAGTCTGTTTTAACCTGACAAAGGCTTCCTCAGAGGGTGCATCCCACTGGATCCTGTCAGCTGCAGAAAGAGGTTCATCATAGATGAGTCTGGTAAGAGGTGCTGTCAGGGATGCATAATTTAGGATCCAGGCTCTGCAGACGTTTGTCATTCCCAAAAAGGACAGAATTTGCTCGTGGTTTTGGGACTTCCAGAATTGCTTGCCTACCTTCATCTGACAGGTTATACCCCAGATATTTAACTGTTTGCTGACAGTATTGGAGTTTCTACCTGTTTACTTTATGGCCTTGCTTATAAAGAAACCTCAAGGGTTCGACTGTGTCCCCCCACAATTCGCTCCACTGTCTGCTGCTAGCTACCAACATACAGTAGTAGCCCAGTTCCAGCATCCTAGAGGTAGTCAGCTAAGTTTGCTGACATAGCCTGGGAGAAAATTGTTGGAGATTCACAGCAGCCCTGAGGTACTCTGGTGAAGGTGTACCTAATTTTATCATAATATCTTATCTCAACCATTTTACTGGACATATTTAAGACTATATAATCTGACATTTCACAGGCTTATTTGTCTCTAGGTCTGTTATAACTGGTTCAGAGAGGGATTCCCTGTGGGTCCGTCCATTAACCCCTTTTACCATGATATGACTATTACTACATTTTACATTGGGTATATATTGGGATGTATTAATGCCCTGGTGGCTCCTGAGCCCACCAGGAAAGTAATCATCAGCCCATTCACCTGGAGATCTATCTCAGGCAGTAGAAATTGCCAAGAGATCCTCCAAGTGTTGTACATCCATCCCTCTTAGTCATTTTTCCCCAAGGTGCCTGTGAGCATTGTTTCTCTGGGCATCCTCAGGCAAAATCACCAGATTTCCAATCATTCAAACACACATTTAAATCCCCGAGCTGTATCCCACCTCTGCTTCTTCCTTTGCCTCTACTTTCACATCCTCTCGCTGTCCAATGACCTCTCTGACTTTCTTGAACCGTCGTGTCACATTCTTCTCCCTGTATAAAAACTCTCACTTTCCCAACCTTTTCTTTGTAAAACTTTTCTGCATGTTTTGCATATTCCAAAACATCCTGCAATGATCCCATCCTAAGGGTAATCATGTATCTCATTGTGGTGGAAGCCCAGTATATATCTATATGGATCGGTGGGCCTTGGCAGTAGACAGTTGTCAATTTAACATTCTGTATACATATTTGCTTTCTGTCTTGCTACAAATATAATGTTCTTACAGTTATGCAATAGGTACTTCCGCTCATATGAAAATATCTGTTTTATAACTCTGCTGATATGGGGAAGCCAACATGAAACTTCTGTACTCAAAACGCTGACAAGATAATATATAGTATAAACACGTTACATTTTCCATCTGTTTTGCAATTTTGGAGGACAGTATAACTCAGACGGACAACCACAGTCTGAAACAGCCACCGCAGAAATTACCCAAGCAATTTTACTGGAAACGTATGCAAATAATATGGGAGGTTTGTGCAATTTATAGTTCATGATGTAACATCCAATCATATCGAAGGAACCACACGTGGCTCCAGGACAACCCACTCATTTCATCCACCACCTGATGGCCAATCACAGATGACCGGAGGATGGAAGAATTGCAAGATGCTTATCCAATAATTAAACAATACGTTGTATCTATGTAATCTTTGACCTGCCCAGATGGGCGGATATGTTAAACTCTTAAAATAGGCTACACGCCGATCATTAAAGTTAGAATTGAGGAAGCTATGCATGCTGAACCTCGTGTCAGTGTGAAAACTTCTTATGCGCATTATCAATTCAGAATTAATATGGAGGGGTGTAAACATTCCAACTTGAGTAAGCCGTGATTCTGCAAAGGAATTCTACGACAGTGGCACCCCAGATGGGACTGTGATCGATAGGCTCCGAAGAAATCGGACACAAGGCACGGACATAGACAACCTTGGACTTAGCGGGCCCACCAAATACACGGTAGGATAAATTAATTATCTATACCTGTGTGGCTAACTCCGGGCTTGCCTATGTGCCGTGCCAGGCCGATAGATTTGGAGACGCACGACGACAGGTACTTCTTTAAGTCTCGATCACATGATAAGAACCTGTCATAAGATATAAAGGAATGTTTACATGCCTGTTGTTTTGAGAGTACTGGTCGAGTGGCGAGGTCAGTAGCTGCCTTAAGGGGGGGGTTGACCCTGCGCAGGTGTCCCGATTACTCGGTCCAGGTTTGGTTACAAAACCTAAGAGTAAGGGACCTGTGAGGGTAGTTTGACGGGAAGGCTTTCCTGCTCTGGTCTGGTTTGGTTACAAAGCCTAAGGGTCAGAAAGCCGTCAAACGTCTGGGCAGGTATCGCTACTTCGGTAAAGTCTGGTAAAAGGCTTCCGAAGAAAGGGAACTGACAGACCGGATCCCGAGGGGCAGTAAGACTAAAACCAGCCGTACTGGTGCTCTGTCTATTTGTGTGTGTCCACAAATATTTGTTTATCGTTTGAATGTCCACGAGTAGATCCCTCCGTCTGAGGGTAGATTGATAAACTGTGTAGCGACAGAAATGCTAGAGACTCTAGGGCGGGGCATATTGTGTCTGGCGTCTGAGGAGACTTCTATAATCATAAATCTGGCAGCCATGATTGAAATTGAAAGGCAGCGAACATTGTACCGAGGTTAATTCTTACACCCTCCAGGAAAGTGTGGAAGGGGTGGAGAGTCAAGTTATCATTGATTAATCAAGCAATCTTTCTGTGTGTTTAAAATGTCCTGCCTGTCCTTTATATAAAGTTAGTGTGCTTGTCTGTTGTGTAGAGCTAATCCTGCTGAGTTATTATATAGAATTAGTATCAGTCCTGCTCAGCTGTAAGAAGGGATTGTTAGCAATGAGCATTGCATTGGCTGGGTTATAGCCAAGATAATGCACCGTACACAGTGGCGCGCTGTGGGTTTGGACTTTATAGGTTAGGTTGCATTATTGGATCCCTTCTAGTAAAAGACAGACTACTAAACTGTGTTGCCTTTGAATTGTTAAACGTTAACAATAGCATAGAAGTATAGGCTTGTGCCCGTAAGTGTGTTTGGAGGAAAAGAAGAAAAAAAAGGCTGCTAAGTTCATTTAAAAAGAAGAAGTGGAACTCCTAATAGAAGCAAAGCGATTCTTGTGCTCCAACATTTGTTAGTTATTTAACTAATGTTGGATGTTAAAACTACTCGTATGTTTTATTATGTAATCTCTAAACTTTGTTATACACCCGTCACATAAATGTAAAAAGTTATATGCCACTCACATCCTGAGGGGGCTCTTAAGAATACAGACTGCGTAGCCCACCATGCCCACAAGAAAATACGTCTATGTTTGCCAAGTCCCCAACAGCATACATGTTAGCAGTCCCCAATTCAATTGTAACCACATACAATGTTAGGTGGTCACCGCTGTGACCGTAAAGTTACAACATAATATATGTGATTTATGCATTAGACGTTAGAATTTCCCTAAGAGACCTGAAAAGGGGAAGAGAAGGTGGGTTGAAATGGCGTCTGTATTAATACACGCCAAAGGCACCAGCGTTCAATATAACAGTTTAGTGAATAGAGAGAATTGCAGTACATTACCAATCAGATGGAGATGCCCGGCATCTAAGACTGCATCTGCCCGGTCGCCGGAAGTCTGGGACAAAAACTGTTGTAAAAGTAAAAATTGTAATCCCTTGTAATCCTGTCGCTGGGCTGTCACGGGAGGGAGAGATTCTGAAAAGAGGAAGTTACTTGCCCTGTAGTCCCAGCACAAGTAACGTATATTCACAGACAATATAAAATAAATAAATAAACTACAGGGAGTAAGAGAAACTGTGGAGAAACTGCAGAGAAGCCAAGGAATAGGAAACAAGCAGGTAACGATAAGGCCAGGTATCCACAGGAGGAACGGGGCAGATTGACTCGTAATTTGTAAAATGTAAATTGTGTGATGCATAAGACTTTATCTTTATTGAGTTGCGATGTGTGCCCAAGGACTGCCAAACATTGAATGAGAGAATAAGGAAGTAAGTGATTAGCCACACTCAGAGGGGTGGAGCTAGATGATGCAAGAACACGTCTCTTATCCAAGGAGGGGGTAAGAATCATAGATAGCCAGAAGAAAAAGTTTTGTTTTTTCTCTTGTCCCAAACTCAGCTTTCCACGGTTCCTGACAAATTATGGGACAACTACAAGACAGACATAGGAAAATTGAATATACCCACCATGATAATATATACGAGACCCGGATACACACCCCTGGGTCAAACAGTATTCCCCTAGTTAAAAAAAAAAAAAAAGGGGGTGAAGGGTCAGCCACGCAGATCAGGTGCTGTGTGCTGATGCTTCGGAAAAACTGCCAACCGGCCACAATTTCACTGTTAATTTCTCTTGCAGAAGGCTGTAAGGCCTGGAGGCCTCCAAAGACTAACCAAGTTCTGCAGGCCATACCTGTACATACACTGTTGCCAAATTCCGCACCTTTCAGGGCCTTGCTTCATACTGCCACCCATACGACAGTATTGACGCAAAAGCACGGAGGACAACCACAGCCATGAGGTTAGATCCAGTGACTCGAGGAGCTCCCTCATCTGCTTGTGCGGTGGCAGCAGTACAGGCAATGGCTGACAAATCTTCTAAGTTGTTATTGGACTACCCCCTAGTGGTCCGCACCCCAAATGACACCCAGAACATACTCATGCAAGTGCAACCCAAGCACTTATCTCTGGCCTATTAGATCCGGCTACAATGTGCTCTTTCCATGCCTCCCCCAATATCTCTTCCCAATGTTGTAATACCTTGAACCCGGCTACTCTTCTTTTAATCAGGTATTCCTGGGGGGAGGGGAGGCATAGGTGATTTGAGTATGGCAGATCAGCTATTTTTTAAAATTGGTTAAAATTCTGTGCAACAAGATTCTGACATTATTGTAGTGATGTACACACTGTTAATGATGCATATTTTGAGGTTTCTTTGTAGATGGTATCAGGGTGAGGATTGATGATTCCGAACCAGATATGCAGAGGTGACACAACAAGATGTCCTAAACGCAGAAGCTCTGCCTCCGCATGTCTCAGGGCAAGAAGCGGAACCGGAGGCCCTCACTGAGGCGTGTGGAGTGGTGGAAGGTAAGTCGGCAACTTTTTACACTGACTCCTGGAATGCATTTGGCATAGCTCATGATTATGGCCCAATATGGAAGGCCAGACAGCTTGTTATCTCAGTAGGACAGCCAATTAAGAATGGTGCAGTGGTGCAGAGTCTCATGGAAACCCTACTACTACTACCTGGCAATGGAGAATCCACACCGATTTCTACAACGGAGAAGCGAGAGATGACACCCTCGCCGACAACACAGCAAAGGCAGCGGCCCTCAAGCCGTGGAAGAAAGAAGAATAAATACTGACAGCATGAGTCAGTGATAAAAACTTTGGACTTTGATAAAAACTTTGGACTTTGATAAATACTTTGGACTCTGATAAATACTTTGGACTTTGATATGTCAAGGACTTTACAGTTACAAGTCAACGAGGAAAGAAAGCAGATGGGCTAAAAGACGGGAGCGACAGAACAGGACGGCGTATGGCGAACAATCAACAGAACTTGCCTACAGAGGTCCCTGTCCCCCATGATGGCCCAACTGGTACACAGAATCAAAAGCAGCGATGACGTCGACACTGAACAAGAATGGGTGACACCTAGGTTCTCTGTAGCTGCTGCATCATTTGTCCAGTTAGCATGATCTTTGCCATATGCAAGTCCGGACAGAAGTAAGGTGGCCATATAACACTTGCCTTGACCACTCTACCCATTTCAGGGATTGCCAATTTGACCACATTCAGCTCACACCTGTTGGGGAGTATGAACATGTGCTTGTTGTTGCTTGAGTCTTTTTCAGGTTGGAGGCCCACCCTGATACTAAGGTAAATGAGCAGATAACCACACAGAAGCTCATGAATGAGGTAATCTGCAGATACAGGGTACCGGAAGTGAATGAGGTAAACGAAGGTACACAGGTGTTCTCTTCCAGACTCAGAGGCAGACACTGGGACACATATCTTGCAGCCTGGGGATTGGGTGCGCATCAAGAAGTTCCCCAGGAAGCACCCTCCTGAGCCCCGATTTGATGGCCCCTACCAGGTGCTTCTGACTACTGCCACAGCTGTGAAACTAGCCGAAAGACTTACATGGATCCATCCATGCTTCATACTGTAAGAAAGCTTCAGATCCGGGAGACCAGTCTTAGTTGTGCCAAGGACATTACTCTGGTTAGGGCTAGTGAGAGAGGAGGGTGGCAACTGGAATCCTTAGTCAGAAGAATATGGGGGTATGGTTACCTTCCAGTATAACTCGTTCAATGTTGATGAGGTACAATGCTAACAGGAGCAACAAGTCTAACTGTTGCGTGTGCGGTAGTGCCCGACTACACTCGGGGATGGTCCCCCTAAATCTCCCTGTAGATGCTGAAGAGTGGTTTATTAGTCTCTTCACGAACATTTCCGCTAATTACACTGTCCGTGAGAAATGGAAGAAGGAATACTCTATAACTACTTAAGTGTCTTGCACCGGAGAGAGTATTACTGACTACCCTGGAAACTACACCTGCCAGGCAATTAGGCAGGGTAGAGGGAGATTTTTGGGGAACTCACCAATATTTCCCTTATTTAAAAAAGATGAAGAGCCAGTTCCGATAATGCCAACCACATACGCTACCAAAGAAAAGGAGAAATGTACTAGTACTGTGCCTGCCCCGATCTCCTAAGATGGATTGTCAGTGGAATTCCCATTTGCCAAGGGATAGTGCAGAAGACCTTAGGTTCCGGCGAGGGCACACCCTGTGGGGTGTTAACTTGTACAGATAGAGGGTATGGATGCCCGGAAATGAGCCCAGGGAATCCATGGCCTCCCTCTTAGGTGAGGTAGGGATCCCCCCCCTCCTAGGAGTAGGGACTTACGGGCAGTGGGAAAACCCTGACGCAAGGGTGAGGCGACCTGGACGTGTTCACCATTAGGACTATCTCCAGGAGGGACATTGGTGTGGGTGAAGATTAGGTAGTCCCACGCCGTGCGTACCTGTGCACACTACTAGTATGTACTTCTAGTACAGCACATTAGAGTGAGAAGAGAGGCTCCTGGTGATAGTTTTGACCCACACATGTACGTTGACGTCATAAGACAGCCAAGGGGGGTACCTGACGAGTTTTTAAAGAATTTTCCTGATTTATTAGGGTAAATAAATGTTGACTGGATTAATTATGTTTATTATAATTAACAGCGGTTTATAAATTATACTAGAGACGCCTTATAGGGACTAGTCTAACAATAGGACCTACCTCGACTATGACTTTCCAAAATAGAATGGCACTAGGTACGATTTAGCCAAAAAAGGGAGTGTCTGTAAGATGATAAGGGAGACTTGTACCTACATTCCAGACAAAACGTGACCCGCAGGTAAAGACGCAGTTGCCATTAAGAAGCACTAACTAAAAAGAGCTAACCTTAGTCTGTTTTCCTCAGTTAGGTACCTGACAGGAGAAGGGAAAAATATAGAAAAATAAGTTTTAAGACATTGTGTATTTAGAACACTGTGATAGGTTTTCGCTAAGATTTTGCTTTATTTTATCTGCAGTGCACTCTGCTTATGTCCACGCAACATACCGGTGCTACAACGCCCCTGGTCCTGTTACCTTGCCGCCTCTGGAAAAGGGAAGTGGGAATAATCACCTTGTAGCTCTTTCCTTCCAGACTAATATATATGATAATGCACGTACTAATAAGACAGGGGTTCAGTCATGTTGATCAGTTATTAGATAGTCCTGATTTTGCACTCTTGTCGATGAATCGAGGTAACGTCAAGAAGGCGGGTTCTATACCAGTTATGCAGTGTTTACCTGAAATAGTAAAGGTCGCACCTAATGCCTAATGCCTCGAGATCCCAGGTGGTAGCCTAGACCTCCACATGTACCAAAAGACCCGATTGCCATGAACCCACACCTAGGTATCAGAGGGGCATTTACAGCCTAAGCGACAGTTGTGAAAGACCGCCACTCTACTGAGTTTTCAGAACATTCTGCACAAGAGGTTATTCTGATAAGGAAGTTATTAATTATATTTGTCACCTTTATAGTCATCCTAATTTCTGTTTGTCGTTGCATACAGTGTATTCCGACCCTGATGACTGCCTGGTCCACCTGTCCCACTACGACGTCCAACAAAAAGCCCACTGTCAGCGCAACCGTCGTCATCATGGATCCAGAATGTGATGATGTCGAACCATCCTATACCCCCATGGCAGTAATAGGCCCAGTCGTCTACAACACAATGCGAGTCTAGGGTCAGCGGTGGGGGATTGGGGTGGGACGGAGCAGGGCGAGTTTAGTGAAACAGATAGTTTCAAGGGGGGTCTGTGGTGGAAGCCCAGTATATATCTATATGGATCCGTGGGCCTTGGCAGTAGACAGTTGTCAATTTAACATTCTGTATACATATTTGCTTTCTGTCTTGCTACAAATATAATGTTCTTACAGTTATGCAATAGGTACTTCCGCTCATATGAAAATATCTGTTTTATAACTCTGCTGACATGGGGAAGCCAACATGAAACTTCTGTACTCAAAACGCTGACAAGATAATATATAGTATAAACACGTTACATTTTCCATCTGTTTTGCAATTTTGGAGGACAGTATAACTCAGACGGACAACCACAGTCTGAAACAGCCACCGCAGAAATTACCCAAGCAATTTTACTGGAAACGTATGCAAATAATATGGGAGGTTTGTGCAATTTATAGTTCATGATGTAACATCCAATCATATCGAAGGAACCACACGTGGCTCCAGGATAACCCACTCATTTCATCCACCACCTGATGGCCAATCACAGATGACCGGAGGATGGAAGAATTGCAAGATGCTTATCCAATAATTAAACAATACGTTGTATCTATGTAATCTTTGACCTGCCCAGATGGGCGGATATGTTAAACTCTTAAAATAGGCTACACGCCGATCATTAAAGTTAGAATTGAGGAAGCTATGCATGCTGAACCTCGTGTCAGTGTGAAAACTTCTTATGCGCATTATCAATTCAGAATTAATATGGAGGGGTGTAAACATTCCAACTTGAGTAAGCCGTGATTCCGCAAAGGAATTCTACGACATCATTATATAACCTCCTATTTCCTTCTTTACTGCACTTACAAACGCATTCTTTATAATGGCTGATTATATGCAGTGTTAGTATCATCTCTCTCCCCCTAGTTATCCTATGGAAGAGTTCTACCATCTCCGCCCTTCCCATTCTAATTTCCTTCTACAGAACTCCAATCTGGCCCTAGAATTTTTCTATCTGCTCTTTCCATTTAATTGTAACTCCTCATTAACCCTTTGAATTGTTTATCAAAACTGTCGGGGCTCTATTTATATGGGCGTGACAGTTTGGGGCTTCTTTTAACCAGGCTTCAGCAGCGGATAATTCGTATTTCTGCTGATCTTTAGCTGATTTTGTCCGTATTTTATCACATAATTCTTTACAACTTGGAACTTTTAATTTATTTTTTAAATCCATATTTCTATCCCCCCTTATGTCACAATATTTGACAGTCAGGATCTAACTTGTCCATGTACTTCTTATCCCCTTCAAGGACTTCCTGTCATTGGCAACAACAGAGACATGCACAGGAGAATGCCTTACAATTTGTATTTCCCATTGTTAGTAATTATGTTCTTGACATCGATTTACAAGACAAACAACATAAAACAAGCCTCTGGCCACTAAAATGTATAGTGAAAACGCAGGGGTTCCTGACCAGAATCAGTGCTTCGCTATATACACGAAGACTCCTTCTTGCCTTTCCGAGTAGGGCCTGTGAACATAAAACACAATATGGGGCTTGTCCGAAAACAACCTGCACAGCAAGGCTGGTCCTTAATGTGTCCTAGAGGTCAGTGCCCACGTATCAGATCCGCTTATCTCAAATCACTCACACATTCGCTTCATGCAGTATAAGTCAACAATACAAATATTACAATATGTTAGTAGGCGGCCGCCCTCTTTATATTCTTAGTTACTCTATAACACAATATCAAAGAAAAAGTAGTAGTAGTAAGATAAGAAGTAAAGTTCCTGGACACCCCTGTGCCCCATGACGTCATCTAACCGATTCTTTTACGTGCTGCGTGGAGTAATTCTTTCCTGTAGCCTTCTCACAATGCCTATGGTCTCACATAGACTACTGCTATTGTCCCTTGACAACAAATTTGTCTATACTTGCTTCTAATTTACAATACACATCGCACATAGACTACTGCTATTGTCCCTTGACAACCCATTCCTCTATACTTGCTTCTCTTTTACAATACCCATTGTAAATTTTACTAACACCAAAGCATACAGAAGAAGAGAGAAGAAAAGTTTAACCATTGTTATACTTACTACACGTTATCTGGGAGGCTTCTAAATTCTTAGGCTAGTTCGGAAAAACATCACTGTTTCAGACAGGATGCCCGACTGGCCTCTAATGACGTCTAAGCAAGACGGAGGTCTTTTAATGATTGGAGAGTACTTCAGACCCACCTTTTCACAGCCAGGCTGTCCCTTCCCTCTGCAGTGAGTCTTTCCGTCTCGAAGGACCAAAAATGTAAGGAGAATTTATGTGTTTATCAAAGAGAAGATGATCCCAGATCTCGTGCAGAAGTCTGGACCCAGGAGAAATACATATCACACCAGCCTGTGCGGTATCAGATGATTTCTAATTTATTCAAAGGTGTATTTGGTTTATATACCATAAATGACATCACAGGAAAAGTATATACCTCCAAGGTTAATAATAATACATGATAGGCTGAAACTAAAATGTTTAACATAAGTTACACCTTTTAAGGTGTTACTATAACATACAATGAGACCGTTATGAGTTCAGTGAAAAGGAATGAAGGTGGGGGGGGGGGGGGGTTCTGGGAGACTGTCTTATCTGCTGTCTGTCCCACCAGTACCATGCACGAATATAGAAAGGTTTCGTTTATCCCCTTCACCATTTCTGGACCCAGGTATATGTTAAGGAAATTGTAGATCAATGTATCAATTAATAGCTCTTTTATTGGATTATAGACTAGAAAGATTTAGCATGCTAGTATAAGTAGTGAAGTCTGGGGCAATTCCACCATATATGTAAGAAGGTACCCTCACCCTCATAGGCCTGAAACCGGAGACCTGATACCCTAGGAAACATACAGGACAGTCTTTGAGGCTTCAGATACCATCACATTAAGAGTTTGCAGCCTGCTTTAATAATTGATACATTGACAGACAGCTTGGCAGTTGAATCAGCAATTTTATTCCGTTCCAAGACCAGAAGTTCCTCATCTGGTCCAACTCCTTGCTCAATGCAGGATCACTAAATCATACCAGACAGATGTCTGTCCAGCCTCTGTTTGAAGACTTCCATTGAAGTAGAACTCACCACCTCCCGTGGTAACCTGTTCCACTCATTGATCACCCTGACTGTCGAATATCTAATTTGTGTCTCCTCCCTTTCACTTTCATCCCATTGCTTCTAGTCTTTCCTTGTGCAGATGAGAATATGGCTGATCCCTCTGCACTGTGACAGCACTTCAGATATTTGTAGACAGCTATTAAGTCTCCTCTCAGCCCTCTTTTTTGCAAGCTAAACATTCCCATATCTCCTAACTGCTCCTCATAGGACATGATTTGCAGACGGCTCACAATCTTGGTAACTCTTCTCTGAACTTGCTTCAGTTTGCCTATGTCTTTTTTTAGAGTGGGGTGCTCAAAACTGGACAAAGTATTTCAGAACCAACGCAGGGTTCTTCTTCAGGCTTAAATCCTTGCCTTTAGTAACAACTGTTTTCCATCACTGAGCCCAAAGACACATTTTCCACCAGACCAAGCATTCTCATGTTATGTCCCAACCATTTATGTGTCACAATATCAAATGGTTTGGAAAAATCAGGACATACAGTACAATATCTAGTGTCTTACCATGATCCAGCTTAGAACTTACCTCCTCATAGAAGCTGATCAGATTGGTTTGACAGCAGCTTGTCGCTCTCACCTATTGAATGATATTGAACAACGCATCTCTACAGGGAGGTGTATGGCCATCTTCAAGCTTAAAGAGGTAAATTATTGATGGCGTTTTCTCGGGATGGGTTTAGTGCCAGGGACCCCCACCGGTCGATTGTTTTGTGGGTCAGTGAGCTCAAGTACCAAGCTGATTTCTGTTCCAACTGCACTGGCCTGGCTTGGTATTGCTAGCTAAGTTCTCAATTAAATGAATGGGCACTTGGCATGCAATACCAAGATGGGTTACTGCAGTGGGAACAGAGCTGTACACTTCTGCGGAAATCAGCTGAGTGCACCAGCCCAGAGAACAGCTGATCGGTGGGTCTGCCTCCCGCCTCTCTACTATTGATCACTCATCTTAAGAATAGGCCATCAACAATTGACAACTGAACAACCCCTTTAAGGGCAGTCCTCTTGAGACATTAATAGTATTTTTTAAAAGTAACTCCAACACAATATGCTTGATTCCATCATCGGAATCACTAACCAGGCAAAGAACAAGATTTTATTTCTCAACCATAGGAATACACAAATGGGTGTACATAGAGCAAAAGACAAAGGAGCTCCTCACCAGGTGCCACTACTCCCCCCTTCCCATTCGTGCAAGTGCATAAAAATACTGAATATATTTGTGCCTGCTCTGGCTATTCTGCTTCCCTTTTGCAAATGTTATATGCACTAGAGCTTTGAACACCTTCATAGCATCAATAGGAAAGAGTTTAACCAACCAATCACCTCCTTTTTTTCCTTCATGAGCCTCAATGCTGCAGCAGAAGTTCCTTATATATTATGTCCCCCCCCCCCCCCGACAAACACACCCACATACAAAATATTCATGGAAAGGAAAATAAATTAGGCTTTGAATATACGTTAACCTAGAATAATTCTATTGACTCTTACTGTGATCCCAAATATTGTATTTCCTGCCTTGGGTTCTATTCATACCATGTTTGATCATATACAGTTGCAATCAAAATTATTTACCCCCAAATTACATTTCATTGCTAAATTTACGAACTCCCGGCTCTTTGCAAAAAAAAAACTAAAACTAACAAAAACTATTTAAGTATCTCAATGCAACTAATATAACAGGGGGCTTCTCCAAATTCAACACAAAATGACACTTTTAAAGAATCCTGCAGTCTCAGAATTGTTCAACCCCCTCATGAGAATGGTCTTTAGTACTAATTAGAGCTCTTTGCTGTTATGACCTGCTGTAACCGTGATGCATAGCCCGACAGCAGCTTCTGACAGCGTTCCTGAGGACTCTTACCCAATTTCTCATGGATAATGGCCTCCAGCTCACCAATATTCTTGGGTTTGAATGCTGCAATTGCCTTCTTCACATCCCGCAAAAGATTTTTTTCTACGGGGTTCAAGTCAGGCAACTGTGAAGACCCCTCCAGAAGCTTCCAGGACTTCTTCTGAAACCACGGCTTGGTGGAGTTTGAGGTATGTTTGGGATCATTGTCCTATTATAAAGGTCCAATGACATCCAAGCTTCAGCTTCCTCACAGAGGCATGATTTCTTCTAAGATGCCCTGGATACTTGATTGAATCCATCTTGCCCTCTACATACTGGAGGTTTCCAGAGCCAGAACAACACAAAGCAGCCCCAGAGTATCACCCAGCCACGGCCATACTTCACTGTAGCAGGGGGTTCTTTTTAGCATATGCTTTATTCTTCCCAACATACCGCTGATCCACAGGCCTGAAAAGTTTCACTTTTGTTTCATGTTCCACAGAACAGAATCCCAAAACTTCTGTTGCTTATTTATATGGCTTTAGGCATGAGCTGACTTTTCTTGTGCTTTGGGTCAGTAGAGCTGTACTCCTGTGCAAATTGAAACCGCAGTATCTGCTGCCACCAAATCTTGCTGCAGGTGTTTTGCAGTTATACAAGGGTATTTGCCCACCTACCTGTTTAGGAATCTGGTGTCAGCCGGTGATAGCGTCCTCTTTCTGTCACATTTAGGTAGTGTAGCCAGTGTGTCTTTAACTTTAAACTTGCAAACTATGCTTCCAACTGTATCTATAGGAACAGTCAGTGCCTTTGCTAACTTTTTATATAATTTTCCTTGTTTATGCAATGATGTCTTCACTTTCCGGGGAGAGGGGGTTGGAAACAGGTTGTACTAGATGGACATTGTCTTCTTTCAGCCTAACATACTATGTTAAGGCCCATTTAGACACAACAATAATCGCTCGAAAGATGTCTTTTGAGCGACTTTTCAGCAATAATCGTTGTGTCATTTAAGCACAAGGTGATTGCTCAAACGTTGAGCGATCACCTTGCGATCCCAGCAGAGGATGCAGATGACAAGCGGGGAGCCACTTGTTCTCTGCATCCAGCTGTTCCCCGCTGGGAGCCCCCGTCTGTCATACAGCCGAGCGCTCGGAGCGGAGGATGCAGAAGACAAGCGGGGTGGCCCTGCTTGTCTTCTGCATCCAGCTGTTTTCTGCATGTAGCGCCCGGCTGTTATCCAGCCGAACGCCCCGAGAAGGGTATGGAGAACGCAGCTAGACAGCTGTGTTCTTCATACCCAGCCTGTCAGCAGGGTATGAAACAATAGTATCAGCTGTATCCCGCTGTGAATCCCCGATAAGGCTCATTGTTGTCTTTCAGCATGCTGAAAGACAACGTTGAGCGACAGCTTAACGAAAACTGCATGAAGTTAGTGCAGTTAAACATAACGATTATCGCTCAAAAGGCGAATTTTGAGCGATAATTGTTGTGTCTAAATGGGCCTTTAACCATATTTCTAACATGCAGTCAAATGTCGTCCACAAACCTCTATCTAGTCCAGATAGATAATAAAGCCCTTGATTAGTTGCATCAGGTGTGCTTAAGACAACACCTAATTTGCAAATGTGTGCTCCCATGAGGGATTTTATTGAGGGAGGAAGGTGAATAATTCTAAAAGTGCAGTAGTCATGAAAAATTATATTTTGTGTTGTATTTGGAGAAACCACTTATGTTAGTTGTGTTGAGCTATTTAAATTGTTCATCCCCTGCTTTTTTGCAAACAGCTGAAAGTTTGTAAATTTGGCAAATAAACTTGCAATGGGATTGAACAATTTTCATTGCAATTATAGATGGCAAAATATGTTTAAAAATATCTAATCATACAGCATATAATACAGCATTTCTAAAGTAAAGGTGGCCATTCACATTAGTTGAAGGGCTTCTGTCATCACTAACTGTAAACTAAGTTATGGGGCTCAAAGGTGAGGGCCGGTGGTCTGCTTATTATACTCAGTGTCCCCTGTTTCAGTGCTGGGCCCCTGAGAAATCAGCACACACACACACAGTGACCATATCAGAAGGCTGTGCGCATACGCTCTCCCATCTATCTCTTTAGGAGAGTGGGCGCACACAGCCTTGGGAAGAGTGTCACCATATATATGCGAACACTAATTTCTCAGAAACACAGTCCTGGAACAGGGACCCTGTGGCTATAAAAAGCATCTTACCTGATCCCCCGTCCCTTTATCTTTGAGGCCCATTATACAGTTCATGGGGCCAACAGTTGAAGACAGAGGCTCTTTAAGTGCATTTTGCATGGAGCAATTTGCTCCGGTAGCCAAGCGCCAAATCATTGGCACTTGTATACCAAGCCTTTACATAAGCTGATTCAAACCTTCTGCAGGACTAATCGTTTGTCCCACATAGAGAATCATTGCTGTCGGCACCACATCCCTTGTTGACATCATGAGGTTTGCAGCTGGCGATGATTTTGTTCAGCTGCATGAAAGTTGCGACCAGCTGCTGAACAAATGTTTGCTTATTAAATGGTGGATCAGGTACAGCTTTACATAGGTCAAAAGTCAGGCAAAAGGGTGTTCATGTGATCGTTCATGCCAGATTGTCAGCTCATGTACAAAGACGTATAGAAGGTGGTTGATCAGTCGTTAAATTTTCATCTAGTGAATGATTGTTTCACAGATGTAGCCATACGTTTGTAAGTCCGTGTTGGCTGCCACAGTTGTTCAAACTGGCCATACTAGTTCAATGACACTTGGCGACAGACTAATGAGCTTTTGTGCATGATTCTTCGAATCTTTTGCCTCACCCTTGGACAAAGATTTCCAGACAAGGTCTGTATGTCTAAGAAAGAGCTCTGTACTCCAACATACAATTGTAGATGTGAGGGTTTCATTAGACAGGCAATCCTAAGTCAGTAACATTTCATTCCACTCACATATTTGGACCCTTTTCAAACAATTGTTACTGGTAATCAAATATCATCACAAAGGATTAGCTGAATTGCACGAAGGAGAAGACATCGGTCACGTGTATGGCACCATATAATGCAGAGTTCTTACTTACATATATCAGATGGAACTCCTATTCTAGCACCCAGCTTACACCACAGTGCAGTCAACTATCTGACTAGATGAGTGTATGCGATTTGTCAGATGAAACAATTGTTGATTGTTAAATTTAACCTTATGAATGAGGATTTTGCTTGATATTGTCCATTTTCATCAACTTAAGTTTAATGTGTATGGGTACGAACATTGGGGAAGGCAATGGCAAACCACACGGCAAAAACGGTCTGCCAAGAAAATGTCATGACGTGACGTGGCCCTAGGAGTCAGTCATGACTCTGTGCTTGCACCAGGGGACTTTACTTTTACCTACCAACATACACCAAAAGTATATATGTCTTTATGGGATACATCTGGATACATTTTTTTTGGTACAGTACTAAAAACAATAAAATTATAAGTCAAGAGCAGAATCCAAGAATTATGCATATACACTACCACAGAATATGATTGGACCAACCCACATCCTCCTAATAATAAAAGGCGCATCCTCCATAGAAAACAAAACAATGTATCATCTAGATCCTGACTGTATTTTTGTATCTTCAAAACCAGCATACAATGGCATCCATGTGTTTTTTCTAACTATATCGTTGGTCATAGGATTTGGCAACAACAAACTGAATAACTTTACTTCCATCGTTACGAGGAAACTTTATAAAAGTTCGACAAAAAGTACTCGGCGAAAACAACAGAAAAAGTAAAGCAATAAAAGTAAAAAGAAACTCATCACTGCGGAGATGGAGCAGCGCTGTACATTCTCTACTACACTTTTTTGAAGTCAGGAAACATAGGACAAAAGAAGAACAGATTTTATTTATTTATTTTTTAAATAATGGTCAAGGATTTAATTCATCTTGTTTCAATATCATTACAGAAAATGTTATGGTACAGAGTTCTTCAGTATTTTCTTTGCTTCTTTTTCTCCACATGAATGCTGGTACACTGTAATCTGTACAAGATCAGTTTTTGATTTTTTTTTCTGTACATTTCTTAAATGTATTGGTTAAAAAGGCTGTCAGCACTTAAGGAAGCAATTTTTTTTTCAAAGAAAAGGTATTCAGTTACTGCCCAATAGTACTGAGCGGAGTGATTGCCAGGACGTCTCTCCTCCTTGTTAAGAAGATAAGATGGGAGTCTGGATCCAGATGCAACCACTTGGCACATCAACACGTTATACAAGATAAAGAACAAGCAGAGCTCTCTTGTGAAGCGGTTATGAAGCATACTGATAAGGGAAACAGCAGTGTCATCTAAGCTAGTATAAAGTAAGCAGACAGCCTTGGTTAAGAGCTTAAGTATTTGTACTTTAAGGATGAGAGAAACACAACTTTTGCAGGCATCTACTGCTGTCTACTAAAAGCTACTGCTATTAGACCTAGCATTGTAACACACAAAGCAATTGCAATGAAGGAAAAGTTGCCTTGATATAATCAGAATAAGGTTTTATAAGAGTTTTTTTTTATAAGGTTTTTTTTTTTTGGGGGGGGGGGGGAGATTTTTTTTTCAGTTTTTCTCCTCAAAGTCAGTTTTTTGAAATTTAGTTCAAGATGTTGACTACACTGATCAACTTTATCCAAATCATAAAAACTAGCTGTGCCGTTGCATATTACAGGATACAGTCAATGATATGTGGACATGCATCAATGCTTCTCTCTTGCTTTTGTCATCATAGCCTTCCGATGACCAGGACATCCACCACCTCTCCCTTGTGAAGTTCCACATACTGCTCTGTCTTTGGAGGTAGCATCAACAGTCCATTGGCACTGCGCATACTCATCAGGCGACTGCTCATCTGATTACCTGCGTGGAGAAGACATAGACGTTAGCACACTCCTCGTAAGACAAGATGACAATGGACATTTCCTATATGGGAGTTCTTGGTGTCTGGATCAGTCGACGTAATGTAAAGACTGGTTCATTAATCAGCTTACTCTACCTAGTGGCTAATGATTAACCTTCTAGTGTGATGGGTTATTCGTCTTTAGGGTCTGGAGGAAGTAGTTGACTATACTAATAGATCACAGACTGAACATGAGTCAACACTGTGACGTAGCAGCAAAAATGAAAAACACAATTCTGTGATGTATTAAGAGAAGCATAGAGTCTAGATCATATGAGGTAATTATCTCCCTCTACTCTTCCTTAGTCAGACCTCAGCTGGAATACTGTGTCCAGTTCTGGGCACCCCAATTTTTAAAAAAATAGACAAACTGGATTAAGTTCAGAGAAGAGCTACCAGGATAGTGAGCGGTCTGCAAACCATGTCCTGTTAGGTACGGTTAAAGCATCTGGGAATGTTTAGCTTGCAAAAGTGAAGGCTGAGAGGAGACTTAATAGCGGTCTACAAATATCTGATGGGTTGTCACAGTGCAGAGAGATCAGCCCTATTCTCATCTGCACAAGGAAAGACTAGAAGCAATGGGATGAAAGTAAAAGGGAGGAGACACAAATTAGATAGTCGACAGTCAGGGTGATCAATGGGTGGAACAGGTTACCACGGGAGGTGGTGAGTTCTACTTCAATGGAAGTCTTCAAACAGAGGCTGGACAGACATCTGTCTGGTATGATTTAGTGATCCTGCATTGAGCAAGGAGTTGGACCGGATGACCATGGAGGTCCCTTCCAAATCCACGATTCTATGATATTTATGGGAACTATAAAAAGATTTTCCAAACCTGGCATCCATTTTTTTGGTCCTTAGGAACATAAAGTAAAAACTAAAACAATGTAAGGTACAATATACTGTGTATAATTCAAGTTGACTCCTCTGACTTTCTTGATGTAGGTAGTGGGACCCTTAGTGGTCATCTATTGTGGTGACGGGTTGAGTAATGTCTGTTTGGCAATCAAGGTCAGGTTTCCAGCTAAAGGATTTTCAGATCTCCTGATGATACAATATAGAATAGAGCCAGCGGATTTCCATTTCATCCCAATGTATTTTTACACCATATTATGCACCACGCCTGTTCTTTTTGCAATGTTTTGCCACATCGACTGTTAACGCTTTACCATACAAGCAAGCTATAGGAACCTTTCCTAAAAATGGTTCTTGCCACCATTTGGTCAGTTTTTTTTTTACTTCTTCCATGACTGATATGATAAATTCTTTTTGCTTTATAGCGAGTCATCCACCAGCATATTTCCATTCAAATCCCTCTTCTTCCTTGCAGGGCTAATAGAAATCAACCTTTACAAGTCTAAAAGGAGCCTAAGGGTGGCTTCACCTGTGCCAACTATTGGCTGAAAAATCGTTCGAACTAGCAATTTTGACTGATAGTTTTTCTGTGCAATAGCGCAGGATTCGATTGAGCGAGAAATTGCTCATTGATCATTTTGTTTTGGCTAAGTGTAACAAAGCAACTAGTGAGTTCTCATTGAACAACTGTTTGTTCACAGTAAACGGAGGTTGACAGCCGGAAGAGATCTCCAGCGCGCTTCGCCTCCATTAACTGAACGACTATCGCTCCTGTGTGAAAGTACAGAAGTCTTAGTTGTTGGAATGGCTTTCGAACGCTTACATACCCGAAAGTCATCCTGTGAAAAGCTACCCTAAGAAAAGAAAATGGTGGCTTCCATTACCGGTTATGCAGTTATTTTTTGTTAGAAGCTGTAGGGGTGGGCACCCCGCCATGGCACTTTCTGACTGTGTGATATCTGCTAGTTATATTATCAAGTTGATGGCAATGTTATTAAAATATCCAGTACAACCTAACTGATAGAAGTGTCCAGTTATATGTAGTCAATAGAGACCTGTACTTTGTGCCCAAGGCAGTGGCTCTTGGTGATGCCACGTAAGTATGCAGCGATGGTACTCTGGGCGAGGATCCAACTTTACATCACAAGATAACTGCAAGACAGAAAAGAAAATGTTCTCCTATATTCAGTCATATTCACCTATTTTTCTTGTTGTATTTCAATCATCTGTCCAACTTTAAATACCATCTACGAGAGTGAAGAGCGGCAGCTAGGAGCATCTGAAAAAACAGACACATCTATGTATTACACAGACATGCCACTGATAGCAATGGACAAGTGTAGAAGTTCCCCTTGCTGTCTTTTCCCTCATAGATTCCAGTGGTTTGCTTGGGGTCCAGCAGTTGGACAAACTGGGATTAGCTTATTTTTAATGAGGGTCCCTTCTAACAAAAAGGAATGGTCTAAAGAGGACTTTGTAAATATATAGCATTACTTATCTTGTACTGATCATGACTTACAGTCTGCATTATAATCAAGAGCTGTGCCCATAATTCTGCTGGTCCCCATTGCACTCCTATGATGCAGTGAAACTATTCAGTGCCTGATGTGAAAATCACATTTCCCAAATATGCCAATATATATCCAGACATACATCCAGTAATAAATCATAGGGTATTTTGGCAATGAAACCTGAAGAATTGGGAATGCAGCTCTGGAGAATAATACAGGATGTAACTCCGTACAAGTGGAGCTGGTGTTCTGCTTGCATACCAATTAAATTACTAGTTTCTTCAAGCACAAAAATAAGCCATGGTGAAATTGAGCATTACACACAGCCCATTAAAATGAGTAAGAGGTCTGTGTAATGCAGGGCAGGTCAAGTCCTCCAGATCAGGAGACATTCTTTCTAACTGCTCTCCACTCCTCAGGAGACAGGGACCCTCAATGCCCTCTTCTAATCTAATTTTGGATTCCTATGAGGCTTTTTCTTTCTGTCATTATACAAGAGCGCCACCTGCTGGCTAAAACCAGCACTGCAGTATGTGGTGTACCTAAGAGGCTCTGATGACGGAGCAGCCGACAATATACAGTAAAAATACCCTGTCGGACGTCTTCAGGCTTTAATCAGAATGTCGGAAGCTGTCAGACAGTTGATTGGAAAGGGTTAACTCATAATTCCCTAATAGGGTACACGAAAATGTTTTTTTTTTTAAAACAGTACAACCCCTTTAACATAACATCCTCCAATTGTTAGCAACATATTGTAGTAGTGAAATTGGGGAACACAAAGACCGTATAGTGTAAAGTTAGGGTGGTTTTATATCTGCAGCCATGGTTCCACTTTTGTGCTCTGTTCGGGGAGCAGGAAAGGGGAATCTCTGCAACCAAATGGCTCATTCTCTGGACAGCACCACAAGCACCAGACAGACCCCATTGATTATAATGAGGTCCGTCTGTTTTCCACTCGGCTGCCTAACTTTAGATGAAAGAAAAAGCTCTGCATGCAGCACTTTTTCTTCCAGTACTTTGAGCCGAATCTGCGACTGAACCTCCGACTCCGATGTGAAATCGGCCTTAATCACATACACATTTACCTGGAGTTTTTCCTTAAAGCGGTATTCCGGGCGATGGGACATTTTTTCCAGTTTTCACCCATCCAGTGAAAACTGATAGATCAGTGGGATCGTCCGATTGCTGTGCTTGGCTGTTTGCCCCTTTGAAATGAATGAAGCAGACAATAATAGTCGAGCACAGCACTCGGCTATTTCTGTCTGCCCCGTTGAAATGAATGGAGTGGCACTACTCCATTCATTTCAATAGGTCAGACATATAGGCAAACACAGCACAGCACTCGGCTATCTGCCTGCACCGTTGAGAGGAATCAGCCTGTTCTGTGTGACCAGCAGCTCTATTCCCTGCTTCCCTGCAGAAGCGAGACGATGTATGCTGAACTGTGAAATAAGCGGGACGCAGGTCCCCCAGTCTCAGGAACACTGAACACTGGGGGTCCCAGCAGTCATACCCCCACCGTTGAAACATCCCATCGTTGAAAATCCCTCTTAAAGTAAACCTTCAAAATTCTGTCCTTGTACCTAACGAAGTGGAGGGTAAATTACCTGCACTTGTTCTTCTATGCCACGCCTCCCAATCTGCCAGTTTCAGGCCGTGGCTCCACCTGTCCAAGATGGCTACAGCTATTTTCTAACTACCTAATGCACTGCTCTCTGATTGTCCATTGGCAAGTCAGCGAACAGGTATAATGCATCGTTAGTCTAAGACTACCAATACACTGTAGAGATTAGCTAGATTGAAGACTGAATCGGCCATCTTGAATGCCCGAAAAGAGGACCTGGAACTGCAAATTGGAAAGACGGCAGAGAAGAACAACTGCAGATAATATACACACCCACGTTCCTCCTCCGGCTCCATTGCAGAATTTTGTCCAGAAAACTGGAGGGTCACTTTAACATTTACTTATAAAACAAAAACAATATAAGTTTTCAAACAGCGGCAAAGTAATGGAAATTGAGCAGCTATTTTGTGTCTTCATATACAGAGACATTCATGTTGATGTAAAGTCATATAACTGCTTTATATGGTAAATTCTCAAAATAAAGACCCTTTGTACGTGTATAGAGCCGCCTCACTAGACACTTGGACATGAAACACACACTGTTTTAGAGGTGTATAACATTTCCTAATAGGGGTGACTGCAATAAATAGCGATGGAACGGCAGATACGAATTCCGCTCTCCATATAACATGGGCGGTATAAATACCCTGGCTTTGATGATTGTAGGTCTTGGATCCAGGATTCCCTGCATCTTTCTTAGTGCTGGTACGACAAAAAGATTACAGGTAACTACTGCTGACACAGGGTTGCCTAGAGTGAATGGAAGACAAATACCATTAATCAGGAGAAGGCAGGTAGTAAACAACGTAAATTATGTGTAACACGTTCAGGCTTTTACTCCAGAATCCACATTTGATTTTGTAAGATGTAGAAATAGATTTTTCCCTTTAACCTTGTGAATGCACGGTAAGTTCTGATCAATAAGGCCTTTTTCGAGCTGGACCCCTTCAAGACCATAGCACGACTAGTAAAACCAATGCTTTCCCTTGTATGGGTTAATTTATTAGGCATTACATAGGTTGATTGAAAAAACAATCAAAATACTAACGACCACCCGTCTGTCGGTGAGTTACATGCTCCGCCCCTGATCACATGACAGTGACCTCATCAACTAGTTACAGCGAGGTAATGAGGTGCCCCAAGGATGTCTAACCACCACCTAACTAGTTACACCGAGTTAGTGAGGTGCCCCAAGGATGTCTAACAACCACCTAACTAGTTACACCGAGGTAGTGAGGCGCCCCAAGGATGTCTAACAACCACCTGACCAGTTACACCAAGGTAGTGAGGTGCCCCAAGGATGTCTAACCACCACCTAACTAGTTACACCGAGGTAGTGAGGGGCCCCAAGGATGTCTAACCACCACCTAACTAGTTACACCGAGGTAGTGAGGCGCCCCAAGGATGTCTAACCACCACCTATCTAGTTACACCGAGGTAATGAGGTGCCCCAAGGATGTCTAACAACCACCTAACTAGTTACACCAAGGTAGTGAGGCACCCCAAGGATGTCTAACAACCACCTAACTAGTTACATCCAGGTGGTGAGGCACCCCAAGGATGTCTAACAACCACCTAACTAGTTACACCAAGGTAGTGAGGCACCCCAAGGATGTCTAACAACCACCTAACTAGTTACATCCAGGTGGTGAGGCACCCCAAGGATGTCTAACAACCACCTAACTAGTTACACTGAGGAAACACCAACCTCCCAGTAACCATTATTAACCATCTCTGTTCCTCCGGTCATCACAGCCTCATCCTCCGGTTACCCCACAGCCGACAGTCTGCATACAGCGGTCAGTTATCTCGCAGCTGACAGATACCAAGCAGTAGTTACCTCAGAGCTGACAGTGGACAGTTACCTCAGCGCAGCGCTCAGTCACCTCAGAGCTCAGTTACCTCAGCGCAGCGCTCAGTCACCTCAGAGCTCAGTCACCTCAGAGCAGCGCCCAGTCACCTCAGAGCTCAGCTACCTCAGCTCAGACATGACACCATTAATAAAACACAATTGTTAAGCAGACATACATTCCCCATCATCACCCTGACTCACCCTTTCTTTACAGCCTAGTAAGGGTTACCACTAACACATTTAAAACTGACCAATCTACCTTAGGGGGCGCTCACCCCAATGTAGTTGCATATGGGTATGTGTATATACAAGCCCATATATATATATACACGTATTGGCTCTATCATGTGCATATATGTGGCAAAAATACAACATGCTGCGTTCTGTTTTGCGCTCATGTATTACACAATTCCGATACGCTAATTTGAGAGGAACTGCGTAAGGCAATGCGATTAATTGCCTGCGAGTTACCACCTTTCATACGGGCATACAGAACACACGTAATACATGGTAATCATATGGCGGCCTAATGGATGGACAATCTCAGACAACGGTCCCTCCTCTAAGTACCTCAGACCCACCAAGCCATAATACACAAAGGGGTGAAGCTGTGTCACTCACCTGTTTCAGCTTGAAGGTTTTTTTAAAATGATATCCTCCAGGTCCAACAAATCTGGTTCTCTTGGACAACGGCGCTTGGACAGTGTCTAGAAAACGAAGCAGAAATGGTAACAATTTCTACCATGATATTGCGGGAAAAGTACGGTTCATCCATCAAGTGTACCACTAGCTTCTTAAGAGCAACAGATCAAAGTATGAATAGCTTTTTTCCCCTAATTCAGCATAGAGCTGAAAAAAAATTCTAGAAAATTAAGCATTAGTTTATGATTCAGTTTAGTGATCGGGTTTACAAACTACTCAGCAATGTCTACTAAGTGGAAGGATAAAACCACTTCCACAGGCCGGTACTGGAATATAACATTGGCTAGGAGGACTTGTTTTTTTAGTTGTAAATGGGTATTTCCAGAACGGACCGACCACCTATCCACAGAACAGTTGATAAAGTCTGATCAGCAGCGCGAATCTCACCACTGGGACACCCACCGATCCCAAAAACGCCAATCCCGTGTCCCTCTCTGCTGCTCACTTCAAACCCCGCAGTGAGGAGCAGCTTGACTAGTGTGGCGGCTGAGCATGTACAATGCCAGTCCATTACATTCTGTGGTCCTGCTTAAGTGCTTGTCCTGAGCTTTCTCCGGCAGCCCGATTGAAAGGAATTGAGCAGAAGCAAACAGTCATCCGCACCTTCATTCATGCACCAGGAGAGGCGGATACGGCGACCCTGTTCTTGGCATCAGTGCTGGTTTCGGTGGCGAGACCCTCACCAATCAGACTTTCGGCACCTATTTTGTGGATAGGTGCCAAGACAATCCTGAGATTAGTGCTTTATAGCAACCCTCTGGTTTCAGGACCAAACTTCTACCCTGGACTGAAGGAGGGTATATTACTTGCAGTTGTTCTTCTCTGCCATCTATCCGATTCACGAATTCCAGGTCACATTTTTCAGGCGCCCAAGATGGCTGTTGCAGTTTTCTAACTATCTAATGTATACTGTGCACTGCTCTCTGATTGACCAGTGTTGCTCATGTGATCAGTGCTGGCCAATCAGAGAGCAGGTATAGCAGGTTATATCAGCCACCTTAGACAACCAAAAACAGTACCCAGAACCAATGGATCAGAGGGACGGCAGAGAACAACTGCAGGTTATATACCCCCTTCTCCCTCCGACCCGGTAACAGATCTTTGTGAAGTATTCTACTTCACTAGACTTTAATTGGCTTCCATTTAGCACTGCACTTTAATATTATACATGTATTACCGGTTACAGGACTGTTTTCTCTCTGGGTTTCTCTTGGCTTTGAGATGGTTCTATTCATGATCTGCAGGATTTCTTTTTATGCAACTAGAAATAAAACAAGAGCATTTGAGAGGGAAGATTAAATATGTAAGACGGGTCTGACAGATGCATAATTAGCCCAACAACATTTAGAGAATATACAATCTATACTCCTTTCCCTTACAGAATATATTAAATGAGTTTCCCCACCGATAACACACATGGTATACAAAAATAATACTCAATATACACAAGCAAGGAGAAGATCTGCCAAGGCTGGATACTACCGGCAAGGAGCGCCCGCTGCGGCTCGGCCCCCTCACTTGAGTGTTGCGTCAAACTTCTAAGTAGATTTCTTTCTGTAGCGCAGCAGCGGTTCAGAATAAAACAAGACACATGCCAAATGGGCATCTCTGTCCTGGGTTCATGCTGCCCGTGGGTTTGGGTGGCATGAACCTAGTGACAGCTTCCTTTTAAGGATTAAAGATTACATACCGTACTGATTTCTCATTTTTATACAGCTCTATGCACACACTTGCTTCGGAACGGAAGACATAAGCATCAATTACAGGAGATTGTAAAATTGTGTGTATATAATAGAATATGAGAAACATCTATTTACAGTGAGCCGCTGAACAGAAAGGTGACAACTGGCCTGAAAGCACATTTATAGTCATGTATCTACTAGTAAACCGTATCCTGGAGTGAAAATGTCAGCACTGACTCTGAGAAGAGACATTTACACAGAACTGAAGGGGTTAAATAAGCATAGACTATAGATGCGAGATGTGAGACAGGTAGGTGGGAGGCGGTAGGTGTGAGATGGGTAGACGAGAGACACCCATTAACAGACCCCAGCCGATCAACTATTGATATCCCGAGGAAAGATCTTCAATAGTATTTCCCTGGAAAACCCCTGTAAGTCCTCCTGCCCGCGGCCGGGTCGGAATCCGACTGCGAAATCTCACAGCGGAATTAGACCCGGTGACCCCCAGAGACTCTATACTCGCCTATCCGGATCCGCTACGAGTGTTTCGGCTGGGGCAGGGCGTAACGCGCCAGCGCTGGGCTCTAACACGGATTCCTGCGATACTACTGCGAAAGTGCTGACGGCCGGTCAGCTTCCATTGACTGCAATGGAAACTGTCTGTGCGTTTTTCTGCACTAAATAGAACCTGCTGCGACTCACCCCCGCAAACGGAAAATCACAGTTAATTTCCGCCAGTGGGCAGGGAAGAATCTTTTAACATTGCATGTCAATGGACGGACATTGCTGCGGATTTCGCGGCGGGCGTCTGACTGCGAATTCCGCAGCAAAAGTCCGTCCATGGGCATTGGGCCTAAGAGAAGAGATTATTACTTTTTATAGACAAGGAAAGGGATACAGAAAGATAACGAGGCGCTGAACGCCCCTAGAGACACAGCTGGAAGCCAGACGCTGCCCTACTAAGTACTAATGCTCCATTCTAAATTAGTTCAAACAAAAGAAATTGCGCCGTAATCCTTGCGTGTAAATGCGCAGCCATCGTGCGCTATTAGTTTACTTTTCGTTTCAACCAGCATAATAATCATTGCTGTTTGCTTACTTCTCGCTGCGACTAACCCCCCCGCTCCGTGCTTCTCACAGAATATGATGATCTGCCTGTCTAAACGTTCTGCACGAGCGCGAACAACCAGCGGTGACGTCACATGTTCGCGCAGATCGTTTAGCCGACAGTTGTTTCATGTAAATGGGGCATGAGGTTATATGTACACAGGCAAGTGTGATAACTCAGACCTATATCGCACTCGTAAACCGCAGATTTACAGGCTTCTGCAATGCGCTTCCCCTTTAAAAACGTGCGATTTGCATCGCTGAATGTGTTTGTCACTCATGAAAACAATTGCTCATGCCTTCAATAGTTAAAATGGAAAAACACATCAAACTCATGAGAACTGCATTTGCAGATGAGTGTAATGCAGTATTTTTGTCTCCTCTACAGAATACTGGGTGATCCTTGCAGACAAAATCACCCAAAAATAAGACAAACTGTGATTTTTCACTTTCACTGTATTGGTACGAGCGAAACATTGCTGGATGAGAGCGAATCCACTGAAAATAATTGGTTCTTTAAACACGCAGGTTCTGTGCGCGGCGCAACAACACAGAACCCCCGGATTATTACCGCTGGTGTAAATACAGCCTAAGGGCTTACTCAGACGACCGTATATTGGCCAGGTATTCACGCCCGGCCAATATACGGTGTCCCTCTCTGCAGGGGGAGGAGGCTGGAAGAGATGGGAGTAGTGCACTGAGCTCCCACGCCCTCTCCACCCCTCGGCACTATTTGCAAAGGGAGGGGCGAGGCAGGGCAGAGCTAGGTCTCGAAACTTAGCTCTGTCCCCGCCCCGCCCTGCCCCCTCTCATGAATACCTATCCGATATACGGTCGTCTGAATAAGCCCTGAAGACGCTCGTCATGAAGGGGCTGAATACTTCTCAGACTGCAGGTTTTAAAAGTGGCATTCTATCTTCAACTTGGAGAAACCACTTTTATATCAGTTGTGTAGATTTATTTAAATTGCTTTTATTTGATTGAGTTTTACAAACAGCCGTAAGTTCTTAAATCTGACAAGCCTAATTTGCAGGGGGGGGGGGGATAATTTTGATTGTAACTTTAGTTATGCCCTATCCTATGAGTAACTTTATATTACTGGAATACCTCTTTAAGCACTTACAGAACTCCAGTGTTGTGACCTCATCGTAACCAAGACATCTGCCATAAGTGGTATGACATCACTCTCTCTGCCACCTGAACAACAGCACTGACTCTGAAGAGGTGGAGACACATCTGAGACCAGAGGAAATGATACATCGCTTCTTCATCCAACAATACAGTAAGTAGATGGGAACTGGGTTATAGAGTCCGCATGGAGGGGGAGGAGGTGCACTGTGCTGTAGCGTTACATGAAATGCAGTATCATATATAAAATATAGATTTATTAATATATTTTACTTGAACTCAAAACTACCAATTACCTGATAGTTTTATTCTTTATGGAAAATAGGCGTCATAATAGCAATCCTATATAGATAGTAAATGTACATGCTGTCTTATGACATAGAGGTATTTCCTTATAAATTGTTTATGTTGCCATAGTAACGTCAGGAGACGACCACCAATAGGATTGCTGGTCATCAAATTGAAAGTTGTCAGTTGTGTGCAGTCAGTTATTGGTGGGTGATGTTCTTCTCTCCATTCAGTACTAGTAGACATGTGATGGAGATCTATACTGGAAGCTCGAGTAGAAGATCTATAGTTGTCCTGTGTTTAGGGCTCATTCACACGGGCGTAAGGGCATTTCAGCCACAGAAATACGCAGCATTTTGTGTGACTGGAATGCACTGATGCCCGCTTATTTTGCCGGCTTTGGCATGCATTTGCCACATGTTTGCGCACACAAATGTTGAGTGGATTGATTTCAATAGGCTCTTGCGGTGCACAAATGACACCAGGAAAGGTCATGTTGCAGATTTTTCACGCGATCGCAGATTGCATGAAATTGAGATCAATGGGTTCTATTTACTGAGGATTATGCATGCAAAATTTGTGTGGGTTTTATGTTGTGCGAATACGCCCAGGTGAACGAGCACTTATTCCCTATGGAGGGCATTTGCTGCCCGCAGGCTCCTCACTTGTAAGTCCTATTTTGGGTCTTTATCTCTGAGGATATAGAGGTCTTCTCTTGCTTTCTATGGTTACGTGTCAATGTGGCCTCTCGTATAGATATATCACAGCAATCACAGCCTATCAGTCACAAATATCAAATTATTTTGTTGATATAGAGCTGAAAGCAAGTGATGCCAAGAGAACATGACCGAAGCCAAAGGACAAGATGAGTTCATAATAGGGATCAATGGGAAGCCAGGTAAGTATAATAATGTGAAAAACACAGAAATACACAAATCATAAAAACACATTACATTAAAAAGATCCCCACATAATATAAGTCCCTGAAAGCATAATACAAAGCATATATTTATTATATAGCAGCCTGCTAGTATAAGCAGCAGCTAAATAGTTAAAATGAATTAGGGGACATATGTATTAAGTCTCCTAGACTGGGCAAGATATAGCACCCTGCTAGTATAAGCAGCAGCTAAATACTTCATATGAATAAGGGGACACATGTATTAAGTCTCCTAGACTGGGCAAGATATACAACCCTGCTAGTATAAGCAGCAGCTAAATAGTTAAAATGAATAAGGGGACACATGTATTAAGTCTCCTAGCCTGGGCAAGATATAGCACCCTGCTAGCATAAGCAGCAGCTAAATAGTTAACGTGTTTAATATTATATGCTTGTATGTGCAATGTTTTTCTATGTACCCCCACACCTCGTTCTCATGAGGCACCCGCAAATCAAGCCACCCATAGGGATGCATTAGCACTACAAAATAACTAAAACCATGTGGATGTCAATTTTTCCTGGCATGCAAATCGTACATGCAGGAAAAAAAAAATCACAGCATGCTCCATTTTTCTGTGGATCCAGCACTGACGGCTTCCATTGAAGCTGACACTGTGGATGTGCAGCAGATCCGCGGGAAAACAGGAGATTTAAATGTTAAAAAAAAAAGCACAGCGCACCCGCAGTGCAGAAGAAAGAAGATCTGGCCGTGGACAGAAAAGACCCACACTGGCTTCGGACAAGTAAGAAAATGTTTTTTAGGCCTCATGGCTTTGGGCACGGGTGGAAACCACTGCGGGATTCCACACTTTGAAACCGTGCGTGTCCGTGGACATGAGGCATTATCACATACATGTCTGCTAGTAGTTTCATTCTTTTTGTGTCTTTGAAATCACACGTCTGAATAGTAGCACGTCTGTAACCTACACCTTAAGGCGTAAACATATGTTAATCATTAGCATTACAACCTGTTTTGAATACTCATTTGTTCTGCTTGTATATACTGTCTGCATGTATATAATGGTGTATATATATTCTGCAATGTCCACATATGTAATTTATATTCATGTTGGTAATATCATATGCAATGTACATAACATATTCTTGTATATAGTGTTTGTGTATGTATTATTAATATTGCAATGTCTGTACATATTATAAATGTCCACATGTTTTAGATATATTTATACACAATCTACACATAACGTGCACACAGTGTTTATACGTATAATATTTGTACTTTACTTTTTGGTGTTATGCCTGTTTATTTTTATATAAAGTTTGGATATACTGATGTCCATGTATATAATATATAACAAAAGTATCTCTCCCATGGGTTAGGCTGCCTTCACATCTGAAGACTGTGAGTATATATAAGTGTAACTGTATCTATACATGCATATACATCCGTGTACTATTAATTCTGTAATATATATGTGATATGTTTCTATATCCTGGTAATGTTTCCGTGCATTAGCACATCAATATCTGTATATATGATTGATGCCCACGCATGTATTTATGTTATATCCTTAGGGAGCCAGAAGACTGTGAGTATATAAAAGTGTATATGTACCTATATATGCATATACATCTGTGTACTATTATTTCTGTCATATAATATATGTATAGAGTATAATGGTAACAAAAGCATCTCTCCCATGAGTTAGGCTGCCTTCACATCTGAAGACTGTGAGTATCTATATATGCATACACATCCATGTACTAATAATTCTGTAATACATATGTGATATGTTTCTATATCCTGTTAATGTTTCTGTGTATTGCATTAGCACATCAATATCTGTATATATGATTGGTGCCCACAAATGTATTCATGTTATATATTTAATGTATATATTGTTTGCATTGGTAATGTGTATATTTATGCCTGTATGGATATTATATGAATATGTGTATATGTGATGCTCTTCAATGTAATTAATGTTATGTTAATGTCATTGTATATATGTACACAGTATATATAATAAAGTATAATGTATTGTTAATTGCTTGAGATAATAGTAGTATCTTCAGTATAAGCTTCTTATTGTATCCTGTTAATGTTTATGTGACTGTATTATGTGATAAGTTCTGACCCTGATGTGACTGACCGTACAGAAGAAGCAGAATACAGGACAAGCTGCAATGGACAAAGCCTTCCAATTACACTCAGTATTGTCACTAAATAAGCAGAGCAGGATGTAAATGACATTTCTCTTCCCATCAGGCCCTCCAGGGCCCCTTATGGAGATGGGTCCCTATACTGACACTGTATATGTAGAACAGGAGATCTCCAGTGTAATTGGTCGGCTTTATAGGGATTCTCTGGTTATATGTAAGTAGCATTTATATAGCAGATACATAACTGATCACTACATGCGCTCTGACCTTCTTATATCATCACTGTGACCCTACAGAATCCTGAGCGCTGATCTCTGGTTCTGCCCTGCAGGGGGCGCACAGTGTAAAGATGCTCCTGATCATAGATGAGGATAACAGGTTAGAGCTCTAGTGACGGGTTATCTAGCAGCTAGTTATATATTCCCGGGGAATGCTTTACCATAGCAGTGTGATACTTTACCTGTATAGTCACTCACATCAGTATTATCTGTCCATGTGTTATTATATAAGGTAGCATACAGCAAGGCTCCTGCTGGAATGAAGCACATAATGTAGAATAAAAGCCACCTAGAAGTGTATAGATACAATGTGTGCAGTGTAACAACTGCAAACTAGATCAGTTATTAGAAGGTTCTGCATCATATTGATGCATATAGAGGACAATGTGATTCTGTGCTCTGACAGAGGATGACATGAGCCACATGGAGAAGTGACACATGCCACATCTGAGTATCTCCTCTTCTACAAATCTAGTCTTAGTGTAGGGACCCATCTGAATGAGGTCGCCGTGACGGGGCAGATGGGCTCGCACAATTGGAATAAAATGTGCGCCAAGAACCTCACATTTATACCTCTAGTTAGTAATATGTAAACTGTGTGGGAAAGAGTTTATCATTGGGATCTCTGCTCATATCAGTAGTATTAACTCAAATGGAAACTTTGCCAGGAAATCCCAGCAGCTCACGATAGGTAGACGAGAGCGCGAGATAGATAGATAGATAGATAGATAGATAGAGAGCGATAGATAGAATCATATATAGGCTATAGATTTAGTAATAAACATACAGCCAGTCTGCTCCTTGTAATATATGTAATGACGGTATACGTGATCCAAGATCATCCTACACAACCCAAGTGCAGACACGCTCCAATAATGCCAAGTGTTGGTTCACACTTCTGTTTACAATAGAAAACCGTGACACAAGAGCTCGACTATCTCTAGCCGTCCCATTGACGTGAATGCGACAATGCTGCAGTACTCAGTAGGGCTGCCAGGAATAGTACGATGCTCTGAGTAATGCTGCCTTATTACGATATCCATCAAAAAATGGTTCAAATGAGCGAAAGTGAAGATAATTGTTGGGTTTAAACAAAAGCCAATAACAGAATGAGATTCAGCAGGACTAACAGTCATTGTGAGCTCGTTCACTTATCATTGTGTTTAATCATCCCGCTCAGTTCCAGCGCAGATCCAACATGAAATGTCTGCAAGAGCCAAGCAGAACCCATATTATAGTCAATGGGGTTCATTCGGTCATTGAACCATTTGTCCAGAGGATTCCCTTTTTCAGCTTGCATAAACAGAGAAGGAAAATGGAATCCCCAATGCAAATGTGACTGTAGACTAAGAAGATGAATGCCGCCCTCAAATATGACCCCTGTTTATTAATCTGTCAGTGAGGAATCTCAGCCTCAGGTGAAGCTTCTGTCCAGCCTTGGACCATTCTCAAACTTCGAGAAGTAAATCTACATAAAGTGAATGTAGACCCCGCTGGGATCACACAAGTTTAGGCAAACATATACCTTCTCTTTTAGGGTTCTTCATGTGATTACATACAATAGTTTGACCATGGAGATTTACTATAAGTAGAGCGAATACAAATCATGTCCTGCCCGGTTTTTGTTTCCTTGCAGGTAACAGTGTGAAATGATAACGGTCTGTTCCTTATCTAACCAGTGAAATAATTTGGCCGTGATCCGACCGACGGTAGAATGAGGTTGTCCAGAAAAGTTCTGCATTCCCTTGCCAGCACCGTGACCAGAGCCCTCAGTGACAAGAACAGTATCGCAATGAGTGGAACTGACTCTTCAGCGCCCCCATACACACATCCTGAATAACTGTGCCCCCCCCCCCCCCCGTCTGTATATTCTGTACATAACATTCTAAAGACCTGAGACAATGTATTTGATATCTCATTACATGACTTGTCATTCATTTCTTCTATCAGTCCTGCTTTGTTGTTGGGTTCTTCTCTCTTGTGTGGAAGGATTCATATTTGTGTCCAGTATATAGGCCTTCATTGTAAATTCACAAATGAAGTACACTCTATACACAACCGCTCCTCTTTAGTATTGCAGGATGATGTAACTAATGCATTCCATGCATCAGAATGTGCGCTATAACCATTAACCCCATACCACTGCAGGGCATATAGTTACATCCTGGAGGTTCAAGGTGTGTAATGGAGGGTGATCACGGGTCGATCCCGCTCTATACCATGCAGGTGTCAGCTATTTTTTACAGCCGATACCCGCCCACAATAGCCTTGAGAAGCAGTGCTGCTCATCGGGGTTTGTTAACCCTTCAAACGCTGCCATCAATTCTGACGTCCAATGCTATTATACACAGGCTGGACCGCACTGTCTACTGCCACAGTGTGTAACAAACAATGACTATTTCCCCATGCGTACCTTTCCGGTGGTAGGTCCTGGAAGTAGGTTAGGCCTACTAGTTCAAAGCAATCTTCAAGCACCCCTACATCGCCATCACGTTAAAGCCGAACTATCTGAGTCTCACTTGGATTTGGACTTGAATGAGGAACAGGTCTCTAAACTCTCCTCTCTGGTTGGTAGCCTAATACTTGCAGTGAAAGTGAACCTTCACCTGAAGGGTCTGACACCTACTTCATCTGAGAAAACCTTTACCTTCAGACGCCCAAAGGTCTTCCCTTCCCATACAGAATTTGAGGACCTTTTAGCTAGGGAATGAAACCTTCCCAGCAAACACTTCACCAAACAAAAGCATTTAGATATCTTGTATCATTTCGTCTTTACCAGTAGTGCCTATGGGTGATGCCTCGTTCTTTAGGGAGGCAGGAGCCAAAAATTTTGAATCCCTAGCCAAAGTTTCCTTTGGGGCAGAGGGTTCGGCACTACAACCTGTTTTTGTCTTTACCTGGTTCGATAGGGCCACCAGCGAATCTGCCAAGCAACTACATTGCAGCAGTCTTTTGTCTCTTCGCCAGAAGAATTAGACATTGTGCAGGAGATAGGCTAGGCAGGAAAATTTATCTGCGAAGCGGATACAGCAAGATTATTGGCCCGCACCGCAGCAGTGTCGGGAACCTCCCTCTGGACTTTATGGCTCAAGTTCTGGGCCGCAGATTGAATTGCTTAGGCTTGAATCTTTTAACTTTAAAGTTAGATTTAAACTAGGCCAAATAAATGATTTGCCTCAGAGGTTGAAAAAAATCCTCCTGTGGTGGAGTATGAGTCTCACAAATAATCGGGAGAGGTTGATAGTAGGAGATGCAGAGTCTATGCATAGATTTCCTTATCGTGTCGGGACCACTAGATGACAGACTGGACATCTACAACACAAAGGCTAAAATTGGTGCCATATATCCTCCTACCTGAAATCCAAGGTAGAGTAGAGAAACACCAGGGCTGCTTAGCACACTAACCCAAACAGTGAAAAAATATCAAGATCAGATTTTTTTTCAAATTTAATTTTTTATTGAACATTTTGAAGCTGTAGAATTAAAGATGCTTAACGCTTTCCAACCCACTGTCTGACATCTGAAGACATTCTGATTGAAGCCTGTACAGCTTCGATGTCAGAAGATGTCTGGCAGGGTATTCTTACTGTATATTACTGGCTGCTCTGTTGTCGGGGGGCCTCTCCAGCATGTCACACATCGCAGTACTGGCTCTAGCCAGCAGATGGCGCCATTGTAAAATCTTAGACAAAAGTAATAATGTAAACTGTGTGGCGTGTCCGAAGACAAGGGTAATTACAGAGGCTGCTGGGGATGGGCACATGGGGCATTTAAACATGAGGTATCCCTCCTCCTCCCATGCTTTTTTGGGGGGTATTTCTTGACCTCAGCGGCAGGGATGGGGTGTAGAAAGTGGTGGTCTGTGAGGCTTTGTAATCTTGGTGAGGTGCGGCGGTCTCACACAGAAGGCGCTGAACAAGCTGCTCCTGGAACTGCAGGAAGGTGAGAGTTGCCAGGGCTTCTTGTAAATTACGTATTACTGGTAGCGGTCTGAATAACGCCAGGCTCACACGGCTGTATGTAGAATCCACTTGTGAAGGCCCGCAGCGGATCCCAGCTGTGGCGCTACATATGGCCGTGTAATGTACTGCGCATAACTGCATACTTACACAGGCAGCCATGTGTAATACACCATTTTTTGTTTGTATTTCCTGCGCTGTCGCTTAGGAAGGACACGGGTACCCGCAGCCCGTACATAATATAACTGCGTATGAGTTGTGGGTTTATACGTGACCATGGAGCACAATGGACTCTATGTCACGGATATCCGTGATAAAATAGAACATGCAGCGTTCTGTTTTCTGCGAGTGGATTACGTAATTCCGACCCTCTAGTCTGTGGAGAATTGCGTAATCCATTGATTTGATTCATCCGCGTATTACCGCAAATCAGACGCATGTGGAGTCGGAAATTTCTATCCAGTCGTATAAGACTGGCCTGAGGTAGATCGCTTCCTTTTTTATCAGGTGACCGGGGACCGCTCAACGAGGCCCCTGGTCACTGCTCCAGGCTCTCGATGACCTTTGATTGCCGGGAGCAAGGAGATTTTAAATTTCCCGGGCTCCCTGGCTCTAGCGAATGTGTCTGGCATTTTGCTGGCGGTCGCATGCGCAGAAGCCAGGAAGGTCCATGGAGAAGGATTACGTTGGGGTTCAAATATGCGGGCCTCCGGTAAAAAGTTTCATTTTCTCTCACCGATCGCATTGGTGAGGGAAGATGAAACTTCAACTTTTTAAAATATTTTTATGTGATCGCCATTATCCATTGACCAGGGACCATTTACTGCAGCCCCCCCCCCGTGACATCTCCAAGCTCTCAGCTATCTTCGGTAGCCAGGAACAGGAAGCTTTTTCATTTTCTGGGCAATCCTCGACTTTTGCACATGTGTCTGCTATTTTGCTGATGGGCGCATGTTCCGAAGCCGGGGTAAGGTCCGCAGATAAAGATCCTATTGTGGGACAAACCAGGGGACTTTAGTTATGCAATTTCATCTCCCCTCATGGATACGATTAGAGATGAGCGAGCACCAAAATGCTCGGGTGCTCGTTACTCAAACCGAGCTTTTTGTAACGCTCAAGAGCTCGTTTCGAGTAACGAACACCATTGAAGTCAATGAGAGACCCGAGCATTTTTCAGGGTGATCGATGCTCAGTAGCTGCCTGACTTGATTTCAATGGAGCCGCGGTTGCTGCCGGCGGCTCCATTGAAAACAATAGTCTACCGGCACCCCTGAAATGTTTTTCAGGGAAGGGCTTTACATATAAGCCCTTCCCTGAAAAACAAAAATATTAGTGTAAAAAAAAAAAAATTTACCTCTCTGCCGCTGCCTTGTCCCACGCAGATGCAGAACACATCTGCTGCTGTGACAGATGCAGCAGGGGAATTCTGAATCCCTGCGGAGAATAAAGGATTCCCTACCGCAGCTGTCACACATGACAGCTGCGGTGGAGGATCCTGCTGCCATCACCCCTGAAATGTTTTTCAGGGAAGGGCTTTAAATATAAGGGCAGAATAAGACAGAGGGGGAAAGGCTGAGCTTATAGAGATTTACAGTTTATGATCGGATTCAGTATTTTTATGTAAAACAATTTTGAGATACTGTCAAGACTCAATGAGAGGTTGAGAGTTCTACTTCAACTGCCCATGCAGGGTGACTGACAGAAATGGCTATATACAGACTTAAGCCCCATTTACACGCAAATATGATCGCTCAAAATTCATTCAAAAGATAGGATGATTGACAGTTTTAAGCGATCATTTTACATAAGCTGCTAATGGGCACTTATTACCTTCGTTTGCATGTAAATGAGCCTCCCTGAGCTGTATATAGAGAACAACAGGTGGTCTGTTCTCTGCATACAGCCCCTATGTTTTCCTGCAGCACTGCAGCTGAACACAATGTTAACAGTGGTCCCAGGGAGAATCACAGCGTGCAGTCCCTGCTATCAGCTATCCGGCGAACGATGGATTTTAAGCTCAACTAAAAATCATTGTTCGGCAGAAAAGCAAACAATGGTAGCATTTACACACAACAGTTATCCCTCAAAAGACATTGTTTGATCAAATATTTAGTGATAATCGTTGCCTGTAAATGGGGCCTTATACAAGAAGAGCAATCAATCACGGTGTGTGGGCAGGGAAAGCAGCACTCACAGGCTCTCTATACAAGTCCTGCCAGCATTTAAGCAATGGCTTAGAAAAAAAATTGAACAAAACCATAGAACTCTAGATTTCCCCGAGTTCAGGATCTCCCACTCTTTCCTATACTGACCTGAGATAGGGTAAGCATAGAAGTCATGAAAGATCCACTTTTAAGCTAGGAAGTCCAGCAGTAAGGGGATCCCCTTTAAGTATTAGGCTGGGTTCACATAGGGCAGATTTGCTGTGGTTTTACCGCGGATTGCCGTTGCATATCCACACTGCGGCAAAACCGCTGCGTTTGTAGTGCAATGCAGCACAAATGAGTTTTGGCAAAAAGCTGTTCTCACAGGATGGATTTTTTCCACACAGCCGCAGTGCGGAAATGCAACTGCGGTGTGGTTTTCAAAGATGCAGCACGTCCATTCTTCTGTCTTTTCCGCAGCGCTTTTTTGTCCATTGACCTCTATGGACGCAGCAAAATCCGCGGCAAAAAGCAAAAACGCTGCAGAAAAAACGCTTGCGGATTTTTCCGCGAGAAAATCCGTGAGCCAAAATTAACCTTTGAAGCGGTTTTGACGCAGAAGCAGTTCTTCTGCGGCAAAACTGCTACGGTAAAAGCTCATCAAAACTGCAACAAATCCGCCCTGTGTGAACCCAGCCTTAACTTTCTTCATATTACTTCATATTGTTTACTGGTTACTGTGATCTGGTTATTACGCCATACACACAGTCCTTGCACTTTCCCACTGTGGCATCTAATATTTTGTGTGATGTATGCTAACTAGGGATGAGCGAGTATACTCGCTAAAGCACTACTCGCTCGAGTAATGTGCTTTAGCCGAGTATCTCCCTGCTCGTCCCTGAAGATTCGGGAGCCGCCGCAGCTGACAGGTGAGTCGCAGCGGGGAGCAGGGGGGGGGGGGGGGGGGGGAGGGAGAGTTACTTGCTGTAAACTCTGTTTTACAGACCCAAGTTTATTAACGAATCAATAACCATAACAGTTCATGTAAACTCTGTCTTACAGACACGAGTTTACCACCACCAAACTCTCCCCAAGTTTACCTGCCCACCCGCCTAATGCGGGCGACAATCCCCCACCAGGCCATGGCATCCACTAATGACATGGCCCCCTCAACACCCGCAGCCTCCTCAGTCATCTACACAAATCCATGTTAAAAATATCCAACTCAATCTCTGACAAGTATACTAGATCATTCCTATGGAAGCCTAGACCAAAACCTTCCAAATCAGTATATATAAAAGAAAAAAAATCCACTCCTGGCATGAGCTCTCTACCATCGGGTTACCCTTCTCCAAATTCTCTCGCTATATACAGACCTCGGCAATGACCATAATAATCGAGGTACAAAATCTGGAAAAAAAAAAACTATCACTGTATCCGGAACCTAGTTTCAATGCTCCACATCTCCCTTTCAATGTCCCATGCCACATCAATGTGTTCTCTTCTATGTCATTAACCCCCTAAGTGTAAAATTAAAACATCTGGACAGGGCCCACGTGACTTTCTAAGCCCATGTGACTCTTTATAGATCAGTTCAGCCATTAACCCACTCCACCTCATACATCTATTACCGCAAACTGTGATCTGTACAATCCCAAATTTTCGGAATAGCAGTGATCCGCCGCCCTTCTCCAAGCCCAGTACACAAAGGAGTGTCCAACAATCCACACAATACTTTTCTTAATTCCTAGAATGAAAGAAGAATTAGTACACCATATTATTCAGGCACATGTACAACTTACACCGAGATGAACCCCATCTGTCTACCTTTTTCTTCAATAAAACCGCACCTGTAAACAGTTTTTAAGCACCATTATACATTAAAAGCTAAAGATTAAAAGATAATGATTCTCCATCATCCCCGTCTTCCCGAAAACAATACAGGGTCTTCTACTAATTGCTCCATAAGATCTTACTTTTGCCATGTATAGCTGCGTGGACACTATTTACATTGAGTTTTTTTTTTTTTTTTATTAACTGCAACTTTTACCAACTTCCCTAGTAAGCTAAATGTGATAGCAGAGCGTTGATCAGCGGCATACACTACTGCCTTACAGCCCCTGATCAGCGGCGTACACTACTGCCTTACAGCCCCTGATCAGCGGCGTACACTACTGCCTTACAACCCCTGATCAGCGGCGTACACTACTGCCTTACAACCCCTGATCAGCGGCGTACACTACTGCCTTACAACCCCTGATCAGCGGCGTACACTACTGCCTTACAGCCCCTGATGAGCGGCGTACACTACTGCCTTACAGCCCCTGATCAGCGGCGTACACTACTGCCTTACAGCCCCTGATGAGCGGCATACACTACTGCCTTACAGCCCCTGATCAGCGGCGTACACTACTGCCTTACAGCCCCTGATCAGCGGCGTACACTACTGCCTTACAGCCCCTGATCAGCGGCGTACACTACTGCCCTGCCTTACAGCCCCTGATCAGCGGCGTACACTACTGCCTTACAGCCCCTGATCAGCGGCGTACACTACTGCCTTACAACCCCTGATCAGCGGCGTACACTACTGCCTTACAGCCCCTGATCAGCGGCGTACACTACTGCCTTACAACCCCTGATCAGCGGCGTACACTACTGCCTTACAGCCCCTGATCAGCGGCGTACACTACTGCCTTACAGCCCCTGATCAGCGGCGTACACTACTGCCCTGCCTTACAGCCCCTGATCAGCGGCGTACACTACTGCCTTACAGCCGCTGATCAGGGGCGTACACTTCTGCCTTACAGCCCCTGATCAGCGCGTACACTACTGCCTTACAGCCCCTGATCAGCGGCGTACACTACTGCCTTACAGCCCCTGATCAGCGGCGTACACTACTGCCTTACAGCCCCTGATCAGTGGCGTACACTACTGCCTTACAGCCCCTGATCAGTGGCGTACACTACTGCCTTGCAGCCCCTGATCAGCGGCATACGCTACTGCCCTACAGCCCCTGATCAATCGCTCTACCTGAAAAACAGAATTAATAGGTACCACATTATACCATCTTTGAAAGAAAGCCATACCCAACAATACCTTCCAAACTGAGCTATATGAGCTGCATCCTAAATGTTGGACTCTTCTTCCCTGAATTGCTGCATCAGCAAACAAGACTATGAAATAGCAGCCGCATTAATCTCACACTGACCATCTCTAACCCTCAATAAGAGGTTATATGTTAGACATAATCTGATTAGTATACGAACTAACTCCTGCCGACCGGCTCTTACCAACAATCACTCCATAACCATTATCCACTAATGATAACTCCTCCGCTTCCACAAACTCCCATCACCAAGCTGACTGACCATTAAAGTCACAGATACCAACCATACCACTAGATCCTGCTTTAGCTCCCTTGATATCTGCGCATGCGATGTATGGGCCTTCCAGTCGCACATCACCACACATAACTTGCGGGAATACCTGGACCAATAATAATCACCTGTGAAGCCAAACAGGACCGACCTGCTAATGGCTGCAACTCCCTCCATGTAATCGTCCTTCATACGTAATGTCTGACTAATTAAACCCATAAACTATACACCCCTGACATTGGCAATTAGAACAACCATCACAATGCTATCAATTGAATACCTAAAAATTCCAACCGAGTACATGGCCATGGGATTTTTTCCGTTCGCCAGCAGCACCCCCAAAATCCTCCATCCTGACCACATGCCCTCTAAAACTTGTGCACCCCTCATTACCCTGATGCCCCATAAACAACAATCATCTAAGTAGTGTATTACACCAACATCCGGAGATTCCTTCCTCCCACCTACTCTAAAAATAAGGATAGTCCTAAATAATAGTAGGATGCCTTAGATCCCATCGGTAACGCCAAACCGGAAACCAAAGGATTAAAACCCCAACCAATAAGAAGTTATCCGAATACTGCATCACATGACCGAAGTGCCATATCAAAGCCAATGTAGTCACATGATGCATATCTTAATGCCAGCAGCTCAGGAGCGCCTCAGCATTCAGAGAAGACTGCTTGGGGTAAGATAGATGATAAATCACTGAGAGGAGATAGACTCCTTCTGTGGTATCACCCTTAAAGGGGACAACCTCAAATTGAAAAAAGGGGGGTATCAAAATGACCGGCAACTCTGCCCTCATCTATGTGATTAGCAATTTAACTACCTCAGGATCATAAACAGCTGAAATTAACTTATTAACCCCTTCACAGCCGGGTCCCTTTAACTCATGCACATATAAGCCGTACCGGGATCCTTCTTTATTGAGCCGGGCCTACTTCCAATATGAGAGGCTCACTGGAGTCTTGCCCTATTGCAGGAAACTGTATTTCCTGGATGCAAGGAATTTGTACTGATTTCTGACTAAAACAACCATAAATGGATGAGAGCGGCACAATATGAGCCCTCATGGCAGTACCCACAGCTCTCCATTACCTCGATCCCATAAATGTAAACACACATCCAGGTAGTGAGGCGCCCCAAGGATGTCTAACAGCCACCTAACTAGTCACACCGAGGTAGTGAGGCGCCCCAAGGATGTCTAACAACCACCTAACTAGTTACACCGAGGTAGTGAGGGGCCCCAAGGATGTCTAACAACCACCTAACTAGTTACACCGAGGTAGTGAGGCGCCCCAAGGATGTCTAACAGCCACCTAACTAGTCACACCGAGGTAGTGAGGCGCCCCAAGGATGTCTAACAACCACCTAACTAGTTACACCGAGGTAGTGAGGCGCCCCAAGGATATCTATAAACCACCTAACTAGTTACACCGAGGTAGTGAGGCGCCCCAAGGATGTCTAACAACCACCTCACTAGTTACACCGAGGTAGTGAGGGGCCCCAAGGATGTCTAACCACCACCTAACTAGTTACACCGAGGTAGTGAGGCGCCCCAAGGATGTCTAACAACCACCTCACTAGTTACACCGAGGTAGTGAGGGGCCCCAAGGATGTCTAACAACCACCTGACCAGTTACACCGAGGTAGTGAGGCGCCCCAAGGATGTCTAACAACCACCTAACTAGTTACACTGAGGAAACACCAGCGTCCCGGTAACCATTAATAACCATCTCTGTTCCTCCGGTCATCACAGCCTCATCCTCCAGTTACCCCACAGCCGACAGTCTGCATACAGTGGTTACCTCACAGCTGACTGCCTGCATACAGTGGCCAGTTATCTCACAGCTGACAGATACCAAGCAGTGGTTACCTCACAGCTGACTGCCTGCATACAGTGGTCAGTTATCTCGCACCCCCTTTATTTCAGGGGCATTGTGGAGTGCTGCTGTCAAATAAGGTATTTATTACGCCACTCCATACCCCTTCCCCTCTACGGTGCTGATGCTGCTCCCACTGAACACAGGCGAAGCCATCCCATGATGTCACAGCTGGGGGCATTGCAAGGAGCCCAGTGGTGAAGCCGCTTGAAGCTGAAAAGGAGGCATAGCACAGCAGAGACAGGAGCCAAGCCAATCAGCAGCTGTAGGTGTTCCCTATACCTTCCACAGCACAATCCCTGGTCTACACCCATTTTCGTGGTGGAGACAAGATACACCAGTACCCAAGAATCTAACTACTATAGTACTGCCCACTAAGTACAGGAATATAACTACTATAATACTGTCCCCTATGTACAAGAATATAACTGTTACAGTACTGCCCCGTATGTACAAGAATGCAACTACTATAATACTGTCTCATGTACAAGAATATAAGTACTAGAATACGGACTACTATGTACAAAGATTTTATTACTAGAATACTGCCCCCTATATAAAGTAATATAACTACTAGAATACTGTCTGTTACATACAAGAATATAACTAATATAATACTGCCCCCTATGTACAAGAATATAACTACTAAAATATAACTACGTAGAAGAATATAACTACTATAGAACTGCCCCTTATGTACAAAAATATAACTACTTTACTAATGTCTCCTATGTACAAGAATATTACTACTAGAATACTGTTCCCCCCTGTGTACAAGAATATAACTACTAGAATACTGTCCCCTATGTACAAGAATATAACTACTAGAATACTGTCTCCTAAGTACAAGAATATAACTACTAGAATACTGTCTGTTACATACAAGAATATAACTAATATAATACTGCCCGCTATGTACAAGAATATAACTACTACTATACTTTCACCTATTAGCAGGAATATATTTACTAGTATACTGTCTCTTATGCACAAGACTATAACTACTAGGATACTGTCTCCTATGTACAAGAATATAACTACTATAATACTGTCTCCTATGTACAAGTATATAACTACTAGGATACTGTTCTCTATGTACAAGAATATAACTACTAGAATATTGTCCCCTATGTAGAAGAATGCAGCTACTAGAATATGGTCTACTATGTACAAAGATATAATTACTAGAACACTGCCATCTATGTACAGGAATATAACTACTATAATGCTGTCTCCTATGTAAAAGAATATAACTACAAGAATATTGTCTCCTATATACAATAATATAACTACTAGAATACTGTCTCCTATATACAATAATATAACTACTAGAATACTGTCTCCTATATACAAGAGTATAATTGCTATAGTAACAGGAAAATAACTGCTTGGATGATAATAATCATCGACTTGGCCTAAGAAGTTAAACGTACGGTATGCATTTTTTTTTTTTTGCCGCAGATAACTAACTATATCGCTATATATGCATCTATATATAGATAGATAATATATATATGTATATACACATATACACAGTCATTTAGCTGACATGTGGCTAAGCCGTATTGGACCGCAGTGCGAGATATGGGCAGGTGGTCCTTGAAGCTCCACCACAGATCGAGGGCGAGGCTGATCCAGGGCAGCAACAGTAAGTACTGGATGATAAGAGGCAGCGGATGCCAACAGAAGGCCAGGATATTGAATTTGGGAACTCCTCTCAGAGATGTTTCTCCATGTCGGTGGTTAACGCCCCACCTCTTCCCGATATTACAGTAATTTATTTACTAAATCACACAGTCATTAACTATCAATTGAAAACCCCAAACAACTGCGCAGCGGTTATGTTTTTTTAACCAGAATGTGTAAACCCAGCTTGAAACCTCATATATTTAATGGACATAATACGGACAACCTACAACACCATTGATTTGCATTGGTGTATTCATGTGTGCGGTGTTTTTCAGCATGTCTTATTTTATTCCATATTTACACACCAAAATTGCACATTCAAATCTATAGATGCATAAAAAAAACTATCCTACGGCTGTCAAATGCATATTCACTGCATTTATGCCAGAAGACCGTGTGAAGAAGAGCGGACATCAGTTGGGCCTTTTTTTTGCACAAGTGAAAAAAAGCACAAATTACACACAGACCAAAATAGCATGCGCCCGTATGAATGAGCCCTAAAGCTGAGATCTCACTGTGGGGAGTTTTTAACTTATGAGATGCAAGGAAAAAAACACTGAAAACCCAGAAATAAAACATACTGTTTTATAACATACATGCATTGTACAAGCTTAACCAGTGATAATCAGTCCTTGCACTATCATCATTTACATTCATATATATATATATATATTGTAATGGAGCGACATGGGCCCTTTAATTTAGCTCTTGTGAGACAAGACATAACAGTTATCCTCTGTGTAGTGCAGTGAAGTGGGCGGAGCTTGAAGTGGGCGGAGCTTCCAGAAGAAAAAGTGGCAGTTGGTCAGTCAGACGCCATCTTGAAGCCAGATGAGAACTGTTGCTGCTGCTGACAAGAAGCTAACCCTACTGGATTGGATTTTGCCAGGAACAGCTGGAGAAGCCAGAAGAGGAGAAATGGTGACAGTGGCAGATGAAGAAGAAAGAAGAGGCAACAGAAAGTCATAGTCCAAGGAGATCTATCCTGTAGCAAAGACCAGGCAGACAAAGAGCGCAGCGGAGACCCAACTAGGGGCCCAATACGTTGGATTGGAGGACAGAAGGAACAGACATTAAGGACTGGATTATTACCTGATAGGACCAGTGATCTGCAGCTGTCCGCGGGGAAGCCAGTGCCGGCCGCAGCGTCAGCCTCAAGGAGCGCCAGCGAGGGGGTCACCTGGAGCCGTAAGCAACCAAGTCACACAAAGATTAGCAGTCATTTAATTCACAGTTTAATGTTATAGATTTTGTCTTGCATTTTGGGTGGACTTGCCGCAGATTTCACACTTTGGATTCAAAAAGGTGAAATCTGCAGCACATAGTTAACCTGCTGCGGATATAAAGTCCACAGCGTATCCCTCGGGGAGATCGTCTGCACTCTGCGGGGGAGATTTGCTAAACTCTCATCCCCATGGCTTATATTGTAAATGCTGCTGATTCACCTTGCGCAAAGTCCACACCGAAAATCATTCTTGTCCCATGTGATATACCCTAATGCTCCAGGAGGATTTGGACGATTAGGCCCCCTTCCCACGGACAGATTTCCGCCACATAATATGCGGCAAAAATCCGCCGCGTTGCCCGCAGCTATTAGGTTCTATTGAACCTAATAGCTCAATGCTCATGGTGCGGAATTCCGCACCGTGAAATCTCCCGTCCTCACCCGCGGCATGCTCTATTTGCCGCGGGTGTACACGCGGCCGGCTTCCATTGCAGTCAATGGAAGCCTTCCGCTCACACTATCTTCCGCTGTAGCACAGCGGAAGATAGCGTGAAATCGCCTCTCCGCCCATCGCCGCCGCGCGTCATATGACATGGCCGGCCGCGTCATGCGACGCTGTGGGCGTGTCTTGTGACGTGGCCGGCGTGTCACATGACGATGCGTGCTCGTCACGCCGAAGCGTCATGCGGGACCCAGAACACCAGATTCGCTGATAAGTATGGGGTCTCTGGGGGGCGCCATGACGGGCTTCGCCGTGGAATATTCCGCGGCGAAGCCCTTCACGGCCGTGTGCAGGCGGCCTAATTCTACATGTAGTATATTGGTGTGACTATTATATACAGAACAATAATATATGTATACACACACACTGAATAGCCATTGAGACTTGAAATAATAAAGTTAAAAGGGTTTTCCAATTCGGTGACATTTTTTGAAAATCGATCGATCAGTGGGGGTCCTACTGCTGGGAACCCCCTCCCATTGATCATCAGAATAATGGCTTTAAAGACGTTCAAATGGCCACCTTTAGCAGTCCTACTGCAATAAATGGAGCAGCAGTGTGTATGTACAGCCAACGCTCAATTAATTCTGCCAACTTCAGCACTACCATTGTGGTGATTGGTGGGGATGCCGGCAGTCGGACCCTCACCGATCTATCAGGTATCACCTATCCAGAGAACAGAAAGAGGAAACATGAAAAACGTCACCGAACCAGAAAACCCTTTAATATAGAAATATGACATTGCTGTATTTTCCTCAAATGGGCCGATACACAAGTAACGATTTCCTACTGAGTTATTTGGCCTATATGGTATTCATTGAGGACCCTTATCTATTTCATGTTTATCTAAGGAAACGGTTCTATAAGGAGCAGTCAGTCCACAATAGACTAATATGTAGGTGTAAGTAGTGATCGTTATTCCTCAATGACTGAAGCGCTTGTAGTGATGACATACGGGTCATTGGGGCTTTATTATAGATATTGGTAGAAATTACATCTCTGGAAATTACACAACTAAAATGCTGGTTATTTCATTAACCCCTTCATAATAAAGGTTGTACATGTTTGGGAGCCAAGCCCGCTCCAAGCACGGAGGGTGCCCAATGTGTTACATAGCAGACATCCACCTTCAGGGATCAGATGCCAGCTGCTTAACTTATTTCCCACTCAATGATGAACGTGGCATCTAAGCCGTTAGAGGGAATTCCTCCATCCCTCCCCAGCAACACAACTGTAGGGTGGCTATGGGTTACTATGGTAACCCAAGGCCTAGTTAATGCTACTGGGACTAGTGTATATTAAGGCCTTTTAAGTCTCAACAGTGAAAAGGTGTAATATATATAAGTATTGCAGTGTTTTCTGTCAGCAATCGCATGTTCCAGTCCCCTAATGGGACTAAAAAGTGTTTAATAACATTTTTAAAATAAAATATATTGAAAAGTTAAAAACCTCTCACATATATCTAGACAATAAATAAATATAATTGCTGTGACACAGTAGAAAGGATCACAGCACTACAGACATTACGTCATGTAAGTGTTGCAGGTTGTTCATATATTGTACATACCTACACAGTATTTGAATGGAAGAAGTCCGAAGTAGAAAACAGCCACAAATAAGGTAAGCTGCCAAAATGAACATTTCTTTCCTGTCTAAAGTTTATGGCGCTGTATGTATAAGAAGCGCTTTATGTACTTGTCCATTCCATATGGTATGCAGAATAATGTGCCCGGTTACAACAAACCTGTCAAGTCACCCAAATTCAGGGCTGCCAACCGTCCATAAATTCATGAACAGTTGACAAAAACTGGGTGCTATTTTTCTATCCCAAAAAAAAGCAACGTTCATTAATTTTCAGCTTTCATTTCTGAATTTGCACAGTGCGCATGTGCCAACATGGTTCCACTACTGCAGCCGACAGGAGAGGAAAGAGGATGTGACAAGAGAGGGGGGGATCTCATTCACCCAATCCCCACTCTCTTTAACCCCTTAAGGACACGTATTTTGGGCATATGGATGTCCACTTGTCAAAACTCATATTTTTTTTAATTTCTCTGATGACTTGAGGGCTTCTTTTACTTGCAAGGCGAAATGTAGTTTTTATTAGTACCATGTTTAGTGAAAAAATACCATATTTTGTAAATCTTAACTTTTTGGAGAGCAAAGAGAGAAAACACGTCAATTCTGCCATTGTTTCTTTTACAGCATTAATCATGCGGCATAATACATTTTTTATGAGAGTCAGTTCAATTATGACGATAACAAATTCTTATTTTTTTAGCTTTTCCACTTTTCCGCAATATTTCATTTCTACATCGCTGCAAAGTCCCATAACGTTTTTTCTGTCATGTTTGGAGCTCTGTGAGGGCTTGCTGTTAGCGTGACAAGATGTAGTTAATATTGGTTACCATTTTGGGGTACTGCTTTTTTAATCACTTCTATTGCGTTTTTGGGAGGCAAAAAGAAAATACCGTATATACCGGCGTATAAGACGACTTTTGAACCCCGAAAAATCTGCTCTGAAGTCGGGGGTCGTCTTATGCGCCGGTAATACAAAAAAAAAAAGGGTAAAAAAAAAAATCATTGCTCACCTCCCCCGGCGTTCTGTCGCGCTCCGGCAGGATGTCGCTCGCTCCTCGTCCCCGGCGCAGCATTGCTTTCTGAATGCGGGGCTTGAAATCCCCGCTTCCAGAAAGCTAATACACACGCCGTCAGCCAGTTACAGCCATTCAATGACAGCATTGAATGGCTGTGATTGGCTAAAACACACGTGGCTTGAGCCAATCACACTATTCAATGACATCATTGAATGGCTGTGATTGGCTGAAGGCGCACGTGTGTTAGCAATCACACCCATTCAATGATGTCATTGAATAATTTTTTAACTTTTTTTTTTTTGTCCCTTTGTCCTTCCACAGGGACCCATCAGGACCCCCTGATCACATTCCGGGGGTCTGATGGTGACAGCCCTTTACATGCTGTAGTGACAGCCCTTTACATGCTGCAGTCACATAGACTGCAGCATGTAAAGGGTTAACACAGCAGAGATCGGAGGTTTTCTCTGATCTCTGCTTTAAGAGCTGGTACCTAGCTGTCCTCTGATAGCCAAGCACCAAGCTCTCCCTGTCACAGAGACCATCGGCTTGCTTCTGACAAGCCGATGGTCTCTATGGCAACCTGTAAACAAAGCAGGACATTGCCGATATGCCGGCAATATCTTCTGCTGGTTTTTCAAAGCCCTTGCTTTCTTCTTTGTGGGTCTGTGCAGGCAGAGCACAGTGTCACAGCTTGTGGCATTGTGCTCTGCAGCTTCCATAGTGATACATAGCCCGGAAGATTTCCGGGCTGTCACTATGAGCAGTGGAGCTCGTCCCGGAAAATTTCCGGGCGTGCCACTCAAGGGGTTAAACGTTTCATTTTTTTCCCCCTTCATTTTCCTGTAGGGGATTTGAATCATAATGCGAATAATCGCTATTAAAAGGCATTGTAGGACTTCCGTAACGCAATGCCTTATTGATTGTAATAGCGATCATAGGCAATGGCAAGACGGGACACCAGTATCTGGCATGCTGTTGCCATAGCAACTCATCACCCGGCTGCAATTACATTGCGGGGGGCCAATAATGTCACGAATAGAGCGCCCGCCCTCTGTAAACCCTATTCATACCGTGATCTAAATAGATAGTGGCTTATAGGGGGTTAAAAGCAAAGATTAATGTTAATTGTTCTCAGGTGTTGCAACGCATGATATAAGTTTATGTCCTGGTGCATTAAGTAGCATGCTGCCATGACGTAAACTTACTTCATACAATGTTGATGTTAACCAACAGGAATCAGAGAAGCATGCCATTACCTCACTATCTAAAGAAAATGGTACACTCACCTGCTCTATACAGAACAAGCCGTTCATTTGTTTCAAAAAACAACTAAAATACCCACTTATCTTTCCATAAAGAGAGGCCCTGCGTGGGACAGACCGGCCGAGAGGCCCTGCGTGGGACAGACCGGCCGAGAGGCCCTGCGTGGGACAGACCGGCCGAGAGGCCCTGCGTGGGACAGACCGGCCGAGAGGCCCTGCGTGGGACAGACCGGCCGAGAGGCCCTGCGTGGGACAGACCGGCCGAGAGGCCCTGCGTGGGACAGACCGGCCGAGAGGCCCTGCGTGGGACAGACCGGCCGAGAGGCCCTGCGTGGGACAGACCGGCCGAGAGGCCCTGCGTGGGACAGACCGGCCGAGAGGCCCTGCGTGGGACAGACCGGCCGAGAGGCCCTGCGTGGGACAGACCGGCCGAGAGGCCCTGCGTGGGACAGACCGGCCGAGAGGCCCTGCGTGGGACAGACCGGCCGAGAGGCCCTGCGTGGGACAGACCGGCCGAGAGGCCCTGCGTGGGACAGACCGGCCGAGAGGCCCTGCGTGGGACAGACCGGCCGAGAGGCCCTGCGTGGGACAGACCGGCCGAGAGGCCCTGCGTGGGACAGACCGGCCGAGAGGCCCTGCGTGGGACAGACCGGCCGAGAGGCCCTGCGTGGGACAGACCGGCCGAGAGGCCCTGCGTGGGACAGACCGGCCGAGAGGCCCTGCGTGGGACAGACCGGCCGAGAGGCCCTGCGTGGGACAGACCGGCCGAGAGGCCCTGCGTGGGACAGACCGGCCGAGAGGCCCTGCGTGGGACAGACCGGCCGAGAGGCCCTGCGTGGGACAGACCGGCCGAGAGGCCCTGCGTGGGACAGACCGGCCGAGAGGCCCTGCGTGGGACAGACCGGCCGAGAGGCCCTGCGTGGGACAGACCGGCCGAGAGGCCCTGCGTGGGACAGACCGGCCGAGAGGCCCTGCGTGGGACAGACCGGCCGAGAGGCCCTGCGTGGGACAGACCGGCCGAGAGGCCCTGCGTGGGACAGACCGGCCGAGAGGCCCTGCGTGGGACAGACCGGCCGAGAGGCCCTGCGTGGGACAGACCGGCCGAGAGGCCCTGCGTGGGACAGACCGGCCGAGAGGCCCTGCGTGGGACAGACCGGCCGAGAGGCCCTGCGTGGGACAGACCGGCCGAGAGGCCCTGCGTGGGACAGACCGGCCGAGAGGCCCTGCGTGGGACAGACCGGCCGAGAGGCCCTGCGTGGGACAGACCGGCCGAGAGGCCCTGCGTGGGACAGACCGGCCGAGAGGCCCTGCGTGGGACAGACCGGCCGAGAGGCCCTGCGTGGGACAGACCGGCCGAGAGGCCCTGCGTGGGACAGACCGGCCGAGAGGCCCTGCGTGGGACAGACCGGCCGAGAGGCCCTGCGTGGGACAGACCGGCCGAGAGGCCCTGCGTGGGACAGACCGGCCGAGAGGCCCTGCGTGGGACAGACCGGCCGAGAGGCCCTGCGTGGGACAGACCGGCCGAGAGGCCCTGCGTGGGACAGACCGGCCGAGAGGCCCTGCGTGGGACAGACCGGCCGAGAGGCCCTGCGTGGGACAGACCGGCCGAGAGGCCCTGCGTGGGACAGACCGGCCGAGAGGCCCTGCGTGGGACAGACCGGCCGAGAGGCCCTGCGTGGGACAGACCGGCCGAGAGGCCCTGCGTGGGACAGACCGGCCGAGAGGCCCTGCGTGGGACAGACCGGCCGAGAGGCCCTGCGTGGGACAGACCGGCCGAGAGGCCCTGCGTGGGACAGACCGGCCGAGAGGCCCTGCGTGGGACAGACCGGCCGAGAGGCCCTGCGTGGGACAGACCGGCCGAGAGGCCCTGCGTGGGACAGACCGGCCGAGAGGCCCTGCGTGGGACAGACCGGCCGAGAGGCCCTGCGTGGGACAGACCGGCCGAGAGGCCCTGCGTGGGACAGACCGGCCGAGAGGCCCTGCGTGGGACAGACCGGCCGAGAGGCCCTGCGTGGGACAGACCGGCCGAGAGGCCCTGCGTGGGACAGACCGGCCGAGAGGCCCTGCGTGGGACAGACCGGCCGAGAGGCCCTGCGTGGGACAGACCGGCCGAGAGGCCCTGCGTGGGACAGACCGGCCGAGAGGCCCTGCGTGGGACAGACCGGCCGAGAGGCCCTGCGTGGGACAGACCGGCCGAGAGGCCCTGCGTGGGACAGACCGGCCGAGAGGCCCTGCGTGGGACAGACCGGCCGAGAGGCCCTGCGTGGGACAGACCGGCCGAGAGGCCCTGCGTGGGACAGACCGGCCGAGAGGCCCTGCGTGGGACAGACCGGCCGAGAGGCCCTGCGTGGGACAGACCGGCCGAGAGGCCCTGCGTGGGACAGACCGGCCGAGAGGCCCTGCGTGGGACAGACCGGCCGAGAGGCCCTGCGTGGGACAGACCGGCCGAGAGGCCCTGCGTGGGACAGACCGGCCGAGAGGCCCTGCGTGGGACAGACCGGCCGAGAGGCCCTGCGTGGGACAGACCGGCCGAGAGGCCCTGCGTGGGACAGACCGGCCGAGAGGCCCTGCGTGGGACAGACCGGCCGAGAGGCCCTGCGTGGGACAGACCGGCCGAGAGGCCCTGCGTGGGACAGACCGGCCGAGAGGCCCTGCGTGGGACAGACCGGCCGAGAGGCCCTGCGTGGGACAGACCGGCCGAGAGGCCCTGCGTGGGACAGACCGGCCGAGAGGCCCTGCGTGGGACAGACCGGCCGAGAGGCCCTGCGTGGGACAGACCGGCCGAGAGGCCCTGCGTGGGACAGACCGGCCGAGAGGCCCTGCGTGGGACAGACCGGCCGAGAGGCCCTGCGTGGGACAGACCGGCCGAGAGGCCCTGCGTGGGACAGACCGGCCGAGAGGCCCTGCGTGGGACAGACCGGCCGAGAGGCCCTGCGTGGGACAGACCGGCCGAGAGGCCCTGCGTGGGACAGACCGGCCGAGAGGCCCTGCGTGGGACAGACCGGCCGAGAGGCCCTGCGTGGGACAGACCGGCCGAGAGGCCCTGCGTGGGACAGACCGGCCGAGAGGCCCTGCGTGGGACAGACCGGCCGAGAGGCCCTGCGTGGGACAGACCGGCCGAGAGGCCCTGCGTGGGACAGACCGGCCGAGAGGCCCTGCGTGGGACAGACCGGCCGAGAGGCCCTGCGTGGGACAGACCGGCCGAGAGGCCCTGCGTGGGACAGACCGGCCGAGAGGCCCTGCGTGGGACAGACCGGCCGAGAGGCCCTGCGTGGGACAGACCGGCCGAGAGGCCCTGCGTGGGACAGACCGGCCGAGAGGCCCTGCGTGGGACAGACCGGCCGAGAGGCCCTGCGTGGGACAGACCGGCCGAGAGGCCCTGCGTGGGACAGACCGGCCGAGAGGCCCTGCGTGGGACAGACCGGCCGAGAGGCCCTGCGTGGGACAGACCGGCCGAGAGGCCCTGCGTGGGACAGACCGGCCGAGAGGCCCTGCGTGGGACAGACCGGCCGAGAGGCCCTGCGTGGGACAGACCGGCCGAGAGGCCCTGCGTGGGACAGACCGGCCGAGAGGCCCTGCGTGGGACAGACCGGCCGAGAGGCCCTGCGTGGGACAGACCGGCCGAGAGGCCCTGCGTGGGACAGACCGGCCGAGAGGCCCTGCGTGGGACAGACCGGCCGAGAGGCCCTGCGTGGGACAGACCGGCCGAGAGGCCCTGCGTGGGACAGACCGGCCGAGAGGCCCTGCGTGGGACAGACCGGCCGAGAGGCCCTGCGTGGGACAGACCGGCCGAGAGGCCCTGCGTGGGACAGACCGGCCGAGAGGCCCTGCGTGGGACAGACCGGCCGAGAGGCCCTGCGTGGGACAGACCGGCCGAGAGGCCCTGCGTGGGACAGACCGGCCGAGAGGCCCTGCGTGGGACAGACCGGCCGAGAGGCCCTGCGTGGGACAGACCGGCCGAGAGGCCCTGCGTGGGACAGACCGGCCGAGAGGCCCTGCGTGGGACAGACCGGCCGAGAGGCCCTGCGTGGGACAGACCGGCCGAGAGGCCCTGCGTGGGACAGACCGGCCGAGAGGCCCTACGTGGGACAGACCGGCCGAGAGGCCCTACGTGGGACAGACCGGCCGAGAGGCCCTACGTGGGACAGACCGGCCGAGAGGCCCTACGTGGGACAGACCGGCCGAGAGGCCCTACGTGGGACAGACCGGCCGAGAGGCCCTACGTGGGACAGACCGGCCGAGAGTCCCTACGTGGGACAGACCGGCCGAGAGGCCCTACGTGGGACAGACCGGCCGAGAGTCCCTACGTGGGACAGACCGGCCGAGAGGCCCTACGTGGGACAGACCGGCCGAGAGGCCCTACGTGGGACAGACCGGCCGAGAGGCCCTACGTGGGACAGACCGGCCGAGAGGCCCTACGTGGGACCCCATATATTTAAAAAATTATGTACTATACTCACTTTTCTCTTTTTCTTTTTAGAGGCCGCCCCCAGCGCCATCCAACACAGAGGCCGCCACCAGCTGCACCCAAGACAGAGGCCGCCACCAGCTGCACCCAAGACAGAGGCCGCCACCAGCTGCACCCAAGACAGAGGCCGCCACCAGCTGCACCCAAGACAGAGGCCGCCACCAGCTGCACCCAAGACAGAGGCCGCCACCAGCTGCACCCAAGACAGAGGCCGCCACCAGCTGCACCCAAGACAGAAGCCGCCACCAGCTGCACCCAAGACAGAAGCCGCCACCAGCTGCACCCAAGACAGAAGCCGCCACCAGCTGCACCCAAGACAGAAGCCGCCACCAGCTGCACCCAAGACAGAAGCCGCCACCAGCTGCACCCAAGACAGAAGCCGCCACCAGCTGCACCCAAGACAGAAGCCGCCACCAGCTGCACCCAAGACAGAAGCCGCCACCAGCTGCACCCAAGACAGAAGCCGCCACCAGCTGCACCCAAGACAGAAGCCGCCACCAGCTGCACCCAAGACAGAAGCCGCCACCAGCTCCATAGTTTAAGACAGCGGTCCCCAACTCCAGTCCTCAGGGACCACCAACAGGTCATGTTTTCAGGATATCCTATGGCAAGAACAGCTGTGGCAATGTCTGAGGCTCCGGCAATAATTACATCACCTGTGCAACACTGAGGAAATCCTGAAAACATGACCTGTTGGCGGTCCCTGAGGACTGGAGTTGGGGAACACTGGTTTAAAAGACTTTGTTCCTGCAAAAGCTTGCATACAGAGACAGTGTTGTTTAATAGTAAAGCAAGCATAGTCAAAGTAGTTGAAACTGTTCCAAGTTTGTGACTGTACCACTAATTCAGCTGTCAAATAAAGACCTTTATTTTACTGCAATGTGTGTTGTTGTTAAATCTACCTACACACGCTTTCAGTAGTAGTCTGTGACCTGGTTCTTAATTTGAACTAGGGGCCCTCTAGACTCTGAATTGAGGACATATCCTCTGGCAGGCCTCAATGCAAGATTCTGCAAGGCTACCCATTGTATAGATTAGCACAGCGCTCTTTCTGTAGCTCTTATTGAAGAAAAAAAGAGGCTACTGATACAGCATAAGGGCTTATTCAGATGTGCGTAAATCAGCCAGGTTTTCATGCCCAGCAGTACACTGAGCTCCCGCTCCCTCGCCACTCTTTGCAATGGGAGGGATGGGGTGGAGCTAAATTCCACCCTGCCCCTTCTATTGCAAATAGTGGCGAGGGGCGTAGAGGGGGCAAGAGCTCAGTGCACTGCTTCTGGCCTGGCCCACTTCCTCCCCCTGCAGAGAGGAACAGCGTATATCAGCCGGGCGTGAAAACCCCACCGATATACGCACGTCTGAATAAGCCCTAACACCGTGCACTGTGCTGCTTCCTTAACTCCCAGACTTTTGATAACAGTGTAGTGTTGGTCTGTGCCGTTTCCTTAGCCGCCATTTACTTCAATGAGATTAACAAAAACAGCCCTGTATTAAGCACTCAGTTCTCCTCTTTGACTGGTAAAATGCCGATCCAATACTTCCCTCTGCATAGGGTTTGTGTTGACAGTCTGCATTCAACCCGTTTACAGAAAATCAGACTACGGTAGCCAATCAGAGACCTCAGTGCTCGAATGCTGAGATCTGATTGGCTCCATCTGCCTGTGACATTCCATACACAGGCCGACTGCAGCCTGTCCACACTGCATTAGAGAGAAGACTGACGGATGTGACACTGCAGCTGCACAAACCTGGGAGAAGGGGCTATACATTATTTCTATGTAATATATATTTTTTTGCATTGTGAGCAGGAATATAAATGGAACCTGTCACGTCCCCACCGCACCATAGACAAAGTTAGTGCACCATTAGGGGATGTGACCGAGTCAGACGATGTATTATATATACTCACCGATCCCCATGATCCAGTGAAGAGTCTCATACATGTGCTCTCCAACAGACGTGTATGGGAGTGTGCATGCACAGGACTCGGAAAAGAATCGGAATTTCGTGCCATGCGTTGTCTTCAGAGGGGGCATCGTGAGAGTTTCTAAAAAATACTACATCTGGCTCCCTGTCACGTGTCTCAACAGCACCATAACTTTGTTTATGGCGCTGTGGGGACTAGACAGGTTTTCTGTAAAAAAAAACAAAAAAAAAAACAAAAAAAAAAACTAAGTGACAAGCTATGCTGTTATTGCGCAATAGAAGAATAAAGAAAAATCTTCTACATAGTTGGCATCACTGTAATTGTACTGAGAATAAAGGTAACACATTATTGCCACTCGTTACTGTAGAATTTAAAATGCAAAATAAAAAGCAACACTTCTGGTTGTCTGAAAAAAGTGACAAAGTTGGCCTGGTAAGTAGTAGGAGATAAGTGCTTTGGTAATTGCCTCCGTTCAAACCGTCTATCCCATTTTTGGAGCAGAGCGACCAAAGTAAGGTCTCTTACACACTGGCGATAGGTTTTCTAGTGAGTGGAAATGCATGATTATGAAACCAATGTTTTTCAATGGTTTCTTTCTCATTTGCTGTATTTACTCAAGCCTCCGTGCGATACAAAAAAACTTGCAATATCACCCATTGTTTTTTATGGGGCCGGGGCCCCATTAAAATCAATAGGAGAAGATCGCACAACAGTCTTGGAATCCCCCATAGCGAGGGGAGAGAGCGGGCGGAGCTACACGGGATCTCTGACATATCTTGAAGAGATATGGGGCGCTGCTAAAGGGCTTTCTCAGGGTTTAGCTGAGAGAAGGGTGAGGCTAGAGGGATTCTCATAGTGATTCTTGTCTAGCAAAGAGAGAAGGCAGGGCTAGCGGGAGGATCCCGCTAACCCTACCCCCTCTCTTGGCCACAGATTGAATTACTATATCACTAGAAAAGTAAAGTTATGGGGGAAGAATTTACTAATACTGGAATTTGTTACAAACCTTGGCACAAAATGCCCCAAATTTATTAAGGGCTCAGGCCCATGGGCTATGTGTAAAACACGAGTTTAACTACAGAGGCCCCTCCCTCATATAAGTAGACCAAAGTATTATAAACACCGCATGTAAGTAGGGGGTCACTGTTATAGATTTTGCATCGGGGCCCAAGAGCTTCTAGTTACGCCTCTGCTTGTGACCAGAGAGCTGGCACAGACCGCGTATGGCACTGCACATGCCCGCGTATCATTTTTTATCTTGACTTTAGTAAAGCATTTGACAAAGTATCTCATACTATACTTATTGAAAAAAATGACCAAATATGGGATTAACAAGGCAACTGTTAGGTGGATTCACAACTGGCTGAGTGATTGTACTCAAAGAGTGGTCATAAATGGCTGCACATCCAAGTAGAAGAATGTATCAAGTGGGGTACCACAAGGCTCTGTCCTAGGCCCAGTGTTGTTCAACATTTTTATAAATGATCTGGAGGAGGGAATTGATGCGAAACTGATCAAATTTTCTGATGACACAAAGCTAGGAGGGATAGCTAACACTAGGGAAGAGAGGGAGTATTCAAAAAGATCTAGAAAAGCTTGAACAGTGGGTGGCGACTAACGGAATGGTATTTAACAAGGAGAAATGCAAAGTCCTACATCTAGGCAATAAAAATGAAAAAAGCACATACAGAATGGGAGGAATTGGGCTAAGCAGCACATGTGAAAGAGACTTGTGTATACGAATAGATCATAGACTGAACATGAGTCAACAATATGATGCAGCAGTCAAAAAGGCAAACACAATTCTGGGATGTATTAAGAGAAGCATAGAATCTAGATCATGTGAGGTAATTATCCCCCTCTACTCTTCCTTGGTCAGACCTCATCTGGAATACTGTGTCCAGTTCTGGGCACCCCACTTTAAAAAAGACATAGACAAACTGGAGCAAGTCCAAAGAAGAGTTACCAGGATGGTGAGCGGTCTGCAAATCATGTCCTATAAAGAACAGTTAAAGGATCTGGGAATGTTTAACTTGCAAAAAAGAAGGCTGAGAGGAGACCTAATAGCCTTCTACAACTATCTGAAGGGTTGCCACAGTGCAGAGGTATCAGCCCTATTCTCATTTGCACAAGGAAAGACCAGAAGCAATGGGATAAAACTGAAAGGGAGGACACACAAATTAGATATTAGAAAAAAACTTTCTGACAGTGAGGGGAATCAATGAGTGGAAGAGGTTACCACGGGAGGTGGCGAGTTTCCCTTCAATGGAAGTGTTCAAACAAAGGCTGGACAAATATCTGTCTGGGATGATTTAGTGAATCCTGCACTGAGCAGGGAGTTGGACCCAATGACCTGGGAGGTCCCTTCCAACTCTATGAGTCTATGAGTATCACACAGACATGCAGGGATGCATATGAAAATGCTACACATACACAATGTATTGCATAGCAGGGTCATACAAGCAGGACAGACCCATCAGCAGTCTATGCACTGGTCTTACCACTCTTGTCTGCTCCAGTCTTAAAGCCATCACTCACTAGTACTCCTCTGTGCTAGCAGGGCCATACTAGCAGCACAACCCCATCAGACATCTCTGCAGTGGTCTTACCCCTCTTGTCTGCTCCAGTCTTACAGCCATAACTCAGTAGTACTCCTCCATGCTAGCAGGGTCATACTAGCAGCACAGCCCCATCAGCAGTCTATGCCCCGTTCTTACCCCTCTTGTCTGCTTCAGTCTTACAGGCATCACTCAGTAGTACTCCTCCGTGCTAGCAGGGCCATACTAGCAGCACAGCCACATCAGCAGTCTATGCCCTGGTCTTACCCCTTTTGTCTGCTCCAGTCTTACAGCAATCACTCACTAGTACTCCTATAGAAAGAGCCAGCTCTTCTCACCTGGTCAGTCAGAGCAGCAGGTGTAATTCTTGGGATGGAATGAGGGTGGGGGATCCTCCCAACTCTTCCCCAAGCGGCTTCAGGACCCTCTCCATGCTGGACTGGGACAGAACACCGTTTTCTTCTATGTTTAAACACTATGGGGCTGATTTATTAAGACCAGTAACAGTAACCATGAATGTAACTTTGTGTCCTGTGGCATTAAGGGGTTAAGAGGTTTATGCCACTTAATAGATGTGTCTTGGATGGCTCATGTGCCAGAAGAAGAAATCTTTACCAGCTATGAGGAAGTTCCCTGGTGTAAATTCTACTAAATATAGTAGGTGCCCCCACCTACCTCTCTCAAAGTGTGGAGTGTGGTTCAAAAATCCCAAAAGTTACAAGTCTTAGTGCTGGCTATATTTGTGCACAAAATTAGCTACTTATTTTTTCCCAACATTTGTCCAAGTTGCCACCCCGCCATAACATCATTTTTTCTCATAATTAAAATTGCCAGTAAAAAATTATTCCCCACACCGGCCTCTAGATGTAATTACTGTCCAGGCCGGTCATTTACCAGCAGGGTGGCAACCCTAGTAATGAATGTGACACATGGGGAGATGAGGGGACAGTAATGAATGTGACACATGGGGAGATGAGGGGACAGTAATGAATGTGACACATGGGGAGATGAGGGGACAGTAATGAATGTGACACATGGGGAGATGAGGGGACAGTAATGAATGTGACACATGGGGAGATGAGGGGACAGTAATGAATGTGACACATGGGGAGATGAGGGGACAGTAATGAATGTGACACATGGGGAGATGAGGGGACAGTAATTAATGTGACTCATGGGGAGATGGGGGGACAACAAGGATATGTTCACAAGGTGGATTCCACCTGGAATTCCATTCTGCTGCAGTTTTTGCCGTGAATCCACACGTGGATGTAGCCATCAGTGGGCTAAATTTGCGAGCAAATTTTTGTGACGTGCATTCAAGAATAGAAGTCGTATGTTACTTCTTCATGCGGACCCATGCAAAAACGTGTCAGACATTCAGTACGCGGATTTTACCCATTGACAGAGCTAAATCCGCATATTGATCAAGAGCAAAAGCCTAATAAATGTGTCACACATGGAGATGAGAGGGCAGTAATGAATGTGACATAAATAGTATAAGATAGAGAGTGCCCCCATTGTGCCAGACTACCATCATAAATAGTGCCAGACAGAGAATGCCTCCATATATAGTATCAGATGGAATGCCTTATAGTGACCCATAGAGAGCGACCCAATAAATAGTGCGAGATAGCGAATGTCACCCTAGTGCTACACAGAGTGCCCTCATAAATAGTATCAGATGGAGAGTGTCCCCACAAATAGTGCTAGACAGAGCGCCCCCATAAGCAGTGTCAGAATTCCTCTATAATGTAGGCAGTCAGCATTCCCCATGAACAGTGTCCGCCAAATAACGTCCCCGCAAAGAGCAGCCCCATAACCAGTGCCTGACAGTGACCCTGCAAAAACTATTAGCCAGTAAACAGTTCTAGCCCAACAACAGGCCCGTTCACAATATCAGGGCACTGCACAGTGCCAGCCACAGAGTGCCCACATTAACAGTGCCATGTAAGAGAACTGGAGGCAGGTTCACACGGATGGATATCTCATCATTGTCTGATTAGTGAGGGGTCCGCTGTTGGGACCCCTACCATTCCCACACCTTGCTGTAAAGGAAGTGCAGCTGTATTCACCAGCATTATGGCAAGGAAAAAGCTAAAGAGGCAGTTGGGCCGTTACCCGGGGGGTGCAGACATCCATGGATATCACATAGCATCAGATATCACATAATATGCCATCAATGACATTATGTGTTGGGTAGGATTATCCCTTCAAATGCAGTTTAATAAGCAGACACTAGAGGGAGGCAATGAGCCAACATAGTTAATACACTACATAGCTGTGCCATCTATAGACATCAATATCCTCCTCATCTAGGTTCTTACGTTTTGGCACATGTGGACGATAGTGATTATCATCCATATGTAAAGAGACCTTCCTCAAAGGGTTTTCTTAATGGCCAATTTTTGGTTTTACACTTTTGTGTTTTTCTCCCCATTAAAAAAAAACCATAACTTATTTATTTGTCCGGCAACATAACCATCTGAGGGCTTGTTTTTTGCGGACAAGTTGTAGGTTTCAATGGCATCATTTAATGTACCCCATACCCATAAAGTACTGAAAAGCTTTTAAAAATTTCTAAGTGGGCTGAAATGCAAAAAAACCCCCGCCATTTTTTGGAAGGGAAGGGGTTACAGTAAACAACCTGCAGCTAAAATGGAATGTTGGCTTTATTTTGTTAGAATGATTACAACAATATCACATGTATCTAGTTTATTTTTAAAATGAATATATAAAATATATTTTTTCTGTCACCATCTTCTGACACCATCCCTTTTTCATTTTTCTATCAAGTTGGTTGTTTAAAGGCTTTCTTTTTTGGGGGGGTGAAGGGGGACTCTAGTTTCTATTGACACCATTTTGGGGTATGTACGGATTTTTAATCGCTTTCTATAATATTTTTTTCTTGGAAATAAAAGTGCACTTTTTGTACGATGTATCCTTTTTCTAATGGTGTTAGCCGTGCGGCAAAAATAATACACTCTTTGTCAAAAAAAAATCAAGCAGCTAGAATTAGTTGTCGTTTTACTACAAAACCCGCCATGCAGTTATATCTCCGGCAGATATGCAAATAATTATAGTGGTGGCATGATTAGATGAACAGTCCTGCCAGCTGTGGCCTCTTTCACACGGGCTACAAAATTGCCACTACAAAACGCATGTATGTGAAGTCCATGGTTTCCAATGGGTTCTTTCAGGCTACAAAGCATCTCATGTGAAAGAACCCAATGGACACCATGGGCTTCACATACATGCATTTTGTAGCCCATGTGAAGGAGGCCTTAAAGGGGTGGTCTCGCGAAACCAAGTGGGGTTATACACTTCCGTATGGCCATATTAATGCACTTTGTAATGTACATTGTGCATTAAATATGAGCCATACAGAAGTTATTCCACTTACCTGCTCCGTTGCTAGCGTCCTCGTCTCCATGGTTCCGTCTAAATTCGCTGGCAGCTTGCTTTTTTAGACGCGCTTGCGCAGTCCGGTCTTCTCCATTCAGCACGAGCCGCTTCAGTGTGCTCCCCGCTACAGCTCTTCTGCGCATGCGCAGACGAGCTGTCACTGCTCGGGAGCGCGCTGCAGCGGCCATTCTGTACCTTCCTCTGTTAGAGGAAGGTGCAGAAAGTGGAGCTGCCCAGCGGAGAAGCCCAGCCCAGCAGCCCCGAGAAGCCTCCCAGGTAAGTGATTTGTCGGGGGGGGGGGGCTGCCGCTGCGCCGGGCTGCGCCGGGGGGGGGCTGCCGCTGCGCCGGGCTGCGCCGGGGGGGCTGTCGCTGCGCCGGGGGGGCTGCCGCTAGGCCGGGGGGGGGCTGCCGCTAGGCCGGGGGGGGGCTGCCGCTAGGCCGGGGGAACTAGCGCTGGGCTCCGGAACCTAGCGCTGGGCTCCGGGGCCTTCACCTGGGCTGAGGGTCTAGCGCTGGGGAGCCGGGGGCTAGCGCCGGTTACCTGCTGCCTGGCGGTGGGCGTCTGGTCGGCGGCTGCGGGGCGTCTGGTCGGCGGCTGCGATGCGTCCGGTTGCCATGGAGACACAGCTAGCGGCGTCTCGGGAGCGCGCACGTCGGGCTGCAGCGAGCGACGGGGAAAGAGCCGGCGGCCATCTTGAGGAAACTTTTATAAGTTGCTGGAACGGTAAGTACGAACCAGCTAGAAATGTCATTTACAGGGGGGCTTAGTAATGTGTACTTAATGGGGGGGACTGGGCAAAAAAAAAATTTAACTGCTTCCTCGAGACATCTCCTTTAAATTAGTTCCACCCTTGGCCTATAGAAAGGCTCTCAGAGACTACTTGTGTGTATTGGACCTCTTTTTCCGCTTGTGTAGAGCTTGTTGACCACTAGACGCCTCTACGTTATAATCAAAGAGATTTTGCCCAGTTAACGGAGTTTCAATGGGAAGGTATTATTGGAATGCGAGAACCTGGATGGTTCTATGTATAAATCGCCCATTACCTGGGCTGACCAGACTGTTAGGAGACATTGGGACCAGAGCATGTATGAGGGCACTTAATAGACCACCAGTATGGAGGATCATTTGATTGCCCGACAAGCATGAGCAGCTCCAACCGTATTATTGTCTGCCATCCAGACAGGTGGCACCATTGTTACAGGCCACTGTGTCTTCTGTAGAAACATTTGCCGGCCACTTGGCTGAAAGAGATTTGGTGTCACGGCACCCATTATGCCTTTGACACTCACCCACCGTTTGCAGTGGCGTCGTGCACAGCTAAACTGGACTGCTACGGAGTGGAACTGGGCTGTCTTCAGCGAAAAATCCAAGTTTAGTTTGGGCACCGACGCCGCCGTGTTCCTGTCTGTAGACCTAGGGGTGAGCGCCTCAATTCTACCTTTGCTGTAGAGCTGCACACTGTCGCCAATGGTGTGATGGTCTGGGGGCCATCGAATATGATATACAGTCATCTCTAGTAATGACACGAGGGACAATGAGAGCTCAGCAATATGTTCAGGACATCCTGCAGCCACGTGTGTTCTTCTCATGGCGGCTTCCAAGAGGCATTTTCCAACAGGATAATACTCGATCGCACACAAGTGTCACAGGAACGCCTCCACAATATTGCCACAATTCCGTGGCCCGCCGGGCACAAAATTTATCACCAATAGAACATGTATGGGACCATCTGGGACGCCAACTTCGACAGCCTACGAGTTTGTATGATCTAGAGGCTCAGTTACAGCAAATCTGGACCGATATGCTGCCATACAGAACCCGTATGCTTCCATGCCCGTCCGTATTCTTGTATCCAAGCTAGAGACGGTACCACGGGGTACTAGAGCCTCCATGCCCGCCTATATCACATCTTACATCCAAGCTAGAGGCGGTACAACAGGGTACTAGAGCCTCCATGCCCGCCTGTATCACATCTTACATCCAAACTAGAGGTGACCCACCAGGGTACTAGAGCCTCCATGCCTGCCCGTATCACATCTTACATCCAAGCTAGAGGTGGTAGAATAGGGTACTAGAGCCTCCATGCCCGCCTATATTACATCTTACATCCACGCTAGAGGCGGTACAGCAGGGTACTAGAGCTTCCATGCCCGCCCGTATCACATCTTACATCCAAGCTAGAAGCGGTACAGCAGGGTACTAGAACCTCCCTTCAAGTGTTCGGTTTTCTGCAGTAAATTCTCCTTTTGGTCTGATATCGTAATCACTTCTTGATATCATCGTTGCAATCACACAGAGAAAGGTTCATTTGATTCCAAGAACATCTTCTAGGGGAGGAATTTCTTTTGATAATGAGTATATGTTTTATTTCAAATCAAAATTCGCACCAATGTTGCGGATTTTGACTCTGTTTTGGATTTGGAAATACTGCAGACATTCTGGATTCATGATAGGGCTACGTATTGCTGGTTGATCTTTGTGTAATAATGTGTCAGAAGCTCACCGGATGCCACAATCGTGGGTCAAATTTGAAGACGGTGGTCAGCAGAAGGAAATGTGCATCATCATAGTGAGACTGGAGCACTGAGACGAACAATTCACATATCCGGTGTTAGAAGTAGCTGCTCCACAATCCGCTGCTGGTGACATTATGCAGAGTATATGGACAGATTACTGCAGCATTTATCAGCATTGCCCCAACACTTCACACTGCACCCCAACATTCAGCACCCTCCTATTTATTGGACTTTTTCATCCACTTCACCGCCATCTAACATCCCACTCCAGGGATTACTGTGCATTCCTCTCAAAACCTCAATATTTATTTACTTCCAAGCCTGTATCCCAATATCAAACTATATCATCAATGGTTATTAAAGCACCATCCCACAGCGGAGATGTACCCCAATATTCAACACCCTATGGCCTTAGTCAGACGGGCGTTTTTAGCCGCGATTTGCGCATGCGTCCGGCGATTTTTTAAAACCATTGCTTTACAATGGTATCGGACACATGAGCGCTTTTTATGCGCTCGGCCGATAAATTATAGAACAAAAAAAAAAAATAAAAAAATCGCAGATCGCACCTATCTGCGATTCCTGTTCTCTTCTGTATATGCGCTCAATGGGGCCGGCGGCAGCAGCGCCGACCCCATTGAGAACATATAGAAGACAAATCATTCTTCTCTGCTACAGCTGTAACAGCTGTGGCAGAGAAGAACGATGTTTGCCCATTGAATTCAATGGAGCGGCAATACAGCCGCTCCATTGAAAGCAATGGGCTGCCGGCGTGCGCGGGGTGAATTGTCGGGAAGGGGTTAAATATATAAGCCCTTCCCTGCAATTCATCCTAAAATGTGTTAAAATAAAAAAAAAAATTGTATACTCACCTTTCCGCTGCAGCCGGAGTCCAGCCGCGGCCGCTGTCAGTTCTCCTGAACTGCTTCTCCGCACTATTCAGCCGGCGGGGCTTTAAAATCCCCGCCTGCTGAATGATCTGCCTCTGATTGGTCACAGCCCTGACCAATCAGAGGCCGGTTTCACTCACACACCCATTCATGAATGGGTGAGTGACTGCTGCCTCTCAGCGCTGAGCCAATCAGGGGCAGGTCTGACTCACATCCATTCATGAATTCATGAATGGGTGTGAGTGAGGCATGCCTCTGATTGGCTCAGCGCTGAGCCAATCAGGGGGCAGGTCTGACTCACACCCACTGCAGGACGGCCGCACGGAGCTCCGGCTGCCGGGAGAAGGTGAGTATACAATTTTTTTTTATTTTAACACATTTTAGGATGAATTGCAGGGAAGGGCTTATATATTTAAGCCCTTACCGACAATTCATCCCGGGCTCGCCCGCAGCGCATTGCTTTAAATGGAGGCGGCTCTATTGCCGTCTCCATTGAATGCAATGCGCTGGACAGCTCCGGCCTGTTTCTAATGAAACGCGGCTAGGAGCAGATTTTCGGGCGATTTTCGGGCGACTTGCGCGCACCGGTCACGCGATTTGCGGATGCGCATCCGTCATGCGATCCGCAAATCGCGCGAAAAACCGCCCGTCTGACTAAGGCCTATAGGTGCATCTTACACTTAGGGCAGTCATCTGGTATTGCTTTATCCTCATCATCCAGCACCTGCACCCCAATATCCATGTACCATTGTGGTCTTGGTTTTGTGATCTTGATAACGGACGTTATTTTTCCCCCACATGCCCGTATTGTCATCGGCTTATCTAATGTCCATCACATCACACGTCAAAGTGTCTCCAGCGTTCGCAGTAGCCCGATAATTGTCGCCAAGTTCCATGTGATGAAAGAGGAGGGGTTCAGCTCATCATATGACACTCCCACATACAGACCTCACCTGCTCCATATATTACATGTTATTTTTATATTACTAAAATGTATTTTATCCCAGCGACTCTTAGGTTAGGACCAGTGGAGACCACAAAACTTGCTGCAGTCCTTTTGACCAGTCCCCCAATGCCCTAAGATGAAAGGCACCGGACCCAAAGATCTAGAGCTTGTGTCAAACAAAAGGCCCGCTGCCTCATTTTATGTGGCCCGCAGTTTGCCGACGGCTGCTCGCCACTGTACTGATTACCAGCTGGGGTGCCGCAGCTCCTCGCTGGTAATCACGCTGGCAGTGTTGATCCCGGCGCACACACTGACGTCAGTGTGCAGCCGGAATACTCCTCCCCTGAGTCCCCTGCTCTTCAGTTCCACAGGAGAGGACTCAGGGAGGAAGGGTTCTGGGTGCACACACTGATGTCAGTGTGCGCCCGGGCTCAGGGCGAGCAGAAAGGAAGCAGCGCTGACAGCAAGGAGGAGGCGAGTATATGGGTTAGGGGGGGAACTATTACTACTATAGGGGGGGGGTTATATTACTGAGGGGGGGTTATTAATGCTGAGGGGGGTTATATTTCTGACTGGGGTTAATATTACTGAGGGGGATAATATTATTACTGAGGGGGTTTATTGTTACTGAGGGGGGTTAATAGTGCTATGGGGGTTAATATTACTGTGGAGGTTAATATTACTGACTGTGATAATATTATTACTAAGGGGGGTTAATATTACTATGGGGGGTTAAAATTATTACTTTGGGGGTTGCTATAACTAATGGGGCCACTGTGGGAGTCCCTTTTACTACTGGGGCCACTGTGGGGGGCGCTATTACTACTGAGGCCACTGTGGGGGGTGCTATTACTACTGAGGCCACTGTGGGGGGCGCCATTACTACTGGGGCCACTGTGGGGGGCGCCATTACTACTGGGGCCACTGTGGGGGTCACTATTTTTACTGGAGCCACTATGAGAGTCACTATTACTACTGCGACCACTATAGTGGTCACTATTAAGGCCCGTTCACATGGGCGTAATCATATTTCTGTCGCACAAATACGCTGTGTATTTGCGCAATCAAAAATCGCTTATGTCTGAATATTTGGTTACACAAAAAATAACGCAGATGGGCTCACTGAAAGGGTCAGCAAATATGCAGTGAATACATAGGTTTCCTGCGCATTCACCACGTATTTGCGCGGCCCATTCACTCCAATGGCCTATTGGGGTGCGTAGTACGCAACAAAATATGTCATACTGTGTGAAAATATACATCATGTGAATGAACTCATTGAAATCAATGGCTTCTATTCACTGCATATTATGTATGCAAATACACTTGTGTGAACAGGCCCTTACTATACTGTCTTCCATTCAGCCCTTTGAAGGTCACCATATGCCTGATGTGGCCCTTGGTGAAAAGGAGTTTGACACCCTTGATCTAGAGAAAGGCAATCCCTTCCAATATAATTCCTGCCAACACCAGATGTGGCAATCGGCTATCACCCTGGATCTAATCTGTCCTGCTGCATATATACATTAATTATAGATTTAGAAGAGCTAACGCTGTACAGAAATAGACATATACAACCTGTTCCTAAGAGCTTACAATCTAATGTACAATAGAAACTCTGCTGCTATGAGCTTCCAATCTAATAGAATATTAGATATACCTTAGTAGCAGCATATGCGTACCCTAAGGTAGCTGCAGGGCCGAGCACTCATTCAGCTGACAGTGATTCCTCCCAACTGCCCAAGGCCCGGGTCCTGTGAAAACAGCCTCGCATCACTTCAGGAATCCTCCGGTCTGGTTGTCACAGCCATGGCAGAGGACCGTGGAGTTCTCCTATTGCTTTTAATGAGGTGGGCATCTGCAAGTAATTAAATACCTACGGATGTCATTTTATCCTAGTGTGCGGATCGCACGAGCGGGATAAAAATCGCTGCAGACTTTATTTTCTGAAAGAAAGAAGAAAGAAGAACCGGCCATGATGAAAGAGTTGTGCCGCGTCCGGATAGGTGAGAAAATGTCATTTTTAGCCTTATGGCTGTGGGATTCTGCACTCGGATTCTATGCGTGCTCATGGACATGAGGCCTTAAACCGGCTGGCTCTGTCAGCTCACCGTCAGACATGCACAGTACAGATTGTTTGCTACATCTGCATGTATATATTTTACACACACACTATCTTATATGCACTCACATATATTATACAGGGTGTTTCACTGGAAGCGTAACCCTTATTCCAACTTATTTGTGTAGAACTGTAACCATGTTCAGGAGTCTAGAGTTTATTAATGACCCTTGCTCTGTCTCATGCCATGGGTGTATCGTTCAACTGCTGGTGTGCAGTTCACATTTCCAAGTAGGTGGGTCTCATTTATCCAAACTATCTTACAGTAAATGCCCATTTAGACACAGATTATTGCTCAAAAGCCATATTTTGAGTGATAACCGTTGGGTCTAAACGCGTCAACAGCTATCTACAAAAAAAACACTCCATTCCATTCGGTTCCACCTATTACTTCTCTCACACAAACACACACGTTGATCCAGAGGAAGGAAGGGGAAAAAAAACAAACAATGAGTTAGAAGCCAATTTTCCCCATTTGGAGGAAAATATTTTCTCCCTGACTCTAATCTAGCAATTGGAATAATCCCTGGATAGACAACCCATCTGAATGGATTAATGAGAGGCAACTTGTCACATGTCCAACCACAACATGATGGAAGTTCATTCTTTCTTGGGGGACAGAATCAACTCGAAGGTGGGTTGTCCCACAGATCACTGGACCCTACCCCAGCAGACTTTTCCCTGTGGGCCACCAAAAGGGTTAACGGTTTGTCAATAAACCTCGCACTGAAGAACATTAGATATGAAATTGCCACCATTGATGTGGGCATGTTGCAGCACACTTGACTACAGAGTGCCGGGTTCAGCAGTGCTTGGAGGGTAGCGGTGGCCACTTTCAACATGCTCTGTGAGGACTGATGAGTTCACTCGTGACATTGTTTCGAACACAAATATTACAATGTTACTGGGTTGCACTTCAAGTGAAGCACCCTGTACACACAATATATAATATAGAATAAATTGGATTCTGTTGATGGTTAGAGGACCGAGTTTATGTGGAAAACTAGACTGCTTGAATTATCAAGCACTTCTTATCACAGCAGTGATTGTTTTTCCTTTTCTCTCCTTCAAGAAAGAGAAAGTTTCTTCTGAATAAGGGAAGAGGTTTCTTATTGGGCTCCATCCATCTTTGCCATTTAAGAACATTGAATTATAGATACATTTAAGAGAATTCATGGGGTAAGTTTGCAAATACTTACTTCCATCTGTCATACAACATCCATTCCCTCCATCACCTCTCCAAACACAACATGTTTCCCATCAAGCCAGTCTGTCTTGTCACATGTGATGAAGAACTGTGATCCATTTGTATTTTGACCAGAATTTGCCATAGAGAGTAACCCTGTACAAAGACAGAACCTTAGAATTGAAAAACTAAACCGCCTAAAATACTGACCTAGTATAGGGGTGTTTCAATTGCTGCAGACTGAAGGATCCGCAAGTGACCCTGAATGACATTACTAGTCAATTTTGGTAAAATTCTTCTTTATCATTGACTATATACAGTGAGACATATGTTGTACAAATTGGGACATGTCTATTAAGTTATGTATGCCAAATTTCTGCAATACAAAGGTTGCAATGTTGGTACATATAAAATTGTGACTTTTCAGGGGCTTTAGGTTTGATGCACTTTTTTAGAAGTGGTTGTGGTCTAGCTTTAGGAGGCATGGCCATCCATAGCCTACCAGAGTAGCTGAAACCTACACTAGCTTGGGGGTTAGTCTGGCACATGGAGGTACTGCCAATTGCCACAAATATATTAAGAGGCATGTTCCTCTTAATACATTTATCTCATTGAGTCAGCTCATAGTTTACTTTGATCAGAGTATAAGGCAACAGTTTAAGTAACTAGGCTCCTAAGTGTTTATGGGACTTTGTGTTTCGTATTACAAATTTGTATGGTTTGTTAATAAAGGTTAAGTTTTATTAGATACTTCGTATTATAGTCTTGATAACTGCGGTATAAGTATGAAGGTCTTGAAGTGATGATTTAGGAAACACCTCTGCTAGTGAAATCTATCAAAATAAGCTTACCCACCTGCACCTGTGTATTTTAGAATGAGGTTCTCATCATCAAATTTCCGTCCATAGATGGATTTTCCGCCTGTGCCATTGTGATTGGTGAAGTCACCTCCCTGACACATGAATTGAGGGATAACTCTATGGAAGCTGCTTCCTTTGCAGCCAAAGCCCTTGTCATGTGTACAGAGGAAGCGAAAGTCTTCTGCAAATTAAAAAAACAAAAACATAAAAACACAAATGTGGACATTCTTACGTACAAATCAATTAGCTCAATTTATTGAATGAAAGCATTGTGCCGAGATGGCATCCCCTCTTCATATTAAGGCTCATGAATGTCAAAAGACAAGGTTCACTGGCCGGAACAAACCAGTCATGTGAAAGTCCATCCTGTAATACCACATTTTCCCTGCAGTGGAAATATCTCACTAGCAGCAGCTTTCCCTCGCATTACCAGCTTTTAATGGGGGTGACAAGAGTTGAGCCTGAGGAAATCATCATTTTGAATGGGATTGTGCATGTTGGCATAACCTCTTTTAACCCCTTCTCGCCACATGACTTAAGGTTACATCTTTGCAGGCTGGTACTTAAGGCAACATGACGTAACCTTACGTCATATGGAACTCGCGGGATCTGAAGAGATCCTGCGGTATCCGGCAGCGGGCGCCAGCTATTACTGATAGTAGGGGTGCATTGGGACAGCGACCCATGCTGTTAACCCCATACACGCTGCAATCTTTGTAGATCGAGGTTTATAAAGGGTTCACAGAGGGAGCTCACTCCCTGTGATGTCATTGGATCCCCCCCCCCCCGATTTAATCGAGGAGAGCCGACGAGTTGCCATGGCAACATGACGTTAGCTACAGGCGTCCTGCTTTGCCATTGCCTATGATCGCTTTAACCAGCAATAAGGCATTGCAGGACAGAAGTCCTGCAATGCCTTACCACAGCGATCATAGCTGCAATGGATCAAGTTCCTGAGGACCTAAATAGTGTAAAAAAACTAAATAAATAGTGTAAAACGAAAAACATTAAAAAATAGAAAAAAAACCCACAACCCCCTATTTATATGAAAAAACGTAAGAAACAAAAACGCACGTGTGGTATCATTGTGTCCGTAACGATCTGTGCTATAATTTGAGCACAGTAATCTTGTGCAGCAAAAACTGTTGAAAATAAGAAAAAAAGATTAAAGGGGTTGTCCCGCGCCGAAACGGGTTTTTTTTTTCCAACCCCCCCCCGTTTGGCGCGAGACAACCCCGATGCAGGGACTTAAAAAAACAACAGCACAGCGCTTACCTGAATCCCCGCGCTCCGGTGACTTCTATACTTACCGGTTGAAGATGGCCGCCGGGATCTTCTTCCTCCGTGGACCGCAGCTCTTCTGTGCGGTCCATTGCCGATTCCAGCCTCCTGATTGGCTGGAATCGGCACGTGACAGGGCGGAGCTACACGGAGCCCCATTGAGAAGAGAAGACCCGGACTGCGCAAGCGCGTCTAATTTGGCCATTAGACGGCGAAAATTAGACGGCTCCATGGAAACGAGGACGCTAGCAACGGAGCAGGTAAGTGAAAAACTTTTTATAACTTCTGTATGGCTCATAATTAATGCACAATGTACATTACAAAGTGCATTATTATGGCCATACAGAAGTGTATAGACCCACTTGCTGCCGCGGGACAACCCCTTTAAAGGCTTATTTATTCATTTTACCTTCAAAAAGACGCAATAAAAGCGATCCAAAAAGCTATATGTACCCTAAAATGGGAAAAATAAAAGCTACAGCTCGTGACGCAAAACAACAATACCTCACATAGCTGCGACAATGGAACGATTGAAAAATAATTATAATTTCCAAAAGAAAAGAGTGTCTATTGTGCAAAAGTGGAAAAATCTAAAAAATTATGTTTTTGTTACAGTTGTAATCGTACCGACCGCTGAAAAAATGTATTGTGTCATTTATGACTTGCTCCACTCCAATCCATACTAAGTGCAGCAGCTAGGCCCATTTCTCTATCCAGTCGTTACTCAGACGCCTCTGCATTATGCCAGTCGCTGCATTGGCTGCCCATCCACTGCAGAACTAAATTTAAACTCCTCTACCTCACTCACAAAGCTCTGCATGGCGCTGCACCAGCATACATCGCCTCTCTTCTGTCAGTACACCACCCAGCCTGCTCACTCCGATCGGCTAACACACTCAGACTAAACACCCCTGTAGTACGAACCTCACATGCTCGCCTACAGGACTTCACCAGAGCAGCACCCATCCTCTGGAACGCTCTACCCCAAGGTAATTAAAATGGATGTACTGCCCCGTTTCCTGTATCTTTGTCAAACAATTCCCATTGGGCTCCCAAGAACATACCTGAAAAAAATCCGATCTCTAATCTCCAACTTTGTTTGGAAAGGACGCAAACCGCGCCTAAGATACTCATTGATAAAGAGGAGAAAAGAGAAGGGGGGCCTGGGCCTACCGGACTTCTCCCTCTACCAAAAAGCTAACATAGCAAACTGCGTACTTGACATCCTCAAAAAGCAGAAACTCAAAGCTATGGGTGGATATAGACCACACAGGCGAAACAGATGGCCTATACAGAGCTCCCTGGATTCTGCCAAAATGGATCAAGTCTATACCCAAATCTCCCCCTTCAGCCTCCAACTATTTAAGGCATGGGCGAGTTTCGCCCCTCAATATAGGCTGGTTACAGCCCCAGGCCCCCTAACTCTGCTCTTAGCAAATCCCCTCTTTGAAGCTACTACAAATCAGAAGGGCCTTCTGGCTATTCCTGCGGACCCAATCCCTAGATTGAGGGACGTAGTGACGCAAACGGGACTGAAACCCATGATGGAGATCTTAAACCAGTCTCCACCGCAGCCAGGATTCTGGTTGCAATATCTTCAGCTGAGAGGGTTTGTGAGCACGCTGATCCCGAAAGAAAATCTGACGGCACCCCTGACTGAGTATGAGCAACTCTGTTTGTCAAGTCTAAATCAGAGGCATATGATCTCCACGTTATATAAAATGTTGCTGGATCGGGAGACGGAGGATGAGACTCTGAATTATAGGGAGGCCTGGGAACGGGAGTTGGGAGAAAACATTACGGGGGAGGACTAGTGTAAAATCTGGGCACTATCCACAGCTGGCAAAATACAAGACCTCAACTATAAGATAGTCTCAAGGTGGTATAGGACCCCGGACCACCTACAGAGGATCTTTCACCAGTTCTTCCCTGCGTGCTGGAAATGCAGTGGGAGCCGAGGTACAATGACCCACATTTGGTGGGACTGCTGGCCAGTAGCGGACCTATGGGAAGGGGTGACAACTAGAGATGAGCGAGCGTACTCATCCGAGCTTGATGCTCATTCGAGTATTAGGGTACTCGAGATGCTCGTTACTCGAGACGAGGACCACGCGGTGTTCGAGTCACTTCCATTTTCTTCCCAGAAAAGTTTGCGCCCTTTTCTGGCCAATAGAAACACAGGGAAGGCATTAGAACTTCCTCCTGTGAAGTTCCAGCCCTATCTCACCCCCCTGCAGTGAGTGGCTGGGGAGATCAGGTGACACCCGAGTATATAAACTGGGGCCGGCCGCGGCTCGCCACAGATGCACGCTGAGAGACATTAGGGAAAGTGCCGTCCTGCTGTAGCTGCTATAGGGAGAGTGTTAGGCTGTTATCTTCGTCTTCAAAAACCCCAACGGTCCTTCTTAGGGCCACATCTGACCGTGTGCAGTACTGTTGAGGCTGCTTTTAGCAGTTTTGCACATTTTTTTTTTTTGTATATCGGGCGTGCAGACCATAGCGTCCTCAGTCTGCAGTCATTTTACTGAGTATAGGGGCAGTACTGGTGAGGCAGGGACAGTGGTACAGGGAAAGAGATATACTGGCTATATAGGCAGTGGGCTTTTTCAAAAAAATTGGAAAAAAAAAATCTTTGGGCTGCCTGTGACCGTGTTCAGTTTACTGCGTGTCTGCTGGGGGTAGTAGTCACTCACTATTACCCAGCTAGGTGTTACTGCAGCCTTGCGCATAATGTTTTCTGGCTGCACTGTGCTTTCAATAACCACAGTCATCCTCCAACAGGGAAATCCATATACAGGCTATATAGGCAGTGGGCTTTTTCCCAAAAATTGGAAAAAAATACTATATTTGGGCTGCCTGTGACCGTCTTCAGTTTACTGCGTGTCTGCTGGGGGTAGTAGTCGCTCATTAATACCCAGCCTTGCGCATAATTCTTTCTGGCTGCACTGTGCTTTCAATACCCACAGTCATCCTCCAACAGGGAAATCCATATACAGGCTATATAGGCAGTGGGCTTTTTCCCAAAAATTGGAAAAAAATACTATATTTGGGCTGCCTGTGACCGTCTTCAGTTTACTGCGTGTCTGCTGGGGGTAGTAGTCGCTCATTATTACCCAGCTAAGCGTTAAAGCAGGCTTGCGCATAATTGTTTCCTGGCTCTGCTGTGTCCGTTACATGATCGCCGTCATCCCGCCAGAGGGAAAGAGTATACATATATACGCTGCATACGGTGTCTGTCTGGTTTTTCACCTCACCATTTTAAAAAATTGAAGCAAAATACTTAAGGCCTACCACTAGCCTTTTGCCACTTGACTGGTTCTGCCCTGTGAATTCCAGTAGCTCAGTCATACGCACCTAGGTCTCACTACAGGCTTGCGCATAATTGTTTCCTGGCTCTGTTGTGCGTTCCGTAAGCGAAGTCAGCCTCCAACCACAGGCCAATAAGCGGCACAATTAATTACAGCGTTCTGTTTCTGCTCTACTCGTAATACACCATGCTGAGGGGTAGGGGTAGGCCTAGAGGACGTGGACGCGCGCGAAGACGCGGAGGCCCAAGTCAGGGTGTGGGCACAGGCCGAGCTCTTGGTTCAGGCGTATCGCAGCCGACTGCTGCGGGATTAGGAGAGAGGCAAGTTTCTGGGGTCCCCAGATTCATCTCACAATTAATGGGTCCACGCGGTAGACCTTTATTAGAAACTGAGCAGCGTGAGCAGGTCCTGTCGTGGATGGCAGAAAGTGCATCCAGCAAACTATCCACCGTCACCACCCAGTCTTCTACGCCTGAATGCTCTCGCTGCTGCTCCTCCCTTCTCCCAGCCTCCTCCCTCCCAGAAAATGACACATTCAGAAGAGCAGGCAGGCTCCCAGGAACTGTTCTCGGGTCCCGGCCTTGAGTGCGAAAAAATGGATCCTCTAACACCTGAGGAGTTTCTCATGACCAATGCCCAACTTTGGAAAGTTCCCGGGGTCCGGGTGAGGAGACTGGGGACTTCCGGCAACTGTCTCAAGAGCTTTCAGTGGGTGAGGAGGACGATGATGATGAGACACAGTTGTCTATCAGTGAGGTAGTAGTAAGGGCAGTAAGTCCGAGGGAGGAGCGCACAGAGGATTCGGAGGAAGAGCAGCTGGACGATGAGGTGACTGACCCCACCTGGTTTGCTAAGCCTACTGAGGACAGGTCTTCAGAGGGGGAGGCAAGTGCAGCAGCAGGGCAGGTTGGAAGAGGCAGTGCAGTGGCCAAGGGTAGAGGCAGGGCCAGACCGAATAATCCACCAACTGTTTCAAAAGTGTGGCAGTTTTTCACTGAGAGTGCAGACGACCGACGAACTGTGGTATGCAAGGTTTGTCGCGATAAGATCAGCCGGGGAGCCACCACCACTAGCATGCGCAGGCATATGATGGCCAAGCACCCCACAAGGTGGGACGAAGGCCGCTCACCGCCTCCGGTTTGCACCACTGCCTCTCCCCCTGTGCCCCGACCTGCCACTGAGATCCAACCCCCCTCTCAGGACACAGGCACTACCGTCTCCCGGCCTGCACCCACACCCTCACCTCTGCTGTCCTCGGCCCCATCCAGCAATGTCTCTCAGCGCTCCGTCCAGCCGTCGCTAGCGCAACTGTTTGAGCGCAAGCGCAAGTACGCCGCCACGCACCCGCACGCTCCAGCGTTAAACGTGCACATAGCCAAATTGATCAGCCTGGAGATGCTGCTGTATAGGCTTGTGGAAACGGAGGCTTTCAAAAACATGATGGCGGCGGCAGCCCTGCGCTACTCGGTTCCCAGTCGCCACTACTTTTCCCGATGTGCCGTCCCAGCCCTGCACGACAACGTCACCAACGCGGTTACTGCCAAGGTCCACTTAACAACGGACACGTGGACAAGCACAGGCGGGCAGGGCCACTATATCTCCCTGACGGCACATTGGGTGAATTTAGTGGAGGCTGGGACCGCTCACTTCCTACCCACCCCCAGAATTGCGGGCCCCAGCTCGGTGCTGGTATCTGCGGCGGTGTAGGCTTCCTCCACTAAACCACCCTCCTCCTCCTCCTATGCAACCTCTGTCTCGCAATCAAGATGTGTCAGCAGCAGCACGTCGCCAGCAGTCGGTGTCGCGCGGCGTGGCAGCACAGCGGTGGGCAAGCGTCAGCAGGCCGTGCTGAAACTACTCAGCTTAGGAGAGAAGAGGCCCACGGCCCACGAACTGCTGCAGGGTCTGACAGAGCAGACCGACCGCTGGCTTTCACTGCTGAGCCTCCAACTGGGCATGGTCGTGTGTGACAACGGCCGTAACCTGGTGGCGGCTCTGCAGCTTGGCAGCCTCACGCACGTGCCATCCCTGGCCCACGTCTTTAATTTGGTGGTTCAGCGCTTTCTGAAAAGCTACCCACACTTTTCAGACCTGCTCGGAAAGGTGCGCCGGGTCAGCGCACATTTCCGCAAGTCCAACACGGATGCTGCCACCCTGCGGACCCTGCAACATCAGTTTAATCTGCCAGTGCACCGACTGCTGTGCGACGTGCTCACACGGTGGAACTCTACGCTCCACATGTTGGCCAGGCTCTATGAGCAGCGTAGAGCTATAGTGGAATACCAACTCCAACATGGGCGGCGTAGTGGGAGTCAGCCTCCTCAATTCTTTAGAGGAGTGGGCCTGGATGGCAGATATCTGCCAGGTCCTTGGAAACTTTGAGGAGTCCACCCTGATGGTGAGCGGCGATGCTGTAATCAAATCATTAGCGTCACCATTCTCCTGCTATGCCTGTTGAGAAGTTCCCTGCAAAGCATAAAGGCTGATGCTTTGCGGGCAGAAACGGAGGCGGGGGAAGACAGTATGTCGCTGGATAGTCAGAGCACCCTCATGTCTATATCTCAGCGCGTGGAAGAGGAGGAGGAGGGGGAGGAGCCTGAGGAGGAAGAGACAGCTGGGCCCACTGCAGAGGGTGCCCATGCAGCTTGCCTCTCTTCCATTCAGCGTGCATGGCCGGAGGAGGATACTCAAAGTGATCGTCCTAGTGAGGACAGCCATATGTTGCATCCAGGTACCCTGGCACACATGGCTGACTTTATGTTAGCATGCCTTTCTCGTGACCCTCGTGTTAGACGCATTCTGGCCACTACGGATTACTGGGTGTACACACTGCTTGACCCACAGTATAAGGAGAACCTTTCCACTCTCATTCCCGAAGAGGAAAGGGGTTTGAGAGTGATGCAATACCACAGGGCCCTGGTGGACAAACTGATGGTAAACTTCCCATCTGACAGCGCTAGTGGCAGAAGGTGCAGTTCCGAGGGCCACGTAGAAGGGGAGGCGCGGAGATCAGGCAGCATGTTCAGCGCAGGCAGGGGAACACTCTCCAAGGCCTTTGCCAGCTTTATGGTTCCCCAGCAAGACTGTCTCACACCTCCCAAGTCCAGGCTGAGTCGGAGGGAGCACTGTAAGAAGATGGTGAGGGAGTACGCAGCCGATCGTACCACCGTCCTCCGTGACGCCTCTGCTCCGTTTCTGTGTCGTTTCCAGCACTTTCTTGGGTTTTGCAGATTTTCACCAATGAAAACCTTAGAGAGCATCAGCGATATACAAAAATGCTCGAGTCGCCCATTGACTTCAATGGGGTTCATTACTCGAAACGAACCCTCGAGCATCGCGGAAAGTTCCACTCGAGCAACGAGCACCCGAGCATTTTGGTGCTCGCTCATCTCTAGTGACAACCCTATATAAATCACATCAACCACAAGAGTGATTATGACACCGAAATTAGCCCTGCTCTCGCTGTTCCCGGACAGCATGAGAGCCGCCAAATTATGCCTTCTAAAACATTTCATACTAGCGGTGAGAAGACTTATCCTAAGGTTCTGGCGCTCTTCAACCGTTCCCACTAGGGGCGTGTGGGTGGAGGAACTCCACACCCTCATGAGATTTGATGAACTGGGAGCCGATGACCCCAAAACTTGGGAAGCATACTACAAGACATGGCAACCATGGGTAGCGTTCAGAGGGTCGGACGATCTGAAGCGATGGCTGGATTATGGTTCATTTGACTAAATCACCTGGCGGGCAGGCGCTCAGAGGTCTCCCCACCCAGAATCATGCCTCTGCAAGTATCTCTCCAATACTCATGAATGTACAATAGTAAAATAGCTTTGCAGCTTTCTAACATCCCTTCTGCTTTAATTGCTCCATTTTAATTCTATTTTGCAGATCTCTGCTTGCCATCAGTGAGTGTGGAAATTTGTTACATTGCAATGGCTGAAAAACTTGCCTTGAACATGTCAAACTTCATGGGTTGTACCAAAGCTGGACAACGCTTGGACATGATCAGGTGTAGATCTAGATGTAAACATAAATGCTTTAAATCACTGAAAGCAAACATCTCAAAAAGTGAGAAACTGAAATAAATTAAAATACTATTTCATCATACATTGGACAAGATTAACGAACATAAAACTAGAAGAAAAAAAAAAAAGATTTTTTGGATAAAGACAGGAAATGCAAATGAAACATGCAGGTCATTGACAGAGAAATATCCTGCAATAGTCTGTAATAACCCAGCTCTGACAGAGCCGTGTATACATTGCCAGAACAGCTCTGATCCCATCAACAGCAAGTAGATTCAATTTTTATTTTTAAACCTAAGGCCCAATGTCCACGGGTGGATTTGATTTGCTGAATCTACGCGTGGCATCTGTGTGTGAGATCTGCAAATCAAGCCGCCCATAGGGAAGCATTGGGCATCTGCACTTCATTTAACATCAGCGGATTTTCAATTTGATTTGGGGATAATAAATCGCAGCATGCTCCATTTTACCGCGGATGTGGCTCCATTCATCTCTATGGGAGCTTACGATCCGCAGTGCATCCACAAATACATTTGCAGATTTAAAGGTTATAATCTATTCGGGAGGTGGCGGAAAGGCTGGGAGGTGGGGCTGCGGATTTGTTCCACACGGATGATCCGAAGGGCATCTGCGTGGGAAAAAAAACGCAATCCGCGATCTCCTGCAAGCAATAAAAAAAATCAATTTAATGACTCGCAGTGCATCCGCTGCGGAAATCCGCATAAAAAATCTGCATGAGGCCTAAGAAAGGTTTTCCCAAGTACACAGGATAGCATTGATCCTATTCCCAGCACCTGGATAGAATGCTAGGCAGCCCAACCTCTGTATCTTAATTCTTGATTAAAGGGGTATTCTGGCCTTCTTTCAACTGATGATCTATTCTGTGGATGTCAGTGCAGCAGGACATTGTCATCAGCGTGCAGGGGAGGCTTCACTACCATTGAAATCAATGGGAGCGCTGCACTTCTATCACACTACCCTGCTCTTCATCCGCGTTCCCGAATTGCTGGCATCACGGTGTTCAGAATGAGAGTACCAACGCCGATAGAATGAGCAGCGACACCACAGCAGTCACCTAACTTCCCGTGGCATTAGCCCTATTAAATGGATGTTATCTGGTAACCAGGGAACAGCTATAAAAACTATAAACTACAAAACTGTTTGACTTTTCAAAAGGCACTGGAGAGGGAAGTAATATAACCTGCGGCTCTCCTTTCACAGCTTTCTCCCCTGGATCTAATAGTTCCTAGCCCCCCTTCAGTCTTTCAAGATGCTGGTACAGCTCCTGTCACTACTCCGTGCACACCACCACGGTTGCAGATTTCTCATGTAAGCATTGCTGCCCAATCAAAGCAATGTGGAGCGCCTCAGAGTACCTATGCACCGACACTACACCATGTGCATCAGATAGTTAGGGAACCTATGTGACCATCTCCGAGAACTAAAAAGGGCCCATCAATTGGTGAATTTGTAGCAAGAAGCTGGAAAAGAAGAGCAGCAGGTAAAATGAACGCCGGCGTCTGGTACCAAGAAAAATTTTGTTTCAGGACCGGAAGGTTGCTTTAAGGCCATATATATTACTGGTACAACCCTTCTATTCAAGGACTTTGTGTAATCTATTAACCCCTTAGTGACCAAGCCAGTTTGCGCCTTAATGACCAGACCAAATTTTGGAAATCTGACATGTGTCACTTTAACATAAATTATTATTACTCTGTAAAGCTTTTGCATATCCAGGTGATTCTGACATTGTTTTTTCGCCACGTGTTGTACTTTATTTAGAAATTAGACCGACAGAATTTGTGTATAATTTATTTAAAGCGCCAAAATTGGAAAAAAAAGTTGTAATTTATTCTTATTTACAATTGCAATGTCTCAAACATATGCAAACATACCGTACACATGTTTGATAAGATATATATTTCCATCCGTTTACTCTATTCTGGACTCACATTTGAAAACCTTTTTTTTCTCTCTCTTTTTTTTTTTTTTTTTTACACACGCGATTTAGCAGATGTACAAATTTAACATTAATTAACATTTTGAGGAATACTTTGTTTTCCTACACCAAGCCAAGATTGCAAAGGCTCATAAGTGTCAGAATTATAGACACCCCCACAAATGACCCTATTTTAAAAAAATACACATCTTAATATATTCACTGTCATGGGTGTCATGAGTATTTTGATCCCACAGTTTCTTTTCAGAAGTTAATACAATTTTGAGGGGAAAAAATGAAATTTCATAATTTTGAAAATATGTCATTTTAAAATACATTTTTTTTTCTACAGTGCACATGAAAATGAGGATTTGCACCCCAAAATGGATACCAGTATTTGTCTTGTGTTTAGTAACATACCCATTCGTGTGCACAGAAGCCAGATAAAGTCCGCAGATAAAGCCGGGGGCCTTATGGACGTAATTTCATCTGCCCTCACAGATATGATCCATGAGGAAAGATGAAACAAACTTTTTTTCTTTTTTAAAATTTTTTTACATGATCACTGTTATCCATTGGATAACAGCGATCATGTGACTGGGGACCACATACAGCGGCTCCCAGTGACAACTCCGTGTTCTCGGCTACTCATACTAGCCGAGAGCAGGGAGTTTTTAAATTTCCCAGGCCTCCCGGCCCTGTGCGCATTCGTGTGACGTAATTATGTCTGGCGCGCATGCACAGACGCCAGGTCCTGCAGGACCAGAACGCCGGGGGACATCGCGAAGGATGGTGAGTATCCTGAGATCTGATCCATTAAGGGGAGCTAAAACTTTAACTTTTTTAAACTTTACATTGCCTTTAATGCGATCGCTGGGGTGGGGGGTACTTGACAGCATGGAGCTGTCATGTCCAGAGCCTGCAGGGCTTTAATCCCTGAAGGAAGCATGTTTTTACCTCCTCTGGGATAAAGCCCAGCGGGCCAGGACTATGGGGTGGTCACTAAGGGGTTAAACACTGCTAAACGAGTTGAGTGTAATTGACAAATTGTAAGAATGAATGTATGTCTTCTCACAAAGGAAATGTTATTTCTAATACCAATGTTATCTGCTTTTCTTCTGATCTAGAACTATTATGTACAGCCAACGCAACGTGACCATGAATTATTTATGCAATATCAGATTCCGACACTCACCTACCGTCATCGGAACAACATCTGCTCGTAACAGGAAGCGAATACGTCCAGCAAGCTTGTTGCCAATCTTGATATCCATGTATACCTGGGGGTTAGCTCGTACCTTTTTAGCAGGTGGCTCTCCCTGCAAGTAATAAAGAAGATAAAAGAAAAAAAGAGGCACGAGATGACAGACACTAAATACATTTACAGGCATGCATGTTCGGCTGTAGGGGTTGCCTGGTTATCGGATAACAATTTCTCCTACAGGTCCAACTGTTCTAGAAATAACTAAATCAGCTGTACTAACCCTTCCATTGCCATGGTGATGAGCCCAACCGTGCTCCCGATGTTAAGTTAAGGAAGACATCAACAGATATCCTCTGACCGCTGCAGCCAATTGTAAATCGCAGTAAGTAACACTATTACAAACTCCTGGCATCATGGTGCCGGGATGTGAGTGTTGATGCCAGGAGAGCGGGCAGTGACATTACAGAAGTCAGGTGATAACCTGTGACGACATCTTCCACTTCAAACAGCGGGTGGATGGTGGTGCTGCAGTGATGGGTCCCTGCGGCAGATGACGGGTAAGTACAGCTACTTATGTTATGTTAGCACAGTTAGTGCTATGGGTGAACATTGTCCAGTAACCATCAAACACTTAGGATACCTCCACATAGAATGTATTGTCCAGATTTTTTTTTTTTACTTTATTTTCTTTATTAAAGGGGTTGTCCCGAGGCAGCAAGTGGGTCTATACACTTCTGTATGGCCATAATAATGCACTTTGTAATGTACATTGTGCATTAATTATGAGCCATACAGAAGTTATAAAAAGTTTTATACTTACCTGCTCCGTTGCTGGCGTCCTCGTCTCCATGGTGCCGACTAATTTTCGCCCTCCGATGGCCAAATTAGCCGCGCTTCCGCAGTCCGGGTCTTCTCCTCTTCTCTATGGGGCTCCGTGTAGCTCCGCCCCGTCACGTGCCGATTCCAGCCAATCAGGAGGCTGGAATCGGCAATGGACCGCACAGAAGCCCTGCGGTCCATGGAGACAGAGGATCCCGGCGGCCATCTTCAGCAGGTGAGTATGAAGACGCCGGACCGCCGGGATTCAGGTAAGCGCTGTGGGGGTTGTTTTTTTAACCCCTGCATCGGGGTTGTCTCGCGCCGAACGGGGGGGGGGGTTAAAAAAAAAAAAACCCCGTTTCGGCGCGGGACAACCCCTTTAAGGAAAATTTGCACAGTACATAATAAAATCATATGGTAAACAAACTCGATATTACAAATAGTACATACTGTGTTGTAACTTGCTTAAACGTAATAACATAACATATTCCTTGTACATTTTTTCTTTTAGGTTGCGATAAACTTAAACAATTAAACTCAAACCGTCCATGCCTATTGGATGAATTCTTTATGAGATAAAGCTCTGCGTTTGCTATTTGCTTAGTAAATGGGGACACAGGAGAGCGTGTGGGGGGGGGGGGGTGGAGAGAGGGAACATGAGTCTGGGAGTTCATTCTACAGATAAAGTGGAATTGGTATCTAGCCAGATATCCCATATTTTTTTTTAATTTGTTTGGGCAGCCTCTGTTTCGGTAAATAATTTTTTCGTAGGAGATTACTGTATTCACCGACCGAACCCAACATGAGATCGTAGGGATTCCCGCAGCCATCCAATAAGTAGCTGTTGTTTTACGCGCCAAGAATAAGGTCTTCTGTAGGAAAATGCGGGTGTGGTACGGCCATTCCTCTTCCTCCAATAGGCCAAATAGGATCGGTATTGTCCAGATTTTGGTGCAAATTCACGGCAGATTACAACCCTAAACATTTGACGTACTGAGATCCATAGTGAAAGCCCACAGCATAAGTTGACATACTGCGGATTTAAAATTCGCACTGCGGGTCAATTAACAATCGTCAGGATGTGGATAAGATGAGACTTCTTATAATCTCATCCACTTCGTCTGTATTGTAATATGCTGCGGATTTTCCGCACGCAAATCCATGGTAGAAAATATGCCGCTTATATGCCACATGTGAAGATACTTTTTCTCTAGGATAAGAGTTAAGGTAATAAGATTTAAGGTTTTGTATCCTCCTAATATCTGTACTTGGAGCTATGATTATTATAGGACCAGTACCTCTTGTGCTGCAGGTTTAGGAGCTTCTGTCCCCTCAGCCTGTTCGCTCTCCTCCAGTGTTTTACCAGAAAATCTTTTGAGCCAGTCGTCATCAGACCAAACTAGAATAAAAAAAATGAAGTGTAAACTTTAGAACATGGAAGTAAAGTAGACATTTGTAAAGGCCCATTTATACACAACGACCTGAGCGATTATCGCTGTGTCATTTACAGCGCAATATGCAGAAGGCAAGCGGGGTGACTTAGAAAGAGTCAGCTCTTCTCACCTGGTCAGTCAGAGCAGCAGGTGTAATTCATGGGATGGAATGAGGGTTGAGTATCCTCCCAACTCTTCCCCAAGCGGCTCCAGGACCCTCTCCATGCTGGACTGAGACACAACACGGCTTTCTTCTATGTTTAAACACTATGGGGCTGATTTATTAAGACCAGTAACTGTAACCAGTAATGTAACTTTATGTCCTGTGGCATTAAGGGTAAGAGGTCTATGCCACTTAATACAAGTGTCTTGGGCGGCTCATGTGCCAGAAGAAGAAATCGTTACCAGCTATGAGGAAGTTCCCTGGTGTAAATTCTACTAAATATAGTAGGTGCCCCCACTTACTTCTCTAAAAGTGTGGAGTGTGGTGCAAAAATCCCAAAAGTTACAAGTCTTAGTGCTGGCTATATTTGTGCACAAAATCAGCTACTTATTTTTTCCCAACATTTGTCCAAGTTGCCACCCCGCCATAACATCATTTTTTCTCATAATTAAAATTGCCAGTAAAAAATTATTACCCGCACCGGCCTCTAGATATAATTACTGGCCAGGACGGTCATTTACCAGGAGGGTGGCAACCCTAGTAATGGATGGGACACATGGGGAGATGAGGGGACGGTAATGAATGTGACACATGGGGAGATGAGGGGACGGTAATGAATGTGACACATGGGGAGATGAGGGGACGGTAATGAATGTGACACATGGGGAGATGAGGGGACGGTAATGAATGTGACACATGGGGAGATGAGGGGACGGTAATGAATGTGACACATGGGGAGATGAGGGGACGGTAATGAATGTGACACATGCGGAGATGAGGGGACGGTAATGAATGTGACACATGCGGAGATGAGGGGACGGTAATGAATGTGACACATGGGGAGATGAGGGGACGGTAATGAATGTGACACATGGGGAGATGAGGGGACGGTAATGAATGTGACACATGGGGAGATGAGGGGACGGTAATGAATGTGACACATGGGGAGATGAGGGGACGGTAATGAATGTGACACATGGGGAGATGAGGGGACGGTAATGAATGTGACACATGGGGAGATGAGGGGACGGTAATGAATGTGACACATGGGGAGATGAGGGGACGGTAATGAATGTGACACATGGGGAGATGAGGGGACGGTAATGAATGTGACACATGGGGAGATGAGGGGACGGTAATGAATGTGACACATGGGGAGATGAGGGGACGGTAATGAATGTGACACATGGGGAGATGAGGGGACGGTAATGAATGTGACACCTGGGGAGATGAGGGGACGGTAATGAATGTGACACCTGGGGAGATGAGGGGACGGTAATGAATGTGACACCTGGGGAGATGAGGGGACGGTAATGAATGTGACACCTGGGGAGATGAGGGGACGGTAATGAATGTGACACCTGGGGAGATGAGGGGACGGTAATGAATGTGACACCTGGGGAGATGAGGGGACGGTAATGAATGTGACACATGGGGAGATGAGGGGACGGTAATGAATGTGACACATGGGGAGATGAGGGGACGGTAATGAATGTGACACCTGGGGAGATGAGGGGACGGTAATGAATGTGACACATGGGGAGATGAGGGGACGGTAATGAATGTGACACATGGGGAGATGAGGGGACGGTAATGAATGTGACACATGGGGAGATGAGGGGACGGTAATGAATGTGACACATGGGGAGATGAGGGGACGGTAATGAATGTGACACATGGGGAGATGAGGGGACGGTAATGAATGTGACACATGGGGAGATGAGGGGACGGTAATGAATGTGACATATGGGGAGATGAGGGGACGGTAATGAATGTGACACATGGGGAGATGAGGGGACGGTAATGAATGTGACACATGGGGAGATGAGGGGACGGTAATGAATGTGACACATGGGGAGATGAGGGGACGGTAATGAATGTGACACATGGGGAGATGAGGGGACGGTAATGAATGTAACACATGGGGAGATGAGGGGACGGTAATGAATGTAACACATGGGGAGATGAGGAGACGGTATTGAATGTAACATATGGGTAGATGAGGGGACGGTAATGAATGTAACACATGGGGAGATGAGGGGACGGTAATGAATGTAACACATGGGGAGATGAGGAGACGGTATTGAATGTAACATATGGGTAGATGAGGGGACGGTAATGAATGTGACATATGGGGAGATGAGGGGACAGTAATGAATGTAACATATGGGGAGATGAGGGGACAGTAAGGAATGTAACATATGGGGAGATGAGGGGACAGTAATGAATGTAACACATGGGGAGATGAGGAGACGGTATTGAATGTAACATATGGGGAGATGAGGGGACAGTAATGAATGTAACATATGGGGAGATGAGGGGACAGTAATGAATGTAACATATGGGGAGATGAGGGGACAGTAATGAATGTAACATATGGGGAGATGAGGGGACAGTAATGAATGTAACATATGGGGAGATGAGGGGACAGTAATGAATGTAACATATGGGGAGATGAGGGGACAGTAATGAATGTAACATATGGGGAGATGAGGGGACAGTAATGAATGTAACATATGGGGAGATGAGGGGACAGTAAGGAATGTAACATATGGGGAGATGAGGGGACAGTAATGAATGTGACTCATGGTGAGATGAGGGGACAGTAAGGATATGTTCACAAGGTGGATTCCACCTGGAATTCCATTCTGCTGCAGTTTTTGCCGTGGATCCACACGTGGCTGCAGCCATCAGTGGGAAAAATTTGCGAGCACGTTTTTTGACGTGTATTCAAGAAAAAAAAGTCGTATGTTACTTCTTCATGCGGATCCATGAAAAAATGTGTCAGACATTCAGTACGCGGATTTTGCCCACTGACAGATCTAAATCCACATATTGATCACGAGCAAAAGCCATAAATAGTGCCAAATGGTATCAGATAGAATGCCCTCATAGTGACCCATAGAGAGCGACCCAATAAATAGGGCAAGATACTGAATGTCACCCGAGTGCTACACAGAGTGCCCTCATAAATAGTATCAGATAGAGTGTCCCCACAAATAGTGCTAGACAGAGCGCCCCCATTAATAGTGCTAGACAGAGCGCCCCCATTAATAGTGCTAGATAGAGTGCCCCCATAAACAGTGTACACAGGCAGCTTGCGTGCCCCTATGAACAGCTCGGTCACACATGCCTGACAGTGACCCTATAAAGAGTAGCAGCCATAGTGTCCCAGTAAACAGTTCAACCCCAACAACAGCCCCGTTCACAATATCAGAGCACTGCACAGTGCCAGCCACGGGGTGCCCACGTTAGCAGTGCCATATGACAGAATTGGAGGCAGGTTCACACGGATGGTATATTGATAGAATATCTCATCATTGTCTGATTAGTGAGGGGTCCGCTGTTGGGACCCCTACAATCCCCACACCTTGCTGTAAAGGAAGTGCAGCTGCATTCACCAGCATTATTATGAGAAAAAAGCTATAGGGACAGTTGAGCCGTTACCCGGGGGGTGCAGACATCCATGGATATCACATAGCATCAGATATCACATAATATGCCATCAATGACATTATGTGTTGGGTAGGATTATCCCTTCAAATGCAGTTTAATAAGCAGACACTAGAGGGAGGCACTGAGCCAACATAGTTAATACACTACATAGCTGTGCCATCTATAGACATCAATGCCCTCCTCATCTGCGTTCTTGCGTTGTGGCACATGTGGACGATAGTGATTATCATCCATATGTAAAGAGACCGTCCTTAAAGGGGTTTTTTAACGGCCAATTTTTGGTTTAACATTTTTCTTTTTTTTCTCCCCATTAAAAAAAAAACAAAAAAAAAAAACATACCTTATTTATTTGTCCGGCAACATATCCACCTGAGGGCTTGATTTTTACGGACAAGTTGTATGTTTCAATTGTATTATTTAATGTACCACATAATGTACTGAAAAGCTTTTAAAGGGGTTGTCCCGCGCCGAAACGTTTTTTTTTTTAATTCAATAGGCCCCCCGTTCGGCGCGAGACAAACCCAATGCATGGGTTAAAAAAAACAAAAACGTTTACTACTTACCCGAATCCCCGCGCTGCGGCGACTTCTTATTTACCTTACCAAGATGGCCGCCGGGATCTTCACCCACGATGCACCGCCGTCTTCTCCCATGGTGCACCGTGGGCTCTGTGCGGTCCATTGCCGATTCCAGCCTCCTGATTGACTGGAATCGGCACACGTGACGGGGCGGAGCTACGAGGACCAGGTCTCTGGCACGAGCGGCCCCATTCACCAGGGAGAAGACAGGACTGCGCAAGCGCGTCTAATCAGGCGATTAGACGCTGAAATTAGACGGCACCATGGCGACGGGGACGCTAGCAACGGAGCAGGTAAGTGAATAACTTCTGTATGGCTCATAATTAATGCACGATGCACATTACAAAGTGCATTAAAGGGGTTGTCCCACGCCGAAACGGGTTGTTTTTTTTTTCAACAGCCCCCCCCCCCCCCCCCCGTTCGGCGCGAGACAAACCCGATGCGGGCACCTAAAAAAAAATCCGCACAGCGCTTACCTGAATCCCCGCGCTCCGGTGACTTCTTACTTACCGGTTGAAGATGGCCGCCGGGATCTTCTCCCTCGGTGGACCGCAGCTCTTCTGTGCGGTCCATTGCCGATTCCAGCCTCCTGATGTGCCGATTCCAGCCTCCTGATTGGCTGGAATTGGCACGTGACGGGGCGGAAAACACGGAGCCGGCATCCGGCACGAGCGGCCCCATTGAGAAAAGAAGAAGACCCAGACTGCGCAAGCGCGTCTAATTTGGCGATTAGATGCTGAAAATTAGACGGCACCATGGAGACGAGGACGCTAGCAACGGAACAGGAAAGTGAATAACTTCTTATAACTTCTGTATGGCTCATAATTAATGCACAATGTACATTACAAAGTGCATTAATATGGCCATACAGAAGTGTATAACCCCACTTGCTTTCGCGGGACAACCCCTTTAAACATTTCTAAGTGAGCTGAAATGAAAAACAAACCCTCAGGTTTGCCATTTTTTGTAAAGGGGGGGGGGGGGGTTACAGTAAACAACCTGCAGCTAAAATGACATGTTGACTTTATTTTGTCAGAATAATTACAACAATATCAGATGTATCTAGTTTAGAGATGAGTGAACTAGGGTACTCGAGATGCTCGTTACTCGAGACGATCACCACGCGGTACTGGAGTCAATTGCATTGCCTTCCTCGCATGTTTAGCGCCATTTTCTAGCCATTAAAGAGAGAAGGCATTACCACTTCCTGCTGTGACGTGCCCCCCTTCCCCCAGTAGTGAGTGGCTGGGCCGATCAGGTGACCGCCGAGTACTTAAACTGGTCCCGCCCGCGGCTCGCCTCAGACGCATGCTGGCAGGGGTTAGGGAAAGTGCTGCTGCTGATATAGGGACAGTGTTAGAGTAGGATCCTGTCGTCAAGAACCCCAACGGTCCTTCTTAGGGCTACTCCACATCGTCTGCATTACTGTTGTTGCTGGCTGGGAGCAGTAGTGCACCAATTTTTTTTTTTAACCATCTCGGGCTGTGCAGGCCATTTCAACTTTAGCGTTCTCAGTCTGCAGTGTATTACGCAGAGTTTAGGGACAGAGCTGCCTATACAGGGAAAGTTTTACAGTACTCCTGATCCTCTGTGCAAGAACCCCAACGGTCCTTCTTAGGGCTACATCTGACCGTGTGCATTATAGTTGTGGCTGGCTGGTAGCAGTAGTGCATTAAGTTTTGTATTACGCATCTAGGCCTGTTCCCAGCCTTGCAGTTATAGCGTTCTCAGCCTGCAGTGCATAACGCAGAGTTTAGGGACAGAGCTGCTTCTATAGGGAAAGTTATACAGTCCTCATCCTCCGTACAAGAACCCCAACGGTCCTTCTTAGGGCTACATCTGATCCGTGTACTTTACAATTGTGGCTGGCTGGGAGCAGTAGTGCACCAACTTTTGTATTACGCATCTAGGCCTGTTCCCAGTCTTTCCGTAATAGCGTTCTCAGCCTGCAGTGCCGTACAACCAGCTCTCACCATGAAACTGCACTCTAAGGCTGGGTTCACACAGGGCGGATTTGCCGCAGTTTTTCCGTTGCGGTTTGGCCGCAGAAGAAATGCTTCTGCGGCAAAACGACTTCAAAAGGTTAATTTTGGCTTGCGGATTTTCCTGTGGAAAAATCCGCAAGCATTCTTTTCCGCAGTTTTTTAAAAGTTTTTGCCGAGTATTTTGGTACGGATTTTGCTGCGTCCATAGAGGTCTATGGAAAAAAGTGCTGCGGAAAAGACAGAAGAGTGGACATGCTGCATCTTTGAAAAACGCTCCGCAGTTGCATTTACGCACTGCGGCTGTGCGGAAAAAATCCGCCCTGTGAGAACAGCTTTTTTGCAAAACTCATTTGTGCTGCATTGCACTGCAAAGGCAGCGGTTTTGCCGCAGTGCGGATATGTAACGGCAATCCGCGGCAAAACCGCAGCAAATCCGCCCTGTGTGAACCCAGGCTAACATTTCCTAGCCTACTGCAAACAACTTCAGTTATACCGTTCGGTGTCTGCAGTGCATTAGACAGAGGTCTCACCGCTAAACAGTACTGTAATATTTCCTGGGCCACTGCAAAATATTTCAGCTCTGCCGCTGTGCAGAGCGTCTCACCATACCCTTTTCTTGGTGGGGTTGAGATAGCCACAGTTACCAGCACTATCCACTGGCTTTAGAGTCTTCTCCCACTCCATACAGCCTCTATTATCTACAAATCTCTGCGAGCAGTAAATTACCCCTAGGTATCAGCGCAAGACAGCGGGTTAATTTTTTCAAGTCACAGCATAGCATTCCGCTATCTACAAGTCTCTGTGTGCGGTGAATTAAGCCATAGTTGTCAGTGCTGTACAGTCGGCTAATTAATTTGGGCCCTGCTCTATTCTTAATCCGCCATGATGAGGAGTAGGGGTAAGGGTCGAGGGCACGGACATCCAAGTGAGGGTGTGGGTCATCAGATTAATCACCAATAGAACATATATATGACCATTTGGGACGCCAACTTCCACAGCCCACGAGTTTGCATGATCTAGAGCAGTGGTCCCCAACCTTTTTGGCACTAGGGACCGGCTTCAAGCAAGACCATTTTTACAAGGCCCGGCAGAGTGGGGCGGGACATGGGTGGGGCTTTGGTTATATGGGGCGGGGTTATGAAGGGGGCAGTATAATATATCCCCCCCCCAGCCTGGCAGCACACACATAGAGCAGTATATAATGTATTTCCCCCTGCCCCCCCCAAGCACACACATAGGGCAGCATATAATTTATCTCCCCCCCCCCCAGTAATAGGAAGCCCCCACTCCTCAGTAATAAGCAGCCCCCCCCAGTAATAGGCAGCCTCCTCCACAGTAATAAGCACCCCCCACCCCAGTAATAGGCAGCCACCACCTCTCAGAAATAAACAGCCCCCCTAGTAATAAGCACCCCCCCCCCAACCCATATACTTACCTCCTCCCTGCTGTCAGCGTCGCTCCCTCTCTAATTGCCCTGAGCACACTGTAGTCAGTGTGTAGCCTGGCATGCTTCCTCCCCGAGTCCTCTCCTGCGGAACTAATGAGCAGGGGAGGAGGATCCTGGCTGCACACTGACGTCAGTGTGCGCTGGATCAGTGGGAATAGCGCGATTACCAGCAGGGAGCTGCGGCACCTGAGCTGGTAATCGCTTTAGTGGTGAGCGGCGTCGGCACGCCGCACATGACACGAGGCAGCGGGCCTTGTGTTTAGAACAAAACTTCCCGCCGATGCCGCGGACCGGCGCTAAACACCTAAAGAAAGGCAGTACAACAGGGTACTAGAGCCTCCATGCCCACTGTATCACATGCTGTATCCCAGCTAGAGGTAGTACAACAGGGTACTAGAGCCTCCATGCCCATCCATATTGCATCTTGTATCCAAGCTAGAGGCGGTACAACAGAGTACTAAGCCACCATGCCAGCCCGTATCACATCTTGTATTCAAGCTAGAGGTGGTACAACAGGGTACTAGAGTCTCCATGCCCGCCTGTATCATACCTTGTATCATAGCTAGAGGCAGTACAACAGGGTACTAGAGTCTCCTTTCCGGCAAAAAAACAAAAAAGAAAAACAAGCACTCAGAGGATCCATTGATGGAAAAATAAAAAACATAATGTCTCCTGGAATGCAGCGACTGAAAAGTAAGTATAAAAAATACAAATTCAAAGCGCATCAATTCTGCTATAGATTTTTTTGGTTGGGTTTCTTACAGCGTTAATCATCAGCATAAATGACACAAAACATTTTTTCCACGGGCCGTAACGATTACGATGATACCAAAACTTTTTTTTTTGTTTTTTTCACTTTTTCGCAATAAAAACCCTTTTTTGGAAATTATTTTCTTTTTCTAAATCGCGACATTCAAAGTCCTATAACTTTTATTTTTCCATGGACGGAGCTCGGTGAGGGCTTATTTTTTGCGAGACGAGCAGTAGTTTTTACTGGTACCATTTTGGGGTACATACGGATTTTTTTGATCACTTTTATTGCGTTTTTTGGGAGGCAAAATACTAAAAATTAGCATGTTGCCTCAGTTTTTTGCGTTTAACGCTTTTTGCCATGCAGGATAAAAACCATGTTTGATTTATTCTACAAGTCTTTATGGACACGACGATACCAAATATGTGGGGTTTTTTATGCTAATATGAGAAAAAGCATTTAAAAAGTGGCAGGGAAGGAGATGCCCTCCCCACTGTTGCAGCGGGACGCCGGCTATGACTGACAGCCAGCTCCTCATATGTGATCTCGCGCTATCCCCAGGACGTAAGTTTACGCCCTGTCGCAGGAAGTACCCTGCTGCCAGGACGTAAACTTACGCCCTGGGGCGGGAAGGGGTCAATTAAAAAAAAAAAAAAAAGTAGTACAGCAAAAAAAAAAATAAAAACAAAACACCCTACACAAGTTTGGTATCGTATAGAATAAAGTTATCATGTCATTTTTGTATGTTGTAGAAACAAGACCACTGAAAGATGGCAGAATGTCAATTTTTTCCCCATTTCACTGCATTAGGAATTTTTTAAAAGTTTTTCAGTACCTTATATGGTACATTAAATAACACCATTGAAAAATACAACTCGTCCCGCAAAAAACAAGCCCTCATACAGCGACGTCGATGGATAAACAAAGGAGTTATGATTTTATAAAAGGGGGAGGAAAAAACAAACATGATAACAAAGGATGGCGTCCTGCCTCCCTCACACAGGCGATATTTTTGGCTTTAGGCGCAGCCTCTCACACGGCCTCAGACTGCTGCGATTTCCGTGTCTGGTCTATTTTTGAGCGTGTAGTGCTCCTCAATGACGAGGACTGCTGAAAGCCAGTGAAAACGTAACGTGCGGCAAAGCGCCGGAATTTAAATTGCGCTGCTTTCCCGCGTTCCTGTGTGAGGGAGGGGCTAAAAGCAGCCGGGTGCATATTTACTGTGGGATCCGCCTGTAGTTGCCATTTGAGTGGGCCTGCCCTTACTACCATCAGCTTGGTCCAAGGCCTTTCTTCCCCTCAAGTAACGCTGACCACAGTACACATCACCGTGTTCCCTGCCGCAGGCACTCCCCTCCTGTGCCGCTCACGTCCCCATATGAGCCGCACTACCCTCAGCCGCCAGAGGAGGCACGTTACCTTGTTCACGTGAGACAACCGTACCACGTGATGTAATGGGTCAGGTGCTTCATCACGTGTTGTGGTGACGTAAGAGGACCTTACGGAGAGGGAAAGGTAATGGGCTCCGCACTCCTCAGAGAGGCTAGCGGTTCATTCATAGCCGGTATATTGGGGGCACCATGCAGCGCAGTGCATTGTGGGTGCCTGGATGTGGAGAGCCCTTCATACATGCCTGCTGAACGAGGGATGCGTCTAGCATTAACCCCTTCCTGCATGCTGGAGGCGGGATGTCTGGTATTAACCCCTTCATACACGGATATGCTTCTACTCTTGTTTCTCTATAGACCCCTGTAGCCTAATATCAGAGCAGGGCACGTATATTGGTGGCTGCCTGTCTGGTCGTTTAGTATAGTTGGCCGCCCATATGGCTATCAGAGTGCTGCTGACGGGCGCAGGAACGCTGTAGTGTCGATGCACCTTCATTCTTCTGCTTGGCAGAAGTACTGGCAGTGAGATTCCTACTGGCTGGGCAGTAAGGCCTCCTTCCCACGAGCGCTGACGGGCTCCGCCGCGTAATATTCCGCAGTGAAGCCCGTCACGGCGCCCCCCAGAGACCCCATACTTACCAGCGGAAGATAGCGTGAAGACGCTTCCCCGCCCACCGCCGTCGCGTCATGTGACACGCCCACCACGTCACATGACGCGCGGCGGTAGGCGGGGGAAGTGTTTTTTCACGCTATCTTCCGCTGGTTGCAGCGGGAAATAGCGTGAACGGACGGCTTCCATTGACTGCAATGGAAGCCGTCAGCGTGTACACCCGCAGCAAATAGAACATGCTGCGGGTGAGGACGGGAGATTTCACGGTGCGTAATTCCGCGGTGGAATTACGCATCGTGAGCATTGAGCTATTAGGTTCAATAGAACCTAATAGCAGGGGGCAACGCAGCGGATTTTTGCCGCGGATTTACGCGGCGTAAATCCGTTCGTGGGAAGGAGGCCTAATGGTGTATCGTGGTCATACTACATCATACGGCCAAAGGCTGTACAGTTAGAGCTTCCCAAAGCAGAGCGCATGACGGTCCTAGAGGTGCAAAGGAAGAACAATGGTGGCGCCTGACTGTCCTGCATACGTTCTTGTGCGGAATCAGGAATGCACCTTTCCTTCCAGTTATGGCTGTGGCTCAGGGCTTATTCAGACGACCGTATATCGGCCGGGTATTCACGCCGGCCGATATACAGCGTCTCTCTCTGCAGGGGGAGGAGGCTGGAAGAGCCGGGAGCAGTGCTCTGACCTCCCGCCCCCTCTCCGCCAACTCTCCGCCCCTCCACACTATTTGCAATGAGGGAGATGGGACGGGGCGGAGCTAATTCCAGGAACTTAGCCCCCGCCTCCATCCTGCCCCTTCTCATTGCAGATAGTGGAGAGGGGGCAGGAGCTCAGTGCAGTGCTCCCGCCTCTTCCAACCTTCTCCCCCTGCAGAGAGGGACACCGTATATCGGCCGGCGTGAATACGCTTACAAATAAAGAACGTATCTAGCTGCCTACACGCGGGTGAGTGCGATCTCAGGTGGAGAAATTCGGCCCCATATTGCGCTCGTCAATGTGAATTTTCACAGCAACGTGAGGCATTTTACTGACAAAAGTGTCTCCCATCCTTTCTGTGGAGCAGTGATCCTCCGCCAAGTGTTACCATTGTTTTCAATGGGTAACCTCGCATCACACTTACGTACACCTCGCACGCCGTGCAATGCAGTTTCCTGTTCCATTGAAAACAGTGGGTGAAGCGTTCCAAGGGTCACAAAAATATAGCACATTGTTTCCTGCACCGCATGACGCACAGATCTGGCGCTACTATGAGGCCCATTTTTTTGAATGGAGTCCTATACGTGAGCGATCGCAGCAAGTCGTATCTTTTTCTGTTCCTCGGAACGCATCGCCCATTCCTTTCAATGGAACAGTAAAACACATGACACAGTGTGCAATGTGAGGAATCCCACTGAAAACAATGGGAACCGCTCATCCTCCGACGTGGCAGAGGATCGCTGCTTTACTGAAGTGATGGGAGGCGGTTTTGCCATAAAAACATTTGGCATCGCGGTGAGAATGCACGTTAGCGAGCGCAATATTGGGCTGAGAAACTCCGGATGATATCCGCCCGCCCATGTGCAGGTAGCCTAAAGTAAATCTTATGGATTGCTTTTTTGTACATGTATGATAAATGTTAATAACATATATATTCTTTTATAAATGTATAGATTCTTTGGTGTCTTCCGTTATATATTTGATAACTATCAAAAAATGACATAAACCCCTTAACAACACAGGATGTAAGATTACGTCCTCCACGTTTGGGGTATCCATTGAGGGAGATCATGGGGTGATTCCCTTTCATACAGCGCAGGTGCCGTCTGTTTCTGACATCCGCCTGCAACATCCATCGGCCAATGTTCCAGCGGGCCGTGCGGGTGTCATGGCAGCTTGGGGCCTTCTTGAAGGCCCCAGGACTGTATTAGCAAAATGCCTATCAAACCATGCCTGAGGCATGGCTTGATAGGATGCCTGTTAGGCCTCAGTCAGACGGGCGATTTTTCGCACAATTTGCGCATGCGTCTGTCGATTTTTTTTTTTTTTTTTAAACCATTGCTTTGCAATGGTATCGGACACATGAGCGCATTTTATGCGCTCGTCCAATAAATTATAGAACAGAAATCGCAGATCGCACCTATGTGCGATCTGCGATTCCTGTTCTCTTCTCTATATGCGCTCAATGGGGCCGGCGGCAGCAGCGCCGACCCCATTGAGAACATATAGAAGACAAATCATTCTTCTCTGCCACAGCTGTAACAGCTGTGGCAGAGAAGAACGATGTTTGCCCATTGAATTCAATGGAGCTGGCAATACAGCCGGCTCCATTGAAAGCAATGGGCTGCCGGACAGCGCTGGATGAATTGTCGGGAAGGGCTTAAATATATAAGCCCTTCCCTGCAATTCATCCAGAAATGTGTTAAAATAAAAAATATATATATACTCACCTTGTCCCAGGAGTCGGAGTTCAGCACGGCCGGCCTGCAGTGGGTGTGAAGGGGGTGTGACTCAAAGCTGCCCCTGATTGGCTCAGCGCTGAGCCAATCAGAGGCAGGTCTCACTCACACCCACTGCAGGCCGGCCGTGCTGAACTCCATCTGCCGGGACAAGGTAAGTATATATATTTTTTTTATTTTAACACATTTCTGGATGAATTGCAGGGAAGGGCTTATATATTTAAGCCCTTCCCGACAATTCATCCCGCGCTCGCCCACAGCACATTGCTTTCATGGAGTCGGCTGTATTGCCGGCTCCATTGAATGCAATGCGCTGGACAGCTCCAGCCTGTTTCTAATGAAACGCGGCTAGGAGCAGCTTTTCGGGCGATTTTTGGGCATCGGTCACGCGATTTGCGGATGCGCATCCGTCATGCGATCCGCAAACCGCGCGAAAAAACGCCCGTGTGACTAAGGCCTTAGAATGCGGTATGATGTTATGCTATGACAGTACATCGTACTGCAGGAGCAATCAAAACATCACTAGTTCTTGTTCCCTCGGGGGACTTAAAAAAAAAAAAGTCATTTTAAAAAAGTTTTACTAATTATGAAAAAAAAAAAAAACGGTAATAAAAGTAAAAAAAATCCTTTTGCTATTTTATAATAAAAGAATCGAAATAATAAAACAAGAATACGTTTGGTATCGCTGTGCCTGCAAAAGTCCGATCTATCAATGTAAAACATTATATACTCCGCATGGTGAACGTCGTCAGAAAAAAAATAAAGAACGCCAGAATTGCACTTTTATGGTCACTTCGTCTCCAAGAAAAAAATGTAATAAAAAGTCATATCTACTCCAGAATGGTACCAACGAAAACTACAGGACATCTCGCAGAATATGAGATGTAGCATAACAATGTCAACGGAAAAACTAAAAAGTTATAGCTGTCAGAAAATGGCAGCAGATAGTAATTTTAAAAATTTATTAATAAAAGCAATACAACAACAAAAACTTGGTAAATTTGGTATCCTAGTAATCGTACTGACCCTTAAAATAAAGTTATCAGGTCATTTTTGTTGCAATGTTTACACCGTAGAAAGAAGACGCAATCAAAGATGGCGGAATTTAAAATAAAAGAGTTATGATTTTTTAAAATTGGGGAGGAAAAAACAAAAATGGGGGAAAAAAAGGTGACAGTCCCTAACCCCTTCCCTCTATATGACGTACATTTACATCATGCAGCATTGGGGTATTATGAAGAGAGATCGTGGGGCGCCTGCTGTTTACTACAGTTGACACCCGCGGGCAATAGCTGCAATCAGCAGCACAGCCAATCGCGGTTTTTAACCCTTTAACGCCCCGTGTGAGATTGCAGGAAGCTGTGCTGGTGGCAGCCAGGGATGGATTGATAGGCTGCCTGTCAGATTGCAGTATGATGTAATGCCATGGCAGGAGCGATCAAGTTGTGGTCCTAAAAAAAAAAAAGTTAAAATCAGATCAATAAAGTTTTACTAATTGTGTAAAAAAAAAAATTATAATAAAAATTTAAATCACCCTCCTTTGCCATATCTATAATAAAATCTAAATCATAAAACAAAAATACATAATTGGTATCGCTGCGTCTGTAAGGCCTCATGTCCACGGGCAAAATATGATTTAAGATCCGCAGCGGATCTCCCGCGCGCGGATCCGCATCCCATAGGGATGCATTGACCACCCGCGGGTAGATAAATACCCGCGGATGGTCAATAAAAGGGATTTAAAAAAAAAAATGGAGCATGAAAAAATCTGGACCATGCTCCATTTTCGTGCGGGTCTCCCGCGGGGACGGCTCCCGCGGGCTTCTATTGAAGCCTATGGAAGCCGTCCGGATCCGCGGGAGACCTAAAATAGGAATTTAAAAGTATTTACCCATCCAGAGCGGACCGGGAAGGTCTTCTATTCCTCACGGCCGGATCTTTCTTGCTTCGGCTCGGCGGATGTGCCCGGCGCATGCGCGCGGCACGTCGACGACGTGCCGGCGACGTGCCGCCGGCGTGACGAATTCATCCGCCGGCCGAAAATGAAGATCCGGCCGTGAGGAACAGCAGACTTTCCCCGCCCGCTACGGATAGGTAAATTCTTTTAAATTCTTATTTTAAGCGCTCATGTCCGCGGGGCAGGAGGGACCCGCTATGGATTCTACATGTAGAATCCGTAGCGGGCCTGATTTTCCCTGTGGACATGAGGCCTAAAAGTCTGATCTATTTACAGCGCATTATTTACAGCACACGGTGAACTTCGTCCGGAAAAAAAAAAAAGAACATCAGAAATGCACTTTCAGTCACCATCTCCCAGAAAAAATGCAATAAAAAAGCGATCAAAAAGTCTTATGTATTCCGAAATGGTACGAACATAAACTACAGGATGTCTCGCCAGAAATGAGCCCATACTCAACTATGTCGATGGAAAAATAAAAACGTTTTTGCAGCAGAAAATAATTCTAAAAAATTAAATGTCTTGTATTTTTTTCTTAGTAGTACAGCAAAAAAACACTATAAAAGTTTGGTATAATAATAATAGTAGTGACTCATAGAATAAGGTTATTGTGTCATTTTTGTTGTAGCTAGAAACAGGATGCACTGAAAGATGGCGGAATGACGTGGGTTTTTTTTTTGTTTTTTTTAAATTTTACTCCACTTAGAATTTTTTAAACATTTTTCAGTACCTTATAAGGTACATTAAATAGCACCATTGAAAAATACAACTCGTCCCGCAAAAAACAAGCCCTCATACATGGACAAATAAGGGAGATACAATTTTTTAAAAGGGGGGAGGAAGAAACAAAAGTAGAAAAAAAAGGCGCTGCATCATTAACGGGTTAAAAGAGAATTATTTTTTTCCCTTTAACAAAAATATTCCATAGGGTGCGTTCAGACGCAGCTGCAGATTTACACCAACGTTATGGAAACGGTGCGGATTTCACCCTTTCCATAGAAGGGGTAAAGTCCGCTGCAGATCTGCACCAAGAATGATACGGAAATGATGCAGACTTTCCACTAGGTGTGAACGTACCCATAAATGGATTCTAATTAGTGATCTTTATCTCTAGCACGTTCATATAGCAGTGCAGTAGTCGGTGTATGACTGGATACGCAGATAACATCACACTAACGTCTGTTTGTCATTCTTACAGGATGAAACATTTATCGTCTCTGACAATCTGCCCGCATCTCTGGCGCTCCATGCCATGCCATCTCTCTGAGCTCCGCCTGGATTATGTTCTGGCAGGTGGTCAGTCCTTTCAGTTGGTTTGGTTTTGGTGTATTTTTTGTTTCTTTTATAAGTGTAACATATTCCTGATAACAAGTAAATGTACTACGTTTGTCCCCCTTTGTGACTGCAAACTTCTTGCTAATTCGTGACTGGAAAACTCTGTAGCTTATCTCCCGCAGCCTCATTTTAGCACCCTTACTTTTTCCGGAACACATTAGGCCTCATGTCCTCGGAGCGGAATCCGACCCTGCTTACCCGTTCGGGTCTTCTGTGTGTCTGTCCGGATCTTCAATTTTCTTCACTGCAGGTGTGTGCAGGAGCGCCGGCCATCGCACATGTGCAGTGGAGATTTTTTTTAAACTCCTGCTTTACCGTGGGAACCGCACTGCAATGGAGCATGCTGCGACTTGTTTTCTGTGCTAAAAGGTCAGCAAAACAAATCTGCATGCTTTTACCCCTTAGTGACGGCCCCATAGTGTTTTTACATCCTAGCTAAGTGGGCTTTAATCCCAGAGGACGTAAAAACATGCATCTTCTAAGGATTAAAGCCCCATGGGCTGTGGACGTGACAGCTCCATGTTGTCGGTTCCAGGGGGTAGCTGACAACATGGAGCAATCATGAGGGCCCACGGGGAGCCCCCACCCAGCAATGCGATCGGTGCTATCCGATGGATGGCGCCGATCGCAATAAGGTAAATAAAAAGTTAAAGTTTCAGCTCCCCTCACAGAATGTACCCACGAGGGAGGCTAAAACTACTCACCTCCATCCTGCGTGATGTCCGGCGACGATCTGGGCGGGAGCGGACCCTCCGGCGTCTTCTGCGCATGTGCGCCTTAGTTAAAATGGTGATGCATGTGCAGATAACCAGATCGCCATGGGGCATTTGAAATCTCCTGTTTTCCGGCTACTGAAGGTAGCCGGGAGGCAGGAGATGTTGCCGGGCTCCGTGATCGCCGCTATCCAATGGATATCCTATAAGTCTTCAGTAGGGGCAAAAAATAATGACCTTATTTATGGAGAATGAACGTCTCTAGAGAGCTCAAACACCTTTGAGACGCCTCAGAGATTCCTATTACCAACATGTTAGAATCCAAGCAATCCCTGAGTCAAGGTAAAAACCCTGCAACTCTCCGACTGCTCAGTGCCCATCAGTCCTGGGCAGGTACTTAGTGAGTATGCTCGCTCATCTCTACGCTTAAGTAATACGGATATGCCCCCTTGTTTCTTCTGCCCATGAACATATTACATATATCATATCTGCACTTGTATTTTTATATAGAGTCTCGGTCAACACAGTCAATAGCAAGTCAGGACCCCAATGCTGAGATTACAGAGGCAGTGGCACCAATCTAGCATTGCGTCCCATTCACAATGTTTCCCCCATACAGGGGTTCCCCAATAGCATCCTTATTTCAGAACATTCAGTGTTGAGATATTACAATCTCCTCTGAGCATCCCCAGTCCTCCGAGAACAAGGCCTTCACACATATGGTGCGTCCGCTACCTTTAGATGGCGCTTTCCCTCCTACCTTTATATCTCAAGTTACTTCCCAAGATACTTTAGGCTGTATTCACACGGGGCGGTTGGAGTTCAGTAAAAAACAACATTGACCAAACTGCCCACGTTTTTGCTACGGCTTTGATGCAATTGTGGTGAAAACTGAAACCGCATCAAAACCGCGGCAACAACATAAGCAGTTTTCCCGCTGCGGTTTTGTACATTGTTTCCACCATAAATCCCGGCCAGCGGCCATATTTACCTATACAGCGGTACCTCGGGTTACGAGTGCCTTGGCTGGAGAGTTTTTCACTTGCGAGCAGGCTCTTTCCCTAATTTTTGCTCCAATTTCCGAGCAAAAATTTGGGATACAAGCCTGCTTGCAAGTCAAAAACTCACAAGCTAAGGCTCGGGGGGGAGCGGGAGTTTCTATACTCACCTGTCGCCGGCGTGTCGTCTTCCCAATGGTCTGCAGGCTGTCACTCCCTCCTCTACGCTGACAGAGAATTGCTTTCTGGATCTGGGGCTTAAATGTCCTGCCTCCAGCAAGCATTGAATTTAATAAATGGTAGAGCGCTGCCTGTGATTGGCTGAGGACTGTGACCAATCATAGGCATCGCTCAGCTGTTCAATAAATGGCTGAGCGCTGCCTGTGATTGGCTGAGCACTGTGACCGATCAAAGGCATCGCTCAGCTGTTCAATGAATGGCTGAGCACTGCCTGTGATTGGCTGAGCACTCAGCCAATCAGACGCAGCCCTTTCAGCAGCGGGGATTTTAAGTCCCTGCCTGCTGAAAAGCTTCACAGCCGTGCGGGGAGAAGACAGGCCAGTATAGATTTTACTTTTTACTACAGCTAGGGATGATTTTTTAGGCTTCGATTTAAAGCCCTTCCCCTAAAATTACTGCAGGTGTGACGGCAGGGCATTGCAGTGGCCCCCGGATCCCCCACAAGCTGGGAGCGCCTCACACGGAGAGTATGTGTGTAATACGCACCAAGACGGTGCACGCCGCTGTCTGTTTTGCGCTCACATTCTGTCCGCTGTCCCCGGAGGCACAAATAGAGCCATGTAGCGGTTGTTACCGGGTCTTACACACTCCACACAGTAAAGCCGCTGCTCATTTACATGTGAAGGTACACTTGTTTTACAGCCCCAAAATACCAGAATTTCTGCCTAATAGTCTCAGCATTGTGATGCCCTTTAAGGCTCATTCACACGAGCGTGCGGGAAATCGCTGGGTGTATAAGGGGGCGACCTGCTGATTGGGGGTCTCACTGCTCAGAGCCCACCGATCTAGAGAACAGGACTCCGATGTCCCCCTCTGCCTGGCACTTCAGGGGTCGCCCCTCCCCCGCAGGGACACCATTGTGGCTGGCCACGAATCAGCTTCAGTGTGGCTGATGGACGGGCGGTGCGGCTACCTCGGCAGCCCCATGTAAAGTGACAGGTGTCAGCGCACAGCGTGATCCAGCCAGTTACCTCCTCACACAGGATTACCAGTGTGACCGCCATACCGCCACATACTGCATATCTCACACATGCCGTCCTGCACGGTCTTCCTGGTTTCCCGCTGTCACCCGGCGGCATGGTGTATAAATGCCACAATAATTGTGCCCAGAGGTTTATATGCCACCATGGGAAACAGGGCTGCAGTGCAGACAATACACCACAACATGCCGGGTCCTGGAGAGGCCGTGAGAACTGCGAGCAGCACAACACAGAGGGGGATTACATCTAACGCCATATCATACACACTACAGCACACAATACACAGGAGGGCGCCCCCTGGGGGAAGAGCCACAACTGCATGAGAGCGCTAACCATGAGGGAATACTAGCGCCCCTCACAGGAGCCGGCCGCGTCCCCCCTGTCAGCGCTGAGCTGCCGCTACAGGACGCTGCCAGCCTGACGGGCCTCCACGGATGAAGTTACCTCACGAGCCGCATCCTCCCGCCGCGCGGTCGGCCTCTGCTGACTGGATGCGCGCGGGCCGACCTCTGAAAGCTGCCTGCTGTGTCTTTCTCTCTCTCTCCCCCCCGAATCTATAAAACCTATGTCCCGCCCACCACTTCCGGTTGGAGCCCCGATGAAGTGCAGGAATGTTCTGGAAGGAGGACGGCGGGTTTCCTGCTCCATGAGCCCCACGTGATCGGCTCCTTTCCCGCGCAGTGAGCTCTCTGCACTGAGGGGGGAAGCGTGAAAGGCGGCTGCGAGCTGAGGTGCCGGACAAGAGGCTTCACGGACTATGAGTGGGCTCCGTGCTCGGCTTATTAGACTGCTTTCTCATTGGCAGCAGTGTATGAAGAGACGGCCTGGTGTCAGTACAGCTGCTTGTGGGGCATTATGTGTCTAGGAAGTTGGGTGGGAAACAGTCAGCCATCTTGGAGGTAATCGGTGAGCCCCTCGCATTACTGACCGATACAAGCAGATGTGTCATATGGCCCAGACAACTACAGTTTGTGGTCAGCTGATAAGGGCTATGTGATATTATTCAACTAAACCACCGAAACAGAAATACTGGGGTGGTGCGGTGCATAGCTCTACAGCTGCGTCCCCGAGGTGGTGCGTTGTGTGGCCCCGGTGGCTGCGTCCCCGGGGTGGTGCGGTGCGTGGCCCCCGCCGGCTGCGTCCCCGGGGTTGGGCGGTGCGTGGCCCCCGCTGGCTGCGTCCCCAAGGTTGGAGTTTTGCTCTGTATGGCTTGTGGTCGCTGCTCCTTGCTGCTCACCCTTCACCCCCATTGACCCCAATGATATGGTTGGATGACGACACAAGATCTCTGCTGGCCCGGCTACAGTCTGCTGTCACCTTCGGGGCCTGAAGGAACAAAAATGGCTGAACCACTTCCCTGCCCGCCTGATGCAGACTGTTCACAGTACTCATCCGTAGCCTAAACCAGAGTTGCACAACCATATTTGTGCACACAATATGCTGAAAATAGAACCCATTGTTTCTTTCCCCCTCCATCCTCTCCCCAGTGGGTTCGTTCACACGCACGTATTTGGCGCTCGTGCACAATGCGGTTGTGCAATAAAAATGTGCAGCCTTTTCTATCTCTCCGTGCATTTGTGCATAGAGAGAACATTTGGAACTCCTGAAGCTATCAGCCATTTAAATGGCTGAGAGCATTGGTGCATGTTTTTTTTTTTTCGCATGCAATTGCGCACATCTTGCGTAGTTTACAGTGCATTTTGCATGGGCAAATCCCACTTCGCAAATACGCTTACACTACGCTCTGATCGGACTTGGCAGCACTGGTTACTCCGCAGGTGTGATGTCTTAGACTAATGCAGTGTGCAGCAGGCGGTCCGAGAAGCTGGGCGGCCATCTTCAGGTCTCCAGGTCTGCTTTAGGGGTTTTCTCACTAGACAGTATATCCCATCTGCACAGGACCCCCAGTGAACAGCGCACTCTGAACGCACTGTGACTGGAGTAGCGGTGCGCATGCTTAAGCGCCATTTCACTCCCTTCTATAAGATGAATGGAGGTTGCTGAGCGCAAAAAAGCGATAGTCACGCATGTACACCGCTGCTCCATTCCACGAGGCATTCAGGGGGGATGCTGCTCTCTGGACCGCTGGGGGGTCTCAGCCGTTGGATCCTCAGTGATTAGACATCTGCAATACTGTGGGGTTTTCCAGAACTGAATTATTAAGCCAAGGATACAGACCTAATTTCTCCCCCAGATTTTTGATTTCAATAAATTGTAAGTTGCCCAACTTTCAATAAATCATAACTAATTTTCTGCTGCCGTTGTATGAGGGCTTGTTTTGTATTGTGGGAGTTGTATTTTTTAATGGCACTATTCAAGCCCTATAGAGGTATAAAAAGTCCATGTGCACTAATTATGTCCCATGTGAAAGGTTGCTTAAAGGGGTTGTCCGGCCAGAAACATCAGGTCTCATTACTTCTGTTTGCCCATTTCCATGCACTTTGTAATATACATTGTGCATGGAAAATGAAGCAAACAGAAGTTTTGGACTTACCTTTAGGGGTGCCCCCCCCTGTGTTGACCCTCGGTCGTCCCAGGTTACGACAAGAAATCTTCTGCATTTCTTGTCGGGCCGGCAGCAGCTCTCGTCGGCGCTGGAACGCTCCTCTTCCCTTCCGCGCATGCGCAGTCCTTCTTTCTTCTGCCGGGACCGCACTCTTTACCTCTTCATCGCAGCGGACGCGCGCCGCCGGTCGGCGCATGCGCAGTACACTCACTTCCTGGTTTCATATACCAGAGCGGAGTGAGTGTCTGCCTGCCGCTGTCGGGACCGTCGGGACTTTAAAAGTATGTGAAAGGGGAGAAGGGGAGAAATGTTGGAGAGATGGATGGATGGATGGATGGATGGATGTGTGCAGGGGAAGGGGGGGGGGTGTGGAGTGGGAGAGATCGATGGATGGATGGATGGATGGATGGATGTGTGCAGGGGAAGGGGGGGGGGCAGTGATGTGTGTGTGGTGTGCACGGACCGGCTGACAGAAGTCCCGGGGGAAGGGGGGGGGGTGTGGAGTGGGAGAGATCGATGGATGGATGGATGTGTGCAGGGGAAGGGGGGGGGGGTGCAGTGATGTGTATGTGCATTGACCCGGCTGACAGAAGTGTGGGGGGGGGGTCATTGTGAGAGGGGCACTATGAGGGCATGTGTGTGTGGGGAAATGTTTTACTTTACTTTAGCAGGGGGCGGGGCCTGGGCGGGGAGGACTGTAGAGCAGTTCAATAGAGGTGGGCGTGTCGTGGGCGGGGCTAGGACGTGAGCTGAGGGAAATCCTGCCTTTTCATGTCTTACTACCATCGGGAGCGCGCACAAGAGGGGGGGGGGGGGCGCAGGGCATGTGAGAAGGCAGCACAGAGGCGCCATCTTTGAAAACTGCAGAGAAGATCAGTCTAAGGTAATAAACTGACATTGCAGCTGATCTGCCGGCCAGTTTGAGCCCTAGTATGCTGTCTGTTACTATCCTTACTGAAAGGGAAGCAGCAGCATTATAAAAATTTTTACCCTGTGTGGCCGGACAACTCCTTTAATAGCAAGTAGAGCCAGGCTTCCACTAAATATAGCAACTACAGAGCCACACACTCCCACCCCAAACCGCAACTACAGAGCCACACACTCCCACCCCAAACCGCAACTACAGAGCCACACACTCCCACCCCAAACTGCAACTACAGAGCCTTTACTTTTTGCAGTAATAAAAAGTTTTTTTCTTTTAGTCCTTTTAAGGGGATTTGAACTTGTGATTGTTTGATCACTCTTACAGTATAATGCAATACCATAGTATTGCATTATGCCACATTTTGACAGGCTTTGTGGATCTTTATTTGCAATTTCGTGGGGTACTGGTGGATTATGTCGCCACCGGAAGCTAGGGATTTGACAGTAGGAACACCCCTGTCACACCCCTAGCTCCCGATTGGCTCAATGCTTTAAGGTGCTAGGAGCGTGTGGAAGTATTTTTGCCTGCCCTGCCCTGTTATGGTAAGGGGTTAGTTTTCCCCTTAGGCTTAGCTTATTTGCTGTAAATGCTGCCATGTTACAGCATTTACAGCGAATAAGCGAAGCCAAACAGGAAAACTAACCCCTAACCAGGCAGGGCAGGCAAAAGTACTTCCACATGCTGCAGCCATCAGTCAGTGCTCGTTGTGGGCCGGTCTGCCGCCGGCGGTGTGCTCTGTGGCGCCCCGCTAATTCACAGTTGTGGTCTGCTGTCCCTCAGCCAGCGCCACTCCTGCTTTGGCCACTGTCTCCTCGTGCTGTGTGTAACGGCACTTGGGGTATTTCAGAGGCTGGCAGTCGCAGCCTCTGCACTGTCCTCTGGTGCCCCCAGCCTCTGGCAGCTGTGCAGCTCGATGCAGTCCTCTCTGTCGCTTCCCAGGCTCGGCGCTGTCCTCTGCCGCCACTGCTCCCAGCCCCACCGCAGTCCTCTGTCCCCAGCCAATCAGAAGTTGACAGGTGTATTATGTCGCCACCCCTTACTTCCGGTGACGACATAATACACCAATACCATTTAGTGGAAACCTTGTGGCTCTGTAGTTGCTGTTTAGTAGGGGGTGGACCTTGTAGCTCTGTATTTGTTGTATAGGGAGAGACCTCGGGGCTCTGTAGTTTGGGGGGGCGGGGGGACCTTGGGGCTCTGTAGTTATATTTAGTGGAAACCTTCTTGTTGTATATGCTATTATGGGGGAAGGGTGGGGAACCTTGGGGCTCTGTAATTGCAGCATGTGACTGCAGCATGTAAAGGGCTGTCACCATGGGTCCCCCCAGAATGTGATCAGGGAGTCCTGATGGGTCTCTGTGGAAGTCCCCTAAAGAGACAAAACGAAAAAAAAAATTGTTAAAAATTATTTAAAAAATAAAATAAATAAAATTAAATTAAAAACACTTGTCTGCCTTTACTTTATGAAAAATTAAAAATACAATTACACATGTGGTATCCCTGCGTCGTAATGACCCAGAGAAGGAAGTTAGTACATTATTTAACCCCTTAATGACACGGTCCCTTTTTTTCTTCTTTCCCCAATTGTTTTTTTCCTCCCCCCGTTTAAAAAATCATAACTCCTTTATTTATCCTTCGACGTCGCTGTATGAGGGCTTGTTTCTTGCGGAACGAGTTATATTTTTCAATGGTGCTATTTAAAGTACCATATAATGTACTGAAAAACTTTTACAAAAATCTAAGTGGAGTAAAATGAAAGAAAAATGACATTCCACCATCTTTCAGTGCGTCTTGCTTCTATGGTAGAGAAACTGCAACAAAAATGACCTGATAACTTTATTCTATGGGTCAGTACGATTACTATGATACCAAATGTGTAAACTTTTTTTTACTATAGCACTTGTATTTTTTTGCAAAGACATTTCATTTTTTTAAATTATTTTCTGCTGCATCTTCTGCGCGCAATAACTTCTTTATTTTTCCATCGACATACTTGAGCAAGGGCTCGTTTTTTGCGGGACGTCCTGTAGTTAACGTTGGTACCATTTTGGAATACATACGACTTTTTGATCACTTTTTATTGCATTTTTTCTGGGAGACAGGGTGACTGAAAAAGTGCAGTTCTGGCGTTCTTTATTTTTTTTTTCGGATTACGTTCACCATGGGGGGTAAATAATGCACTATTTTGATAGATCAGACATTTACGGACGCGGCGATACCAAATATGTATTTTTCTTTTATGATTTAGATTTTTTATTATAGATATGGCAAAAGGAGGGGGATTTAACTTGTATTACTTTTTTTCCCTAATCTCCCTACAAATTTTTTCACAAAAGTTATGCAATACATTATATATACCCAAAAATGATGCCATCAAAAAGTACAACTTCTCCAGCAAAAAACAAGCCCTCACATGGCCGTGTCAATGGAAAAATGAAAAAGTTATAGCTCTTGGAACGCGACTGCAAAATTAGTTAAAATTAAATGATTGTCCAATTTAAAAAAACCTGCCCTGATGGGCACGACAGGGGGGTAGGAAACCCGCCACTCAAGGGGTTAATGTTTTCCACCTATCATAAATAGAGAGTGGGTCACGGCTTATCTTGGCCGACAGCAAGTGTGTGTAAAGTGCTGATATTAGTCCTCTAGGTCCCTGTAATTTAAGAATACCTACTGTTGGGTATTTGGAGATTTTGGTAGAATTCAGTGGAAATTCTGCATTCAAAGCATGTCTCAACTGAAAGTACCTGAAAAGTTGAAGTCTAGGTACTTTTAGATTCTCTCGTAATTGTATATAGGACAGCAGTATATTATCCTCGTATATATCTCCTAGAGTTTGTATCCCTAGTTTAACCCAGTATCCAACACCCTGCATCATCTTGAGTGAGGGCAAAGTAGGGTTATTCCATAAAGGAGTGTCAGTCATTGTATCTGTGTATTGTTGGATACGCTTTGCTGCGCGCCACACAGGGCCATTTTATGCATGGTTATAAGTCTTGATGATTTTCTAAAATCTGGATGTTCCAAAAACCCAATTAGATTCTGACCCTCTAACTCATCGGCTAGGTAATGATCTGTGATTGGCATCTCTTCCCAAAATGAACCAATCCCTGAGATTACGTAACTGTCTTGCTATGTAATACACTTTAAAGTCGGATAACGCCATTCCGGCTTGGTTTTTAGGGCGTTGTAGTGCAGTGAGTTTAAGCTTGGAGTGAGACGGGCCCCAAACAAATCTAATACCGACAGTTTAAGGTTTGGAAGAAACTTTCTGGAACTTTAACCGACATATGTTGTAACGAATATAAACATTTGGGTTGGATTACCATCCTAATAAGGTTTATACGACCTGCCACGGATATAGGTAATTTCCACCAGGCCTTCATTTTCGTTTGTATTAGGTTTTGCAGCGGACTTGTAGTTTTTATGGTCTTGCACTATATTAATTCCTACATACTTGAATTTGGTTATTTCCAATAGACCACAGGCTGACACATCAGAAATTGTGGTCGCGTTTTGGGCTGTATACATTATTGCAGATTTGGACCAGTGTATATAAAGTCCAGAATGTTGAGAGAGAGTCTATTATCTCAAGGGCTTGTGAGAAGGAATGCTCTGGGTTACGGAGGAAAAGAACCATATCATCTGCATATAGACCAACTTTACTCTCTCTACCCCTCCAACTCACTCCCGTAACCGCAGAAGTATTGCGCAAACGGATGGCCAGTGCCTCAATTGCTATTGCAAAAAGGGAGGGAGACAAAGGACATCCCTGACGCGTCCCCCGAGACAGTAGAAAGTTCGCCGAAGATATACCGTTTACTATAACGTTGGCTGTGGGGGATTCATACAGTAACCTGATCCACCCTAGGAATCGGGACCAGAAACCAAAATGTATCAAACATGCCTCCAGGAAACTCCACTCCAATGAGTCAAATGCTTTTTTTGTATCTAGTGACACTACTGCCCAAGGCATATCATGCAGTCTCCCTATTTATACAATTGTTTGGACTCTGCGTATATTTATTGTGGTTGATTTTCCGGGCATAAACCCTATCTAGTCTTCATGGATTATGGAAAGGATTACTTGGTTAAGTCTAGTAGCCAGTATTTCTGTCAATATTTTATAATCCACATTAGGCAGTGATATTGGCCTATATGAGTCACAATTATCGGGTTCTTTACCAGGTTTCAACAACGCGATTATAGACGCTTTATAAAAGGAGGGTGGGAGGGAATTTCCCTGATAAACCCGCTGCAGAGTATCATATAGTATTGGAGAAAGCTGTTCTATATATTTATGATCTACCCCCAAGAGGAGGCCATCTGGCCCAGGGGACTTATTTAGTGCCATATCCATGATAGCTTGATGGATTTCCTCTAATGTTATTGGGGCATCTAAGGCCTCATGTCAACGGGGAAAATCAGGCCCGCTACGGATTCTCCATGGAGAATCCGTAGCGGGTCCCTCCTCCCCCGCGGACATGAGCGCTGAAAATAAGAATAAACTTACCCGCAGAGGACCGGGCAGGTCTTCTCTTCTTCGCGGCCGGATCTTCTTTCTGCGGCCTGCGGATGTGCCCGGCATGTCGGCGGCGTGCCGCTCGAATGCGCCGGGCACATCCGCTGGGCCGAAGAAAGAAGATCTGGCCGCGAAGAAGAGAAGACCTGCCCGGTCCGCTGCGGGTAAGTTTATTCTTATTTTAGGTCTCCCGCAGATCCGGACGGCTTCTATAGGCTTCAATAGAAGCCTGCGGGAGCTGTCCCCACGGGAGACCCGCACGAAAATGGAGCATGTCCGGATTTTTTCATGCTCCATATTTTTTTTTATTCACTTTTATTGACCATCCGCAGGTATTCACCTACCGGCGGGTGGTCAATGTATCCTTATGGGGTGCGGATCCGCGGGCGGGAGAAGAGTTAAAATCCGCTGCGGATTTTCATTCTTCTTTTCCCCGTAGACATGAGGCCTAATAGTGCTATTTGTTCAGCAGAAAGGGACGGGAAGGCAAGGTCTTCTAGATAGGCCAAATTATCCAACATCGACATTTCACTTGTTGAAGTATATAGATTGGTATAGTATTCCCTAAACCTGGTTGTTATAGATTGGGCCTCCGTGAGTATCCGTCCATCAGCCGCTTTAATTGTGAGGACAGAGTTGGTTAGCCCGTTTTGTTTCATTAATTGGCCAAACGGGGACTCGACTGGTTACCCATTTCTAAAAAATATTGCCGCGTAAAGAAGATTTTCCATTTGGTTTTAACATGTAATTAATGTCTAAGTAAGCTAAGTAATCCTAGCCAGCTTGTTTTGTTGGTGTCTGTAGGGTTCGCTATGTATTGTTTTTCGGCCTCTGCTGTCTGCTCCTCTAACAGAAAGTCAGCTTGGGAAGTAGATCTTTTTATGCAGGATATTGGTGATTTAAAACAACCTCTAAGGTAAGCTTTTAGTGTATCCCATATTAAGGCATTTCTCGTATCTTCTTCATGGATTTGGAGGAATGTGGTTATTTGATCTGGTATCCGGTCATTTGATCCTATTAGCTTAAGCCAAAAGAGATTAAGCTTCCAGGTTGGGGGCAAAATACTGTCCTGGGAATTGTAATTTAAGGATGATTGGTTTATGATCAGATACTCCCCGAGTGCCATGAACTATTGAGGTTAAGTAGAGGGCAAGTGTTTGGAGAGCCAAATATGTATTCTATTCGAGAGAGAGACCTGCTCCCAGGAGACTGACAAGTGTACTCACATGTGTAGGGTGTGTTTATTGAATAAATTGGAGTTTTTCATTGGATCAAGTAGGATTGACCTACAAAAAGGGAGGTAGTAGAGGATATTATAAAGGGTCTACTGACTTAGCTATCAGTTACCCTCCAGCAACCTATTGTCACTATTTCCACTAAACTATTTTTGCTTGTAGCTAGGTTAGGTCCTCTTATGCTGCGCTGACTTGGGTCTTACATAGAGCTGATCTGGAGATAAATCATCCATTTATCTCCAGGTGTCTCTGCCCATCCTGCTGGCTCCCATTGTTCCTTTTCCCCCTTGATTGCCTGCTTTTGTAACTGAATCAACGGGTCATAATCCACAAGGGGTGAGGTCTGAGGGGGTACCTGTACCACCCCAAGCCCTGAAGGATCAATCTGGGCTTCTGTGTGGTTGTATTCACAGCCTTCTCAGCCAGGTGATATCTGATTGCCTCTTTTGAGCCATCCTTAGAGTGGCCTTTTGTTATGGAGTGGCTTTCAGGCCACTCTTTTGGGCAGCAGGAGGGTTTCCATCAGTGCCTTCACACCTTTACTGTTTTTAATTGGTTTTTTCATTTGCTTGTCAAGAATGACCTTGCTTTCCAGATGGGTCCATGGTAATCAGTAATGCCAAAGGCATAGTATGAGTCCTTGTAGTCCGTGTCTTCTTGAGCATGCTTGCATGCTTCTTCCAGAGCTCGTAATTCTGACTGACATGTGAGATGGAAGGGGTTCGGCTTTGGCCACAACATAACCTGTTTAGAACCTGCCTGCTTGACCATACCACAATGCATCCACAAAGAGTGTAAAATCAGGGTTGTCTAATGACTGATCAACAACATGACTGAATCCTCTGTCTCCCGGGCCATTAGCTTGTGCATGGTCATGTGTATCAGGCTGAAAGGAAAACTGTAAAATGATTATTTGCTTTTGCAGCAGCAGCTGGTTGTCATTGTGTTAAGGCACTCTGCCCCCCCCCCCCCGAGCGCCAGGTGGGGTGCCCTGATCTTCCCGCACCCCACTGTCCCTGTCTACTTGCCTCAGCCCTGGCTAACCACAGGCGGACAACTGGACGGCGGTCCCTGCACTGGCTAGGGACCTGGCGACTGACAAGATGTGACTAACTGATGGAGGGAACAGAGTGCCGACAGAGAAGGCAGATGGAAATGACCAACAGAAAATACAGAGAAAGCAAAGCTGGAAATGGAAGCTGACAGGCAAACTAGAGGGTGAACTAAGACTTAGCTGCAGAAAGGACCGACTAGATGCTAGCAGAACCAATAACTGGCAGTGAGCTCAGGTCACTGCCAGCCTTAAAACTGCAAGCCTCCGCCCAGGGGCGGAGAGTGGGAGGAGCCGACTCTCCCACTGCTGCATAAGAAAGGTGGATGAGTGCGGGCGGCACCCTACGGGCGGACACGCCCATGCCGCCGCACACTGGCTGCCCCACGCCGCCGGGAGAGCCCCGACTCCAGAGCTCCAGGACGCCGGAGCCGACAACAGAGCGGCGCGCGCCGACCACGGGACCTTGCACCGCCATGCATGGTAACAGTTATTATTGAAGGGGATAGAATTTACAACTTCATTATCATGTCAAAATCTAGTAATAACAAAAGATACAACGTAGAACTTCATTATAATGCTATATAGAACTCCATTATGATGTCATAATGTAATGTAAAACTGCATTATGATGTCATAATCTACTCATAGTAGGGGGTAGAACTTACAACTCCATTATGATGTCACAATCTAGTAATAACAAAAGATACAATGTAGAATTTCATTATAATGTAGCATAGAACTCCATTATGATGTCATAATGTAATGTAAAACTGCATTATGATGTCATAATCTATTCATGGTAGGGGATAGAATTTACAACTCCATGATGATGTCACAATCTAGTAGTAACAAAGGATACAACGTAGAACAACATTATTATGTAATATAGAACTCCATTATGTCATAATGAAAAACTGCATTATGATGTCATAATGTATTTATAGTAGGGGATAGAATTTGCAACACCATTATGATGTCACAATCTAGTAATAACAAAAGATGCAATGTAGAACGTCATTATAATGTAGTATAGAACTCCATTATGATGTCATAATGTAATGGAAAACTGCATTATGATGTCATAATCTATTAATCGTAGGGGATAGAATTTACAACTCCATTATTATGTCACAATCTAGTAATAGCAAAAGATACAACATACAACGTAATTATAATGTAATATACAGCTCCATTATGTCATAATGTGAAACTGCATTATGCCGTCTTAATCTATTCATAGTAGGGGATAGGATTTACAACTCCATTATGATCTCACAATCTAGTAATAACAAAAGATACAATGTAGAACAACATAATTCTGTAATATAGAACTCCATTATGATGTCATAATGTATTCATAGTAGGGGATAGAATTTACAACTCCATTATGATGTCACAATCTAGTAATAACAAAAGATACAATGTAGAACTTCATTATAATGCTATATAGAACTCCATTATGATGTCATAATCTACTCATAGTAGGGGGTAGAACTTTAAACTCCATTATGATGTCACAATCTAGTAATAACAAAAGATACAATGTAGAACAACATTATTATGTAATATAGAATTCCATTATGATGTCATAATGCAAAACTGCATTATAATGTCATAATCTATTAATGGTAGGGTATAGAATTTACAACTCCATTATGATGTCAAAATCTAGTAATAACAAAAGATACAACGTAGAACAACATTTTTATGTAATATAGAACTGCATTATGATGTCATAATCTAAAACTGCATTATGATGTCATAATCTATTAATAGCAGGTGATAGAATTTACAACTCCATTATGATGTCACAATCTAGTAATAACAAAACATACAATGTAGAACTTCATTATAATGTAGTATAGAACTCCATTATGATGTCATAATGTAAAACTGCATGATGATGTCATAATCTATTCATAGCAGGTAATAGAATTTACAACTTCATTATGATGTCACAATCTAGTAACAACAAAAGATACAACGCAGAACAACATTATTATGTAATATAGAACTCCATTATGATGTCATAATCTAAAACTGCATTATGATGTCATAATCTATTAAGAGCAGGTGATAGAATTTACAACTCCATTATGATGTCACAATCTAGTAATAACAAAAGATGCAATGTAGAACGTCATTATAATCTAGTATAGAACTCCATTATGATGTCATAATGTAATGTAAAACTGCATTATGATGTCAGAATCTATTAATTGTAGGGGATAGAATTTACAACTCCATTATTATGTCACAATCTAGTAATAGCAAAAGATACAACATACAATGTAATTATAATGTAATATACAGCTCCATTATGTCATAATGTGAAACTGCATTATGCCGTCTTAATCTATTCATAGTAGGGGATAGGATTTACAACTCCATTATGAAGTCACAATCTAGTAATAACAAAAGATACAATGTAGAACAACATAATTCTGTAATATAGAACTCCATTATGATGTCATAATGTATTCATAGTAGGGGATAGAATTTACAACTCCATTATGATGTCGCAATCTAGTAATAACAAAAGATACAATGTAGAACTTCATTATAATGCTATATAGAACTCCATTATGATGTCATAATCTACTCATAGTAGGGGGTAGAACTTTAAACTCCATTATGTTGTCACAATCTAGTAAAAACAAAAGATTCAATGTAGAATTTCATTATAATGTAGTATAGAACTCCATTATGATGTCATAATGTAAAACTGCATGATGATGTCATAATCTATTCATAGCAGGTAATAGAATTTACAACTCCATTATGATGTCACAATCTAGTAATAACAAAAGATGCAACGTAGAAAAACATTATTATGTAATATAGAACTCCATTATGATGTCATAATCTAAAACTGCATTATGATGTCATAATCTATTCATGGTAGGGGATAGTATTTAAAACTCCATTATGATGTCACAAATTAGTAATAAAAGATACAACGTAGATCTTCATTATAATGTAATATAGAACTCCATTATGATGTCATAATGTGATGTAAAACTGCATTATGATGTCATAATCTATTCATGGTAAGGGATAGAATTTACAACTCCATTATCATGTCACAATCTAGTAGTAACAAAAGATACAACGTAGAACATTATTATGTAATATAGAACTCCATTATGATGTCATAATGTAAAACTGCATTATGATGTCATAATGTATTTGTAGTAGGGAGTAGAATTTACAACTCCATCATGATCTCACAATCTAGTAATAACAAAAGATACAATGTAGAACTTCATTATAATTTAGTATAGAACTACATTATGTTGTTATAATGTTATGTAAAACTGCTTTATGATGTCATAATCTATTCATGGTAGGAGATAGTATTTAAAACTCCATTATGATGTCACTAATTAGTAGTAACAAAAGATACAACGTAGAACAACATTATTATGTAATATAGAACTCCATTATGATGTCATAATGTAAAACTGCATTATGATGTCATAATCTATTCATAGCAGGTAATAGAGTTTACAACTCCATTATGATGTCACAATCTAGTAATAACAAAAGATAGAATGTAGAACTTCATTATAATGTAGTATAGAACTGCATTATAATGTCATAATGTAAAACTGCATTATAATGTCATAATCTATTCATAGCAGGTAATAGAATTTACAACTCCATTATGATGTCACAATCTAGTAATAACAAAAGATACAATATAGAACAACATTATTATGTAATATAGAATTCAATTATGATGTCATAATGCAAAACTGCATTATGATGTCATAATGTATTCATAGGGGATAGAATTTACAACTCCATTATGATGTCACAATCTAGTAATAACAAAACATACAACGTAGAACAACATCATTATGTAATATAGAACTCCATTATGATGTCATAATGTGAAACTGCATTATGACGTCATAATCTATTCATAGTAAGTGATAGGATTTGCAACTCCATTATGATGTCACAATCTAGAAATAACAAAAGATACAATGTAGAACATTATTATGTAAGATAGAACTCCATTGTGATGTCATAATGTAATGTAAAACTGCATTATGATGTCATAATTTATTCATGGTAGGGGGTAGACTTTACAACTCCATTATGATGTCACAATCCAGTAATAACAAAAGATAGAATGTAGAACTTCATTATAATGTAGTATAGAACTGCATTATAATGTCATAATGTAAAACTGCATTATAATGTCATAATCTATTTATAGCAGGTAATAGAATTTGCAACTCCATTATGATGTCACAATCTAGTAATAACAAAAGATACAATGTAGAACAACATTATTATGTAATATAGAATTCCATTATGATGTCATAATGCAAAACTGCATTATGATGTCATAATGTATTCATAGTGGATAGAATTTACAACTCCATTATGATGTCACAATCTAGTAATAACAAAACATACAACGTAGAACAACATCATTATGTAATATAGAACTCCATTATGATGTCATAATGTGAAACTGCATTATGACGTCATAATCTATTCATAGTAAGTGATAGGATTTGCAACTTAAAATTTACAACTCCATTATGATGTCACAATCTAGAAATAACAAAAGATACAATGTAGAACATTATTATGTAAGATAGAACTCCATTGTGATGTCATAATGTAATGCAAAACTGCATTATGATGTCATAATCTATTCATGGTAGGGGTAGACTTTACAACTCCATTATGATGTCACAATCTAGTAATATTAAAAGATACAACGTAGAAAAACATTATGTAATATAGAACTCCATTATGATGTCATAATGTAAAACTGCATTATGATGTCATGATGTATTTATGGTAGGGGATAGAATTTACAACTCCATTATGATGTCACAATCCAGTAATAGCAAAAGATAGAATGTAGAACTTCATTATAATGTAGTATAGAAATGCATTATAATGTCATAATGTAAAACTGCATTATAATGTCATAATCTATTCATAGCAGGTAATAGAATTTACAACTCCATTATGATGTCACACTCTAGTAATAACAAAAGATACAATGTAGAACAACATTATTATGTAATATAGAATTCCATTATGATGTCATAATGCAAAACTGCATTATAATGTCATAATCTATTAATGGTAGGGTATAGAATTTACAACTCCATTATGATGTCACACCCTAGTAATAACAAAAGATACAATGTAGAACAACATTATTATGTAATATAGAATTCCATTATGATGTCATAATGCAAAACTGCATTATAATGTCATAATCTATTAATGGTAGGGTATAGAATTTACAACTCCATTATGATGTCACAATCTAGTAATAACAAAAGATACAACGTAGAACAACATTTTTATGTAATATAGAACTGCATTATGATGTCATAATCTAAAACTGCATTATGATGTCATAATCTATTAATAGCAGGTGATAGAATTTACAACTCCATTATGATGTCACAATCTAGTAATAACAAAACATACAATGTAGAACTTCATTATAATGTAGTATAGAACTCCATTATGATGTCATAATGTAAAACTGCATGATGATGTCATAATCTGTTCATAGCAGGTAATAGAATTTACAACTCCATTATGATGTCACAATCTAGTAACAACAAAAGATACAACGCAGAACAACATTATTATGTAATATACAACTCCATTATGATGTCACAATCTAGTAATAACAAAACATACAACGTAGAACAACATCATTATCTATATATATAAAATTGAATGTATGTCTGTCTGCGTGCGTGCGTGTCTGTCTGTCTGCGTGTCTGTCTGTTTGTCCTTTATGCGCTACTACACCATTCATCCGATCACCATGAAACTTTGGGAAGTTGTTGAATACACTCCTGGGAAGATTATAGGCATAGTACAACTATCCTACGATAAATGGCGCGCGCGCGAGCGTCGTCGAAAGTTACGACCCCCCACGTAGATCGAATAAGTAAGCCACCTGCTATTGTGATGTCATCACTGCCATTGTGATGTCATCAACATCGGACGCCCTTGAACATGCCCCAACATGTTCTATAAAGCTGCATTGTGATGTCATTAAGGCTCTATTATGACACGTACAGCACGCCAGCCATTTACAGTCAGTCTCCATTGGAGTTGGAAGTGGGTAAACAAGTACTAGGATATCTTCCTAAGAAGCCACAGCAGCCGGATAAATTGTATGTTCCACCCAACGGCTATTTTATTCAGCCCGCAAGGGGGAAGCAGCGGCCTACAAAATCTCATTCAGGTAGGTAGGTTCAGTTCTTGGAGGTTGGGGAATGCTTATGGGCAAGGCCTTATGTCTCATCCCAACTCGATTATTCAATTCTAAGCGCAAAAGAATTAGCGTCCAAATTTTATGTACGGAATTTAATTCTCTCACTTCCCAATTTCATAGAAACTTGAAATTTGGCATGAGCATTGATTATGTCATAAATGGGAAAAGCTAATCGGTCCCAACTTGATTATTCAATTCAAAGCGCCAAAGAATTAGCGTTCAAATTTTACGTACGGAATCTAATTCTCTCATTTTCTGATGTCATAGATAGATAGATAGATAGATAGATAGACTGTATGCAATAACCCTGATAGATAGATAGATAGATAGATAGACTGTATGCAATGACACGTACAGCTTGGAACCATAAATACTAGAGCACGCCAGCCATTTACAGTCAGTCTCCATTGGAGTTGGAAGTGGGCAAACATGTACTAGGCTATCTTCCCAATAAGCCACAGCAGCCAGATAAATTGGATGTTCCACACAACGGCTATTTTATTCAGCCTGCAAGGGGGAAGCAGCGGCCTACAAAGCTTATTGGTCGCTGCTGCCGTCATTTTTAAAAAAGGTACGCTCAGTTCTTTCATGGAGAACAATGTTTAGTGGAGAACTCGCTTATTGGATACAATGTTGCGAGCTGGGCAAAACCCCTAGAATAATCCACGGCACACAGGCAGACAAGCAAAGTGTAAATAACTGGATTGGATAGCTGCGCTAAAATTCTTGCTTGGTTGCTATTTCTTATTCTGCTGAGGTAACATAAAAGCTGTGCTGTGATTGGTTGTTATTTCCTATACCCCTGAGGTAAAATAAAAGCTGCACTGTGATTGGTTGCTATTTCTTATACTGCTGAGGTAACATGAAAGCTGCTGTGCTGTGATTGGTTGTTATATATTATACCGCTGAGGTAACTTGAAAGCTACGCTTTGATTGGTTGTTATCTAGATATATAAAAACGAATGTATGTATGTATGTATGTCTGTCTTCGCAGCAACGCGCGACGGGTACGCTAGTGTAATATAAAACTCCATTATGATGTCATAATGTGAAACTGCATTATGACGTCATAATCTATTCATAGTAGGGGATAGGATTTACAACTCCATTATGATGTCACAATCTAGTAATTACAAAAGATAGAATGTAGAACTTCATTATAATGTAGTATAGAACTGCATTATGATGTCCTAATGTAAAACTGCATTATGATGTCAAAATCTATTCATAGCAGGTAATAGAATTTACAACTCCATTATGATGTCACAATCTAGTAACAACAAAAGATACAACGCAGAACAACATTATTATGTAATATAGAACTCCATTATGATGTCATAATCTAAAACTGCATTATGATGTCATAATCTATTAAGAGCAGGTGATAGAATTTACAACTCCATTATGATGTCACAATCTAGTAATAACAAAAGATGCAATGTAGAACGTCATTATAATGTAGTATAGAACTCCATTATGATGTCATAATGTAATGTAAAACTGCATTATGATGTCAGAATCTATTAATTGTAGGGAATAGAATTTACAACTCCATTATTATGTCACAATCTAGTAATAGCAAAAGATACAACGTACAACGTAATTATAATGTAATATACAGCTCCATTATGTCATAATGTGAAACTGCATTATGCCGTCTTAATCTATTCATAGTAGGGGATAGGATTTACAACTCCATTATGATGTCACAATCTAGTAATAACAAAAGATACAATGTAGAACAACATAATTCTGTAATATAGAACTCCATTATGATGTCATAATGTATTCATAGTAGGGGATAGAATTTACAACTCCATTATGATGTCACAATCTAGTAATAACAAAAGATACAATGTAGAACTTCATTATAATGCTATATAGAACTCCATTATGATGTCATAATCTACTCATAGTAGGGGGTAGAACTTTAAACTCCATTATGATGTCACAATCTAGTAATAACAAAAGATACAATGTAGAACTTCATTATAATGTAGTATAGAACTCCATTATGATGTCATAATGTAAAACTGCATGATGATGTCATAATCTATTCATAGCAGGTAATAGAATTTACAACTCCATTATGATGTCACAATCTAGTAATAACAAAAGATGCAACGTAGAAAAACATTATTATGTAATATAGAACTCCATTATGATGTCATAATCTATTCATGGTAGGGGATAGTATTTAAAACTCCATTATGATGTCACAAATTAGTAATAAAAGATACAACGTAGATCTTCATTATAATGTAATATAGAACTCCATTATGATGTCATAATGTGATGTAAAACTGCATTATGATGTCATAATCTATTCATGGTAGGGGATAGAATTTACAACTCCATTATCATGTCACAATCTAGTAGTAACAAAAGATACTACGTAGAACATTATTATGTAATATAGAACTCCATTATGATGTCATAATGTAAAACTGCATTATGATGTCATAATGTATTTGTAGTAGGGAGTAGAATTTACAACTCCATCATGATCTCACAATCTAGTAATAACAAAAGATACAATGTAGAACTTCATTATAATTTAGTATAGAACTACATTATGTTGTCATAATGTTATGTAAAACTGCTTTATGATGTCATAATCTATTCATGGTAGGAGATAGTATTTAAAACTCCATTATGATGTCACTAATTAGTAGTAACAAAAGATACAACGTAGAACAACATTATTATGTAATATAGAACTCCATTATGATGTCATAATGTAAAACTGCATTATGATGTCATAATCTATTCATAGCAGGTAATAGAGTTTACAACTCCATTATGATGTCACAATCTAGTAATAACAAAAGATAGAATGTAGAACTTCATTATAATGTAGTATAGAACTGCATTATAATGTCATAATGTAAAACTGCATTATAATGTCATAATCTATTCATAGCAGGTAATAGAATTTACAACTCCATTATGATGTCACAATCTAGTAATAACAAAAGATACAATATAGAACATTATTATGTAATATAGAATTCCATTATGATGTCATAATGCAAAACTGCATTATGATGTCATAATGTATTCATAGGGGATAGAATTTAGAACTCCATTATGATGTCACAATCTAGTAATAACAAAACATACAACATAGAACAACATCATTATGTAATATAGAACTCCATTATGATGTCATAATGTGAAACTGCATTATGACGTCATAATCTATTCATAGTAAGTGATAGGATTTGCAACTCCATTATGATGTCACAATCTAGAAATAACAAAAGATACAATGTAGAACATTATTATGTAAGATAGAACTCCATTGTGATGTCATAATGTAATGTAAAACTGCATTATGATGTCATAATTTATTCATGGTAGGGGGTAGACTTTACAACTCCATTATGATGTCACAATCTAGTAATATTAAAAGATACAACATAGAAAAACATTATGTAATATAGAACTCCATTATGATGTCATAATGTAAAACTGCATTATGATGTCATGATGTATTTATGGTAGGGGATAGAATTTACAACTCCATTATGATGTCACAATCTAGTAATAACAAAAGATAGAATGTAGAACTTCATTATAATGTCATAATGTAAAACTGCATTATAATGTCATAATCTATTTATAGCAGGTAATAGAATTTGCAACTCCATTATGATGTCACAATCTAGTAATAACAAAAGATACAATGTAGAACAACATTATTATGTAATATAGAATTCCATTATGATGTCATAATGCAAAACTGCATTATGATGTCATAATGTATTCATAGTGGATAGAATTTACAACTCCATTATGATGTCACAATCTAGTAATAACAAAACATACAACGTAGAACAACATCATTATGTAATATAGAACTCCATTATGATGTCATAATGTGAAACTGCATTATGACGTCATAATCTATTCATAGTAAGTGATAGGATTTGCAACTTAAAATTTACAACTCCATTATGATGTCACAATCTAGTAATAACAAAACATACAACGTAGAACAACATTATTATGTAATATAGAACTCCATTATGATGTCATAATGTGAAACTGCATTATGACGTCAAAATCTATTCATAGTAAGTGATAGGATTTGCAACTCCATTATGATGTCACAATCTAGAAATAACAAAAGATACAATGTAGAACATTATTATGTAAGATAGAACTCCATTATGATGTCATAATGTAAAACTGCATTATGATGTCATGATGTATTTATGGTAGGGGATAGAATTTACAACTCCATTATGATGTCACAATCCAGTAATAGCAAAAGATAGAATGTAGAACTTCATTATAATGTAGTATAGAACTGCATTATAATGTCATAATGTAAAACTGCATTATAATGTCATAATCTATTCATAGCAGGTAATAGAATTTACAACTCCATTATGATGTCACACCCTAGTAATAACAAAAGATACAATGTAGAACAACATTATTATGTAATATAGAATTCCATTATGATGTCATAATGCAAAACTGCATTATAATGTCATAATCTATTAATGGTAGGGTATAGAATTTACAACTCCATTATGATGTCACAATCTAGTAATAACAAAAGATGCAACGTAGAACAACCTTTTTATGTAATATAGAACTGCATTATGATGTCATAATCTAAAACTGCATTATGATGTCATAATCTATTAATAGCAGGTGATAGAATTTACAACTCCATTATGATGTCACAATCTAGTAATAACAAAACATACAATGTAGAACTTCATTATAATGTAGTATAGAACTCCATTATGATGTCATAATGTAAAACTGCATGATGATGTCATAATCTGTTCATAGCAGGTAATAGAATTTACAACTCCATTATGATGTCACAATCTAGTAACAACAAAAGATACAACGCAGAACAACATTATTATGTAATATACAACTCCATTATGATGTCACAATCTAGTAATAACAAAACATACAACGTAGAACAACATCATTATCTATATATATAAAATTGAATGTATGTCTGTCTGCGTGCGTGCGTGTCTGTCTGTCTGCGTGTCTGTCTGTTTGTCCTTTATGCGCTACTACACCATTCATCCGATCGCCATGAAACTTTGGGAAGTTGTTGAATACACTCCTGGGAAGATTATAGGCATAGTACAACTATCCTACGATAAATGGCGCGCGCGCGCGAGCGTCGTCGAAAGTTACGACCCCCCACGTAGATCGAATAAGTAAGCCACCTGCTATTGTGATGTCATCACTGCCATTGTGATGTCATCAACATCGGACGCCCTTGAACATGCCCCAACATGTTCTATAAAGCTGCATTGTGATGTCATTAAGGCTCTATTATGACACGTACAGCACGCCAGCCATTTACAGTCAGTCTCCATTGGAGTTGGAAGTGGGTAAACAAGTACTAGGATATCTTCCTAAGAAGCCACAGCAGCCGGATAAATTGTATGTTCCACCCAACGGCTATTTTATTCAGCCCGCAAGGGGGAAGCAGCGGCCTACAAAATCTCATTCAGGTAGGTAGGTTCAGTTCTTGGAGGTTGGGGAATGCTTATGGGCAAGGCCTTATGTCTCATCCCAACTCGATTATTCAATTCTAAGCGCAAAAGAATTAGCGTCCAAATTTTATGTACGGAATTTAATTCTCTCACTTCCCAATTTCATAGAAACTTGAAATTTGGCATGAGCATTGATTATGTCATAAATGGGAAAAGCTAATCGGTCCCAACTTGATTATTCAATTCAAAGCGCCAAAGAATTAGCGTTCAAATTTTACGTACGGAATCTAATTCTCTCATTTTCTGATGTCATAGATAGATAGATAGATAGACTGTATGCAATAACCCTGATAGACAGATAGATAGATAGATAGATAGATAGATAGATAGATAGATAGACTGTATGCAATGACACGTACAGCTTGGAACCATAAATACTAGAGCACGCCAGCCATATACAGTCAGTCTCCATTGGAGTTGGAAGTGGGCAAACATGTACTAGGCTATCTTCCCAAGAAGCCACAGCAGCCAGATAAATTGGATGTTCCACACAACGGCTATTTTATTCAGCCTGCAAGGGGGAAACAGCGGCCTACAAAGCTTATTGGTCGCTGCTGCCGTCATTTTTAAAAAAGGTACGCTCAGTTCTTTCATGGAGAACAATGTTTAGTGGAGAACTCGCTTATTGGATACAATGTTGCGAGCTGGGCAAAACCCCTAGAATAATCCACGGCACACAGGCAGACAAGCAAAGTGTAAATAACTGGATTGGATAGCTGCGCTAAAATTCTTGCTTGGTTGCTATTTCTTATACTGCTGAGGTAACATAAAAGCTGTGATGTGATTGGTTGTTATTTCCTATACCCCTGAGGTAAAATAAAAGCTGCACTGTGATTGGTTGCTATTTCTTATACTGCTGAGGTAACATGAAAGCTGCTGTGCTGTGATTGGTTGTTATATATTATACCGCTGAGGTAACTTGAAAGCTACGCTTTGATTGGTTGTTATCTAGATATATAAAAACGAATGTATGTATGTATGTATGTCTGTCTTCGCAGCAACGCGCGACGGGTACGCTAGTGTAATATAAAACTCCATTATGATGTCATAATGTGAAACTGCATTATGACGTCATAATCTATTCATAGTAGGGGATAGGATTTACAACTCCATTATGATGTCACAATCTAGTAATTACAAAAGATAGAATGTAGAACTTCATTATAATGTAGTATAGAACTGCATTATGATGTCCTAATGTAAAACTGCATTATGATGTCATAATCTATTCATAGCAGGTAATAGAATTTACAACTCCGTTATGATGTCACAATTTAGTAATAACAAAAGATACAATGTAGAACAACATTATTATGTAATATAGAACTCCATTATGATGTCATAATGCAAAACAGCATTATGATGTCATAATGTACTTATGGTAGGGGATAGAATTTACAACTCCATTATGATGTCATAATTTAAAACTGCATTATGATGTCATAATGTATTCATAGGGGATAGAGTTTACAACTCCATTATGATGTCACAATCTAGTAATAACAAAACATACAACGTAGAACAACATCATTATATAATATAGAACTCCATTATGATGTCATAATGTAAAAACTGCATTATGACGTCATAATCTATTCATAGTAAGGGATAGGATTTACAACTCCATTAAGATGTCACAATCTAGTAATAACAAAAGATACAATGTAGAACAACATTATTATGTAATATAGAACTCCATTGTGATGTCATAAAGTAAAACTGCATTATGATGTCATAATCTATTCATGGTAGGGGATAGAATTTACAACTCCATGATGATGTCTTAATCTAGTAATAACAAAAGATACAATGTAGAACTTCATTATAATGTAGTATAGAACTCCATTATGATGTCATAATGTGAAACTGCATTATGACGTCATAATCTATTCATAGTAGGTGATAGGATTTACAACTCCATTATGATGTCACAATCTAGTAATAACAAAAGATACAATGTAGAACTTAATTATATTGTACTATAGAACTCCATTATGATGTCATAATGTAAAACTGCATTATGATGTCATAATCTATTCATGGTAGGGGATAGTATTTAAAACTTCATTATGATGTCAGAAATTAGTAGTAAGAAAAGATACAACGTAGAGCAACATTATTATCTATATATATAAAATTGAATGTATGTCTGTCTGCGTGCGTGCGTGTCTGCGTGTCTGCGTGTCTGCGTGTCTGTTTGTCCTTTATGCGCTACTACACCATTCATCCGATCGCCATGAAACTTTGGGAAGTTGTTAAGTACACTCCTGGGAAGATTATAGGCATAGTACAAATATCCTACGATAAATGGCGCGCGCGCGAGCGTCGTCGAAAGTTACACCCCCCCCCACGTAGATCGAATAAGTAAGCCACCTGCTATTGCGACCACTGAGGTTTTGTAGGCCGCTGCTTCCCCCTTGCAGGCTGAATAAAATAGCCGTTGTGTGGAACATCCAATTTATCCGGCTGCTGTGGCTTCTTGGGAAGATAGCCTAGTACATGTTTGCCCACTTCCAACTCCAATGGAGACTGACTGTAAATGGCTGGCGTGCTCTAGTATTTATGGTTTCAAGCTGTACGTGTCATTGCATACAGTCTATCTATCTATCTATCTATCTATCTATCTATCTATCTATCTATCTATCTATCTCCATATCTATCTATCAGGGTTATTGCATACAGTCTATCTATCTATCTATCTATCTATGACATCAGGAAATGAGAGAATTAGATTCCGTACGTAAAATTTGAACGCTAATTCTTTGGCGCTTTGAATTGAATAATCGAGTTGGGACCCATTAACTTTTCCTATTTATGACATAATCAATGCTCGTGGCAAATTTCAAGTTTCTATGACATTGGGAAGGGAGAGAATTAAGTTGGGATGAGACATAAGGCCTTGCCCATAAGCATTCCCCAACCTCCAAGAACTGAACCTACCTACCTGAATGAGATTTTGTAGGCCGCTGCTTCCCCCTTGCGGGCTGAATAAAATAGCCGTTGGGTGGAACATACAATTTATCCGGCTGCTGTGGCTTCTTGGGAAGATAGCCTAGTACTTGTTTACCCACTTCCAACTCCAATGGTAATTGGCTGGCGTGCTCTAGTGGTTCCAAGCTGTACGTGTCATAATAGAGCCTTAATGACATCACAATGCAGCTTTATAGAACATGTTGGGGCATGTTCAAGGGCGTCCGATGTTGATGACATCAGTGATGACATCACAATAGCAGGTGGCTTACTTATTCGATCTACGTGGGGGGGGGGTGTAACTTTCGACGACGCTCGCGCGCGCGCCATTTATCGTAGGATATTTGTACTATGCCTATAATCTTCCCAGGAGTGTACTTAACAACATCCCAAAGTTTCATGGCGATCGGATGAATGGTGTAGTAGCGCATAAAGGACAAACAGACACGCAGACACGCACGCACGCAGACAGACATACATTCAATTTTATATATATAGACTAGCGTACCCGTCGCGCGTTGCTGCGAAGACAGACAGACATACATACATTCGTTTTTATATATCTAGATGACGGCAGCAGCGACCACTGAGGTTTTGTAGGCCGCTGCTTCCCCCTTGCAGGCTGAATAAAATAGCCGTTGTGTGGAACATCCAATTTATCCGGCTGCTGTGGCTTCTTGGGAAGATAGCCTAGTACATGTTTGCCCACTTCCAACTCCAATGGAGACTGACTGTAAATGGCTGGCGTGCTCTAGTATTTATGGTTCCAAGCTGTACGTGTCATTGCATACAGTCTGTCTATCTATCTATCTATCTATCTATCTATCAGGGTTATTGCATACAGTCTATCTATCTATCTATCTATCTATCTATGACATCAGGAAATGAGAGAATTAGATTCCGTACGTAAAATTTGAACGCTAATTCTTTGGCGCTTTGAATTGAATAATCGAGTTGGGACCCATTAACTTTTCCTATTTATGACATAATCAATGCTCGAGCCAAATTTCAAGTTTCTATGACATTGGGAAATGAGAGAATTAAATTCCGTACATAAAATTTGGACGCTAATTCTTTTGCGCTTAGAATTGAATAATCGAGTTGGGATGAGACATAAGGCCTTGCCCATAAGCATTCCCCAACCTCCAAGAACTGAACGTACCTACCTGAATGAGATTTTGTAGGCCGCTGCTTCCCCCTTGCGGGCTGAATAAAATAGCCGTTGCGTGGAACATACAATTTATCCGGCTGCTGTGGCTTCTTAGGAAGCTATCCTAGTACTTGTTTACCCACTTCCAACTCCAATGGTAATTGGCTGGCGTGCTCTAGTGGTTCCAAGCTGTACGTGTCATAATAGAGCCTTAATGACATCACAATGCAGCTTATGAGAACATGTTGGGGCATGTTCGCGCGTTGCTGCGAAGACAGACATACATACATACTACGTTTTTATATATCTAGATGACGGCAGCAGCGACCACTGAGGTTTACCGCTGGGGTATGTCACTCTTATTACTAATGGGGGGAGTGTCACTATTATTACTGCTGTGGGATGTCACTATTATCGCTGGGGTGAAGGTGTCACTATTACCGCTGGGGTATGTGTACATGTGGCAGAAATGGGCAGGGCTCTTTCAGAATAGACAGGGTGCAGATTTTGACTGCTTTTTAGATGCGGAAATGCTGCAGAATTTTCCACAGAAATCTCCGCTGAGCACATTCTGCAGTATTTCCGCGTCCAAAAAGCAGTCAGAATCTGCACCCGGTCTATTCTGAAACAGCCTTGTCCTTTTTAGAACGACGGGGGTAAAATCATACGTTGTGATAAGCCCCGCCCCCTGACGTGTTGGCACTTTGCGATACATAAGTGGGTTTTGGGTTGTAGTTTGGGCACTCGGTCCCTAAAAGGTTCGCCATCACTGGCCTAGTACATGTTTGCCCACTTCCAACTTCAATGGAGACTGACTGTAAATGGCTGGCATGCTCTAGTATTTATGGTTTCAAGCTGTACGTGTCATTGCATACAGTCTATCTATCTATCTATCTATCTATCTATCTATCTATAAGGGTTATTGCATACAGTCTATCTATCTATCTATCTATCTATCTATGACATCAGGAAATGAGAGAATTAGATTTTGTAGGCCGCTGCTTCCCCCTTGCGGGCTGAATAAAATAGCCGTTGGGTGGAACATACAATTTATCCGGCTGCTGTGGCTTCTTAGGAAGATATCCTAGTACTTGTTTACCCACTTCCAACTCCAATGGTAATTGGCTGGCGTGCTCTAGTGGTTCCAAGCTGTACGTGTCATAATAGAGCCTTAATGACATCACAATGCAGCTTTATAGAACATGTTGGGGCATGTTCAAGGGCGTCCGATGTTGATGACATCAGTGATGACATCACAATAGCAGGTGGCTTACTTATTCGATCTACGTGGGGGGGGGCGTAACTTTCGACGACGCTCGCGCGCCATTTATCGTAGGATATTTGTACTATGCCTATAATCTTCCCAGGAGTGTACTCAACAACTTCCCAAAGTTTCATGGCGATCGGATGAATGGTGTAGTAGCGCATAAAGGACAAACACGCACGCACGCACGCAGACAGTCATACATTCAATTTTATATATATAGATAGAGCTCCATTATGATGTCATCATGTAATGTAAAACTGCATTATGATGTCATAATCTATTCATGGTAGGGGATAGAATTTACAACTCCATTATGATGTCACAATCTAGTATTATTAAAGGATACAACGTAGAACAACATTATTATGTAATATAGAACTCCATTATGATGTCATAATGTAAAACTGCATTATGATGTCATCATGTATTTATAGTAGGGGATAGAATTTACAACTGCATTATGATGTCACAATCTAGTAATAACAAAAGATACAACATAGAACAACATTATTATGTAATATAGAACTCCATTATGATGTCATAATATTAAACTGCATTATGACGTCAGAATGTATTCATAGTAGGGGATAGAATTTACAACACCATTATGATGTCAGAATATAGTAATAACAAAAGATGTAATGTAGAACTTCATTATAATGTAGTATAGAACTCTATTATGATGTCATAATGTAAAACTGCATTATGATGTCATAATCTATTCATAGCAAGTAATAGAATTTACAACTCCATTATGATATCACAATCTAGTAATAACAAAAGATGCAACGTAGAACAACACTACTTTGTAATATAGAACTCCATTATGATGTCATAATGTAAAACTGCTTATGATGTCATAATCTATTCATGGTAGGGGATAGAATTTACAATATCATTATGATGTCACAATCTAGTAATAACAAAAAATACAACGTAGAACAGCATTTTTATGTAATATAGAACTCCATTATGATGTCATAATGTGAAACTTCATTATGATGTCATAATGTATTTATTGTAGGGGATAGGATTTACAACTCCATTATGATGTCACAATCTAGTAATAACAGAAGATACTTTGTAGAACTTCATTATAATATAATATAGAACTCCATTATGATGTCATAATGTAAAACTGCATTATGATGTCATAATGTATTTATAGTAGGGGGTAGAATTTACAACTGCATTATGATGTCACAATCTAGTAATAACAAAAGATACAATGTAGAACTTCATTATAATTTAGTATAGAACTATATTAGGATGTCATAATGTAATGTAAAACTGCATTAAGATGTCATAATCTATTCATGGTAGGGGATAGTATTTAAAACTCCATTATGATGTCACAAATTAGTAATAACAAAAGATACAACATACAACTTAATGATAATGTAATATAGAACTCCATTATGTCATAATGTAAAACTGCATTATGATGTCATAATCTGTTCATGGTAGGGGATAGAATTTACAACTCCATTATGATGTCACAATCTAGTAATAACAAAAGATACAACATAATTATAATGTAATATAGAACTCTATTATGATGTCATAATGTAAAACTGCATTATGATGTCATAATGTTTTTATAGTAGGGGATAGAATTTACAACTTCATTATGATGTCGCAATCTAGTAGTAACAAAAGATACAACGTAGAACAACATTATTATGTAATATAGAACGCCATTATGATGTCATAATGTGAAACTGCATTATGACGTAATAATGTATTCATAGTAGGGGATAGGATTTACAACTCCATTATGATGTCAGAATCTAGTAATAACAAAAGATACAATGTAGAAAAACATTATTATGTAATATAGAACGCCATTATGATGTCATAATGTAAAACTGCATTATGATGTCATAATGTATTTATGGCAGGGGATTGAATTTACAACTCCATTATGATGTCACAATCTAGTAATAACAAAAGATACAATGTAGAACTTCATTATAATGTAGTATAGAACTCCATTATGATGTCATAATGTAAAACTGCTTTATGATGTCATAATTTATTTATAGCAGGTAATATAATTTACAACTCCATTATGTCACAATCTAATAATAATAAAAGATACAAAGTAGAAAAACATTATGTAATATAGAACTTCATTATGATGTCATAATGTGAAACTGCATTATGACATCATAATCTATTCATAGTAGGGGATAGCATTTACAACTCCATTAAGATGTCACAATCTAGTAATAACAAAAGATACAATGTAGAAATCCATTATATTTTAGTATAGAACTCTATTATGATGTCGTAATGTAAAACTGCATTAGGATGTCATAATCTATTCATGGTAGGGGATCAAATTTACAATATCATTATGATGTCACAATCTAGTAATAACAAAAGATACAATGTAGAACAGCCTTTTTATGTAATATAGAACTCATTATGATGTCATAATGTGAAACTTCATTATGATGTCATAATGTATTTATAGTAGGGGGTAGAATTTACAACTCCATTATGATGTCACAATCTAGTAATAACAAAAGATACAATGTAGAACAGCATTTTTATGTAATATAGAACTCCATTATGATGTCATAACCTGAAACTGCATTATGATGTCATAATGTATTCATTGTAGTGGATAGGATTTACAACTCCATTATGATGTCACAATTTAGTAATAACAAAAGATACAATGTAGAACTTCATTATAATTTAGTATAGAACTCTGTTATGATGTCATAACGTAATGTAAAACTGCATTATGATGTCATAATCTATTCATGGTAGGGGATAGAATTTACAACTCCATTATGATGTCACAATCTTGTAATAGCAAAAGATACAATGTAGAACTTCATTATAATGTAGTATAGAACTCTATTTTGATGTCGTAATGTAAAACTGCATTATGATGTCATAATCTATTCATAGCAGGTAATAGAATTTACAACTCCATTATGATGTCAGAATCTAGTAATAACAAAAGATACAACGTAGAACAACATTATTATGTAATATAGAACTCCATTATGATGTCATAATGTGAAACTGCATTATGACGTAATAATGTATTCATAGTATGGGATAGGATTTACAACTCCATTATGATGTCAGAATCTAGTAATAACAAAAGATACAATGTAGAAAAACATTATTATGTAATATAGAACGCCATTATGATGTCATAATGTGAAACTGCATTATGATGTCATAATGTATTTATTGTAGGGGATAGGATTTACAACGCCATTATGATGTCACAATCTAGTAATAACAGAAGATACTTTGTAGAACTTCATTATAATGTAGTATAGAACTCCATTATGATGTCATAATGTAAAACTGCATTATGATGTCATAATCTATTCATAGCAGGTAATAGAATTTACAACTCCATTATGATGTCACAATCTAGTAATAACAAAAGATACAACGTAGAACAACATTATTATATAATATAGAACTCTATTATGATGTCATAATGTAAAACTGCATTATGATGTCACAATCTAGTAATAACAAAAGATACAACGTAGAACAACATTATTATGTAATATAGAACTCTATTATGATGTCATAATGTAAAACTGCATTATGATGTCATAATGTATTTATAGTAGGGGGTAGAATTTACAACTCCATTATGATGTCACAATCTAGTAATAACAAAAGATACAATGTAGAACTTCATTATAATTTAGTATACAGTCGTCACTGGGACAGGTGGGGTCCTTTAAATGAAATACAATTTCACTGTGAAAGTACCCCAGAAATATTAGATTAGATAATCTGTTCTATTATTAAAATATAACTTTTATTATAGGACTTTATTTAAAATACACTAAATCACACCACCAAATGGCCCAGCACACATCAGAAAACTAGACGAACATAAACATACAAACACCCAAAGAACATACAGGACAGGGGATAGGTATATCACCTTATCGTGGTGATCCGCTATACCGATGTTAATTACCGTTCCCTTAATAGATTTACAGGTACGGTTATATTGCTATTTATACAGTGGTAATAACGGTATAAATTTTATTTCAGAAGGCTAAGGATGATAGACAAATAATATTTAATCGACGTGTTTCTACGGCCCTGATGTAATAAGTGAGCCGATTCATCAGGATCAAGACAAATAGCCTCTGTCTTTTGTACTCAAATGCCCCAAATGAAGAATGGTAATCTAATATTTCTGGGGTACTTTCACAGTGAAATTATAATTTAGTATAGAACTATATTAGGATGTCATAATGTAATGTAAAACTGCATTATGATGTCATAATCTATTCATGGTAGGGGATAGTATTTAAAACTGCATTATGATGTCACAAATTAGTAATAACAAAAGATGCAACCTAGAACTTCATTATATTGTAATATAGAGCTCCATTATGATGTCATCATGTAATGTAAAACTGCATTATGATGTCATAATCTATTCATGGTAGGGGATAGAATTTACAACTCCATTATGATGTCACAATCTAGTATTATTAAAGGCTACAACGTAGAACAACATTATTATGTAATATAGAACTCCATTATGATGTCATAATGTAAAACTGCATTATGATGTCATCATGTATTTATAGTAGGGGATAGAATTTACAACTGCATTATGATGTCACAATCTAGTAATAACAAAAGATACAACATAGAACAACATTATTATGTAATATAGAACTCCATTATGATGTCATAATATTAAACTGCATTATGACGTCATAATGTATTCATAGTAGGGGATAGAATTTACAACACCATTATGATGTCAGAATATAGTAATAACAAAAGATGTAATGTAGAACTTCATTATAATGTAGTATAGAACTCTATTATGATGTCATAATGTAAAACTGCATTATGATGTCATAATCTATTCATAGCAAGTAATAGAATTTACAACTCCATTATGATATCACAATCTAGTAATAACAAAAGATGCAACGTAGAACAACACTACTTTGTAATATAGAACTCCATTATGATGTCATAATGTAAAACTGCTTATGATGTCATAATCTATTCATGGTAGGGGATAGAATTTACAATATCATTATGATGTCACAATCTAGTAATAACAAAAAATACAACGTAGAACAGCATTTTTATGTAATATAGAACTCCATTATGATGTCATAATGTGAAACTTCATTATGATGTCATAATGTATTTATTGTAGGGGATAGGATTTACAACTCCATTATGATGTCACAATCTAGTAATAACAGAAGATACTTTGTAGAACTTCATTATAATATAATATAGAACTCCATTATGATGTCATAATGTAAAACTGCATTATGATGTCATAATGTATTTATAGTAGGGGGTAGAATTTACAACTGCATTATGATGTCACAATCTAGTAATAACAAAAGATACAATGTAGAACTTCATTATAATTTAGTATAGAACTATATTAGGATGTCATAATGTAATGTAAAACTGCATTAAGATGTCATAATCTATTCATGGTAGGGGATAGTATTTAAAACTCCATTATGATGTCACAAATTAGTAATAACAAAAGATACAACATACAACTTAATGATAATGTAATATAGAACTCCATTATGTCATAATGTAAAACTGCATTATGATGTCATAATCTGTTCATGGTAGGGGATAGAATTTACAACTCCATTATGATGTCACAATCTAGTAATAACAAAAGATACAACATAATTATAATGTAATATAGAACTCTATTATGATGTCATAATGTAAAACTGCATTATGATGTCATAATGTTTTTATAGTAGGGGATAGAATTTACAACTTCATTATGATGTCGCAATCTAAGATACAACGTAGAACAACATTATTATGTAATATAGAACGCCATTATGATGTCATAATGTGAAACTGCATTATGACGTAATAATGTATTCATAGTAGGGGATAGGATTTACAACTCCATTATGATGTCAGAATCTAGTAATAACAAAAGATACAATGTAGATAAACATTATTATGTAATATAGAACGCCATTATGATGTCATAATGTAAAACTGCATTATGATGTCATAATGTATTTATGGCAGGGGATTGAATTTACAACTCCATTATGATGTCACAATCTAGTAATAACAAAAGATACAATGTAGAACTTCATTATAATGTAGTATAGAACTCCATTATGATGTCATAATGTAAAACTGCTTTATGATGTCATAATTTATTTATAGCAGGTAATATAATTTACAACTCCATTATGTCACAATCTAATAATAATAAAAGATACAAAGTAGAAAAACATTATGTAATATAGAACTTCATTATGATGTCATAATGTGAAACTGCATTATGACATCATAATCTATTCATAGTAGGGGATAGCATTTACAACTCCATTAAGATGTCACAATCTAGTAATAACAAAAGATACAATGTAGAAATCCATTATATTTTAGTATAGAACTCTATTATGATGTCGTAATGTAAAACTGCATTAGGATGTCATAATCTATTCATGGTAGGGGATCAAATTTACAATATCATTATGATGTCACAATCTAGTAATAACAAAAGATACAATGTAGAACAGCCTTTTTATGTAATATACAACTCATTATGATGTCATAATGTGAAACTTCATTATGATGTCATAATGTATTTATAGTAGGGGGTAGAATTTACAACTCCATTATGATGTCACAATCTAGTAATAACAAAAGATACAATGTAGAACAGCATTTTTATGTAATATAGAACTCCATTATGATGTCATAACGTGAAACTGCATTATGATGTCATAATGTATTCATTGTAGTGGATAGGATTTACAACTCCATTATGATGTCACAATTTAGTAATAACAAAAGATACAATGTAGAACTTCATTATAATTTAGTATAGAACTCTGTTATGATGTCATAACGTAATGTAAAACTGCATTATGATGTCATAATCTATTCATGGTAGGGGATAGAATTTACAACTCCATTATGATGTCACAATCTTGTAATAGCAAAAGATACAATGTAGAACTTCATTATAATGTAGTATAGAACTCTATTTTGATGTCGTAATGTAAAACTACATTATGATGTCATAATCTATTCATAGCAGGTAATAGAATTTACAACTCCATTATGATGTCAGAATCTAGTAATAACAAAAGATACAACGTAGAACAACATTATTATGGAATATAGAACTCCATTATGATGTCATAATGTGAAACTGCATTATGACGTAGTAATGTATTCATAGTATGGGACAGGATTTACAACTCCATTATGATGTCACAATCTAGTAATAACAAAAGATACAATGTAGAAAAACATTATTATGTAATATAGAACGCCATTATGATGTCATAATGTGAAACTGCATTATGATGTCATAATGTATTTATTGTAGGGGATAGGATTTACAACTCCATTATGATGTCACAATCTAGTAATAACAGAAGATACTTTGTAGAACTTCATTATAATGTAGTATAGAACTGCATTATGATGTCATAATGTAAAACTGCATTATGATGTCATAATCTATTCATAGCAGGTAATAGAATTTACAACTCCATTATGATGTCACAATCTAGTAATAACAAAAGATACAACGTAGAACAACATTATTATATAATATAGAACTCTATTATGATGTCATAATGTAAAACTGCATTATGATGTCACAATCTAGTAATAACAAAAGATACAACGTAGAACAACATTATTATGTAATATAGAACTCTATTATGATGTCATAATGTAAAACTGCATTATGATGTCATAATGTATTTATAGTAGGGGGTAGAATTTACAACTCCATTATGATGTCACAATCTAGTAATAACAAAAGATACAATGTAGAACTTCATTATAATTTAGTATGCAGTCGTCACTGGGACAGGTGGGGTCCTTTAAATGAAATACAATTTCACTGTGAAAGTACCCCAGAAATATTAGATTAGATAATCTGTTCTATTATTAAAATATAACTTTTATTATAGGACTTTATTTAAAATACACTAAATCACACCACCAAATGGCCCAGCACACATCAGAAAACTAGACGAACATAAACATACAAACACCCAAAGAACATACAGGACAGGGGATAGGTATATCACCTTATCGTGGTGATCCGCTATACCGATGTTAATTACCGTTCCCTTAATAGATTTACAGGTACGGTTATATTGCTATTTATACAGTGGTAATAACGGTATACATTTTATTTCAGAAGGCTAAGGATGATAGACAAATAATATTTAATCGACGTGTTTCTACGGCCCTGATGTAATAAGTGAGCCGATTCATCAGGATCAAGACAAATAGCCTCTGTCTTTTGTACTCAAATGCCCCAAATGAAGAATGGTAATCTAATATTTCTGGGGTACTTTCACAGTGAAATTATAATTTAGTATAGAACTATATTAGGATGTCATAATGTAATGTAAAACTGCATTATGATGTCATAATCTATTCATGGTAGGGGATAGTATTTAAAACTGCATTATGATGTCACAAATTAGTAATAACAAAAGATGCAACCTAGAACTTCATTATATTGTAATATAGAGCTCCATTATGATGTCATCATGTAATGTAAAACTGCATTATGATGTCATAATCTATTCATGGTAGGGGATAGAATTTACAACTCCATTATGATGTCACAATCTAGTATTATTAAAGGATACAACGTAGAACAACATTATTATGTAATATAGAACTCCATTATGATGTCATAATGTAAAACTGCATTATGATGTCATCATGTATTTATAGTAGGGGATAGAATTTACAACTGCATTATGATGTCACAATCTAGTAATAACAAAAGATACAACATAGAACAACATTATTATGTAATATAGAACTCCATTATGATGTCATAATATTAAACTGCATTATGACGTCAGAATGTATTCATAGTAGGGGATAGAATTTACAACACCATTATGATGTCAGAATATAGTAATAACAAAAGATGTAATGTAGAACTTCATTATAATGTAGTATAGAACTCTATTATGATGTCATAATGTAAAACTGCATTATGATGTCATAATCTATTCATAGCAAGTAATAGAATTTACAACTCCATTATGATATCACAATCTAGTAATAACAAAAGATGCAACGTAGAACAACACTACTTTGTAATATAGAACTCCATTATGATGTCATAATGTAAAACTGCTTATGATGTCATAATCTATTCATGGTAGGGGATAGAATTTACAATATCATTATGATGTCACAATCTAGTAATAACAAAAAATACAACGTAGAACAGCATTTTTATGTAATATAGAACTCCATTATGATGTCATAATGTGAAACTTCATTATGATGTAATAATGTATTTATTGTAGGGGATAGGATTTACAACTCCATTATGATGTCACAATCTAGTAATAACAGAAGATACTTTGTAGAACTTCATTATAATATAATATAGAACTCCATTATGATGTCATAATGTAAAACTGCATTATGATGTCATAATGTATTTATAGTAGGGGGTAGAATTTACAACTGCATTATGATGTCACAATCTAGTAATAACAAAAGATACAATGTAGAACTTCATTATAATTTAGTATAGAACTATATTAGGATGTCATAATGTAATGTAAAACTGCATTAAGATGTCATAATCTATTCATGGTAGGGGATAGTATTTAAAACTCCATTATGATGTCACAAATTAGTAATAACAAAAGATACAACATACAACTTAATGATAATGTAATATAGAACTCCATTATGTCATAATGTAAAACTGCATTATGATGTCATAATCTGTTCATGGTAGGGGATAGAATTTACAACTCCATTATGATGTCACAATCTAGTAATAACAAAAGATACAACATAATTATAATGTAATATAGAACTCTATTATGATGTCATAATGTAAAACTGCATTATGATGTCATAATGTTTTTATAGTAGGGGATAGAATTTACAATTTCATTATGATGTCGCAATCTTGTAGTAACAAAAGATACAACGTAGAACAACATTATTATGTAATATAGAACGCCATTATGATGTCATAATGTGAAACTGCATTATGACGTAATAATGTATTCATAGTAGGGGATAGGATTTACAACTCCATTATGATGTCAGAATCTAGTAATAACAAAAGATACAATGTAGAAAAACATTATTATGTAATATAGAACGCCATTATGATGTCATAATGTAAAACTGCATTATGATGTCATAATGTATTTATGGCAGGGGATTGAATTTACAACTCCATTATGATGTCACAATCTAGTAATAACAAAAGATACAATGTAGAACTTCATTATAATGTAGTATAGAACTCCATTATGATGTCATAATGTAAAACTGCATTATGATGTCATAATCTATTCATGGTAGGGGATAGAATTTACAATATCATTATGATGTCACAATCTAGTAATAACAAAAAATACAACGTAGAACAGCATTTTTATGTAATATAGAACTCCATTATGATGTCATAATGTGAAACTTCATTATATGTCATAATGTATTTATTGTAGGGGATAGGATTTACAACTCCATTATGATGTCACAATCTAGTAATAACAGAAGATACTTTGTAGAACTTCATTATAATATAATATAGAACTCCATTATGATGTCATAATGTAAAACTGCATTATGATGTCATAATGTATTTATAGTAGGGGGTAGAATTTACAACTGCATTATGATGTCACAATCTAGTAATAACAAAAGATACAATGTAGAACTTCATTATAATTTAGTATAGAACTATATTAGGATGTCATAATGTAATGTAAAACTGCATTAAGATGTCATAATCTATTCATGGTAGGGGATAGTATTTAAAACTCCATTATGATGTCACAAATTAGTAATAACAAAAGATACAACATACAACTTAATGATAATGTAATATAGAACTCCATTATGTCATAATGTAAAACTGCATTATGATGTCATAATCTGTTCATGGTAGGGGATAGAATTTACAACTCCATTATGATGTCACAATCTAGTAATAACAAAAGATACAACATAATTATAATGTAATATAGAACTCTATTATGATGTCATAATGTAAAACTGCATTATGATGTCATAATGTTTTTATAGTAGGGGATAGAATTTACAATTTCATTATGATGTCGCAATCTAGTAGTAACAAAAGATACAACGTAGAACAACATTATTATGTAATATAGAACGCCATTATGATGTCATAATGTGAAACTGCATTATGACGTAATAATGTATTCATAGTAGGGGATAGGATTTACAACTCCATTATGATGTCAGAATCTAGTAATAACAAAAGATACAATGTAGAAAAACATTATTATGTAATATAGAACGCCATTATGATGTCATAATGTAAAACTGCATTATGATGTCATAATGTATTTATGGCAGGGGATTGAATTTACAACTCCATTATGATGTCACAATCTAGTAATAACAAAAGATACAATGTAGAACTTCATTATAATGTAGTATAGAACTCCATTATGATGTCATAATGTAAAACTGCTTTATGATGTCATAATTTATTTATAGCAGGTAATATAATTTACAACTCCATTATGTCACAATCTAATAATAATAAAAGATACAAAGTAGAAAAACATTATGTAATATAGAACTTCATTATGATGTCATAATGTGAAACTGCATTATGACATCATAATCTATTCATAGTAGGGGATAGCATTTACAACTCCATTAAGATGTCACAATCTAGTAATAACAAAAGATACAATGTAGAAATCCATTATATTTTAGTATAGAACTCTATTATGATGTCGTAATGTAAAACTGCATTAGGATGTCATAATCTATTCATGGTAGGGGATCAAATTTACAATATCATTATGATGTCACAATCTAGTAATAACAAAAGATACAATGTAGAACAGCCTTTTTATGTAATATACAACTCATTATGATGTCATAATGTGAAACTTCATTATGATGTCATAATGTATTTATAGTAGGGGGTAGAATTTACAACTCCATTATGATGTCACAATCTAGTAATAACAAAAGATACAATGTAGAACAGCATTTTTATGTAATATAGAACTCCATTATGATGTCATAACGTGAAACTGCATTATGATGTCATAATGTATTCATTGTAGTGGATAGGATTTACAACTCCATTATGATGTCACAATTTAGTAATAACAAAAGATACAATGTAGAACTTCATTATAATTTAGTATAGAACTCTGTTATGATGTCATAACGTAATGTAAAACTGCATTATGATGTCATAATCTATTCATGGTAGGGGATAGAATTTACAACTCCATTATGATGTCACAATCTTGTAATAGCAAAAGATACAATGTAGAACTTCATTATAATGTAGTATAGAACTCCATTTTGATGTCGTAATGTAAAACTGCATTATGATGTCATAATCTATTCATGGTAGGTAATAGAATTTACAACTCCATTATGATGTCAGAATCTAGTAATAACAAAAGATACAACGTAGAACAACATTATTATGTAATATAGAACTCCATTATGATGTCATAATGTGAAACTGCATTATGACGTAATAATGTATTCATAGTATGGGATAGGATTTACAACTCCATTATGATGTCACAATCTAGTAATAACAAAAGATACAATGTAGAAAAACATTATTATGTAATATAGAACGCCATTATGATGTCATAATGTGAAACTGCATTATGATGTCATAATGTATTTATTGTAGGGGATAGGATTTACAACTCCATTATGATGTCACAATCTAGTAATAACAGAAGATACTTTGTAGAACTTCATTATAATGTAGTATAGAACTCCATTATGATGTCATAATGTAAAACTGCATTATGATGTCATAATCTATTCATAGCAGGTAATAGAATTTACAACTCCATTATGATGTCACAATCTAGTAATAACAAAAGATACAACGTAGAACAACATTATTATATAATATAGAACTCTATTATGATGTCATAATGTAAAACTGCATTATGATGTCACAATCTAGTAATAACAAAAGATACAATGTAGAACTTCATTATAACTTAGTATACAGTCGTCACTGGGACAGGTGGGGTCCTTTAAATGAAATACAATTTCACTGTGAAAGTACCCCAGAAATATTAGATTAGATAATCTGTTCTATTAATAAAATATAACTTTTATTATAGGACTTTATTTAAAATACACTAAATCACACCACCAAATGGCCCAGCACACATCAGAAAACTAGACGAACATAAACATACAAACACCCAAAGAACATACAGGACAGGGGATAGGTATATCACCTTATCGTGGTGATCCGCTATACCGATGTTAATTACCGTTCCCTTAATAGATTTACAGGTACGGTTATATTGCTATTTATACAGTGGTAATAACGGTATAAATTTTATTTCAGAAGGCTAAGGATGATAGACAAATAATATTTAATCGACGTGTTTCTACGGCCCTGATGTAATAAGTGAGCCGATTCATCAGGATCAAGACAAATAGCCTCTGTCTTTTGTACTCAAATGCCCCAAATGAAGAATGGTAATCTAATATTTCTGGGGTACTTTCACAGTGAAATTATAATTTAGTATAGAACTATATTAGGATGTCATAATGTAATGTAAAACTGCATTATGATGTCATAATCTATTCATGGTAGGGGATAGTATTTACAACTCCATTATGATGTCACAAATTAGTAATAACAAAAGATACAATGTAGAACTTCATTATAATTTAGTATAGAACTCTGTTATGATGTCATAACGTAATGTAAAACTGCACTATGATGTCATAATCTATTCATGGTAGGGGATAGAATTTACAACTCCATTATGATGTCACAATCTTGTAATAGCAAAAGATACAATGTAGAACTTCATTATAATGTAGTATAGAACTCTATTTTGATGTCGTAATGTAAAACTGCATTATGATGTCATAATCTATTCATAGCAGGTAATAGAATTTACAACTCCATTATGATGTCAGAATCTAGTAATAACAAAAGATACAACGTAGAACAACATTATTATGTAATATAGAACTCCATTATGATGTCATAATGTGAAACTGCATTATGACGTAATAATGTATTCATAGTATGGGATAGGATTTACAACTCCATTATGATGTCAGAATCTAGTAATAACAAAAGATACAATGTAGAAAAACATTATTATGTAATATAGAACGCCATTATGATGTCATAATGTGAAACTGCATTATGATGTCATAATGCATTTATTGTAGGGGATAGGATTTACAACTCCATTATGATGTCACAATCTAGTAATAACAGAAGATACTTTGTAGAACTTCATTATAATGTAGTATAGAACTCCATTATGATGTCATAATGTAAAACTGCATTATGATGTCATAATCTATTCATAGCAGGTAATAGAATTTACAACTCCATTATGATGTCACAATCTAGTAATAACAAAAGATACAACGTAGAACAACATTATTATATAATATAGAACTCTATTATGATGTCATAATGTAAAACTGCATTATGATGTCACAATCTAGTAATAACAAAAGATACAATGTAGAACTTCATTATAATTTAGTATACAGTCGTCACTGGGACAGGTGGGGTCCTTTAAATGAAATACAATTTCACTGTGAAAGTACCCCAGAAATATTAGATTAGATAATCTGTTCTATTAATAAAATATAACTTTTATTATAGGACTTTATTTAAAATACACTAAATCACACCACCAAATGGCCCAGCACACATCAGAAAACTAGACGAACATAAACATACAAACACCCAAAGAACATACAGGACAGGGGATAGGTATATCACCTTATCGTGGTGATCCGCTATACCGATGTTAATTACCGTTCCCTTAATAGATTTACAGGTACGGTTATATTGCTATTTATACAGTGGTAATAACGGTATAAATTTTATTTCAGAAGGCTAAGGATGATAGACAAATAATATTTAATCGACGTGTTTCTACGGCCCTGATGTAATAAGTGAGCCGATTCATCAGGATCAAGACAAATAGCCTCTGTCTTTTGTACTCAAATGCCCCAAATGAAGAATGGTAATCTAATATTTCTGGGGTACTTTCACAGTGAAATTATAATTTAGTATAGAACTATATTAGGATGTCATAATGTAATGTAAAACTGCATTATGATGTCATAATCTATTCATGGTAGGGGATAGTATTTAAAACTGCATTATGATGTCACAAATTAGTAATAACAAAAGATGCAACGTAGAACTTCATTATATTGTAATATAGATGATGTCATTATGATGTCATCATGTAATGTAAAACTGCATTATGATGTCATAATCTATTCATGGTAGGGGATAGAATTTACAACTCCATTATGATGTCACAATCTAGTACTATTAAAGGATACAACGTAGAACAACATTATTATGTAATATAGAACTCCATTATGATGTCATAATGTAAAACTGCATTATGATGTCATCATGTATTTATAGTAGGGGATAGAATTTACAACTGCATTATGATGTCACAATCTAGTAATAACAAAAGATACAACATAGAACAACATTATTATGTAATATAGAACTCCATTATGATGTCATAATATTAAACTGCATTATGACGTCATAATGTATTCATAGTAGGGGATAGAATTTACAACACCATTATGATTTCAGAATCTAGTAATAACAAAAGATGTAATGTAGAACTTCATTATAATGTAGTATAGAACTCTATTATGATGTCATAATGTAAAACTGCATTATGATGTCATAATCTATTCATAGCAAGTAATAGAATTTACAACTCCATTATGATATCACAATCTAGTAATAACAAAAGATGCAACGTAGAACAACACTACTTTGTAATATAGAACTCCATTATGATGTCATAATGTAAAACTGCATTATGATGTCATAATCTATTCATGGTAGGGGATAGAATTTACAATATCATTATGATGTCACAATCTAGTAATAACAAAAAATACAACGTAGAACAGCATTTTTATGTAATATAGAACTCCATTATGATGTCATAATGTGAAACTTCATTATATGTCATAATGTATTTATTGTAGGGGATAGGATTTACAACTCCATTATGATGTCACAATCTAGTAATAACAGAAGATACTTTGTAGAACTTCATTATAATATAATATAGAACTCCATTATGATGTCATAATGTAAAACTGCATTATGATGTCATAATGTATTTATAGTAGGGGGTAGAATTTACAACTGCATTATGATGTCACAATCTAGTAATAACAAAAGATACAATGTAGAACTTCATTATAATTTAGTATAGAACTATATTAGGATGTCATAATGTAATGTAAAACTGCATTAAGATGTCATAATCTATTCATGGTAGGGGATAGTATTTAAAACTCCATTATGATGTCACAAATTAGTAATAACAAAAGATACAACATACAACTTAATGATAATGTAATATAGAACTCCATTATGTCATAATGTAAAACTGCATTATGATGTCATAATCTGTTCATGGTAGGGGATAGAATTTACAACTCCATTATGATGTCACAATCTAGTAATAACAATAGATACAACATAATTATAATGTAATATAGAACTCTATTATGATGTCATAATGTAAAACTGCATTATGATGTCATAATGTTTTTATAGTAGGGGATAGAATTTACAACTTCATTATGATGTCGCAATCTAAGATACAACGTAGAACAACATTATTATGTAATATAGAACGCCATTATGATGTCATAATGTGAAACTGCATTATGACGTAATAATGTATACATAGTAGGGGATAGGATTTACAACTCCATTATGATGTCAGAATCTAGTAATAACAAAAGATACAATGTAGATAAACATTATTATGTAATATAGAACGCCATTATGATGTCATAATGTAAAACTGCATTATGATGTCATAATGTATTTATGGCAGGGGATTGAATTTACAACTCCATTATGATGTCACAATGTAGTAATAACAAAAGATACAATGTAGAACTTCATTATAATGTAGTATAGAACTCCATTATGATGTCATAATGTAAAACTGCTTTATGATGTCATAATTTATTTATAGCAGGTAATATAATTTACAACTCCATAATGTCACAATCTAATAATAATAAAAGATACAAAGTAGAAAAACATTATGTGATATAGAACTTCATTATGATGTCATAATGTGAAACTGCATTATGACATCATAATCTATTCATAGTAGGGGATAGCATTTACAACTCCATTATGATGTCACAATCTAGTAATAACAAAAGATACAATGTAGAAATCCATTATATTTTAGTATAGAACTCTGTTATGATGTCGTAATGTAAAACTGCATTAGGATGTCATAATCTATTCATGGTAGGGGATCAAATTTACAATATCATTATGATGTCACAATCTAGTAATAACAAAAGATACAATGTAGAACGGCCTTTTTATGTAATATAGAACTCATTATGATGTCATAATGTGAAACTTCATTATGATGTCATAATGTATTTATAGTAGGGGGTAGAATTTACAACTCCATTATGATGTCACAATCTAGTAATAACAAAAGATACAATGTAGAACAGCATTTTTATGTAATATAGAACTCCATTATGATGTCATAACGTGAAACTGCATTATGATGTCATAATGTATTCATTGTAGTGGATAGGATTTACAACTCCATTATGATGTCACAATTTAGTAATAACAAAAGATACAATGTAGAACTTCATTATAATTTAGTATAGAACTCTGTTATGATGTCATAACGTAATGTAAAACTGCATTATGATGTCATAATCTATTCATGGTAGGGGATAGAATTTACAACTCCATTATGATGTCACAATCTTGTAATAGCAAAAGATACAATGTAGAACTTCATTATAATGTAGTATAGAACTCTATTTTGATGTCGTAATGTAAAACTGCATTATGATGTCATAATCTATTCATAGCAGGTAATAGAATTTACAACTCCATTATGATGTCACTATCTAGTAATAACAAAAGATACAACGTAGAACAACATTATTATGTAATATAGAACTCCATTATGATGTCATAATGTGAAACTGCATTATGACGTAATAATGTATTCATAGTATGGGATAGGATTTACAACTCCATTATGATGTCAGAATCTAGTAATAACAAAAGATACAATGTAGAAAAACATTATTATGTAATATAGAACGCCATTATGATGTCATAATGTGAAACTGCATTATGATGTCATAATGTATTTATTGTAGGGGATAGGATTTACAACTCCATTATGATGTCACAATCTAGTAATAACAGAAGATACTTTGTAGAACTTCATTATAATGTAGTATAGAACTCCATTATGATGTCATAATGTAAAACTGCATTATGATGTCATAATCTATTCATAGCAGATAATAGAATTTACAACTCCATTATGATGTCACAATCTAGTAATAACAAAAGATACAACGTAGAACAACATTATTATGTAATATAGAACTCTATTATGATGTCATAATGTAAAACTGCATTATGATGTCATAATCTATTCATAGCAGGTAATAGAATTTACAACTCCATTATGATGTCACAATCTAGTAATAACAAAAGATACAACGTAGAACAACATTATTATATAATATAGAACTCTATTATGATGTCATAATGTAAAACTGCATTATGATGTCACAATCTAGTAATAACAAAAGATACAATGTAGAACTTCATTATAATTTAGTATACAGTCGTCACTGGGACAGGTGGGGTCCTTTAAATGAAATACAATTTCACTGTGAAAGTACCCCAGAAATATTAGATTAGATAATCTGTTCTATTAATAAAATATAACTTTTATTATAGGACTTTATTTAAAATACACTAAATCACACCACCAAATGGCCCAGCACACATCAGAAAACTAGACGAACATAAACATACAAACACCCAAAGAACATACAGGACAGGGGATAGGTATATCACCTTATCGTGGTGATCCGCTATACCGATGTTAATTACCGTTCCCTTAATAGATTTACAGGTACGGTTATATTGCTATTTATACAGTGGTAAGAACGGTATAAATTTTATTTCAGAAGGCTAAGGATGATAGACAAATAATATTTAATCGACGTGTTTCTACGGCCCTGATGTAATAAGTGAGCCGATTCATCAGGATCAAGACAAATAGCCTCTGTCTTTTGTACTCAAATGCCCCAAATGAAGAATGGTAATCTAATATTTCTGGGGTACTTTCACAGTGAAATTATAATTTAGTATAGAACTATATTAGGATGTCATAATGTAATGTAAAACTGCATTATGATGTCATAATCTATTCATGGTAGGGGATAGTATTTAAAACTGCATTATGATGTCACAAATTAGTAATAACAAAAGATGCAACGTAGAACTTCATTATATTGTAATACTAGCGTACCCGTCGCGCGTTGCTGCGAAGACAGACAGACATACATACATTCGTTTTTATATATCTAGATGACGGCAGCAGCGACCACTGAGGTTTTGTAGGCCGCTGCTTCCCCCTTGCAGGCTGAATAAAATAGCCGTTGTGTGGAACATCCAATTTATCCGGCTGCTGTGGCTTCTTGGGAAGATAGCCTAGTACATGTTTGCCCACTTCCAACTCCAATGGAGACTGACTGTAAATGGCTGGCGTGCTCTAGTATTTATGGTTCCAAGCTGTACGTGTCATTGCATACAGTCTGTCTATCTATCTATCTATCTATCTATCTATCTATCTATCTATGACATCAGGAAATGAGAGAATTAGATTCCGTACGTAAAATTTGAACGCTAATTCTTTGGCGCTTTGAATTGAATAATCGAGTTGGGACCCATTAACTTTTCCTATTTATGACATAATCAATGCTCGTGCCAAATTTCAAGTTTCTATGACATTGGGAAATGAGAGAATTAAATTCCGTACATAAAATTTGGACGCTAATTCTTTTGCGCTTAGAATTGAATAATCGAGTTGGGATGAGACATAAGGCCTTGCCCATAAGCATTCCCCAACCTCCAAGAACTGAACCTACCTACCTGAATGAGATTTTGTAGGCCGCTGCTTCCCCCTTGCGGGCTGAATAAAATAGCCGTTGGGTGGAACATACAATTTATCCGGCTGCTGTGGCTTCTTAGGAAGATATCCTAGTACTTGTTTACCCACTTCCAACTCCAATGGTAATTGGCTGGCGTGCTCTAGTGGTTCCAAGCTGTACGTGTCATAATAGAGCCTTAATGACATCACAATGCAGCTTATGAGAACATGTTGGGGCATGTTCGCGCGTTGCTGGGAAGACAGACATACATACATACTACGTTTTTATATATCTAGATGACGGCAGCAGCGACCACTGAGGTTTACCGCTGGGGTATGTCACTCTTATTACTAATGGGAGGAGTGTCACTATTATTACTGCTGTGGGATGTCACTATTATCGCTGGGGTGAAGGTGTCACTATTACCGCTGGGGTATGTGTACATGTGGCAGAAATGGGCAGGGCTCTTTCAGAATAGACCGGGTGCAGATTTTGACTGCTTTTTAGATGCGGAAATGCTGCAGAATTTTCCACAGAAATCTCCGCTGAGCACATTCTGCAGTATTTCCGCGTCCAAAAAGCAGTCAGAATCTGCACCCGGTCTATTCTGAAACAGCCTTGTCCTTTTTAGAACGACGGGGGTAAAATCATACGTCGTGATAAGCCCCGCCCCCTGACGTGTTGGCACTTTGCGATACATAAGTGGGTTTTGGGTTGTCGTTTGGGCACTCGGTCCCTAAAAGGTTCGCCATCACTGGCCTAGTACATGTTTGCCCACTTCCAACTTCAATGGAGACTGACTGTAAATGGCTGGCGTGCTCTAGTATTTATGGTTTCAAGCTGTACGTGTCATTGCATACAGTCTATCTATCTATCTATCTATCTATCTATCTATCTATCTATCTATCAGGGTTATTGCATACAGTCTATCTATCTATCTATCTATCTATCTATCTATCTATCTATCTATCTATCTATGACATCAGGAAATGAGAGAATTAGATTTTGTAGGCCGCTGCTTCCCCCTTGCGGGCTGAATAAAATAGCCGTTGGGTGGAACATACAATTTATCCGGCTGCTGTGGCTTCTTAGGAAGATATCCTAGTACTTGTTTACCCACTTCCAACTCCAATGGTAATTGGCTGGCGTGCTCTAGTGGTTCCAAGCTGTACGTGTCATAATAGAGCCTTAATGACATCACAATGCAGCTTTATAGAACATGTTGGGGCATGTTCAAGGGCGTCCGATGTTGATGACATCAGTGATGACATCACAATAGCAGGTGGCTTACTTATTCGATCTACGTGGGGGGGGGGGCGTAACTTTCGACGACGCTCGCGCGCCATTTATCGTAGGATATTTGTACTATGCCTATAATCTTCCCAGGAGTGTACTCAACAACTTCCCAAAGTTTCATGGCGATCGGATGAATGGTGTAGTAGCGCATAAAGGACAAACACGCACGCACGCAGACAGACATACATTCAATTTTATATATATAGATAGAGCTCCATTATGATGTCATAATGTAATGTAAAACTGCATTATGATGTCATAATCTATTCATGGTAGGGGATAGAATTTACAACTCCATTATGATGTCACAATCTAGTACTATTAAAGGATACAACGTAGAACAACATTATTATGTAATATAGAACTCCATTATGATGTCATAATGTAAAACTGCATTATGATGTCATCATGTATTTATAGTAGGGGATAGAATTTACAACTGCATTATGATGTCACAATCTAGTAATAACAAAAGATACAACATAGAACAACATTATTATGTAATATAGAACTCCATTATGATGTCATAATATTAAACTGCATTATGACGTCATAATGTATTCATAGTAGGGGATAGAATTTACAACACCATTATGATTTCAGAATCTAGTAATAACAAAAGATGCAATGTAGAACTTCATTATAATGTAGTATAGAACTCTATTATGATGTCATAATGTAAAACTGCATTATGATGTCATAATCTATTCATAGCAAGTAATAGAATTTACAACTCCATTATGATATCACAATCTAGTAATAACAAAAGATGCAACGTAGAACAACACTACTTTGTAATATAGAACTCCATTATGATGTCATAATGTAAAACTGCATTATGATGTCATAATCTATTCATGGTAGGGGATAGAATTTACAATATCATTATGATGTCACAATCTAGTAATAACAAAAAATACAACGTAGAACAGCATTTTTATGTAATATAGAACTCCATTATGATGTCATAATGTGAAACTTCATTATATGTCATAATGTATTTATTGTAGGGGATAGGATTTACAACTCCATTATGATGTCACAATCTAGTAATAACAGAAGATACTTTGTAGAACTTCATTATAATATAATATAGAACTCCATTATGATGTCATAATGTAAAACTGCATTATGATGTCATAATGTATTTATAGTAGGGGGTAGAATTTACAACTGCATTATGATGTCACAATCTAGTAATAACAAAAGATACAATGTAGAACTTCATTATAATTTAGTATAGAACTATATTAGGATGTCATAATGGAATGTAAAACTGCATTAAGATGTCATAATCTATTCATGGTAGGGGATAGTATTTAAAACTCCATTATGATGTCACAAATTAGTAATAACAAAAGATACAACATACAACTTAATGATAATGTAATATAGAACTCCATTATGTCATAATGTAAAACTGCATTATGATGTCATAATCTGTTCATGGTAGGGGATAGAATTTACAACTCCATTATGATGTCACAATCTAGTAATAACAAAAGATACAACATAATTATAATGTAATATAGAACTCTATTATGATGTCATAATGTAAAACTGCATTATGATGTCATAATGTTTTTATAGTAGGGGATAGAATTTACAACTTCATTATGATGTCGCAATCTAAGATACAACGTAGAACAACATTATTATGTAATATAGAACGCCATTATGATGTCATAATGTGAAACTGCATTATGACGTAATAATGTATTCATAGTAGGGGATAGGATTTACAACTCCATTATGATGTCAGAATCTAGTAATAACAAAAGATACAATGTAGAAAAACATTATTATGTAATATAGAACGCCATTATGATGTCATAATGTAAAACTGCATTATGATGTCATAATGTATTTATGGCAGGGGATTGAATTTACAACTCCATTATGATGTCACAATCTAGTAATAACAAAAGATACAATGTAGAACTTCATTATAATGTAGTATAGAACTCCATTATGATGTCATAATGTATTTATAGTAGGGGGTAGAATTTACAACTGCATTATGATGTCACAATCTAGTAATAACAAAAGATACAATGTAGAACTTCATTATAATTTAGTATAGAACTATATTAGGATGTCATAATGTAATGTAAAACTGCATTAAGATGTCATAATCTATTCATGGTAGGGGATAGTATTTAAAACTCCATTATGATGTCACAAATTAGTAATAACAAAAGATACAACATACAACTTAATGATAATGTAATATAGAACTCCATTATGTCATAATGTAAAACTGCATTATGATGTCATAATCTGTTCATGGTAGGGGATAGAATTTACAACTCCATTATGATGTCACAATCTAGTAATAACAAAAGATACAACATAATTATAATGTAATATAGAACTCTATTATGATGTCATAATGTAAAACTGCATTATGATGTCATAATGTTTTTATAGTAGGGGATAGAATTTACAACTTCATTATGATGTCGCAATCTAGTAGTAACAAAAGATACAACGTAGAACAACATTATTATGTAATATAGAACGCCATTATGATGTCATAATGTGAAACTGCATTATGACGTAATAATGTATTCATAGTAGGGGATAGGATTTACAACTCCATTATGATGTCAGAATCTAGTAATAACAAAAGATACAATGTAGAAAAACATTATTATGTAATATAGAACGCCATTATGATGTCATAATGTAAAACTGCATTATGATGTCATAATGTATTTATGGCAGGGGATTGAATTTACAACTCCATTATGATGTCACAATCTAGTAATAACAAAAGATACAATGTAGAACTTCATTATAATGTAGTATAGAACTCCATTATGATGTCATAATGTAAAACTGCTTTATGATGTCATAATTTATTTATAGCAGGTAATATAATTTACAGCTCCATTATGTCACAATCTAATAATAATAAAAGATACAAAGTAGAAAAACATTATGTAATATAGAACTTCATTATGATGTCATAATGTGAAACTGCATTATGACATCATAATCTATTCATAGTAGGGGATAGCATTTACAACTCCATTAAGATGTCACAATCTAGTAATAACAAAAGATACAATGTAGAAATCCATTATATTTTAGTATAGAACTCTATTATGATGTCGTAATGTAAAACTGCATTAGGATGTCATAATCTATTCATGGTAGGGGATCAAATTTAAAATATCATTATGATGTCACAATCTAGTAATAACAAAAGATACAATGTAGAACAGCCTTTTTATGTAATATACAACTCATTATGATGTCATAATGTGAAACTTCATTATGATGTCATAATGTATTTATAGTAGGGGGTAGAATTTACAACTCCATTATGATGTCACAATCTAGTAATAACAAAAGATATAATGTAGAACAGCATTTTTATGTAATATAGAACTCCATTATGATGTCATAACGTGAAACTGCATTATGATGTCATAATGTATTCATTGTAGTGGATAGGATTTACAACTCCATTATGATGTCACAATTTAGTAATAACAAAAGATACAATGTAGAACTTCATTATAATTTAGTATAGAACTCTGTTATGATGTCATAACGTAATGTAAAACTGCATTATGATGTCATAATCTATTCATGGTAGGGGATAGAATTTACAACTCCATTATGATGTCACAATCTTGTAATAGCAAAAGATACAATGTAGAACTTCATTATAATGTAGTATAGAACTCTATTTTGATGTCGTAATGTAAAACTGCATTATGATGTCATAATCTATTCATAGCAGGTAATAGAATTTACAACTCCATTATGATGTCAGAATCTAGTAATAACAAAAGATACAACGTAGAACAACATTATTATGTAATATAGAACTCCATTATGATGTCATAATGTGAAACTGCATTATGACGTAATAATGTATTCATAGTATGGGATAGGATTTACAACTCCATTATGATGTCAGAATCTAGTAATAACAAAAGATACAATGTAGAAAAACATTATTATGTAATATAGAACGCCATTATGATGTCATAATGTGAAACTGCATTATGATGTCATAATGTATTTATTGTAGGGGATAGGATTTACAACTCCATTATGATGTCACAATCTAGTAATAACAGAAGATACTTTGTAGAACTTCATTATAATGTAGTATAGAACTCCATTATGATGTCATAATGTAAAACTGCATTATGATGTCATAATCTATTCATAGCAGGTAATAGAATTTACAACTCCATTATGATGTCACAATCTAGTAATAACAAAAGATACAACGTAGAACAACATTATTATATAATATAGAACTCTATTATGATGTCATAATGTAAAACTGCATTATGATGTAACAATCTAGTAATAACAAAAGATACAATGTAGAACTTCATTATAATTTAGTATACAGTCGTCACTGGGACAGGTGGGGTCCTTTAAATGAAATACAATTTCACTGTGAAAGTACCCCAGAAATATTAGATTAGATAATCTGTTCTATTAATAAAATATAACTTTTATTATAGGACTTTATTTAAAATACACTAAATCACACCACCAAATGGCCCAGCACACATCAGAAAACTAGACGAACATAAACATACAAACACCCAAAGAACATACAGGACAGGGGATAGGTATATCACCTTATCGTGGTGATCCGCTATACCGATGTTAATTACCGTTCCCTTAATAGATTTACAGGTACGGTTATATTGCTATTTATACAGTGGTAATAACGGTATAAATTTTATTTCAGAAGGCTAAGGATGATAGACAAATAATATTTAATCGACGTGTTTCTACGGCCCTGATGTAATAAGTGAGCCGATTCATCAGGATCAAGACAAATAGCCTCTGTCTTTTGTACTCAAATGCCCCAAATGAAGAATGGTAATCTAATATTTCTGGGGTACTTTCACAGTGAAATTATAATTTAGTATAGAACTATATTAGGATGTCATAATGTAATGTAAAACTGCATTATGATGTCATAATCTATTCATGGTAGGGGATAGTATTTAAAACTGCATTATGATGTCACAAATTAGTAATAACAAAAGATGCAACGTAGAACTTCATTATATTGTAATATAGAGCTCCATTATGATGTCATCATGTAATGTAAAACTGCATTATGATGTCATAATCTATTCATGGTAGGGGATAGAATTTACAACTCCATTATGATGTCACAATCTAGTACTATTAAAGGATACAACGTAGAACAACATTATTATGTAATATAGAACTCCATTATGATGTCATAATGTAAAACTGCATTATGATGTCATCATGTATTTATAGTAGGGGATAGAATTTACAACTGCATTATGATGTCACAATCTAGTAATAACAAAAGATACAACATAGAACAACATTATTATGTAATATAGAACTCCATTATGATGTCATAATATTAAACTGCATTATGACGTCATAATGTATTCATAGTAGGGGATAGAATTTACAACACCATTATGATTTCAGAATCTAGTAATAACAAAAGATGTAATGTAGAACTTCATTATAATGTAGTATAGAACTCTATTATGATGTCATAATGTAAAACTGCATTATGATGTCATAATCTATTCATAGCAAGTAATAGAATTTACAACTCCATTATGATATCACAATCTAGTAATAACAAAAGATGCAACGTAGAACAACACTACTTTGTAATATAGAACTCCATTATGATGTCATAATGTAAAACTGCATTATGATGTCATAATCTATTCATGGTAGGGGATAGAATTTACAATATCATTATGATGTCACAATCTAGTAATAACAAAAAATACAACGTAGAACAGCATTTTTATGTAATATAGAACTCCATTCTGATGTCATAATGTGAAACTTCATTATATGTCATAATGTATTTATTGTAGGGGATAGGATTTACAACTCCATTATGATGTCACAATCTAGTAATAACAGAAGATACTTTGTAGAACTTCATTATAATATAATATAGAACTCCATTATGATGTCATAATGTAAAACTGCATTATGATGTCATAATGTATTTATAGTAGGGGGTAGAATTTACAACTGCATTATGATGTCACAATCTAGTAATAACAAAAGATACAATGTAGAACTTCATTATAATTTAGTATAGAACTATATTAGGATGTCATAATGTAATGTAAAACTGCATTAAGATGTCATAATCTATTCATGGTAGGGGATAGTATTTAAAACTCCATTATGATGTCACAAATTAGTAATAACAAAAGATACAACATACAACTTAATGATAATGTAATATAGAACTCCATTATGTCATAATGTAAAACTGCATTATGATGTCATAATCTGTTCATGGTAGGGGATAGAATTTACAACTCCATTATGATGTCACAATCTAGTAATAACAAAAGATACAACATAATTATAATGTAATATAGAACTCTATTATGATGTCATAATGTAAAACTGCATTATGATGTCATAATGTTTTTATAGTAGGGGATAGAATTTACAACTTCATTATGATGTCGCAATCTAAGATACAACGTAGAACAACATTATTATGTAATATAGAACGCCATTATGATGTCATAATGTGAAACTGCATTATGACGTAATAATGTATTCATAGTAGGGGATAGGATTTACAACTCCATTATGATGTCAGAATCTAGTAATAACAAAAGATACAATGTAGATAAACATTATTATGTAATATAGAACGCCATTATGATGTCATAATGTAAAACTGCATTATGATGTCATAATGTATTTATGGCAGGGGATTGAATTTACAACTCCATTATGATGTCACAATCTAGTAATAACAAAAGATACAATGTAGAACTTCATTATAATGTAGTATAGAACTCCATTATGATGTCATAATGTAAAACTGCTTTATGATGTCATAATTTATTTATAGCAGGTAATATAATTTACAACTCCATAATGTCACAATCTAATAATAATAAAAGATACAAAGTAGAAAAACATTATGCGATATAGAACTTCATTATGATGTCATAATGTGAAACTGCATTATGACATCATAATCTATTCATAGTAGGGGATAGCATTTACAACTCCATTATGATGTCACAATCTAGTAATAACAAAAGATACAATGTAGAAATCCATTATATTTTAGTATAGAACTCTGTTATGATGTCGTAATGTAAAACTGCATTAGGATGTCATAATCTATTCATGGTAGGGGATCAAATTTACAATATCATTATGATGTCACAATCTAGTAATAACAAAAGATACAATGTAGAACGGCCTTTTTATGTAATATAGAACTCATTATGATGTCATAATGTGAAACTTCATTATGATGTCATAATGTATTTATAGTAGGGGGTAGAATTTACAACTCCATTATGATGTCACAATCTAGTAATAACAAAAGATACAATGTAGAACAGCATTTTTATGTAATATAGAACTCCATTATGATGTCATAACGTGAAACTGCATTATGATGTCATAATGTATTCATTGTAGTGGATAGGATTTACAACTCCATTATGATGTCACAATTTAGTAATAACAAAAGATACAATGTAGAACTTCATTATAATTTAGTATAGAACTCTGTTATGATGTCATAACGTAATGTAAAACTGCATTATGATGTCATAATCTATTCATGGTAGGGGATAGAATTTACAACTCCATTATGATGTCACAATCTTGTAATAGCAAAAGATACAATGTAGAACTTCATTATAATGTAGTATAGAACTCTATTTTGATGTCGTAATGTAAAACTGCATTATGATGTCATAATCTATTCATAGCAGGTAATAGAATTTACAACTCCATTATGATGTCACTATCTAGTAATAACAAAAGATACAACGTAGAACAACATTATTATGTAATATAGAACTCCATTATGATGTCATAATGTGAAACTGCATTATGACGTAATAATGTATTCATAGTATGGGATAGGATTTACAACTCCATTATGATGTCAGAATCTAGTAATAACAAAAGATACAATGTAGAAAAACATTATTATGTAATATAGAACGCCATTATGATGTCATAATGTGAAACTGCATTATGATGTCATAATGTATTTATTGTAGGGGATAGGATTTACAACTCCATTATGATGTCACAATCTAGTAATAACAGAAGATACTTTGTAGAACTTCATTATAATGTAGTATAGAACTCCATTATGATGTCATAATGTAAAACTGCATTATGATGTCATAATCTATTCATAGCAGATAATAGAATTTACAACTCCATTATGATGTCACAATCTAGTAATAACAAAAGATACAACGTAGAACAACATTATTATGTAATATAGAACTCTATTATGATGTCATAATGTAAAACTGCATTATGATGTCATAATGTATTTATAGTAGGGGGTAGAATTTACAACTCCATTATGTTGTCACAATCTAGTAATAACAAAAGATACAACGTAGAGCAACATTATTATATAATATAGAACTCTATTATGATGTCATAATGTAAAACTGCATTATGATGTCACAATCTAGTAATAACAAAAGATACAATGTAGAACTTCATTATAATTTAGTATACAGTCGTCACTGGGACAGGTGGGGTCCTTTAAATGAAATACAATTTCACTGTGAAACTACCCCAGAAATATTAGATTAGATAATCTGTTCTATTATTAAAATATAACTTTTATTATAGGACTTTATTTAAAATACACTAAATCACACCACCAAATGGCCCAGCACACATCAGAAAACTAGACGAACATAAACATACAAACACCCAAAGAACATACAGGACAGGGGATAGGTATATCACCTTATCGTGGTGATCCGCTATACCGATGTTAATTACCGTTCCCTTAATAGATTTACAGGTACGGTTATATTGCTATTTATACAGTGGTAATAACGGTATAAATTTTATTTCAGAAGGCTAAGGATGATAGACAAATAATATTTAATCGACGTGTTTCTACGGCCCTGATGTAATAAGTGAGCCGATTCATCAGGATCAAGACAAATAGCCTCTGTCTTTTGTACTCAAATGCCCCAAATGAAGAATGGTAATCTAATATTTCTGGGGTACTTTTACAGTGAAATTATAATTTAGTATAGCACTATATTAGGATGTCATAATGTAATGTAAAACTGCATTATGATGTCATAATCTATTCATGGTAGGGGATAGTATTTAAAACTGCATTATGATGTCACAAATTAGTAATAACAAAAGATGCAACCTAGAACTTCATTATATTGTAATATAGAGCTCCATTATGATGTCATCATGTAATGTAAAACTGCATTATGATGTCATAATCTATTCATGGTAGGGGATAGAATTTACAACTCCATTATGATGTCACAATCTAGTATTATTAAAGGATACAACGTAGAACAACATTATTATGTAATATAGAACTCCATTATGATGTCATAATGTAAAACTGCATTATGATGTCATCATGTATTTATAGTAGGGGATAGAATTTACAACTGCATTATGATGTCACAATCTAGTAATAACAAAAGATACAACATAGAACAACATTATTATGTAATATAGAACTCCATTATGATGTCATAATATTAAACTGCATTATGACGTCATAATGTATTCATAGTAGGGGATAGAATTTACAACACCATTATGATGTCAGAATATAGTAATAACAAAAGATGTAATGTAGAACTTCAATATAATGTAGTATAGAACTCTATTATGATGTCATAATGTAAAACTGCATTATGATGTCATAATCTATTCATAGCAAGTAATAGAATTTACAACTCCATTATGATATCACAATCTAGTAATAACAAAAGATGCAACGTAGAACAACACTACTTTGTAATATAGAACTCCATTATGATGTCATAATGTAAAACTGCTTATGATGTCATAATCTATTCATGGTAGGGGATAGAATTTACAATATCCTTAATGTGTCACAATCTAGTAATAACAAAAAATACAACGTAGAACAGCATTTTTATGTAATATAGAACTCCATTATGATGTCATAACGTGAAACTGCATTATAATGTCATAATGTATTTATTGTAGGGGATAGGATTTACAACTCCATTATGATGTCACAATCTAGTAATAACAGAAGATACTTTGTAGAACTTCATTATAATATAATATAGAACTCCATTATGATGTCATAATGTAAAACTGCATTATGATGTCATAATGTATTTATAGTAGGGGGTAGAATTTACAACTGCATTATGATGTCACAATCTAGTAATAACAAAAGATACAATGTAGAACTTCATTATAATTTAGGATAGAACTATATTAGGATGTCATAATGTAATGTAAAACTGCATTAAGATGTCATAATCTATTCATGGTAGGGGATAGTATTTAAAACTCCATTATGATGTCACAAATTAGTAATAACAAAAGATACAACATACAACTTAATGATAATGTAATATAGAACTCCATTATGATGTCATAATGTAAAACTGCATTATGATGTCATAATCTGTTCATGGTAGGGGATAGAATTTACAACTCCATTATGATGTCACAATCTAGTAATAACAAAAGATACAACATAATTATAATGTAATATAGAACTCTATTATGATGTCATAATGTAAAACTGCATTATGATGTCATAATGTTTTTATAGTAGGGGATAGAATTTACAACTTCATTATGATGTCGCAATCTAGTAGTAACAAAAGATACAACGTAGAACAACATTATTATGTAATATAGAACGCCATTATGATGTCATAATGTGAAACTGCATTATGACGTAATAATGCATTCATAGTAGGGGATAGGATTTACAACTCCATTATGATGTCAGAATCTAGTAATAACAAAAGATACAACGTAGAACAACATTATTATATAATATAGAACTCTATTATGATGTCATAATGTAAAACTGCATTATGATGTCACAATCTAGTAATAACAAAAGATACAATGTAGAACTTCATTATAATTTAGTATACAGTCGTCACTGGGACAGGTGGGGTCCTTTAAATGAAATACAATTTCACTGTGAAAGTACCCCAGAAATATTAGATTAGATAATCTGTTCTATTAATAAAATATAACTTTTATTATAGGACTTTATTTAAAATACACTAAATCACACCACCAAATGGCCCAGCACACATCAGAAAACTAGACGAACATAAACATACAAACACCCAAAGAACATACAGGACAGGGGATAGGTATATCACCTTATCGTGGTGATCCGCTATACCGATGTTAATTACCGTTCCCTTAATAGATTTACAGGTACGGTTATATTGCTATTTATACAGTGGTAATAACGGTATAAATTTTATTTCAGAAGGCTAAGGATGATAGACAAATAATATTTAATCGACGTGTTTCTACGGCCCTGATGTAATAAGTGAGCCGATTCATCAGGATCAAGACAAATAGCCTCTGTCTTTTGTACTCAAATGCCCCAAATGAAGAATGGTAATCTAATATTTCTGGGGTACTTTCACAGTGAAATTATAATTTAGTATAGAACTATATTAGGATGTCATAATGTAATGTAAAACTGCATTATGATGTCATAATCTATTCATGGTAGGGGATAGTATTTACAACTCCATTATGATGTCACAAATTAGTAATAACAAAAGATACAATGTAGAACTTCATTATAATTTAGTATAGAACTCTGTTATGATGTCATAACGTAATGTAAAACTGCACTATGATGTCATAATCTATTCATGGTAGGGGATAGAATTTACAACTCCATTATGATGTCACAATCTTGTAATAGCAAAAGATACAATGTAGAACTTCATTATAATGTAGTATAGAACTCTATTTTGATGTCGTAATGTAAAACTGCATTATGATGTCATAATCTATTCATAGCAGGTAATAGAATTTACAACTCCATTATGATGTCAGAATCTAGTAATAACAAAAGATACAACGTAGAACAACATTATTATGTAATATAGAACTCCATTATGATGTCATAATGTGAAACTGCATTATGACGTAATAATGTATTCATAGTATGGGATAGGATTTACAACTCCATTATGATGTCAGAATCTAGTAATAACAAAAGATACAATGTAGAAAAACATTATTATGTAATATAGAACGCCATTATGATGTCATAATGTGAAACTGCATTATGATGTCATAATGTATTTATTGTAGGGGATAGGATTTACAACTCCATTATGATGTCACAATCTAGTAATAACAGAAGATACTTTGTAGAACTTCATTATAATGTAGTATAGAACTCCATTATGATGTCATAATGTAAAACTGCATTATGATGTCATAATCTATTCATAGCAGGTAATAGAATTTACAACTCCATTATGATGTCACAATCTAGTAATAACAAAAGATACAACGTAGAACAACATTATTATATAATATAGAACTCTATTATGATGTCATAATGTAAAACTGCATTATGATGTCACAATCTAGTAATAACAAAAGATACAATGTAGAACTTCATTATAATTTAGTATACAGTCGTCACTGGGACAGGTGGGGTCCTTTAAATGAAATACAATTTCACTGTGAAAGTACCCCAGAAATATTAGATTAGATAATCTGTTCTATTAATAAAATATAACTTTTATTATAGGACTTTATTTAAAATACACTAAATCACACCACCAAATGGCCCAGCACACATCAGAAAACTAGACGAACATAAACATACAAACACCCAAAGAACATACAGGACAGGGGATAGGTATATCACCTTATCGTGGTGATCCGCTATACCGATGTTAATTACCGTTCCCTTAATAGATTTACAGGTACGGTTATATTGCTATTTATACAGTGGTAATAACGGTATAAATTTTATTTCAGAAGGCTAAGGATGATAGACAAATAATATTTAATCGACGTGTTTCTACGGCCCTGATGTAATAAGTGAGCCGATTCATCAGGATCAAGACAAATAGCCTCTGTCTTTTGTACTCAAATGCCCCAAATGAAGAATGGTAATCTAATATTTCTGGGGTACTTTCACAGTGAAATTATAATTTAGTATAGAACTATATTAGGATGTCATAATGTAATGTAAAACTGCATTATGATGTCATAATCTATTCATGGTAGGGGATAGTATTTAAAACTGCATTATGATGTCACAAATTAGTAATAACAAAAGATGCAACGTAGAACTTCATTATATTGTAATATAGAGCTCCATTATGATGTCATCATGTAATGTAAAACTGCATTATGATGTCATAATCTATTCATGGTAGGGGATAGAATTTACAACTCCATTATGATGTCACAATCTAGTACTATTAAAGGATACAACGTAGAACAACATTATTATGTAATATAGAACTCCATTATGATGTCATAATGTAAAACTGCATTATGATGTCATCATGTATTTATAGTAGGGGATAGAATTTACAACTGCATTATGATGTCACAATCTAGTAATAACAAAAGATACAACATAGAACAACATTATTATGTAATATAGAACTCCATTATGATGTCATAATATTAAACTGCATTATGACGTCATAATGTATTCATAGTAGGGGATAGAATTTACAACACCATTATGATTTCAGAATCTAGTAATAACAAAAGATGTAATGTAGAACTTCATTATAATGTAGTATAGAACTCTATTATGATGTCATAATGTAAAACTGCATTATGATGTCATAATCTATTCATAGCAAGTAATAGAATTTACAACTCCATTATGATATCACAATCTAGTAATAACAAAAGATGCAACGTAGAACAACACTACTTTGTAATATAGAACTCCATTATGATGTCATAATGTAAAACTGCATTATGATGTCATAATCTATTCATGGTAGGGGATAGAATTTACAATATCATTATGATGTCACAATCTAGTAATAACAAAAAATACAACGTAGAACAGCATTTTTATGTAATATAGAACTCCATTCTGATGTCATAATGTGAAACTTCATTATATGTCATAATGTATTTATTGTAGGGGATAGGATTTACAACTCCATTATGATGTCACAATCTAGTAATAACAGAAGATACTTTGTAGAACTTCATTATAATATAATATAGAACTCCATTATGATGTCATAATGTAAAACTGCATTATGATGTCATAATGTATTTATAGTAGGGGGTAGAATTTACAACTGCATTATGATGTCACAATCTAGTAATAACAAAAGATACATTGTAGAACTTCATTATAATTTAGTATAGAACTATATTAGGATGTCATAATGTAATGTAAAACTGCATTAAGATGTCATAATCTATTCATGGTAGGGGATAGTATTTAAAACTCCATTATGATGTCACAAATTAGTAATAACAAAAGATACAACATACAACTTAATGATAATGTAATATAGAACTCCATTATGTCATAATGTAAAACTGCATTATGATGTCATAATCTGTTCATGGTAGGGGATAGAATTTACAACTCCATTATGATGTCACAATCTAGTAATAACAAAAGATACAACATAATTATAATGTAATATAGAACTCTATTATGATGTCATAATGTAAAACTGCATTATGATGTCATAATGTTTTTATAGTAGGGGATAGAATTTACAACTTCATTATGATGTCGCAATCTAAGATACAACGTAGAACAACATTATTATGTAATATAGAACGCCATTATGATGTCATAATATGAAACTGCATTATGACGTAATAATGTATTCATAGTAGGGGATAGGATTTACAACTCCATTATGATGTCAGAATCTAGTAATAACAAAAGATACAATGTAGATAAACATTATTATGTAATATAGAACGCCATTATGATGTCATAATGTAAAACTGCATTATGATGTCATAATGTATTTATGGCAGGGGATTGAATTTACAACTCCATTATGATGTCACAATCTAGTAATAACAAAAGATACAATGTAGAACTTCATTATAATGTAGTATAGAACTCCATTATGATGTCATAATGTAAAACTGCTTTATGATGTCATAATTTATTTATAGCAGGTAATATAATTTACAACTCCATAATGTCACAATCTAATAATAATAAAAGATACAAAGTAGAAAAACATTATGCGATATAGAACTTCATTATGATGTCATAATGTGAAACTGCATTATGACATCATAATCTATTCATAGTAGGGGATAGCATTTACAACTCCATTATGATGTCACAATCTAGTAATAACAAAAGATACAATGTAGAAATCCATTATATTTTAGTATAGAACTCTGTTATGATGTCGTAATGTAAAACTGCATTAGGATGTCATAATCTATTCATGGTAGGGGATCAAATTTACAATATCATTATGATGTCACAATCTAGTAATAACAAAAGATACAATGTAGAACGGCCTTTTTATGTAATATAGAACTCATTATGATGTCATAATGTGAAACTTCATTATGATGTCATAATGTATTTATAGTAGGGGGTAGAATTTACAACTCCATTATGATGTCACAATCTAGTAATAACAAAAGATACAATGTAGAACAGCATTTTTATGTAATATAGAACTCCATTATGATGTCATAACGTGAAACTGCATTATGATGTCATAATGTATTCATTGTAGTGGGTAGGATTTACAACTCCATTATGATGTCACAATTTAGTAATAACAAAAGATACAATGTAGAACTTCATTATAATTTAGTATAGAACTCTGTTATGATGTCATAACGTAATGTAAAACTGCATTATGATGTCATAATCTATTCATGGTAGGGGATAGAATTTACAACTCCATTATGATGTCACAATCTTGTAATAGCAAAAGATACAATGTAGAACTTCATTATAATGTAGTATAGAACTCTATTTTGATGTCGTAATGTAAAACTGCATTATGATGTCATAATCTATTCATAGCAGGTAATAGAATTTACAACTCCATTATGATGTCACTATCTAGTAATAACAAAAGATACAACGTAGAACAACATTATTATGTAATATAGAACTCCATTATGATGTCATAATGTGAAACTGCATTATGACGTAATAATGTATTCATAGTATGGGATAGGATTTACAACTCCATTATGATGTCAGAATCTAGTAATAACAAAAGATACAATGTAGAAAAACATTATTATGTAATATAGAACGCCATTATGATGTCATAATGTGAAACTGCATTATGATGTCATAATGTATTTATTGTAGGGGATAGGATTTACAACTCCATTATGATGTCACAATCTAGTAATAACAGAAGATACTTTGTAGAACTTCATTATAATGTAGTATAGAACTCCATTATGATGTCATAATGTAAAACTGCATTATGATGTCATAATCTATTCATAGCAGATAATAGAATTTACAACTCCATTATGATGTCACAATCTAGTAATAACAAAAGATACAACGTAGAACAACATTATTATGTAATATAGAACTCTATTATGATGTCATAATGTAAAACTGCATTATGATGTCATAATGTATTTATAGTAGGGGGTAGAATTTACAACTCCATTATGATGTCACAATCTAGTAATAACAAAAGATACAACGTAGAACAACATTATTATATAATATAGAACTCTATTATGATGTCATGATGTAAAACTGCATTATGATGTCACAATCTAGTAATAACAAAAGATACAATGTAGAACTTCATTATAATTTAGTATACAGTCGTCACTGGGACAGGTGGGGTCCTTTAAATGAAATACAATTTCACTGTGAAACTACCCCAGAAATATTAGATTAGATAATCTGTTCTATTATTAAAATATAACTTTTATTATAGGACTTTATTTAAAATACACTAAATCACACCACCAAATGGCCCAGCACACATCAGAAAACTAGACGAACATAAACATACAAACACCCAAAGAACATACAGGACAGGGGATAGGTATATCACCTTATCGTGGTGATCCGCTATACCGATGTTAATTACCGTTCCCTTAATAGATTTACAGGTACGGTTATATTGCTATTTATACAGTGGTAATAACGGTATAAATTTTATTTCAGAAGGCTAAGGATGATAGACAAATAATATTTAATCGACGTGTTTCTACGGCCCTGATGTAATAAGTGAGCCGATTCATCAGGATCAAGACAAATAGCCTCTGTCTTTTGTACTCAAATGCCCCAAATGAAGAATGGTAATCTAATATTTCTGGGGTACTTTCACAGTGAAATTATAATTTAGTATAGAACTATATTAGGATGTCATAATGTAATGTAAAACTGCATTATGATGTCATAATCTATTCATGGTAGGGGATAGTATTTAAAACTGCATTATGATGTCACAAATTAGTAATAACAAAAGATGCAACCTAGAACTTCATTATATTGTAATATAGAGCTCCATTATGATGTCATCATGTAATGTAAAACTGCATTATGATGTCATAATCTATTCATGGTAGGGGATAGAATTTACAACTCCATTATGATGTCACAATCTAGTATTATTAAAGGATACAACGTAGAACAACATTATTATGTAATATAGAACTCCATTATGATGTCATAATGTAAAACTGCATTATGATGTCATCATGTATTTATAGTAGGGGATAGAATTTACAACTGCATTATGATGTCACAATCTAGTAATAACAAAAGATACAACATAGAACAACATTATTATGTAATATAGAACTCCATTATGATGTCATAATATTAAACTGCATTATGACGTCATAATGTATTCATAGTAGGGGATAGAATTTACAACACCATTATGATGTCAGAATATAGTAATAACAAAAGATGTAATGTAGAACTTCAATATAATGTAGTATAGAACTCTATTATGATGTCATAATGTAAAACTGCATTATGATGTCATAATCTATTCATAGCAAGTAATAGAATTTACAACTCCATTATGATATCACAATCTAGTAATAACAAAAGATGCAACGTAGAACAACACTACTTTGTAATATAGAACTCCATTATGATGTCATAATGTAAAACTGCTTATGATGTCATAATCTATTCATGGTAGGGGATAGAATTTACAATATCCTTAATGTGTCACAATCTAGTAATAACAAAAAATACAACGTAGAACAGCATTTTTATGTAATATAGAACTCCATTATGATGTCATAACGTGAAACTGCATTATGATGTCATAATGTATTTATTGTAGGGGATAGGATTTACAACTCCATTATGATGTCACAATCTAGTAATAACAGAAGATACTTTGTAGAACTTCATTATAATATAATATAGAACTCCATTATGATGTCATAATGTAAAACTGCATTATGATGTCATAATGTATTTATAGTAGGGGGTAGAATTTACAACTGCATTATGATGTCACAATCTAGTAATAACAAAAGATACAATGTAGAACTTCATTATAATTTAGGATAGAACTATATTAGGATGTCATAATGTAATGTAAAACTGCATTAAGATGTCATAATCTATTCATGGTAGGGGATAGTATTTAAAACTCCATTATGATGTCACAAATTAGTAATAACAAAAGATACAACATACAACTTAATGATAATGTAATATAGAACTCCATTATGATGTCATAATGAAAAACTGCATTATGATGTCATAATCTGTTCATGGTAGGGGATAGAATTTACAACTCCATTATGATGTCACAATCTAGTAATAACAAAAGATACAACATAATTATAATGTAATATAGAACTCTATTATGATGTCATAATGTAAAACTGCATTATGATGTCATAATGTTTTTATAGTAGGGGATAGAATTTACAACTTCATTATGATGTCGCAATCTAGTAGTAACAAAAGATACAACGTAGAACAACATTATTATGTAATATAGAACGCCATTATGATGTCATAATGTGAAACTGCATTATGACGTAATAATGTATTCATAGTAGGGGATAGGATTTACAACTCCATTATGATGTCAGAATCTAGTAATAACAAAAGATACAATGTAGAAAAACATTATTATGTAATATAGAACGCCATTATGATGTCATAATGTAAAACTGCATTATGATGTCATAATGTATTTATGGCAGGGGATTGAATTTACAACTCCATTATGATGTCACAATCTAGTAATAACAAAAGATACAATGTAGAACTTCATTATAATGTAGTATAGAACTCCATTATGATGTCATAATGTAAAACTGCTTTATGATGTCATAATTTATTTATAGCAGGTAATATAATTTACAACTCCATTATGTCACAATCTAATAATAATAAAAGATACAAAGTAGAAAAACATTATGTAATATAGAACTTCATTATGATGTCATAATGTGAAACTGCATTATGACATCATAATCTATTCATAGTAGGGGATAGCATTTACAACTCCATTAAGATGTCACAATCTAGTAATAACAAAAGATACAATGTAGAAATCCATTATATTTTAGTATAGAACTCTATTATGATGTCGTAATGTAAAACTGCATTAGGATGTTATAATCTATTCATGGTAGGGGATCAAATTTACAATATCATTATGATGTCACAATCTAGTAATAACAAAAGATACAATGTAGAACAGCCTTTTTATGTAATATACAACTCATTATGATGTCATAATGTGAAACTTCATTATGATGTCATAATGTATTTATAGTAGGGGGTAGAATTTACAACTCCATTATGATGTCACAATCTAGTAATAACAAAAGATACAATGTAGAACAGCATTTTTATGTAATATAGAACTCCATTATGATGTCATAACGTGAAACTGCATTATGATGTCATAATGTATTCATTGTAGTGGATAGGATTTACAACTCCATTATGATGTCACAATTTAGTAATAACGAAAGATACAATGTAGAACTTCATTATAATTTAGTATAGAACTCTGTTATGATGTCATAACGTAATGTAAAACTGCATTATGATGTCATAATCTATTCATGGTAGGGGATAGAATTTACAACTCCATTATGATGTCACAATCTTGTAATAGCAAAAGATACAATGTAGAACTTCATTATAATGTAGTATAGAACTCTATTTTGATGTCGTAATGTAAAACTGCATTATGATGTCATAATCTATTCATAGCAGGTAATAGAATTTACAACTCCATTATGATGTCAGAATCTAGTAATAACAAAAGATACAACGTAGAACAACATTATTATGTAATATAGAACTCCATTATGATGTCATAATGTGAAACTGCATTATGACGTATTAATGTATTCATAGTATGGGATAGGATTTACAACTCCATTATGATGTCAGAATCTAGTAATAACAAAAGATACAATGTAGAAAAACATTATTATGTAATATAGAACGCCATTATGATGTCATAATGTGAAACTGCATTATGATGTCATAATGTATTTATTGTAGGGGATAGGATTTACAACTCCATTATGATGTCACAATCTAGTAATAACAGAAGATACTTTGTAGAACTTCATTATAATGTAGTATAGAACTCCATTATGATGTCATAATGTAAAACTGCATTATGATGTCATAATCTATTCATAGCAGGTAATAGAATTTACAACTCCATTATGATGTCACAATCTAGTAATAACAAAAGATACAACGTAGAACAACATTATTATATAATATAGAACTCTATTATGATGTCATAATGTAAAACTGCATTATGATGTCACAATCTAGTAATAACAAAAGATACAATGTAGAACTTCATTATAATTTAGTATACAGTCGTCACTGGGACAGGTGGGGTCCTTTAAATGAAATACAATTTCACTGTGAAAGTACCCCAGAAATATTAGATTAGATAATCTGTTCTATTAATAAAATATAACTTTTATTATAGGACTTTATTTAAAATACACTAAATCACACCACCAAATGGCCCAGCACACATCAGAAAACTAGACGAACATAAACATACAAACACCCAAAGAACATACAGGACAGGGGATAGGTATATCACCTTATCGTGGTGATCCGCTATACCGATGTTAATTACCGTTCCCTTAATAGATTTACAGGTACGGTTATATTGCTATTTATACAGTGGTAAGAACGGTATAAATTTTATTTCAGAAGGCTAAGGATGATAGACAAATAATATTTAATCGACGTGTTTCTACGGCCCTGATGTAATAAGTGAGCCGATTCATCAGGATCAAGACAAATAGCCTCTGTCTTTTGTACTCAAATGCCCCAAATGAAGAATGGTAATCTAATATTTCTGGGGTACTTTCACAGTGAAATTATAATTTAGTATAGAACTATATTAGGATGTCATAATGTAATGTAAAACTGCATTATGATGTCATAATCTATTCATGGTAGGGGATAGTATTTAAAACTGCATTATGATGTCACAAATTAGTAATAACAAAAGATGCAACGTAGAACTTCATTATATTGTAATATAGAGCTCCATTATGATGTCATCATGTAATGTAAAACTGCATTATGATGTCATAATCTATTCATGGTAGGGGATAGAATTTACAACTCCATTATGATGTCACAATCTAGTATTATTAAAGGATACAACGTAGAACAACATTATTATGTAATATAGAACTCCATTATGATGTCATAATGTAAAACTGCATTATGATGTCATCATGTATTTATAGTAGGGGATAGAATTTACAACTGCATTATGATGTCACAATCTAGTAATAACAAAAGATACAACATAGAACAACATTATTATGTAATATAGAACTCCATTATGATGTCATAATATTAAACTGCATTATGACGTCATAATGTATTCATAGTAGGGGATAGAATTTACAACTCCATTATGATGTCAGAATCTAGTAATAACAAAAGATGTAATGTAGAACTTCATTATAATGTAGTATAGAACTCTATTATGATGTCATAATGTAAAACTGCATTATGATGTCATAATCTATTCATAGCAAGTAATAGAATTTACAACTCCATTATGATATCACAATCTAGTAATAACAAAAGATGCAACGTAGAACAACACTACTTTGTAATATAGAACTCCATTATGATGTCATAATGTAAAACTGCTTATGATGTCATAATCTATTCATGGTAGGGGATAGAATTTACAATATCATTATGATGTCACAATCTAGTAATAACAAAAAATACAACGTAGAACAGCATTTTTATGTAATATAGAACTCCATTATGATGTCATAATGTGAAACTTCATTATGATGTCATAATGTATTTATTGTAGGGGATAGGATTTACAACTCCATTATGATGTCACAATCTAGTAATAACAGAAGATACTTTGTAGAACTTCATTATAATATAATATAGAACTCCATTATGATGTCATAATGTAAAACTGCATTATGATGTCATAATGTATTTATAGTAGGGGGTAGAATTTACAACTGCATTATGATGTCACAATCTAGTAATAACAAAAGATACAATGTAGAACTTCATTATAATTTAGTATAGAACTATATTAGGATGTCATAATGTAATGTAAAACTGCATTAAGATGTCATAATCTATTCATGGTAGGGGATAGTATTTAAAACTCCATTATGATGTCACAAATTAGTAATAACAAAAGATACAACATACAACTTAATGATAATGTAATATAGAACTCCATTATGTCATAATGTAAAACTGCATTATGATGTCATAATCTGTTCATGGTAGGGGATAGAATTTACAACTCCATTATGATGTCACAATCTAGTAATAACAAAAGATACAACATAATTATAATGTAATATAGAACTCTATTATGATGTCATAATGTAAAACTGCATTATGATGTCATAATGTTTTTATAGTAGGGGATAGAATTTACAACTTCATTATGATGTCGCAATCTAAGATACAACGTAGAACAACATTATTATGTAATATAGAACGCCATTATGATGTCATAATGTGAAACTGCATTATGACGTAATAATGTATTCATAGTAGGGGATAGGATTTACAACTCCATTATGATGTCAGAATCTAGTAATAACAAAAGATACAATGTAGATAAACATTATTATGTAATATAGAACGCCATTATGATGTCATAATGTAAAACTGCATTATGATGTCATAATGTATTTATGTTAGGGGATTGAATTTACAACTCCATTATGATGTCACAATCTAGTAATAACAAAAGATACAATGTAGAACTTCATTATAATGTAGTATAGAACTCCATTATGATGTCATAATGTAAAACTGCTTTATGATGTCATAATTTATTTATAGCAGGTAATATAATTTACAACTCCATAATGTCACAATCTAATAATAATAAAAGATACAAAGTAGAAAAACATTATGTAATATAGAACTTCATTATGATGTCATAATGTGAAACTGCATTATGACATCATAATCTATTCATAGTAGGGGATAGCATTTACAACTCCATTATGATGTCACAATCTAGTAATAACAAAAGATACAATGTAGAAATCCATTATATTTTAGTATAGAACTCTATTATGATGCCGTAATGTAAAACTGCATTAGGATGTCATAATCTATTCATGGTAGGGGATCAAATTTACAATATCATTATGATGTCACAATCTAGTAATAACAAAAGATACAATGTAGAACGGCCTTTTTATGTAATATAGAACTCATTATGATGTCATAATGTGAAACTTCATTATGATGTCATAATGTATTTATAGTAGGGGGTAGAATTTACAACTCCATTATGATGTCACAATCTAGTAATAACAAAAGATACAATGTAGAACAGCCTTTTTATGTAATATACAACTCATTATGATGTCATAATGTGAAACTTCATTATGATGTCATAATGTATTTATAGTAGGGGGTAGAATTTACAACTCCATTATGATGTCACAATCTAGTAATAACAAAAGATACAATGTAGAACAGCATTTTTATGTAATATAGAACTCCATTATGATGTCATAACGTGAAACTGCATTATGATGTCATAATGTATTCATTGTAGTGGATAGGATTTACAACTCCATTATGATGTCACAATTTAGTAATAACGAAAGATACAATGTAGAACTTCATTATAATTTAGTATAGAACTCTGTTATGATGTCATAACGTAATGTAAAACTGCATTATGATGTCATAATCTATTCATGGTAGGGGATAGAATTTACAACTCCATTATGATGTCACAATCTTGTAATAGCAAAAGATACAATGTAGAACTTCATTATAATGTAGTATAGAACTCTATTTTGATGTCGTAATGTAAAACTGCATTATGATGTCATAATCTATTCATAGCAGGTAATAGAATTTACAACTCCATTATGATGTCAGAATCTAGTAATAACAAAAGATACAACGTAGAACAACATTATTATGTAATATAGAACTCCATTATGATGTCATAATGTGAAACTGCATTATGACGTATTAATGTATTCATAGTATGGGATAGGATTTACAACTCCATTATGATGTCAGAATCTAGTAATAACAAAAGATACAATGTAGAAAAACATTATTATGTAATATAGAACGCCATTATGATGTCATAATGTGAAACTGCATTATGATGTCATAATGTATTTATTGTAGGGGATAGGATTTACAACTCCATTATGATGTCACAATCTAGTAATAACAGAAGATACTTTGTAGAACTTCATTATAATGTAGTATAGAACTCCATTATGATGTCATAATGTAAAACTGCATTATGATGTCATAATCTATTCATAGCAGGTAATAGAATTTACAACTCCATTATGATGTCACAATCTAGTAATAACAAAAGATACAACGTAGAACAACATTATTATATAATATAGAACTCTATTATGATGTCATAATGTAAAACTGCATTATGATGTCACAATCTAGTAATAACAAAAGATACAATGTAGAACTTCATTATAATTTAGTATACAGTCGTCACTGGGACAGGTGGGGTCCTTTAAATGAAATACAATTTCACTGTGAAAGTACCCCAGAAATATTAGATTAGATAATCTGTTCTATTAATAAAATATAACTTTTATTATAGGACTTTATTTAAAATACACTAAATCACACCACCAAATGGCCCAGCACACATCAGAAAACTAGACGAACATAAACATACAAACACCCAAAGAACATACAGGACAGGGGATAGGTATATCACCTTATCGTGGTGATCCGCTATACCGATGTTAATTACCGTTCCCTTAATAGATTTACAGGTACGGTTATATTGCTATTTATACAGTGGTAAGAACGGTATAAATTTTATTTCAGAAGGCTAAGGATGATAGACAAATAATATTTAATCGACGTGTTTCTACGGCCCTGATGTAATAAGTGAGCCGATTCATCAGGATCAAGACAAATAGCCTCTGTCTTTTGTACTCAAATGCCCCAAATGAAGAATGGTAATCTAATATTTCTGGGGTACTTTCACAGTGAAATTATAATTTAGTATAGAACTATATTAGGATGTCATAATGTAATGTAAAACTGCATTATGATGTCATAATCTATTCATGGTAGGGGATAGTATTTAAAACTGCATTATGATGTCACAAATTAGTAATAACAAAAGATGCAACGTAGAACTTCATTATATTGTAATATAGAGCTCCATTATGATGTCATCATGTAATGTAAAACTGCATTATGATGTCATAATCTATTCATGGTAGGGGATAGAATTTACAACTCCATTATGATGTCACAATCTAGTATTATTAAAGGATACAACGTAGAACAACATTATTATGTAATATAGAACTCCATTATGATGTCATAATGTAAAACTGCATTATGATGTCATCATGTATTTATAGTAGGGGATAGAATTTACAACTGCATTATGATGTCACAATCTAGTAATAACAAAAGATACAACATAGAACAACATTATTATGTAATATAGAACTCCATTATGATGTCATAATATTAAACTGCATTATGACGTCATAATGTATTCATAGTAGGGGATAGAATTTACAACTCCATTATGATGTCAGAATCTAGTAATAACAAAAGATGTAATGTAGAACTTCATTATAATGTAGTATAGAACTCTATTATGATGTCATAATGTAAAACTGCATTATGATGTCATAATCTATTCATAGCAAGTAATAGAATTTACAACTCCATTATGATATCACAATCTAGTAATAACAAAAGATGCAACGTAGAACAACACTACTTTGTAATATAGAACTCCATTATGATGTCATAATGTAAAACTGCTTATGATGTCATAATCTATTCATGGTAGGGGATAGAATTTACAATATCATTATGATGTCACAATCTAGTAATAACAAAAAATACAACGTAGAACAGCATTTTTATGTAATATAGAACTCCATTATGATGTCATAATGTGAAACTTCATTATGATGTCATAATGTATTTATTGTAGGGGATAGGATTTACAACTCCATTATGATGTCACAATCTAGTAATAACAGAAGATACTTTGTAGAACTTCATTATAATATAATATAGAACTCCATTATGATGTCATAATGTAAAACTGCATTATGATGTCATAATGTATTTATAGTAGGGGGTAGAATTTACAACTGCATTATGATGTCACAATCTAGTAATAACAAAAGATACAATGTAGAACTTCATTATAATTTAGTATAGAACTATATTAGGATGTCATAATGTAATGTAAAACTGCATTAAGATGTCATAATCTATTCATGGTAGGGGATAGTATTTAAAACTCCATTATGATGTCACAAATTAGTAATAACAAAAGATACAACATACAACTTAATGATAATGTAATATAGAACTCCATTATGTCATAATGTAAAACTGCATTATGATGTCATAATCTGTTCATGGTAGGGGATAGAATTTACAACTCCATTATGATGTCACAATCTAGTAATAACAAAAGATACAACATAATTATAATGTAATATAGAACTCTATTATGATGTCATAATGTAAAACTGCATTATGATGTCATAATGTTTTTATAGTAGGGGATAGAATTTACAACTTCATTATGATGTCGCAATCTAAGATACAACGTAGAACAACATTATTATGTAATATAGAACGCCATTATGATGTCATAATGTGAAACTGCATTATGACGTAATAATGTATTCATAGTAGGGGATAGGATTTACAACTCCATTATGATGTCAGAATCTAGTAATAACAAAAGATACAATGTAGATAAACATTATTATGTAATATAGAACGCCATTATGATGTCATAATGTAAAACTGCATTATGATGTCATAATGTATTTATGTTAGGGGATTGAATTTACAACTCCATTATGATGTCACAATCTAGTAATAACAAAAGATACAATGTAGAACTTCATTATAATGTAGTATAGAACTCCATTATGATGTCATAATGTAAAACTGCTTTATGATGTCATAATTTATTTATAGCAGGTAATATAATTTACAACTCCATAATGTCACAATCTAATAATAATAAAAGATACAAAGTAGAAAAACATTATGTAATATAGAACTTCATTATGATGTCATAATGTGAAACTGCATTATGACATCATAATCTATTCATAGTAGGGGATAGCATTTACAACTCCATTATGATGTCACAATCTAGTAATAACAAAAGATACAATGTAGAAATCCATTATATTTTAGTATAGAACTCTATTATGATGCCGTAATGTAAAACTGCATTAGGATGTCATAATCTATTCATGGTAGGGGATCAAATTTACAATATCATTATGATGTCACAATCTAGTAATAACAAAAGATACAATGTAGAACGGCCTTTTTATGTAATATAGAACTCATTATGATGTCATAATGTGAAACTTCATTATGATGTCATAATGTATTTATAGTAGGGGGTAGAATTTACAACTCCATTATGATGTCACAATCTAGTAATAACAAAAGATACAATGTAGAACAGCCTTTTTATGTAATATACAACTCATTATGATGTCATAATGTGAAACTTCATTATGATGTCATAATGTATTTATAGTAGGGGGTAGAATTTACAACTCCATTATGATGTCACAATCTAGTAATAACAAAAGATACAATGTAGAACAGCATTTTTATGTAATATAGAACTCCATTATGATGTCATAACGTGAAACTGCATTATGATGTCATAATGTATTCATTGTAGTGGATAGGATTTACAACTCCATTATGATGTCACAATTTAGTAATAACGAAAGATACAATGTAGAACTTCATTATAATTTAGTATAGAACTCTGTTATGATGTCATAACGTAATGTAAAACTGCATTATGATGTCATAATCTATTCATGGTAGGGGATAGAATTTACAACTCCATTATGATGTCACAATCTTGTAATAGCAAAAGATACAATGTAGAACTTCATTATAATGTAGTATAGAACTCTATTTTGATGTCGTAATGTAAAACTGCATTATGATGTCATAATCTATTCATAGCAGGTAATAGAATTTACAACTCCATTATGATGTCAGAATCTAGTAATAACAAAAGATACAACGTAGAACAACATTATTATGTAATATAGAACTCCATTATGATGTCATAATGTGAAACTGCATTATGACGTATTAATGTATTCATAGTATGGGATAGGATTTACAACTCCATTATGATGTCAGAATCTAGTAATAACAAAAGATACAATGTAGAAAAACATTATTATGTAATATAGAACGCCATTATGATGTCATAATGTGAAACTGCATTATGATGTCATAATGTATTTATTGTAGGGGATAGGATTTACAACTCCATTATGATGTCACAATCTAGTAATAACAGAAGATACTTTGTAGAACTTCATTATAATGTAGTATAGAACTCCATTATGATGTCATAATGTAAAACTGCATTATGATGTCATAATCTATTCATAGCAGGTAATAGAATTTACAACTCCATTATGATGTCACAATCTAGTAATAACAAAAGATACAACGTAGAACAACATTATTATATAATATAGAACTCTATTATGATGTCATAATGTAAAACTGCATTATGATGTCACAATCTAGTAATAACAAAAGATACAATGTAGAACTTCATTATAATTTAGTATACAGTCGTCACTGGGACAGGTGGGGTCCTTTAAATGAAATACAATTTCACTGTGAAAGTACCCCAGAAATATTAGATTAGATAATCTGTTCTATTAATAAAATATAACTTTTATTATAGGACTTTATTTAAAATACACTAAATCACACCACCAAATGGCCCAGCACACATCAGAAAACTAGACGAACATAAACATACAAACACCCAAAGAACATACAGGACAGGGGATAGGTATATCACCTTATCGTGGTGATCCGCTATACCGATGTTAATTACCGTTCCCTTAATAGATTTACAGGTACGGTTATATTGCTATTTATACAGTGGTAAGAACGGTATAAATTTTATTTCAGAAGGCTAAGGATGATAGACAAATAATATTTAATCGACGTGTTTCTACGGCCCTGATGTAATAAGTGAGCCGATTCATCAGGATCAAGACAAATAGCCTCTGTCTTTTGTACTCAAATGCCCCAAATGAAGAATGGTAATCTAATATTTCTGGGGTACTTTCACAGTGAAATTATAATTTAGTATAGAACTATATTAGGATGTCATAATGTAATGTAAAACTGCATTATGATGTCATAATCTATTCATGGTAGGGGATAGTATTTAAAACTGCATTATGATGTCACAAATTAGTAATAACAAAAGATGCAACGTAGAACTTCATTATATTGTAATATAGAGCTCCATTATGATGTCATCATGTAATGTAAAACTGCATTATGATGTCATAATCTATTCATGGTAGGGGATAGAATTTACAACTCCATTATGATGTCACAATCTAGTATTATTAAAGGATACAACGTAGAACAACATTATTATGTAATATAGAACTCCATTATGATGTCATAATGTAAAACTGCATTATGATGTCATCATGTATTTATAGTAGGGGATAGAATTTACAACTGCATTATGATGTCACAATCTAGTAATAACAAAAGATACAACATAGAACAACATTATTATGTAATATAGAACTCCATTATGATGTCATAATATTAAACTGCATTATGACGTCATAATGTATTCATAGTAGGGGATAGAATTTACAACTCCATTATGATGTCAGAATCTAGTAATAACAAAAGATGTAATGTAGAACTTCATTATAATGTAGTATAGAACTCTATTATGATGTCATAATGTAAAACTGCATTATGATGTCATAATCTATTCATAGCAAGTAATAGAATTTACAACTCCATTATGATATCACAATCTAGTAATAACAAAAGATGCAACGTAGAACAACACTACTTTGTAATATAGAACTCCATTATGATGTCATAATGTAAAACTGCTTATGATGTCATAATCTATTCATGGTAGGGGATAGAATTTACAATATCATTATGATGTCACAATCTAGTAATAACAAAAAATACAACGTAGAACAGCATTTTTATGTAATATAGAACTCCATTATGATGTCATAATGTGAAACTTCATTATGATGTCATAATGTATTTATTGTAGGGGATAGGATTTACAACTCCATTATGATGTCACAATCTAGTAATAACAGAAGATACTTTGTAGAACTTCATTATAATATAATATAGAACTCCATTATGATGTCATAATGTAAAACTGCATTATGATGTCATAATGTATTTATAGTAGGGGGTAGAATTTACAACTGCATTATGATGTCACAATCTAGTAATAACAAAAGATACAATGTAGAACTTCATTATAATTTAGTATAGAACTATATTAGGATGTCATAATGTAATGTAAAACTGCATTAAGATGTCATAATCTATTCATGGTAGGGGATAGTATTTAAAACTCCATTATGATGTCACAAATTAGTAATAACAAAAGATACAACATACAACTTAATGATAATGTAATATAGAACTCCATTATGTCATAATGTAAAACTGCATTATGATGTCATAATCTGTTCATGGTAGGGGATAGAATTTACAACTCCATTATGATGTCACAATCTAGTAATAACAAAAGATACAACATAATTATAATGTAATATAGAACTCTATTATGATGTCATAATGTAAAACTGCATTATGATGTCATAATGTTTTTATAGTAGGGGATAGAATTTACAACTTCATTATGATGTCGCAATCTAAGATACAACGTAGAACAACATTATTATGTAATATAGAACGCCATTATGATGTCATAATGTGAAACTGCATTATGACGTAATAATGTATTCATAGTAGGGGATAGGATTTACAACTCCATTATGATGTCAGAATCTAGTAATAACAAAAGATACAATGTAGATAAACATTATTATGTAATATAGAACGCCATTATGATGTCATAATGTAAAACTGCATTATGATGTCATAATGTATTTATGTTAGGGGATTGAATTTACAACTCCATTATGATGTCACAATCTAGTAATAACAAAAGATACAATGTAGAACTTCATTATAATGTAGTATAGAACTCCATTATGATGTCATAATGTAAAACTGCTTTATGATGTCATAATTTATTTATAGCAGGTAATATAATTTACAACTCCATAATGTCACAATCTAATAATAATAAAAGATACAAAGTAGAAAAACATTATGTAATATAGAACTTCATTATGATGTCATAATGTGAAACTGCATTATGACATCATAATCTATTCATAGTAGGGGATAGCATTTACAACTCCATTATGATGTCACAATCTAGTAATAACAAAAGATACAATGTAGAAATCCATTATATTTTAGTATAGAACTCTATTATGATGCCGTAATGTAAAACTGCATTAGGATGTCATAATCTATTCATGGTAGGGGATCAAATTTACAATATCATTATGATGTCACAATCTAGTAATAACAAAAGATACAATGTAGAACGGCCTTTTTATGTAATATAGAACTCATTATGATGTCATAATGTGAAACTTCATTATGATGTCATAATGTATTTATAGTAGGGGGTAGAATTTACAACTCCATTATGATGTCACAATCTAGTAATAACAAAAGATACAATGTAGAACAGCATTTTTATGTAATATAGAACTCCATTATGATGTCATAACGTGAAACTGCATTATGATGTCATAATGTATTCATTGTAGTGGATAGGATTTACAACTCCATTATGATGTCACAATTTAGTAATAACAAAAGATACAATGTAGAACTTCATTATAATTTAGTATAGAACTCTGTTATGATGTCATAACGTAATGTAAAACTGCATTATGATGTCATAATCTATTCATGGTAGGGGATAGAATTTACAACTCCATTATGATGTCACAATCTTGTAATAGCAAAAGATACAATGTAGAACTTCATTATAATGTAGTATAGAACTCTATTTTGATGTCGTAATGTAAAACTGCATTATGATGTCATAATCTATTCATAGCAGGTAATAGAATTTACAACTCCATTATGATGTCAGAATCTAGTAATAACAAAAGATACAACGTAGAACAACATTATTATGTAATATAGAACTCCATTATGATGTCATAATGTGAAACTGCATTATGACGTATTAATGTATTCATAGTATGGGATAGGATTTACAACTCCATTATGATGTCAGAATCTAGTAATAACAAAAGATACAATGTAGAAAAACATTATTATGTAATATAGAACGCCATTATGATGTCATAATGTGAAACTGCATTATGATGTCATAATGTATTTATTGTAGGGGATAGGATTTACAACTCCATTATGATGTCACAATCTAGTAATAACAGAAGATACTTTGTAGAACTTCATTATAATGTAGTATAGAACTCCATTATGATGTCATAATGTAAAACTGCATTATGATGTCATAATCTATTCATAGCAGGTAATAGAATTTACAACTCCATTATGATGTCACAATCTAGTAATAACAAAAGATACAACGTAGAACAACATTATTATATAATATAGAACTCTATTATGATGTCATAATGTAAAACTGCATTATGATGTCACAATCTAGTAATAACAAAAGATACAATGTAGAACTTCATTATAATTTAGTATACAGTCGTCACTGGGACAGGTGGGGTCCTTTAAATGAAATACAATTTCACTGTGAAAGTACCCCAGAAATATTAGATTAGATAATCTGTTCTATTAATAAAATATAACTTTTATTATAGGACTTTATTTAAAATACACTAAATCACACCACCAAATGGCCCAGCACACATCAGAAAACTAGACGAACATAAACATACAAACACCCAAAGAACATACAGGACAGGGGATAGGTATATCACCTTATCGTGGTGATCCGCTATACCGATGTTAATTACCGTTCCCTTAATAGATTTACAGGTACGGTTATATTGCTATTTATACAGTGGTAAGAACGGTATAAATTTTATTTCAGAAGGCTAAGGATGATAGACAAATAATATTTAATCGACGTGTTTCTACGGCCCTGATGTAATAAGTGAGCCGATTCATCAGGATCAAGACAAATAGCCTCTGTCTTTTGTACTCAAATGCCCCAAATGAAGAATGGTAATCTAATATTTCTGGGGTACTTTCACAGTGAAATTATAATTTAGTATAGAACTATATTAGGATGTCATAATGTAATGTAAAACTGCATTATGATGTCATAATCTATTCATGGTAGGGGATAGTATTTAAAACTGCATTATGATGTCACAAATTAGTAATAACAAAAGATGCAACGTAGAACTTCATTATATTGTAATATAGAGCTCCATTATGATGTCATCATGTAATGTAAAACTGCATTATGATGTCATAATCTATTCATGGTAGGGGATAGAATTTACAACTCCATTATGATGTCACAATCTAGTATTATTAAAGGATACAACGTAGAACAACATTATTATGTAATATAGAACTCCATTATGATGTCATAATGTAAAACTGCATTATGATGTCATCATGTATTTATAGTAGGGGATAGAATTTACAACTGCATTATGATGTCACAATCTAGTAATAACAAAAGATACAACATAGAACAACATTATTATGTAATATAGAACTCCATTATGATGTCATAATATTAAACTGCATTATGACGTCATAATGTATTCATAGTAGGGGATAGAATTTACAACTCCATTATGATGTCAGAATCTAGTAATAACAAAAGATGTAATGTAGAACTTCATTATAATGTAGTATAGAACTCTATTATGATGTCATAATGTAAAACTGCATTATGATGTCATAATCTATTCATAGCAAGTAATAGAATTTACAACTCCATTATGATATCACAATCTAGTAATAACAAAAGATGCAACGTAGAACAACACTACTTTGTAATATAGAACTCCATTATGATGTCATAATGTAAAACTGCTTATGATGTCATAATCTATTCATGGTAGGGGATAGAATTTACAATATCATTATGATGTCACAATCTAGTAATAACAAAAAATACAACGTAGAACAGCATTTTTATGTAATATAGAACTCCATTATGATGTCATAATGTGAAACTTCATTATGATGTCATAATGTATTTATTGTAGGGGATAGGATTTACAACTCCATTATGATGTCACAATCTAGTAATAACAGAAGATACTTTGTAGAACTTCATTATAATATAATATAGAACTCCATTATGATGTCATAATGTAAAACTGCATTATGATGTCATAATGTATTTATAGTAGGGGGTAGAATTTACAACTGCATTATGATGTCACAATCTAGTAATAACAAAAGATACAATGTAGAACTTCATTATAATTTAGTATAGAACTATATTAGGATGTCATAATGTAATGTAAAACTGCATTAAGATGTCATAATCTATTCATGGTAGGGGATAGTATTTAAAACTCCATTATGATGTCACAAATTAGTAATAACAAAAGATACAACATACAACTTAATGATAATGTAATATAGAACTCCATTATGTCATAATGTAAAACTGCATTATGATGTCATAATCTGTTCATGGTAGGGGATAGAATTTACAACTCCATTATGATGTCACAATCTAGTAATAACAAAAGATACAACATAATTATAATGTAATATAGAACTCTATTATGATGTCATAATGTAAAACTGCATTATGATGTCATAATGTTTTTATAGTAGGGGATAGAATTTACAACTTCATTATGATGTCGCAATCTAAGATACAACGTAGAACAACATTATTATGTAATATAGAACGCCATTATGATGTCATAATGTGAAACTGCATTATGACGTAATAATGTATTCATAGTAGGGGATAGGATTTACAACTCCATTATGATGTCAGAATCTAGTAATAACAAAAGATACAATGTAGATAAACATTATTATGTAATATAGAACGCCATTATGATGTCATAATGTAAAACTGCATTATGATGTCATAATGTATTTATGTTAGGGGATTGAATTTACAACTCCATTATGATGTCACAATCTAGTAATAACAAAAGATACAATGTAGAACTTCATTATAATGTAGTATAGAACTCCATTATGATGTCATAATGTAAAACTGCTTTATGATGTCATAATTTATTTATAGCAGGTAATATAATTTACAACTCCATAATGTCACAATCTAATAATAATAAAAGATACAAAGTAGAAAAACATTATGTAATATAGAACTTCATTATGATGTCATAATGTGAAACTGCATTATGACATCATAATCTATTCATAGTAGGGGATAGCATTTACAACTCCATTATGATGTCACAATCTAGTAATAACAAAAGATACAATGTAGAAATCCATTATATTTTAGTATAGAACTCTATTATGATGCCGTAATGTAAAACTGCATTAGGATGTCATAATCTATTCATGGTAGGGGATCAAATTTACAATATCATTATGATGTCACAATCTAGTAATAACAAAAGATACAATGTAGAACGGCCTTTTTATGTAATATAGAACTCATTATGATGTCATAATGTGAAACTTCATTATGATGTCATAATGTATTTATAGTAGGGGGTAGAATTTACAACTCCATTATGATGTCACAATCTAGTAATAACAAAAGATACAATGTAGAACAGCCTTTTTATGTAATATACAACTCATTATGATGTCATAATGTGAAACTTCATTATGATGTCATAATGTATTTATAGTAGGGGGTAGAATTTACAACTCCATTATGATGTCACAATCTAGTAATAACAAAAGATACAATGTAGAACAGCATTTTTATGTAATATAGAACTCCATTATGATGTCATAACGTGAAACTGCATTATGATGTCATAATGTATTCATTGTAGTGGATAGGATTTACAACTCCATTATGATGTCACAATTTAGTAATAACGAAAGATACAATGTAGAACTTCATTATAATTTAGTATAGAACTCTGTTATGATGTCATAACGTAATGTAAAACTGCATTATGATGTCATAATCTATTCATGGTAGGGGATAGAATTTACAACTCCATTATGATGTCACAATCTTGTAATAGCAAAAGATACAATGTAGAACTTCATTATAATGTAGTATAGAACTCTATTTTGATGTCGTAATGTAAAACTGCATTATGATGTCATAATCTATTCATAGCAGGTAATAGAATTTACAACTCCATTATGATGTCAGAATCTAGTAATAACAAAAGATACAACGTAGAACAACATTATTATGTAATATAGAACTCCATTATGATGTCATAATGTGAAACTGCATTATGACGTATTAATGTATTCATAGTATGGGATAGGATTTACAACTCCATTATGATGTCAGAATCTAGTAATAACAAAAGATACAATGTAGAAAAACATTATTATGTAATATAGAACGCCATTATGATGTCATAATGTGAAACTGCATTATGATGTCATAATGTATTTATTGTAGGGGATAGGATTTACAACTCCATTATGATGTCACAATCTAGTAATAACAGAAGATACTTTGTAGAACTTCATTATAATGTAGTATAGAACTCCATTATGATGTCATAATGTAAAACTGCATTATGATGTCATAATCTATTCATAGCAGGTAATAGAATTTACAACTCCATTATGATGTCACAATCTAGTAATAACAAAAGATACAACGTAGAACAACATTATTATATAATATAGAACTCTATTATGATGTCATAATGTAAAACTGCATTATGATGTCACAATCTAGTAATAACAAAAGATACAATGTAGAACTTCATTATAATTTAGTATACAGTCGTCACTGGGACAGGTGGGGTCCTTTAAATGAAATACAATTTCACTGTGAAAGTACCCCAGAAATATTAGATTAGATAATCTGTTCTATTAATAAAATATAACTTTTATTATAGGACTTTATTTAAAATACACTAAATCACACCACCAAATGGCCCAGCACACATCAGAAAACTAGACGAACATAAACATACAAACACCCAAAGAACATACAGGACAGGGGATAGGTATATCACCTTATCGTGGTGATCCGCTATACCGATGTTAATTACCGTTCCCTTAATAGATTTACAGGTACGGTTATATTGCTATTTATACAGTGGTAAGAACGGTATAAATTTTATTTCAGAAGGCTAAGGATGATAGACAAATAATATTTAATCGACGTGTTTCTACGGCCCTGATGTAATAAGTGAGCCGATTCATCAGGATCAAGACAAATAGCCTCTGTCTTTTGTACTCAAATGCCCCAAATGAAGAATGGTAATCTAATATTTCTGGGGTACTTTCACAGTGAAATTATAATTTAGTATAGAACTATATTAGGATGTCATAATGTAATGTAAAACTGCATTATGATGTCATAATCTATTCATGGTAGGGGATAGTATTTAAAACTGCATTATGATGTCACAAATTAGTAATAACAAAAGATGCAACGTAGAACTTCATTATATTGTAATATAGAGCTCCATTATGATGTCATCATGTAATGTAAAACTGCATTATGATGTCATAATCTATTCATGGTAGGGGATAGAATTTACAACTCCATTATGATGTCACAATCTAGTATTATTAAAGGATACAACGTAGAACAACATTATTATGTAATATAGAACTCCATTATGATGTCATAATGTAAAACTGCATTATGATGTCATCATGTATTTATAGTAGGGGATAGAATTTACAACTGCATTATGATGTCACAATCTAGTAATAACAAAAGATACAACATAGAACAACATTATTATGTAATATAGAACTCCATTATGATGTCATAATATTAAACTGCATTATGACGTCATAATGTATTCATAGTAGGGGATAGAATTTACAACTCCATTATGATGTCAGAATCTAGTAATAACAAAAGATGTAATGTAGAACTTCATTATAATGTAGTATAGAACTCTATTATGATGTCATAATGTAAAACTGCATTATGATGTCATAATCTATTCATAGCAAGTAATAGAATTTACAACTCCATTATGATATCACAATCTAGTAATAACAAAAGATGCAACGTAGAACAACACTACTTTGTAATATAGAACTCCATTATGATGTCATAATGTAAAACTGCTTATGATGTCATAATCTATTCATGGTAGGGGATAGAATTTACAATATCATTATGATGTCACAATCTAGTAATAACAAAAAATACAACGTAGAACAGCATTTTTATGTAATATAGAACTCCATTATGATGTCATAATGTGAAACTTCATTATGATGTCATAATGTATTTATTGTAGGGGATAGGATTTACAACTCCATTATGATGTCACAATCTAGTAATAACAGAAGATACTTTGTAGAACTTCATTATAATATAATATAGAACTCCATTATGATGTCATAATGTAAAACTGCATTATGATGTCATAATGTATTTATAGTAGGGGGTAGAATTTACAACTGCATTATGATGTCACAATCTAGTAATAACAAAAGATACAATGTAGAACTTCATTATAATTTAGTATAGAACTATATTAGGATGTCATAATGTAATGTAAAACTGCATTAAGATGTCATAATCTATTCATGGTAGGGGATAGTATTTAAAACTCCATTATGATGTCACAAATTAGTAATAACAAAAGATACAACATACAACTTAATGATAATGTAATATAGAACTCCATTATGTCATAATGTAAAACTGCATTATGATGTCATAATCTGTTCATGGTAGGGGATAGAATTTACAACTCCATTATGATGTCACAATCTAGTAATAACAAAAGATACAACATAATTATAATGTAATATAGAACTCTATTATGATGTCATAATGTAAAACTGCATTATGATGTCATAATGTTTTTATAGTAGGGGATAGAATTTACAACTTCATTATGATGTCGCAATCTAAGATACAACGTAGAACAACATTATTATGTAATATAGAACGCCATTATGATGTCATAATGTGAAACTGCATTATGACGTAATAATGTATTCATAGTAGGGGATAGGATTTACAACTCCATTATGATGTCAGAATCTAGTAATAACAAAAGATACAATGTAGATAAACATTATTATGTAATATAGAACGCCATTATGATGTCATAATGTAAAACTGCATTATGATGTCATAATGTATTTATGTTAGGGGATTGAATTTACAACTCCATTATGATGTCACAATCTAGTAATAACAAAAGATACAATGTAGAACTTCATTATAATGTAGTATAGAACTCCATTATGATGTCATAATGTAAAACTGCTTTATGATGTCATAATTTATTTATAGCAGGTAATATAATTTACAACTCCATAATGTCACAATCTAATAATAATAAAAGATACAAAGTAGAAAAACATTATGTAATATAGAACTTCATTATGATGTCATAATGTGAAACTGCATTATGACATCATAATCTATTCATAGTAGGGGATAGCATTTACAACTCCATTATGATGTCACAATCTAGTAATAACAAAAGATACAATGTAGAAATCCATTATATTTTAGTATAGAACTCTATTATGATGCCGTAATGTAAAACTGCATTAGGATGTCATAATCTATTCATGGTAGGGGATCAAATTTACAATATCATTATGATGTCACAATCTAGTAATAACAAAAGATACAATGTAGAACGGCCTTTTTATGTAATATAGAACTCATTATGATGTCATAATGTGAAACTTCATTATGATGTCATAATGTATTTATAGTAGGGGGTAGAATTTACAACTCCATTATGATGTCACAATCTAGTAATAACAAAAGATACAATGTAGAACAGCATTTTTATGTAATATAGAACTCCATTATGATGTCATAACGTGAAACTGCATTATGATGTCATAATGTATTCATTGTAGTGGATAGGATTTACAACTCCATTATGATGTCACAATTTAGTAATAACAAAAGATACAATGTAGAACTTCATTATAATTTAGTATAGAACTCTGTTATGATGTCATAACGTAATGTAAAACTGCATTATGATGTCATAATCTATTCATGGTAGGGGATAGAATTTACAACTCCATTATGATGTCACAATCTTGTAATAGCAAAAGATACAATGTAGAACTTCATTATAATGTAGTATAGAACTCTATTTTGATGTCGTAATGTAAAACTGCATTATGATGTCATAATCTATTCATAGCAGGTAATAGAATTTACAACTCCATTATGATGTCAGAATCTAGTAATAACAAAAGATACAACGTAGAACAACATTATTATGTAATATAGAACTCCATTATGATGTCATAATGTGAAACTGCATTATGACGTATTAATGTATTCATAGTATGGGATAGGATTTACAACTCCATTATGATGTCAGAATCTAGTAATAACAAAAGATACAATGTAGAAAAACATTATTATGTAATATAGAACGCCATTATGATGTCATAATGTGAAACTGCATTATGATGTCATAATGTATTTATTGTAGGGGATAGGATTTACAACTCCATTATGATGTCACAATCTAGTAATAACAGAAGATACTTTGTAGAACTTCATTATAATGTAGTATAGAACTCCATTATGATGTCATAATGTAAAACTGCATTATGATGTCATAATCTATTCATAGCAGGTAATAGAATTTACAACTCCATTATGATGTCACAATCTAGTAATAACAAAAGATACAACGTAGAACAACATTATTATATAATATAGAACTCTATTATGATGTCATAATGTAAAACTGCATTATGATGTCACAATCTAGTAATAACAAAAGATACAATGTAGAACTTCATTATAATTTAGTATACAGTCGTCACTGGGACAGGTGGGGTCCTTTAAATGAAATACAATTTCACTGTGAAAGTACCCCAGAAATATTAGATTAGATAATCTGTTCTATTAATAAAATATAACTTTTATTATAGGACTTTATTTAAAATACACTAAATCACACCACCAAATGGCCCAGCACACATCAGAAAACTAGACGAACATAAACATACAAACACCCAAAGAACATACAGGACAGGGGATAGGTATATCACCTTATCGTGGTGATCCGCTATACCGATGTTAATTACCGTTCCCTTAATAGATTTACAGGTACGGTTATATTGCTATTTATACAGTGGTAAGAACGGTATAAATTTTATTTCAGAAGGCTAAGGATGATAGACAAATAATATTTAATCGACGTGTTTCTACGGCCCTGATGTAATAAGTGAGCCGATTCATCAGGATCAAGACAAATAGCCTCTGTCTTTTGTACTCAAATGCCCCAAATGAAGAATGGTAATCTAATATTTCTGGGGTACTTTCACAGTGAAATTATAATTTAGTATAGAACTATATTAGGATGTCATAATGTAATGTAAAACTGCATTATGATGTCATAATCTATTCATGGTAGGGGATAGTATTTAAAACTGCATTATGATGTCACAAATTAGTAATAACAAAAGATGCAACGTAGAACTTCATTATATTGTAATATAGAGCTCCATTATGATGTCATCATGTAATGTAAAACTGCATTATGATGTCATAATCTATTCATGGTAGGGGATAGAATTTACAACTCCATTATGATGTCACAATCTAGTATTATTAAAGGATACAACGTAGAACAACATTATTATGTAATATAGAACTCCATTATGATGTCATAATGTAAAACTGCATTATGATGTCATCATGTATTTATAGTAGGGGATAGAATTTACAACTGCATTATGATGTCACAATCTAGTAATAACAAAAGATACAACATAGAACAACATTATTATGTAATATAGAACTCCATTATGATGTCATAATATTAAACTGCATTATGACGTCATAATGTATTCATAGTAGGGGATAGAATTTACAACTCCATTATGATGTCAGAATCTAGTAATAACAAAAGATGTAATGTAGAACTTCATTATAATGTAGTATAGAACTCTATTATGATGTCATAATGTAAAACTGCATTATGATGTCATAATCTATTCAATATCATTATGATGTCACAATCTAGTAATAACAAAAAATACAACGTAGAACAGCATTTTTATGTAATATAGAACTCCATTATGATGTCATAATGTGAAACTTCATTATGATGTCATAATGTATTTATTGTAGGGGATAGGATTTACAACTCCATTATGATGTCACAATCTAGTAATAACAGAAGATACTTTGTAGAACTTCATTATAATATAATATAGAACTCCATTATGATGTCATAATGTAAAACTGCATTATGATGTCATAATGTATTTATAGTAGGGGGTAGAATTTACAACTGCATTATGATGTCACAATCTAGTAATAACAAAAGATACAATGTAGAACTTCATTATAATTTAGTATAGAACTATATTAGGATGTCATAATGTAATGTAAAACTGCATTAAGATGTCATAATCTATTCATGGTAGGGGATAGTATTTAAAACTCCATTATGATGTCACAAATTAGTAATAACAAAAGATACAACATACAACTTAATGATAATGTAATATAGAACTCCATTATGTCATAATGTAAAACTGCATTATGATGTCATAATCTGTTCATGGTAGGGGATAGAATTTACAACTCCATTATGATGTCACAATCTAGTAATAACAAAAGATACAACATAATTATAATGTAATATAGAACTCTATTATGATGTCATAATGTAAAACTGCATTATGATGTCATAATGTTTTTATAGTAGGGGATAGAATTTACAACTTCATTATGATGTCGCAATCTAAGATACAACGTAGAACAACATTATTATGTAATATAGAACGCCATTATGATGTCATAATGTGAAACTGCATTATGACGTAATAATGTATTCATAGTAGGGGATAGGATTTACAACTCCATTATGATGTCAGAATCTAGTAATAACAAAAGATACAATGTAGATAAACATTATTATGTAATATAGAACGCCATTATGATGTCATAATGTAAAACTGCATTATGATGTCATAATGTATTTATGGCAGGGGATTGAATTTACAACTCCATTATGATGTCACAATCTAGTAATAACAAAAGATACAATGTAGAACTTCATTATAATGTAGTATAGAACTCCATTATGATGTCATAATGTAAAACTGCTTTATGATGTCATAATTTATTTATAGCAGGTAATATAATTTACAACTCCATAATGTCACAATCTAATAATAATAAAAGATACAAAGTAGAAAAACATTATGTAATATAGAACTTCATTATGATGTCATAATGTGAAACTGCATTATGACATCATAATCTATTCATAGTAGGGGATAGCATTTTCAACTCCATTATGATGTCACAATCTAGTAATAACAAAAGATACAATGTAGAAATCCATTATATTTTAGTATAGAACTCTATTATGATGTCGTAATGTAAAACTGCATTAGGATGTCATAATCTATTCATGGTAGGGGATCAAATTTACAATATCATTATGATGTCACAATCTAGTAATAACAAAAGATACAATGTAGAACGGCCTTTTTATGTAATATAGAACTCATTATGATGTCATAATGTGAAACTTCATTATGATGTCATAATGTATTTATAGTAGGGGGTAGAATTTACAACTCCATTATGATGTCACAATCTAGTAATAACAAAAGATACAATGTAGAACAGCATTTTTATGTAATATAGAACTCCATTATGATGTCATAACGTGAAACTGCATTATGATGTCATAATGTATTCATTGTAGTGGATAGGATTTACAACTCCATTATGATGTCACAATTTAGTAATAACAAAAGATACAATGTAGAACTTCATTATAATTTAGTATAGAACTCTGTTATGATGTCATAACGTAATGTAAAACTGCATTATGATGTCATAATCTATTCATGGTAGGGGATAGAATTTACAACTCCATTATGATGTCACAATCTTGTAATAGCAAAAGATACAATGTAGAACTTCATTATAATGTAGTATAGAACTCTATTTTGATGTCGTAATGTAAAACTGCATTATGATGTCATAATCTATTCATAGCAGGTAATAGAATTTACAACTCCATTATGATGTCAGAATCTAGTAATAACAAAAGATACAACGTAGAACAACATTATTATGTAATATAGAACTCCATTATGATGTCATAATGTGAAACTGCATTATGACGTATTAATGTATTCATAGTATGGGATAGGATTTACAACTCCATTATGATGTCAGAATCTAGTAATAACAAAAGATACAATGTAGAAAAACATTATTATGTAATATAGAACGCCATTATGATGTCATAATGTGAAACTGCATTATGATGTCATAATGTATTTATTGTAGGGGATAGGATTTACAACTCCATTATGATGTCACAATCTAGTAATAACAGAAGATACTTTGTAGAACTTCATTATAATGTAGTATAGAACTCCATTATGATGTCATAATGTAAAACTGCATTATGATGTCATAATCTATTCATAGCAGGTAATAGAATTTACAACTCCATTATGATGTCACAATCTAGTAATAACAAAAGATACAACGTAGAACAACATTATTATATAATATAGAACTCTATTATGATGTCATAATGTAAAACTGCATTATGATGTCACAATCTAGTAATAACAAAAGATACAATGTAGAACTTCATTATAATTTAGTATACAGTCGTCACTGGGACAGGTGGGGTCCTTTAAATGAAATACAATTTCACTGTGAAAGTACCCCAGAAATATTAGATTAGATAATCTGTTCTATTAATAAAATATAACTTTTATTATAGGACTTTATTTAAAATACACTAAATCACACCACCAAATGGCCCAGCACACATCAGAAAACTAGACGAACATAAACATACAAACACCCAAAGAACATACAGGACAGGGGATAGGTATATCACCTTATCGTGGTGATCCGCTATACCGATGTTAATTACCGTTCCCTTAATAGATTTACAGGTACGGTTATATTGCTATTTATACAGTGGTAAGAACGGTATAAATTTTATTTCAGAAGGCTAAGGATGATAGACAAATAATATTTAATCGACGTGTTTCTACGGCCCTGATGTAATAAGTGAGCCGATTCATCAGGATCAAGACAAATAGCCTCTGTCTTTTGTACTCAAATGCCCCAAATGAAGAATGGTAATCTAATATTTCTGGGGTACTTTCACAGTGAAATTATAATTTAGTATAGAACTATATTAGGATGTCATAATGTAATGTAAAACTGTATTATGATGTCATAATCTATTCATGGTAGGGGATAGTATTTAAAACTGCATTATGATGTCACAAATTAGTAATAACAAAAGATGCAACGTAGAACTTCATTATATTGTAATATAGAGCTCCATTATGATGTCATCATGTAATGTAAAACTGCATTATGATGTCATTATCTATTCATGGTAGGGGATAGAATTTACAACTCCATTATGATGTCACAATCTAGTATTATTAAAGGATACAACGTAGAACAACATTATTATGTAATATAGAACTCCATTATGATGTCATAATGTAAAACTGCATTATGATGTCATCATGTATTTATAGTAGGGGATAGAATTTACAACTGCATTATGATGTCACAATCTAGTAATAACAAAAGATACAACATAGAACAACATTATTATGTAATATAGAACTCCATTATGATGTCATAATATTAAACTGCATTATGACGTCATAATGTATTCATAGTAGGGGATAGAATTTACAACTCCATTATGATGTCAGAATCTAGTAATAACAAAAGATGTAATGTAGAACTTCATTATAATGTAGTATAGAACTCTATTATGATGTCATAATGTAAAACTGCATTATGATGTCATAATCTATTCATAGCAAGTAATAGAATTTACAACTCCATTATGATATCACAATCTAGTAATAACAAAAGATGCAACGTAGAACAACACTACTTTGTAATATAGAACTCCATTATGATGTCATAATGTAAAACTGCTTATGATGTCATAATCTATTCATGGTAGGGGATAGAATTTACAATATCATTATGATGTCACAATCTAGTAATAACAAAAAATACAACGTAGAACAGCATTTTTATGTAATATAGAACTCCATTATGATGTCATAATGTGAAACTTCATTATGATGTCATAATGTATTTATTGTAGGGGATAGGATTTACAACTCCATTATGATGTCACAATCTAGTAATAACAGAAGATACTTTGTAGAACTTCATTATAATATAATATAGAACTCCATTATGATGTCATAATGTAAAACTGCATTATGATGTCATAATGTATTTATAGTAGGGGGTAGAATTTACAACTGCATTATGATGTCACAATCTAGTAATAACAAAAGATACAATGTAGAACTTCATTATAATTTAGTATAGAACTATATTAGGATGTCATAATGTAATGTAAAACTGCATTAAGATGTCATAATCTATTCATGGTAGGGGATAGTATTTAAAACTCCATTATGATGTCACAAATTAGTAATAACAAAAGATACAACATACAACTTAATGATAATGTAATATAGAACTCCATTATGTCATAATGTAAAACTGCATTATGATGTCATAATCTGTTCATGGTAGGGGATAGAATTTACAACTCCATTATGATGTCACAATCTAGTAATAACAAAAGATACAACATAATTATAATGTAATATAGAACTCTATTATGATGTCATAATGTAAAACTGCATTATGATGTCATAATGTTTTTATAGTAGGGGATAGAATTTACAACTTCATTATGATGTCGCAATCTAGTAATAACAAAAGATACAACGTAGAACAACATTATTATATAATATAGAACTCTATTATGATGTCATAATGTAAAACTGCATTATGATGTCACAATCTAGTAATAACAAAAGATACAATGTAGAACTTCATTATAATTTAGTATACAGTCGTCACTGGGACAGGTGGGGTCCTTTAAATGAAATACAATTTCACTGTGAAAGTACCCCAGAAATATTAGATTAGATAATCTGTTCTATTAATAAAATATAACTTTTATTATAGGACTTTATTTAAAATACACTAAATCACACCACCAAATGGCCCAGCACACATCAGAAAACTAGACGAACATAAACATACAAACACCCAAAGAACATACAGGACAGGGGATAGGTATATCACCTTATCGTGGTGATCCGCTATACCGATGTTAATTACCGTTCCCTTAATAGATTTACAGGTACGGTTATATTGCTATTTATACAGTGGTAAGAACGGTATAAATTTTATTTCAGAAGGCTAAGGATGATAGACAAATAATATTTAATCGACGTGTTTCTACGGCCCTGATGTAATAAGTGAGCCGATTCATCAGGATCAAGACAAATAGCCTCTGTCTTTTGTACTCAAATGCCCCAAATGAAGAATGGTAATCTAATATTTCTGGGGTACTTTCACAGTGAAATTATAATTTAGTATAGAACTATATTAGGATGTCATAATGTAATGTAAAACTGCATTATGATGTCATAATCTATTCATGGTAGGGGATAGTATTTAAAACTGCATTATGATGTCACAAATTAGTAATAACAAAAGATGCAACGTAGAACTTCATTATATTGTAATATAGAGCTCCATTATGATGTCATCATGTAATGTAAAACTGCATTATGATGTCATAATCTATTCATGGTAGGGGATAGAATTTACAACTCCATTATGATGTCACAATCTAGTATTATTAAAGGATACAACGTAGAACAACATTATTATGTAATATAGAACTCCATTATGATGTCATAATGTAAAACTGCATTATGATGTCATCATGTATTTATAGTAGGGGATAGAATTTACAACTGCATTATGATGTCACAATCTAGTAATAACAAAAGATACAACATAGAACAACATTATTATGTAATATAGAACTCCATTATGATGTCATAATATTAAACTGCATTATGACGTCATAATGTATTCATAGTAGGGGATAGAATTTACAACTCCATTATGATGTCAGAATCTAGTAATAACAAAAGATGTAATGTAGAACTTCATTATAATGTAGTATAGAACTCTATTATGATGTCATAATGTAAAACTGCATTATGATGTCATAATCTATTCATAGCAAGTAATAGAATTTACAACTCCATTATGATATCACAATCTAGTAATAACAAAAGATGCAACGTAGAACAACACTACTTTGTAATATAGAACTCCATTATGATGTCATAATGTAAAACTGCTTATGATGTCATAATCTATTCATGGTAGGGGATAGAATTTACAATATCATTATGATGTCACAATCTAGTAATAACAAAAAATACAACGTAGAACAGCATTTTTATGTAATATAGAACTCCATTATGATGTCATAATGTGAAACTTCATTATGATGTCATAATGTATTTATTGTAGGGGATAGGATTTACAACTCCATTATGATGTCACAATCTAGTAATAACAGAAGATACTTTGTAGAACTTCATTATAATATAATATAGAACTCCATTATGATGTCATAATGTAAAACTGCATTATGATGTCATAATGTATTTATAGTAGGGGGTAGAATTTACAACTGCATTATGATGTCACAATCTAGTAATAACAAAAGATACAATGTAGAACTTCATTATAATTTAGTATAGAACTATATTAGGATGTCATAATGTAATGTAAAACTGCATTAAGATGTCATAATCTATTCATGGTAGGGGATAGTATTTAAAACTCCATTATGATGTCACAAATTAGTAATAACAAAAGATACAACATACAACTTAATGATAATGTAATATAGAACTCCATTATGTCATAATGTAAAACTGCATTATGATGTCATAATCTGTTCATGGTAGGGGATAGAATTTACAACTCCATTATGATGTCACAATCTAGTAATAACAAAAGATACAACATAATTATAATGTAATATAGAACTCTATTATGATGTCATAATGTAAAACTGCATTATGATGTCATAATGTTTTTATAGTAGGGGATAGAATTTACAACTTCATTATGATGTCGCAATCTAAGATACAACGTAGAACAACATTATTATGTAATATAGAACGCCATTATGATGTCATAATGTGAAACTGCATTATGACGTAATAATGTATTCATAGTAGGGGATAGGATTTACAACTCCATTATGATGTCAGAATCTAGTAATAACAAAAGATACAATGTAGATAAACATTATTATGTAATATAGAACGCCATTATGATGTCATAATGTAAAACTGCATTATGATGTCATAATGTATTTATGTTAGGGGATTGAATTTACAACTCCATTATGATGTCACAATCTAGTAATAACAAAAGATACAATGTAGAACTTCATTATAATGTAGTATAGAACTCCATTATGATGTCATAATGTAAAACTGCTTTATGATGTCATAATTTATTTATAGCAGGTAATATAATTTACAACTCCATAATGTCACAATCTAATAATAATAAAAGATACAAAGTAGAAAAACATTATGTAATATAGAACTTCATTATGATGTCATAATGTGAAACTGCATTATGACATCATAATCTATTCATAGTAGGGGATAGCATTTACAACTCCATTATGATGTCACAATCTAGTAATAACAAAAGATACAATGTAGAAATCCATTATATTTTAGTATAGAACTCTATTATGATGCCGTAATGTAAAACTGCATTAGGATGTCATAATCTATTCATGGTAGGGGATCAAATTTACAATATCATTATGATGTCACAATCTAGTAATAACAAAAGATACAATGTAGAACGGCCTTTTTATGTAATATAGAACTCATTATGATGTCATAATGTGAAACTTCATTATGATGTCATAATGTATTTATAGTAGGGGGTAGAATTTACAACTCCATTATGATGTCACAATCTAGTAATAACAAAAGATACAATGTAGAACAGCATTTTTATGTAATATAGAACTCCATTATGATGTCATAACGTGAAACTGCATTATGATGTCATAATGTATTCATTGTAGTGGATAGGATTTACAACTCCATTATGATGTCACAATTTAGTAATAACAAAAGATACAATGTAGAACTTCATTATAATTTAGTATAGAACTCTGTTATGATGTCATAACGTAATGTAAAACTGCATTATGATGTCATAATCTATTCATGGTAGGGGATAGAATTTACAACTCCATTATGATGTCACAATCTTGTAATAGCAAAAGATACAATGTAGAACTTCATTATAATGTAGTATAGAACTCTATTTTGATGTCGTAATGTAAAACTGCATTATGATGTCATAATCTATTCATAGCAGGTAATAGAATTTACAACTCCATTATGATGTCAGAATCTAGTAATAACAAAAGATACAACGTAGAACAACATTATTATGTAATATAGAACTCCATTATGATGTCATAATGTGAAACTGCATTATGACGTATTAATGTATTCATAGTATGGGATAGGATTTACAACTCCATTATGATGTCAGAATCTAGTAATAACAAAAGATACAATGTAGAAAAACATTATTATGTAATATAGAACGCCATTATGATGTCATAATGTGAAACTGCATTATGATGTCATAATGTATTTATTGTAGGGGATAGGATTTACAACTCCATTATGATGTCACAATCTAGTAATAACAGAAGATACTTTGTAGAACTTCATTATAATGTAGTATAGAACTCCATTATGATGTCATAATGTAAAACTGCATTATGATGTCATAATCTATTCATAGCAGGTAATAGAATTTACAACTCCATTATGATGTCACAATCTAGTAATAACAAAAGATACAACGTAGAACAACATTATTATATAATATAGAACTCTATTATGATGTCATAATGTAAAACTGCATTATGATGTCACAATCTAGTAATAACAAAAGATACAATGTAGAACTTCATTATAATTTAGTATACAGTCGTCACTGGGACAGGTGGGGTCCTTTAAATGAAATACAATTTCACTGTGAAAGTACCCCAGAAATATTAGATTAGATAATCTGTTCTATTAATAAAATATAACTTTTATTATAGGACTTTATTTAAAATACACTAAATCACACCACCAAATGGCCCAGCACACATCAGAAAACTAGACGAACATAAACATACAAACACCCAAAGAACATACAGGACAGGGGATAGGTATATCACCTTATCGTGGTGATCCGCTATACCGATGTTAATTACCGTTCCCTTAATAGATTTACAGGTACGGTTATATTGCTATTTATACAGTGGTAAGAACGGTATAAATTTTATTTCAGAAGGCTAAGGATGATAGACAAATAATATTTAATCGACGTGTTTCTACGGCCCTGATGTAATAAGTGAGCCGATTCATCAGGATCAAGACAAATAGCCTCTGTCTTTTGTACTCAAATGCCCCAAATGAAGAATGGTAATCTAATATTTCTGGGGTACTTTCACAGTGAAATTATAATTTAGTATAGAACTATATTAGGATGTCATAATGTAATGTAAAACTGCATTATGATGTCATAATCTATTCATGGTAGGGGATAGTATTTAAAACTGCATTATGATGTCACAAATTAGTAATAACAAAAGATGCAACGTAGAACTTCATTATATTGTAATATAGAGCTCCATTATGATGTCATCATGTAATGTAAAACTGCATTATGATGTCATAATCTATTCATGGTAGGGGATAGAATTTACAACTCCATTATGATGTCACAATCTAGTATTATTAAAGGATACAACGTAGAACAACATTATTATGTAATATAGAACTCCATTATGATGTCATAATGTAAAACTGCATTATGATGTCATCATGTATTTATAGTAGGGGATAGAATTTACAACTGCATTATGATGTCACAATCTAGTAATAACAAAAGATACAACATAGAACAACATTATTATGTAATATAGAACTCCATTATGATGTCATAATATTAAACTGCATTATGACGTCATAATGTATTCATAGTAGGGGATAGAATTTACAACTCCATTATGATGTCAGAATCTAGTAATAACAAAAGATGTAATGTAGAACTTCATTATAATGTAGTATAGAACTCTATTATGATGTCATAATGTAAAACTGCATTATGATGTCATAATCTATTCAATATCATTATGATGTCACAATCTAGTAATAACAAAAAATACAACGTAGAACAGCATTTTTATGTAATATAGAACTCCATTATGATGTCATAATGTGAAACTTCATTATGATGTCATAATGTATTTATTGTAGGGGATAGGATTTACAACTCCATTATGATGTCACAATCTAGTAATAACAGAAGATACTTTGTAGAACTTCATTATAATATAATATAGAACTCCATTATGATGTCATAATGTAAAACTGCATTATGATGTCATAATGTATTTATAGTAGGGGGTAGAATTTACAACTGCATTATGATGTCACAATCTAGTAATAACAAAAGATACAATGTAGAACTTCATTATAATTTAGTATAGAACTATATTAGGATGTCATAATGTAATGTAAAACTGCATTAAGATGTCATAATCTATTCATGGTAGGGGATAGTATTTAAAACTCCATTATGATGTCACAAATTAGTAATAACAAAAGATACAACATACAACTTAATGATAATGTAATATAGAACTCCATTATGTCATAATGTAAAACTGCATTATGATGTCATAATCTGTTCATGGTAGGGGATAGAATTTACAACTCCATTATGATGTCACAATCTAGTAATAACAAAAGATACAACATAATTATAATGTAATATAGAACTCTATTATGATGTCATAATGTAAAACTGCATTATGATGTCATAATGTTTTTATAGTAGGGGATAGAATTTACAACTTCATTATGATGTCGCAATCTAAGATACAACGTAGAACAACATTATTATGTAATATAGAACGCCATTATGATGTCATAATGTGAAACTGCATTATGACGTAATAATGTATTCATAGTAGGGGATAGGATTTACAACTCCATTATGATGTCAGAATCTAGTAATAACAAAAGATACAATGTAGATAAACATTATTATGTAATATAGAACGCCATTATGATGTCATAATGTAAAACTGCATTATGATGTCATAATGTATTTATGGCAGGGGATTGAATTTACAACTCCATTATGATGTCACAATCTAGTAATAACAAAAGATACAATGTAGAACTTCATTATAATGTAGTATAGAACTCCATTATGATGTCATAATGTAAAACTGCTTTATGATGTCATAATTTATTTATAGCAGGTAATATAATTTACAACTCCATAATGTCACAATCTAATAATAATAAAAGATACAAAGTAGAAAAACATTATGTAATATAGAACTTCATTATGATGTCATAATGTGAAACTGCATTATGACATCATAATCTATTCATAGTAGGGGATAGCATTTTCAACTCCATTATGATGTCACAATCTAGTAATAACAAAAGATACAATGTAGAAATCCATTATATTTTAGTATAGAACTCTATTATGATGTCGTAATGTAAAACTGCATTAGGATGTCATAATCTATTCATGGTAGGGGATCAAATTTACAATATCATTATGATGTCACAATCTAGTAATAACAAAAGATACAATGTAGAACGGCCTTTTTATGTAATATAGAACTCATTATGATGTCATAATGTGAAACTTCATTATGATGTCATAATGTATTTATAGTAGGGGGTAGAATTTACAACTCCATTATGATGTCACAATCTAGTAATAACAAAAGATACAATGTAGAACAGCATTTTTATGTAATATAGAACTCCATTATGATGTCATAACGTGAAACTGCATTATGATGTCATAATGTATTCATTGTAGTGGATAGGATTTACAACTCCATTATGATGTCACAATTTAGTAATAACAAAAGATACAATGTAGAACTTCATTATAATTTAGTATAGAACTCTGTTATGATGTCATAACGTAATGTAAAACTGCATTATGATGTCATAATCTATTCATGGTAGGGGATAGAATTTACAACTCCATTATGATGTCACAATCTTGTAATAGCAAAAGATACAATGTAGAACTTCATTATAATGTAGTATAGAACTCTATTTTGATGTCGTAATGTAAAACTGCATTATGATGTCATAATCTATTCATAGCAGGTAATAGAATTTACAACTCCATTATGATGTCAGAATCTAGTAATAACAAAAGATACAACGTAGAACAACATTATTATGTAATATAGAACTCCATTATGATGTCATAATGTGAAACTGCATTATGACGTATTAATGTATTCATAGTATGGGATAGGATTTACAACTCCATTATGATGTCAGAATCTAGTAATAACAAAAGATACAATGTAGAAAAACATTATTATGTAATATAGAACGCCATTATGATGTCATAATGTGAAACTGCATTATGATGTCATAATGTATTTATTGTAGGGGATAGGATTTACAACTCCATTATGATGTCACAATCTAGTAATAACAGAAGATACTTTGTAGAACTTCATTATAATGTAGTATAGAACTCCATTATGATGTCATAATGTAAAACTGCATTATGATGTCATAATCTATTCATAGCAGGTAATAGAATTTACAACTCCATTATGATGTCACAATCTAGTAATAACAAAAGATACAACGTAGAACAACATTATTATATAATATAGAACTCTATTATGATGTCATAATGTAAAACTGCATTATGATGTCACAATCTAGTAATAACAAAAGATACAATGTAGAACTTCATTATAATTTAGTATACAGTCGTCACTGGGACAGGTGGGGTCCTTTAAATGAAATACAATTTCACTGTGAAAGTACCCCAGAAATATTAGATTAGATAATCTGTTCTATTAATAAAATATAACTTTTATTATAGGACTTTATTTAAAATACACTAAATCACACCACCAAATGGCCCAGCACACATCAGAAAACTAGACGAACATAAACATACAAACACCCAAAGAACATACAGGACAGGGGATAGGTATATCACCTTATCGTGGTGATCCGCTATACCGATGTTAATTACCGTTCCCTTAATAGATTTACAGGTACGGTTATATTGCTATTTATACAGTGGTAAGAACGGTATAAATTTTATTTCAGAAGGCTAAGGATGATAGACAAATAATATTTAATCGACGTGTTTCTACGGCCCTGATGTAATAAGTGAGCCGATTCATCAGGATCAAGACAAATAGCCTCTGTCTTTTGTACTCAAATGCCCCAAATGAAGAATGGTAATCTAATATTTCTGGGGTACTTTCACAGTGAAATTATAATTTAGTATAGAACTATATTAGGATGTCATAATGTAATGTAAAACTGTATTATGATGTCATAATCTATTCATGGTAGGGGATAGTATTTAAAACTGCATTATGATGTCACAAATTAGTAATAACAAAAGATGCAACGTAGAACTTCATTATATTGTAATATAGAGCTCCATTATGATGTCATCATGTAATGTAAAACTGCATTATGATGTCATTATCTATTCATGGTAGGGGATAGAATTTACAACTCCATTATGATGTCACAATCTAGTATTATTAAAGGATACAACGTAGAACAACATTATTATGTAATATAGAACTCCATTATGATGTCATAATGTAAAACTGCATTATGATGTCATCATGTATTTATAGTAGGGGATAGAATTTACAACTGCATTATGATGTCACAATCTAGTAATAACAAAAGATACAACATAGAACAACATTATTATGTAATATAGAACTCCATTATGATGTCATAATATTAAACTGCATTATGACGTCATAATGTATTCATAGTAGGGGATAGAATTTACAACTCCATTATGATGTCAGAATCTAGTAATAACAAAAGATGTAATGTAGAACTTCATTATAATGTAGTATAGAACTCTATTATGATGTCATAATGTAAAACTGCATTATGATGTCATAATCTATTCATAGCAAGTAATAGAATTTACAACTCCATTATGATATCACAATCTAGTAATAACAAAAGATGCAACGTAGAACAACACTACTTTGTAATATAGAACTCCATTATGATGTCATAATGTAAAACTGCTTATGATGTCATAATCTATTCATGGTAGGGGATAGAATTTACAATATCATTATGATGTCACAATCTAGTAATAACAAAAAATACAACGTAGAACAGCATTTTTATGTAATATAGAACTCCATTATGATGTCATAATGTGAAACTTCATTATGATGTCATAATGTATTTATTGTAGGGGATAGGATTTACAACTCCATTATGATGTCACAATCTAGTAATAACAGAAGATACTTTGTAGAACTTCATTATAATATAATATAGAACTCCATTATGATGTCATAATGTAAAACTGCATTATGATGTCATAATGTATTTATAGTAGGGGGTAGAATTTACAACTGCATTATGATGTCACAATCTAGTAATAACAAAAGATACAATGTAGAACTTCATTATAATTTAGTATAGAACTATATTAGGATGTCATAATGTAATGTAAAACTGCATTAAGATGTCATAATCTATTCATGGTAGGGGATAGTATTTAAAACTCCATTATGATGTCACAAATTAGTAATAACAAAAGATACAACATACAACTTAAAGGGGTTGTCCCGAGGCAGCAAGTGGGTCTATACACTTCTGTATGGCCATATTAATGCACTTTGTAATATACATTGTGCATTAATTATGAGCCATACAGAAGTTATAAAAAGTTTTTTACTTACCTGCTCCGTTGCTAGCGTCCTCGTCTCCATGGTGCCGACTAATTTTTGGCCTCCGATGGCCAAATTAGCCGCGCTTGCGCAGTCCGGGTCTTCAGCAGTCTTCTATGGAGCCGCTCGTGCCAGAGAGCGGCTCCGTGTAGCTCCGCCCCGTCACGTGCCGATTCCAGCCAATCAGGAGGCTGGAATCGGCAGTGGACCGCACAGAAGAGCTGCGGTCCACGAAGACAGAGGATCCCGGCGGCCATCTTCAGCGGTAAGTATTGAAGTCACCGGAGCGCGGGGATTAAGGTAAGCGCTCCGGTAAACTTTCTTTACTTCCCTGCATCGGGGTTGTCTCGCGCCGAACGGGGGGGGGGGTTGAAAAAAAAAAAACCCGTTTCGGCGCGGGACAACCCCTTTAATGATAATGTAATATAGAACTCCATTATGTCATAATGTAAAACTGCATTATGATGTCATAATCTGTTCATGGTAGGGGATAGAATTTACAACTCCATTATGATGTCACAATCTAGTAATAACAAAAGATACAACATAATTATAATGTAATATAGAACTCTATTATGATGTCATAATGTAAAACTGCATTATGATGTCATAATGTTTTTATAGTAGGGGATAGAATTTACAACTTCATTATGATGTCGCAATCTAAGATACAACGTAGAACAACATTATTATGTAATATAGAACGCCATTATGATGTCATAATGTGAAACTGCATTATGACGTAATAATGTATTCATAGTAGGGGATAGGATTTACAACTCCATTATGATGTCAGAATCTAGTAATAACAAAAGATACAATGTAGATAAACATTATTATGTAATATAGAACGCCATTATGATGTCATAATGTAAAACTGCATTATGATGTCATAATGTATTTATGGCAGGGGATTGAATTTACAACTCAATTATGATGTCACAATCTAGTAATAACAAAAGATACAATGTAGAACTTCATTATAATGTAGTATAGAACTCCATTATGATGTCATAATGTAAAACTGCTTTATGATGTCATAATTTATTTATAGCAGGTAATATAATTTACAACTCCATAATGTCACAATCTAATAATAATAAAAGATACAAAGTAGTAAAACATTATGTAATATAGAACTTCATTATGATGTCATAATGTGAAACTGCATTATGACATCATAATCTATTCATAGTAGGGGATAGCATTTACAACTCCATTATGATGTCACAATCTAGTAATAACAAAAGATACAATGTAGAAATCCATTATATTTTAGTATAGAACTCTATTATGATGTCGTAATGTAAAACTGCATTAGGATGTCATAATCTATTCATGGTAGGGGATCAAATTTACAATATCATTATGATGTCACAATCTAGTAATAACAAAAGATACAATGTAGAACGGCCTTTTTATGTAATATAGAACTCATTATGATGTCATAATGTGAAACTTCATTATGATGTCATAATGTATTTATAGTAGGGGGTAGAATTTACAACTCCATTATGATGTCACAATCTAGTAATAACAAAAGATACAATGTAGAACAGCATTTTTATGTAATATAGAACTCCATTATGATGTCATAACGTGAAACTGCATTATGATGTCATAATGTATTCATTGTAGTGGATAGGATTTACAACTCCATTATGATGTCACAATTTAGTAATAACAAAAGATACAATGTAGAACTTCATTATAATTTAGTATAGAACTCTGTTATGATGTCATAACGTAATGTAAAACTGCATTATGATGTCATAATCTATTCATGGTAGGGGATAGAATTTACAACTCCATTATGATGTCACAATCTTGTAATAGCAAAAGATACAATGTAGAACTTCATTATAATGTAGTATAGAACTCTATTTTGATGTCGTAATGTAAAACTGCATTATGATGTCATAATCTATTCATAGCAGGTAATAGAATTTACAACTCCATTATGATGTCACTATCTAGTAATAACAAAAGATACAACGTAGAACAACATTATTATGTAATATAGAACTCCATTATGATGTCATAATGTGAAACTGCATTATGACGTAATAATGTATTTATAGTATGGGATAGGATTTACAACTCCATTATGATGTCAGAATCTAGTAATAACAAAAGATACAATGTAGAAAAACATTATTATGTAATATAGAACGCCATTATGATGTCATAATGTGAAACTGCATTATGATGTCATAATGTATTTATTGTAGGGGATAGGATTTACAACTCCATTATGATGTCACAATCTAGTAATAACAGAAGATACTTTGTAGAACTTCATTATAATGTAGTATAGAACTCCATTATGATGTCATAATGTAAAACTGCATTATGATGTCATAATCTATTCATAGCAGATAATAGAATTTACAACTCCATTATGATGTCACAATCTAGTAATAACAAAAGATACAACGTAGAACAACATTATTATGTAATATAGAACTCTATTATGATGTCATAATGTAAAACTGCATTATGATGTCATAATGTATTTATAGTAGGGGGTAGAATTTACAACTCCATTATGATGTCACAATCTAGTAATAACAAAAGATACAATGTAGAACTTCATTATAATTTAGTATAAAGTCGTCACTGGGACAGGTGGGGTCCTTTAAAATGAAATACAATTTCACTGTGAAACTACCCCAGAAATATTAGATTAGATAATCTGTTCTATTATTAAAATATAACTTTTATTATAGGACTTTATTTAAAATACACTAAATCACACCACCAAATGGCCCAGCACACATCAGAAAACTAGACGAACATAAACATACAAACACCCAAAGAACATACAGGACAGGGGATAGGTATATCACCTTATCGTGGTGATCCGCTATACCGATGTTAATTACCGTTCCCTTAATAGATTTACAGGTACGGTTATATTGCTATTTATACAGTGGTAATAACGGTATAAATTTTATTTCAGAAGGCTAAGGATGATAGACAAATAATATTTAATCGACGTGTTTCTACGGCCCTGATGTAATAAGTGAGCCGATTCATCAGGATCAAGACAAATAGCCTCTGTCTTTTGTACTCAAATGCCCCAAATGAAGAATGGTAATCTAATATTTCTGGGGTACTTTCACAGTGAAATTATAATTTAGTATAGAACTATATTAGGATGTCATAATGTAATGTAAAACTGCATTATGATGTCATAATCTATTCATGGTAGGGGATAGTATTTAAAACTGCATTATGATGTCACAAATTAGTAATAACAAAAGATGCAACGTAGAACTTCATTATATTGTAATACTAGCGTACCCGTCGCGCGTTGCTGCGAAGACAGACAGACATACATACATTCGTTTTTATATATCTAGATGACGGCAGCAGCGACCACTGAGGTTTTGTAGGCCGCTGCTTCCCCCTTGCAGGCTGAATAAAATAGCCGTTGTGTGGAACATCCAATTTATCCGGCTGCTGTGGCTTCTTGGGAAGATAGCCTAGTACATGTTTGCCCACTTCCAACTCCAATGGAGACTGACTGTAAATGGCTGGCGTGCTCTAGTATTTATGGTTCCAAGCTGTACGTGTCATTGCATACAGTCTGTCTATCTATCTATCTATCTATCTATCTATCTATCTATGACATCAGGAAATGAGAGAATTAGATTCCGTACGTAAAATTTGAACGCTAATTCTTTGGCGCTTTGAATTGAATAATCGAGTTGGGACCCATTAACTTTTCCTATTTATGACATAATCAATGCTCGTGCCAAATTTCAAGTTTCTATGACATTGGGAAATGAGAGAATTAAATTCCGTACATAAAATTTGGACGCTAATTCTTTTGCGCTTAGAATTGAATAATCGAGTTGGGATGAGACATAAGGCCTTGCCCATAAGCATTCCCCAACCTCCAAGAACTGAACCTACCTACCTGAATGAGATTTTGTAGGCCGCTGCTTCCCCCTTGCGGGCTGAATAAAATAGCCGTTGGGTGGAACATACAATTTATCCGGCTGCTGTGGCTTCTTAGGAAGATATCCTAGTACTTGTTTACTCACTTCCAACTCCAATGGTAATTGGCTGGCGTGCTCTAGTGGTTCCAAGCTGTACGTGTCATAATAGAGCCTTAATGACATCACAATGCAGCTTATGAGAACATGTTGGGGCATGTTCGCGCGTTGCTGCGAAGACAGACATACATACATACTACGTTTTTATATATCTAGATGACGGCAGCAGCGACCACTGAGGTTTACCGCTGGGGTATGTCACTCTTATTACTAATGGGGGGAGTGTCACTATTATTACTGCTGTGGGATGTCACTATTATCGCTGGGGTGAAGGTGTCACTATTACCGCTGGGGTATGTGTACATGTGGCAGCAATGGGCAGGGCTCTTTCAGAATAGACCGGGTGCAGATTTTGACTGCTTTTTAGATGCGGAAATGCTGCAGAATTTTCCACAGAAATTTCCGCTGAGCACATTCTGCAGTATTTCCGCGTCCAAAAAGCAGTCAGAATCTGCACCCGGTCTATTCTGAAACAGCCTTGTCCTTTTTAGAACGACGGGGGTAAAATCATACGTCGTGATAAGCCCCGCCCCCTGACGTGTTGGCACTTTGCGATACATAAGTGGGTTTTGGGTTGTCGTTTGGGCACTCGGTCCCTAAAAGGTTCGCCATCACTGGCCTAGTACATGTTTGCCCACTTCCAACTTCAATGGAGACTGACTGTAAATGGCTGGCGTGCTCTAGTATTTATGGTTTCAAGCTGTACGTGTCATTGCATACAGTCTATCTATCTATCTATCTATCTATCTATCTATCTATCTATCTATCAGGGTTATTGCATACAGTCTATCTATCTATCTATCTATCTATGACATCAGGAAATGAGAGAATTAGATTTTGTAGGCCGCTGCTTCCCCCTTGCGGGCTGAATAAAATAGCCGTTGGGTGGAACATACAATTTATCCGGCTGCTGTGGCTTCTTAGGAAGATATCCTAGTACTTGTTTACCCACTTCCAACTCCAATGGTAATTGGCTGGCGTGCTCTAGTGGTTCCAAGCTGTACGTGTCATAATAGAGCCTTAATGACATCACAATGCAGCTTTATAGAACATGTTGGGGCATGTTCAAGGGCGTCCGATGTTGATGACATCAGTGATGACATCACAATAGCAGGTGGCTTACTTATTCGATCTACGTGGGGGGGGGGCGTAACTTTCGACGACGCTCGCGCGCCATTTATCGTAGGATATTTGTACTATGCCTATAATCTTCCCAGGAGTGTACTCAACAACTTCCCAAAGTTTCATGGCGATCGGATGAATGGTGTAGTAGCGCATAAAGGACAAACACGCACGCACGCACGCAGACAGACATACATTCAATTTTATATATATAGATAGAGCTCCATTATGATGTCATAATGTAATGTAAAACTGCATTATGATGTCATAATCTATTCATGGTAGGGGATAGAATTTACAACTCCATTATGATGTCACAATCTAGTACTATTAAAGGATACAACGTAGAACAACATTATTATGTAATATAGAACTCCATTATGATGTCATAATGTAAAACTGCATTATGATGTCATCATGTATTTATAGTAGGGGATAGAATTTACAACTGCATTATGATGTCACAATCTAGTAATAACAAAAGATACAACATAGAACAACATTATTATGTAATATAGAACTCCATTATGATGTCATAATATTAAACTGCATTATGACGTCATAATGTATTCATAGTAGGGGATAGAATTTACAACACCATTATGATTTCAGAATCTAGTAATAACAAAAGATGTAATGTAGAACTTCATTATAATGTAGTATAGAACTCTATTATGATGTCATAATGTAAAACTGCATTATGATGTCATAATCTATTCATAGCAAGTAATAGAATTTACAACTCCATTATGATATCACAATCTAGTAATAACAAAAGATGCAACGTAGAACAACACTACTTTGTAATATAGAACTCCATTATGATGTCATAATGTAAAACTGCATTATGATGTCATAATCTATTCATGGTAGGGGATAGAATTTACAATATCATTATGATGTCACAATCTAGTAATAACAAAAAATACAACGTAGAACAGCATTTTTATGTAATATAGAACTCCATTATGATGTCATAATGTGAAACTTCATTATATGTCATAATGTATTTATTGTAGGGGATAGGATTTACAACTCCATTATGATGTCACAATCTAGTAATAACAGAAGATACTTTGTAGAACTTCATTATAATATAATATAGAACTCCATTATGATGTCATAATGTAAAACTGCATTATGATGTCATAATGTATTTATAGTAGGGGGTAGAATTTACAACTGCATTATGATGTCACAATCTAGTAATAACAAAAGATACAATGTAGAACTTCATTATAATTTAGTATAGAACTATATTAGGATGTCATAATGGAATGTAAAATTGCATTAAGATGTCATAATCTATTCATGGTAGGGGATAGTATTTAAAACTCCATTATGATGTCACAAATTAGTAATAACAAAAGATACAACATACAACTTAATGATAATGTAATATAGAACTCCATTATGTCATAATGTAAAACTGCATTATGATGTCATAATCTGTTCATGGTAGGGGATAGAATTTACAACTCCATTATGATGTCACAATCTAGTAATAACAAAAGATACAACATAATTATAATGTAATATAGAACTCTATTATGATGTCATAATGTAAAACTGCATTATGATGTCATAATGTTTTTATAGTAGGGGATAGAATTTACAACTTCATTATGATGTCGCAATCTAAGATACAACGTAGAACAACATTATTATGTAATATAGAACGCCATTATGATGTCATAATGTGAAACTGCATTATGACGTAAAAATGTATTCATAGTAGGGGATAGGATTTACAACTCCATTATGATGTCAGAATCTAGTAATAACAAAAGATACAATGTAGAAAAACATTATTATGTAATATAGAACGCCATTATGATGTCATAATGTAAAACTGCATTATGATGTCATAATGTATTTATGGCAGGGGATTGAATTTACAACTCCATTATGATGTCACAATCTAGTAATAACAAAAGATACAATGTAGAACTTCATTATAATGTAGTATAGAACTCCATTATGATGTCATAATGTAAAACTGCTTTATGATGTCATAATTTATTTATAGCAGGTAATATAATTTACAACTCCATAATGTCACAATCTAATAATAATAAAAGATACAACGTAGAACAACATTATTATGTAACTAGCGTACCCGTCGCGCGTTGCTGCGAAGACAGACATACATACATACATTCGTTTTTATATATCTAGATGACGGCAGCAGCGACCACTGAGGTTTTGTAGGCCGCTGCTTCCCCCTTGCAGGCTGAATAAAATAGCCGTTGTGTGGAACATCCAATTTATCCGGCTGCTGTGGCTTCTTGGGAAGATATCCTAGTACATGTTTGCCCACTTCCAACTCCAATGGAGACTGACTGTAAATGGCTGGCGTGCTCTAGTATTTATGGTTTCAAGCTGTACGTGTCATTGCATACAGTCTATCTATCTATCTATCTATCTATCTATCTATCTATCAGGGTTATTGCATACAGTCTATCTATCTATCTATCTATGACATCAGGAAATGAGAGAATTAGATTCCGTACGTAAAATTTGAACTCTAATTCTTTGGCGCTTTGAATTGAATAATCGAGTTGGGACCCATTAACTTTTCCTATTTATGACATAATCAATGCTCGTGCCAAATTTCAAGTTTCTATGACATTGGGAAGTGAGAGAATTAAGTTGGGATGAGACATAAGGCCTTGCCCATAAGCATTCCCCAACCTCCAAGAACTGAACCTACCTACCTGAATGAGATTTTGTAGGCCGCTGCTTCCCCCTTGCGGGCTGAATAAAATAGCCGTTGGGTGGAACATACAATTTATCCGGCTGCTGTGGCTTCTTAGGAAGATATCCTAGTACTTGTTTACCCACTTCCAACTCCAATGGTAATTGGCTGGCGTGCTCTAGTGGTTCCAAGCTGTACGTGTCATAATACGTGGGGGGGGGGGCGTAACTTTCGACGACGCTCGCGCGCCATTTATCGTAGGATATTTGTACTATGCCTATAATCTTCCCAGGAGTGTACTTAACAACTTCCCAAAGTTTCATGGCGATCGGATGAATGGTGTAGTAGCGCATAAAGGACAAACAGACACGCACGCACGCAGACACGCACGCAGACAGACATACATTCAATTTTATATATATAGATGTTGGGGCATGTTCAAGGGCGTCCGATGTTGATGACATCAGTGATGACATCACAATAGCAGGTGGCTTACTTATTCGATCTACGTGGGGGGGGTGTAACTTTCGACGACGCTCGCACGCGCGCCATTTATCGTAGGATATTTGTACTATGCCTATAATCTTCCCAGGAGTGTACTTAACAACTTCCCAAAGTTTCATGGCGATCGGATGAATGGTGTAGTAGCGCATAAAGGACAAACAGACACGCACGCACGCACGCAGACACGCACACAGACAGACATACATTCAATTTTATATATATAGATATAGAACTCTATTATGATGTCATAATGTAAAACTGCATTATGATGTCATAATGTATTTATAGTAGGGGGTAGAATTTACAACTCCATTATGATGTCACAATCTAGTAATAACAAAAGATACAATGTAGAACTTCATTATAATTTAGTATACAGTCGTCACTGGGACAGGTGGGGTCCTTTAAATGAAATACAATTTCACTGTGAAACTACCCCAGAAATATTAGATTAGATAATCTGTTCTATTATTAAAATATAACTTTTATTATAGGACTTTATTTAAAATACACTAAATCACACCACCAAATGGCCCAGCACACATCAGAAAACTAGACGAACATAAACATACAAACACCCAAAGAACATACAGGACAGGGGATAGGTATATCACCTTATCGTGGTGATCCGCTATACCGATGTTAATTACCGTTCCCTTAATAGATTTACAGGTACGGTTATATTGCTATTTATACAGTGGTAATAACAGTATAAATTTTATTTCAGAAGGCTAAGGATGATAGACAAATAATATTTAATCGACGTGTTTCTACGGCCCTGATGTAATAAGTGAGCCGCTTCATCAGGATCAAGACAAATAGCCTCTGTCTTTTGTACTCAAATGCCCCAAATGAAGAATGGTAATCTAATATTTCTGGGGTACTTTCACAGTGAAATTATAATTTAGTATAGAACTATATTAGGATGTCATAATGTAATGTAAAACTGCATTATGATGTCATAATCTATTCATGGTAGGGGATAGTATTTAAAACTGCATTATGATGTCACAAATTAGTAATAACAAAAGATGCAACCTAGAACTTCATTATATTGTAATATAGAGCTCCATTATGATGTCATCATGTAATGTAAAACTGCATTATGATGTCATAATCTATTCATGGTAGGGGATAGAATTTACAACTCCATTATGATGTCACAATCTAGTATTATTAAAGGATACAACGTAGAACAACATTATTATGTAATATAGAACTCCATTATGATGTCATAATGTAAAACTGCATTATGATGTCATCATGTATTTATAGTAGGGGATAGAATTTACAACTGCATTATGATGTCACAATCTAGTAATAACAAAAGATACAACATAGAACAACATTATTATGTAATATAGAACTCCATTATGATGTCATAATATTAAACTGCATTATGACGTCATAATGTATTCATAGTAGGGGATAGAATTTACAACACCATTATGATGTCAGAATATAGTAATAACAAAAGATGTAATGTAGAACTTCATTATAATGTAGTATAGAACTCTATTATGATGTCATAATGTAAAACTGCATTATGATGTCATAATCTATTCATAGCAAGTAATAGAATTTACAACTCCATTATGATATCAACAATCTAGTAATAACAAAAGATGCAACGTAGAACAACACTACTTTGTAATATAGAACTCCATTATGATGTCATAATGTAAAACTGCTTATGATGTCATAATCTATTCATGGTAGGGGATAGAATTTACAATATCATTATGATGTCACAATCTAGTAATAACAAAAAATACAACGTAGAACAGCATTTTTATGTAATATAGAACTCGATTATGATGTCATAATGTGAAACTTCATTATATGTCATAATGTATTTATTGTAGGGGATAGGATTTACAACTCCATTATGATGTCACAATCTAGTAATAACAGAAGATACTTTGTAGAACTTCATTATAATATAATATAGAACTCCATTATGATGTCATAATGTAAAACTGCATTATGATGTCATAATGTATTTATAGTAGGGGGTAGAATTTACAACTGCATTATGATGTCACAATCTAGTAATAACAAAAGATACAATGTAGAACTTCATTATAATTTAGTATAGAACTATATTAGGATGTCATAATGTAATGTAAAACTGCATTAAGATGTCATAATCTATTCATGGTAGGGGATAGTATTTAAAACTCCATTATGATGTCACAAATTAGTAATAACAAAAGATACAACATACAACTTAATGATAATGTAATATAGAACTCCATTATGATGTCATAATTTAAAACTGCATTATGATGTCATAATCTGTTCATGGTAGGGGATAGAATTTACAACTCCATTATGATGTCACAATCTAGTAATAACAAAAGATACAACATAATTATAATGTAATATAGAACTCTATTATGATGTCATAATGTAAAACTGCATTATGATGTCATAATGTTTTTATAGTAGGGGATAGAATTTATAACTTCATTATGATGTCGCAATCTAGTAGTAACAAAAGATACAACGTAGAACAACATTATTATGTAATATAGAACGCCATTATGATGTCATAATGTGAAACTGCATTATGACGTAATAATGTATTCATAGTAGGGGATAGGATTTACAACTCCATTATGATGTCAGAATCTAGTAATAACAAAAGATACAATGTAGAAAAACATTATTATGTAATATAGAACGCCATTATGATGTCATAATGTAAAACTGCATTATGATGTCATAATGTATTTATGGCAGGGGATTGAATTTACAACTCCATTATGATGTCACAATCTAGTAATAACAAAAGATACAATGTAGAACTTCATTATAATGTAGTATAGAACTCCATTATGATGTCATAATGTAAAACTGCTTTATGATGTCATAATTTATTTATAGCAGGTAATATAATTTACAACTCCATTATGTCACAATCTAATAATAATAAAAGATACAAAGTAGAAAAACATTATGTAATATAGAACTTCATTATGATGTCATAATGTGAAACTGCATTATGACATCATAATCCATTCATAGTAGGGGATAGCATTTACAACTCCATTAAGATGTCACAATCTAGTAATAACAAAAGATACAATGTAGAAATCCATTATATTTTAGTATAGAACTCTATTATGATGTCGTAATGTAAAACTGCATTAGGATGTCATAATCTATTCATGGTAGGGGATCAAATTTACAATATCATTATGATGTCACAATCTAGTAATAACAAAAGATACAATGTAGAACAGCCTTTTTATGTAATATACAACTCATTATGATGTCATAATGTGAAACTTCATTATGATGTCATAATGTATTTATAGTAGGGGGTAGAATTTACAACTCCATTATGATGTCACAATCTAGTAATAACAAAAGATACAATGCAGAACAGCATTTTTATGTAATATAGAACTCCATTATGATGTCATAACGTGAAACTGCATTATGATGTCATAATGTATTCATTGTAGTGGATAGGATTTACAACTCCATTATGATGTCACAATTTAGTAATAACAAAAGATACAATGTAGAACTTCATTATAATTTAGTATAGAACTCTGTTATGATGTCATAACGTAATGTAAAACTGCATTATGATGTCATAATCTATTCATGGTAGGGGATAGAATTTACAACTCCATTATGATGTCACAATCTTGTAATAGCAAAAGATACAATGTAGAACTTCATTATAATGTAGTATAGAAATCTATTTTGATGTCGTAATGTAAAACTGCATTATGATGTCATAATCTATTCATAGCAGGTAATAGAATTTACAACTCCATTATGATGTCAGAATCTAGTAATAACAAAAGATACAACGTAGAACAACATTATTATGTAATATAGAACTCCATTATGATGTCATAATGTGAAACTGCATTATGACGTAATAATGTATTCATAGTATGGGATAGGATTTACAACTCCATTATGATGTCAGAATCTAGTAATAACAAAAGATACAATGTAGAAAAACATTATTATGTAATATAGAACGCCATTATGATGTCATAATGTGAAACTGCATTATGATGTCATAATGTATTTATTGTAGGGGATAGGATTTACAACTCCATTATGATGTCACAATCTAGTAATAACAGAAGATACTTTGTAGAACTTCATTATAATGTAGTATAGAACTCCATTATGATGTCATAATGTAAAACTGCATTATGATGTCATAATCTATTCATAGCAGGTAATAGAATTTACAACTCCATTATGATGTCACAATCTAGTAATAACAAAAGATACAACGTAGAACAACATTATTATATAATATAGAACTCTATTATGATGTCATAATGTAAAACTGCATTATGATGTCACAATCTAGTAATAACAAAAGATACAATGTAGAACTTCATTATAATTTAGTATACAGTCGTCACTGGGACAGGTGGGGTCCTTTAAATGAAATACAATTTCACTGTGAAAGTACCCCAGAAATATTAGATTAGATAATCTGTTCTATTAATAAAATATAACTTTTATTATAGGACTTTATTTAAAATACACTAAATCACACCACCAAATGGCCCAGCACACATCAGAAAACTAGACGAACATAAACATACAAACACCCAAAGAACATACAGGACAGGGGATAGGTATATCACCTTATCGTGGTGATCCGCTATACCGATGTTAATTACCGTTCCCTTAATAGATTTACAGGTACGGTTATATTGCTATTTATACAGTGGTAATAACGGTATAAATTTTATTTCAGAAGGCTAAGGATGATAGACAAATAATATTTAATCGACGTGTTTCTACGGCCCTGATGTAATAAGTGAGCCGATTCATCAGGATAAAGACAAATAGCCTCTGTCTTTTGTACTCAAATGCCCCAAATGAAGAATGGTAATCTAATATTTCTGGGGTACTTTCACAGTGAAATTATAATTTAGTATAGAACTATATTAGGATGTCATAATGTAATGTAAAACTGCATTATGATGTCATAATCTATTCATGGTAGGGGATAGTATTTAAAACTGCATTATGATGTCACAAATTAGTAATAACAAAAGATGCAACGTAGAACTTCATTATATTGTAATACTAGCGTACCCGTCGCGCGTTGCTGCGAAGACAGACAGACATACATACATTCGTTTTTATATATCTAGATGACGGCAGCAGCGACCACTGAGGTTTTGTAGGCCGCTGCTTCCCCCTTGCAGGCTGAATAAAATAGCCGTTGTGTGGAACATCCAATTTATCCGGCTGCTGTGGCTTCTTGGGAAGATAGCCTAGTACATGTTTGCCCACTTCCAACTCCAATGGAGACTGACTGTAAATGGCTGGCGTGCTCTAGTATTTATGGTTCCAAGCTGTACGTGTCATTGCATACAGTCTGTCTATCTATCTATCTATCTATCTATCTATCTATGACATCAGGAAATCAGAGAATTAGATTCCGTACGTAAAATTTGAACGCTAATTCTTTGGCGCTTTGAATTGAATAATCGAGTTGGGACCCATTAACTTTTCCTATTTATGACATAATCAATGCTCGTGCCAAATTTCAAGTTTCTATGACATTGGGAAATGAGAGAATTAAATTCCGTACATAAAATTTGGACGCTAATTCTTTTGCGCTTAGAATTGAATAATCGAGTTGGGATGAGACATAAGGCCTTGCCCATAAGCATTCCCCAACCTCCAAGAACTGAACCTACCTACCTGAATGAGATTTTGTAGGCCGCTGCTTCCCCCTTGCGGGCTGAATAAAATAGCCGTTGGGTGGAACATACAATTTATCCGGCTGCTGTGGCTTCTTAGGAAGATATCCTAGTACTTGTTTACCCACTTCCAACTCCAATGGTAATTGGCTGGCGTGCTCTAGTGGTTCCAAGCTGTACGTGTCATAATAGAGCCTTAATGACATCACAATGCAGCTTATGAGAACATGTTGGGGCATGTTCGCGCGTTGCTGCGAAGACAGACATACATACATACTACGTTTTTATATATCTAGATGACGGCAGCAGCGACCACTGAGGTTTACCGCTGGGGTATGTCACTCTTATTACTAATGGGGGGAGTGTCACTATTATTACTGCTGTGGGATGTCACTATTATCGCTGGGGTGAAGGTGTCACTATTACCGCTGGGGTATGTGTACATGTGGCAGAAATGGGCAGGGCTCTTTCAGAATAGACCGGGTGCAGATTTTGACTGCTTTTTAGATGCGGAAATGCTGCAGAATTTTCCACAGAAATCTCCGCTGAGCACATTCTGCAGTATTTCCGCGTCCAAAAAGCAGTCAGAATCTGCACCCGGTCTATTCTGAAACAGCCTTGTCCTTTTTAGAACGACGGGGGTAAAATCATACGTCGTGATAAGCCCCGCCCCCTGACGTGTTGGCACTTTGCGATACATAAGTGGGTTTTGGGTTGTCGTTTGGGCACTCGGTCCCTAAAAGGTTCGCCATCACTGGCCTAGTACATGTTTGCCCACTTCCAACTTCAATGGAGACTGACTGTAAATGGCTGGCGTGCTCTAGTATTTATGGTTTCAAGCTGTACGTGTCATTGCATACAGTCTATCTATCTATCTATCTATCTATCAGGGTTATTGCATACAGTCTATCTATCTATCTATCTATCTATCTATCTATGACATCAGGAAATGAGAGAATTAGATTTTGTAGGCCGCTGCTTCCCCCTTGCGGGCTGAATAAAATAGCCGTTGGGTGGAACATACAATTTATCCGGCTGCTGTGGCTTCTTAGGAAGATATCCTAGTACTTGTTTACCCACTTCCAACTCCAATGGTAATTGGCTGGCGTGCTCTAGTGGTTCCAAGCTGTACGTGTCATAATAGAGCCTTAATGACATCACAATGCAGCTTTATAGAACATGTTGGGGCATGTTCAAGGGCGTCCGATGTTGATGACATCAGTGATGACATCACAATAGCAGGTGGCTTACTTATTCGATCTACGTGGGGGGGGGCGTAACTTTCGACGACGCTCGCGCGCCATTTATCGTAGGATATTTGTGCTATGCCTATAATCTTCCCAGGAGTGTACTCAACAACTTCCCAAAGTTTCATGGCGATCGGATGAATGGTGTAGTAGCGCATAAAGGACAAACACGCATGCACGCAGACAGACATACATTCAATTTTATATATATAGATAGAGCTCCATTATGATGTCATAATGTAATGTAAAACTGCATTATGATGTCATAATCTATTCATGGTAGGGGATAGAATTTACAACTCCATTATGATGTCACAATCTAGTACTATTAAAGGATACAACGTAGAACAACATTATTATGTAATATAGAACTCCATTATGATGTCATAATGTAAAACTGCATTATGATGTCATCATGTATTTATAGTAGGGGATAGAATTTACAACTGCATTATGATGTCACAATCTAGTAATAACAAAAGATACAACATAGAACAACATTATTATGTAATATAGAACTCCATTATGATGTCATAATATTAAACTGCATTATGACGTCATAATGTATTCATAGTAGGGGATAGAATTTACAACACCATTATGATTTCAGAATCTAGTAATAACAAAAGATGTAATGTAGAACTTCATTATAATGTAGTATAGAACTCTATTATGATGTCATAATGTAAAACTGCATTATGATGTCATAATCTATTCATAGCAAGTAATAGAATTTACAACTCCATTATGATATCACAATCTAGTAATAACAAAAGATGCAACGTAGAACAACACTACTTTGTAATATAGAACTCCATTATGATGTCATAATGTAAAACTGCATTATGATGTCATAATCTATTCATGGTAGGGGATAGAATTTACAATATCATTATGATGTCACAATCTAGTAATAACAAAAAATACAACGTAGAACAGCATTTTTATGTAATATAGAACTCCATTATGATGTCATAATGTGAAACTTCATTATATGTCATAATGTATTTATTGTAGGGGATAGGATTTACAACTCCATTATGATGTCACAATCTAGTAATAACAGAAGATACTTTGTAGAACTTCATTATAATATAATATAGAACTCCATTATGATGTCATAATGTAAAACTGCATTATGATGTCATAATGTATTTATAGTAGGGGGTAGAATTTACAACTGCATTATGATGTCACAATCTAGTAATAACAAAAGATACAATGTAGAACTTCATTATAATTTAGTATAGAACTATATTAGGATGTCATAATGGAATGTAAAACTGCATTAAGATGTCATAATCTATTCATGGCAGGGGATAGTATTTAAAACTCCATTATGATGTCACAAATTAGTAATAACAAAAGATACAACATACAACTTAATGATAATGTAATATAGAACTCCATTATGTCATAATGTAAAACTGCATTATGATGTCATAATCTGTTCATGGTAGGGGATAGAATTTACAACTCCATTATGATGTCACAATCTAGTAATAACAAAAGATACAACATAATTATAATGTAATATAGAACTCTATTATGATGTCATAATGTAAAACTGCATTATGATGTCATAATGTTTTTATAGTAGGGTATAGAATTTACAACTTCATTATGATGTCGCAATCTAAGATACAACGTAGAACAACATTATTATGTAATATAGAACGCTATTATGATGTCATAATGTGAAACTGCATTATGACGTAATAATGTATTCATAGTAGGGGATAGGATTTACAACTCCATTATGATGTCAGAATCTAGTAATAACAAAAGATACAATGTAGAAAAACATTATTATGTAATATAGAACGCCATTATGATGTCATAATGTAAAACTGCATTATGATGTCATAATGTATTTATGGCAGGGGATTGAATTTACAACTCCATTATGATGTCACAATCTAGTAATAACAAAAGATACAATGTAGAACTTCATTATAATGTAGTATAGAACTCCATTATGATGTCATAATGTAAAACTGCTTTATGATGTCATAATTTATTTATAGCAGGTAATATAATTTACAACTCCATAATCTCACAATCTAATAATAATAAAAGATACAAAGTAGAAAAACATTATGTAATATAGAACTTCATTATGATGTCATAATGTGAAACTGCATTATGACATCATAATCTATTCATAGTAGGGGATAGCATTTACAACTCCATTATGATGTTACAATCTAGTAATAACAAAAGATACAATGTAGAAATCCATTATATTTTAGTATAGAACTCTATTATGATGTCGTAATGTAAAACTGCATTAGGATGTCATAATCTATTCATGGTAGGGGATCAAATTTACAATATCATTATGATGTCACAATCTAGTAATAACAAAAGATACAATGTAGAACAGCCTTTTTATGTAATATAGAACTCATTATGATGTCATAATGTGAAACTTCATTATGATGTCATAATGTATTTATAGTAGGGGGTAGAATTTACAACTCCATTATGATGTCACAATCTAGTAATAACAAAAGATACAATGTAGAACAGCATTTTTATGTAATATAGAACTCCATTATGATGTCATAACGTGAACTTGCATTATGATGTCATAATGTATTCATTGTAGTGGATAGGATTTACAACTCCATTATGATGTCACAATTTAGTAATAACAAAAGATGTAATGTAGAACTTCATTATAATGTAGTATAGAACTCTATTATGATGTCATAATGTAAAACTGCATTATGATGTCATAATCTATTCATAGCAAGTAATAGAATTTACAACTCCATTATGATATCACAATCTAGTAATAACAAAAGATGCAACGTAGAACAACACTACTTTGTAATATAGAACTCCATTATGATGTCATAATGTAAAACTGCATTATGATGTCATAATCTATTCATGGTAGGGGATAGAATTTACAATATCATTATGATGTCACAATCTAGTAATAACAAAAAATACAACGTAGAACAGCATTTTTATGTAATATAGAACTCCATTATGATGTCATAATGTGAAACTTCATTATATGTCATAATGTATTTATTGTAGGGGATAGGATTTACAACTCCATTATGATGTCACAATCTAGTAATAACAGAAGATACTTTGTAGAACTTCATTATAATATAATATAGAACTCCATTATGATGTCATAATGTAAAACTGCTTTATGATGTCATAATGTATTTATAGTAGGGGGTAGAATTTACAACTGCATTATGATGTCACAATCTAGTAATAACAAAAGATACAATGTAGAACTTCATTATAATTTAGTATAGAACTATATTAGGATGTCATAATGTAATGTAAAACTGCATTAAGATGTCATAATCTATTCATGGTAGGGGATAGTATTTAAAACTCCATTATGATGTCACAAATTAGTAATAACAAAAGATACAACATACAACTTAATGATAATGTAATATAGAACTCCATTATGTCATAATGTAAAACTGCATTATGATGTCATAATCTGTTCATGGTAGGGGATAGAATTTACAACTCCATTATGATGTCACAATCTAGTAATAACAAAAGATACAACATAATTATAATGTAATATAGAACTCTATTATGATGTCATAATGTAAAACTGCATTATGATGTCATAATGTTTTTATAGTAGGGGATAGAATTTACAACTTCATTATGATGTCGCAATCTAAGATACAACGTAGAACAACATTATTATGTAATATAGAACGCCATTATGATGTCATAATGTGAAACTGCATTATGACGTAATAATGTATTCATAGTAGGGGATAGGATTTACCACTCCATTATGATGTCAGAATCTAGTAATAACAAAAGATACAATGTAGAAAAACATTATTATGTAATATAGAACGCCATTATGATGTCATAATGTAAAACTGCATTATGATGTCATAATGTATTTATGGCAGGGGATTGAATTTACAACTCCATTATGATGTCACAATCTAGTAATAACAAAAGATACAATGTAGAACTTCATTATAATGTAGTATAGAACTCCATTATGATGTCATAATGTAAAACTGCTTTATGATGTCATAATTTATTTATAGCAGGTAATATAATTTACAACTCCATAATCTCACAATCTAATAATAATAAAAGATACAAAGTAGAAAAACATTATGTAATATAGAACTTCATTATGATGTCATAATGTGAAACTGCATTATGACATCATAATCTATTCATAGTAGGGGATAGCATTTACAACTCCATTATGATGTTACAATCTAGTAATAACAAAAGATACAATGTAGAAATCCATTATATTTTAGTATAGAACTCTATTATGATGTCGTAATGTAAAACTGCATTAGGATGTCATAATCTATTCATGGTAGGGGATCAAATTTACAATATCATTATGATGTCACAATCTAGTAATAACAAAAGATACAATGTAGAACAGCCTTTTTATGTAATATAGAACTCATTATGATGTCATAATGTGAAACTTCATTATGATGTCATAATGTATTTATAGTAGGGGGTAGAATTTACAACTCCATTATGATGTCACAATCTAGTAATAACAAAAGATACAATGTAGAACAGCATTTTTATGTAATATAGAACTCCATTATGATGTCATAACGTGAACTTGCATTATGATGTCATAATGTATTCATTGTAGTGGATAGGATTTACAACTCCATTATGATGTCACAATTTAGTAATAACAAAAGATGTAATGTAGAACTTCATTATAATGTAGTATAGAACTCTATTATGATGTCATAATGTAAAACTGCATTATGATGTCATAATCTATTCATAGCAAGTAATAGAATTTACAACTCCATTATGATATCACAATCTAGTAATAACAAAAGATGCAACGTAGAACAACACTACTTTGTAATATAGAACTCCATTATGATGTCATAATGTAAAACTGCATTATGATGTCATAATCTATTCATGGTAGGGGATAGAATTTACAATATCATTATGATGTCACAATCTAGTAATAACAAAAAATACAACGTAGAACAGCATTTTTATGTAATATAGAACTCCATTATGATGTCATAATGTGAAACTTCATTATATGTCATAATGTATTTATTGTAGGGGATAGGATTTACAACTCCATTATGATGTCACAATCTAGTAATAACAGAAGATACTTTGTAGAACTTCATTATAATATAATATAGAACTCCATTATGATGTCATAATGTAAAACTGCTTTATGATGTCATAATGTATTTATAGTAGGGGGTAGAATTTACAACTGCATTATGATGTCACAATCTAGTAATAACAAAAGATACAATGTAGAACTTCATTATAATTTAGTATAGAACTATATTAGGATGTCATAATGGAATGTAAAACTGCATTAAGATGTCATAATCTATTCATGGTAGGGGATAGTATTTAAAACTCCATTATGATGTCACAAATTAGTAATAACAAAAGATACAACATACAACTTAATGATAATGTAATATAGAACTCCATTATGTCATAATGTAAAACTGCATTATGATGTCATAATCTGTTCATGGTAGGGGATAGAATTTACAACTCCATTATGATGTCACAATCTAGTAATAACAAAAGATACAACATAATTATAATGTAATATAGAACTCTATTATGATGTCATAATGTAAAACTGCATTATGATGTCATAATGTTTTTATAGTAGGGGATAGAATTTACAACTTCATTATGATGTCGCAATCTAAGATACAACGTAGAGCAACATTATTATGTAATATAGAACGCCATTATGATGTCATAATGTGAAACTGCATTATGACGTAATAATGTATTCATAGTAGGGGATAGGATTTACAACTCCATTATGATGTCAGAATCTAGTAATAACAAAAGATACAATGTAGAAAAACATTATTATGTAATATAGAACGCCATTATGATGTCATAATGTAAAACTGCATTATGATGTCATAATGTATTTATGGCAGGGGATTGAATTTACAACTCCATTATGATGTCACAATCTAGTAATAACAAAAGATACAATGTAGAACTTCATTATAATGTAGTATAGAACTCCATTATGATGTCATAATGTAAAACTGCTTTATGATGTCATAATTTATTTATAGCAGGTAATATAATTTACAACTCCATAATGTCACAATCTAATAATAATAAAAGATACAAAGTAGAAAAACATTATGTAATATAGAACTTCATTATGATGTCATAATGTGAAACTGCATTATGACATCATAATCTATTCATAGTAGGGGATAGCATTTACAACTCCATTATGATGTCACAATCTAGTAATAACAAAAGATACAATGTAGAAATCCATTATATTTTAGTATAGAACTCTATTATGATGTCGTAATGTAAAACTGCATTAGGATGTCATAATCTATTCATGGTAGGGGATCAAATTTACAATATCATTATGATGTCACAATCTAGTAATAACAAAAGATACAATGTAGAACAGCCTTTTTATGTAATATAGAACTCATTATGATGTCATAATGTGAAACTTCATTATGATGTCATAATTAGAGATGAGCGAACACGTTCGGCTCCGCCCCTTTTTCGCCCGAACACCGAACTTTGCGAACACTTCAGTGTTCGGGCGAAAAAGTTCGGGGGCCGCCGTGGCAGCGCGGGGGGGTGCGGCGGGGAGTGGGGGGGAGAGGGAGAGAGAGAGGGCTCCCCCCTGTTCCCCGCTACTGCCGCCTGCGCCGCCGCGCATCTCCCCGCCCCCCGGCGGCACCCGGACACTTACGCGCGAACACTGCAGTGTTCGGCAAAGCCGGTGTCCGGGTGCGGATGTGTCCGTAACGGACACGTTCGCTCATCCCTAGTCATAATGTATTTATAGTAGGGGGTAGAATTTACAACTCCATTATGATGTCACAATCTAGTAATAACAAAAGATACAATGTAGAACAGCATTTTTATGTAATATAGAACTCCATTATGATGTCATAACGTGAAACTGCATTATGATGTCATAATGTATTCATTGTAGTGGATAGGATTTACAACTCCATTATGATGTCACAATTTAGTAATAACAAAAGATGTAATGTAGAACTTCATTATAATGTAGTATAGAACTCTATTATGATGTCATAATGTAAAACTGCATTATGATGTCATAATCTATTCATAGCAAGTAATAGAATTTACAACTCCATTATGATATCACAATCTAGTAATAACAAAAGATGCAACGTAGAACAACACTACTTTGTAATATAGAACTCCATTATGATGTCATAATGTAAAACTGCATTATGATGTCATAATCTATTCATGGTAGGGGATAGAATTTACAATATCATTATGATGTCACAATCTAGTAATAACAAAAAATACAACGTAGAACAGCATTTTTATGTAATATAGAACTCCATTATGATGTCATAATGTGAAACTTCATTATATGTCATAATGTATTTATTGTAGGGGATAGGATTTACAACTCCATTATGATGTCACAATCTAGTAATAACAGAAGATACTTTGTAGAACTTCATTATAATATAATATAGAACTCCATTATGATGTCATAATGTAAAACTGCATTATGATGTCATAATGTATTTATAGTAGGGGGTAGAATTTACAACTGCATTATGATGTCACAATCTAGTAATAACAAAAGATACAATGTAGAACTTCATTATAATTTAGTATAGAACTATATTAGGATGTCATAATGTAATGTAAAACTGCATTAAGATGTCATAATCTATTCATGGTAGGGGATAGTATTTAAAACTCCATTATGATGTCACAAATTAGTAATAACAAAAGATACAACATACAACTTAATGATAATGTAATATAGAACTCCATTATGTCATAATGTAAAACTGCATTATGATGTCATAATCTGTTCATGGTAGGGGATAGAATTTACAACTCCATTATGATGTCACAATCTAGTAATAACAAAAGATACAACATAATTATAATGTAATATAGAACTCTATTATGATGTCATAATGTAAAACTGCATTATGATGTCATAATGTTTTTATAGTAGGGGATAGAATTTACAACTTCATTATGATGTCGCAATCTAAGATACAACGTAGAACAACATTATTATGTAATATAGAACGCCATTATGATGTCATAATGTGAAACTGCATTATGACGTAATAATGTATTCATAGTAGGGGATAGGATTTACAACTCCATTATGATGTCAGAATCTAGTAATAACAAAAGATACAATGTAGAAAAACATTATTATGTAATATAGAACGCCATTATGATGTCATAATGTGAAACTGCATTATGATGTCATAATGTATTTATTGTAGGGGATAGGATTTACAACTCCATTATGATGTCACAATCTAGTAATAACAGAAGATACTTTGTAGAACTTCATTATAATGTAGTATAGAACTCCATTATGATGTCATAATGTAAAACTGCATTATGATGTCATAATCTATTCATAGCAGGTAATAGAATTTACAACTCCATTATGATGTCACAATCTAGTAATAACAAAAGATACAACGTAGAACAACATTATTATATAATATAGAACTCTATTATGATGTCATAATGTAAAACTGCATTATGATGTCACAATCTAGTAATAACAAAAGATACAATGTAGAACTTCATTATAATTTAGTATACAGTCGTCACTGGGACAGGTGGGGTCCTTTAAATGAAATACAATTTCACTGTGAAAGTACCCCAGAAATATTAGATTAGATAATCTGTTCTATTAATAAAATATAACTTTTATTATAGGACTTTATTTAAAATACACTAAATCACACCACCAAATGGCCCAGCACACATCAGAAAACTAGACGAACATAAACATACAAACACCCAAAGAACATACAGGACAGGGGATAGGTATATCACCTTATCGTGGTGATCCGCTATACTGATGTTAATTACCGTTCCCTTAATAGATTTACAGGTACGGTTATATTGCTATTTATACAGTGGTAATAACGGTATAAATTTTATTTCAGAAGGCTAAGGATGATAGACAAATAATATTTAATCGACGTGTTTCTACGGCCCTGATGTAATAAGTGAGCCGATTCATCAGGATCAAGACAAATAGCCTCTGTCTTTTGTACTCAAATGCCCCAAATGAAGAATGGTAATCTAATATTTCTGGGGTACTTTCACAGTGAAATTATAATTTAGTATAGAACTATATTAGGATGTCATAATGTAATGTAAAACTGCATTATGATGTCATAATCTATTCATGGTAGGGGATAGTATTTAAAACTGCATTATGATGTCACAAATTAGTAATAACAAAAGATGCAACGTAGAACTTCATTATATTGTAATATAGAGCTCCATTATGATGTCATCATGTAATGTAAAACTGCATTATGATGTCATAATCTATTCATGGTAGGGGATAGAATTTACAACTCCATTATGATGTCACAATCTAGTACTATTAAAGGATACAACGTAGAACAACATTATTATGTAATATAGAACTCCATTATGATGTCATAATGTAAAACTGCATTATGATGTCATCATGTATTTATAGTAGGGGATAGAATTTACAACTGCATTATGATGTCACAATCTAGTAATAACAAAAGATACAACATAGAACAACATTATTATGTAATATAGAACTCCATTATGATGTCATAATATTAAACTGCATTATGACGTCATAATGTATTCATAGTAGGGGATAGAATTTACAACACCATTATGATTTCAGAATCTAGTAATAACAAAAGATGTAATGTAGAACTTCATTATAATGTAGTATAGAACTCTATTATGATGTCATAATGTAAAACTGCATTATGATGTCATAATCTATTCATAGCAAGTAATAGAATTTACAACTCCATTATGATATCACAATCTAGTAATAACAAAAGATGCAACGTAGAACAACACTACTTTGTAATATAGAACTCCATTATGATGTCATAATGTAAAACTGCATTATGATGTCATAATCTATTCATGGTAGGGGATAGAATTTACAATATCATTATGATGTCACAATCTAGTAATAACAAAAAATACAACGTAGAACAGCATTTTTATGTAATATAGAACTCCATTCTGATGTCATAATGTGAAACTTCATTATATGTCATAATGTATTTATTGTAGGGGATAGGATTTACAACTCCATTATGATGTCACAATCTAGTAATAACAGAAGATACTTTGTAGAACTTCATTATAATATAATATAGAACTCCATTATGATGTCATAATGTAAAACTGCATTATGATGTCATAATGTATTTATAGTAGGGGGTAGAATTTACAACTGCATTATGATGTCACAATCTAGTAATAACAAAAGATACAATGTAGAACTTCATTATAATTTAGTATAGAACTATATTAGGATGTCATAATGGAATGTAAAATTGCATTAAGATGTCATAATCTATTCATGGTAGGGGATAGTATTTAAAACTCCATTATGATGTCACAAATTAGTAATAACAAAAGATACAACATACAACTTAATGATAATGTAATATAGAACTCCATTATGTCATAATGTAAAACTGCATTATGATGTCATAATCTGTTCATGGTAGGGGATAGAATTTACAACTCCATTATGATGTCACAATCTAGTAATAACAAAAGATACAACATAATTATAATGTAATATAGAACTCTATTATGATGTCATAATGTAAAACTGCATTATGATGTCATAATGTTTTTATAGTAGGGGATAGAATTTACAACTTCATTATGATGTCGCAATCTAAGATACAACGTAGAACAACATTATTATGTAATATAGAACGCCATTATGATGTCATAATGTGAAACTGCATTATGACGTAAAAATGTATTCATAGTAGGGGATAGGATTTACAACTCCATTATGATGTCAGAATCTAGTAATAACAAAAGATACAATGTAGAAAAACATTATTATGTAATATAGAACGCCATTATGATGTCATAATGTAAAACTGCATTATGATGTCATAATGTATTTATGGCAGGGGATTGAATTTACAACTCCATTATGATGTCACAATCTAGTAATAACAAAAGATACAATGTAGAACTTCATTATAATGTAGTATAGAACTCCATTATGATGTCATAATGTAAAACTGCTTTATGATGTCATAATTTATTTATAGCAGGTAATATAATTTACAACTCCATAATGTCACAATCTAATAATAATAAAAGATACAAAGTAGAAAAACATTATGTAATATAGAACTTCATTATGATGTCATAATGTGAAACTGCATTATGACATCATAATCTATTCATAGTAGGGGATAGCATTTACAACTCCATTATGATGTTACAATCTAGTAATAACAAAAGATACAATGTAGAAATCCATTATATTTTAGTATAGAACTCTATTATGATGTCGTAATGTAAAACTGCATTAGGATGTCATAATCTATTCATGGTAGGGGATCAAATTTACAATATCATTATGATGTCACAATCTAGTAATAACAAAAGATACAATGTAGAACAGCCTTTTTATGTAATATAGAACTCATTATGATGTCATAATGTGAAACTTCATTATGATGTCATAATTAGAGATGAGCGAACACGTTCGGCTCCGCCCCTTTTTCGCCCGAACACCGAACTTTGCGAACACTTCAGTGTTCGGGCGAAAAAGTTCGGGGGCCGCCGTGGCAGCGCGGGGGGGTGCGGCGGGGAGTGGGGGGGAGAGGGAGAGAGAGAGGGCTCCCCCCTGTTCCCCGCTACTGCCGCCCGCGCCGCCGCGCATCTCCCCGCCCCCCGGCGGCACCCGGACACTTACGCGCGAACACTGCAGTGTTCGGCAAAGCCGGTGTCCGGGTGCGGATGTGTCCGTAACGGACACGTTCGCTCATCCCTAGTCATAATGTATTTACAGTAGGGGGTAGAATTTACAACTCCATTATGATGTCACAATCTAGTAATAACAAAAGATACAATGTAGAACAGCATTTTAATGTAATATAGAACTCCATTATGATGTCATAACGTGAAACTGCATTATGATGTCATAATGTATTCATTGTAGTGGATAGGATTTACAACTCCATTATGATGTCACAATTTAGTAATAACAAAAGATGTAATGTAGAACTTCATTATAATGTAGTATAGAACTCTATTATGATGTCATAATGTAAAACTGCATTATGATGTCATAATCTATTCATAGCAAGTAATAGAATTTACAACTCCATTATGATATCACAATCTAGTAATAACAAAAGATGCAACGTAGAACAACACTACTTTGTAATATAGAACTCCATTATGATGTCATAATGTAAAACTGCATTATGATGTCATAATCTATTCATGGTAGGGGATAGAATTTACAATATCATTATGATGTCACAATCTAGTAATAACAAAAAATACAACGTAGAACAGCATTTTTATGTAATATAGAACTCCATTATGATGTCATAATGTGAAACTTCATTATATGTCATAATGTATTTATTGTAGGGGATAGGATTTACAACTCCATTATGATGTCACAATCTAGTAATAACAGAAGATACTTTGTAGAACTTCATTATAATATAATATAGAACTCCATTATGATGTCATAATGTAAAACTGCATTATGATGTCATAATGTATTTATAGTAGGGGGTAGAATTTACAACTGCATTATGATGTCACAATCTAGTAATAACAAAAGATACAATGTAGAACTTCATTATAATTTAGTATAGAACTATATTAGGATGTCATAATGTAATGTAAAACTGCATTAAGATGTCATAATCTATTCATGGTAGGGGATAGTATTTAAAACTCCATTATGATGTCACAAATTAGTAATAACAAAAGATACAACATACAACTTAATGATAATGTAATATAGAACTCCATTATGTCATAATGTAAAACTGCATTATGATGTCATAATCTGTTCATGGTAGGGGATAGAATTTACAACTCCATTATGATGTCACAATCTAGTAATAACAAAAGATACAACATAATTATAATGTAATATAGAACTCTATTATGATGTCATAATGTAAAACTGCATTATGATGTCATAATGTTTTTATAGTAGGGGATAGAATTTACAACTTCATTATGATGTCGCAATCTAAGATACAACGTAGACCAACATTATTATGTAATATAGAACGCCATTATGATGTCATAATGTGAAACTGCATTATGACGTAATAATGTATTCATAGTAGGGGATAGGATTTACAACTCCATTATGATGTCAGAATCTAGTAATAACAAAAGATACAATGTAGATAAACATTATTATGTAATATAGAACGCCATTATGATGTCATAATGTAAAACTGCATTATGATGTCATAATGTATTTATTGTAGGGGATAGGATTTACAACTCCATTATGATGTCACAATCTAGTAATAACAGAAGATACTTTGTAGAACTTCATTATAATGTAGTATAGAACTCCATTATGATGTCATAATGTAAAACTGCATTATGATGTCATAATCTATTCATAGCAGATAATAGAATTTACAACTCCATTATGATGTCACAATCTAGTAATAACAAAAGATACAACGTAGAACAACATTATTATGTAACTAGCGTACCCGTCGCGCGTTGCTGCGAAGACAGACATACATACATACATTCGTTTTTATATATCTAGATGACGGCAGCAGCGACCACTGAGGTTTTGTAGGCCGCTGCTTCCCCCTTGCAGGCTGAATAAAATAGCCGTTGTGTGGAACATCCAATTTATCCGGCTGCTGTGGCTTCTTGGGAAGATATCCTAGTACATGTTTGCCCACTTCCAACTCCAATGGAGACTGACTGTAAATGGCTGGCGTGCTCTAGTATTTATGGTTTCAAGCTGTACGTGTCATTGCATACAGTCTATCTATCTATCTATCTATCTATCTATCTATCTATCAGGGTTATTGCATACAGTCTATCTATCTATCTATCTATGACATCAGGAAATGAGAGAATTAGATTCCGTACGTAAAATTTGAACTCTAATTCTTTGGCGCTTTGAATTGAATAATCGAGTTGGGACCCATTAACTTTTCCTATTTATGACATAATCAATGCTCGTGCCAAATTTCAAGTTTCTATGACATTGGGAAGTGAGAGAATTAAGTTGGGATGAGACATAAGGCCTTGCCCATAAGCATTCCCCAACCTCCAAGAACTGAACCTACCTACCTGAATGAGATTTTGTAGGCCGCTGCTTCCCCCTTGCGGGCTGAATAAAATAGCCGTTGGGTGGAACATACAATTTATCCGGCTGCTGTGGCTTCTTAGAAAGATATCCTAGTACTTGTTTACCCACTTCCAACTCCAATGGTAATTGGCTGGCGTGCTCTAGTGGTTCCAAGCTGTACGTGTCATAATACGTGGGGGGGGGGCGTAACTTTCGACGACGCTCGCGCGCCATTTATCGTAGGATATTTGTACTATGCCTATAATCTTCCCAGGAGTGTACTTAACAACTTCCCAAAGTTTCATGGCGATCGGATGAATGGTGTAGTAGCGCATAAAGGACAAACAGACACGCACGCACGCAGACACGCACGCAGACAGACATACATTCAATTTTATATATATAGATGTTGGGGCATGTTCAAGGGCGTCCGATGTTGATGACATCAGTGATGACATCACAATAGCAGGTGGCTTACTTATTCGATCTACGTGGGGGGGGTGTAACTTTCGACGACGCTCGCACGCGCGCCATTTATCGTAGGATATTTGTACTATGCCTATAATCTTCCCAGGAGTGTACTTAACAACTTCCCAAAGTTTCATGGCGATCGGATGAATGGTGTAGTAGCGCATAAAGGACAAACAGACACGCACGCACGCACGCAGACACGCACACAGACAGGCATACATTCAATTTTATATATATAGATATAGAACTCTATTATGATGTCATAATGTAAAACTGCATTATGATGTCATAATGTATTTATAGTAGGGGGTAGAATTTACAACTCCATTATGATGTCACAATCTAGTAATAACAAAAGATACAATGTAGAACTTCATTATAATTTAGTATACAGTCGTCACTGGGACAGGTGGGGTCCTTTAAATGAAATACAATTTCACTGTGAAACTACCCCAGAAATATTAGATTAGATAATCTGTTCTATTATTAAAATATAACTTTTATTATAGGACTTTATTTAAAATACACTAAATCACACCACCAAATGGCCCAGCACACATCAGAAAACTAGACGAACATAAACATACAAACACCCAAAGAACATACAGGACAGGGGATAGGTATATCACCTTATCGTGGTGATCCGCTATACCGATGTTAATTACCGTTCCCTTAATAGATTTACAGGTACGGTTATATTGCTATTTATACAGTGGTAATAACAGTATAAATTTTATTTCAGAAGGCTAAGGATGATAGACAAATAATATTTAATCGACGTGTTTCTACGGCCCTGATGTAATAAGTGAGCCGCTTCATCAGGATCAAGACAAATAGCCTCTGTCTTTTGTACTCAAATGCCCCAAATGAAGAATGGTAATCTAATATTTCTGGGGTACTTTCACAGTGAAATTATAATTTAGTATAGAACTATATTAGGATGTCATAATGTAATGTAAAACTGCATTATGATGTCATAATCTATTCATGGTAGGGGATAGTATTTAAAACTGCATTATGATGTCACAAATTAGTAATAACAAAAGATGCAACCTAGAACTTCATTATATTGTAATATAGAGCTCCATTATGATGTCATCATGTAATGTAAAACTGCATTATGATGTCATAATCTATTCATGGTAGGGGATAGAATTTACAACTCCATTATGATGTCACAATCTAGTATTATTAAAGGATACAACGTAGAACAACATTATTATGTAATATAGAACTCCATTATGATGTCATAATGTAAAACTGCATTATGATGTCATCATGTATTTATAGTAGGGGATAGAATTTACAACTGCATTATGATGTCACAATCTAGTAATAACAAAAGATACAACATAGAACAACATTATTATGTAATATAGAACTCCATTATGATGTCATAATATTAAACTGCATTATGACGTCATAATGTATTCATAGTAGGGGATAGAATTTACAACACCATTATGATGTCAGAATATAGTAATAACAAAAGATGTAATGTAGAACTTCATTATAATGTAGTATAGAACTCTATTATGATGTCATAATGTAAAACTGCATTATGATGTCATAATCTATTCATAGCAAGTAATAGAATTTACAACTCCATTATGATATCAACAATCTAGTAATAACAAAAGATGCAACGTAGAACAACACTACTTTGTAATATAGAACTCCATTATGATGTCATAATGTAAAACTGCTTATGATGTCATAATCTATTCATGGTAGGGGATAGAATTTACAATATCATTATGATGTCACAATCTAGTAATAACAAAAAATACAACGTAGAACAGCATTTTTATGTAATATAGAACTCCATTATGATGTCATAATGTGAAACTTCATTATATGTCATAATGTATTTATTGTAGGGGATAGGATTTACAACTCCATTATGATGTCACAATCTAGTAATAACAGAAGATACTTTGTAGAACTTCATTATAATATAATATAGAACTCCATTATGATGTCATAATGTAAAACTGCATTATGATGTCATAATGTATTTATAGTAGGGGGTAGAATTTACAACTGCATTATGATGTCACAATCTAGTAATAACAAAAGATACAATGTAGAACTTCATTATAATTTAGTATAGAACTATATTAGGATGTCATAATGTAATGTAAAACTGCATTAAGATGTCATAATCTATTCATGGTAGGGGATAGTATTTAAAACTCCATTATGATGTCACAAATTAGTAATAACAAAAGATACAACATACAACTTAATGATAATGTAATATAGAACTCCATTATGATGTCATAATGTAAAACTGCATTATGATGTCATAATCTGTTCATGGTAGGGGATAGAATTTACAACTCCATTATGATGTCACAATCTAGTAATAACAAAAGATACAACATAATTATAATGTAATATAGAACTCTATTATGATGTCATAATGTAAAACTGCATTATGATGTCATAATGTTTTTATAGTAGGGGATAGAATTTACAACTTCATTATGATGTCGCAATCTAAGATACAACGTAGAACAACATTATTATGTAATATAGAACGCCATTATGATGTCATAATGTGAAACTGCATTATGACGTAATAATGTATTCATAGTAGGGGATAGGATTTACAACTCCATTATGATGTCAGAATCTAGTAATAACAAAAGATACAATGTAGAAAAACATTATTATGTAATATAGAACGCCATTATGATGTCATAATGTAAAACTGCATTATGATGTCATAATGTATTTATTGTAGGGGATAGGATTTACAACTCCATTATGATGTCACAATCTAGTAATAACAGAAGATACTTTGTAGAACTTCATTATAATGTAGTATAGAACTCCATTATGATGTCATAATGTAAAACTGCATTATGATGTCATAATCTATTCATAGCAGATAATAGAATTTACAACTCCATTATGATGTCACAATCTAGTAATAACAAAAGATACAACGTAGAACAACATTATTATGTAATATAGAACTCTATTATGATGTCATAATGTAAAACTGCATTATGATGTCATAATGTATTTATAGTAGGGGGTAGAATTTACAACTCCATTATGATGTCACAATCTAGTAATAACAAAAGATACAATGTAGAACTTCATTATAATTTAGTATACAGTCGTCACTGGGACAGGTGGGGTCCTTTAAATGAAATACAATTTCACTGTGAAACTACCCCAGAAATATTAGATTAGATAATCTGTTCTATTATTAAAATATAACTTTTATTATAGGACTTTATTTAAAATACACTAAATCACACCACCAAATGGCCCAGCACACATCAGAAAACTAGACGAACATAAACATACAAACACCCAAAGAACATACAGGACAGGGGATAGGTATATCACCTTATCGTGGTGATCCGCTATACCGATGTTAATTACCGTTCCCTTAATAGATTTACAGGTACGGTTATATTGCTATTTATACAGTGGTAATAACGGTATACATTTTATTTCAGAAGGCTAAGGATGATAGACAAATAATATTTAATCGACGTGTTTCTACGGCCCTGATGTAATAAGTGAGCCGCTTCATCAGGATCAAGACAAATAGCCTCTGTCTTTTGTACTCAAATGCCCCAAATGAAGAATGGTAATCTAATATTTCTGGGGTACTTTCACAGTGAAATTATAATTTAGTATAGAACTATATTAGGATGTCATAATGTAATGTAAAACTGCATTATGATGTCATAATCTATTCATGGTAGGGGATAGTATTTAAAACTGCATTATGATGTCACAAATTAGTAATAACAAAAGATGCAACCTAGAACTTCATTATATTGTAATATAGAGCTCCATTATGATGTCATCATGTAATGTAAAACTGCATTATGATGTCATAATCTATTCATGGTAGGGGATAGAATTTACAACTCCATTATGATGTCACAATCTAGTATTATTAAAGGATACAACGTAGAACAACATTATTATGTAATATAGAACTCCATTATGATGTCATAATGTAAAACTGCATTATGATGTCATCATGTATTTATAGTAGGGGATAGAATTTACAAATGCATTATGATGTCACAATCTAGTAATAACAAAAGATACAACATAGAACAACATTATTATGTAATATAGAACTCCATTATGATGTCATAATATTAAACTGCATTATGACGTCATAATGTATTCATAGTAGGGGATAGAATTTACAACACCATTATGATGTCAGAATATAGTAATAACAAAAGATGTAATGTAGAACTTCATTATAATGTAGTATAGAACTCTATTATGATGTCATAATGTAAAACTGCATTATGATGTCATAATCTATTCATAGCAAGTAATAGAATTTACAACTCCATTATGATATCAAAAATCTAGTAATAACAAAAGATGCAACGTAGAACAACACTACTTTGTAATATAGAACTCCATTATGATGTCATAATGTAAAACTGCTTATGATGTCATAATCTATTCATGGTAGGGGATAGAATTTACAATATCATTATGATGTCACAATCTAGTAATAACAAAAAATACAACGTAGAACAGCATTTTTATGCAATATAGAACTCCATTATGATGTCATAATGTGAAACTTCATTATGATGTCATAATGTATTTATTGTAGGGGATAGGATTTACAACTCCATTATGATGTCACAATCTAGTAATAACAGAAGATACTTTGTAGAACTTCATTATAATATAATATAGAACTCCATTATGATGTCATAATGTAAAACTGCATTATGATGTCATAATGTATTTATAGTAGGGGGTAGAATTTACAACTGCATTATGATGTCACAATCTAGTAATAACAAAAGATACAATGTAGAACTTCATTATAATTTAGTATAGAACTATATTAGGATGTCATAATGTAATGTAAAACTGCATTAAGATGTCATAATCTATTCATGGTAGGGGATAGTATTTAAAACTCCATTATGATGTCACAAATTAGTAATAACAAAAGATACAACATACAACTTAATGATAATGTAATATAGAACTCCATTATGATGTCATAATGTAAAACTGCATTATGATGTCATAATCTGTTCATGGTAGGGGATAGAATTTACAACTCCATTATGATGTCACAATCTAGTAATAACAAAAGATACAACATAATTATAATGTAATATAGAACTCTATTATGATGTCATAATGTAAAACTGCATTATGATGTCATAATGTTTTTATAGTAGGGGATAGAATTTACAACTTCATTATGATGTCGCAATCTAGTAGTAACAAAAGATACAACGTAGAACAACATTATTATGTAATATAGAACGCCATTATGATGTCATAATGTGAAACTGCATTATGACGTAATAATGTATTCATAGTAGGGGATAGGATTTACAACTCCATTATGATGTCAGAATCTAGTAATAACAAAAGATACAATGTAGAAAAACATTATTATGTAATATAGAACGCCATTATGATGTCATAATGTAAAACTGCATTATGATGTCATAATGTATTTATGGCAGGGGATTGAATTTACAACTCCATTATGATGTCACAATCTAGTAATAACAAAAGATACAATGTAGAACTTCATTATAATGTAGTATAGAACTCCATTATGATGTCATAATGTAAAACTGCTTTATGATGTCATAATTTATTTATAGCAGGTAATATAATTTACAACTCCATTATGTCACAATCTAATAATAATAAAAGATACAAAGTAGAAAAACATTATGTAATATAGAACTTCATTATGATGTCATAATGTGAAACTGCATTATGACATCATAATCTATTCATAGTAGGGGATAGCATTTACAACTCCATTAAGATGTCACAATCTAGTAATAACAAAAGATACAATGTAGAAATCCATTATATTTTAGTATAGAACTCTATTATGATGTCGTAATGTAAAACTGCATTAGGATGTCATAATCTATTCATGGTAGGGGATCAAATTTACAATATCATTATGATGTCACAATCTAGTAATAACAAAAGATACAATGTAGAACAGCCTTTTTATGTAATATACAACTCATTATGATGTCATAATGTGAAACTTCATTATGATGTCATAATGTATTTATAGTAGGGGGTAGAATTTACAACTCCATTATGATGTCACAATCTAGTAATAACAAAAGATACAATGTAGAACAGCATTTTTATGTAATATAGAACTCCATTATGATGTCATAACGTGAAACTGCATTATGATGTCATAATGTATTCATTGTAGTGGATAGGATTTACAACTCCATTATGATGTCACAATTTAGTAATAACAAAAGATACAATGTAGAACTTCATTATAATTTAGTATAGAACTCTGTTATGATGTCATAACGTAATGTAAAACTGCATTATGATGTCATAATCTATTCATGGTAGGGGATAGAATTTACAACTCCATTATGATGTCACAATCTTGTAATAGCAAAAGATACAATGTAGAACTTCATTATAATGTAGTATAGAACTCTATTTTGATGTCGTAATGTAAAACTGCATTATGATGTCATAATCTATTCATAGCAGGTAATAGAATTTACAACTCCATTATGATGTCAGAATCTAGTAATAACAAAAGATACAACGTAGAACAACATTATTATGTAATATAGAACTCCATTATGATGTCATAATGTGAAACTGCATTATGACGTAATAATGTATTCATAGTATGGGATAGGATTTACAACTCCATTATGATGTCAGAATCTAGTAATAACAAAAGATACAATGTAGAAAAACATTATTATGTAATATAGAACGCCATTATGATGTCATAATGTGAAACTGCATTATGATGTCATAATGTATTTATTGTAGGGGATAGGATTTACAACTCCATTATGATGTCACAATCTAGTAATAACAGAAGATACTTTGTAGAACTTCATTATAATGTAGTATAGAACTCCATTATGATGTCATAATGTAAAACTGCATTATGATGTCATAATCTATTCATAGCAGATAATAGAATTTACAACTCCATTATGATGTCACAATCTAGTAATAACAAAAGATACAACGTAGAACAACATTATTATGTAATATAGAACTCTATTATGATGTCATAATGTAAAACTGCATTATGATGTCATAATGTATTTATAGTAGGGGGTAGAATTTACAACTCCATTATGATGTCACAATCTAGTAATAACAAAAGATACAATGTAGAACTTCATTATAATTTAGTATACAGTCGTCACTGGGACAGGTGGGGTCCTTTAAATGAAATACAATTTCACTGTGAAAGTACCCCAGAAATATTAGATTAGATAATCTGTTCTATTATTAAAATATAACTTTTATTATAGGACTTTATTTAAAATACACTAAATCACACCACCAAATGGCCCAGCACACATCAGAAAACTAGACGAACATAAACATACAAACACCCAAAGAACATACAGGACAGGGGATAGGTATATCACCTTATCGTGGTGATCCGCTATACCGATGTTAATTACCGTTCCCTTAATAGATTTACAGGTACGGTTATATTGCTATTTATACAGTGGTAATAACGGTATAAATTTTATTTCAGAAGGCTAAGGATGATAGACAAATAATATTTAATCAACGTGTTTCTACGGCCCTGATGTAATAAGTGAGCCGATTCATCAGGATCAAGACAAATAGCCTCTGTCTTTTGTACTCAAATGCCCCAAATGAAGAATGGTAATCTAATATTTCTGGGGTACTTTCACAGTGAAATTATAATTTAGTATAGAACTATATTAGGATGTCATAATGTAATGTAAAACTGCATTATGATGTCATAATCTATTCATGGTAGGGGATAGTATTTAAAACTGCATTATGATGTCACAAATTAGTAATAACAAAAGATGCAACGTAGAACTTTATTATATTATAATATAGAGCTCCATTATGATGTCATCATGTAATGTAAAACTGCATTATGATGTCATAATCTATTCATGGTAGGGGATAGAATTTACAACTCCATTATGATGTCACAATCTAGTAATATTAAAGGATACAACGTAGAACAACATTATTATGTAATATAGAACTCCATTATGATGTCATAATGTAAAACTGCATTATGATGTCATCATGTATTTATAGTAGGGGATAGAATTTACAACTGCATTATGATGTCACAATCTAGTAATAACAAAAGATACAACATAGAACAACATTATTATGTAATATAGAACTTCATTATGATGTCATAATATTAAACTGCATTATGACGTCATAATGTATTCATAGTAGGGGATAGAATTTACAACTCCATTATGATGTCAGAATTTAGTAATAACAAAAGATGTAATGTAGAACTTCATTATAATGTAGTATAGAACTCTATTATGATGTCATAATGTAAAACTGCATTATGATGTCATAATCTATTCATAGCAAGTAATAGAATTTACAACTCCATTATGATATCACAATCTAGTAATAACAAAAGATGCAACGTAGAACAACACTACTTTGTAATATAGAACTCCATTATGATGTCATAATGTAAAACTGCATTATGATGTCATAATCTATTCATGGTAGGGGATAGAATTTACAATATCATTATGATGTCACAATCTAGTAATAACAAAAAATACAACGTAGAACAGCATTTTTATGTAATATAGAACTCCATTATGATGTCATAATGTGAAACTTCATTATAATGTCATAATGTATTTATTGTAGGGGATAGGATTTACAACTCCATTATGATGTCACAATCTAGTAATAACAGAAGATACTTTGTAGAACTTCATTATAATATAATATAGAACTCCATTATGATGTCATAATGTAAAACTGCATTATGATGTCATAATGTATTTATAGTAGGGGGTAGAATTTACAACTGCATTATGATGTCACAATCTAGTAATAACAAAAGATACAATGTAGAACTTCATTATAATTTAGTATAGAACTATATTAGGATGTCATAATGTAATGTAAAACTGCATTAAGATGTCATAATCTATTCATGGTAGGGGATAGTATTTAAAACTCCATTATGATGTCACAAATTAGTAATAACAAAAGATACAACATACAACTTAATTATAATGTAATATAGAACTCCATTATGATGTCATAATGTAAAACTGCATTATGATGTCATAATCTGTTCATGGTAGGGGATAGAATTTACAACTCCATTATGATGTCACAATCTAGTAATAACAAAAGATACAACATAATTATAATGTAATATAGAACTCTATTATGATGTCATAATGTAAAACTGCATTATGATGTCATAATGTTTTTATAGTAGGGGATAGAATTTACAACTTCATTATGATGTCGCAATCTAGTAGTAACAAAAGATACAACGTAGAACAACATTATTATGTAATATAGAACGCCATTATGATGTCATAATGTGAAACTGCATTATGATGTAATAATGTATTCATAGTAGGGGATAGGATTTACAACTCCATTATGATGTCAGAATCTAGTAATAGCAAAAGATACAATGTAGAAAAACATTATTATGTAATACTAGCGTACCCGTCGCGCGTTGCTGCGAAGACAGACAGACATACATCCATTCGTTTTTATATATCTAGATGACGGCAGCAGCGACCACTGAGGTTTTGTAGGCCGCTGCTTCCCCCTTGCAGGCTGAATAAAATAGCCGTTGTGTGGAACATCCAATTTATCCGGCTGCTGTGGCTTCTTGGGAAGATAGCCTAGTACATGTTTGCCCACTTCCAACTCCAATGGAGACTGACTGTAAATGGCTGGCGTGCTCTAGTATTTATGGTTCCAAGCTGTACGTGTCATTGCATACAGTCTGTCTATCTATCTATCTATCTATCTATCTATGACATCAGGAAATGAGAGAATTAGATTCCGTACGTAAAATTTGAACGCTAATTCTTTGGCGCTTTGAATTGAATAATCGAGTTGGGACCCATTAACTTTTCCTATTTATGACATAATCAATGCTCGTGCCAAATTTCAAGTTTCTATGACATTGGGAAATGAGAGAATTAAATTCCGTACATAAAATTTGGACGCTAATTCTTTTGCGCTTAGAATTGAATAATCGAGTTGGGATGAGACATAAGGCCTTGCCCATAAGCATTCCCCAACCTCCAAGAACTGAACCTACCTACCTGAATGAGATTTTGTAGGCCGCTGCTTCCCCCTTGCGGGCTGAATAAAATAGCCGTTGGGTGGAACATACAATTTATCCGGCTGCTGTGGCTTCTTAGGAAGATATCCTAGTACTTGTTTACCCACTTCCAACTCCAATGGTAATTGGCTGGCGTGCTCTAGTGGTTCCAAGCTGTACGTGTCATAATAGAGCCTTAATGACATCACAATGCAGCTTATGAGAACATGTTGGGGCATGTTCGCGCGTTGCTGCGAAGACAGACATACATACATACTACGTTTTTATATATCTAGATGACGGCAGCAGCGACCACTGAGGTTTACCGCTGGGGTATGTCACTCTTATTACTAATGGTGGGAGTGTCACTATTATTACTGCTGTGGGATGTCACTATTATCGCTGGGGTGAAGGTGTCACTATTACCGCTGGGGTATGTGTACATGTGGCAGAAATGGGCAGGGCTCTTTCAGAATAGACCGGGTGCAGATTTTGACTGCTTTTTAGATGCGGAAATGCTGCAGAATTTTCCACAGAAATCTCCGCTGAGCACATTCTGCAGTATTTCCGCGTCCAAAAAGCAGTCAGAATCTGCACCCGGTCTATTCTGAAACAGCCTTGTCCTTTTTAGAACGACGGGGGTAAAATCATACGTCGTGATAAGCCCCGCCCCCTGACGTGTTGGCACTTTGCGATACATAAGTGGGTTTTGGGTTGTAGTTTGGGCACTCGGTCCCTAAAAGGTTCGCCATCACTGGCCTAGTACATGTTTGCCCACTTCCAACTTCAATGGAGACTGACTGTAAATGGCTGGCGTGCTCTAGTATTTATGGTTTCAAGCTGTACGTGTCATTGCATACAGTCTATCTATCTATCTATCTATCAGGGTTATTGCATACAGTCTATCTATCTATCTATCTATCTATCTATCTATGACATCAGGAAATGAGAGAATTAGATTTTGTAGGCCGCTGCTTCCCCCTTGCGGGCTGAATAAAATATTTGTACTATGCCTATAATCTTCCCAGGAGTGTACTCAACAACTTCCCAAAGTTTCATGGCGATCGGATGAATGGTGTAGTAGCGCATAAAGGACAAACACGCACGCACGCACGCAGACAGACATACATTCAATTTTATATATATAGATAGAACGCCATTATGATGTCATAATGTAAAACTGCATTATGATGTCATAATGTATTTATGGCAGGGGATTGAATTTACAACTCCATTATGATGTCACAATCTAGTAATAACAAAAGATACAATGTAGAACTTCATTATAATGTAGTATAGAACTCCATTATGATGTAATAATGTAAAACTGCTTTATGATGTCATAATTTATTTATAGCAGGTAATATAATTTACAACTCCATTATGATGCCATAATCTAGTAATAACAAAAGATACAATGTAGAACAATATTATTATGTAATATAGAACTCCATTATGATGTCATAATGTAAAACTGCATTATGATGTCATAATGTAATTATAGTAGGGGGTAGAATTTACAACTCCATTATGATGTCACAATCTAGTAATAACAAAAGATACAATGTAAAACTTCATTATAATGTAATATAGAACTCCATTATGATGTCATAATTAGAGATGAGGGAGCACCAAAATGCTCAGGTGCTCGTTACTCAAGTCGAACTTTCCGCGATGCTCGAGGGTTCGTTTCGAGTAACGAACCCCATTGAAGTCAATGGGCGACCCGAGCATTTTTGTATATCGCCGATGCTCGCTAAGGTTCTCATTTCTGAAAATCTGGGAAATTCAAGAAATTGACACTGAAACGGATAGGGCAGGCGAAGGGCTACATGTTGGGCTGCATCTCAAGTTCCCAGGTCCCACTATTAAGCCACAATAGCGGCAAGAGTGGGCCCCCCCCCAACAATTTTTACTTCTGAAAAACCCTCATTAGCAAGGCATACCTCAGCTAAGCACCACACTACCTCCAACAAGGCACAATCACTGCCTGCATGACACTCCGCTGCCACTTCTCCTGGGTTACATGCTGCCCAACCCCCCCCCCCCCGCACGACCCAGTGTCCACAGCGCACACCAAAGTGTCCTTGCGCAGCCTTCAGCTGCCCTCATGCCACACACTGGCCTCATAGCCACACCACCCTCATGTCTATTTATAAGTGCGTCTGCCATGAGGAGGAACCGGAGGCACACACTGCAGAGGGTTAGCAGGGCCAGGCAGCGACCCTCTTTAAAAGGGGCGGGGCGATAGCCCACAATGCTGTACAGAAGCAATGAGAACTCCAATCCTGTGCCACCTCCATCAGGAGCTGCAAACGTGGGCATAGCAATGGGGAATCCATGTGCCACACAGTATTCATTCTGTCAAGGTGTCGCATAGCTCAATCCACACTGCAAGGGGAAAGCAGTCAGCGCTCTGCCCCCTACCCAAGTCAGTCAGTGCCTTTGTGCCAGACAGGTCAAACACCACAATGGGAACTAAGTTTGCACCAACAGCATAGGTGGGTCCTAGGAAACCCAAGACATGAACAAAAAATTGATCTGAGCGGCCAAACATGGCATAGGCCTCGGCCCACACATTCAGCAATCCTAGGCTGGAAGCGGACTTTCACTGCACCCAGGACATAGGCCTCTGCACAAACCATCAGCAATCGCGTGCCTACAGCGGACTCCAATGCTAGCGTAGTAGCATAAAAGCACTATCCGTACAAGAAAGACAGATCTACCAATCTCAAAACATTTTGCTGAATTTCACCATACAATCAGTCAGCTCAAATTTAGGGTCATTGACTCTGTTGCCCCACTGCCTCAAGGTGGGGACCGGGAGGGAATCCTTAAATGTAAAGAGATCCGTTGGATACACAAACTTGATACCCTTTCCCCCAAGGGTCTTAATATAGAGTATCCCATTATGTCCTGTATATAAATAGGTCCAGTTGATAGTCATGTGTCAGACTAATGTGCACTTTCTCTATCTGCAAATTATGTATACATAATCTCATCTACGGTATTTGATTTTAATTACCTTTTATTTTATGTTACAGATACCTGTTTGATGCATGTGCTCCGGACTCCTTGTTGTTCCATTACTTGTTGTTTGGCTTCCAGTATAAACTCCCCCCCCCCCCCCCCCCCAAAAAAATATTTTGTGCATTAATGTGTGCTAATGTGCATAATAAATAAATATGATATCATTCTATGTATTGGCTGCTTTATGAGGTATCACTATAGGTTATGATAATAGAGGGAGCTGTACTCTAATTGTTGGACCCATGAGTCATATGTATGAGATATGAACTATGATTAAAGACATATTGCTGTGAGATATGGTAGATTATTGATTATTAATATATTAGGGTTATTACCCAAGATTATTTATATTTTGACATTTATTTCAATAATGGACATCATTTTCTCCATATCTCACTCTCCAATAAAAAGTTTGTTGCTAAATCAACATACAGATATATGAGGCTGATCAATATTACCATTATTGTTTAATGTTGCTGTGGAATATATATATATATGTGTATATATGTATATATATATATATGTGTATATGTATATGTGTGTGTATGTATGTATGTATGTATGTATGTATATATATATATATATATATATATATATATATATATAATATGGATTTGTTGTGTTGGAGCTAGTTTTCCCTATAAGACTACCTATAAACAGCATCTTATTTATAATTAATACTGTTTGCCACTACATATAGTCTTCTCCGTGGACCAGCGATACTTCTATTGCTATTAGAGCAGTGGAACTGCTAGCGCATGCGCACTTAACTTCTGAAGTCTCTTTTACTAAATAGAGTCCAATAGTTATATCAGCGGCATCGCAGGACTCCAGGCGCATGCGCGATCAGTCCCTCAAGATTCCTCTTGCTCTTCTAAATCTCGCGATAGTGGCTAAATCATGCACAGGCGCACTCGTTCAGATGACAAACCGGAAGCATCGGGAGCCATGGAGGACGTGAGCACATGCGAATTAGGTACTGTTCAGCTGTTACATGTGGGATTTTAATTGTTGTTTCACTATATATAGTCTGTAACTAAGGGTGTATTTGTACTTGACAAAGATCACTGTGTTGATCGAAACGTCGTATGGAAGAAGGAAGAAGTTTTACTGCATCGCTGTCTGCTGCCACAGTATTTTCCTTCTTGATTGCGCTAATGATTGCAGCATCACCGCTCACCATCTGGGTAGACTCCTCAAAGTTTCCAAGGACCTGGCAGATGTCTGCCAACCAGGCCCACTCTTCTGTAAAGAATTGAGGAGGCTGACTCCCACTACGCCGCCCATGTTGGAGTTGGTATTCCACTATAGCTCTACGCTGCTCATAGAGCCTGGCCAACATGTGAAGCATAGAGTTCCACCGTGTGGGCACGTCGCACAGCAGTCAGTGCACTGGCAGATTAAACCGATGTTGCAGGGTCCGCAGGGTGGCAGCGTCCGTGTTGGACTTGCGGAAATGTGCGCTGAGCCGGCGCACCTTTCCGAGCAGGTCTGACAAGCGTGGGTAGCTTTTCAGAAACCGCTGAACCACCAAATTAAAGACGTGGGCCAGGCATGGCACGTGCGTGAGGCTGCAGAGCCGCCACCAGGTTACGGCCGTTGTCACACACGACCATGCCCGGTTGGAGGCTCAGTGGCGAAAGCCAGCGGTCGGTCTGCTCTCAGACCCTGCAGCAGTTCGTGGGCCATGTGCCTCTTCTCTCCTAAGCTGAGTAGTTTCAGCACGGCCTGCTGACGCTTGCCCACCGCTGTGCTGCCACGCCGCGCGACACCGACTGCTGGCGACATGCTGCTGCTGACACATCTTGATTGTGAGACAGAGGTTGCGTAGGAGGAGGAGGAGGAGGAGGAGGAGGGTGGTTTAGTGGAGGAAGCATACACCACCGCAGATACCACCACTGAGCTGGGGCCCGCAATTCTGGGGGTGGGTAGGACGTGAGCGGTCCCAGGCTCTGACTCGGTCCCAGCCTCCACTAAATTCACCCAATGTGCCGTCAGGGAGATATAGTTGCCCTCTCCGCCTGTGCTTGTCCACGTGTCCGTTGTTACGTGGACCTTGGCAGTAACCGCGTTGGTGAGGGTGCGTACAATGTTGCGGGAGACGTGGTCGTGCAGGGCTGGGACGGCACATCGGGAAAAGTAGTGGCGACTGGGAACCGAGTAGCGCGGGGCCGCCGCCGCCATCATGTTTTTGAAAGCCTCCGTTTCCACAAGCCTATACGGCAGCATCTCCAGGCTGATCAATTTGGCTATGTGCACGACGGCGTACTTGCGTTCAAACAGTTGCGCTAGCGACGGCTGGACGCTGCGCTGAGAGACATTGCTGGATGGGGCCGAGGACAGCGGAGGTGAGCATGTGGGTGCAGGCCAGGAGACGGTCGTGCCTGTGTCCTGAGAGGGGGGTTGGATCTCAGTGGCAGGTTGGGGCACAGGGGGAGAGGCAGTGGTGCAAACCAGAGGCTTGCACCACTGAATGACATCACTGAATGACATCATTGAATGGCTGTGATTGGTTAATCGGGCACTGGCTGATGCAGTGCTCCTCGGATACATGGAATACAGCAGCAACCACAGAGTACTAGAATGGAGGCAAATACTGACACAGAGACTAGTGTGGAGTATATGACTTGTGACCAGTGTCCGAACAAGCTTTCAACCAGTCCCTGAATGGATCGTCTATGCCAGAGTTATCAGCTAGTTCATTTTATTATGCATTTACCCCTTCCAGTGCTCAGGTATCATCTGGTGCCGTGTTATTAGGAATGAAAGTACAACAATATCCTCCAATCATTTTACAAACTTCTCCTTTTTCTGCTAGTAACATATCAAGAGCCATTCTATTTTGCCATGTAATAAGTAAGGTATGTCCTAGTTGTTCCTCTAGGCCCCTAATTGCATCTCTTGTATAATTAACAAATCTCTGTTGGTTATAGTATGTGTAATTAATCCAGTCTACATTTGTATCCACTGTTGCCCACCATGCAAGAAGAGACTCAAACCCGCTGCAGCCATCTGATTTCTTGCCCTATACTCGTTCAGTACCCCCCTTAGGACCCCTGATGGCGTCAAAGGAACCTTTGGGAGAGGAATTCCTAGTTTTCCGGACACGGCCCTTGCTGTTGCCCTCGGAGGTCATGAGGTGCACAGGCATTATCAGTTGTACCAAAGCACAATCCCGTTAGGGCCTGTACCTGGCACCTGTTCTAGGTACCTGTGACCACACAACCATCACACGTCTGCGTGTGCTCTTTGTAGCTCAGGCCATATCCCAGAAAACAGTGTGCCTCCATGGTTCTCCTCTCCATATAGTGTCCCTCAGGCAGTCTCCCGTAGTCTGCCTTGGTCCCATTACCAGGTAGCGCAAAGCAAGTATAACCCCAGGATCAGAGACAACAGCAGGTCCTTGCCCACAGGTGGAAACAGCAAACTCAATGTATAACATGGATCGCTTATCTGTGGGGTGTAGGTACAGTTAAGAAGCTTAATCCCACATTTTACGGTCATCACGGCTTGAAGACTTGTCATTACCTTTTTTTTTTATTCTTTATTTTTCAGATTATAACTTGATTACAGTTTACATAGTGTTCATTGCGCACCGTCACACCAACTTTATGAACATTACCATACCAAAGAATTAGAACAGTTTTTCTTTGTTGTGAATAAAAGGAAGACTTAACTTATTGCAACATTCAAGACTCGTTGTCCTTCTGTTCGTCATCTGTGTTTCTTTTCTTTCTATATTATATAAACTAACATGACCAATTAGACAGACGTGACACAAGGGGGATTAACCAGGGGGACACATTTAGGGGAAAAATAAAATAAAACTCAACCATTAAGTTGCGTGGAGTATAGCTATGTGGTCAGGTTCCGCTTTTGTCGTTTAGTGATCCATTAACGAGCGATATTCCTCAGATTCCTGGAACACCATCCAGTGATACCATATGTTCCTGAAGCTTTCCTGTGTGCCCCTTAGTGCCGCAGTGAAGTCCTCCATCTCCATGATCCTCCTTACTGTATTGAGCCATAGAGCCATTGTTGGTGAGGTTGTCTGTCTCCAAAGTTTAGGAATGCATGATCTTGCCGCACTCACTAGAAAACGTACTATAGATTCTTTGTAGGTCGCCAGTGGTATATCGCTGTGATGCAGGAGGAAGAAGGCCGGGGATTTTGGCAGGGGGTAGTGGGTGAATCTAGATGCTATCTGCCACACCTCTGATCAAAAAGCTCGCCAGGACCGAGCAGTCCCAAAAGACATGTAACATTGTCCCTTGCTCCGCCCCGCATCTCCAACATGTGGGGGGGACTGTCGGGAATATTCTATGCAAGTGGGAGGGCACCCTATACCACCTGGTGAGAACCTTGTATCCAGATTCTTGTATTTTGCTCAATATTGAAACCGAGTGTGTGATGATGAAAATTCTATCTCTTTCCTCCGGTGTAAGTGTGACTCCCAACTCTTCTTCCCATTTATTCATGTACTTAGGTGGTGAGGCCTCAGGTTGTGTGTTTAGTATGTTGTACATTTTGGATAGCGTATGCCTGAGGGTCCCTTCTCCCTACAGATGACTTCAAATTGTGTTTTTGGGCAGGCAAAAGTAGTGGGGCGGGGTAGCGTAGATAGAAAGTGTCTTACTTGTAATGCCTGCCATAATGGGAGTTGGGGTGAGTCCGTATTCCCTCTGAGCATTTCCAGTGGGAGCCACTGGCCTTCTTGCATAAAATGTTCTGCCCGGAATCTGCCTTCGGTAATCCTTGCACGGAATACTTTGTTCTCATTGCCTGGGGGAAATCTCGGGTTACCCAGAACCGGGAACATGGGTGAGGGCCTGGGAGAAATGTCTTTCCTGGCTAGTACTTTGATGGCGATCCCTAGCGTGGGGCCGATTGTAGGATGGAGTGCTAGTTCTGTGGGGGCTTGTCCCTCAGACCATGGGAGAGCTACTAACGGCGCCAGGGCTGCTGTTTGTTCTGTTGCTATCCACTGTTTAAGGGCTGCATGCCGGTGCCAGTCCACCATGCGTACTAAGTGTACTGCCTGGTGGTATTTTACGTAATCTAGTAGTCCCATGCCCCCCTCGCTTTTCGGCCGAGATAAAGTGCTATCCGTGGGGCCTTTCCTGCCCATATGAATGTGGACGTGAGTGATTGTAAATGCTGGACGAAGAGCCTTGGCACTTGTATGGGAAGGGCCTGAAGTAGGTATAGTATACTGGGGAGTATATTAATTTTGATTATTGCTCCCCTGCCGAACCAAGAGAAAGTCCCTTTGGTCCAAGAGTTGAGGTCTTGTCGAATTTCGCTTAAGAGTGCTGGAAAGTAGGCGGGGTATAGGTCCTCAATGTTTGGCGTTAGCTTGGTCCCCAAGTATTGAATGTGATTCTTTTCCCACTGAAATGAGAACGAGTCCTTTAATTCCTCCACAAAATGTTGTGGGAGAGAGATGTTAAGAGCTGCTGACTTATGATAGTTTATTTTAAAGTTTGATATTTTGGAATAGTGGTTAATTTCTGCCAATAGGTTTGGTAAGGAGATTCGTGGGTTGGAGATAAAGAACAGGAGGTCGTCCGCATATGCGGCGATCTTATATTCTTCCTCCCCCACCGTGATCCCTTTAACGTTTGGGTTATTAAGTATTTGTGACAACAGTGGCTCCAGGCATATTATAAAGATCAGTGGCGATAGAGGGCAGCCCTGCCTTGTACCATTTGAAATGGAAAATGGCTTTGAAAGCTGGCTGTTTACTCTAACGGACGCGGATGGGCTGGAATATAGGCCTGTAATCCAGTGTAACATGTTAGGGCCCATACCCACGTGGGTAATTGTCGCAAATAGGAAGTCCCACTCCACCCTGTCAAATGCCTTTTCTGCATCTGTGGATAAAAGGCATATCGATTTGGAGAGTCTGTGCGCCTGGTGTATTAGGTTAATGGCTTTGGTTGTGTTGTCCCTTGCCTCTCTTAATGGGACGAAGCCGACTTGGTCTTTGTGTATTGTTACATAAGTAGGGGGAGATCCTATTTGCCAGAATTTTAGAAAATAATTTCAGGTCTGCGTTAAGTAAAGAGATGGGGCGGTAGCTCTGGCATTGCGCTGGGTCCTTCCCTTCTTTAGGGATGACCGCTATGTGTGCTGTTAGGGTATCTCTAGGTATTTTGTTTCCGGATGTTATGGAATTGAAGGCTTGGATGAAGTGGGGTGTAAGTGTTTCTGCGAATTTCTTATAATATGATAGGGTTAGCCCATCTGGACCTGGCGCTTTCCCTGTCTGAGAGTCTGTCAGCGCTTCTGCTAGCTCAGTCGGGGATATTGGGGCCTCCATCAGTTCTATGGCCTCCTTTGGGAATCTGCGAATGTTTGATCATTGTAGGCATTCGTGGATCCTAGCTTTCTTGTGTTCTCTGGCTTGCTCGGACTGTGGTGGAGATTGGTTATATAAAGAGTAGTAATATTGCCAAAACGCTTCTGTGATTTGTTCGGGAAGATGTAGTGTGTGGCCTTCGGAGTTCTTAATGTGTAGAACGTAGGCCCTAGCTCTTGCTGCGCGGAGGGCCCGGGCCAATATGCAGCTCGGTTTGTCTCCAAATTCAAAGAAATGACGTCTACATTTCGTCAGGCTCACTTTTGCCTTTCCCAGACAGTGGGAACGGACCTGCTCCTTCAACCGTAGTAATTCTGTTCCCTTCTCTCTGTCTAGTGTCGATTTGTGGGAGGACTCTAGTGCCTGGATCTGATCCAGGAGTCCCCTGAGATGTGCGCTACGTTCCTTTTTAATGCGTGAGCCAAGGCCTACACAGAAACCCCGTATCACGCACTTGTGTGCTTTCCATACCGTTAGTGGGTCAACCTCTGGAGTGACTTTGTGTTCAAAGTATTTCCTTAATGTTGTGCGGATTTCGTCTGAGTTCGCCGTGTATTGAATATCCAATGCCATATTCTATTGTGCAGGGTAGGTAATTTCAGCACTAGTATGATCATTGCGTGGTCTGAAAATGTGATGGTGTCTATTGTAGCCGAGACTAGATTCGCTAGGGATGAGAGTTGGAGGAGGAAAAAATCGATTCTGGAGTATGAGTTGTGTGGTTGGGAAAAGAACGTGTAGTCCTTTGTGGTGGGGTGTAAGGTTCTCCAGGCGTCTTCCAACTGATACTTGTGTAATGTATTTTTGATCCTGCGGTACGCTGACCTGGGAAGGTTACCGCTGCCTTTAGATGTGTCTATTCTTGGGTCCAACGGCATGTTAAAATCTCCTCCCAGGACCAGGGTGCCCTCCTGAAATTCCTCCAGCTCCTCCAGGATCTCCTCTAAGAAGGACACCTGGTTGGAGTTGGGTGAATAGATGGCCGCTAGTGTGATTTGTGTGCCAGTGAGTTTCCCCTTGAGGAAAATATATCTACCTCCCGGATCACAGCGGACCTCTTCCTGCTCCCATGGGACGGAGTTGGCGATAAGGATGGAGACCCCTTTGGACTTGGATTCCGCATTTGTGCTGTGGTAGGTGTTTGGAAATCTGTCGTTTGCAAATCTGGGGCTTTTGTTTGTGCGGAAGTGGGTCTCCTGGATAAAGGCCACATGTACTCTTCTTTTCCAGAGGAGGTGGAGGATGGAGGACCTCTTCTCTGGCACGTTCAGTTCCTGCGCATTAATGGAGATTATGGAGAGGTTAGCGGAGCCTGACATTGCGAAAGAGAGAAGATCAGGTTGCAAAAAGAAGGGGTAGTGAAAGCACCAAGTTGAGAATCAGGAAAGATATAGAGAGAGAGGGGGAAGGAGAGGGGAGAGTGGAAGAAGAAGAGAAAAAAAAAGAGGTGGGGGGATGGACACTTACACGACACACAAGGAAAACTAATCCGGGACAAACACAACTAAGGCTAGCCCGGTGGCTAGCAACTATATTTTAGTCAGGGAGCCTGTTTCCCCCCCTCAAAAAAGGGGTTAAGCCAGGCCCCCTGATGCCCTACTGGAGGTAACGTGGAAGTGCACTTACTGTTAAGGCCGCTGTCTAACTCGGAGATCAGATAACAAGGAAAACGACCACCGATTCCGTATCTGTTCCTCTATAACCTTCTTACTCGGAACTTGCGGGATGCCACTATCATTAGAAGTAGTACTGTGGGAAAAAAACAAGAGGAAGCAAAGAGACAAAATTAGACAGCTTTCAGCCCGTCCGGCGGGTAAGAGACTGGGGAACGCGCCGCCGTCATTCGTAGGGTATCTGCTGGCGGGGCACAATAAGTCTCGATTTCTTTGATTGGTTGTTAGTCTCGGTCCCTGCTGCCTTGCCGGTTGGAAAGGTTCCCTGGGTCCTTCGCGGGTCACGGGTTGCTCTGTGCCGTGTCCATGGGCATAGTCCAGTCTGGAATGGGCACCGCCAGGACTTCTAGGAACCTGAAAGCTCTGTCCAGGTCTGTGGGTGATCTGACGGTGTACAGGCGGCCTCGCTTGTGTAATATTAAATGAAAGGGGTGGCCCCATTTGTAGGTCGCGTCCGCCTGGCGTGCTGCGTCCACAAGTGGTCTTATCAGTCACCGACTATTGAGGGTCAGTCTGGAGACATCTGGTAAGATAGTAATTTCCACTCCGTTAAAGTTAACTGGACTTCTTTCCCATGCCATGCGTTGGATTTCCTCCTTTTGTCTGTAAAAGTGCACTCGGCAGATGACATCCCTTGGCAGATTGGGGTTCCTTGTTCTCCCGCCCATCATTCTGTGGACCCTGTCCAGCTCTATTGTCCTGTCTTCCGGACGGCGTAGTAGCTTGTTGAAGACGGTTGTTACACACTCATAGAGCGCTTCTGGCGCCTCTCAGCTTTAGGTTGTTGCGGCGGCCTCTGTTTTCGACGTCGTCGAGGTGGAAAGTTAACTCACTGAGCTGTTTCTGCTGTTTTTCTATGAAGCTTGTTAGCTGTTGAAAGTCCATATAGGAGACCTCGGGGTTCTCTTCTAGCGCCATCACCCGTTCTGTAAAGGCCTGTACTGAGTGGTTAACTGCCGCGATGGCCCTCTCGTGTTTCTCTTCTATACATCGTATCTGCATCTCTAAGTCTGTTTTGGTCGGTAGGGCACGTATCATGACCCAGAGTGCTTGTAGTGTTTGGGAATCGTCTGCAGGTGGCGCTGTATGATTGCCAGGAGCTTCTGTTTCGGGAAATTACTGGGAGCTGTAGTCATGGAAGGTATTTATATCTCTGCTGTTGTCTCTCTGTTGAGAAGGAGGTCGGGCGATAGGGATAGGATTATCTCCCTGCATTACCCCGCTCTTGCTTGGGTTGTCCTTCCGGGGAGGGGTATGGTCTGCATCAGGTCCCTTTCTGCCACCCTTTGCGTTAGGGCTGTGTCCCTGGCTGGGGGTTTCATGGGATTCATTACCAATTGTGTAGAGTGTGGGTACAGTGGAATGTCTCGCTGGTGACCTCGGGGTCTCTGCCCTATTCCCCCTCCCATCCTGTTCAGGGTGTTGGGCTCTGTTTGGTGGTGAGGTACCTGGGTTCTTGGTCCACTGCTCCCTTAGTCCTTCTTGCTGCCCCTGCTCCGTGTTGGTGTGGAGCTGCGCTGCTCCTCCGGCATTTGAAGGTGGTGCTTCTGCACCCTGTACTGGCTGCCCGCTCTTTTCTGTCTGTAGCCCCTGGGTCTAGTCGGCAGGGGATTTTCTCCTTCCCTCAGGGTATGGCTCTGCTCCGCTGTTGTATGGGCTTCTCTCTCTGCCCTGGCGGTGTGCCAGCATGGGGCTCTCCTGCCTTCACCTGGCCTGTGGATAGGGTTGCTGGATCTCCACTCTGCTTCAGCGCGGGCTTGTCGCGCTGACCCAGTGCCATGTTGGAGAGCCGTCTTCCCGCTCCGGCGGCGTGTGTTCCGTGCAGGAACCGACTTATAGGGGATCCCTGGATCTGTGGCTGGTCTGCCTTCCTCTTCCCCACTCTAGTCATCATCGGGTATGGGCTATTTTCTTTGTTTTCTGGTTTTCTGAGAGTCAGTGGCAGCGGAGCTCCGAGATGTGCGGCCTCCCTCTCCTATGCCAAGCCACGCCCCCCATGCCACTTGTCATTAACTTTTATCTATCGTACAGTCATGTCTTTCTATCTCATATAATTATTAATAACATATAATTCTCTATACACTTAACCGCTTAATCCTCCAACCTTAACAACCCCCCCTCAGGAATTTCTCTTATCAAGGAGAGGTGATGGAGTAAGATAAACAAAGCTTTAACTGTTTTAGACTCCTACAGCTAACTGCAGTATCCTTGGAATATTTTTCCCTTAATAGGAACACTCAGGTCTCACATTATTAACAACTTAATTATTATTATTTTTTCTTACATGACATTATCACATTGAAAACACCATTTAACAATCAAACGCACTGCAAACCAATTACAGAACTAACATGTACACAAATAACAGCAAGAATGTATGTTCCCTATTCACACAAGTTTATATTAAACTTAATTCCTGATCATCTTCATTACAAGTCTATTCATTTCAAGCAAGCAGAGCATCGCTCTCAGACTACTACGTTAGAGAGTCAGTCACACACTCCCCCCTCCCTTCTTCTCACTAAACTCTAAAGCTGAAAGGTGAGGGTGAAAGTGAAACAAGCATTCCAATGTAACAGATGATTTAACCATTTGTGAGCTAACCCCACCACACAGAGCCAGCACTCAAGCCATTGTCTGTCAACTTCATTTAATACTACTGTAAACTTTCATTCCTTCACTGTCTTACCCCAGGACTATCTGCATCATGTAATCATCTCTGCTGTCCTGCTGCCTACTATCTCTGATCCTTGTCAGCACTACCGTCATCCATAGCAACCTGTCCCCTCACTACCTGACACTTATCTGAAGGAGACCATACATATTCCTCTGCTACGACTAAATATCCCACAGTATCATACTGACTCTATCTTATAACCCACACTTAATAAGGTAGACTACATATCATCAACACACAGAGGACAGTGATGGAGGGTTCTTACTATTCCTGCACAAGTCAAAGAAGGCACTAATCACTAGTGTTGTGTACTACAATCAGTGCAAGCATTGGGATGCTAGGTAAAAGGTACATCTATGGGAGGTGTGAAGCCAAGGTGGCGCCTGGGCGACAGCCGAGGGTATTGCAGCAGGTACTAAAATGGCCGCAGGCCATGACTAGCACTAAAATGGCCACCAGGGATGTGGCCTGACTAAGAGTACTATCAAGCCAGGCAAGCATCTAGCCACGCCTTATTCCTTTGTGTACAATGCCAACAAGTCCCTCATCTGACACATATCTATAATAATCTTTATGTGTATAGCGCCAACATTTCCACAGTGTTTACATAGACAGGGGGAATACAGAAAGACAAAAGTACAAAAAATACAGAACCACGGATACATAGTAATCAGCTGATGGAAACAATAGGGGTGAGGGTTCTGCTCCATCGAGCTTACACAAGTAATGGGGTGATACAGAAGGTAAAGGGGCTGGAGATGTGCACAGTATAGCGGGGTGGAGAGTGAGGGATGCTATATACAGACAATGGTCAGAGCTCTTCCACCATTCCCCCATCGTGTAGGATCGGGTAATATGGTGATGACCTCTGACAATTTCAGGGCTGTCATCAATAGCGTTCCCCAGACTCACCAATACACCGAAAAGAAATGTTATTCCTGTTATTTTTGTCCTTACCGAGGAGGCCCATGGGGAAAGGGTGTGGATTTCTTCACCGAGTTGAGATGGAGACCACCTAATGTGCCCCCCCCCCACCCCCCTGTAATGGGCTAAACTAGACCCCCTCAGCACACTGTCCCTGCTCTGCCTGTGTTACCTTTTTACAGTGAGAATGGTGAATCCAGGTCTGCCATTCAGCAATCTTTATTGCAGCAGGAGTGGTCAGGAGTACCTGATAAGGTCTTTCTCACTTTGGGGTCTTCCAGTTCTTTTTCTTTATCCCCTTGATGAGGACCCAATCACCTGGTATTATTTCCCTTAGTAATGCTTTAGCCACTGAGGCTTCATGCGACTGACCTGTGAGAAACACTTCTATCCACTTGGCTAAAGCATCTATAATAACTAGGCAGTATTTCTTACCTTCACATTTGTTTAATTCTATGTAGTCCATACAAATGTGTTGGAGGGGATACTGAGGTGTAGGACAGCATCCCCTCCATGGTCTTGTATTATTTGTGCTAAACACAAGGCACAAGGGAATATAAGATAAACAAAAATTTTTAGAGTAGTTTGTAAACGCATAGGCTGTGAATACTTTCGATATGAGTGCTACCATCCCCCCTGTTGAGAAATGACACAGGCCATGGCTCAAATTTGCTGCATATCTGAAGAACGATTTAGGTAAGATAGTTTTTTTTCCTTCTGCGGAGATGTCCAACCCATCTACAAAGAGTGTATTCAGCATCTACAAGAGATACATCCTGCAGATCTGGTCTGGGTAACACCTTATGTGCCATCTCTCCTAGACAGTTGTATGGAGGACCGTCTGAAGAAATAGGCAGTAAGGTAGATGGATGGAGCGTAGTACATCCCTCAGTTGTCAGGTGTGGCTGTGAGAGCAGTAGTGTCATGTAGGAGGGATGTCTGGAAGGACAAAGATATGAGTATAACCAACTGCGTGCGGTACACAGTGTGAGTGGCGGAACAGCACTATAGTGGCAGGTCTGACTGCTTCAGCTGCCGCTGCTACCGCTTGTACACAGGGTGGGAGCGCTCGGCCACTGGATCTAGTCTGCAGGAGTAGTATGCCAGCGATCTGTTTCCCACTGTGTGCCTGAGTTAACACAGAGGTCATATATCCTTCCCTTGAGTCAACAGCACAAAGAGCTTGCTGTAGTTCAGCAGCCCCCAAGACTGATGTGCCCACCAGAGTCTGTTTTAACCTGACAAAGGCTTCCTCAGAGGGTGCATCCCACTGGATCCTGTCAGCTGCAGAAAGAGGTTCATCATAGATGAGTCTGGTAAGAGGTGCTGTCAGGGATGCATAATTTAGGATCCAGGCTCTGCAGACGTTTGTCATTCCCAAAAAGGACAGAATTTGCTCGTGGTTTTGGGACTTCCAGAATTGCTTGCCTACCTTCATCTGACAGGTTATACCCCAGATATTTAACTGTTTGCTGACAGTATTGGAGTTTCTACCTGTTTACTTTATGGCCTTGCTTATAAAGAAACCTCAAGGGTTCGACTGTGTCCCCCCACAATTCGCTCCACTGTCTGCTGCTAGCTACCAACATACAGTAGTAGCCCAGTTCCAGCATCCTAGAGGTAGTCAGCTAAGTTTGCTGACATAGCCTGGGAGAAAATTGTTGGAGATTCACAGCAGCCCTGAGGTACTCTGGTGAAGGTGTACCTAATTTTATCATAATATCTTATCTCAACCATTTTACTGGACATATTTAAGACTATATAATCTGACATTTCACAGGCTTATTTGTCTCTAGGTCTGTTATAACTGGTTCAGAGAGGGATTCCCTGTGGGTCCGTCCATTAACCCCTTTTACCATGATATGACTATTACTACATTTTACATTGGGTATATATTGGGATGTATTAATGCCCTGGTGGCTCCTGAGCCCACCAGGAAAGTAATCATCAGCCCATTCACCTGGAGATCTATCTCAGGCAGTAGAAATTGCCAAGAGATCCTCCAAGTGTTGTACATCCATCCCTCTTAGTCATTTTTCCCCAAGGTGCCTGTGAGCATTGTTTCTCTGGGCATCCTCAGGCAAAATCACCAGATTTCCAATCATTCAAACACACATTTAAATCCCCGAGCTGTATCCCACCTCTGCTTCTTCCTTTGCCTCTACTTTCACATCCTCTCGCTGTCCAATGACCTCTCTGACTTTCTTGAACCGTCGTGTCACATTCTTCTCCCTGTATAAAAACTCTCACTTTCCCAACCTTTTCTTTGTAAAACTTTTCTGCATGTTTTGCATATTCCAAAACATCCTGCAATGATCCCATCCTAAGGGTAATCATGTATCTCATTGTGGTGGAAGCCCAGTATATATCTATATGGATCGGTGGGCCTTGGCAGTAGACAGTTGTCAATTTAACATTCTGTATACATATTTGCTTTCTGTCTTGCTACAAATATAATGTTCTTACAGTTATGCAATAGGTACTTCCGCTCATATGAAAATATCTGTTTTATAACTCTGCTGACATGGGGAAGCCAACATGAAACTTCTGTACTCAAAACGCTGACAAGATAATATATAGTATAAACACGTTACATTTTCCATCTGTTTTGCAATTTTGGAGGACAGTATAACTCAGACGTACAACCACAGTCTGAAACAGCCACCGCAGAAATTACCCAAGCAATTTTACTGGAAACGTATGCAAATAATATGGGAGGTTTGTGCAATTTATAGTTCATGATGTAACATCCAATCATATCGAAGGAACCTCACGTGGCTCCAGGATAACCCACTCATTTCATCCACCACCTGATGGCCAATCACAGATGACCGGAGGATGGAAGAATTGCAAGATGCTTATCCAATAATTAAACAATACGTTGTATCTATGTAATCTTTGACCTGCCCAGATGGGCGGATATGTTAAACTCTTAAAATAGGCTACACGCCGATCATTAAAGTTAGAATTGAGGAAGCTATGCATGCTGAACCTCGTGTCAGTGTGAAAACTTCTTATGCGCATTATCAATTCAGAATTAATATGGAGGGGTGTAAACATTCCAACTTGAGTAAGCCGTGATTCCGCAAAGGAATTCTACGACAGTGGCACCCCAGATGGGACTGTGATCGATAGGCTCCGAAGAAATCGGACACAAGGCACGGACATAGACAACCTTGGACTTAGCGGGCCCACCAAATACACGGTAGGATAAATTAATTATCTATACCTGTGTGGCTAACTCCGGGCTTGCCTATGTGCCGTGCCAGGCCGATAGATTTGGAGACGCACGACGACAGGTACTTCTTTAAGTCTCGATCACATGATAAGAACCTGTCATAAGATATAAAGGAATGTTTACATGCCTGTTGTTTTGAGAGTACTGGTCGAGTGGCGAGGTCAGTAGCTGCCTTAAGGGGGGGGTTGACCCTGCGCAGGTGTCCCGATTACTCGGTCCAGGTTTGGTTACAAAACCTAAGAGTAAGGGACCTGTGAGGGTAGTTTGACGGGAAGGCTTTCCTGCTCTGGTCTGGTTTGGTTACAAAGCCTAAGGGTCAGAAAGCCGTCAAACGTCTGGGCAGGTATCGCTACTTCGGTAAAGTCTGGTAAAAGGCTTCCGAAGAAAGGGAACTGACAGACCGGATCCCGAGGGGCAGTAAGACTAAAACCAGCCGTACTGGTGCTCTGTCTATTTGTGTGTGTCCACAAATATTTGTTTATCGTTTGAATGTCCACGAGTAGATCCCTCCGTCTGAGGGTAGATTGATAAACTGTGTAGCGACAGAAATGCTAGAGACTCTAGGGCGGGGCATATTGTGTCTGGCGTCTGAGGAGACTTCTATAATCATAAATCTGGCAGCCATGATTGAAATTGAAAGGCAGCGAACATTGTACCGAGGTTAATTCTTACACCCTCCAGGAAAGTGTGGAAGGGGTGGAGAGTCAAGTTATCATTGATTAATCAAGCAATCTTTCTGTGTGTTTAAAATGTCCTGCCTGTCCTTTATATAAAGTTAGTGTGCTTGTCTGTTGTGTAGAGCTAATCCTGCTGAGTTATTATATAGAATTAGTATCAGTCCTGCTCAGCTGTAAGAAGGGATTGTTAGCAATGAGCATTGCATTGGCTGGGTTATAGCCAAGATAATGCACCGTACACAGTGGCGCGCTGTGGGTTTGGACTTTATAGGTTAGGTTGCATTATTGGATCCCTTCTAGTAAAAGACAGACTACTAAACTGTGTTGCCTTTGAATTGTTAAACGTTAACAATAGCATAGAAGTATAGGCTTGTGCCCGTAAGTGTGTTTGGAGGAAAAGAAGAAAAAAAAGGCTGCTAAGTTCATTTAAAAAGAAGAAGTGGAACTCCTAATAGAAGCAAAGCGATTCTTGTGCTCCAACATTTGTTAGTTATTTAACTAATGTTGGATGTTAAAACTACTCGTATGTTTTATTATGTAATCTCTAAACTTTGTTATACACCCGTCACATAAATGTAAAAAGTTATATGCCACTCACATCCTGAGGTGGCTCTTAAGAATACAGACTGCGTAGCCCACCATGCCCACAAGAAAATACGTCTATGTTTGCCAAGTCCCCAACAGCATACATGTTAGCAGTCCCCAATTCAATTGTAACCACATACAATGTTAGGTGGTCACCGCTGTGACCGTAAAGTTACAACATAATATATGTGATTTATGCATTAGACGTTAGAATTTCCCTAAGAGACCTGAAAAGGGGAAGAGAAGGTGGGTTGAAATGGCGTCTGTATTAATACACGCCAAAGGCACCAGCGTTCAATATAACAGTTTAGTGAATAGAGAGAATTGCAGTACATTACCAATCAGATGGAGATGCCCGGCATCTAAGACTGCATCTGCCCGGTCGCCGGAAGTCTGGGACAAAAACTGTTGTAAAAGTAAAAATTGTAATCCCTTGTAATCCTGTCGCTGGGCTGTCACGGGAGGGAGAGATTCTGAAAAGAGGAAGTTACTTGCCCTGTAGTCCCAGCACAAGTAACGTATATTCACAGACAATATAAAATAAATAAATAAACTACAGGGAGTAAGAGAAACTGTGGAGAAACTGCAGAGAAGCCAAGGAATAGGAAACAAGCAGGTAACGATAAGGCCAGGTATCCACAGGAGGAACGGGGCAGATTGACTCGTAATTTGTAAAATGTAAATTGTGTGATGCATAAGACTTTATCTTTATTGAGTTGCGATGTGTGCCCAAGGACTGCCAAACATTGAATGAGAGAATAAGGAAGTAAGTGATTAGCCACACTCAGAGGGGTGGAGCTAGATGATGCAAGAACACGTCTCTTATCCAAGGAGGGGGTAAGAATCATAGATAGCCAGAAGAAAAAGTTTTGTTTTTTCTCTTGTCCCAAACTCAGCTTTCCACGGTTCCTGACAAATTATGGGACAACTACAAGACAGACATAGGAAAATTGAATATACCCACCATGATAATATATACGAGACCCGGATACACACCCCTGGGTCAAACAGTATTCCCCTAGTTAAAAAAAAAAAAAAAAAGGGGGTGAAGGGTCAGCCACGCAGATCAGGTGCTGTGTGCTGATGCTTCGGAAAAACTGCCAACCGGCCACAATTTCACTGTTAATTTCTCTTGCAGAAGGCTGTAAGGCCTGGAGGCCTCCAAAGACTAACCAAGTTCTGCAGGCCATACCTGTACATACACTGTTGCCAAATTCCGCACCTTTCAGGGCCTTGCTTCATACTGCCACCCATACGACAGTATTGACACAAAAGCACGGAGGACAACCACAGCCATGAGGTTAGATCCAGTGACTCGAGGAGCTCCCTCATCTGCTTGTGCGGTGGCAGCAGTACAGGCAATGGCTGACAAATCTTCTAAGTTGTTATTGGACTACCCCCTAGTGGTCCGCACCCCAAATGACACCCAGAACATACTCATGCAAGTGCAACCCAAGCACTTATCTCTGGCCTATTAGATCCGGCTACAATGTGCTCTTTCCATGCCTCCCCCAATATCTCTTCCCAATGTTGTAATACCTTGAACCCGGCTACTCTTCTTTTAATCAGGTATTCCTGGGGGGAGGGGAGGCATAGGTGATTTGAGTATGGCAGATCAGCTATTTTTTAAAATTGGTTAAAATTCTGTGCAACAAGATTCTGACATTATTGTAGTGATGTACACACTGTTAATGATGCATATTTTGAGGTTTCTTTGTAGATGGTATCAGGGTGAGGATTGATGATTCCGAACCAGATATGCAGAGGTGACACAACAAGATGTCCTAAACGCAGAAGCTCTGCCTCCGCATGTCTCAGGGCAAGAAGCGGAACCGGAGGCCCTCACTGAGGCGTGTGGAGTGGTGGAAGGTAAGTCGGCAACTTTTTACACTGACTCCTGGAATGCATTTGGCATAGCTCATGATTATGGCCCAATATGGAAGGCCAGACAGCTTGTTATCTCAGTAGGACAGCCAATTAAGAATGGTGCAGCGGTGCAGAGTCTCATGGAAACCCTACTACTACTACCTGGCAATGGAGAATCCACACCGATTTCTACAACGGAGAAGCGAGAGATGACACCCTCGCCAACAACACAGCAAAGGCAGCGGCCCTCAAGCCGTGGAAGAAAGAAGAATAAATACTGACAGCATGAGTCAGTGATAAAAACTTTGGACTTTGATAAAAACTTTGGACTTTGATAAATACTTTGGACTCTGATAAATACTTTGGACTTTGATATGTCAAGGACTTTACAGTTACAAGTCAACGAGGAAAGAAAGCAGATGGGCTAAAAGACGGGAGCGACAGAACAGGACGGCGTATGGCGAACAATCAACAGAACTTGCCTACAGAGGTCCCTGTCCCCCATGATGGCCCAACTGGTACACAGAATCAAAAGCAGCGATGACGTCGACACTGAACAAGAATGGGTGACACCTAGGTTCTCTGTAGCTGCTGCATCATTTGTCCAGTTAGCATGATCTTTGCCATATGCAAGTTCGGACAGAAGTAAGGTGGCCATATAACACTTGCCTTGACCACTCTACCCATTTCAGGGATTGCCAATTTGACCACATTCAGCTCACACCTGTTGGGGAGTATGAACATGTGCTTGTTGTTGCTTGAGTCTTTTTCAGGTTGGAGGCCCACCCTGATACTAAGGTAAATGAGCAGATAACCACACAGAAGCTCATGAATGAGGTAATCTGCAGATACAGGGTACCGGAAGTGAATGAGGTAAACGAAGGTACACAGGTGTTCTCTTCCAGACTCAGAGGCAGACACTGGGACACATATCTTGCAGCCTGGGGATTGGGTGCGCATCAAGAAGTTCCCCAGGAAGCACCCTCCTGAGCCCCGATTTGATGGCCCCTACCAGGTGCTTCTGACTACTGCCACAGCTGTGAAACTAGCCGAAAGACTTACATGGATCCATCCATGCTTCATACTGTAAGAAAGCTTCAGATCCGGGAGACCAGTCTTAGTTGTGCCAAGGACATTACTCTGGTTAGGGCTAGTGAGAGAGGAGGGTGGCAACTGGAATCCTTAGTCGGAAGAATATGGGGGTATGGTTACCTTCCAGTATAACTCGTTCAATGTTGATGAGGTACAATGCTAACAGGAGCAACAAGTCTAACTGTTGCGTGTGCGGTAGTGCCCGACTACACTCGGGGATGGTCCCCCTAAATCTCCCTGTAGATGCTGAAGAGTGGTTTATTAGTCTCTTCACGAACATTTCCGCTAATTACACTGTCCGTGAGAAATGGAAGAAGGAATACTCTATAACTACTTAAGTGTCTTGCACCGGAGAGAGTATTACTGACTACCCTGGAAACTACACCTGCCAGGCAATTAGGCAGGGTAGAGGGAGATTTTTGGGGAACTCACCAATATTTCCCTTATTTAAAAAAGATGAAGAGCCAGTTCCGATAATGCCAACCACATACGCTACCAAAGAAAAGGCGAAATGTACTAGTACTGTGCCTGCCCCGATCTCCTAAGATGGATTGTCAGTGGAATTCCCATTTGCCAAGGGATAGTGCAGAAGACCTTAGGTTCCGGCGAGGGCACACCCTGTGGGGTGTTAACTTGTACAGATAGAGGGTATGGATGCCCGGAAATGAGCCCAGGGAATCCATGGCCTCCCTCTAAGGTGAGGTAGGGATCCCCCCCCCTCCTAGGAGTAGGGACTTACGGGCAGTGGGAAAACCCTGACGCAAGGGTGAGGCGACCTGGACGTGTTCACCATTAGGACTATCTCCAGGAGGGACATTGGTGTGGGTGAAGATTAGGTAGTCCCACGCCGTGCGTACCTGTGCACACTACTAGTATGTACTTCTAGTACAGCACATTAGAGTGAGAAGAGAGGCTCCTGCTGATAGTTTTGACCCACACATGTACGTTGACGTCATAAGACAGCCAAGGGGGGTACCTGACGAGTTTTTAAAGAATTTTCCTGATTTATTAGGGTAAATAAATGTTGACTGGATTAATTATGTTTATTATAATTAACAGCGGTTTATAAATTATACTAGAGACGCCTTATAGGGACTAGTCTACCAATAGGACCTACCTCGACTATGACTTTCCAAAATAGAATGGCACTAGGTACGATTTAGCCAAAAAAGGGAGTGTCTGTAAGATGATAAGGGAGACTTGTACCTACATTCCAGACAAAACGTGACCCGCAGGTAAAGACGCAGTTGCCATTAAGAAGCACTAACTAAAAAGAGCTAACCTTAGTCTGTTTTCCTCAGTTAGGTACCTGACAGGAGAAGGGAAAAATATAGAAAAATAAGTTTTAAGACATTGTGTATTTAGAACACTGTGATAGGTTTTCGCTAAGATTTTGCTTTATTTTATCTGCAGTGCACTCTGCTTATGTCCACGCAACATACCGGTGCTACAACGCCCCTGGTCCTGTTACCTTGCCGCCTCTGGAAAAGGGAAGTGGGAATAATCACCTTGTAGCTCTTTCCTTCCAGACTAATATATATGATAATGCACGTACTAATAAGACAGGGGTTCAGTCATGTTGATCAGTTATTAGATAGTCCTGATTTTGCACTCTTGTCGATGAATCGAGGTAACGTCAAGAAGGCGGGTTCTATACCAGTTATGCAGTGTTTACCTGAAATAGTAAAGGTCGCACCTAATGCCTAATGCCTCGAGATCCCAGGTGGTAGCCTAGACCTCCACATGTACCAAAAGACCCGATTGCCATGAACCCACACCTAGGTATCAGAGGGGCATTTACAGCCTAAGCGACAGTTGTGAAAGACCGCCACTCTACTGAGTTTTCAGAACATTCTGCACAAGAGGTTATTCTGATAAGGAAGTTATTAATTATATTTGTCACCTTTATAGTCATCCTAATTTCTGTTTGTCGTTGCATACAGTGTATTCCGACCCTGATGACTGCCTGGTCCACCTGTCCCACTACGACGTCCAACAAAAAGCCCACTGTCAGCGCAACCGTCGTCATCATGGATCCAGAATGTGATGATGTCGAACCATCCTATACCCCCATGGCAGTAATAGGCCCAGTCGTCTACAACACAATGCGAGTCTAGGGTCAGCGGTGGGGGATTGGGGTGGGACGGAGCAGGGCGAGTTTAGTGAAACAGATAGTTTCAAGGGGGGTCTGTGGTGGAAGCCCAGTATATATCTATATGGATCCGTGGGCCTTGGCAGTAGACAGTTGTCAATTTAACATTCTGTATACATATTTGCTTTCTGTCTTGCTACAAATATAATGTTCTTACAGTTATGCAATAGGTACTTCCGCTCATATGAAAATATCTGTTTTATAACTCTGCTGACATGGGGAAGCCAACATGAAACTTCTGTACTCAAAACGCTGACAAGATAATATATAGTATAAACACGTTACATTTTCCATCTGTTTTGCAATTTTGGAGGACAGTATAACTCAGACGGACAACCACAGTCTGAAACAGCCACCGCAGAAATTACCCAAGCAATTTTACTGGAAACGTATGCAAATAATATGGGAGGTTTGTGCAATTTATAGTTCATGATGTAACATCCAATCATATCGAAGGAACCACACGTGGCTCCAGGACAACCCACTCATTTCATCCACCACCTGATGGCCAATCACAGATGACCGGAGGATGGAAGAATTGCAAGATGCTTATCCAATAATTAAACAATACGTTGTATCTATGTAATCTTTGACCTGCCCAGATGGGCGGATATGTTAAACTCTTAAAATAGGCTACACGCCGATCATTAAAGTTAGAATTGAGGAAGCTATGCATGCTGAACCTCGTGTCAGTGTGAAAACTTCTTATGCGCATTATCAATTCAGAATTAATATGGAGGGGTGTAAACATTCCAACTTGAGTAAGCCGTGATTCCGCAAAGGAATTCTACGACATCATTATATAACCTCCTATTTCCTTCTTTACTGCACTTACAAACGCATTCTTTATAATGGCTGATTATATGCAGTGTTAGTATCATCTCTCTCCCCCTAGTTATCCTATGGAAGAGTTCTACCATCTCCGCCCTTCCCATTCTAATTTCCTTCTACAGAACTCCAATCTGGCCCTAGAATTTTTCTATCTGCTCTTTCCATTTAATTGTAACTCCTCATTAACCCTTTGAATTGTTTATCAAAACTGTCGGGGCTCTATTTATATGGGCGTGACAGTTTGGGGCTTCTTTTAACCAGGCTTCAGCAGCGGATAATTCGTATTTCTGCTGATCTTTAGCTGATTTTGTCCGTATTTTATCACATAATTCTTTACAACTTGGAACTTTTAATTTATTTTTTAAATCCATATTTCTATCCCCCCTTATGTCACAATATTTGACAGTCAGGATCTAACTTGTCCATGTACTTCTTATCCACTTCAAGGACTTCCTGTCATTGGCAACAACAGAGACATGCACAGGAGAATGCCTTACAATTTGTATTTCCCATTGTTAGTAATTATGTTCTTGACATCGATTTACAAGACAAACAACATAAAACAAGCCTCTGGCCACTAAAATGTATAGTGAAAACGCAGGGGTTCCTGACCAGAATCAGTGCTTCGCTATATACACGAAGACTCCTTCTTGCCTTTCCGAGTAGGGCCTGTGAACATAAAACACAATATGGGGCTTGTCCGAAAACAACCTGCACAGCAAGGCTGGTCCTTAATGTGTCCTAGAGGTCAGTGCCCACGTATCAGATCCGCTTATCTCAAATCACTCACACATTCGCTTCATGCAGTATAAGTCAACAATACAAATATTACAATATGTTAGTAGGCGGCCGCCCTCTTTATATTCTTAGTTACTCTATAACACAATATCAAAGAAAAAGTAGTAGTAGTAAGATAAGAAGTAAAGTTCCTGGACACCCCTGTGCCCCATGACGTCATCTAACCGATTCTTTTACGTGCTGCGTGGAGTAATTCTTTCCTGTAGCCTTCTCACAATGCCTATGGTCTCACATAGACTACTGCTATTGTCCCTTGACAACAAATTTGTCTATACTTGCTTCTAATTTACAATACACATCGCACATAGACTACTGCTATTGTCCCTTGACAACCCATTCCTCTATACTTGCTTCTCTTTTACAATACCCATTGTAAATTTTACTAACACCAAAGCATACAGAAGAAGAGAGAAGAAAAGTTTAACCATTGTTATACTTACTACACGTTATCTGGGAGGCTTCTAAATTCTTAGGCTAGTTCGGAAAAACATCACTGTTTCAGACAGGATGCCCGACTGGCCTCTAATGACGTCTAAGCAAGACGGAGGTCTTTTAATGATTGGAGAGTACTTCAGACCCACCTTTTCACAGCCAGGCTGTCCCTTCCCTCTGCAGTGAGTCTTTCCGTCTCGAAGGACCAAAAATGTAAGGAGAATTTATGTGTTTATCAAAGAGAAGATGATCCCAGATCTCGTGCAGAAGTCTGGACCCAGGAGAAATACATATCACACCAGCCTGTGCGGTATCAGATGATTTCTAATTTATTCAAAGGTGTATTTGGTTTATATACCATAAATGACATCACAGGAAAAGTATATACCTCCAAGGTTAATAATAATACATGATAGGCTGAAACTAAAATGTTTAACATAAGTTACACCTTTTAAGGTGTTACTATAACATACAATGAGACCGTTATGAGTTCAGTGAAAAGGAATGAAGGTGGGGGGGGGGGGTTCTGGGAGACTGTCTTATCTGCTGTCTGTCCCACCAGTACCATGCACGAATATAGAAAGGTTTCGTTTATCCCCTTCACCATTTCTGGACCCAGGTATATGTTAAGGAAATTGTAGATCAATGTATCAATTAATAGCTCTTTTATTGGATTATAGACTAGAAAGATTTAGCATGCTAGTATAAGTAGTGAAGTCTGGGGCAATTCCACCATATATGTAAGAAGGTACCCTCACCCTCATAGGCCTGAAACCGGAGACCTGATACCCTAGGAAACATACAGGACAGTCTTTGAGGCTTCAGATACCATCACATTAAGAGTTTGCAGCCTGCTTTAATAATTGATACATTGACAGACAGCTTGGCAGTTGAATCAGCAATTTTATTCCGTTCCAAGACCAGAAGTTCCTCATCTGGTCCAACTCCTTGCTCAATGCAGGATCACTAAATCATACCAGACAGATGTCTGTCCAGCCTCTGTTTGAAGACTTCCATTGAAGTAGAACTCACCACCTCCCGTGGTAACCTGTTCCACTCATTGATCACCCTGACTGTCGAATATCTAATTTGTGTCTCCTCCCTTTCACTTTCATCCCATTGCTTCTAGTCTTTCCTTGTGCAGATGAGAATATGGCTGATCCCTCTGCACTGTGACAGCACTTCAGATATTTGTAGACAGCTATTAAGTCTCCTCTCAGCCCTCTTTTTTGCAAGCTAAACATTCCCATATCTCCTAACTGCTCCTCATAGGACATGATTTGCAGACGGCTCACAATCTTGGTAACTCTTCTCTGAACTTGCTTCAGTTTGCCTATGTCTTTTTTTAGAGTGGGGTGCTCAAAACTGGACAAAGTATTTCAGAACCAACGCAGGGTTCTTCTTCAGGCTTAAATCCTTGCCTTTAGTAACAACTGTTTTCCATCACTGAGCCCAAAGACACATTTTCCACCAGACCAAGCATTCTCATGTTATGTCCCAACCATTTATGTGTCACAATATCAAATGGTTTGGAAAAATCAGGACATACAGTACAATATCTAGTGTCTTACCATGATCCAGCTTAGAACTTACCTCCTCATAGAAGCTGATCAGATTGGTTTGACAGCAGCTTGTCGCTCTCACCTATTGAATGATATTGAACAACGCATCTCTACAGGGAGGTGTATGGCCATCTTCAAGCTTAAAGAGGTAAATTATTGATGGCGTTTTCTCGGGATGGGTTTAGTGCCAGGGACCCCCACCGGTCGATTGTTTTGTGGGTCAGTGAGCTCAAGTACCAAGCTGATTTCTGTTCCAACTGCACTGGCCTGGCTTGGTATTGCTAGCTAAGTTCTCAATTAAATGAATGGGCACTTGGCATGCAATACCAAGATGGGTTACTGCAGTGGGAACAGAGCTGTACACTTCTGCGGAAATCAGCTGAGTGCACCAGCCCAGAGAACAGCTGATTGGTGGGTCTGCCTCCCGCCTCTCTACTATTGATCACTCATCTTAAGAATAGGCCATCAACAATTGACAACTGAACAACCCCTTTAAGGGCAGTCCTCTTGAGACATTAATAGTATTTTTTAAAAGTAACTCCAACACAATATGCTTGATTCCATCATCGGAATCACTAACCAGGCAAAGAACAAGATTTTATTTCTCAACCATAGGAATACACAAATGGGTGTACATAGAGCAAAAGACAAAGGAGCTCCTCACCAGGTGCCACTACTCCCCCCTTCCCATTCGTGCAAGTGCATAAAAATACTGAATATATTTGTGCCTGCTCTGGCTATTCTGCTTCCCTTTTGCAAATGTTATATGCACTAGAGCTTTGAACACCTTCATAGCATCAATAGGAAAGAGTTTAACCAACCAATCACCTCCTTTTTTTCCTTCATGAGCCTCAATGCTGCAGCAGAAGTTCCTTATATATTATGTCCCCCCCCCCCCCCCCCCCCCCCGACAAACACACCCACATACAAAATATTCATGGAAAGGAAAATAAATTAGGCTTTGAATATACGTTAACCTAGAATAATTCTATTGACTCTTACTGTGATCCCAAATATTGTATTTCCTGCCTTGGGTTCTATTCATACCATGTTTGATCATATACAGTTGCAATCAAAATTATTCACCCCCAAATTACATTTCATTGCTAAATTTACGAACTCCCGGCTCTTTGCAAAAAAAAAACTAAAACGAACAAAAACTATTTAAGTATCTCAATGCAACTAATATAACAGGGGGCTTCTCCAAATTCAACACAAAATGACACTTTTAAAGAATCCTGCAGTCTCAGAATTGTTCAACCCCCTCATGAGAATTGTCTTTAGTACTAATTAGAGCTCTTTGCTGTTATGACCTGCTGTAACCGTGATGCATAGCCCGACAGCAGCTTCTGACAGCGTTCCTGAGGACTCTTACCCAATTTCTCATGGATAATGGCCTCCAGCTCACCAATATTCTTGGGTTTGAATGCTGCAATTGCCTTCTTCACATCCCGCAAAAGATTTTTTTCTACGGGGTTCAAGTCAGGCAACTGTGAAGACCCCTCCAGAAGCTTCCAGGACTTCTTCTGAAACCACGGCTTGGTGGAGTTTGAGGTATGTTTGGGATCATTGTCCTATTATAAAGGTCCAATGACATCCAAGCTTCAGCTTCCTCACAGAGGCATGATTTCTTCTAAGATGCCCTGGATACTTGATTGAATCCATCTTGCCCTCTACATACTGGAGGTTTCCAGAGCCAGAACAACACAAAGCAGCCCCAGAGTATCACCCAGCCACGGCCATACTTCACTGTAGCAGGGGGTTCTTTTTAGCATATGCTTTATTCTTCCCAACATACCGCTGATCCACAGGCCTGAAAAGTTTCACTTTTGTTTCATCGTTCCACAGAACAGAATCCCAAAACTTCTGTTGCTTATTTATATGGCTTTAGGCATGAGCTGACTTTTCTTGTGCTTTGGGTCAGTAGAGCTGTACTCCTGTGCAAATTGAAACCGCAGTATCTGCTGCCACCAAATCTTGCTGCAGGTGTTTTGCAGTTATACAAGGGTATTTGACCACCTACCTGTTTAGGAATCTGGTGTCAGCCGGTGATAGCTTCCTCTTTCTGTCACATTTAGGTAGTGTAGCCAGTGTGTCTTTAACTTTAAACTTGCAAACTATGCTTCCAACTGTATCTATAGGAACCGTCAGTGCCTTTGCTAACTTTTTATATAATTTTCCTTGTTTATGCAATGATGTCTTCACTTTCCGGGGAGAGGGGGTTGGAAACAGGTTGTACTAGATGGACATTGTCTTCTTTCAGCCTAACATACTATGTTAAGGCCCATTTAGACACAACAATAATCGCTCGAAAGATGTCTTTTGAGCGACTTTTCAGCAATAATCGTTGTGTCATTTAAGCACAAGGTGATTGCTCAAACGTTGAGCGATCACCTTGCGATCCCAGCAGAGGATGCAGATGACAAGCGGGGAGCCACTTGTTCTCTGCATCCAGCTGTTCCCCGCTGGGAGCCCCCGTCTGTCATACAGCCGAGCGCTCGGAGCGGAGGATGCAGAAGACAAGCGGGGTGGCCCTGCTTGTCTTCTGCATCCAGCTGTTTTCTGCATGTAGCGCCCGGCTGTTATCCAGCCGAACGCCCCGAGAAGGGTATGGAGAACGCAGCTAGACAGCTGTGTTCTTCATACCCAGCCTGTCAGCAGGGAGCGGGATACAGCTGAAACAATAGTATCAGCTGTATCCCGCTGTGAATCCCCGATAAGGCTCATTGTTGTCTTTCAGCATGCTGAAAGACAACGTTGAGCGACAGCTTAACGAAAACTGCATGAAGTCAGTGCAGTTAAACATAACGATTATCGCTCAAAAGGCGAATTTTGAGCGATAATTGTTGTGTCTAAATGGGCCTTTAACCATATTTCTAACATGCAGTCAAATGTCGTCCACAAACCTCTATCTAGTCCAGATAGATAATAAAGCCCTTGATTAGTTGCATCAGGTGTGCTTAAGACAACACCTAATTTGCAAATGTGTGCTCCCATGAGGGATTTTATTGAGGGAGGAAGGTGAATAATTCTAAAAGTGCAGTAGTCATGAAAAATTATATTTTGTGTTGTATTTGGAGAAACCACTTATGTTAGTTGTGTTGAGCTATTTAAATTGTTCATCCCCTGCTTTTTTGCAAACAGCTGAAAGTTTGTAAATTTGGCAAATAAACTTGCAATGGGATTGAACAATTTTCATTGCAATTATAGATGGCAAAATATGTTTAAAAATATCTAATCATACAGCATATAATACAGCATTTCTAAAGTAAAGGTGGCCATTCACATTAGTTGAAGGGCTTCTGTCATCACTAACTGTAAACTAAGTTATGGGGCTCAAAGGTGAGGGCCGGTGGTCTGCTTATTATACTCAGTGTCCCCTGTTTCAGTGCTGGGCCCCTGAGAAATCAGCACACACACACACAGTGACCATATCAGAAGGCTGTGCGCATACGCTCTCCCATCTATCTCTTTAGGAGAGTGGGCGCACACAGCCTTGGGAAGAGTGTCACCATATATATGCGAACACTAATTTCTCAGAAACACAGTCCTGGAACAGGGACCCTGTGGCTATAAAAAGCATCTTACCTGATCCCCCGTCCCTTTATCTTTGAGGCCCATTATACAGTTCATGGGGCCAACAGTTGAAGACAGAGGCTCTTTAAGTGCATTTTGCATGGAGCAATTTGCTCCGGTAGCCAAGCGCCAAATCATTGGCACTTGTATACCAAGCCTTTACATAAGCTGATTCAAACCTTCTGCAGGACTAATCGTTTGTCCCACATAGAGAATCATTGCTGTCGGCACCACATCCCTTGTTGACATCATGAGGTTTGCATCTGGCGATGATGATTTTGTTCAGCTGCATGAAAGTTGCGACCAGCTGCTGAACAAATGTTTGCTTATTAAATGGTGGATCAGGTACAGCTTTACATAGGTCAAAAGTCAGGCAAAAGGGTGTTCATGTGATCGTTCATGCCAGATTGTCAGCTCATGTACAAAGACGTATAGAAGGTGGTTGATCAGTCGTTAAATTTTCATCTAGTGAATGATTGTTTCACAGATGTAGCCATACGTTTGTAAGTCCGTGTTGGCTGCCACAGTTGTTCAAACTGGCCATACTAGTTCAATGACACTTGGCGACAGACTAATGAGCTTTTGTGCATGATTCTTCGAATCTTTTGCCTCACCCTTGGACAAAGATTTCCAGACAAGGTCTGTATGTCTAAGAAAGAGCTCTGTACTCCAACATACAATTGTAGATGTGAGGGTTTCATTAGACAGGCAATCCTAAGTCAGTAACATTTCATTCCACTCACATATTTGGACCCTTTTCAAACAATTGTTACTGGTAATCAAATATCATCACAAAGGATTAGCTGAATTGCACGAAGGAGAAGACATCGGTCACGTGTATGGCACCATATAATGCAGAGTTCTTACTTACATATATCAGATGGAACTCCTATTCTAGCACCCAGCTTACACCACAGTGCAGTCAACTATCTGACTAGATGAGTGTATGCGATTTGTCAGATGAAACAATTGTTGATTGTTAAATTTAACCTTATGAATGAGGATTTTGCTTGATATTGTCCATTTTCATCAACTTAAGTTTAATGTGTATGGGTACGAACATTGGGGAAGGCAATGGCAAACCACACGGCAAAAATGGTCTGCCAAGAAAATGTCATGACGTGACGTGGCCCTAGGAGTCAGTCATGACTCTGTGCTTGCACCAGGGGACTTTACTTTTACCTACCAACATACACCAAAAGTATATATGTCTTTATGGGATACATCTGGATACATTTTTTTTGGTACAGTACTAAAAACAATAAAATTATAAGTCAAGAGCAGAATCCAAGAATTATGCATATACACTACCACAGAATATGATTGGACCAACCCACATCCTCCTAATAATAAAAGGCGCATCCTCCATAGAAAACAAAACAATGTATCATCTAGATCCTGACTGTATTTTTGTATCTTCAAAACCAGCATACAATGGCATCCATGTGTTTTTTCTAACTATATCGTTGGTCATAGGATTTGGCAACAACAAACTGAATAACTTTACTTCCATCGTTACGAGGAAACTTTATAAAAGTTCGTCAAAAAGTACTCGGCGAAAACAACAGAAAAAGTAAAGCAATAAAAGTAAAAAGAAACTCATCACTGCGGAGATGGAGCAGCGCTGTACATTCTCTACTACACTTTTTTGAAGTCAGGAAACATAGGACAAAAGAAGAACAGATTTTATTTATTTATTTTTTAAATAATGGTCAAGGATTTAATTCATCTTGTTTCAATATCATTACAGAAAATGTTATGGTACAGAGTTCTTCAGTATTTTCTTTGCTTCTTTTTCTCCACATGAATGCTGGTACACTGTAATCTGTACAAGATCAGTTTTTGATTTTTTTTTCTGTACATTTCTTAAATGTATAGGTTAAAAAGGCTGTCAGCACTTAAGGAAGCAATTTTTTTTTCAAAGAAAAGGTATTCAGTTACTGCCCAATAGTACTGAGCGGAGTGATTGCCAGGACGTCTCTCCTCCTTGTTAAGAAGATGGGAGTCTGGATCCAGATGCAACCACTTGGCACATCAACACGTTATACAAGATAAAGAACAAGCAGAGCTCTCTTGTGAAGCGGTTATGAAGCATACTGATAAGGGAAACAGCAGTGTCATCTAAGCTAGTATAAAGTAAGCAGACAGCCTTGGTTAAGAGCTTAAGTATTTGTACTTTAAGGATGAGAGAAACACAACTTTTGCAGGCATCTACTGCTGTCTACTAAAAGCTACTGCTATTAGACCTTGCATTTTAACACACAAAGCAATTGCAATGAAGGAAAAGTTGCCTTGATATAATCAGAATAAGGTTTTATAAGAGTTTTTTTTATAAGGTTTTTGGGGGGGGGGGGGGAGATTTTTTTTTCAGTTTTTCTCCTCAAAGTCAGTTTTTGAAATTTAGTTCAAGATGTTGACTACACTGATCAACTTTATCCAAATCATAAAAACTAGCTGTGCCGTTGCATATTACAGGATACAGTCAATGATATGTGGACATGCATCAATGCTTCTCTCTTGCTTTTGTCATCATAGCCTTCCGATGACCATGACATCCACCACCTCTCCCTTGTGAAGTTCCACATACTGCTCTGTCTTTGGAGGTAGCATCAACAGTCCATTGGCACTGCGCATACTCATCAGGCGACTGCTCATCTGATTACCTGCGTGGAGAAGACATAGACGTTAGCACACTCCTCGTAAGACAAGATGACAATGGACATTTCCTATATGGGAGTTCTTGGTGTCTGGATCAGTCGACGTAATGTAAAGACTGGTTCATTAATCAGCTTACTCTACCTAGTGGCTAACGATTAACCTTCTAGTGTGATGGGTTATTCGTCTTTAGGGTCTGGAGGAAGTAGTTGACTATACTAATAGATCACAGACTGAACATGAGTCAACACTGTGACGTAGCAGCAAAAATGAAAAAACACAATTCTGTGATGTATTAAGAGAAGCATAGAGTCTAGATCATATGAGGTAATTATCTCCCTCTACTCTTCCTTAGTCAGACCTCAGCTGGAATACTGTGTCCAGTTCTGGGCACCCCAATTTTTTAAAAAATAGACAAACTGGATTAAGTTCAGAGAAGAGCTACCAGGATAGTGAGCGGTCTGCAAACCATGTCCTGTTAGGTACGGTTAAAGCATCTGGGAATGTTTAGCTTGCAAAAGTGAAGGCTGAGAGGAGACTTAATAGCGGTCTACAAATATCTGATGGGTTGTCACAGTGCAGAGAGATCAGCCCTATTCTCATCTGCACAAGGAAAGACTAGAAGCAATGGGATGAAAGTGAAAGGGAGGAGACACAAATTAGATATTCGACAGTCAGGGTGATCAATGGGTGGAACAGGTTACCACGGGAGGTGGTGAGTTCTACTTCAATGGAAGTCTTCAAACAGAGGCTGGACAGACATCTGTCTGGTATGATTTAGTGATCCTGCATTGAGCAAGGAGTTGGACCGGATGACCATGGAGGTCCCTTCCAAATCCACGATTCTATGATATTTATGGGAACTATAAAAAGATTTTCCAAACCTGGCATCCATTTTTTTGGTCCTTAGGAACATAAAGTAAAAACTAAAACAATGTAAGGTACAATATACTGTGTATAATTCAAGTTGACTCCTCTGACTTTCTTGATGTAGGTAGTGGGACCCTTAGTGGTCATCTATTGTGGTGACGGGTTGAGTAATGTCTGTTTGGCAATCAAGGTCAGGTTTCCAGCTAAAGGATTTTCAGATCTCCTGATGATACAATATAGAATAGAGCCAGCGGATTTCCATTTCATCCCAATGTATTTTTACACCATATTATGCACCACGCCTGTTCTTTTTGCAATGTTTTGCCACATCGACTGTTAACGCTTTACCATACAAGCAAGCTATAGGAACCTTTCCTAAAAATGGTTCTTGCCACCATTTGGTCAGTTTTTTTTTTACTTCTTCCATGACTGATATGATAAATTCTTTTTGCTTTATAGCGAGTCATCCACCAGCATATTTCCATTCAAATCCCTCTTCTTCCTTGCAGGGCTAATAGAAATCAACCTTTACAAGTCTAAAAGGAGCCTAAGGGTGGCTTCACCTGTGCCAACTATTGGCTGAAAAATCGTTCGAACTAGCAATTTTGACTGATAGTTTTTCTGTGCAATAACGCAGGATTCGATTGAGCGAGAAATTGCTCATTGATCATTTTGTTTTGGCTAAGTGTAACAAAGCAACTAGTGAGTTCTCATTGAACAACTGTTTGTTCACAGTAAACGGAGGTTGACAGCCGGAAGAGATCTCCAGCGCGCTTCGCCTCCATTAACTGAACGACTATCGCTCCTGTGTGAAAGTACAGAAGTCTTAGTTGTTGGAATGGCTTTCGAACGCTTACATACCCGAAAGTCATCCTGTGAAAAGCTACCCTAAGAAAAGAAAATGGTGGCTTCCATTACCGGTTATGCAGTTATTTTTTGTTAGAAGCTGTAGGGGTGGGCACCCCGCCATGGCACTTTCTGACTGTGTGATATCTGCTAGTTATATTATCAAGTTGATGGCAATGTTATTAAAATATCCAGTACAACCTAACTGATAGAAGTGTCCAGTTATATGTAGTCAATAGAGACCTGTACTTTGTGCCCAAGGCAGTGGCTCTTGGTGATGCCACGTAAGTATGCAGCGATGGTACTCTGGGCGAGGATCCAACTTTACATCACAAGATAACTGCAAGACAGAAAAGAAAATGTTCTCCTATATTCAGTCATATTCACCTATTTTTCTTGTTGTATTTCAATCATCTGTCCAACTTTAAATACCATCTACGAGAGTGAAGAGCGGCAGCTAGGAGCATCTGAAAAAACAGACACATCTATGTATTACACAGACATACCACTGATAGCAATGGACAAGTGTAGACGTTCCCCTTGCTGTCTTTTCCCTCATAGATTCCAGTGGTTTGCTTGGGGTCCAGCAGTTGGACAAACTGGGATTAGCTTATTTTTAATGAGGGTCCCTTCTAACAAAAAGGAATGGTCTAAAGAGGACTTTGTAAATATATAGCATTACTTATCTTGTACTGATCATGACTTACAGTCTGCATTATAATCAAGAGCTGTGCCCATAATTCTGCTGGTCCCCATTGCACTCCTATGATGCAGTGAAACTATTCAGTGCCTGATGTGAAAATCACATTTCCCAAATATGCCAATATATATCCAGACATACATCCAGTAATAAATCATAGGGTATTTTGGCAATGAAACCTGAAGAATTGGGAATGCAGCTCTGGAGAATAATACAGGATGTAACTCCGTACAAGTGGAGCTGGTGTTCTGCTTGCATACCAATTAAATTACTAGTTTCTTCAAGCACAAAAATAAGCCATGGTGAAATTGAGCATTACACACAGCCCATTAAAATGAGTAAGAGGTCTGTGTAATGCAGGGCAGGTCAAGTCCTCCAGATCAGGAGACATTCTTTCTAACTGCTCTCCACTCCTCAGGAGACAGGGACCCTCAATGCCCTCTTCTAATCTAATTTTGGATTCCTATGAGGCTTTTTCTTTCTGTCATTATACAAGAGCGCCACCTGCTGGCTAAAACCAGCACTGCAGTATGTGGTGTACCTAAGAGGCTCTGATGACGGAGCAGCCGACAATATACAGTAAAAATACCCTGTCGGACGTCTTCAGGCTTTAATCAGAATGTCGGAAGCTGTCAGACAGTTGATTGGAAAGGGTTAACTCATAATTCCCTAATAGGGTACACGAAAATGTTTGTTTTTTAAAACAGTACAACCCCTTTAACATAACATCCTCCAATTGTTAGCAACATATTGTAGTAGTGAAATTGGGGAACACAAAGACCGTATAGTGTAAAGTTAGGGTGGTTTTATATCTGCAGCCATGGTTCCACTTTTGTGCTCTGTTCGGGGAGCAGGAAAGGGGAATCTCTGCAACCAAATGGCTCATTCTCTGGACAGCACCACAAGCACCAGACAGACCCCATTGATTATAATGAGGTCCGTCTGTTTTCCACTCGGCTGCCTAACTTTAGATGAAAGAAAAAGCTCTGCATGCAGCACTTTTTCTTCCAGTACTTTGAGCCGAATCTGCGACTGAACCTCCGACTCCGATGTGAAATCGGCCTTAATCACATACACATTTACCTGGAGTTTTTCCTTAAAGCGGTATTCCGGGCGATGGGACATTTTTTCCAGTTTTCACCCATCCAGTGAAAACTGATAGATCAGTGGGATCGTCCGATTGCTGTGCTTGGCTGTTTGCCCCTTTGAAATGAATGAAGCAGACAATAATAGTCGAGCACAGCACTCGGCTATTTCTGTCTGCCCCGTTGAAATGAATGGAGTGGCACTACTCCATTCATTTCAATAGGTCAGACATATAGGCAAACACAGCACAGCACTCGGCTATCTGCCTGCACCGTTGAGAGGAATCAGCCTGTTCTGTGTGACCAGCAGCTCTATTCCCTGCTTCCCTGCAGAAGCGAGACGATGTATGCTGAACTGTGAAATAAGCGGGACGCAGGTCCCCCAGTCTCAGGAACACTGAACACTGGGGGTCCCAGCAGTCATACCCCCACCGTTGAAACATCCCATCGTTGAAAATCCCTCTTAAAGTAAACCTTCAAAATTCTGTCCTTGTACCTAACGAAGTGGAGGGTAAATTACCTGCACTTGTTCTTCTATGCCACGCCTCCCAATCTGCCAGTTTCAGGCCGTGGCTCCACCTGTCCAAGATGGCTACAGCTATTTTCTAACTACCTAATGCACTGCTCTCTGATTGTCCATTGGCAAGTCAGCGAACAGGTATAATGCATCGTTAGTCTAAGACTACCAATACACTGTAGAGATTAGCTAGATTGAAGACTGAATCGGCCATCTTGAATGCCCGAAAAGAGGACCTGGAACTGCAAATTGGAAAGACGGCAGAGAAGAACAACTGCAGATAATATACACACCCACGTTCCTCCTCCGGCTCCATTGCAGAATTTTGTCCAGAAAACTGGAGGGTCACTTTAACATTTACTTATAAAACAAAAACAATATAAGTTTTCAAACAGCGGCAAAGTAATGGAAATTGAGCAGCTATTTTGTGTCTTCATATACAGAGACATTCATGTTGATGTAAAGTCATATAACTGCTTTATATGGTAAATTCTCAAAATAAAGACCCTTTGTACGTGTATAGAGCCGCCTCACTAGACACTTGGACATGAAACACACACTGTTTTAGAGGTGTATAACATTTCCTAATAGGGGTGACTGCAATAAATAGCGATGGAACGGCAGATACGAATTCCGCTCTCCATATAACATGGGCGGTATAAATACCCTGGCTTTGATGATTGTAGGTCTTGGATCCAGGATTCCCTGCATCTTTCTTAGTGCTGGTACGACAAAAAGATTACAGGTAACTACTGCTGACACAGGGTTGCCTAGAGTGAATGGAAGACAAATACCATTAATCAGGAGAAGGCAGGTAGTAAACAACGTAAATTATGTGTAACACGTTCAGGCTTTTACTCCAGAATCCACATTTGATTTTGTAAGATGTAGAAATAGATTTTTCCCTTTAACCTTGTGAATGCACGGTAAGTTCTGATCAATAAGGCCTTTTTCGAGCTGGACCCCTTCAAGACCATAGCGCGACTAGTAAAACCAATGCTTTCCCTTGTATGGGTTAATTTATTAGGCATTACATATGTTGATTGAAAAAACAATCAAAATACTAACGACCACCCGTCTGTCGGTGAGTTACATGCTCCGCCCCTGATCACATGACAGTGACCTCATCAACTAGTTACAGCGAGGTAATGAGGTGCCCCAAGGATGTCTAACCACCACCTAACTAGTTACACCGAGTTAGTGAGGTGCCCCAAGGATGTCTAACAACCAGCTAACTAGTTAGAGCGAGGTAGTGAGGCGCCCTAAGGATGTCTAACAACCACCTATCTAGTTACACCGAGGTAATGAGGTGCCCCAAGGTTGTCTAACAACCACCTAACTAGTTACATCCAGGTGGTGAGGCACCCCAAGGATGTCTAACAACCACCTAACTAGTTACACTGAGGAAACACAACCTCCCAGTAACCATTATTAACCATCTCTGTTCCTCCGGTCATCACAGCCTCATCCTCCGGTTACCCCACAGCCGACAGTCTGCATACAGCGGTCAGTTATCTCGCAGCTGACAGATACCAAGCAGTAGTTACCTCAGAGCTGACAGTGGACAGTTACCTCAGAACAGTCTCCTGCAGCGCTCAGTTACCTCAGCGCAGCGCTCAGTCACCTCAGAGCTCAGTTACCTCAGCGCAGCGCTCAGTCACCTCAGAGCTCAGTCACCTCAGAGCAGCGCCCAGTCACCTCAGAGCTCAGTCACCTCAGAGCAGCGCCCAGTCACCTCAGAGCTCAGCTACCTCAGCTCAGACATGACACCATTAATAAAACACAATTGTTAAGCAGACATACATTCCCCATCATCACCCTGACTCACCCTTTCTTTACAGCCTAGTAAGGGTTACCACTAACACATTTAAAACTGACCAATCTACCTTAGGGGGCGCTCACCCCAATGTAATTGCATATGGGTATGTGTATATACAAGCCCATATATATATATATATATATATACACGTATTGGCTCTATCATGTGCATATATGTGGCAAAAATACAACATGCTGCGTTCTGTTTTGCGCTCATGTATTACACAATTCCGATACGCTAATTTGAGAGGAACTGCGTAAGGCAATGCGATTAATTGCCTGCGAGTTACCACCTTTCATACGGGCATACAGAACACACGTAATACATGGTAATCATATGGCGGCCTAATGGATGGACAATCTCAGACAACGGTCCCTCCTCTAAGTACCTCAGACCCACCAAGCCATAATACACAAAGGGGTGAAGCTGTGTCACTCACCTGTTTCAGCTTGAAGGTTTTTTTAAAATGATATCCTCCAGGTCCAACAAATCTGGTTCTCTTGGACAACGGCGCTTGGACAGTGTCTAGAAAACGAAGCAGAAATGGTAACAATTTCTACCATGATATTGCGGGAAAAGTACAGTTCATCCATCAAGTGTACCACTAGCTTCTTAAGAGCAACAGATCAAAGTATGAATAGCTTTTTTCCCCTAATTCAGCATAGAGCTGAAAAAAAATTCTAGAAAATTAAGCATTAGTTTATGATTCAGTTTAGTGATCGGGTTTACAAACTACTCAGCAATGTCTACTAAGTGGAAGGATAAAACCACTTCCACAGGCCGGTACTGGAATATAACATTGGCTAGGAGGACTTGTTTTTTTTAGTTGTAAATGGGTATTTCCAGAACGGACCGACCACCTATCCACAGAACAGTTGATAAAGTCTGATCAGCAGCGCGAATCTCACCACTGGGACACCCACCGATCCCAAAAACGCCAATCCCGTGTCCCTCTCTGCTGCTCACTTCAAACCCCGCAGTGAGGAGCAGCTTGACTAGTGTGGCGGCTGAGCATGTACAATGCCAGTCCATTACATTCTGTGGTCCTGCTTAAGTGCTTGTCCTGAGCTTTCTCCGGCAGCCCGATTGAAAGGAATTGAGCAGAAGCAAACAGTCATCCGCACCTTCATTCATGCACCAGGAGAGGCGGATACGGCGACCCTGTTCTTGGCATCAGTGCTGGTTTCGGTGGCGAGACCCTCACCAATCAGACTTTCGGCACCTATTTTGTGGATAGGTGCCAAGACAATCCTGAGATTAGTGCTTTATAGCAACCCTCTGGTTTCAGGACCAAACTTCTACCCTGGACTGAAGGAGGGTATATTACTTGCAGTTGTTCTTCTCTGCCATCTATCCGATTCACGAATTCCAGGTCACATTTTTCAGGCGCCCAAGATGGCTGTTGCAGTTTTCTAACTATCTAATGTATACTGTGCACTGCTCTCTGATTGACCAGTGTTGCTCATGTGATCAGTGCTGGCCAATCAGAGAGCAGGTATAGAAGGTTATATCAGCCACCTTAGACAACCAAAAACAGTACCCAGAACCAATGGATCAGAGGGACGGCAGAGAACAACTGCAGGTTATATACCCCCTTCTCCCTCCGACCCGGTAACAGATCTTTGTGAAGTATTCTACTTCACTAGACTTTAATTGGCTTCCATTTAGCACTGCACTTTAATATTATACATGTATTACCGGTTACAGGACTGTTTTCTCTCTGGGTTTCTCTTGGCTTTGAGATGGTTCTATTCATGATCTGCAGGATTTCTTTTTATGCAACTAGAAATAAAACAAGAGCATTTGAGAGGGAAGATTAAATATGTAAGACGGGTCTGACAGATGCATAATTAGCCCAACAACATTTAGAGAATATACAATCTATACTCCTTTCCCTTACAGAATATATTAAATGAGTTTCCCCACCGATAACACACATGGTATACAAAAATAATACTCAATATACACAAGCAAGGAGAAGATCTGCCAAGGCTGGATACTACCGGCAAGGAGCGCCCGCTGCGGCTCGGCCCCCTCACTTGAGTGTTGCGTCAAACTTCTAAGTAGATTTCTTTCTGTAGCGCAGCAGCGGTTCAGAATAAAACAAGACACATGCCAAATGGGCATCTCTGTCCTGGGTTCATGCTGCCCGTGGGTTTGGGTGGCATGAACCTAGTGACAGCTTCCTTTTAAGGATTAAAGATTACATACCGTACTGATTTCTCATTTTTATACAGCTCTATGCACACACTTGCTTCGGAACGGAAGACATAAGCATCAATTACAGGAGATTGTAAAATTGTGTGTATATAATAGAATATGAGAAACATCTATTTACAGTGAGCCGCTGAACAGAAAGGTGACAACTGGCCTGAAAGCACATTTATAGTCATGTATCTACTAGTAAACCGTATCCTGTAGTGGAAATGTCAGCACTGACTCTGAGAAGAGACATTTACACAGAACTGAAGGGGTTAAATAAGCATAGACTATAGATGCGAGATGTGAGACAGGTAGGTGGGAGGCGGTAGGTGTGAGATGGGTAGACGAGAGACACCCATTAACAGACCCCAGCCGATCAACTATTGATATCCCGAGGGAAGATCTTCAATAGTATTTCCCTGGAAAACCCCTGTAAGTCCTCCTGCCCGCGGCCGGGTCGGAATCCGACTGCGAAATCTCACAGCGGAATCAGACCTGGTGACCCCCAGAGACTCTATACTCGCCTATCCGGATCCGCTACGAGTGTTTCGGCTGGGGCAGGGCGTAACGCGCCAGCGCTGGGCTCTAACACGGATTCCTGCGATACTACTGCGAAAGTGCTGACGGCCGGTCAGCTTCCATTGACTGCAATGGAAACTGTCTGTGCGTTTTTCTGCACTAAATAGAACCTGCTGCGACTCACCCCCGCAAACGGAAAATCACAGTTAATTTCCGCCAGTGGGCAGGGAAGAATCTTTTAACATTGCATGTCAATGGACGGACATTGCTGCGGATTTCGCGGCGGGCGTCTGACTGCGAATTCCGCAGCAAAAGTCCGTCCATGGGCATTGGGCCTAAGAGAAGAGATTATTACTTTTTATAGACAAGGAAAGGGATACAGAAAGATAACGAGGCGCTGAACGCCCCTAGAGACACAGCTGGAAGCCAGACGCTGCCCTACTAAGTACTAATGCTCCATTCTAAATTAGTTCAAACAAAAGAAATTGCGCCGTAATCCTTGCGTGTAAATGCGCAGCCATCGTGCGCTATTAGTTTACTTTTCGTTTCAACCAGCATAATAATCATTGCTGTTTGCTTACTTCTCGCTGCAACTAACCCCCCCGCTCCGTGCTTCTCACAGAATGTGATGATCTGCCTGTCTAAACGTTCTGCACGAGCGCGAACAACCAGCGGTGACGTCACATGTTCGCGCAGATCGTTTAGCCGACAGTTGTTTCATGTAAATGGGGCATGAGGTTATATGTACACAGGCAAGTGTGATAACTCAGACCTATATCGCACTCGTACACCGCAGATTTACAGGCTTCTGCAATGCGCTTCCCCTTTAAAAACGTGTGATTTGCATCGCTGAACGTGTTTGTCACTCATGAAAACAATTGCTCATGCCTTCAATAGTTAAAATGGAAAAACACATCAAACTCATGAGAACTGCATTTGCAGATGAGTGTAATGCAGTATTTTTGTCTCCTCTACAGAATACTGGGTGATCCTTGCAGACAAAATCACCCAAAAATAAGACAAACTGTGATTTTTCACTTTCACTGTATTGGTACGAGCGAAACATTGCTGGATGAGAGCGAATCCACTGAAAATAATTGGTTCTTTAAACACGCAGGTTCTGTGCGCGGCGCAACAACACAGAACCCCCGGATTATTACAGCTGGTGTAAATACAGCCTAAGGGCTTACTCAGACGACCGTATATTGGCCAGGTATTCACGCCCGGCCAATATACGGTGTCCCTCTCTGCAGGGGGAGGAGGCTGGAAGAGATGGGAGTAGTGCACTGAGCTCCCACGCCCTCTCCACCCCTCGGCACTATTTGCAAAGGGAGGGGCGAGGCAGGGCAGAGCTAGGTCTCGAAACTTAGCTCTGTCCCCGCCCCGCCCCCTCTCATGAATACCTATCCGATATACGGTCGTCTGAATAAGCCCTGAAGACGCTCGTCATGAAGGGGCTGAATACTTCTCAGACTGCAGGAGGTTTTAAAAGTGGCATTCTATCTTCAACTTGGAGAAACCACTTTTATATCAGTTGTGTAGATTTATTTAAATTGCTTTTATTTGATTGAGTTTTACAAACAGCCGTAAGTTCTTAAATCTGACAAGCCTAATTTGCAGGGGGGGGGGGATAATTTTGATTGTAACTTTAGTTATGCCCTATCCTATGAGTAACTTTATATTACTGGAATACCTCTTTAAGCACTTACAGAACTCCAGTGTTGTGACCTCATCGTAACCAAGACATCTGCCATAAGTGGTATGACATCACTCTCTCTGCCACCTGAACAACAGCACTGACTCTGAAGAGGTGGAGACACATCTGAGACCAGAGGAAATGATACATCGCTTCTTCATCCAACAATACAGTAAGTAGATGGGAACTGGGTTATAGAGTCCGCATGGAGGGGGAGGAGGTGCACTGTGCTGTAGCGTTACATGAAATGCAGTATCATATATAAAATATAGATTTATTAATATATTTTACTTGAACTCAAAACTACCAATTACCTGATAGTTTTATTCTTTATGGAAAATAGGCGTCATAATAGCAATCCTATATAGATAGTAAATGTACATGCTGTCTCATGACATAGAGGTATTTCCTTATAAATTGTTTATGTTGCCATAGTAACGTCAGGAGACGACCACCAATAGGATTGCTGGTCATCAAATTGAAAGTTGTCAGTTGTGTGCAGTCAGTTATTGGTGGGTGATGTTCTTCTCTCCATTCAGTACTAGTAGACATGTGATGGAGATCTATACTGGAAGCTCGAGTAGAAGATCTATAGTTGTCCTGTGTTTAGGGCTCATTCACACGGGCGTAAGGGCATTTCAGCCACAGAAATACGCAGCATTTTGTGTGACTGGAATGCACTGATGCCCGCTTATTTTGCCGGCTTTGGCATGTATTTGCCACATGTTTGCGCACACATATGTTGAGTGGATTGATTTCAATAGGCTCTTGCGGTGCACAAATGACACCAGGAAAGGTCATGTTGCAGATTTTTCACGCGATCGCAGATTGCATGAAATTGAGATCAATGGGTTCTATTTACTGAGGATTATGCATGCAAAATTTGTGTGGGTTTTATGTTGTGCGAATACGCCCAGGTGAACGAGCACTTATTCCCTATGGAGGGCATTTGCTGCCCGCAGGCTCCTCACTTGTAAGTCCTATTTTGGGTCTTTATCTCTGAGGATATAGAGGTCTTCTCTTGCTTTCTATGGTTACGTGTCAATGTGGCCTCTCGTATAGATATATCACAGCAATCACAGCCTATCAGTCACAAATATCAAATTATTTTGTTGATATAGAGCTGAAAGCAAGTGATGCCAAGAGAACATGACCGAAGCCAAAGGACAAGATGAGTTCATAATAGGGATCAATGGGAAGCCAGGTAAGTATAATAATGTGAAAAACACAGAAATACACAAATCATAAAAACACATTACATTAAAAAGATCCCCACATAATATAAGTCCCTGAAAGCATAATACAAAGCATATATTTATTATATAGCAGCCTGCTAGTATAAGCAGCAGCTAAATAGTTAAAATGAATTAGGGGACATATGTATTAAGTCTCCTAGACTGGGCAAGATATAGCACCCTGCTAGTATAAGCAGCAGCTAAATACTTCATATGAATAAGGGGACACATGTATTAAGTATCCTAGCCTGGGCAAGATATAGCACCCTGCTAGTATAAGCAGCAGCTAAATACTTCATATGAATAAGGGGACACATGTATTAAGTATCCTAGCCTGGGCAAGATATACAACCCTGCTAGTATAAGCAGCAGCTAAATAGTTAAAATGAATAAGGGGACATATGTATTAAGTCTCCTAGACTGGGCAAGATATAGCACCCTGCTAGTATAAGCAGCAGCTAAATAGTTAAAATGAATAAGGGGACACATGTATTAAGTCTCCTAGCCTGGGCAAGATATAGCACCCTGCTAGCATAAGCAGCAGCTAAATAGTTAACGTGTTTAATATTATATGCTTGTATGTGCAATGTTTTTCTATGTACCCCCACACCTCGTTCTCATGAGGCACCCATGCGAGAGATCCGCAAATCAAGCCACCCATAGGGATGCATTAGCACTACAAAATAACTAAAACCATGTGGATGTCAATTTTTCCTGGCATGCAAATCGTACATGCAGGAAAAAAAAAATCACAGCATGCTCCATTTTTCTGTGGATCCAGCACTGACGGCTTCCATTGAAGCTGACACTGTGGATGTGCAGCAGATCCGCGGGAAAACAGGAGATTTAAATGTTATAAAAAAAGCACAGCGCACCCGCAGTGCAGAAGAAAGAAGATCTGGCCGTGGACAGAAAAGACCCACACTGGCTTCGGACAAGTAAGAAAATGTTTTTTAGGCCTCATGGCTTTGGGCACGGGTGGAAACCACTGCGGGATTCCACACTTTGAAACCGTGCGTGTCCGTGGACATGAGGCATTATCACATACATGTCTGCTAGTAGTTTCATTCTTTTTGTGTCTTTGAAATCACACGTCTGAATAGTAGCACGTCTGTAACCTACACCTTAAAGGAGATGTCCCGCGCCGAAACGGGGTTTTTTTTTTTTAACCCCCCCCCCCCCGTTCGGCGCGAGACAACCCCGATGCAGGGGTTAAAAAAACCACCCGCACAGCGCTTACCTGAATCCCGGCGGTCCGGCGTCTTCATACTCACCTGCTGAAGATGGCCGCCGGGATCCTCTGTCTTCGTGGACCGCAGCTCTTCTGTGCGGTCCACTGCCGATTCCAGCCTCCTGATTGGCTGGAATCGGCACGTGACGGGGCGGAGCTACACGGAGCCGCTCTCTGGCACGAGCGGCTCCATAGAAGACTGCTGAAGACCCGGACTGCGCAAGCGCGGCTAATTTGGCCATCGGAGGCCAAAAATTAGTCGGCACCATGGAGACGAGGACGCTAGCAACGGAGCAGGTAAGTAAAAAACTTTTTATAACTTCTGTATGGCTCATAATTAATGCACAATGTATATTACAAAGTGCATTATTATGGCCATACAGAAGTGTATAGACCCACTTGCTGCCTCGGAACAACCCCTTTAAGGCGTAAACATATGTTAATCATTAGCATTACAACCTGTTTTGAATACTCATTTGTTCTGCTTGTATATACTGTCTGCATGTATATAATGGTGTATATATATTCTGCAATGTCCACATATGTAATTTATATTCATGTTGGTAATATCATATGCAATGTACATAACATATTCTTGTATATAGTGTTTGTGTATGTATTATTAATATTGCAATGTCTGTACATATTATAAATGTCCACATGTTTTAGATATATTTATACACAATCTACACATAATGTGCACACAGTGTTTATACGTATAATATTTGTACTTTACTTTTTGGTGTTATGCCTGTTTATTTTTATATAAAGTTTGGATATACTGATGTCCATGTATATAATATATAACAAAAGTATCTCTCCCATGGGTTAGGCTGCCTTCACATCTGAAGACTGTGAGTATATATAAGTGTAACTGTATCTATACATGCATATACATCCGTGTACTATTAATTCTGTAATATATATGTGATATGTTTCTATATCCTGGTAATGTTTCCGTGCATTAGCACATCAATATCTGTATATATGATTGATGCCCACGCATGTATTTATGTTATATCCTTAGGGAGCCAGAAGACTGTGAGTATATAAAAGTGTATATGTACCTATATATGCATATACATCTGTGTACTATTATTTCTGTCATATAATATATGTATAGAGTATAATGGTAACAAAAGCATCTCTCCCATGAGTTAGGCTGCCTTCACATCTGAAGACTGTGAGTATCTATATATGCATACACATCCATGTACTAATAATTCTGTAATACATATGTGATATGTTTCTATATCCTGTTAATGTTTCTGTGTATTGCATTACCACATCAATATCTGTATATATGATTGGTGCCCACAAATGTATTCATGTTATATATTTAATGTATATATTGTTTGCATTGGTAATGTGTATATTTATGCCTGTATGGATATTATATGAATATGTGTATATGTGATGCTCTTCAATGTAATTAATGTTATGTTAATGTCATTGTATATATGTACACAGTATATATAATAAAGTATAATGTATTGTTAATTGCTTGAGATAATAGTAGTATCTTCAGTATAAGCTTCTTATTGTATCCTGTTAATGTTTATGTGACTGTATTATGTGATAAGTTCTGACCCTGATGTGACTGACCGTACAGAAGAAGCAGAATACAGGACAAGCTGCAATGGACAAAGCCTTCCAATTACACTCAGTATTGTCACTAAATAAGCAGAGCAGGATGTAAATGACATTTCTCTTCCCATCAGGCCCTCCAGGGCCCCTTATGGAGATGGGTCCCTATACTGACACTGTATATGTAGAACAGGAGATCTCCAGTGTAATTGGTCGGCTTTATAGGGATTCTCTGGTTATATGTAAGTAGCATTTATATAGCAGATACATAACTGATCACTACATGCGCTCTGACCTTCTTATATCATCACTGTGACCCTACAGAATCCTGAGCGCTGATCTCTGGTTCTGCCCTGCAGGGGGCGCACAGTGTAAAGATGCTCCTGATCATAGATGAGGATAACAGGTTAGAGCTCTAGTGACGGGTTATCTAGCAGCTAGTTATATATTCCCGGGGAATGCTTTACCATAGCAGTGTGATACTTTACCTGTATAGTCACTCACATCAGTATTATCTGTCCATGTGTTATTATATAAGGTAGCATACAGCAAGGCTCCTGCTGGAATGAAGGACATAATGTAGAATAAAAGCCACCTAGAAGTGTATAGATACAATGTGTGCAGTGTAACAACTGCAAACTAGATCAGTTATTAGAAGGTTCTGCATCATATTGATGCATATAGAGGACAATGTGATTCTGTGCTCTGACAGAGGATGACATGAGCCACATGGAGAAGTGACACATGCCACATCTGAGTATCTCCTCTTCTACAAATCTAGTCTTAGTGTAGGGACCCATCTGAATGAGGTCGCCGTGACGGGGCAGATGGGCTCGCACAATTGGAATAAAATGTGCGCCAAGAACCTCACATTTATACCTCTAGTTAGTAATATGTAAACTGTGTGGGAAAGAGTTTATCATTGGGATCTCTGCTCATATCAGTAGTATTAACTCAAATGGAAACTTTGCCAGGAAATCCCAGCAGCTCACGATAGGTAGACGAGAGCGCGAGATAGATAGATAGATAGATAGAGAGCGATAGATAGAATCATATATAGGCTGTAGATTTAGTAATAAACATACAGCCAGTCTGCTCCTTGTAATATATGTAATGACGGTACACGTGATCCAAGATCATCCTACACAACCCAAGTGCAGACACGCTCCAATAATGCCAAGTGTTGGTTCACACTTCTGTTTACAATAGAAAACCGTGACACAAGAGCTCGACTATCTCTAGCTGTCCCATTGACGTGAATGCGACAATGCTGCAGTACTCAGTAGGGCTGCCAGGAATAGTACGATGCTCTGAGTAATGCTGCCTTATTACGATATCCATCAAAAAATGGTTCAAATGAGCGAAAGTGAAGATAATTGTTGGGTTTAAACAAAAGCCAATAACAGAATGAGATTCAGCAGGACTAACAGTCATTGTGAGCTCGTTCACTTATCATTGTGTTTAATCATCCCGCTCAGTTCCAGCGCAAATCCAACATGAAATGTCTGCAAGAGCCAAGCAGAACCCATATTATAGTCAATGGGGTTCATTCGGTCATTGAACCATTTGTCCAGAGGATTCCCTTTTTCAGCTTGCATAAACAGAGAAGGAAAATGGAATCCCCAATGCAAATGTGACTGTAGACTAAGAAGATGAATGCCGCCCTCAAATATGACCCCTGTTTATTAATCTGTCAGTGAGGAATCTCAGCCTCAGGTGAAGCTTCTGTCCAGCCTTGGACCATTCTCAAACTTCGAGAAGTAAATCTACATAAAGTGAATGTAGACCCCGCTGGGATCACACAAGTTTAGGCAAACATATACCTTCTCTTTTAGGGTTCTTCATGTGATTACATACAATAGTTTGACCATGGAGATTTACTATAAGTAGAGCGAATACAAATCATGTCCTGCCCGATTTTTGTTTCCTTGCAGGTAACAGTGTGAAATGATAACGGTCTGTTCCTTATCTAACCAGTGAAATAATTTGGCCGTGATCCGACCGACGGTAGAATGAGGTTGTCCAGAAAAGTTCTGCATTCCCTTGCCAGCACCGTGACCAGAGCCCTCAGTGACAAGAACAGTATCGCAATGAGTGGAACTGACTCTTCAGCGCCCCCATACACACATCCTGAATAACTGTGCCCCCCCCCCCGTCTGTATATTCTGTACATAACATTCTAAAGACCTGAGACAATGTATTTGATATCTCATTACATGACTTGTCATTCATTTCTTCTATCAGTCCTGCTTTGTTGTTGGGTTCTTCTCTCTTGTGTGGAAGGATTCATATTTGTGTCCAGTATATAGGCCTTCATTGTAAATTCACAAATGAAGTACACTCTATACACAACCGCTCCTCTTTAGTATTGCAGGATGATGTAACTAATGCATTCCATGCATCAGAATGTGCGCTATAACCATTAACCCCATACCACTGCAGGGCATATAGTTACATCCTGGAGGTTCAAGGTGTGTAATGGAGGGTGATCACGGGTCGATCCCGCTCTATACCATGCAGGTGTCAGCTATTTTTTACAGCCGATACCCGCCCACAATAGCCTTGAGAAGCAGTGCTGCTCATCGGGGTTTGTTAACCCTTCAAACGCTGCCATCAATTCTGACGTCCAATGCTATTATACACAGGCTGGACCGCACTGTCTACTGCCACAGTGTGTAACAAACAATGACTATTTCCCCATGCGTACCTTTCCGGTGGTAGGTCCTGGAAGTAGGTTAGGCCTACTAGTTCAAAGCAATCTTCAAGCACCCCTACATCGCCATCGCGTTAAAGCCGAACTATCTGAGTCTCACTTGGATTTGGACTTGAATGAGGAACAGGTCTCTAAACTCTCCTCTCTGGTTGGTAGCCTAATACTTGCAGTGAAAGTGAACCTTCACCTGAAGGGTCTGACACCCACTTCATCTGAGAAAACCTTTACCTTCAGACGCCCAAAGGTCTTCCCTTCCCATACAGAATTTGAGGACCTTTTAGCTAGGGAATGAAACCTTCCCAGCAAACACTTCACCAAACAAAAGCATTTAGATATCTTGTATCATTTCGTCTTTACCAGTAGTGCCTATGGCTGATGCCTCGTTCTTTAGGGAGGCAGGAGCCAAAAATTTTGAATCCCTAGCCAAAGTTTCCTTTGGGGCAGAGGGTTCGGCACTACAACCTGTTTTTGTCTTTACCTGGTTCGATAGGGCCACCAGCGAATCTGCCAAGCAACTACATTGCAGCAGTCTTTTGTCTCTTCGCCAGAAGAATTAGACATTGTGCAGGAGATAGGCTAGGCAGGAAAATTTATCTGCGAAGCGGATACAGCAAGATTATTGGCCCGCACCGCAGCAGTGTCGGGAACCTCCCTCTGGACTTTATGGCTCAAGTTCTGGGCCGCAGATTGAATTGCTTAGGCTTGAATCTTTTAACTTTAAAGTTAGATTTAAACTAGGCCAAATAAATGATTTGCCTCAGAGGTTGAAAAAAATCCTCCTGTGGTGGAGTATGAGTCTCACAAATAATCGGGAGAGGTTGATAGTAGGAGATGCAGAGTCTATGCATAGATTTCCTTATCGTGTCGGGACCACTAGATGACAGACTGGACATCTACAACACAAAGGCTAAAATTGGTGCCATATATCCTCCTACCTGAAATCCAAGGTAGAGTAGAGAAACACCAGGGCTGCTTAGCACACTAACCCAAACAGTGAAAAAATATCAAGATCAGATTTTTTTTCAAATTTAATTTTTTATTGAACATTTTGAAGCTGTAGAATTAAAGATGCTTAACGCTTTCCAACCCACTGTCTGACATCTGAAGACATTCTGATTGAAGCCTGTACAGCTTCGATGTCAGAAGATGTCCGGCAGGGTATTCTTACTGTATATTACTGGCTGCTCTGTTGTCGGGGGGCCTCTCCAGCATGTCACACATCGCAGTACTGGCTCTAGCCAGCAGATGGCGCCATTGTAAAATCTTAGACAAAAGTAATAATGTAAACTGTGTGGCGTGTCCGAAGACAAGGGTAATTACAGAGGCTGCTGGGGATGGGCACATGGGGCATTTAAACATGAGGTATCCCTCCTCCTCCCATGCTTTTTTGGGGGGTATTTCTTGACCTCAGCGGCAGGGATGGGGTGTAGAAAGTGGTGGTCTGTGAGGCTTTGTAATCTTGGTGAGGTGCGGCGGTCTCACACAGAAGGCGCTGAACAAGCTGCTCCTGGAACTGCAGGAAGGTGAGAGTTGCCAGGGCTTCTTGTAAATTACGTATTACTGGTAGCGGTCTGAATAACGCCAGGCTCACACTGCTGTATGTAGAATCCGCTTGTGAAGGCCCGCAGCGGATCCCAGCTGTGTGCCTGGCTGTGGCGCTACATATGGCCGTGTAATGTACTGCGCATAACTGCATACTTACACAGGCAGCCATGTGTAATACACCATTTTTTGTTTGTATTTCCTGCGCTGTCGCTTAGGAATGACACGGGTACCCGCAGCCCGTACATAATATAACTGCGTATGAGTTGTGGGTTTATACGTGACCATGGAGCACAATGGACTCTATGTCACGGATATCCGTGATAAAATAGAACATGCAGCGTTCTGTTTTCTGCGAGTGGATTACGTAATTCCGACCCTCTAGTCTGTGGAGAATTGCGTAATCCATTGATTTGATTCATCCGCGTATTACCGCAAATCAGACGCATGTGGAGTCGGAAATTTCTATCCAGTCGTATAAGACTGGCCTGAGGTAGATCGCTTCCTTTTTTATCAGGTGACCGGGGACCGCTCAACGAGGCCCCTGGTCACTGCTCCAGGCTCTCGATGACCTTTGATTGCCGGGAGCAAGGAGATTTTAAATTTCCCGGGCTCCCTGGCTCTAGCGAATGTGTCTGGCATTTTGCTGGCGGTCGCATGCGCAGAAGCCAGGAAGGTCCATGGAGAAGGATTACGTTGGGGTTCAAATATGCGGGCCTCCGGTAAAAAGTTTCATTTTCTCTCACCGATCGCATTGGTGAGGGAAGATGAAACTTCAACTTTTTAAAATATTTTTATGTGATCGCCATTATCCATTGACCAGGGACCATTTACTGCAGCCCCCCCCCCCCCCCCCGTGACATCTCCAGGCTCTCAGCTACCTTCGGTAGCCAGGAACAGGAAGCTTTTTCATTTTCTGGGCAATCCTCGACTTTTGCACATGTGTCTGCTATTTTGCTGATGGGCGCATGTTCCGAAGCCGGGGTAAGGTCCGCAGATAAAGATCCTATTGTGGGACAAACCAGGGGACTTTAGTTATGCAATTTCATCTCCCCTCATGGATACGATTAAAGATGAGCGAGCACCAAAATGCTCGGGTGCTCGTTACTCAAACCGAGCTTTTTGTAACGCTCAAGAGCTCGTTTCGAGTAACGAACACCATTGAAGTCAATGAGAGACCCGAGCATTTTTCAGGGTGATCGATGCTCAGTAGCTGCCTGACTTGATTTCAATGGAGCCGCGGTTGCTGCCGGCGGCTCCATTGAAAACAATAGTCTACCGGCACCCCTGAAATGTTTTTCAGGGAAGGGCTTTACATATAAGCCCTTCCCTGAAAAACAAAATTAGTGTAAAAAAAAAAAAATTTACCTCTCTGCCGCTGCCTTGTCCCACGCAGATGCAGAACACATCTGCTGCTGTGACAGATGCAGCAGGGGAATTCTGAATCCCTGCGGAGAATAAAGGATTCCCTACCGCAGCTGTCACACATGACAGCTGCGGTGGAGGATCCTGCTGCCATCACCCCTGAAATGTTTTTCAGGGAAGGGCTTTAAATATAAGGGCAGAATAAGACAGAGGGGGAAAGGCTGAGCTTATAGAGATTTACAGTTTATGATCGGATTCAGTATTTTTATGTAAAACAATTTTGAGATACTGTCAAGACTCAATGAGAGGTTGAGAATTCTACTTCAACTGCCCATGCAGGGTGACTGACAGAAATGGCTATATACAGACTTAAGCCCCATTTACACGCAAATATGATCGCTCAAAATTCATTCAAAAGATAGGATGATTGACAGTTTTAAGCGATCATTTTACATAAGCTGCTAATGGGCACTTATTACCTTCGTTTGCATGTAAATGAGCCTCCCTGAGCTGTATATAGAGAACAACAGGTGGTCTGTTCTCTGCATACAGCCCCTATGTTTTCCTGCAGCACTGCAGCTGAACACAATGTTAACAGTGGTCCCAGGGAGAATCACAGCGTGCAGTCCCTGCTATCAGCTATCCGGCGAACGATGGATTTTAAGCTCAACTAAAAATCATTGTTCGGCAGAAAAGCAAACAATGGTAGCATTTACACACAACAGTTATCCCTCAAAAGACATTGTTTGATCAAATATTTAGTGATAATCGTTGCCTGTAAATGGGGCCTTATACAAGAAGAGCAATCAATCACTGTGTGTGGGCAGGGAAAGCAGCACTCACAGGCTCTCTATACAAGTCCTGCCAGCATTTAAGCAATGGCTTAGAAAAAAAATTGAACAAAACCATAGAACTCTAGATTTCCCCGAGTTCAGGATCTCCCACTCTTTCCTATACTGACCTGAGATAGGGTAAGCATAGAAGTCATGAAAGATCCACTTTTAAGCTAGGAAGTCCAGCAGTAAGGGGATCCCCTTTAAGTATTAGGCTGGGTTCACATAGGGCAGATTTGCTGTGGTTTTACCGCGGATTGCCGTTGCATATCCACACTGCGGCAAAACCGCTGCGTTTGTAGTGCAATGCAGCACAAATGAGTTTTGGCAAAAAGCTGTTCTCACAGGATGGATTTTTTCCGCACAGCCGCAGTGCGGAAATGCAACTGCGGTGTGGTTTTCAAAGATGCAGCACGTCCATTCTTCTGTCTTTTCCGCAGCGCTTTTTTGTCCATTGACCTCTATGGACGCAGCAAAATCCGCGGCAAAAAGCAAAACCGCTGCGGAAAAAACTGCTTGCGGATTTTTCCGCGAGAAAATCCGTGAGCCAAAATTAACCTTTGAAGCGGTTTTGACGCAGAAGCAGTTCTTCTGCGGCAAAACTGCTACGGTAAAAGCTCATCAAAACTGCAACAAATCCGCCCTGTGTGAACCCAGCCTTAACTTTCTTCATATTACTTCATATTGTTTACTGGTTACTGTGATCTGGTTATTACGCCATACACACAGTCCTTGCACTTTCCCACTGTGGCATCTAATATTTTGTGTGATGTATGCTAACTAGGGATGAGCGAGTATACTCGCTAAAGCACTACTCGCTCGAGTAATGTGCTTTAGCCGAGTATCTCCCTGCTCGTCCCTGAAGATTCGGGAGCCGCCGCAGCTGACAGGTGAGTCGCAGCGGGGAGCAGGGGGGGGGGGAGGGAGAGTTACTTGCTGTAAACTCTGTTTTACAGACCCAAGTTTATTAACGAATCAATAACCATAACAGTTCATGTAAACTCTGTCTTACAGACACGAGTTTACCACCACCAAACTCTCCCCAAGTTTACCTGCCCACCCGCCTAATGCGGGCGACAATCCCCCACCAGGCCATGGCATCCACTAATGACATGGCCCCCTCCACACCCGCAGCCTCCTCAGTCATCTACACAAATCCATGTTAAAAATATCCAACTCAATCTCTGACAAGTATACTAGATCATTCCTATGGAAGCCTAGACCAAAACCTTCCAAATCAGTATATATAAAAGAAAAAAAATCCACTCCTGGCATGAGCTCTCTACCATCGGGTTACCCTTCTCCAAATTCTCTCGCTATATACAGACCTCGGCAATGACCATAATAATCGAGGTACAAAATCTGGAAAACAAAAACTATCACTGTATCCGGAACCTAGTTTCAATGCTCCACATCTCCCTTTCAATGTCCCATGCCACATCAATGTGTTCTCTTCTATGTCATTAACCCCCTAAGTGTAAAATTAAAACATCTGGACAGGGCCCACGTGACTTTCTAAGCCCATGTGACTCTTTATAGATCAGTTCAGCCATTAATCCACTCCACCTCATACATCTATTACCGCAAACTGTGATCTGTACAATCCCAAATTTTCGGAATAGCAGTGATCCGCCGCCCTTCTCCAAGCCCAGTACACAAAGGAGTGTCCAACAATCCACACAATACTTTTCTTAATTCCTAGAATGAAAGAAGAATTAGTACACCATATTATTCAGGCACATGTACAACTTACACCGAGATGAACCCCATCTGTCTACCTTTTTCTTCAATAAAACCGCACCTGTAAACAGTTTTTAAGCACCATTATACATTAAAAGCTAAAGATTAAAAGATAATGATTCTCCATCATCCCCGTCTTCCCGAAAACAATACAGGGTCTTCTACTAATTGCTCCATAAGATCTTACTTTTGCCATGTATAGCTGCGTGGACACTATTTACATTGAGTTTTTTTTTTATTTTTATTAACTGCAACTTTTACCAACTTCCCTAGTAAGCTAAATGTGATAGCAGAGCGTTGATCAGCGGCATACACTACTGCCTTACAGCCCCTGATCAGCGGCGTACACTACTGCCTTACAGCCCCTGATCAGCGGCGTACACTACTGCCTTACAGCCCCTGATCAGCGGCGTACACTACTGCCTTACAGCCCCTGATCAGCGGCGTACACTACTGCCTTACAGCCCCTGATCAGCGGCGTACACTACTGCCTTACAACCCCTGATCAGCGGCGTACACTACTGCCTTACAACCCCTGATGAGCGGCGTACACTACTGCCTTACAGCCCCTGATCAGCGGCGTACACTACTGCCTTACAACCCCTGATGAGCGGCGTACACTACTGCCTTACAGCCCCTGATCAGCGGCGTACACTACTGCCTTACAACCCCTGATCAGCGGCGTACACTACTGCCTTACAGCCCCTGATGAGCGGCATACACTACTGCCTTACAGCCCCTGATCAGCGGCGTACACTACTGCCCTGCCTTACAGCCCCTGATCAGCGGCGTACACTACTGCCTTACAGCCCCTGATCAGCGGCGTACACTACTGCCCTGCCTTACAGCCCCTGATCAGCGGCGTACACTACTGCCTTACAGCCCCTGATCAGCGGCGTACACTACTGCCTTACAACCCCTGATCAGCGGCGTACACTACTGCCTTACAGCCCCTGATCAGCGGCGTACACTACTGCCTTACAACTCCTGATCAGCGGCGTACACTACTGCCTTACAGCCCCTGATGAGCGGCGTACACTACTGCCTTACAGCCCCTGATCAGCGGCGTACACTACTGCCCTGCCTTACAGCCCCTGATCAGCGGCGTACACTACTGCCTTACAGCCGCTGATCAGGGGCGTACACTTCTGCCTTACAGCCCCTGATCAGCGCGTACACTACTGCCTTACAGCCCCTGATCAGCGGCGTACACTACTGCCTTACAGCCCCTGATCAGTGGCGTACACTACTGCCTTGCAGCCCCTGATCAGCGGCATACGCTACTGCCCTACAGCCCCTGATCAATCGCTCTACCTGAAAAACAGAATTAATAGGTACCACATTATACCATCTTTGAAAGAAAGCCATACCCAACAATACCTTCCAAACTGAGCTATATGAGCTGCATCCTAAATGTTGGACTCTTCTTCCCTGAATTGCTGCATCAGCAAACAAGACTATGAAATAGCAGCCGCATTAATCTCACACTGACCATCTCTAACCCTCAATAAGAGGTTATATGTTAGACATAATCTGATTAGTATACGAACTAACTCCTGCCGACCGGCTCTTACCAACAATCACTCCATAACCATTATCCACTAATGATAACTCCTCCGCTTCCACAAACTCCCATCACCAAGCTGACTGACCATTAAAGTCACAGATACCAACCATACCACTAGATCCTGCTTTAGCTCCTTTGATATCTGCGCATGCGATGTATGGGCCTTCCAGTCGCACATCACCACACATAACTTGCGGGAATACCTGGACCAATAATAATCACCTGTGAAGCCAAACAGGACCGACCTGCTAATGGCTGCAACTCCCTCCATGTAATCGTCCTTCATACGTAATGTCTGACTAATTAAACCCATAAACTATACACCCCTGACATTGGCAATTAGAACAACCATCACAATGCTATCAATTGAATACCTAAAAATTCCAACCGAGTACATGGCCATGGGATTTTTTCCGTTCGCCAGCAGCACCCCCAAAATCCTCCATCCTGACCACATGCCCTCTAAAACTTGTGCACCCCTCATTACCCTGATGCCCCATAAACAACAATCATCTAAGTAGTGTATTACACCAACATCCGGAGATTCCTTCCTCCCACCTACTCTAAAAATAAGGATAGTCCTAAATAATAGTAGGATGCCTTAGATCCCATCGGTAACGCCAAACCGGAAACCAAAGGATTAAAACCCCAACCAATAAGAAGTTATCCGAATACTGCATCACATGACCGAAGTGCCATATCAAAGCCAATGTAGTCACATGATGCATATCTTAATGCCAGCAGCTCAGGAGCGCCTCAGCATTCAGAGAAGACTGCTTGGGGTAAGATAGATGATAAATCACTGAGAGGAGATAGACTCCTTCTGTGGTATCACCCTTAAAGGGGACAACCTCAAATTGAAAAAAGGGGGGTATCAAAATGACCGGCAACTCTGCCCTCATCTATGTGATTAGCAATTTAACTACCTCAGGATCATAAACAGCTGAAATTAACTTATTAACCCCTTCACAGCCGGGTTTCTTTAACTCATGCACATATAAGCCGTACCGGGATCCTTCTTTATTGAGCCGGGCCTACTTCCAATATGAGAGGCTCACTGGAGTCTTGCCCTATTGCAGGAAACTATTTCCTGGATGCAAGGAATTTGTACTGATTTCTGACTAAAACAACCATAAATGGATGAGAGCGGCACAATATGAGCCCTCATGGCAGTACCCACAGCTCTCCATTACCTCGATCCCATAAATGTAAACACACATCCAGGTAGTGAGGCGCCCCAAGGATGTCTAACAGCCACCTAACTAGTCACACCGAGGTAGTGAGGCGCCCCAAGGATGTCTAACAACCACCTAACTAGTTACACCGAGGTAGTGAGGCGCCCCAAGGATGTCTATAAACCACCTAACTAGTTACACCGAGGTAGTGAGGCGCCCCAAGGATGTCTAACAACCACCTCACTAGTTACACCGAGGTAGTGAGGGGCCCCAAGGATGTCTAACCACCACCAAACTAGTTACACCGAGGTAGTGAGGCGTCCCAAGGATGTCTAACAACCACCTAACTAGTTACACCGAGGTAGTGAGGCGCCCCAAGGATGTCTATAAACCACCTAACTAGTTACACCGAGGTAGTGAGGCGCCCCAAGGATGTCTAACAACCACCTCACTAGTTACACCGAGGTAGTGAGGGGCCCCAAGGATGTCTAACAACCACCTAACTAGTTACACCGAGGTAGTGAGGCGCCCCAAGGATGTCTAACAACCACCTCACTAGTTACACCGAGGTAGTGAGGGGCCCCAAGGATGTCTAACAACCACCTGACCAGTTACACCGAGGTAGTGAGGCGCCCCAAGGATGTCTAACAACCACCTAACTAGTTACACTGAGGAAACACCAGCGTCCCGGTAACCATTAATAACCATCTCTGTTCCTCCGGTCATCACAGCCTCATCCTCCAGTTACCCCACAGCCGACAGTCTGCATACAGTGGTTACCTCACAGCTGACTGCCTGCATACAGTGGCCAGTTATCTCACAGCTGACAGATACCAAGCAGTGGTTACCTCACAGCTGACTGCCTGCATACAGTGGTCAGTTATCTCGCACCCCCTTTATTTCAGGGGCATTGTGGAGTGCTGCTGTCAAATAAGGTATTTATTACGCCACTCCATACCCCTTCCCCTCTACGGTGCTGATGCTGCTCCCACTGAACACAGGCGAAGCCATCCCATGATGTCACAGCTGGGGGCATTGCAAGGAGCCCAGTGGTGAAGCCGCTTGAAGCTGAAAAGGAGGCATAGCACAGCAGAGACAGGAGCCAAGCCAATCAGCAGCTGTAGGTGTTCCCTATACCTTCCACAGCACAATCCCTGGTCTACACCCATTTTCGTGGTGGAGACAAGATACACCAGTACCCAAGAATCTAACTACTATAGTACTGCCCACTAAGTACAGGAATATAACTACTATAATACTGTCCCCTATGTACAAGAATATAACTGTTACAGTACTGCCCCGTATGTACAAGAATGCAACTACTATAATACTGTCTCATGTACAAGAATATAAGTACTAGAATACGGACTACTATGTACAAAGATTTTATTACTAGAATACTGCCCCCTATATAAAGTAATATAACTACTAGAATACTGTCTGTTACATACAAGAATATAACTAATATAATACTGCCCCCTATGTACAAGAATATAACTACTAAAATATAACTACGTAGAAGAATATAACTACTATAGAACTGCCCCTTATGTACAAAAATATAACTACTTTACTAATGTCTCCTATGTACAAGAATATTACTACTAGAATACTGTTCCCCCCCTGTGTACAAGAATATAACTACTAGAATACTGTCCCCTATGTACAAGAATATAACTACTAGAATACTGTCTCCTAAGTACAAGAATATAACTACTAGAATACTGTCTGTTACATACAAGAATATAACTAATATAATACTGCCCGCTATGTACAAGAATATAACTACTACTATACTTTCACCTATTAGCAGGAATATATTTACTAGTATACTGTCTCTTATGCACAAGACTATAACTACTAGGATACTGTCTCCTATGTACAAGAATATAACTACTATAATACTGTCTCCTATGTACAAGTATATAACTACTAGGATACTGTTCTCTATGTACAAGAATATAACTACTAGAATATTGTCCCCTATGTAGAAGAATGCAGCTACTAGAATATGGTCTACTATGTACAAAGATATAATTACTAGAACACTGCCATCTATGTACAGGAATATAACTACTATAATGCTGTCTCCTATGTAAAAGAATATAACTACAAGAATATTGTCTCCTATATACAATAATATAACTACTAGAATACTGTCTCCTATATACAATAATATAACTACTAGAATACTGTCTCCTATATACAAGAGTATAATTGCTATAGTAACAGGAAAATAACTGCTTGGATGATAATAATCATCGACTTGGCCTAAGAAGTTAAACGTACGGTATGCATTTTTTTTTTTTTTGCCGCAGATAACTAACTATATCGCTATATATGCATCTATATATAGATAGATAATATATATATGTATATACACATATACACAGTCATTTAGCTGACATGTGGCTAAGCCGTATTGGACCGCAGTGCGAGATATGGGCAGCTGGTCCTTGAAGCTCCACCACAGATCGAGGGCGAGGCTGATCCAGGGCAGCAACAGTAAGTACTGGATGATAAGAGGCAGCGGATGCCAACAGAAGGCCAGGATATTGAATTTGGGAACTCCTCTCAGAGATGTTTCTCCATGTCGGTGGTTAACGCCCCACCTCTTCCCGATATTACAGTAATTTATTTACTAAATCACACAGTCATTAACTATCAATTGAAAACCCCAAACAACTGCGCAGCGGTTACGTTTTTTTAACCAGAATGTGTAAACCCAGCTTGAAACCTCATATATTTAATGGACATAATACGGACAACCTACAACACCATTGATTTGCATTGGTGTATTCATGTGTGCGGTGTTTTTCAGCATGTCTTATTTTATTCCATATTTACACACCAAAATTGCACATTCAAATCTATAGATGCATAAAAAAAACTATCCTACGGCTGTCAAATGCATATTCACTGCATTTATGCCAGAAGACCGTGTGAAGAAGAGCGGACATCAGTTGGGCCTTTTTTTTGCACAAGTGAAAAAAAGCACAAATTACACACAGACCAAAATAGCATGCGCCCGTATGAATGAGCCCTAAAGCTGAGATCTCACTGTGGGGAGTTTTTAACTTATGAGATGCAAGGAAAAAAACACTGAAAACCCAGAAATAAAACATACTGTTTTATAACATACATGCATTGTACAAGCTTAACCAGTGATAATCAGTCCTTGCACTATCATCATTTACATTCATATATATATATATATTGTAATGGAGCGACATGGGCCCTTTAATTTAGCTCTTGTGAGACAAGACATAACAGTTATCCTCTGTGTAGTGCAGTGAAGTGGGCGGAGCTTGAAGTGGGCGGAGCTTCCAGAAGAAAAAGTGGCAGTTGGTCAGTCAGACGCCATCTTGAAGCCAGATGAGAACTGTTGCTGCTGCTGACAAGAAGCTAACCCTACTGGATTGGATTTTGCCAGGAACAGCTGGAGAAGCCAGAAGAGGAGAAATGGTGACAGTGGCAGATGAAGAAGAAAGAAGAGGCAACAGAAAGTCATAGTCCAAGGAGATCTATCCTGTAGCAAAGACCAGGCAGACAAAGAGCGCAGCGGAGACCCAACTAGGGGCCCAATACGTTGGATTGGAGGACAGAAGGAACAGACATTAAGGACTGGATTATTACCTGATAGGACCAGTGATCTGCAGCTGTCCGCGGGGAAGCCAGTGCCGGCCGCAGCGTCAGCCTCAAGGAGCGCCAGCGAGGGGGTCACCTGGAGCCGTAAGCAACCAAGTCACACAAAGATTAGCAGTCATTTAATTCACAGTTTAATGTTATAGATTTTGTCTTGCATTTTGGGTGGACTTGCCGCAGATTTCACACTTTGGATTCAAAAAGGTGAAATCTGCAGCACATAGTTAACCTGCTGCGGATATAAAGTCCACAGCGTATCCCTCGGGGAGATCGTCTGCACTCTGCGGGGGAGATTTGCTAAACTCTCATCCCCATGGCTTATATTGTAAATGCTGCTGATTCACCTTGCGCAAAGTCCACACCGAAAATCATTCTTGTCCCATGTGATATACCCTAATGCTCCAGGAGGATTTGGACGATTAGGCCTCCTTCCCACGGACAGATTTCCGCCACATAATATGCGGCAAAAATCCGCCGCGTTGCCCGCAGCTATTAGGTTCTATTGAACCTAATAGCTCAATGCTCATGGTGCGGAATTCCGCACCGTGAAATCTCCCGTCCTCACCCGCGGCATGCTCTATTTGCCGCGGGTGTACACGCGGCCGGCTTCCATTGCAGTCAATGGAAGCCTTCCGCTCACACTATCTTCCGCTGTAGCACAGCGGAAGATAGCGTGAAATCGCCTCTCCGCCCATCGCCGCCGCGCGTCATATGACATGGCCGGCCGCGTCATGCGACGCTGTGGGCGTGTCTTGTGACGTGGCCGGCGTGTCACATGACGATGCGTGCTCGTCACGCCGAAGCGTCATGCGGGACCCAGAACACCAGATTCGCTGATAAGTATGGGGTCTCTGGGGGGCGCCATGACGGGCTTCGCCGTGGAATATTCCGCGGCGAAGCCCTTCACGGCCGTGTGCAGGCGGCCTAATTCTACATGTAGTATATTGGTGTGACTATTATATACAGAACAATAATATATGTATACACACACACTGAATAGCCATTGAGACTTGAAATAATAAAGTTAAAAGGGTTTTCCAATTCGGTGACATTTTTTGAAAATCGATCGATCAGTGGGGGTCCTACTGCTGGGAACCCCCTCCCATTGATCATCAGAATAATGGCTTTAAAGACGTTCAAATGGCCACCTTTAGCAGTCCTACTGCAATAAATGGAGCAGCAGTGTGTATGTACAGCCAACGCTCAATTAATTCTGCCAACTTCAGCACTACCATTGTGGTGATTGGTGGGGATGCCGGCAGTCGGACCCTCACCGATCTATCAGGTATCACCTATCCAGAGAACAGAAAGAGGAAACATGAAAAACGTCACCGAACCAGAAAACCCTTTAATATAGAAATATGACATTGCTGTATTTTCCTCAAATGGGCCGATACACAAGTAACGATTTCCTACTGAGTTATTTGGCCTATATGGTATTCATTGAGGACCCTTATCTATTTCATGTTTATCTAAGGAAACGGTTCTATAAGGAGCAGTCAGTCCACAATAGACTAATATGTAGGTGTAAGTAGTGATCGTTATTCCTCAATGACTGAAGCGCTTGTAGTGATGACATACGGGTCATTGGGGCTTTATTATAGATATTGGTAGAAATTACATCTCTGGAAATTACACAACTAAAATGCTGGTTATTTCATTAACCCCTTCATAATAAAGGTTGTACATGTTTGGGAGCCAAGCCCGCTCCAAGCACGGAGGGTGCCCAATGTGTTACATAGCAGACATCCACCTTCAGGGATCAGATGCCAGCTGCTTAACTTATTTCCCACTCAATGATGAACGTGGCATCTAAGCCGTTAGAGGGAATTCCTCCATCCCTCCCCAGCAACACAACTGTAGGGTGGCTATGGGTTACTATGGTAACCCAAGGCCTAGTTAATGCTACTGGGACTAGTGTATATTAAGGCCTTTTAAGTCTCAACAGTGAAAAGGTGTAATATATATAAGTATTGCAGTGTTTTCTGTCAGCAATCGCATGTTCCAGTCCCCTAATGGGACTAAAAAGTGTTTTCAATATATTTTATTTTAAAAATGTTATTAAAGTTAAAAACCTCTCACATATATCTAGACAATAAATAAATATAATTGCTGTGACACAGTAGAAAGGATCACAGCACTACAGACATTACGTCATGTAAGTGTTGCAGGTTGTTCATATATTGTACATACCTACACAGTATTTGAATGGAAGAAGTCCGAAGTAGAAAACAGCCACAAATAAGGTAAGCTGCCAAAATGAACATTTCTTTCCTGTCTAAAGTTTATGGCGCTGTATGTATAAGAAGCGCTTTATGTACTTGTCCATTCCATATGGTATGCAGAATAATGTGCCCGGTTACAACAAACCTGTCAAGTCACCCAAATTCAGGGCTGCCAACCGTCCATAAATTCATGAACAGTTGACAAAAACTGGGTGCTATTTTTCTATCCCAAAAAAAAGCAACGTTCATTAATTTTCAGCTTTCATTTCTGAATTTGCACAGTGCGCATGTGCCAACATGGTTCCACTACTGCAGCCGACAGGAGAGGAAAGAGGATGTGACAAGAGAGGGGGGGGATCTCATTCACCCAATCCCCACTCTCTTTAACCCCTTAAGGACACGTATTTTGGGCATATGGATGTCCACTTGTCAAAACTCATTTTTTTTAATTTCTCTGATGACTTGAGGGCTTCTTTTACTTGCAAGGCGAAATGTAGTTTTTATTAGTACCATGTTTAGTGAAAAAATACCATATTTTGTAAATCTTAACTTTTTGGAGAGCAAAGAGAGAAAACACGTCAATTCTGCCATTGTTTCTTTTACAGCATTAATCATGCGGCATAATACATTTTTTATGAGAGTCAGTTCAATTATGACGATAACAAATTCTTATTTTTTTAGCTTTTCCACTTTTCCGCAATATTTCATTTCTACATCGCTGCAAAGTCCCATAACGTTTTTTCTGTCATGTTTGGAGCTCTGTGAGGGCTTGCTGTTAGCGTGACAAGATGTAGTTAATATTGGTTACCATTTTGGGGTACTGCTTTTTTAATCACTTCTATTGCGTTTTTGGGAGGCAAAAAGAAAATACCGTATATACCGGCGTATAAGACGACTTTTGAACCCCGAAAAATCTGCTCTGAAGTCGGGGGTCGTCTTATGCGCCGGTAATACAAAAAAAAAAAGGGTAAAAAAAAAAATCATTACTCACCTCCCCCGGCGTTCTGTCGCGCTCCGGCAGGATGTCGCTCGCTCCTCGTCCCCGGCGCAGCATTGCTTTCTGAATGCGGGGCTTGAAATCCCCGCTTCCAGAAAGCTAATACACACGCCGTCAGCCAGTTACAGCCATTCAATGACAGCATTGAATGGCTGTGATTGGCTAAAACACACGTGGCTTGAGCCAATCACACTATTCAATGACATCATTGAATGGCTGTGATTGGCTGAAGGCGCACGTGTGTTAGCAATCACACCCATTCAATGATGTCATTGAATAATTTTTTAACTTTTTTTTTTTTGTCCCTTTGTCCTTCCACAGGGACCCATCAGGACCCCCTGATCACATTCCGGGGGTCTGATGGTGACAGCCCTTTACATGCTGTAGTGACAGCCCTTTACATGCTGCAGTCACATAGACTGCAGCATGTAAAGGGTTAACACAGCAGAGATCGGAGGTTTTCTCTGATCTCTGCTTTAAGAGCTGGTACCTAGCTGTCCTCTGATAGCCAAGCACCAAGCTCTCCCTGTCACAGAGACCATCGGCTTGCTTCTGACAAGCCGATGGTCTCTATGGCAACCTGTAAACAAAGCAGGACATTGCCGATATGCCGGCAATATCTTCTGCTGGTTTTTCAAAGCCCTTGCTTTCTTCTTTGTGGGTCTGTGCAGGCAGAGCACAGTGTCACAGCTTGTGGCATTGTGCTCTGCAGCTTCCATAGTGATACATAGCCCGGAAGATTTCCGGGCTGTCACTATGAGCAGTGGCGCTCGTCCCGGAAAATTTCCGGGCGTGCCACTCAAGGGGTTAAACGTTTCATTTTTTTCCCCCTTCATTTTCCTGTAGGGGATTTGAATCATAATGCGAATAATCGCTATTAAAAGGCATTGTAGGACTTCCGTAACGCAATGCCTTATTGATTGTAATAGCGATCATAGGCAATGGCAAGACGGGACACCAGTATCTGGCATGCTGTTGCCATAGCAACTCATCACCCGGCTGCAATTACATTGCGGGGGGCCAATAATGTCACGAATAGAGCGCCCGCCCTCTGTAAACCCTATTCATACCGTGATCTAAATAGATAGTGGCTTATAGGGGGTTAAAAGCAAAGATTAATGTTAATTGTTCTCAGGTGTTGCAACGCATGATATAAGTTTATGTCCTGGTGCATTAAGTAGCATGCTGCCATGACGTAAACTTACTTCATACAATGTTGATGTTAACCAACAGGAATCAGAGAAGCATGCCATTACCTCACTATCTGAAGAAAATGGTACACTCACCTGCTCTATACAGAACAAGCCGTTCATTTGTTTCAAAAAACAACTAAAATACCCACTTATCTTTCCATAAAGAGAGGCCCTCCGTGGGACAGACCGGCCGAGAGGCCCTCCGTGGGACAGACCGGCCGAGAGGCCCTCCGTGGGACAGACCGGCCGAGAGGCCCTCCGTGGGACAGACCGGCCGAGAGGCCCTCCGTGGGACAGACCGGCCGAGAGGCCCTCCGTGGGACAGACCGGCCGAGAGGCCCTCCGTGGGACAGACCGGCCGAGAGGCCCTCCGTGGGACAGACCGGCCGAGAGGCCCTCCGTGGGACAGACCGGCCGAGAGGCCCTCCGTGGGACAGACCGGCCGAGAGGCCCTCCGTGGGACAGACCGGCCGAGAGGCCCTCCGTGGGACAGACCGGCCGAGAGGCCCTCCGTGGGACAGACCGGCCGAGAGGCCCTCCGTGGGACAGACCGGCCGAGAGGCCCTCCGTGGGACAGACCGGCCGAGAGGCCCTCCGTGGGACAGACCGGCCGAGAGGCCCTCCGTGGGACAGACCGGCCGAGAGGCCCTCCGTGGGACAGACCGGCCGAGAGGCCCTCCGTGGGACAGACCGGCCGAGAGGCCCTCCGTGGGACAGACCGGCCGAGAGGCCCTCCGTGGGACAGACCGGCCGAGAGGCCCTCCGTGGGACAGACCGGCCGAGAGGCCCTCCGTGGGACAGACCGGCCGAGAGGCCCTCCGTGGGACAGACCGGCCGAGAGGCCCTCCGTGGGACAGACCGGCCGAGAGGCCCTCCGTGGGACAGACCGGCCGAGAGGCCCTCCGTGGGACAGACCGGCCGAGAGGCCCTCCGTGGGACAGACCGGCCGAGAGGCCCTCCGTGGGACAGACCGGCCGAGAGGCCCTCCGTGGGACAGACCGGCCGAGAGGCCCTCCGTGGGACAGACCGGCCGAGAGGCCCTCCGTGGGACAGACCGGCCGAGAGGCCCTCCGTGGGACAGACCGGCCGAGAGGCCCTCCGTGGGACAGACCGGCCGAGAGGCCCTCCGTGGGACAGACCGGCCGAGAGGCCCTCCGTGGGACAGACCGGCCGAGAGGCCCTCCGTGGGACAGACCGGCCGAGAGGCCCTCCGTGGGACAGACCGGCCGAGAGGCCCTCCGTGGGACAGACCGGCCGAGAGGCCCTCCGTGGGACAGACCGGCCGAGAGGCCCTCCGTGGGACAGACCGGCCGAGAGGCCCTCCGTGGGACAGACCGGCCGAGAGGCCCTCCGTGGGACAGACCGGCCGAGAGGCCCTCCGTGGGACAGACCGGCCGAGAGGCCCTCCGTGGGACAGACCGGCCGAGAGGCCCTCCGTGGGACAGACCGGCCGAGAGGCCCTCCGTGGGACAGACCGGCCGAGAGGCCCTCCGTGGGACAGACCGGCCGAGAGGCCCTCCGTGGGACAGACCGGCCGAGAGGCCCTCCGTGGGACAGACCGGCCGAGAGGCCCTCCGTGGGACAGACCGGCCGAGAGGCCCTCCGTGGGACAGACCGGCCGAGAGGCCCTCCGTGGGACAGACCGGCCGAGAGGCCCTCCGTGGGACAGACCGGCCGAGAGGCCCTCCGTGGGACAGACCGGCCGAGAGGCCCTCCGTGGGACAGACCGGCCGAGAGGCCCTCCGTGGGACAGACCGGCCGAGAGGCCCTCCGTGGGACAGACCGGCCGAGAGGCCCTCCGTGGGACAGACCGGCCGAGAGGCCCTCCGTGGGACAGACCGGCCGAGAGGCCCTCCGTGGGACAGACCGGCCGAGAGGCCCTCCGTGGGACAGACCGGCCGAGAGGCCCTCCGTGGGACAGACCGGCCGAGAGGCCCTCCGTGGGACAGACCGGCCGAGAGGCCCTCCGTGGGACAGACCGGCCGAGAGGCCCTCCGTGGGACAGACCGGCCGAGAGGCCCTCCGTGGGACAGACCGGCCGAGAGGCCCTCCGTGGGACAGACCGGCCGAGAGGCCCTCCGTGGGACAGACCGGCCGAGAGGCCCTCCGTGGGACAGACCGGCCGAGAGGCCCTCCGTGGGACAGACCGGCCGAGAGGCCCTCCGTGGGACAGACCGGCCGAGAGGCCCTCCGTGGGACAGACCGGCCGAGAGGCCCTCCGTGGGACAGACCGGCCGAGAGGCCCTCCGTGGGACAGACCGGCCGAGAGGCCCTCCGTGGGACAGACCGGCCGAGAGGCCCTACGCGGGACCCCATATATTTAAAAAATTATGTACTATACTCACTTTTCTCTTTTTCTTTTTAGAGGCCGCCCCCAGCGCCATCCAACACAGAGGCCGCCACCAGCTGCACCCAAGACAGAGGCCGCCACCAGCTGCACCCAAGACAGAAGCCGCCAGCAGCTGCACCCAAGACAGAAGCCGCCAGCAGCTGCACCCAAGACAGAAGCCGCCAGCAGCTGCACCCAAGACAGAAGCCGCCAGCAGCTGCACCCAAGACAGAAGCCGCCAGCAGCTGCACCCAAGACAGAAGCCGCCACCAGCTGCACCCAAGACAGAAGCCGCCACCAGCTGCACCCAAGACAGAAGCCGCCACCAGCTGCACCCAAGACAGAAGCCGCCACCAGCTGCACCCAAGACAGAAGCCGCCACCAGCTGCACCCAAGACAGAAGCCGCCACCAGCTGCACCCAAGACAGAAGCCGCCACCAGCTGCACCCAAGACAGAAGCCGCCACCAGCTCCATAGTTTAAGACAGCGGTCCCCAACTCCAGTCCTCAGGGACCACCAACAGGTCATGTTTTCAGGATATCCTATGGCAAGAACAGCTGTGGCAATGTCTGAGGCTCCGGCAATAATTACATCACCTGTGCAACACTGAGGAAATCCTGAAAACATGACCTGTTGGCGGTCCCTGAGGACTGGAGTTGGGGAACACTGGTTTAAAAGACTCTTTGTTCCTGCAAAAGCTTGCATACAGAGACAGTGTTGTTTAATAGTAAAGCAAGCATAGTCAAAGTAGTTGAAACTGTTCCAAGTTTGTGACTGTACCACTAATTCAGCTGTCAAATAAAGACCTTTATTTTACTGCAATGTGTGTTGTTGTTAAATCTACCTACACACGCTTTCAGTAGTAGTCTGTGACCTGGTTCTTAATTTGAACTAGGGGCCCTCTAGACTCTGAATTGAGGACATATCCTCTGGCAGGCCTCAATGCAAGATTCTGCAAGGCTACCCATTGTATAGATTAGCACAGCGCTCTTTCTGTAGCTCTTATTGAAGAAAAAAGAGGCTACTGATACAGCATAAGGGCTTATTCAGATGTGCGTAAATCAGCCAGGTTTTCATGCCCAGCAGTACACTGAGCTCCCGCTCCCTCGCCACTCTTTGCAATGGGAGGGATGGGGTGGAGCTAAATTCCACCCTGCCCCTTCTATTGCAAATAGTGGCGAGGGGCGTAGAGGGGGCAAGAGCTCAGTGCACTGCTTCTGGCCTGGCCCACTTCCTCCCCCTGCAGAGAGGAACAGCGTATATCAGCCGGGCGTGAAAACCCCACCGATATACGCACGTCTGAATAAGCCCCAACACCGTGCACTGTGCTGCTTCCTTAACTCCCAGACTTTTGATAACAGTGTAGTGTTGGTCTGTGCCGTTTCCTTAGCCGCCATTTACTTCAATGAGATTAACAAAAACAGCCCTGTATTAAGCACTCAGTTCTCCTCTTTGACTGGTAAAATGCCGATCCAATATTCCCCTCTGCATAGGGTTTGTGTTGACAGTCTGCATTCAACCCGTTTACAGAAAATCAGACTACGGCAGCCAATCAGAGACCTCAGTGCTCGAATGCTGAGATCTGATTGGCTCCATCTGCCTGTGACATTCCATACACAGGCCAACTGCAGCCTGTCCACACTGCATTAGAGAGAAGACTGACGGATGTGACACTGCAGCTGCACAAACCTGGGAGAAGGGGCTATACATTATTTCTATGTAATATATATTTTTTTGCATTGTGAGCAGGAATATAAATGGAACCTGTCACGTCCCCACCGCACCATAGACAAAGTTAGTGCACCATTAGGGGATGTGACCGAGTCAGACGATGTATTATATATACTCACCGATCCCCATGATCCAGTGAAGAGTCTCATACATGTGCTCTCCAACAGACGTGTATGGGAGTGTGCATGCACAGGACTCGGAAAAGAATCGGAATTTCGTGCCATGCGTTGTCTTCAGAGGGGGCATCGTGAGAGTTTCTAAAAAATACTATATCTGGCTCCCTGTCACGTGTCTCAACAGCACCATAACTTTGTTTATGGTGCTGTGGGGACTAGACAGGTTTTCTGTAAAAAAAAAAACCAAAAAAAACTAAGTGACAAGCTATGCTGTTATTGCGCAATAGAAGAATAAAGAAAAATCTTCTACATAGTTGGCATCACTGTAATTGTACTGAGAATAAAGGTAACACATTATTGCCACTCGTTACTGTAGAATTTAAAATGCAAAATAAAAAGCAACACTTCTGGTTGTCTGAAAAAAGTGACAAAGTTGGCCTGGTAAGTAGTAGGAGATAAGTGCTTTGGTAATTGCCTCCGTTCAAACCGTCTATCCCATTTTTGGAGCAGAGCGACCAAAGTAAGGTCTCTTACACACTGGCGATAGGTTTTCTAGTGAGTGGAAATGCATGATTATGAAACCAATGTTTTTCAATGGTTTCTTTCTCATTTGCTGTATTTACTCAAGCCTCCGTGCGATACAAAAAAACTTGCAATATCACCCATTGTTTTTTATGGGGCCGGGGCCCCATTAAAATCAATAGGAGAAGATCGCACAACAGTCTTGGAATCCCCCATAGCGAGGGGAGAGAGCGGGCGGAGCTACACGGGATCTCTGACATATCTTGAAGAGATATGGGGCGCTGCTAAAGGGCTTTCTCAGGGTTTAGCTGAGAGAAGGGTGAGGCTAGAGGGATTCTCATAGTGATTCTTGTCTAGCAAAGAGAGAAGGCAGGGCTAGCGGGAGGATCCCGCTAACCCTACCCCCTCTCTTGGCCACAGATTGAATTACTATATCACTAGAAAAGTAAAGTTATGGGGGAAGAATTTACTAATACTGGAATTTGTTACAAACCTTGGCACAAAATGCCCCAAATTTATTAAGGGCTCAGGCCCATGGGCTATGTGTAAAACACGAGTTTAACTACAGAGGCCCCTCCCTCATATAAGTAGACCAAAGTATTATAAACACCGCATGTAAGTAGGGGGTCACTGTTATAGATTTTGCATCGGGGCCCAAGAGCTTCTAGTTACGCCTCTGCTTGTGACCAGAGAGCTGGCACAGACCGCGTATGGCACTGCACATGCCCGCGTATCATTTTTTATCTTGACTTTAGTAAAGCATTTGACAAAGTATCTCATACTATACTTATTGAAAAAAATGACCAAATATGGGATTAACAAGGCAACTGTTAGGTGGATTCACAACTGGCTGAGTGATTGTACTCAAAGAGTGGTCATAAATGGCTGCACATCCAAGTAGAAGAATGTATCAAGTGGGGTACCACAAGGCTCTGTCCTAGGCCCAGTGTTGTTCAACATTTTTATAAATGATCTGGAGGAGGGAATTGATGCGAAACTGATCAAATTTTCTGATGACACAAAGCTAGGAGGGATAGCTAACACTAGGGAAGAGAGGGAGTATTCAAAAAGATCTAGAAAAGCTTGAACAGTGGGTGGCGACTAACGGAATGGTATTTAACAAGGAGAAATGCAAAGTCCTACATCTAGGCAATAAAAATGAAAAAAGCACATACAGAATGGGAGGAATTGGGCTAAGCAGCACATGTGAAAGACTTGTGTATACGAATAGATCATAGACTGAACAGGAGTCAACAATATGATGCAGCAGTCAAAAAGGCAAACAATTCTGGGATGTATTAAGAGAAGCATAGAATCTAGATCATGTGAGGTAATTATCCCCCTCTACTCTTCCTTGGTCAGACCTCATCTGGAATACTGTGTCCAGTTCTGGGCACCCCACTTTAAAAAAGACATAGACAAACTGGAGCAAGTCCAAAGAAGAGTTACCAGGATGGTGGAATACTGTGTCCAGTTCTGGGCACCCCACTTTAAAAAAGACAGACAAACTGGAGCAAGTCCAAAGAAGAGTTACCAGGATGGTGAGCGGTCTGCAAATCATGTCCTATAAAGAACAGTTAAAGGATCTGGGAATGTTTAACTTGCAAAAAAGAAGGCTGAGAGGAGACCTAATAGCCTTCTACAACTATCTGAAGGGTTGCCACAGTGCAGAGGTATCAGCCCTATTCTCATTTGCACAAGGAAAGACCAGAAGCAATGGGATAAAACTGAAAGGGAGGACACACAAATTAGATATTAGAAAAAAACTTTCTGACAGTGAGGGGAATCAATGAGTGGAAGAGGTTACCACGGGAGGTGGCGAGTTTCCCTTCAATGGAAGTGTTCAAACAAAGGCTGGACAAATATCTGTCTGGGATGATTTAGTGAATCCTGCACTGAGCAGGGAATTGGACCCAATGACCTGGGAGGTCCCTTCCAACTCTATGAGTCTATGAGTATCACACAGACATGCAGGGATGCATATGAAAATGCTACACAATGTATTGCATAGCAGGGTCATACAAGCAGGACAGACCCATCAGCAGTCTATGCACTGGTCTTACCACTCTTGTCTGCTCCAGTCTTAAAGCCATCACTCACTAGTACTCCTCTGTGCTAGCAGGGCCATACTAGCAGCACAACCCCATCAGACATCTCTGCAGTGGTCTTACCCCTCTTGTCTGCTCCAGTCTTACAGCCATAACTCAGTAGTACTCCTCCATGCTAGCAGGGTCATACTAGCAGCACAGCCCCATCAGCAGTCTATGCCCCGTTCTTACCCCTCTTGTCTGCTTCAGTCTTACAGGCATCACTCAGTAGTACTCCTCCGTGCTAGCAGGGCCATACTAGCAGCACAGCCACATCAGCAGTCTATGCCCTGGTCTTACCCCTTTTGTCTGCTCCAGTCTTACAGCAATCACTCACTAGTACTCCTATAGAAAGAGCCAGCTCTTCTCACCTGGTCAGTCAGAGCAGCAGGTGTAATTCTTGGGATGGAATGAGGGTGGGGGATCCTCCCAACTCTTCCCCAAGCGGCTTCAGGACCCTCTCCATGCTGGACTGGGACAGAACACCGTTTTCTTCTATGTTTAAACACTATGGGGCTGATTTATTAAGACCAGTAACAGTAACCATGAATGTAACTGTGTCCTGTGGCATTAGGGGTTAAGAGGTTTATGCCACTTAATAGATGTGTCTTGGATGGCTCATGTGCCAGAAGAAGAAATCTTTACCAGCTATGAGGAAGTTCCCTGGTGTAAATTCTACTAAATATAGTAGGTGCCCCCACCTACCTCTCTCAAAGTGTGGAGTGTGGTTCAAAAATCCCAAAAGTTACAAGTCTTAGTGCTGGCTATATTTGTGCACAAAATTAGCTACTTATTTTTTCCCAACATTTGTCCAAGTTGCCACCCCGCCATAACATCATTTTTTCTCATAATTAAAATTGCCAGTAAAAAATTATTCCCCACACCGGCCTCTAGATGTAATTACTGTCCAGGCCGGTCATTTACCAGCAGGGTGGCAACCCTAGTAATGAATGGGGCATACTGGGAGATGAGGGGACAGTAATGAATGTGACACATGGGGAGATGAGGGGACAGTAATGAATGTGACACATGGGGAGATGAGGGGACAGTAATGAATGTGACACATGGGGAGATGAGGGGACAGTAATTAATGTGACTCATGGGGAGATGGGGGGACAACAAGGATATGTTCACAAGGTGGATTCCACCTGGAATTCCATTCTGCTGCAGTTTTTGCCGTGAATCCACACGTGGATGTAGCCATCAGTGGGCTAAATTTGCGAGCAAATTTTTGTGACGTGCATTCAAGAATAGAAGTCGTATGTTACTTCTTCATGCGGACCCATGCAAAAACGTGTCAGACATTCAGTACGCGGATTTTACCCATTGACAGAGCTAAATCCGCATATTGATCAAGAGCAAAAGCCTAATAAATGTGTCACACATGGAGATGAGAGGGCAGTAATGAATGTGACATAAATAGTATAAGATAGAGAGTGCCCCCATTGTGCCAGACAGACTACCATCATAAATAGTGCCAGACAGAGAATGCCTCCATATATAGTATCAGATGGAATGCCTTATAGTGACCCATAGAGAGCGACCCAATAAATAGTGCGAGATAGCGAATGTCACCCTAGTGCTACACAGAGTGCCCTCATAAATAGTATCAGATGGAGAGTGTCCCCACAAATAGTGCTAGACAGAGCGCCCCCATAAGCAGTGTCAGAATTCCTCTATAATGTAGGCAGTCAGCATTCCCCATGAACAGTGTCCGCCAAATAACGTCCCCGCAAAGAGCAGCCCCATAACCAGTGCCTGACAGTGACCCTGCAAAAACTATTAGCCAGTAAACAGTTCTAGCCCAACAACAGGCCCGTTCACAATATCAGGGCACTGCACAGTGCCAGCCACAGAGTGCCCACATTAACAGTGCCATGTAAGAGAACTGGAGGCAGGTTCACACGGATGGATATCTCATCATTGTCTGATTAGTGAGGGGTCCGCTGTTGGGACCCCTACCATTCCCACACCTTGCTGTAAAGGAAGTGCAGCTGTATTCACCAGCATTATGGCAAGGAAAAAGCTAAAGAGGCAGTTGGGCCGTTACCCGGGGGGTGCAGACATCCATGGATATCACATAGCATCAGATATCACATAATATGCCATCAATGACATTATGTGTTGGGTAGGATTATCCCTTCAAATGCAGTTTAATAAGCAGACACTAGAGGGAGGCAATGAGCCAACATAGTTAATACACTACATAGCTGTGCCATCTATAGACATCAATATCCTCCTCATCTAGGTTCTTACGTTTTGGCACATGTGGACGATAGTGATTATCATCCATATGTAAAGAGACCTTCCTCAAAGGGTTTTCTTAATGGCCAATTTTTGGTTTTACACTTTTGTGTTTTTCTCCCCATTAAAAAAAAACCATAACTTATTTATTTGTCCGGCAACATAACCATCTGAGGGCTTGTTTTTTGCGGACAAGTTGTAGGTTTCAATGGCATCATTTAATGTACCCCATAAAGTACTGAAAAGCTTTTAAAAATTTCTAAGTGGGCTGAAATGCAAAAAAAACCCCGCCATTTTTTGGAAGGGAAGGGGTTACAGTAAACAACCTGCAGCTAAAATGGAATGTTGGCTTTATTTTGTTAGAATGATTACAACAATATCACATGTATCTAGTTTATTTTTAAAATGAATATATAAAATATATTTTTTCTGTCACCATCTTCTGACACCATCCCTTTTTCATTTTTCTATCAAGTTGGTTGTTTAAAGGCTTTCTTTTTTGGGGGGGTGAAGGGGGACTCTAGTTTCTATTGACACCATTTTGGGGTATGTACGGATTTTTAATCGCTTTCTATAACATTTTTTTCTTGGAAATAAAAGTGCACTTTTTGTACGATGTATCCTTTTTCTAATGGTGTTAGCCGTGCGGCAAAAATAATACACTCTTTGTCAAAAAAAAATCAAGCAGCTAGAATTAGTTGTCGTTTTACTACAAAACCCGCCATGCAGTTATATCTCCGGCAGATATGCAAATAATTATAGTGGTGGCATGATTAGATGAACAGTCCTGCCAGCTGTGGCCTCTTTCACACGGGCTACAAAATTGCCACTACAAAACGCATGTATGTGAAGTCCATGGTTTCCAATGGGTTCTTTCAGGCTACAAAGCATCTCATGTGAAAGAACCCAATGGACACCATGGGCTTCACATACATGCATTTTGTAGCCCATGTGAAGGAGGCCTTAAAGGGGTGGTCTCGCGAAACCAAGTGGGGTTATACACTTCCGTATGGCCATATTAATGCACTTTGTAATGTACATTGTGCATTAAATATGAGCCATACAGAAGTTATTCCACTTACCTGCTCCGTTGCTAGCATCCTCGTCTCCATGGTTCCGTCTAAATTCGCTGGCAGCTTGCTTTTTTAGACGCGCTTGCGCAGTCCGGTCTTCTCCATTCAGCACGAGCCGCTTCAGTGTGCTCCCCGCTACAGCTCTTCTGCGCATGCGCAGACGAGCTGTCACTGCTCGGGAGCGCGCTGCAGCGGCCATTCTGTACCTTCCTCTGTCGCTGCAATGGGGGGGCTGTCGCTAGGCCGGGGGGGGGCTGCCGCTAGGCCGGGGGGGGGCTGCCGCTAGGCCGGGGGAACTAGCGCTGGGCTCCGGAACCTAGCGCTGGGCTCCGGGGCCTTCACCTGGGCTGAGGGTCTAGCGCTGGGGAGCCGGGGGCTAGCGCCGGTTACCTGCTGCCAGCGCCGGTTACCTGCTGCCTGGCGGTGGGCGTCTGGTCGGCGGCTGCGGGGCGTCTGGTCGGCGGCTGCGATGCGTCCGGTTGCCATGGAGACACAGCTGGCGGCGTCTCGGGAGCGCGCACGTCGGGCTGCAGCGAGCGACGGGGAAAGAGCCGGCGGCCATCTTGAGGAAACTTTTATAAGTTGCTGGAACGGTAAGTACGAACCAGCTAGAAATGTCATTTACAAGGGGGCTTAGTAATGTGTACTTAATGGGGGGGACTGGGCAAAAAAAAAATTTAACTGCTTCCTCGAGACATCTCCTTTAAATTAGTTCCACCCTTGGCCTATAGAAAGGCTCTCAGAGACTACTTGTGTGTATTGGACCTCTTTTTCCGCTTGTGTAGAGCTTGTTGACCACTAGACGCCTCTACGTTATAATCAAAGAGATTTTGCCCAGTTAACGGAGTTTCAATGGGAAGGTATTATTGGAATGCGAGAACCTGGATGGTTCTATGTATAAATCGCCCATTACCTGGGCTGACCAGACTGTTAGGAGACATTGGGACCAGAGCATGTATGAGGGCACTTAATAGACCACCAGTATGGAGGATCATTTGATTGCCCGACAAGCATGAGCAGCTCCAACCGTATTATTGTCTGCCATCCACAGACAGGTGGCACCATTGTTACAGGCCACTGTGTCTTCTGTCGAAACATTTGCCGGCCACTTGGCTGAAAGAGATTTGGTGTCACGGCACCCATTATGCCTTTGACACTCACCCACCGTTTGCAGTGGCGTCGTGCACAGCTAAACTGGACTGCTACGGAGTGGAACTGGGCTGTCTTCAGCGAAAAATCCAAGTTTAGTTTGGGCACCGACGCCGCCGTGTTCCTGTCTGTAGACCTAGGGGTGAGCGCCTCAATTCTACCTTTGCTGTAGAGCTGCACACTGTCGCCAATGGTGTGATGGTCTGGGGGCCATCGAATATGATATACAGTCATCTCTAGTAATGACACGAGGGACAATGAGAGCTCAGCAATATGTTCAGGACATCCTGCAGCCACATGTGTTCTTCTCATGGCGGCTTCCAAGAGGCATTTTCCAACAGGATAATACTCGATCGCACACAAGTGTCACAGGAACGCCTCCACAATATTGCCACAATTCCGTGGCCCGCCGGGCACAAAATTTATCACCAATAGAACATGTATGGGACCATCTGGGACGCCAACTTCGACAGCCTACGAGTTTGTATGATCTAGAGCAGGGGTGTCAAACTCATTTTCACCGAGGGCCACATCGGGCTTATGGTGACCTTCAAAGGGCCGATTGTAATTGTAAGACAGTATAGTAAGGGCTCGTTCACACAAGCGTATTTGCGTACATAATATGCAGTGAATAGAAGCCATTGATTCCAATGAGTTCATTCACATGATGTAGATTTTCACACAGCATGACCTATTTTGTTACGTACTACACACCGCAGTAGGCCATTGAAGTGAATGGGCCGCGCAAATACGTGGTGAATGCGCAGGAAACCTATGTATTCACTGCATATTTGGGCACCATCTCAGTGGGCCCATCTGCGTTCTTTTTTCCGTGCCTAAATATGCAGGCATTAGCAATTTTTGATTGCGCAAATACACAGTGTATTTGTGCTACCGAAATACCCATGTGAACAAGCCCTAATAGTGACCCCTCTCAGCAGCCACCATTAACCCCCCCTCTCAGCAGCCACCATTAACCCCCCTCTCTCAGCAGCCACCATTAACCCCCCCCCTCTCAGCAGCCACCATTAACCCCCCCTCTCTCAGCAGCCACCATTAACCCCCCCTCTCTCAGCAGCCACCATTAACCCCCCCTCTCTCAGCAGCCACCATTAACCCCCCCTCTCTCAGCAGCCACCATTAACCCCCCCCCTCTCAGCAGCCACCATTAACCCCCCCCCTCTCAGCAGCCACCATTAACCCCCCCCCTCTCAGCAGCCACCATTAACCCCCCCCTCTCAGCAGCCACCATTAACCCCCCCTCTCAGCAGCCACCATTAACCCCCCCTCTCAGCAGCCACCATTAACCCCCCTCTCTCAGCAGCCACCATTAACCCCCCCTCTCTCAGCAGCCACCATTAACCCCCCCTCTCTCAGCAGCCACCATTAACCCCCCCTCTCTCAGCAGCCACCATTAACCCCCCCTCTCTCAGCAGCCACCATTAACCCCCCCTCTCTCAGCAGCCACCATTAACCCCCCCTCTCTCAGCAGCCACCATTAACCCCCCCCTCTCAGCAGCCACCATTAACCCCCCCCTCTCATCAGCCACCATTAACCCCCCCCTCTCATCAGCCACCATTAACCCCCCCCTCTCATCAGCCACCATTAACCCCCCTCTCAGCAGCCACCATATTAACTCCCCCCAGCAGCCACCATTAGCCCCCTAAACCACATACTTACCTCCTCCTTGCTGTCTGCGCTGCTTCCCCTCCGCTCACATATTAACATTTTCCACATCACTTCTGCTTATTCAGCAGTTCCAGCAGCCTGATTGGTTGTTTGGGTTGGCTGATTCACCAAGCAACCAATCAGGTTGCTGGAATTGCTGAATAGGGCAGAAGTGTTGTGAAAAATGTTAATATGCCAGCGGGGAGCTGCAGCACTCCAGCTGGTAATAGCTTAGTGGTGAGCAGCGTCGGCACGCCGCGGGCCACATGAAACGAGGCAGCGGGCCGGATTCGGCCCGCGGGCCTTGTGTTTGACACATGTGATCTAGAGGCTCAGTTACAGCAAATCTGGACCGATATGCTGCCATACAGAACCCGTATGCTTCCATGCCCGTCCGTATTCTTGTATCCAAGCTAGAGACGGTACCACGGGGTACTAGAGCCTCCATGCCCGCCTATATCACATCTTACATCCAAGCTAGAGGCGGTACAATAGGGTACTAGAGCCTCCATGCCCGCCTGTATCACATCTTACATCCAAACTAGAGGTGACCCACCAGGGTACTGGAGCCTCCATGCCTGCCCGTATCACATCTTACATCCAAGCTAGAGGTGGTAGAATAGGGTACTAGAGCCTCCATGCCCGCCTATATTACATCTTACATCCACGCTAGAGGCGGTACAGCAGGGTACTAGAGCTTCCATGCCCGCCCGTATCACATCTTACATCCAAGCTAGAAGCGGTACAGCAGGGTACTAGAGCCTCCCTTCAAGTGTTCGGTTTTCTGCAGTAAATTCTCCTTTTGGTCTGATATCGTAATCACTTCTTGATATCATCGTTGCAATCACACAGAGAAAGGTTCATTTGATTCCAAGAACATCTTCTAGGGGAGGAATTTCTTTTGATAATGAGTATATGTTTTATTTCAAATCAAAATTCGCACCAATGTTGCGGATTTTGACTCTGTTTTGGATTTGGAAATACTGCAGACATTCTGGATTCATGATAGGGCTACGTATTGCTGGTTGATCTTTGTGTAATAATGTGTCAGAAGCTCACCGGATGCCACAATCGTGGGTCAAATTTGAAGACGGTGGTCAGCAGAAGGAAATGTGCATCATCATAGTGAGACTGGAGCACTGAGACGAACAATTCACATATCCGGTGTTAGAAGTAGCTGCTCCACAATCCGCTGTTGGTGACATTATGCAGAGTATATGGACAGATTACTGCAGCATTTATCAGCATTGCCCCAACACTTCACACTGCACCCCAACATTCAGCACCCTCCTATTTATTGGACTTTTTCATCCACTTCACCGCCATCTAACATCCCACTCCAGGGATTACTGTGCATTCCTCTCAAAACCTCAATATTTATTTACTTCCAAGCCTGTATCCCAATATCAAACTATATCATCAATGGTTATTAAAGCACCATCCCACAGCGGAGATGTACCCCAATATTCAACACCCTATGGCCTTAGTCAGACGGGCGTTTTTAGCCGCGATTTGCGCATGCGCATGCGCCCGGCGATTTTATAAAACCATTGCTTTACAATGGTATCGGACACATGAGCGCTTTTTATGCGCTCGTCCGATAAATTATAGAACAAAAAAAAATTTAAAAAAAAAAAAAAAAAAAAAAAAAAAAAAATCGCAGATCGCACCTATCTGCGATTCCTGTTCTCTTCTGTATATGCGCTCAATGGGGCCGGCGGCAGCAGCGCCGACCCCATTGAGAACATATAGAAGACAAATCATTCTTCTCTGCTACAGCTGTAACAGCTGTGGCAGAGAAGAACGATGTTTGCCCATTGAATTCAATGGAGCGGCAATACAGCCGCTCCATTGAAAGCAATGGGCTGCCGGCGTGCGCGGGGTGAATTGTCGGGAAGGGGTTAAATATATAAGCCCTTCCCTGCAATTCATCCTAAAATGTGTTAAAATAAAAAAAAAAAATTGTATACTCACCTTTCCGCTGCAGCCGGAGTCCAGCCGCGGCCGCTGTCAGTTCTCCTGAACTGCTTCTCGGCACTATTCAGCCGGCGGGGCTTTAAAATCCCCGCCTGCTGAATGATCTGCCTCTGATTGGTCACAGCCCTGACCAATCAGAGGCCGGTTTCACTCACACACCCATTCATGAATGGGTGAGTGACTGCTGCCTCTCAGCGCTGAGCCAATCAGGGGCAGGTCTGACTCACATCCATTCATGAATTCATGAATGGGTGTGAGTGAGGCATGCCTCTGATTGGCTCAGCGCTGAGCCAATCAGGGGGCAGGTCTGACTCACACCCCCTTCACACCCACTGCAGGACGGCCGCACGGAGCTCCGGCTGCCGGGAGAAGGTGAGTATACAATTTTTTTTTATTTTAACACATTTTAGGATGAATTGCAGGGAAGGGCTTATATATTTAAGCCCTTACCGACAATTCATCCCGGGCTCGCCCGCAGCGCATTGCTTTAAATGGAGGCGGCTCTATTGCCGTCTCCATTGAATGCAATGCGCTGGACAGCTCCGGCCTGTTTCTCATGAAACGCGGCTAGGAGCAGATTTTCGGGCGATTTTCGGGCGACTTGCGCGCACCGGTCACGCGATTTGCGGATGCGCATCCGTCATGCGATCCGCAAATCGCGCGAAAAACCGCCCGTCTGACTAAGGCCTATAGGTGCATCTTACACTTAGGGCAGTCATCTGGTATTGCTTTATCCTCATCATCCAGCACCTGCACCCCAATATCCATGTACCATTGTGGTCTTGGTTTTGTGATCTTGATAACGGACGTTATTTTTCCCCCACATGCCCGTATTGTCATTGGCTTATCTAATGTCCATCACATCACACGTCAAAGTGTCTCCAGCGTTCGCAGTAGCCCGATAATTGTCGCCAAGTTCCATGTGATGAAAGAGGAGGGGTTCAGCTCATCATATGACACTCCCACATACAGACCTCACCTGCTCCATATATTACATGTTATTTTTATATTACTAAAATGTATTTTATCCCAGCGACTCTTAGGTTAGGACCAGTGGAGACCACAAAACTTGCTGCAGTCCTTTTGACCAGTCCCCCAATGCCCTAAGATGAAAGGCACCGGACCCAAAGATCTAGAGCTTGTGTCAAACAAAAGGCCTGCTGCCTCATTTTATGTGGCCCGCAGTTTGCCGACGGCTGCTCGCCACTGTACTGATTACCAGCTGGGGTGCCGCAGCTCCTCGCTGGTAATCACGCTGGCAGTGTTGATCCCGGCGCACACACTGACGTCAGTGTGCAGCCGGAATACTCCTCCCCTGAGTCCCCTGCTCTTCAGTTCCACAGGAGAGGACTCAGGGAGGAAGGGTTCTGGGTGCACACACTGATGTCAGTGTGCGCCCGGGCTCAGGGCGAGCAGAAAGGAAGCAGCGCTGACAGCAAGGAGGAGGCGAGTATATGGGTTAGGGGGGGAACTATTACTACTATAGGGGGGGGGGGGTTATATTACTGAGGGGGGGTTATTAATGCTGAGGGGGGTTATATTTCTGACTGGGGTTAATATTACTGAGGGGGATAATATTATTACTGAGGGGGTTTATTGTTACTGAGGGGGGTTAATAGTGCTATGGGGGTTAATATTACTGTGGAGGTTAATATTACTGACTGTGATAATATTATTACTAAGGGGGGTTAATATTACTATGGGGGGTTAAAATTATTACTTTGGGGGTTGCTATAACTAATGGGGCCACTGTGGGAGTCCCTTTTACTACTGGGGCAACTGTGGGGGGCGCTATTACTACTGAGGCCACTGTGGGGGGCGCCATTACTACTGGGGCCACTGTGGGGGTCACTATTTTTACTGGAGCCACTATGAGAGTCACTATTACTACTGCGACCACTATAGTGGTCACTATTAAGGCCCGTTCACATGGGCGTAATCATATTTCTGTCGCACAAATACGCTGTGTATTTGCGCAATCAAAAATCGCTTATGTCTGAATATTTGGTTACACAAAAAATAACGCAGATGGGCTCACTGAAAGGGTCAGCAAATATGCAGTGAATACATAGGTTTCCTGCGCATTCACCACGTATTTGCGCGGCCCATTCACTCCAATGGCCTATTGGGGTGCGTAGTACGCAACAAAATATGTCATACTGCGTGAAAATATACATCATGTGAATGAACTCATTGAAATCAATGGCTTCTATTCACTGCATATTATGTATGCAAATACACTTGTGTGAACAGGCCCTTACTATACTGTCTTCCATTCAGCCCTTTGAAGGTCACCATATGCCTGATGTGGCCCTTGGTGAAAAGGAGTTTGACACCCTTGATCTAGAGAAAGGCAATCCCTTCCAATATAATTCCTGCCAACACCAGATGTGGCAATCGGCTATCACCCTGGATCTAATCTGTCCTGCTGCATATATACATTAATTATAGATTTAGAAGAGCTAACGCTGTACAGAAATAGACATATACAACCTGTTCCTAAGAGCTTACAATCTAATGTACAATAGAAACTCTGCTGCTATGAGCTTCCAATCTAATAGAATATTAGATATACCTTAGTAGCAGCATATGCGTACCCTAAGGTAGCTGCAGGGCCGAGCACTCATTCAGCTGACAGTGATTCCTCCCAACTGCCCAAGGCCCGGGTCCTGTGAAAACAGCCTCGCATCACTTCAGGAATCCTCCGGTCTGGTTGTCACAGCCATGGCAGAGGACCGTGGAGTTCTCCTATTGCTTTTAATGAGGTGGGCATCTGCAAGTAATTAAATACCTACGGATGTCATTTTATCCTAGTGTGCGGATCGCACGAGCGGGATAAAAATCGCTGCAGACTTTATTTTCTGCAGCTTCCTGTAGGACAGCAGGAGATTTAAAGACTCTTGGACAGATCCGCCGGGCAGAAGAAAGAAGAACCGGCCATGATGAAAGAGTTGTGCCGCGTCCGGATAGGTGAGAAAATGTCATTTTTAGCCTTATGGCTGTGGGATTCTGCACTCGGATTCTATGCGTGCTCATGGACATGAGGCCTTAAACCGGCTGGCTCTGTCAGCTCACCGTCAGACATGCACAGTACAGATTGTTTGCTACATCTGCATGTATATATTTTACACACACACTATCTTATATGCACTCACATATATTATACAGGGTGTTTCACTGGAAGCGTAACCCTTATTCCAACTTATTTGTGTAGAACTGTAACCATGTTCAGGAGTCTAGAGTTTATTAATGACCCTTGCTCTGTCTCATGCCATGGGTGTATCGTTCAACTGCTGGTGTGCAGTTCACATTTCCAAGTAGGTGGGTCTCATTTATCCAAACTATCTTACAGTAAATGCCCATTTAGACACAAAGATTATTGCTCAAAAGCCATATTTTGAGTGATAACCGTTGGGTCTAAACGCGTCAACAGCTATCTACAAAAAAAACACTCCATTCCATTCGGTTCCACCTATTACTTCTCTCACACAAACACACACGTTGATCCAGAGGAAGGAAGGGGAAAAAAAAACAAACAATGAGTTAGAAGCCAATTTTCCCCATTTGGAGGAAAATATTTTCTCCCTGACTCTAATCTAGCAATTGGAATAATCCCTGGATAGACAACCCATCTGAATGGATTAATGAGAGGCAACTTGTCACATGTCCAACCACAACATGATGGAAGTTCATTCTTTCTTGGGGGACAGAATCAACTCGAAGGTGGGTTGTCCCACAGATCACTGGACCCTACCCCAGCAGACTTTTCCCTGTGGGCCACCAAAAGGGTTAACGGTTTGTCAATAAACCTCGCACTGAAGAACATTAGATATGAAATTGCCACCATTGATGTGGGCATGTTGCAGCACACTTGACTACAGAGTGCCGGGTTCAGCAGTGCTTGGAGGGTAGCGGTGGCCACTTTCAACATGCTCTGTGAGGACTGATGAGTTCACTCGTGACATTGTTTCGAACACAAATATTACAATGTTACTGGGTTGCACTTCAAGTGAAGCACCCTGTACACACAATATATAATATAGAATAAATTGGATTCTGTTGATGGTTAGAGGACCGAGTTTATGTGGAAAACTAGACTGCTTGAATTATCAAGCACTTCTTATCACAGCAGTGATTGTTTTTCCTTTTCTCTCCTTCAAGAAAGAGAAAGTTTCTTCTGAATAAGGGAAGAGGTTTCTTATTGGGCTCCATCCATCTTTGCCATTTAAGAACATTGAATTATAGATACATTTAAGAGAATTCATGGGGTAAGTTTGCAAATACTTACTTCTATCTGTCATACAACATCCATTCCCTCCATCACCTCTCCAAACACAACATGTTTCCCATCAAGCCAGTCTGTCTTGTCACATGTGATGAAGAACTGTGATCCATTTGTATTTTGACCAGAATTTGCCATAGAGAGTAACCCTGTACAAAGACAGAACCTTAGAATTGAAAAACTAAACCGCCTAAAATACTGACCTAGTATAGGGGTGTTTCAATTGCTGCAGACTGAAGGATCCGCAAGTGACCCTGAATGACATTACTAGTCAATTTTGGTAAAATTCTTCTTTATCATTGACTATATACAGTGAGACATATGTTGTACAAATTGGGACATGTCTATTAAGTTATGTATGCCAAATTTCTGCAATACAAAGGTTGCAATGTTGGTACATATAAAATTATGACTTTTCAGGGGCTTTAGGTTTGATGCACTTTTTTAGAAGTGGTTGTGGTCTAGCTTTAGGAGGCATGGCCATCCATAGCCTACCAGAGTAGCTGAAACCTACACTAGCTTGGGGGTTAGTCTGGCACATGGAGGTACTGCCAATTGCCACAAATATATTAAGAGGCACGTTCCTCTTAATACATTTATCTCATCGAGTCAGCTCATAGTTTACTTTGATCAGAGTATAAGGCAACAGTTTAAGTAACTAGGCTCCTAAGTGTTTATGGGACTTTGTGTTTAGTATTACAAATTTGTATGGTTTGTTAATAAAGGTTAAGTTTTATTAGATACTTCGTATTATAGTCTTGATAACTGCGGTATAAGTATGAAGGTCTTGAAGTGATGATTTAGGAAACACCTCTGCTAGTGAAATCTATCAAAATAAGCTTACCCACCTGCACCTGTGTATTTTAGAATGAGGTTCTCATCATCAAATTTCCGTCCATAGATGGATTTTCCGCCTGTGCCATTGTGATTGGTGAAGTCACCTCCCTGACACATGAATTGAGGGATAACTCTATGGAAGCTGCTTCCTTTGCAGCCAAAGCCCTTGTCATGTGTACAGAGGAAGCGAAAGTCTTCTGCAAATTAAAAAAACAAAAACATAAAAAACACAAATGTGGACATTCTTACGTACAAATCAATTAGCTCAATTTATTGAATGAAAGCATTGTGCCGAGATGGCATCCCCTCTTCATATTAAGGCTCATGAATGTCAAAAGACAAGGTTCACTGGCCGGAACAAACCAGTCATGTGAAAGTCCATCCTGTAATACCACATTTTCCCTGCAGTGGAAATATCTCACTAGCAGCAGCTTTCCCTCGCATTACCAGCTTTTAATGGGGGTGACAAGAGTTGAGCCTGAGGAAATCATCATTTTGAATGGGATTGTGCATGTTGGCATAACCTCTTTTAACCCCTTCTCGCCACATGACTTAAGGTTACATCTTTGCAGGCTGGTACTTAAGGCAACATGACGTAACCTTACGTCATATGGAACTCGCGGGATCTGAAGAGATCCTGCGGTATCCGGCAGCGGGCGCCAGCTATTACTGATAGTAGGGGTGCATTGGGACAGCGACCCATGCTGTTAACCCCATACACGCTGCAATCTTTGTAGATCGAGGTTTATAAAGGGTTCACAGAGGGAGCTCACTCCCTGTGATGTCATTGGATTCCCCCCCCCCCCCCCCCCGATTTAATCGAGGAGAGCCGACGAGTTGCCATGGCAACATGACGTTAGCTACAGGCGTCCTGCTTTGCCATTGCCTATGATCGCTTTAACCAGCGATAAGGCATTGCAGGACAGAAGTCCTGCAATGCCTTACCACAGCGATCATAGCTGCAATGGATCAAGTTCCTGAGGACCTAAATAGTGTAAAAAAACTAAATAAATAGTGTAAAACGAAAAACATTAAAAAATAGAAAAAAAAACCCACAACCCCCTATTTATATGAAAAAACGTAAGAAACAAAAACGCACGTGTGGTATCATTGTGTCCGTAACGATCTGTGCTATAATTTGAGCACAGTAATCCTGTGCAGCAAAAACTGTTGAAAATAAGAAAAAAAGATTAAAGGGGTTGTCCCGCGCCGAAACGGGGTTTTTTTTTTTCAACCCCCCCCCGTTTGGCGCGAGACAACCCCGATGCAGGGACTTAAAAAAACAACAGCACAGCGCTTACCTGAATCCCCGCGCTCCGGTAACTTCTATACTTACCGGTTGAAGATGGCCGCCGGGATCTTCTTCCTCCGTGGACCGCAGCTCTTCTGTGCGGTCCATTGCCGATTCCAGCCTCCTGATTGGCTGGAATCGGCACGTGACAGGGCGGAGCTACACGGAGCCCCATTGAGAAGAGAAGAAGACCCGGACTGCGCAAGCGCGTCTAATTTGGCCATTAGACGGCGAAAATTAGACGGCTCCATGGAAACGAGGACGCTAGCAACGGAGCAGGTAAGTGAAAAACTTTTTATAACTTCTGTATGGCTCATAATTAATGCACAATGTACATTACAAAGTGCATTATTATGGCCATACAGAAGTGTATAGACCCACTTGCTGCCGCGGGACAACCCCTTTAAAGGCTTATTTATTCATTTTACCTTCAAAAAGACGCAATAAAAGCGATCCAAAAAGCTATATGTACCCTAAAATGGGAAAAATAAAAGCTACAGCTCGTGACGCAAAACAACAATACCTCACATAGCTGCGACAATGGAACGATTGAAAAATAATTATAATTTCCAAAAGAAAAGAGTGTCTATTGTGCAAAAGTGGAAAAATCTAAAAAATTATGTTTTTGTTACAGTTGTAATCGTACCGACCGCTGAAAAAATGTATTGTGTCATTTATGACTTGCTCCACTCCAATCCATACTAAATGCAGCAGCTAGGCCCATTTCTCTATCCAGTCGTTACTCAGACGCCTCTGCATTATGCCAGTCGCTGCATTGGCTGCCCATCCACTGCAGAACTAAATTTAAACTCCTCTACCTCACTCACAAAGCTCTGCATGGCGCTGCACCAGCATACATCGCCTCTCTTCTGTCAGTACACCACCCAGCCTGCTCACTCCGATCGGCTAACACACTCAGACTAAACACCCCTGTAGTACGAACCTCACATGCTCGCCTACAGGACTTCACCAGAGCAGCACCCATCCTCTGGAACGCTCTACCCCAAGGTAATTAAAATGGATGTACTGCCCCGTTTCCTGTATCTTTGTCAAACAATTCCCATTGGGCTCCCAAGAACATACCTGAAAAAAATCCGATCTCTAATCTCCAACTTTGTTTGGAAAGGACGCAAACCGCGCCTGAGATACTCATTGCTAAAGAGGAGAAAAGAGAAGGGGGGCCTGGGCCTACCGGACTTCTCCCTCTACCAAAAAGCTAACATAGCAAACTGCGTACTTGACATCCTCAAAAAGCAGAAACTCAAAGCTATGGGTGGATATAGACCACACAGGCGAAACAGATGGCCTATACAGAGCTCCCTGGATTCCGCCAAAATGGATCAAGTCTATACCCAAATCTCCCCCTTCAGCCTCCAACTATTTAAGGCATGGGCGAGTTTCGCCCCTCAATATAGGCTGGTTACAGCCCCAGGCCCCCTAACTCTGCTCTTAGCAAATCCCCTCTTTGAAGCTACTACAAATCAGAAGGGCCTTCTGGCTATTCCTGCGGACCCAATCCCTAGATTGAGGGACGTAGTGACGCAAACGGGACTGAAACCCATGATGGAGATCTTAAACCAGTCTCCACCGCAGCCAGGATTCTGGTTGCAATATCTTCAGCTGAGAGGGTTTGTGAGCACGCTGATCCCGAAAGAAAATCTGACGGCACCCCTGACTGAGTATGAGCAACTCTGTTTGTCAAGTCTAAATCAGAGGCATATGATCTCCACGTTATATAAAATGTTGCTGGATCGGGAGACGGAGGATGAGACTCTGAATTATAGGGAGGCCTGGGAACGGGAGTTGGGAGAAAACATTATGGGGGAGGACTAGTGTAAAATCTGGGCACTATCCACAGCTGGCAAAATACAAGACCTCAACTATAAGATAGTCTCAAGGTGGTATAGGACCCCGGACCACCTACAGAGGATCTTTCACCAGTTCTTCCCTGCGTGCTGGAAATGCAGTGTGAGCCGAGGTACAATGACCCACATTTGGTGGGACTGCCGGCCAGTAGCGGACCTATGGGAAGGGGTGACAACTAGAGATGAGCGAGCGTACTCATCCGAGCTTGATGCTCATTCGAGTATTAGGGTACTCGAGATGCTCGTTACTCGAGACGAGGACCACACGGTGTTCGAGTCACTTCCATTTTCTTCCCAGAAAAGTTTGCGCCCTTTTCTGGCCAATAGAAACACAGGGAAGGCATTACAACTTCCTCCTGTGAAGTTCCAGCCCTATCTCACCCCCCTGCAGTGAGTGGCTGGGGAGATCAGGTGACACCCGAGTATATAAACTGGGGCCGGCCGCGGCTCGCCACAGATGCACGCTGAGAGACATTAGGGAAAGTGCCGTCCTGCTGTAGCTGCTATAGGGAGAGTGTTAGGCTGTTATCTTCGTCTTCAAAAACCCCAACGGTCCTTCTTAGGGCCACATCTGACCGTGTGCAGTACTGTTGAGGCTGCTTTTAGCAGTTTTGCACATTTTTTTTTTTTGTATATCGGGCGTGCAGACCATAGCGTCCTCAGTCTGCAGTCATTTTACTGAGTATAGGGGCAGTACTGGTGAGGCAGGGACAGTGGTACAGGGAAAGAGATATACTGGCTATATAGGCAGTGGGCTTTTTCAAAAAAATTGGAAAAAAAAAATCTTTGGGCTGCCTGTGACCGTGTTCAGTTTACTGCGTGTCTGCTGGGGGTAGTAGTCACTCACTATTACCCAGCTAGGTGTTACTGCAGCCTTGCGCATAATGTTTTCTGGCTGCACTGTGCTTTCAATAACCACAGTCATCCTCCAACAGGGAAATCCATATGCAGGCTATATAGGCAGTGGGCTTTTTCCCAAAAATTGGAAAAAAATACTATATTTGGGCTGCCTGTGACCGTCTTCAGTTTACTGCGTGTGTGCTGGGGGTAGTAGTCGCTCATTATTACCCAGCTAAGCCTGTGACCGTCTACAGTTTACTGCGTGTCTGCTGGGGGTAGTAGTCGCTCATTAATACCCAGCCTTGCGCATAATTCTTTCTGGCTGCACTGTGCTTTCAATACCCACAGTCATCCTCCAACAGGGAAATCCATATACAGGCTATATAGGCAGTGGGCTTTTTCCCAAAAATTGGAAAAAAATACTATATTTGGGCTGCCTGTGACCGTCTTCAGTTTACTGCGTGTCTGCTGGGGGTAGTAGTCGCTCATTATTACCCAGCTAAGCGTTAAAGCAGGCTTGCGCATAATTGTTTCCTGGCTCTGCTGTGTCCGTTACATGATCGCCGTCATCCAGCCAGAGGGAAAGAGTATACATATATACGCTGCATACAGTGTCTGTCTGGTTTTTCACCTCACCATTTTAAAAAATTGAAGCAAAATACTTAAGGCCTACCACTAGCCTTTTGCCACTTGACTGGTTCTGCCCTGTGAATTCCAGTAGCTCAGTCATATGCACCTAGGTCTCACTACAGGCTTGCGCATAATTGTTTCCTGGCTCTGTTGTGCGTTCCGTAAGCGAAGTCAGCCTCCAACCACAGGCCAATAAGCGGCACAATTAATTACAGCGTTCTGTTTCTGCTCTACTCGTAATACACCATGCTGAGGGGTAGGGGTAGGCCTAGAGGACGTGGACGCGCGCGAAGACGCGGAGGCCCAAGTCAGGGTGTGGGCACAGGCTGAGCTCTTGGTTCAGGCGTATCGCAGCCGACTGCTGCGGGATTAGGAGAGAGGCAAGTTTCTGGGGTCCCCAGATTCATCTCACAATTAATGGGTCCACGCGGTAGACCTTTATTAGAAACTGAGCAGCGTGAGCAGGTCCTGTCGTGGATGGCAGAAAGTGCATCCAGCAAACTATCCACCGTCACCACCCAGTCTTCTACGCCTGAATGCTCTCGCTGCTGCTCCTCCCTTCTCCCAGCCTCCTCCCTCCCAGCAAATGACACATTCAGAAGAGCAGGCAGGCTCCCAGGAACTGTTCTCGGGTCCCGGCCTTGAGTGCGAAAAAATGGATCCTCTAACACCTGAGGAGTTTCTCATGACCAATGCCCAACTTTGGAAAGTTCCCGGGGTCCGGGTGAGGAGACTGGGGACTTCCGGCAACTGTCTCAAGAGCTTTCAGTGGGTGAGGAGGACGATGATGATGAGACACAGTTGTCTATCAGTGAGGTAGTAGTAAGGGCAGTAAGTCCGAGGGAGGAGCGCACAGAGGATTCGGAGGAAGAGCAGCTGGACGATGAGGTGACTGACCCCACCTGGTTTGCTAAGCCTACTGAGGACAGGTCTTCAGAGGGGGAGGCAAGTGCAGCAGCAGGGCAGGTTGGAAGAGGCAGTGCGGTGGCCAAGGGTAGAGGCAGGGCCAGACCGAATAATCCACCAACTGTTTCAAAGGTGTGGCAGTTTTTCACTGAGAGTGCAGACGACCGACGAACTGTGGTATGCAAGGTTTGTCGCGATAAGATCAGCCGGGGAGCCACCACCACTAGCATGCGCAGGCATATGATGGCCAAGCACCCCACAAGGTGGGACGAAGGCCGCTCACCGCCTCCGGTTTGCACCACTGCCTCTCCCCCTGTGCCCCAACCTGCCACTGAGATCCAACCCCCCTCTCAGGACACAGGCACTACCGTCTCCCGGCCTGCACCCACACCCTCACCTCTGCTGTCCTCGGCCCCATCCAGCAATGTCTCTCAGCGCTCCGTCCAGCCGTCGCTAGCGCAACTGTTTGAGCGCAAGCGCAAGTACGCCGCCACGCACCCGCACGCTCCAGCGTTAAACGTGCACATAGTCAAATTGATCAGCCTGGAGATGCTGCTGTATAGGCTTGTGGAAACGGAGGCTTTCAAAAACATGATGGCGGCGGCGGCCCTGCGCTACTCGGTTCCCAGTCGCCACTACTTTTCCTGATGTGCCGTCCCAGCCCTGCACGACAACGTCACCAACGCGGTTACTGCCAAGGTCCACTTAACAACGGACACGTGGACAAGCACAGGCGGGCAGGGCCACTATATCTCCCTGACGGCACATTGGGTGAATTTAGTGGAGGCTGGGACCGCTCACTTCCTACCCACCCCCAGAATTGCGGGCCCCAGCTCGGTGCTGGTATCTGCGGCGGTGTAGGCTTCCTCCACTAAACCACCCTCCTCCTCCTCCTATGCAACCTCTGTCTCGCAATTAAGATGTGTCAGCAGCAGCACGTCGCCAGCAGTCGGTGTCGCGCGGCGTGGCAGCACAGCGGTGGGCAAGCGTCAGCAGGCCGTGCTGAAACTACTCAGCTTAGGAGAGAAGAGGCCCACGGCCCACGAACTGCTGCAGGGTCTGACAGAGCAGACCGACCGCTGGCTTTCACTGCTGAGCCTCCAACTGGGCATGGTCGTGTGTGACAACGGCCGTAACCTGGTGGCGGCTCTGCAGCTTGGCAGCCTCACGCACGTGCCATCCCTGGCCCACGTCTTTAATTTGGTGGTTCAGCGCTTTCTGAAAAGCTACCCACACTTTTCAGACCTGCTCGGAAAGGTGCGCCGGGTCAGCGCACATTTCCGCAAGTCCAACACGGATGCTGCCACCCTGCGGACCCTGCAACATCAGTTTAATCTGCCAGTGCACCGACTGCTGTGCGACGTGCTCACACGGTGGAACTCTACGCTCCACATGTTGGCCAGGCTCTATGAGCAGCGTAGAGCTATAGTGGAATACCAACTCCAACATGGGCGGCGTAGTGGGAGTCAGCCTCCTCAATTCTTTAGAGGAGTGGGCCTGGATGGCAGATATCTGCCAGGTCCTTGGAAACTTTGAGGAGTCCACCCTGATGGTGAGCGGCGATGCTGTAATCAAATCATTAGCGTCACCATTCTCCTGCTATGCCTGTTGAGAAGTTCCCTGCAAAGCATAAAGGCTGATGCTTTGCGGGCAGAAACGGAGGCGGGGGAAGACAGTATGTCGCTGGATAGTCAGAGCACCCTCATGTCTATATCTCAGCGCGTGGAAGAGGAGGAGGAGGGGGAGGAGCCTGAGGAAGAGACAGCTGGGCCCACTGCAGAGGGTGCCCATGCAGCTTGCCTCTCTTCCATTCAGCGTGCATGGCCGGAGGAGGATACTCAAAGTGATCGTCCTAGTGAGGACAGCCATATGTTGCATCCAGGTACCCTGGCACATATGGCTGACTTTATGTTAGCATGCCTTTCTCGTGACCCTCGTGTTAGACGCATTCTGGCCACTACGGATTACTGGGTGTACACACTGCTTGACCCACAGTATAAGGAGAACCTTTCCACTCTCATTCCCGAAGAGGAAAGGGGTTTGAGAGTGATGCAATACCACAGGGCCCTGGTGGACAAACTGATGGTAAACTTCCCATCTGACAGCGCTAGTGGCAGAAGGTGCAGTTCCGAGGGCCACGTAGAAGGGGAGGCGCGGAGATCAGGCAGCATGTTCAGCGCAGGCAGGGGAACACTCTCCAAGGCCTTTGCCAGCTTTATGGCTCCCCAGCAAGACTGTCTCACACCTCCCAAGTCCAGGCTGAGTCGGAGGGAGCACTGTAAGAAGATGGTGAGGGAGTACGCAGCCGATCGTACCACCGTCCTCCGTGACGCCTCTGCTCCGTTTCTGTGTCGTTTCCAGCACTTTCTTGGGTTTTGCAGATTTTCACCAATGAAAACCTTAGAGAGCATCAGCGATATACAAAAATGCTCGAGTCGCCCATTGACTTCAATGGGGTTCATTACTCGAAACGAACCCTCGAGCATCGCGGAAAGTTCCACTCGAGCAACGAGCACCCGAGCATTTTGGTGCTCGCTCATCTCTAGTGACAACCCTATATAATCACATCAACCACTCAAGAGTGATTATGACACCGAAATTAGCCCTGCTCTCGCTGTTCCCGGACAGCATGAGAGCCGCCAAATTATGCCTTCTAAAACATTTCATACTAGCGGTGAGAAGACTTATCCTAAGGTTCTGGCGCTCTTCAACCGTTCCCACTAGGGGCGTGTGGGTGGAGGAACTCCACACCCTCATGAGATTTGATGAACTGGGAGCCGATGACCCCAAAACTTGGGAAGCATACTACAAGACATGGCAACCATGGGTAGCGTTCAGAGGGTCGGACGATCTGAAGCGATGGCTGGATTATGGTTCATTTGACTAAATCACCTGGCGGGCAGGCGCTCAGAGGTCTCCCCACACAGAATCATGCCTCTGCAAGTATCTCTCCAATACTCATGAATGTACAATAGTAAAATAGCTTTGCAGCTTTCTAACATCCCTTCTGCTTTAATTGCTCCATTTTAATTCTATTTTGCAGATCTCTGCTTGCCATCAGTGAGTGTGGAAATTTGTTACATTGCAATGGCTGAAAAACTTGCCTTGAACATGTCAAACTTCATGGGTTGTACCAAAGCTGGACAACGCTTGGACATGATCAGGTGTAGATCTAGATGTAAACATAAATGCTTTAAATCACTGAAAGCAAACATCTCAAAAAGTGAGAAACTGAAATAAATTAAAATACTATTTCATCATACATTGGACAAGATTAACGAACATAAAACTAGAAGAAAAAAAAAAAGATTTTTTGGATAAAGACAGGAAATGCAAATGAAACATGCAGGTCATTGACAGAGAAATATCCTGCAATAGTCTGTAATAACCCAGCTCTGACAGAGCCGTGTATACATTGCCAGAACAGCTCTGATCCCATCAACAGCAAGTAGATTCAATTTTTATTTTTAAACCTAAGGCCCAATGTCCACGGGTGGATTTGATTTGCTGAATCTACGCGTGGCATCTGTGTGTGAGATCTGCAAATCAAGCCGCCCATAGGGAAGCATTGGGCATCTGCACTTCATTTAACATCAGCGGATTTTCAATTTGATTTGGGGATAATAAATCGCAGCATGCTCCATTTTACCGCGGATGTGGCTCCATTCATCTCTATGGGAGCTTACGATCCGCAGTGCATCCACAAATACATTTGCAGATTTAAAGGTTATAATCTATTCGGGAGGTGGCGGAAAGGCTGGGAGGTGGGGCTGCGGATTTGTTCCACACGGATGATCCGAAGGGCATCTGCGTGGGAAAAAAAACGCAATCCGCGATCTCCTGCAAGCAATAAAAAAATCAATTTAATGACTCGCAGTGCATCCGCTGCGGAAATCCGCATAAAAAATCTGCATGAGGCCTAAGAAAGGTTTTCCCAAGTACACAGGATAGCATTGATCCTATTCCCAGCACCTGGATAGAATGCTAGGCAGCCCAACCTCTGTATCTTAATTCTTGATTAAAGGGGTATTCTGGCCTTCTTTCAACTGATGATCTATTCTGTGGATGTCAGTGCAGCAGGACATTGTCATCAGCGTGCAGGGGAGGCTTCACTACCATTGAAATCAATGGGAGCGCTGCACTTCTATCACACTACCCTGCTCTTCATCCGCGTTCCCGAATTGCTGGCATCACGGTGTTCAGAATGAGAGTACCAACGCCGATAGAATGAGCAGCGACACCACAGCAGTCACCTAACTTCCCGTGGCATTAGCCCTATTAAATGGATGTTATCTGGTAACCAGGGAACAGCTATAAAAACTATAAACTACAAAACTGTTTGACTTTTCAAAAGGCACCGGAGAGGGAAGTAATATAACCTGCGGCTCTCCTTTCACAGCTTTCTCCCCTGGATCTAATAGTTCCTAGCCCCCCTTCAGTCTTTCAAGATGCTGGTACAGCTCCTGTCACTACTCCGTGCACACCACCACGGTTGCAGATTTCTCATGTAAGCATTGCTGCCCAATCAAAGCAATGTGGAGCGCCTCAGAGTACCTATGCACCGACACTACACCATGTGCATCAGATAGTTAGGGAACCTATGTGACCATCTCCGAGAACTAAAAAGGGCCCATCAATTGGTGAATTTGTAGCAAGAAGCTGGAAAAGAAGAGCAGCAGGTAAAATGAACGCCGGCGTCTGGTACCAAGAAAAATTTTGTTTCAGGACCGGAAGGTTGCTTTAAGGCCATATATATTACTGGTACAACCCTTCTATTCAAGGACTTTGTGTAATCTATTAACCCCTTAGTGACCAAGCCAGTTTGCGCCTTAATGACCAGACCAAATTTTGGAAATCTGACATGTGTCACTTTAACATAAATTATTATTACTCTGTAAAGCTTTTGCATATCCAGGTGATTCTGACATTGTTTTTTCGCCACGTGTTGTACTTTATTTAGAAATCAGACCGACAGAATTTGTGTATAATTTATTTAAAGCGCCAAAATTGGAAAAAAAAGTTGTAATTTTTTCTTATTTTCAATTGCAATGTCTCAAACATACCGTACACATGTTTGATAAGATATATATTTCCATCCGTTTACTCTATTCTGGAATCACATTTGAAAACCTTTTTTTTCTCTCTTTTTTTTTTTTTTTTTTTACACACGCGATTTAGCAGATGTACAAATTTAACATTAATTAACATTTTGAGGAATACTTTGTTTTCCTACACCAAGCCAAGATTGCAAAGGCTCATAAGTGTCAGAATTATAGACACCCCCACAAATGACCCTATTTTAAAAAAATACACATCTTAATATATTCACTGTCATGGGTGTCATGAGTATTTTGATCCCACAGTTTCTTTTCAGAAGTTAATACAATTTTGAGGGGAAAAAATGAAATTTCATAATTTTGAAAATATGTCATTTTAAAATACATTTTTTTTTCTACAGTGCACATGAAAATGAGGATTTGCACCCCAAAATGGATACCAGTATTTGTCTTGTGTTTAGTAACATACCCATTCGTGTGCACAGAAGCCAGATAAAGTCCGCAGATAAAGCGGGGGGCCTTATGGACGTAATTTCATCTGCCCTCACAAATATGATCCATGAGGAAAGATGAAACAAACTTTTTTTCTTTTTTAAAATTTTTTTACATGATCACTGTTATCCATTGGATAACAGCGATCATGTGACTGGGGACCATATACAGCGGCTCCCAGTGACAACTCCGTGTTCTCGGCTACTCATACTAGCCGAGAGCAGGGAGTTTTTAAATTTCCCAGGCCTCCCGGCCCTGTGCGCATTCGTGTGACGTAATGCTGTCTGGCGCGCATGCACAGACGCCAGGTCCTGCAGGACCAGAACGCCGGGGGACATCGCGAAGGATGGTGAGTAATTTGAGATCTGATCCATTAAGGGGAGCTAAAACTAACTTTTTTAAACTTTACATTGCCTTTAATGCGATCGCTGGGGTGGGGGGTACTTGACAGCATGGAGCTGTCATGTCCAGAGCCTGCAGGGCTTTAATCCCTGAAGGAAGCATGTTTTTACCTCCTCTGGGATAAAGCCCAGCGGGCCAGGACTATGGGGTGGTCACTAAGGGGTTAAACACTGCTAAACGAGTTGAGTGTAATTGACAAATTGTAAGAATGAATGTATGTCTTCTCACAAAGGAAATGTTATTTCTAATACCAATGTTATCTGCTTTTCTTCTGATCTAGAACTATTATGTACAGCCAACGCAACGTGACCATGAATTATTTATGCAATATCAGATTCCGACACTCACCTACCGTCATCGGAACAACATCTGCTCGTAACAGGAAGCGAATACGTCCAGCAGGCTTGTTGCCAATCTTGATATCCATGTATACCTGGGGGTTAGCTCGTACCTTTTTAGCAGGTGGCTCTCCCTGCAAGTAATAAAGAAGATAAAAGAAAAAAAGAGGCACGAGATGACAGACACTAAATACATTTACAGGCATGCATGTTCGGCTGTAGGGGTTGCCTGGTTATCGGATAACAATTTCTCCTACAGGTCCAACTGTTCTAGAAATAACTAAATCAGCTGTACTTACCCTTCCATTGCCATGGTGATGAGCCCAACCGTGCTCCCGATGTTAAGTTAAGGAAGACATCAACAGATATCCTCTGACCGCTGCAGCCAATTGTAAATCGCAGTAAGTAACACTATTACAAACTCCTGGCATCATGGTGCCGGGATGTGAGTGTTGATGCCAGGAGAGCGGGCAGTGACATTACAGAAGTCAGGTGATAACCTGTGACGACATCTTCCACTTCAAACAGCGGGTGGATGGTGGTGCTGCAGTGATGGGTCCCTGCGGCAGATGACGGGTAAGTACAGCTACTTATGTTATGTTAGCACAGTTAGTGCTATGGGTGAACATTGTCCAGTAACCATCAAACACTTAGGATACCTCCACATAGAATGTATTGTCCAGATTTTTTTTTTTTACTTTATTTTCTTTATTAAGGAAAATTTGCACAGTACATAATAAAATCATATGGTAAACAAACTCGATATTACAAATAGTACATACTGTGTTGTAACTTGCTTAAACGTAATAACATAACATATTCCTTGTACATTTTTTCTTTTAGGTTGCGATAAACTTAAACAATTAAACTCAAACCGTCCATGCCTATTGGATGAATTCTTTATGAGATAAAGCTCTGCGTTTGCTATTTGCTTAGTAAATGGGGACACAGGAGAGCGTGTGGGGGGGGGGGTGGAGAGAGGGAACATGAGTCTGGGAGTTCATTCTACAGATAAAGTGGAATTGGTATCTAGCCAGATATCCCATATTTTTTTTAATTTGTTTGGGCAGCCTCTGTTTTGGTAAATAATTTTTTCGTAGGAGATTACTGTATTCACCGACCGAACCCAACATGAGATCGTAGGGATTCCCGCAGCTATCCAATAAGTAGCTATTGTTTTACGCGCCAAGAATAAGGTCTTCTGTAGGAAAATGCGGGTGTGGTACGGCCATTCCTCTTCCTCCAATAGGCCAAATAGGATCGGTATTGTCCAGATTTTGGTGCAAATTCACGGCAGATTACAACCCTAAACATTTGACGTGCTGAGATCCATAGTGAAAGCCCACCGCATAAGTTGACATACTGCGGATTTAAAATTCGCACTGCGGGTCAATTAACAATCGTCAGGATGTGGATAAGATGAGACTTCTTATAATCTCATCCACTTCGTCTGTATTGTAATATGCTGCGGATTTTCCGCACGCAAATCCATGGTAGAAAATATGCCGCTTATATGCCACATGTGAAGATACTTTTTCCCTAGGATAAGAGTTAAGGTAATAAGATTTAAGGTTTTGTATCCTCCTAATATCTGTACTTGGAGCTATGATTATTATAGGACCAGTACCTCTTGTGCTGCAGGTTTAGGAGCTTCTGTCCCCTCAGCCTGTTCGCTCTCCTCCAGTGTTTTACCAGAAAATCTTTTGAGCCAGTCGTCATCAGACCAAACTAGAATAAAAAAAATGAAGTGTAAACTTTAGAACATGGAAGTAAAGTAGACATTTGTAAAGGCCCATTTATACACAACGACCTGAGCGATTATCGCTGTGTCATTTACAGCGCAATATGCAGAAGGCAAGCGGGGTGACTTAGAAAGAGTCAGCTCTTCTCACCTGGTCAGTCAGAGCAGCAGGTGTAATTCATGGGATGGAATGAGGGTTGAGTATCCTCCCAACTCTTCCCCAAGCGGCTCCAGGACCCTCTCCATGCTGGACTGAGACACAACACGGCTTTCTTCTATGTTTAAACACTATGGGGCTGATTTATTAAGACCAGTAACTGTAACCAGTAATGTAACTTTATGTCCTGTGGCATTAAGGGTAAGAGGTCTATGCCACTTAATACAAGTGTCTTGGGCGGCTCATGTGCCAGAAGAAGAAATCGTTACCAGCTATGAGGAAGTTCCCTGGTGTAAATTCTACTAAATATAGTGGGTGCCCCCACTTACTTCTCTAAAAGTGTGGAGTGTGGTGCAAAAATCCCAAAAGTTACAAGTCTTAGTGCTGGCTATATTTGTGCACAAAATCAGCTACTTATTTTTTCCCAACATTTGTCCAAGTTGCCACCCCGCCATAACATCATTTTTTCTCATAATTAAAATTGCCAGTAAAAAATTATTACCCGCACCGGCCTCTAGATGTAATTACTGGCCAGGCCGGTCATTTACCAGGAGGGTGGCAACCCTAGTAATGGATGGGACATACTGGGAGATGAGGGGACAGTAATGAATGTGACACATGGGGAGATGAGGGGACGGTAATGAATGTGACACATGGGGAGATGAGGGGACGGTAATGAATGTGACACATGGGGAGATGAGGGGACGGTAATGAATGTGACACATGGGGAGATGAGGGGACGGTAATGAATGTGACACATGGGGAGATGAGGGGACGGTAATGAATGTGACACATGGGGAGATGAGGGGACGGTAATGAATGTGACACATGGGGAGATGAGGGGACGGTAATGAATGTGACACATGGGGAGATGAGGGGACGGTAATGAATGTGACACATGGGGAGATGAGGGGACGGTAATGAATGTGACACATGGGGAGATGAGGGGACGGTAATGAATGTGACACATGGGGAGATGAGGGGACGGTAATGAATCTGACATATGGGGAGATGAGGGGACGGTAATGAATGTAACACATGGGGAGATGAGGAGACGGTATTGAATGTAACACATGGGGAGATGAGGGGACAGTAATGAATGTGACATATGGGGAGATGAGGGGACAGTAATGAATGTAACATATGGGGAGATGAGGGGACAGTAAGGAATGTAACATATGGGGAGATGAGGGGACAGTAAGGAATGTAACATATGGGGAGATGAGGGGACAGTAATGAATGTAACACATGGGGAGATGAGGGGACAGTAAGGAATGTAACATATGGGGAGATGAGGGGACAGTAAGGAATGTAACATATGGGGAGATGAGGGGACAGTAAGGAATGTAACATATGGGGAGATGAGGGGACCGTAATGAATGTAACATATGGGGAGATGAGGGGACAGTAATGAATGTAACATATGGGGAGATGAGGAGACGGTATTGAATGTAACACATGGGGAGATAAGGGGACAGTAATGAATGTGACACATGGGGAGATGAGGGGACAGTAATGAATGTAACACATGGGGAGATGAGGGGACAGTAATGAATGTAACACATGGGGAGATGAGGGGACAGTAATGAATGTAACACATGGGGAGATGAGGGGACAGTAATGAATGTAACACATGGGGAGATGAGGGGACAGTAAGGAATGTAACATATGGGGAGATGAGGGGACAGTAATGAATGTAACATATGGGGAGATGAGGGGACAGTAAGGAATGTAACATATGGGGAGATGAGGGGACAGTAAGGAATGTAACATATGGGGAGATGAGGGGACAGTAAGGAATGTAACATATGGGGAGATGAGGGGACAGTAATGAATGTAACATATGGGGAGATGAGGGGACAGTAATGAATGTAACATATGGGGAGATGAGGGGACAGTAATGAATGTAACATATGGGGAGATGAGGGGACAGTAATGAATGTAACATATGGGGAGATGAGAGGACAGTAATGAATGTAACATATGGGGAGATGAGGGGACAGTAATGAATGTAACATATGGGGAGATGAGGGGACAGTAATGAATGTAACATATGGGGAGATGAGGGGACAGTAAGGAATGTAACATATGGGGAGATGAGGGGACAGTAATGAATGTGACTCATGGTGAGATGAGGGGACAGTAAGGATATGTTCACAAGGTGGATTCCACCTGGAATTCCATTCTGCTGCAGTTTTTGCCGTGGATCCACACGTGGCTGCAGCCATCAGTGGGAAAAATTTGCGAGCACGTTTTTTGACGTGTATTCAAGAAAAAAAAGTCGTATGTTACTTCTTCATGCGGATCCATGAAAAAATGTGTCAGACATTCAGTACGCGGATTTTGCCCACTGACAGATCTAAATCCACATATTGATCACGAGCAAAAGCCATAAATAGTGCCAAATGGTATCAGATAGAATGCCCTCATAGTGACCCATAGAGAGCGACCCAATAAATAGGGCAAGATACTGAATGCCACCCGAGTGCTACACAGAGTGCCCTCATAAATAGTATCAGATAGAGTGTCCCCACAAATAGTGCTAGACAGAGCGCCCCCATTAATAGTGCTAGATAGAGTGCCCCCATAAACAGTGTACACAGGCAGCTTGCGTGCCCCTATGAACAGCTCGATCACACATGCCTGACAGTGACCCTATAAAGAGTAGCAGCCATAGTGTCCCAGTAAACAGTTCAACCCCAACAACAGCCCCGTTCACAATATCAGAGCACTGCACAGTGCCAGCCACGGGGTGCCCACGTTAGCAGTGCCATATGACAGAATTGGAGGCAGGTTCACACGGATGGTATATTGATAGAATATCTCATCATTGTCTGATTAGTGAGGGGTCCGCTGTTGGGACCCCTACAATCCCCACACCTTGCTGTAAAGGAAGTGCAGCTGCATTCACCAGCATTATTATGAGAAAAAAGCTAAAGGGACAGTTGAGCCGTTACCCGGGGGGTGCAGACATCCATGGATATCACATAGCATCAGATATCACATAATATGCCATCAATGACATTATGTGTTGGGTAGGATTATCCCTTCAAATGCAGTTTAATAAGCAGACACTAGAGGGAGGCACTGAGCCAACATAGTTAATACACTACATAGCTGTGCCATCTATAGACATCAATGCCCTCCTCATCTGCGTTCTTGCGTTGTGGCACATGTGGACGATAGTGATTATCATCCATATGTAAAGAGACCGTCCTTAAAGGGGTTTTTTAACGGCCAATTTTTGGTTTAACATTTTTCTTTTTTTTCTCCCCATTAAAAAAAAACAAAAAAAAAAAAACATACCTTATTTATTTGTCCGGCAACATATCCACCTGAGGGCTTGATTTTTACGGACAAGTTGTATGTTTCAATTGTATTATTTAATGTACCACATAATGTACTGAAAAGCTTTTAAAGGGGTTGTCCCGCGCCGAAACGTTTTTTTTTTAAATTCAATAGGCCCCCCGTTCGGCGCGAGACAAACCCAATGCATGGGTTAAAAAAAACAAAAACGTTTAGTACTTACCCGAATCCCCGCGCTGCGGCGACTTCTTATTTACCTTACCAAGATGGCCGCCGGGATCTTCACCCACGATGCACCGCCGTCTTCTCCCATGGTGCACCGTGGGCTCTGTGCGGTCCATTGCCGATTCCAGCCTCCTGATTGACTGGAATCGGCACACGTGACGGGGCGGAGCTACGAGGACCAGGTCTCTGGCACGAGCGGCCCCATTCACCAGGGAGAAGACAGGACTGCGCAAGCGCGTCTAATCAGGCGATTAGACGCTGAAATTAGACGGCACCATGGCGACGGGGACGCTAGCAATGGAGCAGGTAAGTGAATAACTTCTGTATGGCTCATAATTAATGCACGATGTACATTACAAAGTGCATTAAAGGGGTTGTCCCACGCCGAAACGGTTTTTTTTTTTTTTCAACAGCCCCCCCCCCCCCCCCGTTCGGCGCGAGACAAACCCGATGCGGGGACCTAAAAAAAAATCCGCACAGCGCTTACCTGAATCCCCGCGCTCCGGTGACTTCTTACTTACCGGTTGAAGATGGCCGCCGGGATCTTCTCCCTCGGTGGACCGCAGCTCTTCTGTGCGGTCCATTGCCGATTCCAGCCTCCTGATTGGCTGGAATTGGCACGTGACGGGGCGGAAAACACGGAGCCGGCATCCGGCACGAGCGGCCCCATTGAGAAAAGAAGAAGACCCAGACTGCGCAAGCGCGTCTAATTTGGCGATTAGATGCTGAAAATTAGACGGCACCATGGAGACGAGGACGCTAGCAACGGAACAGGAAAGTGAATAACTTCTTATAACTTCTGTATGGCTCATAATTAATGCACAATGTACATTACAAAGTGCATTAATATGGCCATACAGAAGTGTATAACCCCACTTGCTTTCGCGGGACAACCCCTTTAAACATTTCTAAGTGAGCTGAAATGAAAAACAAACCCTCAGGTTTGCCATTTTTTGTAAAGGGGGGGGGGGGGTTACAGTAAACAACCTGCAGCTAAAATGACATGTTGACTTTATTTTGTCAGAATAATTACAACAATATCAGATGTATCTAGTTTAGAGATGAGTGAACTAGGGTACTCGAGATGCTCGTTACTCGAGACGATCACCACGCGGTACTGGAGTCAATTGCATTTCCTTCCTCGCATGTTTAGCGCCATTTTCTAGCCATTAAAGAGAGAAGGCATTACCACTTCCTGCTGTGACGTGCCCCCCTTCCCCCAGTAGTGAGTGGCTGGGCCGATCAGGTGACCGCCGAATACTTAAACTGGTCCCGCCCGCGGCTCGCCTCAGACGCATGCTGGCAGGGGTTAGGGAAAGTGCTGCTGCTGATATAGGGACAGTGTTAGAGTAGGATCCTGTCGTCAAGAACCCCAACGGTCCTTCTTAGGGCTACTCCACATCGTCTGCATTACTGTTGTTGCTGGCTGGGAGCAGTAGTGCACCAATTTTTTTTTTAACCATCTCGGGCTGTGCAGGCCATTTCAACTTTAGCGTTCTCAGTCTGCAGTGTATTACGCAGAGTTTAGGGACGGAGCTGCCTATACAGGGAAAGTTTTACAGTACTCCTGATCCTCTGTGCAAGAACCCCAACGGTCCTTCTTAGGGCTACATCTGACCGTGTGCATTATAGTTGTGGCTGGCTGGTAGCAGTAGTGCATCAAGTTTTGTATTACGCATCTAGGCCTGTTCCCAGCCTTGCAGTTATAGCGTTCTCAGCCTGCAGTGCATAACGCAGAGTTTAGGGACAGAGCTGCTTCTATAGGGAAAGTTATACAGTCCTCATCCTCCGTACAAGAACCCCAACGGTCCTTCTTAGGGCTGGGTTCACACAGGGCGGATTTGCCGCAGTTTTTCCGTTGCGGTTTGGCCGCAGAAGAAATGCTTCTGCGGCAAAACGACTTCAAAAGGTTAATTTTGGCTTGCGTATTTTCCTGTGGAAAAATCCGCAAGCATTCTTTTCCGCAGTTTTTTTAAAAGTTTTTGCCGAGTATTTTGGTAGGGATTTTGCTGCGTCCATAGAGGTCTATGGAAAAAAGAGCTGCGGAAAAGACAGAAGAGTGGACATGCTGCATCTTTGAAAAACGCTCCGCAGTTGCATTTACGCACTGCGGCTGTGCGGAAAAAATCCGCCCTGTGAGAACAGCTTTTTTGCAAAACTCATTTGTGCTGTATTGCACTGCAAAGGCAGCGGTTTTGCCGCAGTGCGAATATGTAACGGCAATCCGCGGCAAAACCGCAGCAAATCCGCCCTGTGTGAACCCAGGCTAACATTTCCTAGCCTACTGCAAACAACTTCAGTTATACCGTTCTGTGTCTGCAGTGCATTAGACAGAGGTCTCACCGCTAAACAGTACTGTAATATTTCCTGGGCCACTGCAAAATATTTCAGCTCTGCCGCTGTGCAGAGCGTCTCACCATACCCTTTTCTTGGTGGGGTTGAGATAGCCACAGTTACCAGCACTATCCACTGGCTTTAGAGTCTTCTCCCACTCCATACAGCCTCTATTATCTACAAATCTCTGCGAGCAGTAAATTACCCCTAGGTATCAGCGCAAGACAGCGGGTTAATTTTTTCAAGTCACAGCATAGCATTCCACTATCTACAAGTCTCTGTGTGCGGTGAATTAAGCCATAGTTGTCAGTGCTGTACAGTCGGCTAATTAATTTGGGCCCTGCTCTATTTTTAATCCGCCATGATGAGGAGTAGGGGTAAGGGTCGAGGGCACGGACATCCAAGTGAGGGTGTGGGTCATCAGATTAATCACCAATAGAACATATATATGACCATTTGGGACGCCAACTCCCACAGCCCACGAGTTTGCATGATCTAGAGCAGTGGTCCCCAACCTTTTTGGCACTAGGGACCGGCTTCAAGCAAGACCATTTTTACAAGGCCCGGCAGAGTGGGGCGGGACATGGGTGGGGCTTTGGTTATATGGGGCGGGGTTATGAAGGGGGCAGTATAATATATCCCCCCCCAGCCTGGCAGCACACACATAGAGCAGTATATAATGTATTTCCCCCTGCCCCCCCAGCACACACACAGGGCAGCAAAAATTTATTCCCCCCCCCCCCCAAGCACACACATAGGGCAGCATATAATTTATCTCCCCCCCCCCCAGTAATAGGAAGCCCCCACTCCTCAGTAATAAGCAGCCCCCCCCCCAGTAATAGGCAGCCTCCTCCACAGTAATAAGCACCCCCCACCCCAGTAATAGGCAGCCACCACCTCTCAGAAATAAACAGCCCCCCTAGTAATAAGCACCCCCCCCAACCCATATACTTACCTCCTCCCTGCTGTCAGCGTCGCTCCCTCTCTAATTGCCCTGAGCACACTGTAGTCAGTGTGTAGCCTGGCATGCTTCCTCCCCGAGTCCTCTCCTGCGGAACTAATGAGCAGGGGAGGAGGATCCTGACGTCAGTGTGCGCTGGATCAGTGGGAATAGCGCGATTACCAGCGGGGAGCTGCGGCACCTGAGCTGGTAATCGGTTTAGTGGTGAGCGGCGTCGGCACGCCGCACATGACACGAGGCAGTGGGCCTTGTGTTTAGAACAAAACTTCCCGCCGATGCCGCGGACCGGCGCTAAACACCTAAAGAAAGGCAGTACAACAGGGTACTAGAGCCTCCATGCCCACTGTATCACATGCTGTATCCCAGCTAGAGGTAGTACAACAGGGTACTAGAGCCTCCATGCCCATCCATATTGCATCTTGTATCCAAGCTAGAGGCGGTACAACAGAGTACTAAGCCACCATGCCAGCCCGTATCACATCTTGTATTCAAGCTAGAGGTGGTACAACAGGGTACTAGAGTCTCCATGCCCGCCTGTATCATACCTTGTATCATAGCTAGAGGCAGTACAACAGGGTACTAGAGTCTCCTTTCCGGCAAAAAAACAAAAAAGAAAAACAAGCACTCAGAGGATCCATTGATGGAAAAATAAAAAACATAATGTCTCCTGGAATGCAGCGACTGAAAAGTAAGTATAAAAAATACAAATTCAAAGCGCATCAATTCTGCTATAGATTTTTTTGGTTGGGTTTCTTACAGCGTTAATCATCAGCATAAATGACACAAAACATTTTTTCCACGGGCCGTAACGATTACGATGATACCAAAACTTTTTTTTTTGTTTTTTTCACTTTTTCGCAATAAAAACCCTTTTTTGGAAATTATTTTCTTTTTCTAAATCGCGGCATTCAAAGTCCTATAACTTTTATTTTTCCATGGACGGAGCTCGGTGAGGGCTTATTTTTTGCGAGACGAGCAGTAGTTTTTACTGGTACCATTTTGGGGTACATACGGATTTTTTGATCACTTTTATTGCGTTTTTTGGGAGGCAAAATACTAAAAATTAGCATGTTGCCTCAGTTTTTTGCGTTTAACGCTTTTTGCCGTGCAGGATAAAAACCATGTTTGATTTATTCTACAAGTCTTTATGGACACGACGATACCAAATATGTGGGGTTTTTTATGCTAATATGAGAAAAAGCATTTAAAAAGTGGCAGGGAAGGAGATGCCCTCCCCACTGTTGCAGCGGGACGCCGGCTATGACTGACAGCCAGCTCCTCATATGTGATCTCGCGCTATCCCCAGGACGTAAGTTTACGCCCTGTCGCAGGAAGTACCCTGCTGCCAGGACGTAAACTTACGCCCTGGGGCGGGAAGGGGTTAATTAAAAAAAAAAAAAAAGTAGTATAGCAAAAAAAAAACAAAAAAAAAAAAAACCCTACACAAGTTTGGTATCGTATAGAATAAAGTTATCATGTCATTTTTGTATGTTGTAGAAACAAGACCACTGAAAGATGGCAGAATGTCAATTTTTTCCCCATTTCACTGCATTAGGAATTTTTTTAAAGTTTTTCAGTACCTTATATGGTACATTAAATAACACCATTGAAAAATACAACTCGTCCCGCAAAAAACAAGCCCTCATACAGCGACGTCGATGGATAAACAAAGGAGTTATGATTTTATAAAAGGGGGAGGAAAAAACAAACATGATAACAAAGGATGGCGTCCTGCCTCCCTCACACAGGCGATATTTTTGGCTTTAGGCGCAGCCTCTCACACGGCCTCAGACTGCTGCGATTTCCGTGTCTGGTCTATTTTTGAGCGTGTAGTGCTCCTCAATGACGAGGACTGCTGAAAGCCAGTGAAAACGTAACGTGCGGCAAAGCGCCGGAATTTAAATTGCGCTGCTTTCCCGCGTTCCTGTGTGAGGGAGGGGCTAAAAGCAGCCGGGTGCATATTTACTGTGGGATCCGCCTGTAGTTGCCATTTGAGTGGGCCTGCCCTTACTACCATCAGCTTGGTCCAAGGCCTTTCTTCCCCTCAGGTAACGCTGACCACAGTACACATCACCGTGTTCCCTGCCGCAGGCACTCCCCTCCTGTGCCGCTCACGTCCCCATATGAGCCGCACTACCCTCAGCCGCCAGAGGAGGCACGTTACCTTGTTCACGTGAGACAACCGTACCACGTGATGTAATGGGTCAGGTGCTTCATCACGTGTTGTGGTGACGTAAGAGGACCTTACGGAGAGGGAAAGGTAATGGGCTCCGCACTCCTCAGAGAGGCTGGCGGTTCATTCATAGCCGGTATATTGGGGGCACCATGCAGCGCAGTGCATTGTGGGTGCCTGGATGTGGAGAGCCCTTCATACACGCCTGCTGAACGAGGGATGCGTCTAGCATTAACCCCTTCCTGCATGCTGGAGGCGGGATGTCTGGTATTAACCCCTTCATACACGGATATGCTTCTACTCTTGTTTCTCTATAGACCCCTGTAGCCTAATATCAGAGCAGGGCACGTATATTGGTGGCTGCCTGTCTGGTCGTTTAGTATAATTGGCCGCCCATATGGCTATCAGAGTGCTGCTGACGGGCGCAGGAACGCTGTAGTGTCGATGCACCTTCATTCTTCTGCTTGGCAGAAGTACTGGCAGTGAGATTCCTACTGGCTGGGCAGTAAGGCCTCCTTCCAACGAGCGCTGACGGGCTCCGCCGCGTAATATTCCGCAGTGAAGCCCGTCACGGCGCCCCATACTTACCAGCGGAAGATAGCGTGAAGACGCTTCCCCGCCCACCGCCGTCGCGTCATGTGACACGCCCACCACGTCACATGACGCGCGGCGGTAGGTGGGGGAAGCGTTTTTTCACGCTATCTTCCGCTGGTTGCAGTGGGAGATAGCGTGAATGGACGGCTTCCATTGACTGCAATGGAAGCCGTCAGCGCGTACACCCGCAGCAAATAGAACATGCTGCGGGTGAGGACGGGAGATTTCATGGTGCGTAATTCCGCGGTGGAATTACGCATCGTGAGCATTGAGCTATTAGGTTCAATAGAACCTAATAGCAGGGGGCAAAGCAGCGGATCTTTGCCGCGGATTTACGCGGCGTAAATCCGTTCGTGGGAAGGAGGCCTAATGGTGTATCGTGGTCATACTACATCATACGGCCAAAGGCTGTACAGTTAGAGCTTCCCAAAGCAGAGCGCATGACGGTCCTAGAGGTGCAAAGGAAGAACAATGGTGGCGCCCGACTGTCCTGCATACGTTCTTGTGCGGAATCAGGAATGCGCCTTTCCTTCCAGTTATGGCTGTGGCTCAGGGCTTATTCAGACGACCGTATATCGGCCGGGTATTCACGCCGGCCGATATACGGCGTCTCTCTCTGCAGGGGGAGGAGGCTGGAAGAGCCGGGAGCAGTGCTCTGACCTCCCGCCCCCTCTCCGCCCCTCCACACTATTTGCAATGAGGGGAGATGGGACAGGGCGGAGCTAATTCCAGGAACTTAGCCCCCGCCTCCATCCTGCCCCTTCTCATTGCAGATAGTGGAGAGGGGGCAGGAGCTCAGTGCAGTGCTCCCGCCTCTTCCAACCTTCTCCCCCTGCAGAGAGGGACACCGTATATCGGCCGGCGTGAATACGCTTACAAATAAAGAACGTATCCAGCTGCCTACACGCGGGTGAGTGCGATCTCAGGTGGAGAAATTCGGCCCCATATTGCGCTCGTCAATGTGAATTTTCACAGCAACGTGAGGCATTTTACTGACAAAAGTGTCTCCCATCCTTTCTGTGGAGCAGTGATCCTCCGCCAAGTGTTACCATTGTTTTCAATGGGTAACCTCGCATCACACTTACGTACACCTCGCACGCCGTGCAATGCAGTTTCCTGTTCCATTGAAAACAGTGGGTGAAGCGTTCCAAGGGTCGCAAAAATATAGCACATTGTTTCCTGCACCGCATTGTTAACAACTCACTGCAGGACGCACAGATCTGGCGCTACTATTGTTCTGGATTATGATTTTCTCCAGCAGGCTTCGGGGTATTTTGCCGCTTCCGAATTGTATCGTGTGCACACATCATCGAACCAGATCAGACACAAATGCTGGTCTAAAACTGGGAGAGTCTCTACAATGTATAGAGGCTCAAGCCTTTTATTATAACACATGACAACCGCCCTTCAATGGGCGTGCAACAGATTACATCAGTAACATATAAGATTATCATTTGTCGGATCATATAGAATCTCCCACCTCTCTGCCCACCCTCTTCCAAGTGCTGATGTAGCATGGACCTTTGTCCTAGCTCCAGTCATGTCTGTGTATAAGCAAGTCTTATCAACATGTGCTCAGGCTGAAGCAATTCCTTTGTTTGTAGAAGTTTCAGGATGGGAGGGGTGAAGAAGTGCTAGTTCAACACTCAGTGTTGTACACAAATATACATGTAACACTATGACCCTTAACTCTTAGAGGCTTCTTGTGCAATTCCTATGTACTTAGCTAACATTAACATCATACATCCATTGTCTAGCAAATACCATGATTAGATTGTGTGTGTGTCCTTTAAACTCCACAGAGCTAAGAGTCATTACAACAGCAAAATACATTTCGTTTATACAAATCGATAGACATTTTATACCAGCAATCATAATGTCTATCACACTATGAGGCCCATTTTTTTGAATGGAGTCCTATACGTGAGCGATCGCAGCGAGTCGTATCTTTTCCTGTTCCTCGGAACGCATCGCCCATTCCTTTCAATGGAACAGTAAAACACATGACACAGTGTGCAATGTGAGGAATCCCACTGAAAACAATGGGAACCGCTCATCCTCCGACGTGGCAGAGGATCGCTGCTTTACTGAAGTGATGGGAGGCGGTTTTGCCATAAAAACATTTGGCATCGCGGTGAGAATGCACGTTAGCGAGCGCAATATTGGGCTGAGAAACTCCGGATGATATCCGCCCGCCCATGTGCAGGTAGCCTAAAGTAAATCTTATGGATTGCTTTTTTGTACATGTATGATAAATGTTAATAACATATATATTCTTTTATAAATGTATAGATTCTTTGGTGTCTTCCGTTATATATTTGATAACTATCAAAAAATGACATAAACCCCTTAACAACACAGGATGTAAGATTACGTCCTCCACGTTTGGGGTATCCATTGAGGGAGATCATGGGGTGATTCCCTTTCATACAGCGCAGGTGCCAGCTGTTTCTGACATCCGCCTGCAACATCCATCGGCCAATGTTCCAGCGGGCCGTGCGGGTGTCATGGCAGCTTGGGGCCTTCTTGAAGGCCCCAGGACTGTATTAGCAAAATGCCTATCAAACCATGCCTGAGGCATGGCTTGATAGGATGCCTGTTAGGCCTCAGTCAGACGGGCGATTTTTCGCACAATTTGCGCATGCGTCTGGCGATTTTTTTTTTTTTTAAACCATTGCTTTGCAATGGTATCGGACACATGAGCGCTTTTTATGCGCTCATCCGATAAATTATAGAACAGAAATCGCAGTTCGCACCTATGTGCGATCTGCGATTCCTGTTCTCTTCTCTATATGCGCTCAACGGGGCTGGCGGCAGCAGCGACGACCCCATTGAGAACATATAGAAGACAAATCATTCTTCTCTGCCACAGCTGTAACAGCTGTGGCAGAGAAGAACGATGTTTGCCCATTGAATTCAATGGAGCTGGCAATACAGCCGGCTCCATTGAAAGCAATGGGCTGCCGGACAGCGCTGGATGAATTGTCGGGAAGGGCTTAAATATATAAGCCCTTCCCTGCAATTCATCCAGAAATGTGTTAAAATAAAAAATATATATATACTCACCTTGTCCCAGGAGTCGGAGTTCAGCACGGCCGGCCTGCAGTGGGTGTGAAGGGGGTGTGACTCAAAGCTGCCCCTGATTGGCTCAGGGCTGAGCCAATCAGGGGCAGGTCTGACTCACACCCACTGCAGGCCGGCCGCGCTGAACTCCATCTGCCGGGACAAGGTAAGTATATATATTTTTTTTATTTTAACACATTTCTGGATGAATTGCAGGGAAGGGCTTATATATTTAAGCCCTTCCCGACAATTCATCCCGCACTCGCCCACAGCACATTGCTTTCATAGAGCCGGCTGTATTGCCGGCTCCATTGAATGCAATGCGCTGGACAGCTCCAGCCTGTTTCTAATGAAACGCGGCTAGGAGCAGCTTTTCGGGCGATTTTTGGGCATCGGTCACGCGATTTGCGGATGCGCATCCATCATGCGATCCGCAAACCGTGCGAAAAAACGCCCGTGTGACTAAGGCCTTAGAATGCGGTATGATGTTATGCTATGACAGTACATCGTACTGCAGGAGCGATCAAAACATCACTAGTTCTTGTTCCCTCGGGGGACTTAAAAAAAAAAAAAAAATGTCATTTAAAAAAAGTTTTACTAATTATGAAAAAAAAAAACGGTAATAAAAGTTAAAAAAATCCTTTTGCTATTTTATAATAAAAGAATCGAAATAATAAAACAAGAATACATGTTTGGTATCGCTGTGCCTGCAAAAGTCCGATCTATCAATGTAAAACATTATATACTCCGCATGGTGAACGTCGTCAGAAAAAAAATAAAGAATGCCAGAATTGCACTTTTATGGTCACTTCGTCTCCAAGAAAAAATGTAATAAAAAGTCATATGTACTCCAGAATGGTACCAACGAAAACTACAGGACATCTCGCAGAATATGAGATGTAGCATAACAATGTCAACGGAAAAACTAAAAAGTTATAGCTGTCAGAAAATGGCAGCAGATAGTAATTTTAAAAATTTTTTAATAAAAGCAATACAACAACAAAAACTTGGTAAATTTGGTATCCTAGTAATCGTACTGACCCTTAAAATAAAGTTATCAGGTCATTTTTGTTGCAATGTTTACACCGTAGAAAGAAGACGCAATCAAAGATGGCGGAATTTAAAATAAAAGAGTTATGATTTTTTAAAATTGGGGAGGAAAAAACAAAAATGGGGGAAAAAAAGGTGACAGTCCCTAACCCCTTCCCTCTATATGACGTACATTTACATCATGCAGCATTGGGGTATTATGAAGAGAGATTGTGGGGCGCCTGCTGTTTATTACAGCTGACACCCGCGGGCAATAGCTGCAATCAGCAGCACAGCCAATCGCGGTTTTTAACCCTTTAACGCCCCGTGTGAGATTGCAGGAAGCTGTGCTGGTGGCAGCCAGGGATGGATTGATAGGCTGCCTGTCAGATTGCAGTATGATGTAATGCCATGGCAGGAGCGATCAAGTTGTGGTCCTAAAAAAAAAAAAAGTTAAAATCAGATCAATAAAGTTTTACTAATTGTGTAAAAAAAAAAAAAAAATTATAATAAAAATTTAAATCACCCTCCTTTTGCCATATCTATAATAAAATCTAAATCATAAAACAAAAATACATAATTGGTATCGCTGCGTCTGTAAAAGTCTGATCTATTTACAGCGCATTATTTACAGCACACGGTGAACTTCGTCCGGAAAAGAAAAAAGAACATCAGAAATGCACTTTTTCAGTCACCATCTCCCAGAAAAAATGCAATAAAAAAGCGATCAAAAAGTCTTATGTATTCCGAAATGGTACGAACATAAACTACAGGATGTCTCGCCAGAAATGAGCCCATACTCAACTATGTCGATGGAAAAATAAAAACGTTTTTTGCAGCAGAGAATAATTCTAAAAAATTAAATGTCTTGTATTTTTTTCTTAGTAGTACAGCAAAAAAACACTATAAAAGTTTGGTATAATAATAGTAGTGACTCATAGAATAAGGTTATTGTGTCATTTTTGTTGTAGCTAGAAACAGGGTGCACTGAAAGATGGCGGAATGACGTGGGGGTTTTTTTGTTTTTTTTTAAATTTTACTCCACTTAGAATTTTTTAAACATTTTTCAGCACCTTATAAGGTACATTAAATAGCACCATTGAAAAATACAACTCGTCCCGCAAAAAACAAGCCCTCATACATGGACAAATAAGGGAGATACAATTTTTTAAAAGGGGGGAGGAAGAAACAAAAGTAGAAAAAAAAGGCGCTGCATCATTAAGGGGTTAAAAGAGAATTATTTTTTTCCCTTTAACAAAAATATTCCATAGGGTGCGTTCAGACGCAGCTGCAGATTTACACCAACGTTACGGAAACGGTGCGGATTTCACCCTTTCCATAGAAGGGGTAAAGTCCGCTGCAGATCTGCACCAAGAATGATACGGAAATGATGCAGACTTTCCACTAGGTGTGAACGTACCCATAAATGGATTCTAATTAGTGATCTTTATCTCTAGCACGTTCATATAGCAGTGCAGTAGTCGGTGTATGACTGGATACGCAGATAACATCACACTAACGTCTGTTTGTCATTCTTACAGGATGAAACATTTATCGTCTCTGACAATCTGCCCGCATCTCTGGCGCTCCATGCCATGCCATCTCTCTGAGCTCCGCCTGGATTATGTTCTGGCAGGTGGTCAGTCCTTTCGGTTGGTTTGGTTTTGGTGTATTTTTTGTTTCTTTTATAAGTGTAACATATTCCTGATAACAAGTAAATGTACTACGTTTGTCCCCCTTTGTGACTGCAAACTTCTTGCAAATTCGTGACTGGAAAACTCTGTAGCTTATCTCCCGCAGCCTCATTTTAGCACCCTTACTTTTTCCGGAACACATTAGGCCTCATGTCCTCGGAGCGGAATCCGACCCTGCTTACCCGTTCGGGTCTTCTGTGTGTCTGTCCGGATCTTCAATTTTCTTCACTGCAGATGTGTGCAGGAGCGCCGGCCATCGCACATGTGCAGTGGAGATTTTTTTTAAACTCCTGCTTTACCGTGGGAACCGCACTGCAATGGAGCATGCTGCGACTTGTTTTCTGTGCTAAAAGGTCAGCAAAACAAATCTGCATGCTTTTACCCCTTAGTGACGGCCCCATAGTGTTTTTACATCCTAGCTAAGTGGGCTTTAATCCCAGAGGACGTAAAAACATGCATCTTCTAAGGATTAAAGCCCCATGGGCTGTGGACGTGACAGCTCCATGTTGTCGGTTCCAGGGGGTAGCTGACAACATGGAGCAATCATGAGGGCCCACGGGGAGCCCCCACCCAGCAATGCGATCGGTGCTATCCGATGGATGGCGCCGATCGCAATAAGGTAAATAAAAAGTTAAAGTTTCAGCTCCCCTCACAGAATGTACCCACGAGGGAGGCTAAAACTACTCACCTCCATCCTGCGTGATGTCCGGCGACGATCTGGGCGGGAGCGGACCCTCCGGCGTCTTCTGCGCATGTGCGCCTTAGTTAAAATGGTGATGCATGTGCAGATAACCAGATCGCCATGGGGCATTTGAAATCTCCTGTTTTCCGGCTACTGAAGGTAGCCGGGAGGCAGGAGATGTTGCCGGGCTCCGTGATCGCCGCTATCCAATGGATATCCTATAAGTCTTCAGTAGGGGCAAAAAATAATGACCTTATTTATGGAGAATGAACGTCTCTAGAGAGCTCAAACACCTTTGAGACGCCTCAGAGATTCCTATTACCAACATGTTAGAATCCAAGCAATCCCTGAGTCAAGGTAAAAACCCTGCAACTCTCCGACTGCTCAGCGCCCATCAGTCCTGGGCAGGTACTTAGTGAGTATGCTCGCTCATCTCTACGCTTAAGTAATACGGATATGCCCCCTTGTTTCTTCTGCCCATGAACATATTACATATATCATATCTGCACTTGTATTTTTATATAGAGTCTCGGTCAACACAGTCAATAGCAAGTCAGGACCCCAATGCTGAGATTACAGAGGCAGTGGCACCAATCTAGCATTGCGTCCCATTCACAATGTTTCCCCCATACAGGGGTTCCCCAATAGCATCCTTATTTCAGAACATTCAGTGTTGAGATATTACAATCTCCTCTGAGCATCCCCAGTCCTCCGAGAACAAGACCTTCACACATATGGTGCGTCCGCTACCTTTAGATGGCGCTTTCCCTCCTACCTTTATATCTCAAGTCACTTCCCAAGATACTTTAGGCTGTATTCACACGGGGCGGTTGGAGTTCAGTAAAAAACAACATTGACCAAACTGCCCACGTTTTTGCTACGGCTTTGATGCAATTGTGGTGAAAACTGAAACCGCATCAAAACCGCGGCAACAACATAAGCAGTTTTCCTGCTGCGGTTTTGTACATTGTTTCCACCATAAATCCCGGCCAGCGGCCATATTTACCTATACAGCGGTACCTCGGGTTACGAGTGCCTTGGCTGGAGAGTTTTTCACGTGCGAGCAGGCTCTTTCCCTAAGGCCTCATGTCCACGGGGAAAATCGGGCCCGCTACGGATTCTACATGTAGAATCTGCAGCGGGTCCCTCCTGCCCCGCGGACATGAGCGCTGAAAATACAAATAAATGACAATAAACTCACCTCCCATCCGCTCCGTTTCTTCTCTTCGCGGCGGCGTCATCTTCTCTCGTCGCGGCCGGATCTTCATTCTTCGGCTCGGCGGATGTGCACGATGACGTCGGTGACGTGCCCCGCGCATGCGCCGGGCCGAAGCAAAATGATCCGGCCGCGGCTGAGAGAGGATGGCGCGGCGCCGAAGAGAAGAACCGGAGCGGGTAAGTAAAATGTGATTTTTGTGTCCCGCGGATCCGGACGGCTTCCATAGGCTTCAATAGAAGCCCGCGGGAGACCCGCATGAAAATGGAGCATGGTCCAGATTTTTTCATGCTCCATTTTTTTTTAAATCACTTTTATTGACGATCCGCGGGTATTTATCTACCCGCGGGTGGTCAATGCATCCCTATGGGGTGCGGATCCGCGCGCGGGAGAAGAGTTAAAATCCGCTACGGATTTTAATTCTTCTTTTCCCCGTGGACATGAGCCCTAATTTTTGCTCCAATTTCCGAGCAAAAATTCGGGATACAAGCCTGCTTGCAAGTCAAAAACTCACAAGCTAAGGCTCGGGGGGGAGCGGGAGTTTCTATACTCACCTGTCGCCGGCGTGTCGTCTTCCCAATGGTCTGCAGGCTGTCACTCCCTCCTCTACGCTGACAGAGAATTGCTTTCTGGATCTGGGGCTTAAATGTCCTGCCTCCAGCAAGCATTGAATTTAATAAATGGTAGAGCGCTGCCTGTGATTGGCTGAGCACTGTGACCAATCATAGGCATCGCTCAGCTGTTCAATAAATGGCTGAGCGCTGCCTGTGATTGGCTGAGCACTCAGCCAATCAGACGCAGCCCTTTCAGCAGCGGGGATTTTAAGTCCCTGCCTGCTGAAAAGCTTCACAGCCGTGCGGGGAGAAGACAGGCCAGTATAGATTTTACTTTTTACTACAGCTAGGGATGATTTTTTAGGCTTCGATTTAAAGCCCTTCCCCTAAAATTACTGCAGGTGTGACGGCAGGGCATTGCAGTGGCCCCCGGATCCCCCACAAGCTGGGAGCGCCTCACACGGAGAGTATGTGTGTAATACGCACCAAGACGGTGCACGCCGCTGTCTGTTTTGCGCTCACATTCTGTCCGCTGTCCCCGGAGGCACAAATAGAGCCATGTAGCGGTTGTTACCGGGTCTTACACACTCCACACAGTAAAGCCGCTGCTCATTTACATGTGAAGGTACACTTGTTTTACAGCCCCAAAATACCAGAATTTCTGCCTAATAGTCTCAGCATTGTGATGCCCTTTAAGGCTCATTCACACGAGCGTGCGGGAAATCGCTGGGTGTATAAGGGGGCGACCTGCTGATTGGAGGTCTCACTGCTCAGAGCCCACCGATCTAGAGAACAGGACTCCGATGTCCCCCTCTGCCCGGCACTTCAGGGGTCGCCCCTCCCCCGCAGGGACACCATTGTGGCTGGCCACGAATCAGCTTCAGTGTGGCTGATGGACGGGCGGTGCGGCTACCTCGGCAGCCCCATGTAAAGTGACAGGTGTCAGCGCACAGCGTGATCCAGCCAGTTACCTCCTCACACAGGATTACCAGTGTGACCGCCATACCGCCACATACTGCATATCTCACACATGCCGTCCTGCACGGTCTTCCTGGTTTCCCGCTGTCACCCGGCGGCATGGTGTATAAATGCCACAATAATTGTGCCCAGAGGTTTATATGCCACCATGGGAAACAGGGCTGCAGTGCAGACAATACACCACAACATGCCGGGTCCTGGAGAGGCCGTGAGAACTGCGAGCAGCACAACACAGAGGGGGATTACATCTAACGCCATATCATACACACTACAGCACACAATACACAGGAGGGCGCCCCCTGGGGGAAGAGCCACAACTGCATGAGAGCGCTAACCATGAGGGAATACTAGCGCCCCTCACAGGAGCCGGCCGCGTCCCCCCTGTCAGCGCTGAGCTGCCGCTACAGGACGCTGCCAGCCTGACGGGCCTCCACGGATGAAGTTACCTCACGAGCCGCATCCTCCCGCCGCGCGGTCGGCCTCTGCTGACTGGATGCGCGCGGGCCGACCTCTGAAAGCCGCCTGCTGTGTCTTTCTCTCTCTCTCCCCCCGAATCCATAAAACCTATGTCCCGCCCACCACTTCCGGTTGGAGCCCCGATGAAGTGCAGGAATGTTCTGGAAGGAGGACGGCGGGTTTCCTGCTCCATGAGCCCCACGTGATCGGCTCCTTTCCCGCGCAGTGAGCTCTCTGCACTGAGGGGGGAAGCGTGAAAGGCGGCTGCGAGCTGAGGTGCCGGACAAGAGGCTTCACGGACTATGAGTGGGCTCCGTGCTCGGCTTATTAGACTGCTTTCTCATTGGCAGCAGTGTATGAAGAGACGGCCTGGTGTCAGTACAGCTGCTTGTGGGGCATTATGTGTCTAGGAAGTTGGGTGGGAAACAGTCAGCCATCTTGGAGGTAATCGGTGAGCCCCTCGCATTACTGACCGATACAAGCAGATGTGTCATATGGCCGAGACAACTACAGTTTGTGGTCAGCTGATAAGGGCTATGTGATATTATTCAACTAAACCACCGAAACAGAAATACTGGGGTGGTGCGGTGCATAGCTCTACAGCTGCGTCCCCGAGGTGGTGCGTTGTGTGGCCCCGGTGGCTGCGTCCCCGGGGTGGTGCGGTGCGTGGCCCCCGCCGGCTGCGTCCCCGGGGTGGTGCGGTGCGTGGCCCCCGCCGGCTGCGTCCCCGGGGTTGGGCGGTGCGTGGCCCCCGCTGGCTGCGTCCCCAAGGTTGGAGTTTTGCTCTGTATGGCTTGTGGTCGCTGCTCCTTGCTGCTCACCCTTCACCCCCATTGACCCCAATGATATGGTTGGATGACGACACAAGATCTCTGCTGGCCCGGCTACAGTCTGCTGTCACCTTCGGGGCCTGAAGGAACAAAAATGGCTGAACCACTTCCCTGCCCGCCTGATGCAGACTGTTCACAGTACTCATCCGTAGCCTAAACCAGAGTTGCACAACCATATTTGTGCACACAATATGCTGAAAATAGAACCCATTGTTTCTTTCCCCCTCCATCCTCTCCCCAGTGGGTTCGTTCACACGCACGTATTTGGCGCTCGTGCACAATGCGGTTGTGCAATAAAAATGTGCAGCCTTTTCTATCTCTCCGTGCATTTGTGCATAGAGAGAACATTTGGAACTCCTGAAGCTATCAGCCATTTAAATGGCTGAGAGCATTGGTGCATGTTTTTTTTTTTGTTTTTTTTTGCATGCAATTGCGCACATCTTGCGTAGTTTACAGTGCATTTTGCATGGGCAAATCCCACTTCGCAAATACGCTTACACTACGCTCTGATCGGACTTGGCAGCACTGGTTACTCCGCAGGTGTGATGTCTTAGACTAATGCAGTGTGCAGCAGGCGGTCCGAGAAGCTGGGCGGCCATCTTCAGGTCTCCAGGTCTGCTTTAGGGGTTTTCTCACTAGACAGTATATCCCATCTGCACAGGACCCCCAGTGAACAGCGCACTCTGAACGCACTGTGACTGGAGTAGCGGTGCGCATGCTTAAGCGCCATTTCACTCCCTTCTATAAGATGAATGGAGGTTGCTGAGCGCAAAAAAGCGATAGTCACGCATGTACACCGCTGCTCCATTCCACGAGGCATTCAGGGGGGATGCTGCTCTCTGGACCGCTGGGGGGTCTCAGCCGTTGGATCCTCAGTGATTAGACATCTGCAATACTGTGGGGTTTTCCAGAACTGAATTATTAAGCCAAGGATACAGACCTAATTTCTCCCCCAGATTTTTGATTTCAATAAATTGTAACTTGCCCAACTTTCAATAAATCATAACTAATTTTCTGCTGCCGTTGTATGAGGGCTTGTTTTGTTTTGTGGGAGTTGTATTTTTTAATGGCACTATTCAAGCCCTATAGAGGTATAAAAAGTCCATGTGCACTAATTATGTCCCATGTGAAAGGTTGCTTAATAGCAAGTAGAGCCAGGCTTCCACTAAATATAGCAACTACAGAGCCACACACTCCCACCCCAAACCGCAACTACAGAGCCACACACTCCCACCCCAAACCGCAACTACAGAGCCACACACTCCCACCCCAAACCGCAACTACAGAGCCACACACTCCCACCCCAAACTGCAACTACAGAGCCTTTACTTTTTGCAGTAATAAAAAGTTTTTTTCTTTTAGTCCTTTTAAGGGGATTTGAACTTGTGATTGTTTGATCACTCTTACAGTATAATGCAATACCATAGTATTGCATTATGCCACATTTTGACAGGCTTTGTGGATCTTTATTTGCAATTTCGTGGGGTACTGGTGGATTATGTCGCTATGAAGCTAGGGATTTGACAGTAGGAACACCCCTGTCACACCCCTAGCTCCCGATTGGCTCAATGCTTTAAGGTGCTAGGAGCGTGTGGAAGTATTTTTGCCTGCCCTGCCCTGTTATGGTAAGGGGTTAGTTTTCCCCTTAGGCTTAGCTTATTTGCTGTAAATGCTGCCATGTTACAGCATTTACAGCGAATAAGCGAAGCCAAACAGGAAAACTAACCCCTAACCAGGCAGGGCAGGCAAAAGTACTTCCACATGCTGCAGCCATCAGTCAGTGCTCGTTGTGGGCCGGTCTGCCGCCGGCGGTGTGCTCTGTGGCGCCCCGCTAATTCACAGTTGTGGTCTGCTGTCCCTCAGCCAGCGCCACTCCTGCTTTGGCCACTGTCTCCTCGTGCTGTGTGTAACGGCACTTGGGGTATTTCAGAGGCTGGCAGTCGCAGCCTCTGCACTGTCCTCTGGTGCCTCCAGCCTCTGGCAGCTGTGCAGCTCGATGCAGTCCTCTCTGTCGCTTCCCAGGCTCGGCGCTGTCCTCTGCCGCCACTGCTCCCAGCCACACCGCAGTCCTCTGTCCCCAGCCAATCAGAAGTTGACAGGTGTATTATGTCGCCACCCCTTACTTCCGGTGACGACATAATACACCAATACCATTTAGTGGAAACCTTGTGGCTCTGTAGTTGCTGTTTAGTAGGGGGTGGACGTTGTAGCTCTGTATTTGTTGTATAGGGAGAGACCTCGGGGCTCTGTAGTTTGGGGGGGCGGGGGGACCTTGGGGCTCTGTAGTTATATTTAGTGGAAACCTTCTTGTTGTATATGCTATTATGGGGGAAGGGTGGGGAACCTTGGGGCTCTGTAATTGCAGCATGTGACTGCAGCATGTAAAGGGCTGTCACCATGGGTCCCCCCAGAATGTGATCAGGGAGTCCTGATGGGTCTCTGTGGAAGTCCCCTAAAGAGACAAAACGAAAAAAAAAATTGTTAAAAATTATTTAAAAAATAAAATAAATAAAATTAAATTAAAAACACTTGTCTGCCTTTACTTTATGAAAAATTAAAAATACAATTACACATGTGGTATCCCTGCGTCGTAATGACCCAGAGAAGGAAGTTAGTACATTATTTAACCCCTTAATGACACGGTCCCTTTTTTTCTTCTTTCCCCAATTGTTTTTTTCCTCCCCCCGTTTAAAAAATCATAACTCCTTTATTTATCCTTCGACGTCGCTGTATGAGGGCTTGTTTCTTGCGGAACGAGTTATATTTTTCAATGGTGCTATTTAAAGTACCATATAATGTACTGAAAAACTTTTACAAAAATCTAAGTGGAGTAAAATGAAAGAAAAATGACATTCCACCATCTTTCAGTGCGTCTTGCTTCTATGGTAGAGAAACTGCAACAAAAATGACCTGATAACTTTATTCTATGGGTCAGTACGATTACTATGATACCAAATGTGTAAACTTTTTTTTACTATAGCACTTGTATTTTTTTGCAAAGACATTTCATTTTTTAAAATTATTTTCTGCTGCATCTTCTGCGCGCAATAACTTCTTTATTTTTCCATCGACATACTTGAGCAAGGGCTCGTTTTTTGCGGGACGTCCTGTAGTTAACGTTGGTACCATTTTGGAATACATACGACTTTTTGATCACTTTTTATTGCATTTTTTCTGGGAGACAGGGTGACTGAAAAAGTGCAGTTCTGGCGTTCTTTATTTTTTTTTTCGGATTACGTTCACCATGGGGGGTAAATAATGCACTATTTTGATAGATCAGACATTTACGGACGCGGCGATACCAAATATGTATTTTTCTTTTATGATTTAGATTTTTTATTATAGATATGGCAAAAGGAGGGGGATTTAACTTGTATTACTTTTTTTCCCTAATCTCCCTACAAATTTTTTCACAAAAGTTATGCAATACATTATATATACCCAAAAATGATGCCATCAAAAAGTACAACTTCTCCAGCAAAAAAACAAGCCCTCACATGGCCGTGTCAATGGAAAAATGAAAAAGTTATAGCTCTTGGAACGCGACTGCAAAATTAGTTAAAATTAAATGATTGTCCAATTTAAAAAAACCTGCCCTGATGGGCACGACAGGGGGGTAGGAAACCCGCCACTCAAGGGGTTAATGTTTTCCACCTATCATAAATAGAGAGTGGGTCACGGCTTATCTTGGCCGACAGCAAGTGTGTGTAAAGTGCTGATATTAGTCCTCTAGGTCCCTGTAATTTAAGAATACCTACTGTTGGGTATTTGGAGATTTTGGTAGAATTCGGTGGAAATTCTGCATTCAAAGCATGTCTCAACTGAAAGTACCTGAAAAGTTGAAGTCTAGGTACTTTTAGATTCTCTCGTAATTGTATATAGGACAGCAGTATATTATCCTCGTATATATCTCCTAGAGTTTGTATCCCTAGTTTAACCCAGTATCCAACACCCTGCATCATCTTGAGTGAGGGCAAAGTAGGGTTATTCCATAAAGGAGTGTCAGTCATTGTATCTGTGTATTGTTGGATACGCTTTGCTGCGCGCCACACAGGGCCACTTTATGCATGGTTATAAGTCTTGATGATTTTCTAAAATCTGGATGTTCCAAAAACCCAATTAGATTCTGACCCTCTAACTCATCGGCTAGGTAATGATCTGTTATTGGCATCTCTTCCCAAAATGAACCAATCCCTGAGATTACGTAACTGTCTTGCTATGTAATACACTTTAAAGTCGGATAACGCCATTCCGGCTTGGTTTTTAGGGCGTTGTAGTGCAGTGAGTTTAAGCTTGGAGTGAGACGGGCCCCAAACAAATCTAATACCGACAGTTTAAGGTTTGGAAGAAACTTTCTGGAACTTTAACCGACATATGTTGTAACGAATATAAACATTTGGGTTGGATTACCATCCTAATAAGGTTTATACGACCTGCCACGGATATAGGTAATTTCCACCAGGCCTTCATTTTCGTTTGTATTAGGTTTTGCAGCGGACTTGTATTTTTTATGGTCTTGCACTATATTAATTCCTACATACTTGAATTTGGTTATTTCCAATATACCACAGGCTGACACATCAGAAATTGTGGTCGCGTTTTGGGCTGTATACATTATTGCAGATTTGGACCAGTGTATATAAAGTCCAGAATGTTGAGAGAGAGTCTATTATCTCAAGGGCTTGTGAGAAGGAATGCTCTGGGTTACGGAGGAAAAGAACCATATCATCTGCATATAGACCAACTTTACTCTCTCTACCCCTCCAACTCACTCCCGTAACCGCAGAAGTATTGCGCAAACGGATGGCCAGTGCCTCAATTGCTATTGCAAAAAGGGAGGGAGACAAAGGACATCCCTGACGCGTCCCCCGAGACAGTAGAAAGTTCGCCGAAGATATACCGTTTACTATAACGTTGGCTGTGGGGGATTCATACAGTAACCTGATCCACCCTAGGAATCGGGACCAGAAACCAAAATGTATCAAACATGCCTCCAGGAAACTCCACTCCAATGAGTCAAATGCTTTTTTTGTATCTAGTGACACTACTGCCCAAGGCATATCATGCAGTCTCCCTATTTATACAATTGTTTGGACTCTGCGTATATTTATTGTGGTTGATTTTCCGGGCATAAACCCTATCTAGTCTTCATGGATTATGGAAAGGATTACTTGGTTAAGTCTAGTAGCCAGTATTTCTGTCAATATTTTATAATCCACATTAGGCAGTGATATTGGCCTATATGAGTCACAATTATCGGGTTCTTTACCAGGTTTCAACAACGCGATTATAGACGCTTTATAAAAGGAGGGTGGGAGGGAATTTCCCTGATAAACCCGCTGCAGAGTATCATATAGTATTGGAGAAAGCTGTTCTATATATTTATGATCTACCCCCAAGAGGAGGCCATCTGGCCCAGGGGACTTATTTAGTGCCATATCCATGATAGCTTGATGGATTTCCTCTAATGTTATTGGGGCATCTAAGGCCTCATGTCAACGGGGAAAATCAGGCCCGCTACGGATTCTCCATGGAGAATCCGTAGCGGGTCCCTCCTCCCCCGCGGACATGAGCGCTGAAAATAAGAATAAACTTACCCGCAGAGGACCGGGCAGGTCTTCTCTTCTTCGCGGCCGGATCTTCTTTCTGCGGCCTGTGGATGTGCCCGGCATGTCGGCGGCGTGCCGCTCGAATGCGCCGGGCACATCCGCTGGGCCGAAGAAAGAAGATCTGGCCGCGAAGAAGAGAAGACCTGCCCGGTCCGCTGCGGGTAAGTTTATTCTTATTTTAGGTCTCCCGCAGATCCGGACGGCTTCTATAGGCTTCAATAGAAGCCTGCGGGAGCTGTCCCCACGGGAGACCCGCACGAAAATGGAGCATGTCCGGATTTTTTCATGCTCCATATTTTTTTTTATTCACTTTTATTGACTATCCGCAGGTATTCACCTACCGGCGGGTGGTCAATGTATCCTTATGGGGTGCGGATCCGCGGGCGGGAGAAGAGTTAAAATCCGCTGCGGATTTTCATTCTTCTTTTCCCCGTAGACATGAGGCCTAATAGTGCTATTTGTTCAGCAGAAAGGGACGGGAAGGCAAGGTCTTCTAGATAGGCCAAATTATCCAACATCGACATTTCACTTGTTGAAGTATATAGATTGGTATAGTATTCCCTAAACCTGGTTGTTATAGATTGGGCCTCCGTGAGTATCCGTCCATCAGCCGCTTTAATTGTGAGGACAGAGTTGGTTAGCCCGTTTTGTTTCATTAATTGGCCAAACGGGGACTCGACTGGTTACCCATTTCTAAAAAATATTGCCGCGTAAAGAAGATTTTCCATTTGGTTTTAACATGTAATTAATGTCTAAGTAAGCTAAGTAATCCTAGCCAGCTTGTTTTGTTGGTGTCTGTAGGGTTCGCTATGTATTGTTTTTCGGCCTCTGCTGTCTGCTCCTCTAACAGAAAGTCAGCTTGGGAAGTAGATCTTTTTATGCAGGATATTGGTGATTTAAAACAACCTCTAAGGTAAGCTTTTAGTGTATCCCATATTAAGGCATTTCTCGTATCTTCTTCATGGATTTGGAGGAATGTGGTTATTTGATCTGGTATCCGGTCATTTGATCCTATTAGCTTAAGCCAAAAGAGATTAAGCTTCCAGGTCGGGGCAAAATACTGTCCTGGGAATTGTAATTTAAGGATGATTGGTTTATGATCAGATACTCCCCGAGTGCCATGAACTATTGAGGTTAAGTAGAGGGCAAGTGTTTGGAGAGCCAAATATGTATTCTATTCGAGAGAGATACCTGCTCCCAGGAGACTGACAAGTGTACTCACATGTGTAGGGTGTGTTTATTGAATAAATTGGAGTTTTTCATTGGATCAAGTAGGATTGACCTACAAAAAGGGAGGTAGTAGAGGATATTATAAAGGGTCTACTGACTTAGCTATCAGTTACCCTCCAGCAACCTATTGTCACTATTTCCACTAAACTATTTTTGCTTGTAGCTAGGTTAGGTCCTCTTATGCTGCGCTGACTTGGGTCTTACATAGAGCTGATCTGGAGATAAATCATCCATTTATCTCCAGGTGTCTCTGCCCATCCTGCTGGCTCCCATTGTTCCTTTTCCCCCTTGATTGCCTGCTTTTGTAACTGAATCAACGGGTCATAATCCACAAGGGGTGAGGTCTGAGGGGGTACCTGTACCACCCCAAGCCCTGAAGGATCAATCTGGGCTTCTGTGTGGTTGTATTCACAGCCTTCTCAGCCAGGTGATATCTGATTGCCTCTTTTGAGCCATCCTTAGAGTGGCCTTTTGTTATGGAGTGGCTTTCAGGCCACTCTTTTGGGCAGCAGGAGGGTTTCCATCAGTGCCTTCACACCTTTACTGTTTTTAATTGTTTTTTTCATTTGCTTGTCAAGAATGACCTTGCTTTCGAGATGGGTCCATGGTAATCAGTAATGCCAAAGGCATAGTATGAGTCCTTGTAGATGTTAGCCGTGTCTTCTTGAGCATGCTTGCATGCTTCTTCCAGAGCTCGTAATTCTGACTGACATGTGAGATGGAAGGGGTTCGGCTTTGGCCACAACATAACCTGTTTAGAACCTGCCTGCTTGACCATACCACAATGCATCCACAAAGAGTGTAAAATCAGGGTTGTCTAATGACTGATCAACAACATGACTGAATCCCCTGTCTCCCGGGCCATTAGCTTGTGCATGGTCATGTGTATCAGGCTGAAAGGAAAACTGTAAAATGATTATTTGCTTTTGCAGCAGCAGCTGGTTGTCATTGTGTTAAGGCACTCTGCCCCCCCCCCCCCCCCCCGGGCGCCAGGTGGGGTGCCCTGATCTTCCCGCACCCCACTGTCCCTGTCTACTTGCCTCAGCCCTGGCTAACCACAGGCGGACAACTGGACGGCCGCACCCTGCACTGGCTAGGGACCTGGCGACTGACAAGATGTGACTAACTGATGGAGGGAACAGAGTGCCGACAGAGAAGGCAGATGGAAATGACCAACAGAAAATACAGAGAAAGCAAAGCTGGAAATGGAAGCTGACAGGCAAACTAGAGGGTGAACTAAGACTTAGCTGCAGAAAGGACCGACTAGATGCTAGCAGAACCAATAACTGGCAGTGAGCTCAGGTCACTGCCAGCCTTAAAACTGCAAGCCTCCGCCCAGGGGCGGAGAGTGGGAGGAGCCCACTGCTGCATAAGAAAGGTGGATGAGTGCGGGCGGCACCCTACGGGCGGACACGCCCATGCCGCCGCACACTGGCTGCCCCACGCCGCCGGGAGAGCCCTGACTCCAGAGCTCCAGGACGCCGGAGCCGACAACGGAGCGGCGCGCGCCGACCACGGGACCTTGCACCGCCATGCATGGTAACAGTTATTATTGAAGGGGATAGAATTTACAACTTCATTATCATGTCAAAATCTAGTAATAACAAAAGATACAACGTAGAACTTCATTATAATGCTATATAGAACTCCATTATGATGTCATAATGTAATGTAAAACTGCATTATGATGTCATAATCTACTGATAGTAGGGGGAAGAACTTACAACTCCATTATGATGTCACAATCTAGTAATAACAAAAGATACAATGTAGAATTTCATTATAATGTAGCATAGAACTCCATTATGATGTCATAATGTAAAACTGCATTATGATGTCATAATCTATTCATGGTAGGGGATAGAATTTACAACTCCATGATGATGTCACAATCTAGTAGTAACAAAGGATACAACGTAGAACAACATTATTATGTAATATAGAACTCCATTATGTCATAATGAAAAACTGCATTATGATGTCATAATGTATTTATAGTAGGGGATAGAATTTGCAACACCATTATGATGTCACAATCTAGTAATAACAAAAGATGCAATGTAGAACGTCATTATAATGTAGTATAGAACTCCATTATGATGTCATAATGTAATGTAAAACTGCATTATGATGTCATAATCTATTAATCGTAGGGGATAGAATTTACAACTCCATTATTATGTCACAATCTAGTAATAGCAAAAGATACAACATACAACGTAATTATAATGTAATATACAGCTCCATTACGTCATAATGTGAAACTGCATTATGCCGTCTTAATCTATTCATAGTAGGGGATAGGATTTACAACTCCATTATGATGTCACAATCTAGTAATAACAAAATATACAATGTAGAACAACATAATTCTGTAATATAGAACTCCATTATGATGTCATAATGTATTCATAGTAGGGGATAGAATTTACAACTCCATTATGATGTCACAATCTAGTAATAACAAAAGATACAATGTAGAACTTCATTATAATGCTATATAGAACTCCATTATGATGTCATAATCTACTCATAGTAGGGGGTAGAACTTTAAACTCCATTATGATGTCACAATCTAGTAATAACAAAAGATACAATGTAGAACAACATTATTATGTAATATAGAATTCCATTATGATGTCATAATGCAAAACTGCATTATAATGTCATAATCTATTAATGGTAGGGTATAGAATTTACAACTCCATTATGATGTCACAATCTAGTAATAACAAAAGATACAACGTAGAACAACATTTTTATGTAATATAGAACTGCATTATGATGTCATAATCTAAAACTGCATTATGATGTCATAATCTATTAATAGCAGGTGATAGAATTTACAACTCCATTATGATGTCACAATCTAGTAATAACAAAACATACAATGTAGAACTTCATTATAATGTAGTATAGAACTCCATTATGATGTCATAATGTAAAACTGCATGATGATGTCATAATCTATTCATAGCAGGTAATAGAATTTACAACTTCATTATGATGTCACAATCTAGTAACAACAAAAGATACAACGCAGAACAACATTATTATGTAATATAGAACTCCATTATGATGTCATAATCTAAAACTGCATTATGATGTCATAATCTATTAAGAGCAGGTGATAGAATTTACAACTCCATTATGATGTCACAATCTAGTAATAACAATAGATGCAATGTAGAACGTCATTATAATGTAGTATAGAACTCCATTATGATGTCATAATGTAATGTAAAACTGCATTATGATGTCCGAATCTATTAATTGTAGGGGATAGAATTTACAACTCCATTATTATGTCACAATCTAGTAATAGCAAAAGATACAACATACAACGTAATTATAATGTAATATACAGCTCCATTATGTCATAATGTGAAACTGCATTATGCCGTCTTAATCTATTCATAGTAGGGGATAGGATTTACAACTCCATTATGATGTCACAATCTAGTAATAACAAAAGATACAATGTAGAACAACATAATTCTGTAATATAGAACTCCATTATGATGTCATAATGTATTCATAGTAGGGGATAGAATTTACAACTCCATTATGATGTCACAATCTAGTAATAACAAAAGATACAATGTAGAACTTCATTATAATGCTATATAGAACTCCATTATGATGTCATAATCTACTCATAGTAGGGGGTAGAACTTTAAACTCCATTATGATGTCACAATCTAGTAATAACAAAAGATACAATGTAGAATTTCATTATAATGTAGTATAGAACTCCATTATGATGTCATAATGTAAAACTGCATGATGATGTCATAATCTATTCATAGCAGGTAATAGAATTTACAACTCCATTATGATGTCACAATCTAGTAATAACAAAAGATGCAACGTAGAAAAACATTATTATGTAATATAGAACTCCATTATGATGTCATAATCTAAAACTGCATTATGATGTCATAATCTATTCATGGTAGGGGATAGTATTTAAAACTCCATTATGATGTCACAAATTAGTAATAAAAGATACAACGTAGATCTTCATTATAATGTAATATAGAACTCCATTATGATGTCATAATGTGATGTTAAACTGCATTATGATGTCATAATCTATTAATGGTAGGGGATAGAATTTACAACTCCATTATCATGTCACAATCTAGTAGTAACAAAAGATACAACGTAGAACATTATTATGTAATATAGAACTCCATTATGATGTCATAATGTAAAACTGCATTATGATGTCATAATGTATTTGTAGTAGGGAGTAGAATTTACAACTCCATCATGATCTCACAATCTAGTAATAACAAAAGATACAATGTAGAACTTCATTATTATTTAGTATAGAACTACATTATGTTGTCATAATGTTATGTAAAACTGCTTTATGATGTCATAATCTATTCATGGTAGGAGATAGTATTTAAAACTCCATTATGATGTCACTAATTAGTAGTAACAAAAGATACAACGTAGAACAACATTATTATGTAATATAGAACTCCATTATGATGTCATAATGTAAAACTGCATTATGATGTCATAATCTATTCATAGCAGGTAATAGAGTTTACAACTCCATTATGATGTCACAATCTAGTAATAACAAAAGATAGAATGTAGAACTTCATTATAATGTAGTATAGAACTGCATTATAATGTCATAATGTAAAACTGCATTATAATGTCATAATCTATTCATAGCAGGTAATAGAATTTACAACTCCATTATGATGTCACAATCTAGTAATAACAAAAGATACAATATAGAACAACATTATTATGTAATATAGAATTCAATTATGATGTCATAATGCAAAACTGCATTATGATGTCATAATGTATTCATAGGGGATAGAATTTACAACTCCATTATGATGTCACAATCTAGTAATAACAAAACATACAACGTAGAACAACATCATTATGTAATATAGAACTCCATTATGATCTCATAATGTGAAACTGCATTATGACGTCATAATCTATTCATAGTAAGTGATAGGATTTGCAACTCCATTATGATGTCACAATCTAGAAATAACAAAAGATACAATGTAGAACATTATTATGTAAGATAGAACTCCATTGTGATGTCATAATGTAATGTAAAACTGCATTATGATGTCATAATTTATTCATGGTAGGGGTAGACTTTACAACTCCATTATGATGTCACAATCCAGTAATAACAAAAGATAGAATGTAGAACTTCATTATAATGTAGTATAGAACTGCATTATAATGTCATAATGTAAAACTGCATTATAATGTCATAATCTATTTATAGCAGGTAATAGAATTTGCAACTCCATTATGATGTCACAATCTAGTAATAACAAAAGATACAATGTAGAACAACATTATTATGTAATATAGAATTCCATTATGATGTCATAATGCAAAACTGCATTATGATGTCATAATGTATTCATAGTGGATAGAATTTACAACTCCATTATGATGTCACAATCTAGTAATAACAAAACATACAACGTAGAACAACATCATTATGTAATATAGAACTCCATTATGATGTCATAATGTGAAACTGCATTATGACGTCATAATCTATTCATAGTAAGTGATAGGATTTGCAACTTAAAATTTACAACTCCATTATGATGTCACAATCTAGTAATAACAAAACATACAACGTAGAACAACATCATTATGTAATATAGAACTCCATTATGATGTCATAATGTGAAACTGCATTATGACGTCAAAATCTATTCATAGTAAGTGATAGGATTTGCAACTCCATTATGATGTCACAATCTAGAAATAACAAAAGATACAATGTAGAACATTATTATGTAAGATAGAACTCCATTGTGATGTCATAATGTAATGTAAAACTGCATTATGATGTCATAATCTATTCATGGTAGGGGTAGACTTTACAACTCCATTATGATGTCACAATCTAGTAATATTAAAAGATACAACGTAGAAAAACATTATGTAATATAGAACTCCATTATGATGTCATAATGTAAAACTGCATTATGATGTCATGATGTATTTATGGTAGGGGATAGAATTTACAACTCCATTATGATGTCACAATCCAGTAATAGCAAAAGATAGAATGTAGAACTTCATTATAATGTAGTATAGAACTGCATTATAATGTCATAATGTAAAACTGCATTATAATGTCATAATCTATTCATAGCAGGTAATAGAATGTACAACTCCATTATGATGTCACACTCTAGTAATAACAAAAGATACAATGTAGAACAACATTATTATGTAATATAGAATTCCATTATGATGTCATAATGCAAAACTGCATTATAATGTCATAATCTATTAATGGTAGGGTATAGAATTTACAACTCCATTATGATGTCACAATCTAGTAATAACAAAACATACAATGTAGAACTTCATTATAATGTAGTATAGAACTCCATTATGATGTCATAATGTAAAACTGCATGATGATGTCATAATTAGGGATGAGCGAACGTGTCCGTTACGGACACATCCGCACCCGGACACCGGCTTTGCCGAACACTGCAGTGTTCGCGCGTAAGTGTCCGGGTGCCGCCGGGGGGCGGGGAGATGCGCGGCGGCGCGGGCGGCAGTAGCGGGGAACAGGGGGGAGCCCTCTCTCTCTCCCTCTCCCCCCCACTCCCCGCCACACCCCCCCGCGCTGCCACGGCGGCCCCCGAACTTTTTCGCCCGAACACTGAAGTGTTCGCAAAGTTCGGTGTTCGGGCGAAAAAGGGGCGGAGCCGAACGTGTTCGCTCATCTCTAGTCATAATCTATTCATAGCAGGTAATAGAATTTACAACTCCATTATGATGTCACAATCTAGTAACAACAAAAGATACAACGCAGAACAACATTATTATGTAATATAGAACGCCATTATGATGTCATAATGTGAAACTGCATTATGATGTAATAATGTATTCATAGTAGGGGATAGGATTTACAACTCCATTATGATGTCACAATCTAGTAATAACAAAACATACAACGTAGAACAACATCATCTATATTTATAAAATTGAATGTATGTCTGTCTGCGTGCGTGTCTGTCTGTCTGTCTGCGTGTCTGTCTGTTTGTCCTTTATGCGCTACTACACCATTCATCCGATCGCCATGAAACTTTGGGAAGTTGTTGAGTACACTCCTGGGAAGATTATAGGCATAGTACAACTATCCTACGATAAATGGCGCGCGCGCGAGCGTCGTCGAAAGTTACGACCCCCCACGTAGATCGAATAAGTAAGCCACCTGCTATTGTGATGTCATCACTGCCATTGTGATGTCATCAACATTGGACGCCCTTGAACATGCCCCAACATGTTCTATAAAGCTGCATTGTGATGTCATTAAGGCTCTATTATGACACGTACAGCACGCCAGCCATTTACAGTCAGTCTCCATTGGAGTTGGAAGTGGGTAAACAAGTACTAGGATATCTTCCTAAGAAGCCACAGCAGCCGGATAAATTGTATGTTCCACCCAACGGCTATTTTATTCAGCCCGCAAGGGGGAAGCAGCGGCCTACAAAATCTCATTCAGGTAGGTAGGTTCAGTTCTTGGAGGTTGGGGAATGCTTATGGGCAAGGCCTTATGTCTCATCCCAACTCGATTATTCAATTCTAAGCGCAAAAGAATTAGCGTCCAAATTTTATGTACGGAATTTAATTCTCTCACTTCCCAATTTCATAGAAACTTGAAATTTGGCATGAGCATTGATTATGTCATAAATGGGAAAAGCTAATCGGTCCCAACTTGATTATTCAATTCAAAGCGCCAAAGAATTAGCGTTCAAATTTTACGTACGGAATCTAATTCTCTCATTTTCTGATTTCATAGATAGATAGATAGATAGATAGATAGATAGACTGTATGCAATAACCCTGATAGGTAGATAGATAGATAGACTGTATGCAATGACACGTACAGCTTGGAACCATAAATACTAGAGCACGCCAGCCATTTACAGTCAGTCTCCATTGGAGTTGGAAGTGGGCAAACATGTACTAGGCTATCTTCCCAAGAAGCCACAGCAGCCAGATAAATTGGATGTTCCACACAACGGCTATTTTATTCAGCCTGCAAGGGGGAAGCAGCGGCCTACAAAGCTTATTGGTCGCTGCTGCCGTCATTTTTAAAAAAGGTACGCTCAGTTCTTTCATGGAGAACAATGTTTAGTGGAGAACTCGCTTATTGGATACAATGTTGCGAGCTGGGCAAAACCCCTAGAATAATCCATGGCACACAGGCAGACAAGCAAAGTGTAAATAACTGGATTGGATAGCTGCGCTAAAATTCTTGCTTGGTTGCTATTTCTTATACTGCTGAGGTAACATAAAAGCTGTGCTGTGATTGGTTGTTATTTCCTATACCCCTGAGGTAAAATAAAAGCTGCACTGTGATTGGTTGCTATTTCTTATACTGCTGAGGTAACATGAAAGCTACTGTGCTGTGATTGGTTGTTATATATTATACCGCTGAGGTAACTTGAAAGCTACGCTGTGATTGGTTGTTATCTAGATATATAAAAACGAATGTATGTATGTATGTATGTATGTCTGTCTTCGCAGCAACGCGCGACGGGTACGCTAGTGTAATATAAAACTCCATTATGATGTCATAATGTGAAACTGCATTATGACGTCATAATCTATTCATAGTAGGGGATAGGATTTACAACTCCATTATGATGTCACAATCTAGTAATTACAAAAGATAGAATGTAGAACTTCATTATAATGTAGTATAGAACTGCATTATGATGTCCTAATGTAAAACTGCATTATGATGTCATAATCTATTCATAGCAGGTAATAGAATTTACAACTCCATTATGATGTCACAATCTAGTAACAACAAAAGATACAACGCAGAACAACATTATTATGTAATATAGAACTCCATTATGATGTCATAATCTAAAACTGCATTATGATGTCATAATCTATTAAGAGCAGGTGATAGAATTTACAACTCCATTATGATGTCACAATCTAGTAATAACAAAAGATGCAATGTAGAACGTCATTATAATGTAGTATAGAACTCCATTATGATGTCATAATGTAATGTAAAACTGCATTATGATGTCAGAATCTATTAATTGTAGGGGATAGAATTTACAACTCCATTATTATGTCACAATCTAGTAATAGCAAAAGATACAACGTACAACGTAATTATAATGTAATATACAGCTCCATTATGTCATAATGTGAAACTGCATTATGCCGTCTTAATCTATTCATAGTAGGGGATAGGATTTACAACTCCATTATGATGTCACAATCTAGTAATAACAAAAGATACAATGTAGAACAACATAATTCTGTAATATAGAACTCCATTATGATGTCATAATGTATTCATAGTAGGGGATAGAATTTACAACTCCATTATGATGTCACAATCTAGTAATAACAAAAGATACAATGTAGAACTTCATTATAATGCTATATAGAACTCCATTATGATGTCATAATCTACTCATAGTAGGGGGTAGAACTTTAAACTCCATTATGATGTCACAATCTAGTAATAACAAAAGATACAATGTAGAACTTCATTATAATGTAGTATAGAACTCCATTATGATGTCATAATGCAAAACTGCATGATGATGTCATAATCTATTCATAGCAGGTAATAGAATTTACAACTCCATTATGATGTCACAATCTAGTAATAACAAAAGATGCAACGTAGAAAAACATTATTATGTAATATAGAACTCCATTATGATGTCATAATCTAAAACTGCATTATGATGTCATAATCTATTCATGGTAGGGGATAGTATTTAAAACTCCATTATGATGTCACAAATTAGTAATAAAAGATACAACGTAGATCTTCATTATAATGTAATATAGAACTCCATTATGATGTCATAATGTGATGTTAAACTGCATTATGATGTCATAATCTATTAATGGTAGGGGATAGAATTTACAACTCCATTATCATGTCACAATCTAGTAGTAACAAAAGATACAACGTAGAACATTATTATGTAATATAGAACTCCATTATGATGTCATAATGTAAAACTGCATTATGATGTCATAATGTATTTGTAGTAGGGAGTAGAATTTACAACTCCATCATGATCTCACAATCTAGTAATAACAAAAGATACAATGTAGAACTTCATTATTATTTAGTATAGAACTACATTATGTTGTCATAATGTTATGTAAAACTGCTTTATGATGTCATAATCTATTCATGGTAGGAGATAGTATTTAAAACTCCATTATGATGTCACTAATTAGTAGTAACAAAAGATACAACGTAGAACAACATTATTATGTAATATAGAACTCCATTATGATGTCATAATGTAAAACTGCATTATGATGTCATAATCTATTCATAGCAGGTAATAGAGTTTACAACTCCATTATGATGTCACAATCTAGTAATAACAAAAGATAGAATGTAGAACTTCATTATAATGTAGTATAGAACTGCATTATAATGTCATAATGTAAAACTGCATTATAATGTCATAATCTATTCATAGCAGGTAATAGAATTTACAACTCCATTATGATGTCACAATCTAGTAATAACAAAAGATACAATATAGAACAACATTATTATGTAATATAGAATTCAATTATGATGTCATAATGCAAAACTGCATTATGATGTCATAATGTATTCATAGGGGATAGAATTTACAACTCCATTATGATGTCACAATCTAGTAATAACAAAACATACAACGTAGAACAACATCATTATGTAATATAGAACTCCATTATGATCTCATAATGTGAAACTGCATTATGACGTCATAATCTATTCATAGTAAGTGATAGGATTTGCAACTCCATTATGATGTCACAATCTAGAAATAACAAAAGATACAATGTAGAACATTATTATGTAAGATAGAACTCCATTGTGATGTCATAATGTAATGTAAAACTGCATTATGATGTCATAATTTATTCATGGTAGGGGTAGACTTTACAACTCCATTATGATGTCACAATCCAGTAATAACAAAAGATAGAATGTAGAACTTCATTATAATGTAGTATAGAACTGCATTATAATGTCATAATGTAAAACTGCATTATAATGTCATAATCTATTTATAGCAGGTAATAGAATTTGCAACTCCATTATGATGTCACAATCTAGTAATAACAAAAGATACAATGTAGAACAACATTATTATGTAATATAGAATTCCATTATGATGTCATAATGCAAAACTGCATTATGATGTCATAATGTATTCATAGTGGATAGAATTTACAACTCCATTATGATGTCACAATCTAGTAATAACAAAACATACAACGTAGAACAACATCATTATGTAATATAGAACTCCATTATGATGTCATAATGTGAAACTGCATTATGACGTCATAATCTATTCATAGTAAGTGATAGGATTTGCAACTTAAAATTTACAACTCCATTATGATGTCACAATCTAGTAATAACAAAACATACAACGTAGAACAACATCATTATGTAATATAGAACTCCATTATGATGTCATAATGTGAAACTGCATTATGACGTCAAAATCTATTCATAGTAAGTGATAGGATTTGCAACTCCATTATGATGTCACAATCTAGAAATAACAAAAGATACAATGTAGAACATTATTATGTAAGATAGAACTCCATTGTGATGTCATAATGTAATGTAAAACTGCATTATGATGTCATAATCTATTCATGGTAGGGGTAGACTTTACAACTCCATTATGATGTCACAATCTAGTAATATTAAAAGATACAACGTAGAAAAACATTATGTAATATAGAACTCCATTATGATGTCATAATGTAAAACTGCATTATGATGTCATGATGTATTTATGGTAGGGGATAGAATTTACAACTCCATTATGATGTCACAATCCAGTAATAGCAAAAGATAGAATGTAGAACTTCATTATAATGTAGTATAGAACTGCATTATAATGTCATAATGTAAAACTGCATTATAATGTCATAATCTATTCATAGCAGGTAATAGAATGTACAACTCCATTATGATGTCACACTCTAGTAATAACAAAAGATACAATGTAGAACAACATTATTATGTAATATAGAATTCCATTATGATGTCATAATGCAAAACTGCATTATAATGTCATAATCTATTAATGGTAGGGTATAGAATTTACAACTCCATTATGATGTCACAATCTAGTAATAACAAAACATACAATGTAGAACTTCATTATAATGTAGTATAGAACTCCATTATGATGTCATAATGTAAAACTGCATGATGATGTCATAATTAGGGATGAGCGAACGTGTCCGTTACGGACACATCCGCACCCGGACACCGGCTTTGCCGAACACTGCAGTGTTCGCGCGTAAGTGTCCGGGTGCCGCCGGGGGGCGGGGAGATGCGCGGCGGCGCGGGCGGCAGTAGCGGGAAACAGGGGGGAGCCCTCTCTCTCTCCCTCTCCCCCCCACTCCCCGCCACACCCCCCCGCGCTGCCACGGCGGCCCCCGAACTTTTTCGCCCGAACACTGAAGTGTTCGCAAAGTTCGGTGTTCGGGCGAAAAAGGGGCGGAGCCGAACGTGTTCGCTCATCTCTAGTCATAATCTATTCATAGCAGGTAATAGAATTTACAACTCCATTATGATGTCACAATCTAGTAACAACAAAAGATACAACGCAGAACAACATTATTATGTAATATAGAACGCCATTATGATGTCATAATGTGAAACTGCATTATGATGTAATAATGTATTCATAGTAGGGGATAGGATTTACAACTCCATTATGATGTCACAATCTAGTAATAACAAAACATACAACGTAGAACAACATCATCTATATTTATAAAATTGAATGTATGTCTGTCTGCGTGCGTGTCTGTCTGTCTGTCTGCGTGTCTGTCTGTTTGTCCTTTATGCGCTACTACACCATTCATCCGATCGCCATGAAACTTTGGGAAGTTGTTGAGTACACTCCTGGGAAGATTATAGGCATAGTACAACTATCCTACGATAAATGGCGCGCGCGCGAGCGTCGTCGAAAGTTACGACCCCCCACGTAGATCGAATAAGTAAGCCACCTGCTATTGTGATGTCATCACTGCCATTGTGATGTCATCAACATTGGACGCCCTTGAACATGCCCCAACATGTTCTATAAAGCTGCATTGTGATGTCATTAAGGCTCTATTATGACACGTACAGCACGCCAGCCATTTACAGTCAGTCTCCATTGGAGTTGGAAGTGGGTAAACAAGTACTAGGATATCTTCCTAAGAAGCCACAGCAGCCGGATAAATTGTATGTTCCACCCAACGGCTATTTTATTCAGCCCGCAAGGGGGAAGCAGCGGCCTACAAAATCTCATTCAGGTAGGTAGGTTCAGTTCTTGGAGGTTGGGGAATGCTTATGGGCAAGGCCTTATGTCTCATCCCAACTCGATTATTCAATTCTAAGCGCAAAAGAATTAGCGTCCAAATTTTATGTACGGAATTTAATTCTCTCACTTCCCAATTTCATAGAAACTTGAAATTTGGCATGAGCATTGATTATGTCATAAATGGGAAAAGCTAATCGGTCCCAACTTGATTATTCAATTCAAAGCGCCAAAGAATTAGCGTTCAAATTTTACGTACGGAATCTAATTCTCTCATTTTCTGATTTCATAGATAGATAGATAGATAGATAGATAGATAGACTGTATGCAATAACCCTGATAGGTAGATAGATAGATAGACTGTATGCAATGACACGTACAGCTTGGAACCATAAATACTAGAGCACGCCAGCCATTTACAGTCAGTCTCCATTGGAGTTGGAAGTGGGCAAACATGTACTAGGCTATCTTCCCAAGAAGCCACAGCAGCCAGATAAATTGGATGTTCCACACAACGGCTATTTTATTCAGCCTGCAAGGGGGAAGCAGCGGCCTACAAAGCTTATTGGTCGCTGCTGCCGTCATTTTTAAAAAAGGTACGCTCAGTTCTTTCATGGAGAACAATGTTTAGTGGAGAACTCGCTTATTGGATACAATGTTGCGAGCTGGGCAAAACCCCTAGAATAATCCATGGCACACAGGCAGACAAGCAAAGTGTAAATAACTGGATTGGATAGCTGCGCTAAAATTCTTGCTTGGTTGCTATTTCTTATACTGCTGAGGTAACATAAAAGCTGTGCTGTGATTGGTTGTTATTTCCTATACCCCTGAGGTAAAATAAAAGCTGCACTGTGATTGGTTGCTATTTCTTATACTGCTGAGGTAACATGAAAGCTACTGTGCTGTGATTGGTTGTTATATATTATACCGCTGAGGTAACTTGAAAGCTACGCTGTGATTGGTTGTTATCTAGATATATAAAAACGAATGTATGTATGTATGTATGTATGTCTGTCTTCGCAGCAACGCGCGACGGGTACGCTAGTGTAATATAAAACTCCATTATGATGTCATAATGTGAAACTGCATTATGACGTCATAATCTATTCATAGTAGGGGATAGGATTTACAACTCCATTATGATGTCACAATCTAGTAATTACAAAAGATAGAATGTAGAACTTCATTATAATGTAGTATAGAACTGCATTATGATGTCCTAATGTAAAACTGCATTATGATGTCATAATCTATTCATAGCAGGTAATAGAATTTACAACTCCATTATGATGTCACAATCTAGTAACAACAAAAGATACAACGCAGAACAACATTATTATGTAATATAGAACTCCATTATGATGTCATAATCTAAAACTGCATTATGATGTCATAATCTATTAAGAGCAGGTGATAGAATTTACAACTCCATTATGATGTCACAATCTAGTAATAACAAAAGATGCAATGTAGAACGTCATTATAATGTAGTATAGAACTCCATTATGATGTCATAATGTAATGTAAAACTGCATTATGATGTCAGAATCTATTAATTGTAGGGGATAGAATTTACAACTCCATTATTATGTCACAATCTAGTAATAGCAAAAGATACAACGTACAACGTAATTATAATGTAATATACAGCTCCATTATGTCATAATGTGAAACTGCATTATGCCGTCTTAATCTATTCATAGTAGGGGATAGGATTTACAACTCCATTATGATGTCACAATCTAGTAATAACAAAAGATACAATGTAGAACAACATAATTCTGTAATATAGAACTCCATTATGATGTCATAATGTATTCATAGTAGGGGATAGAATTTACAACTCCATTATGATGTCACAATCTAGTAATAACAAAAGATACAATGTAGAACTTCATTATAATGCTATATAGAACTCCATTATGATGTCATAATCTACTCATAGTAGGGGGTAGAACTTTAAACTCCATTATGATGTCACAATCTAGTAATAACAAAAGATACAATGTAGAACTTCATTATAATGTAGTATAGAACTCCATTATGATGTCATAATGCAAAACTGCATGATGATGTCATAATCTATTCATAGCAGGTAATAGAATTTACAACTCCATTATGATGTCACAATCTAGTAATAACAAAAGATGCAACGTAGAAAAACATTATTATGTAATATAGAACTCCATTATGATGTCATAATCTATTCATGGTAGGGGATAGTATTTAAAACTCCATTATGATGTCACAAATTAGTAATAAAAGATACAACGTAGATCTTCATTATAATGTAATATAGAACTCCATTATGATGTCATAATGTGATGTAAAACTGCATTATGATGTCATAATCTATTCATGGTAGGGGATAGAATTTACAACTTCATTATCATGTCACAATCTAGTAGTAACAAAAGATACAACGTAGAACATTATTATGTAATATAGAACTCCATTATGATGTCATAATGTAAAACTGCATTATGATGTCATAATGTATTTGTAGTAGGGAGTAGAATTTACAACTCCATCATGATCTCACAATCTAGTAATAACAAAAGATACAATGTAGAACTTCATTATAATTTAGTATAGAACTACATTATGTTGTCATAATGTTATGTAAAACTGCTTTATGATGTCATAATCTATTCATGGTAGGAGATAGTATTTAAAACTCCATTATGATGTCACTAATTAGTAGTAACAAAAGATACAACGTAGAACAACATTATTATGTAATATAGAACTCCATTATGATGTCATAATGTAAAACTGCATTATGATGTCATAATCTATTCATAGCAGGTAATAGAGTTTACAACTCCATTATGATGTCACAATCTAGTAATAACAAAAGATAGAATGTAGAACTTCATTATAATGTAGTATAGAACTGCATTATAATGTCATAATGTAAAACTGCATTATAATGTCATAATCTATTCATAGCAGGTAATAGAATTTACAACTCCATTATGATGTCACAATCTAGTAATAACAAAAGATACAATATAGAACAACATTATTATGTAATATAGAATTCCATTATGATGTCATAATGCAAAACTGCATTATGATGTCATAATGTATTCATAGGGGATAGAATTTACAACTCCATTATGATGTCACAATCTAGTAATAACAAAACATACAACGTAGAACAACATCATTATGTAATATAGAACTCCATTATGATGTCATAATGTGAAACTGCATTATGACGTCATAATCTATTCATAGTAAGTGATAGGATTTGCAACTCCATTATGATGTCACAATCTAGAAATAACAAAAGATACAATGTAGAACATTATTATGTAAGATAGAACTCCATTGTGATGTCATAATGTAATGTAAAACTGCATTATGATGTCATAATTTATTCATGGTAGGGGGTAGACTTTACAACTCCATTATGATGTCACAATCTAGTAATATTAAAAGATACAACATAGAAAAACATTATGTAATATAGAACTCCATTATGATGTCATAATGTAAAACTGCATTATGATGTCATGATGTATTTATGGTAGGGGATAGAATTTACAACTCCATTATGATGTCACAATCTAGTAATAACAAAAGATAGAATGTAGAACTTCATTATAATGTAGTATAGAACTGCATTATAATGTCATAATGTAAAACTGCATTATAATGTCATAATCTATTTATAGCAGGTAATAGAATTTGCAACTCCATTATGATGTCACAATCTAGTAATAACAAAAGATACAATGTAGAACAACATTATTATGTAATATAGAATTCCATTATGATGTCATAATGCAAAACTTCATTATGATGTCATAATGTATTCATAGTGGATAGAATTTACAACTCCATTATGATGTCACAATCTACTAATAACAAAACATACAACGTAGAACAACATCATTATGTAATATAGAACTCCATTATGATGTCATAATGTGAAACTGCATTATGACGTCATAATTTATTCATAGTAAGTGATAGGATTTGCAACTTAAAATTTACAACTCCATTATGATGTCACAATCTAGTAATAACAAAACATACAACGTAGAACAACATCATTATGTAATATAGAACTCCATTATGATGTCATAATGTGAAACTGCATTATGACGTCAAAATCTATTCATAGTAAGTGATAGGATTTGCAACTCCATTATGATGTCACAATCTAGAAATAACAAAAGATACAATGTAGAACATTATTATGTAAGATAGAACTCCATTGTGATGTTATAATGTAATGTAAAACTGCATTATGATGTCATAATCTATTGATGGTAGGGGTAGACTTTACAACTCCATTATGATGTCACAATCTAGTAATATTAAAAGATACAACGTAGAAAAACACTATGTAATATAGAACTCCATTATGATATCATAATGTAAAACTGCATTATGATGTCATGATGTATTTATGGTAGGGGATAGAATTTACAACTCCATTATGATGTCACAATCCAGTAATAGCAAAAGATAGAATGTAGAACTTCATTATAATGTAGTATAGAACTGCATTATAATGTCATAATGTAAAACTGCATTATAATGTCATAATCTATTCATAGCAGGTAATAGAATTTACAACTCCATTATGATGTCACACCCTAGTAATAACAAAAGATACAATGTAGAACAACATTATTATGTAATATAGAATTCCATTATGATGTCATAATGCAAAACTGCATTATAATGTCATAATCTATTAATGGTAGGGTATAGAATTTACAACTCCATTATGATGTCACAATCTAGTAATAACAAAAGATACAACGTAGAACAACCTTTTTATGTAATATAGAACTGCATTATGATGTCATAATCTAAAACTGCATTATGATGTCATAATCTATTAATAGCAGGTGATAGAATTTACAACTCCATTATGATGTCACAATCTAGTAATAACAAAACATACAATGTAGAACTTCATTATAATGTAGTATAGAACTCCATTAGGATGTCATAATGTAAAACTGCATGATGATGTCATAATCTATTCATAGCAGGTAATAGAATTTACAACTCCATTATGATGTCACAATCTAGTAACAACAAAACATACAACGTAGAACAACATCATTATCTATATATATAAAATTGAATGTATGTCTGTCTGCGTGCGTGCGTGCGTGTTTGTCCTTTATGCGCTACTACACCATTCATCCGATCGCCATGAAACTTTGGGAAGTTGTTGAGTACACTCCTGGGAAGATTATAGGCATAGTACAAATATCCTACGATAAATGGCGCGCGAGCGTCGTCGAAAGTTACGCCCCCCCCCACGTAGATCGAATAAGTAAGCCACCTGCTATTGTGATGTCATCACTGATGTCATCAACATCGGACGCCCTTGAACATGCCCCAACATGTTCTATAAAGCTGCATTGTGAGACCTCCTGCTCATATACTAATATATTAAACAGACGACCTCCTCCTCATATACTAATATATTACACAAGACGACCTCCTCCTCATATACTAATTCTATGCGCAAAAGAATTAGCGTCCAAATTTTACGTACGGAATCTAATTCTCTCGCTTCGCGATGTAATAGAAACTTGAAATTTGGCACGAGCATTGAATATGTCATAAATAGGAAAAGCTAATCGGTCCCAACTCGATTATTCAATTCTAGGCGCAAAAGAATTGGCGTCCAAATTTTACGTACGGAATGTAATTTTCTCACATAGAAACTTGAAATTTGGCACGAGCATTGAATATGTCATAAATAGGAAACGCTAATGGGTCCCAACTCGATTATTCGAGATTCTATGCGCAAAAGAATTAGCCTCCAAATTTTACATACGGAATGTAATTTTCTCACATAGAAACTTGAAATTTGGCACGGGCATTGAATATGTCATAAATGAGAAACGCTAATGGGTCCCAACTCCATTATTCAATTCTATGCGCAAAAGAATTAGCGTCCAACATGTTCTATAAAGCTGCATTGTGATGTCATTAAGGCTCTATTATGACACGTACAGCTTGGAACCACTAGAGCACGCCAGCCAATTACCATTGGAGTTGGAAGTGGGTAAACAAGTACTAGGATATCTTCCTAAGAAGCCACAGCAGCCGGATAAATTGTATGTTCCACCCAACGGCTATTTTATTCAGCCCGCAAGGGGGAAGCAGCGGCCTACAAAATCTAATTCTCTCATTTCCTGATGAGATAGATAGATAGATAGATAGACTGTATGCAATAACCCTGATAGATAGATAGATAGATAGACTGTATGCAATGACACGTACAGCTTGAAACCATAAATACTAGAGCACGCCACCATGCCCCCCTCCCCCCAACGATTCTCCCAGCAGTCATGCCTCCGCTCCCCCGCCAGCGATTCTCCCAGCAGTCAGAATGTCTCCCATCCCCCCCCCCCCCCCCCAGCGATTCTCCCAGTCAGAATGTCTCCGATCCCCCCCCCAGCGATTCTCCCAGCAGTCAGAATGTCTCCCATCCCCCCCCCCAGCGATTCTCCCAGCAGTCAGAATGTCTCCCATCCCCCCCCCAGCGATTATCCCAGCAGTCAGAATGTCTCCCATCCCCCCCCCCAGCAATTCTCCCAGCAGTAAGAATGTCTCCCCCTCCCCCCCCCCAGCAATTCTCCCAGCAGTAAGAATGTCTCCCCCCCCAGCAATTCTCACACAACGGCTATTTTATTCAGCCTGGAAGGGGGAAGCAGCGGCCTACAAAACCTCAGTGGTCGCCACCTGCTATTGCGACCACTGAGGTTTTGTAGGCCGCTGCTTCCCCCTTGCAGGCTGAATAAAATAGCCGTTGTGTGGAACATCCAATTTATCCGGCTGCTGTGGCTTCTTGGGAAGATAGCCTAGTACATGTTTGCCCACTTCCAACTCCAATGGAGACTGACTGTAAATGGCTGGCGTGCTCTAGTATTTATGGTTTCAAGCTGTACGTGTCATTGCATACAGTCTATCTATCTATCTATCTATCTATCTATCTATCTATCTATCTATCTATCTATCTATCTCCATATCTATCTATCAGGGTTATTGCATACAGTCTATCTATCTATCTATCTATCTATCTATCTATCTATCTATCTATCTATGACATCAGGAAATGAGAGAATTAGATTCCGTACGTAAAATTTGAACGCTAATTCTTTGGCGCTTTGAATTGAATAATCGAGTTGGGACCCATTAACTTTTCCTATTTATGACATAATCAATGCTCGTGGCAAATTTCAAGTTTCTATGACATTGGGAAGTGAGAGAATTAAGTTGGGATGAGACATAAGGCCTTGCCCATAAGCATTCCCCAACCTCCAAGAACTGAACCTACCTACCTGAATGAGATTTTGTAGGCCGCTGCTTCCCCCTTGCGGGCTGAATAAAATAGCCGTTGGGTGGAACATACAATTTATCCGGCTGCTGTGGCTTCTTGGGAAGATAGCCTAGTACTTGTTTACCCACTTCCAACTCCAATGGTAATTGGCTGGCGTGCTCTAGTGGTTCCAAGCTGTACGTGTCATAATAGAGCCTTAATGACATCACAATGCAGCTTTATAGAACATGTTGGGGCATGTTCAAGGGCGTCAGATGTTGATGACATCAGTGATGACATCACAATAGCAGGTGGCTTACTTATTCGATCTACGTGGGGGGGGGTGTAACTTTCGACGACGCTCGCGCGCGCGCCATTTATCGTAGGATATTTGTACTATGCCTTTAATCTTCCCAGGAGTGTACTTAACAACTTCCCAAAGTTTCATGGCGATCGGATGAATGGTGTAGTAGCGCATAAAGGACAAACAGACACGCAGACACGCAGACACGCACGCACGCAGACAGACATACATTCAATTTTATATATATAGATAAAAGTCCATTATGATGTCATAATGTAAAACTGCATTATGATGTCATAATGTATTTATAGTAGGGGATAGAGTTTACAACTCCATTATGATGTCACAATCCAGTAATAGCAAAAGATAGAATGTAGAACTTCATTATAATGTAGTATAGAACTGCATTATAATGTCATAATGTAAAACTGCATTATAATGTCATAATCTATTCATAGCAGGTAATAGAATTTACAACTCCATTATGATGTCACACCCTAGTAATAACAAAAGATACAATGTAGAACAACATTATTATGTAATATAGAATTCCATTATGATGTCATAATGCAAAACTGCATTATAATGTCATAATCTATTAATGGTAGGGTATAGAATTTACAACTCCATTATGATGTCACAATCTAGTAATAACAAAAGATACAACGTAGAACAACCTTTTTATGTAATATAGAACTGCATTATGATGTCATAATCTAAAACTGCATTATGATGTCATAATCTATTAATAGCAGGTGATAGAATTTACAACTCCATTATGATGTCACAATCCAGTAATAGCAAAAGATAGAATGTAGAACTTCATTATAATGTAGTATAGAACTGCATTATAATGTCATAATGTAAAACTGCATTATAATGTCATAATCTATTCATAGCAGGTAATAGAATTGACAACTCCATTATGATGTCACACCCTAGTAATAACAAAAGATACAATGTAGAACAACATTATTATGTAATATAGAATTCCATTATGATGTCATAATGCAAAACTGCATTATAATGTCATAATCTATTAATGGTAGGGTATAGAATTTACAACTCCATTATGATGTCACAATCTAGTAATAACAAAAGATACAACGTAGAACAACCTTTTTATGTAATATAGAACTGCATTATGATGTCATAATCTAAAACTGCATTATGATGTCATAATCTATTAATAGCAGGTGATAGAATTTACAACTCCATTATGATGTCACAATCTAGTAATAACAAAACATACAATGTAGAACTTCATTATAATGTAGTATAGAACTCCATTAGGATGTCATAATGTAAAACTGCATGATGATGTCATAATCTATTCATAGCAGGTAATAGAATTTACAACTCCATTATGATGTCACAATCTAGTAACAACAAAACATACAACGTAGAACAACATCATTATCTATATATATAAAATTGAATGTATGTCTGTCTGCGTGCGTGCGTGCGTGTTTGTCCTTTATGCGCTACTACACCATTCATCCGATCGCCATGAAACTTTGGGAAGTTGTTGAGTACACTCCTGGGAAGATTATAGGCATAGTACAAATATCCTACGATAAATGGCGCGCGAGCGTCGTCGAAAGTTACGCCCCCCCCCACGTAGATCGAATAAGTAAGCCACCTGCTATTGTGATGTCATCACTGATGTCATCAACATCGGACGCCCTTGAACATGCCCCAACATGTTCTATAAAGCTGCATTGTGAGACCTCCTGCTCATATACTAATATATTAAACAGACGACCTCCTCCTCATATACTAATATATTACACAAGACGACCTCCTCCTCATATACTAATTCTATGCGCAAAAGAATTAGCGTCCAAATTTTACGTACGGAATCTAATTCTCTCGCTTCGCGATGTAATAGAAACTTGAAATTTGGCACGAGCATTGAATATGTCATAAATAGGAAAAGCTAATCGGTCCCAACTCGATTATTCAATTCTAGGCGCAAAAGAATTGGCGTCCAAATTTTACGTACGGAATGTAATTTTCTCACATAGAAACTTGAAATTTGGCACGAGCATTGAATATGTCATAAATAGGAAACGCTAATGGGTCCCAACTCGATTATTCGAGATTCTATGCGCAAAAGAATTAGCCTCCAAATTTTACATACGGAATGTAATTTTCTCACATAGAAACTTGAAATTTGGCACGGGCATTGAATATGTCATAAATGAGAAACGCTAATGGGTCCCAACTCCATTATTCAATTCTATGCGCAAAAGAATTAGCGTCCAACATGTTCTATAAAGCTGCATTGTGATGTCATTAAGGCTCTATTATGACACGTACAGCTTGGAACCACTAGAGCACGCCAGCCAATTACCATTGGAGTTGGAAGTGGGTAAACAAGTACTAGGATATCTTCCTAAGAAGCCACAGCAGCCGGATAAATTGTATGTTCCACCCAACGGCTATTTTATTCAGCCCGCAAGGGGGAAGCAGCGGCCTACAAAATCTAATTCTCTCATTTCCTGATGAGATAGATAGATAGATAGATAGACTGTATGCAATAACCCTGATAGATAGATAGATAGATAGACTGTATGCAATGACACGTACAGCTTGAAACCATAAATACTAGAGCACGCCACCATGCCCCCCTCCCCCCAACGATTCTCCCAGCAGTCATGCCTCCGCTCCCCCGCCAGCGATTCTCCCAGCAGTCAGAATGTCTCCCATCCCCCCCCCCCCCCCCAGCGATTCTCCCAGTCAGAATGTCTCCGATCCCCCCCCCAGCGATTCTCCCAGCAGTCAGAATGTCTCCCATCCCCCCCCCAGCGATTCTCCCAGCAGTCAGAATGTCTCCCATCCCCCCCCCAGCGATTATCCCAGCAGTCAGAATGTCTCCCATCCCCCCCCCAGCAATTCTCCCAGCAGTAAGAATGTCTCCCCCTCCCCCCCCCAGCAATTCTCCCAGCAGTAAGAATGTCTCCCCCCCCAGCAATTCTCACACAACGGCTATTTTATTCAGCCTGGAAGGGGAAGCAGCGGCCTACAAAACCTCAGTGGTCGCCACCTGCTATTGCGACCACTGAGGTTTTGTAGGCCGCTGCTTCCCCCTTGCAGGCTGAATAAAATAGCCGTTGTGTGGAACATCCAATTTATCCGGCTGCTGTGGCTTCTTGGGAAGATAGCCTAGTACATGTTTGCCCACTTCCAACTCCAATGGAGACTGACTGTAAATGGCTGGCGTGCTCTAGTATTTATGGTTTCAAGCTGTACGTGTCATTGCATACAGTCTATCTATCTATCTATCTATCTATCTATCTCCATATCTATCTATCAGGGTTATTGCATACAGTCTATCTATCTATCTATCTATCTATCTATCTATCTATGACATCAGGAAATGAGAGAATTAGATTCCGTACGTAAAATTTGAACGCTAATTCTTTGGCGCTTTGAATTGAATAATCGAGTTGGGACCCATTAACTTTTCCTATTTATGACATAATCAATGCTCGTGGCAAATTTCAAGTTTCTATGACATTGGGAAGTGAGAGAATTAAGTTGGGATGAGACATAAGGCCTTGCCCATAAGCATTCCCCAACCTCCAAGAACTGAACCTACCTACCTGAATGAGATTTTGTAGGCCGCTGCTTCCCCCTTGCGGGCTGAATAAAATAGCCGTTGGGTGAACATACAATTTATCCGGCTGCTGTGGCTTCTTGGGAAGATAGCCTAGTACTTGTTTACCCACTTCCAACTCCAATGGTAATTGGCTGGCGTGCTCTAGTGGTTCCAAGCTGTACGTGTCATAATAGAGCCTTAATGACATCACAATGCAGCTTTATAGAACATGTTGGGCATGTTCAAGGGCGTCAGATGTTGATGACATCAGTGATGACATCACAATAGCAGGTGGCTTACTTATTCGATCTACGTGGGGGGGGGTGTAACTTTCGACGACGCTCGCAGCGCGCCGCCATTTATCGTAGGATATTTGTACTATGCCTTTAATCTTCCCAGGAGTGTACTTAACAACTTCCCAAAGTTTCATGGCGATCGGATGAATGGTGTAGTAGCGCATAAAGGACAAACAGACACGCAGACACGCAGACACGCACGCACGCAGACAGACATACATTCAATTTTATATATATAGATAAAAGTCCATTATGATGTCATAATGTAAAACTGCATTATGATGTCATAATGTATTTATAGTAGGGGATAGAGTTTACAACTCCATTATGATGTCACAATCCAGTAATAGCAAAAGATAGAATGTAGAACTTCATTATAATGTAGTATAGAACTGCATTATAATGTCATAATGTAAAACTGCATTATAATGTCATAATCTATTCATAGCAGGTAATAGAATTTACAACTCATTATGATGTCACACCCTAGTAATAACAAAAGATACAATGTAGAACAACATTATTATGTAATATAGAATTCCATTATGATGTCATAATGCAAAACTGCATTATAATGTCATAATCTATTAATGGTAGGGTATAGAATTTACAACTCCATTATGATGTCACAATCTAGTAATAACAAAAGATACAACGTAGAACAACCTTTTTATGTAATATAGAACTGCATTATGATGTCATAATCTAAAACTGCATTATGATGTCATAATCTATTAATAGCAGGTGATAGAATTTACAACTCCATTATGATGTCACAATCCAGTAATAGCAAAAGATAGAATGTAGAACTTCATTATAATGTAGTATAGAACTGCATTATAATGTCATAATGTAAAACTGCATTATAATGTCATAATCTATTCATAGCAGGTAATAGAATTGACAACTCCATTATGATGTCACACCCTAGTAATAACAAAAGATACAATGTAGAACAACATTATTATGTAATATAGAATTCCATTATGATGTCATAATGCAAAACTGCATTATAATGTCATAATCTATTAATGGTAGGGTATAGAATTTACAACTCCATTATGATGTCACAATCTAGTAATAACAAAAGATACAACGTAGAACAACCTTTTTATGTAATATAGAACTGCATTATGATGTCATAATCTAAAACTGCATTATGATGTCATAATCTATTAATAGCAGGTGATAGAATTTACAACTCCATTATGATGTCACAATCTAGTAATAACAAAACATACAATGTAGAACTTCATTATAATGTAGTATAGAACTCCATTAGGATGTCATAATGTAAAACTGCATGATGATGTCATAATCTATTCATAGCAGGTAATAGAATTTACAACTCCATTATGATGTCACAATCTAGTAACAACAAAACATACAACGTAGAACAACATCATTATCTATATATATAAAATTGAATGTATGTCTGTCTGCGTGCGTGCGTGCGTGTTTGTCCTTTATGCGCTACTACACCATTCATCCGATCGCCATGAAACTTTGGGAAGTTGTTGAGTACACTCCTGGGAAGATTATAGGCATAGTACAAATATCCTACGATAAATGGCGCGCGAGCGTCGTCGAAAGTTACGCCCCCCCCACGTAGATCGAATAAGTAAGCCACCTGCTATTGTGATGTCATCACTGATGTCATCAACATCGGACGCCCTTGAACATGCCCCAACATGTTCTATAAAGCTGCATTGTGAGACCTCCTGCTCATATACTAATATATTAAACAGACGACCTCCTCCTCATATACTAATATATTACACAAGACGACCTCCTCCTCATATACTAATTCTATGCGCAAAAGAATTAGCGTCCAAATTTTACGTACGGAATCTAATTCTCTCGCTTCGCGATGTAATAGAAACTTGAAATTTGGCACGAGCATTGAATATGTCATAAATAGGAAAAGCTAATCGGTCCCAACTCGATTATTCAATTCTAGGCGCAAAAGAATTGGCGTCCAAATTTTACGTACGGAATGTAATTTTCTCACATAGAAACTTGAAATTTGGCACGAGCATTGAATATGTCATAAATAGGAACGCTAATGGGTCCCAACTCGATTATTCGAGATTCTATGCGCAAAAGAATTAGCCTCCAAATTTTACATACGGAATGTAATTTTCTCACATAGAAACTTGAAATTTGGCACGGGCATTGAATATGTCATAAATGAGAAACGCTAATGGGTCCCAACTCCATTATTCAATTCTATGCGCAAAAGAATTAGCGTCCAACATGTTCTATAAAGCTGCATTGTGATGTCATTAAGGCTCTATTATGACACGTACAGCTTGGAACCACTAGAGCACGCCAGCCAATTACCATTGGAGTTGGAAGTGGGTAAACAAGTACTAGGATATCTTCCTAAGAAGCCACAGCAGCCGGATAAATTGTATGTTCCACCCAACGGCTATTTTATTCAGCCCGCAAGGGGGAAGCAGCGGCCTACAAAATCTAATTCTCTCATTTCCTGATGAGATAGATAGATAGATAGATAGATAGACTGTATGCAATAACCCTGATAGATAGATAGATAGATAGACTGTATGCAATGACACGTACAGCTTGAAACCATAAATACTAGAGCACGCCACCATGCCCCCCTCCCCCCAACGATTCTCCCAGCAGTCATGCCTCCGCTCCCCCGCCAGCGATTCTCCCAGCAGTCAGAATGTCTCCCATCCCCCCCCCCCCCCCCAGCGATTCTCCCAGTCAGAATGTCTCCGATCCCCCCCCCAGCGATTCTCCCAGCAGTCAGAATGTCTCCCATCCCCCCCCCCAGCGATTCTCCCAGCAGTCAGAATGTCTCCCATCCCCCCCCCAGCGATTATCCCAGCAGTCAGAATGTCTCCCATCCCCCCCCCAGCAATTCTCCCAGCAGTAAGAATGTCTCCCCCTCCCCCCCCCAGCAATTCTCCCAGCAGTAAGAATGTCTCCCCCCCCAGCAATTCTCACACAACGGCTATTTTATTCAGCCTGGAAGGGGGAAGCAGCGGCCTACAAAACCTCAGTGGTCGCCACCTGCTATTGCGACCACTGAGGTTTTGTAGGCCGCTGCTTCCCCCTTGCAGGCTGAATAAAATAGCCGTTGTGTGGAACATCCAATTTATCCGGCTGCTGTGGCTTCTTGGGAAGATAGCCTAGTACATGTTTGCCCACTTCCAACTCCAATGGAGACTGACTGTAAATGGCTGGCGTGCTCTAGTATTTATGGTTTCAAGCTGTACGTGTCATTGCATACAGTCTATCTATCTATCTATCTATCTATCTATCTATCTCCAA